>NC_045785.1:183709852-184938300 GCF_009873245.2 Balaenoptera musculus
CGGAAGCAGGGCTTATCTGCAGCTCGACTGAAGTAATGCTGTGGATGAGGACGGCTTCCAGGCTACTGGCTGCTTCTGGCAGGATGAGCAGCCTTGTGGGGGAGGCAGGCTCTGCTGGCCTCAGTGAGCACATCTGCAGAGTGGGTCTTCTCCTTGACCCCCCCCCAAGCCACGTGGCAAGCCCTCCTTACTGGGCAGGGATTAAACCCAATACAGGAGGTCAGATTCAAGGTCGCACATCCAGCCAAGAATGAGGGTTCTCCTCAAAGAGGCAGCTGGTTGAGTGAAGGGGCAGGGAAGATGGTTGACGTTCACGTCACTACGGCTTTAAAGTTAGGCAACACGGGACCATGATCTGCTAAACCCACTAGATTACAAGGTCCGTGAGGCCAGCGCCCGGGGCTTCGGTGTTCGCTTGCACGTATGCGGCTGCCTTGGGAGCCACATGCCGCGTCCACCACCGACGTCCTTGAAAGGGTCCTCCACGTGCTCCTCACCCACTCTGCTATCAGACTTGCCCCGTCACTCAGCTGCCACTGTCCTTCCATGGTCCCCGGTGGCCTCTGAGCCCAGTGGTCTGATTCCCCACCTCCAGGCTCAATCCCTGCCATGTGGCCCTTCACACTGCCAGCAGATCCGGGGCGGGGCAGGCTGAAGCCACATGCCTGCTGCCGGCTTCCCGGGAAACAGGGACGAACAGTGAGCAGCCAAGCTGTCGGGAAAGAGGGGGGGTGTCCCATCACCCGCTCTCCTGGTGCAGCCCACCAGGACCTAGCCTTGCCTTGTGTCCTGGCCTGGGACCTCCTGGAATTTAGGAATCGCTTTTCCTAAATCCTCCCTTAACTTGAGCTACTTCAGTGGGTTCCTTGTAAGCTCAACAATCCTTCAGATGGGACGTAATTTGCTGGCACGGATGCCTGGGACAGAGATCTGGCCACCTGAATCCCCACGGGGAAAACCTGGTAGGTTCTTGGCATCCGTGGACTAACTGCGTGAGGCTCTCAGTAAGTGTCCTAAGGTGGGAATTTGACTGGGACCGTGGGCGGCAGTCACTCAGCTGGCGAGTCTAGCCACCCTCCAGCCACCACATCTGACCTGCCGTGGACGCCCCGTCCTTGCAAACAGATGTAACGTCACCTCCTCGTGCTAATGGTAGAGGGGAAGGAAGAGGAAACAGATGGTGCTTGGCCAGAATTTTACTGGAAGAAGCAGATGCTGGTATGGTGCTTGAACATTTGCAGGAGGAGAGGCTGCTTGTGAGGTCCCGGGTCTCCGGGCAGGAAGGCAGGCAGGCAGGGCCCGGAGTGTGGGTGGGAGGGTGGGGGGCTGTTCTGTCCCTGGAGGGAGTGGGATGTCACCTCCTCGAGGGGCCTCCCCCGACCTTGTCACCCAGTCACCCCCAGGCTGCACGCTCTGTCCTCACACTGTCACCAGCTGAGGTCATCCTGGGCGTGCGTCCATCTCCCGGTTTACAGACCATCCCCCGATAAGGGGGCGTGCAGGGCCCTCGTGTGTGGGATGCATGAGTGCAAGGGGGCAGGAGTCGTGGGGTGCTGTCCCCACACCCTGCCCAGCAGTCAGCCCTTGATGGGCACCCCAGTGCATGGGTTGCAGGCACCAAGGGCTCCCCCCCCGAGGGCAACAGCTTCCGACACCCAGATCCCCAGGACCAAGCGGAGCCCCTCGGCCCGCTCTCGGGTCCCCACGCTGGAGGGAGGGTTACAGAGGACAGTTGTGCTGGACAAATTCACCTGCTGGGACCTTCCCAAGTTTAGAATGGGAGCATTCAAAACCCTGCAGGTCGCCTGTTTGAACCCCGAATTCCTGGCAGGGCCTGCGTCTCCGGGCAGTGTTTGCCCCGCCCCCGGCTTCGTTCTGGGACTCGAGTTGGTAGCGGGTGTGGGTGTCCCAGGCAGGCCCTCCAGGTCCTGCTGCCCCCCGGCTCCGGGCAGGCACAGGGCCGGCCACAGGAAGCCCACCAGCGGGAGACGGGCCAGCCTGGGGTCACGGACGGGGCCCCGAGGGCCTCCAGTGCCCTGGACCCCAGGATGCAAGATAGGAGCCTCACTCGGGATCACAGAGGCTGGCCAAGGCTGGCCGCGTCTGCCCCACAGGCTCGGGGGCCTGCTGACCCTTCCAGCTGTGATCTGAGGAGCCCTGCGGTTTCCCAGGTGGGCCTGGGCCGGGCGTAGAGGGGCGTGGGCCCTGCGCCCGTGTTCCCGCAGCTGGGTCCGGGACACTTGGGAACAGAGTTCTAATTTAGTTCTAATGATTAAAAGAAAATACATACGTGTGTGTGTGTGTGTACGTACACACACACACACATGCACGCACACGTACGCTTGTGCACACACGTACCTGCACACGTCTACCTTTATCACTACAGCACAAAGGGCTCTGACAGGCACCAGACTTTCTGAGTTTGCTTTGTCCTAGATTCTCAGCTGGCCCAGTGTCCGCCAAGCCCACAGGGGCCATGAGGTTAGAGGAACAGAGGACCAGGATTTGGGGATCGTGTGTGTTGGGATGTGACAGCAGGCCTGGCACTGTTTGTGGCAGTTCTGCTCCCCCCTCAAGTCACCATGCTAGACAACTGGGTAGCAACCCCCTTAAACGTGAGGGCGAGTGATGACCGCCTCCCCCCTGCACGCCCGCAGCCAAAACAGCCCTCCCCGCACGCTGCAGACGGTCCCCATTAACAGCAAAGCCTCCAGGAAGGAAGAGTTTTTAAAGTATTATCAGTCACTTACACCTGAGAGTGAATGAGTTTACCAGCTCTTTCCTGAGAACAGGGGGAGGGGAGACAGGACGGCTTGGCCAGAGCAGCAGGTGGGGACGTGAGGGAGAACAAAGCAGGGGACGGGGCCAAGGAGGACAGTGCGACTCTTCCAGCCTGGCCAAAGTGGGTGGCCCGGCCTCTGAGAGGTACACGGAGACACCTGCTGGCTCAGACCAGGCAGGGACCCTAGGCTTCTTGCAGGACGGCGCCCCTGACCCTGGAAGGGAGCAGCTGTCTCTGGACAGGACCCCGAGGCCTGAGGTGCGGACGGGAGTCGTGCTGTGCCCAGGCTGGCGCTGGGGCCCAGGATCCGCTGTGCCCACAGCAGGACAAGGGGCCAGGCACACCTGCCCCGGAGGCTGGGCAGGGAAGGAGCTGGCTGAGTCGCCCCGACGTTCCTGGTCCCAGGTCCGAGGCAGAAAGGGAGCGGGGTGATGAGACAGAGGTGTACCTGCTGAGCCTCGAGACAAGGGTCCTCACACCTACGGGGCAAAGGGCGATTAGAACAAGACGGGTTCCTCGGGCTGGACAGGAGGGCGCCCCTTTCCCCAAGCCCCGCGCCCACACTGGGCCAGAGGCCCCAGGTCTGCTGGTTGAGGGGGGTAGGGGCTTGCACAGCTGTGGGGAAGCCAAGCCAGCGGAGGACGCAGCCGGCGTTCCCCAGGTTGGGTCCACCCGGCCTGAGAACGGGGCTGTGCCAACACAGGCCAGTCGGTGTGCGTGACGTTGGGCGTGTGGCGTCTCCGCAGGGCAGCCCCCCCCGCCCCCCTCACCTCGGCACCCAGGGAGGGGTCTGCTTTCTTCCTCCACTGGATCCTCTTGGCGGCCGCTGACTCCTTCTGCCCCTCCTGGTGGCGGGCATCCTTCTGCACTTCCTGGTTGCGGCATCAGGGTGGAGACCAGAGGCTCAGGCTTACGGCACAGGGGTCCCCAGACCCCTCCCCTCCCGAGGGAGGACCCCAGACCCTCCTCCTCTCTGCCTTCTGACCCGCAGGCTTATCCACGGCCGTTCCCACTCCCAGAATATCGCCACTACTTTTGGGGCTGCCCCTCCTCTGACAGGTCACTCTGCCACGAGGGGCCCGTGGTGAGACCGCGGGAGGGCCGGGGTACCTGCGGGTCCTGATCTCCCGACTCCTGGGTCCTGCTGATCCACAGGTTGAGCCTCGATGTCACAACCCCCGAGAGCCGCAAGTTCTCCTGAAAAGAGAGCTTCCGTCTCGGGGTCGGGTGGGCATCTCCAGAGGCCTGTACCTGGCCCACACCCATCCAGCCCAGGGCGCCGGACCCGCCCCCCCCCTCACTGGGGCTGTGCGCACAGCCAGGGGGACGGGGGCTCAGGAGCAGGAGTGGCAGGGAACCCAAGTCAGAGGCAGGTTCTCCCAAACTGACGCACGAAGGCACAGAGCTGTCTGGCACTGCCTAGGCCAGGGGCCGGGGTTTGCAGACACCCAGCCTCATCGGCCTGAGCCACTCACCTGCCGGCTGGAGGCTGGTCCTTCTCGGCCCTGACCCACCAGCTCCTTCTCAAAGAGGTGGCGCTTGCTGGCGACGTCCACGGGAGCCACCAAGAACTCAGGGCGGGAGGGGCCCGGAGACCTGACTGACTCTGATCTCTGGGAGCAGAGAGCACAAGCCGCTGAGCCTTGAGGGTGGGCGCCGACCACGCCCACCACGCAAGGCAGGTACCCAGCCCCGCCCACCTGTACAGCTGTGTGGTATCTCTCCAGCTTCTGGCCCAGTGTGAACGAGCTGGCCGGGAGCCTTGTGCTGGTGCTGCAGGACGGGAAGGCAGGGCAAGGCAAGAAGGCAGGTGAGACTCCCGCCCCAAGGGAGACCAGGCCTGCGTCCACACCCCCAGCGCTTCGGCTAAGAGAATGTGGCCTCAGTCACCGAGGGAGACCAAACGACCTGGCCAAGGTGACGATCTACAGACTCCGGGGGGCTCCCCTGTCCTCCCTAGAAACAGTCCCTTCAGCAGGACCCCAGCCACCAGGCCGACCCACCCCCGACCAACCCCATCCTGTCCTCAGGCCACCGGACAGCATACAAGACTCATGACCTGGTCCTGCCTGCCCTCCTGACACCAGTGTCCCCCCGCCCCTTCCTCCCCACGCTGAGGAGCCGGCCAGCCGGACGCCGTGTGTGTCACACTCCATGCCCTTCCTCATGCTGTCCCCTCGATTCAAAGCTTCCTTCCGCTTGGAAATCTCCCTCTAGTTCGTGTCCTTTCAGATGCCAATCGCTCTGGGACCGAGTCCCCAGCTCCCGAGGGCCGAGCTCCCACAGCCATGAGGGGCTCCAGCCCTCAGTTCCCATTCCCATCCCGGCACCTCCGTGCTGTGGGGCTCTTGCACACTTCATGTCTGACGTGAGCTGCTCAGGAGGAGGGCAGCGGCGTGTCTCATCCACCTTGTACCCCAGCGCCCATCCCCACCCCCAGGCCTCGCCCAGCACTGCTGCCCTAGAGGTAGTTTGGGGGCAGACAGATGCAATGCATGTGCATGAAATTCCCAACGCATGAGCACAGCTGCTCCTCAGACCCCATTTGTTGTTGTTGTTGTTTTTTAAAAAAACACACAGTCCTCCAGCTGCTTGCATGGATGCTGTGGGCAGAGGTGGGGGTGGGGGGGAGGTGGAAGCGCTCGTCAAGCATGCAGAGTCCCGGGCACCCGCGCCCCGCCTGCTGAAGCGGCTGCGTCCCCTTCCTGCACTGGTCAGTCTCCCTCCGCACCCCTGCGCCTCAGGACAGCCCCGCCCAAGCCCCGCCTCCTCCAAGCAGCTCCCCGCATCCGTCCCCTTGTGCCACATCTCGGGCCTCAGCCCCTCCTGCTAACCCTGCAGCACAAGCAGGATGGGAGCAGACGGGAGCGGACAGAGCCTCTGGGCCCCTGACCTGCGGGTTAAGGCTGCCACTGAGTGGTCTCTCCCGGGGCTCATCTGAAATGAGAAGGAAGGTGCCCATGAGTGGGGTCAGCCGTGGCCTCCTCAAGGGAGGGCTCAGCTGTCAGAACACATCCCCCTCCAGGGGCCTCCCACCCACCTCTGCTCAACCCCCAATCCAACCCCCATTAAAGGGTCTGGGACACGGCCCCAGCCACCAGACCGGGTCAGCAGCCCCTCCTTGACGCCCCCAGGTCTTCTTGGGGCAGCTGCAACCACCTGCTTCCTGCCTGCTTCCCCACCGGCCCGAGCCCTGTGGGCCAGGGACAGGCACCGGCCGGCAGCAGGTCTCCTGCCTCTCCCCAGGGCCTGGCACAGCGCACGGTCAGTCAAAAAGTGAGTGAGTGACCCAGTAAACAGAGGAACCAGGAGTAAGTTCTGGCATAAAGCGAGAGGACCAGCCCCGGTCCCCGTGATTTGTACTCCTGGGGCAAGGCAGGGTGGCAGGCACTGGGACAGCCCATGGCTCCCACCCACCTCCCCTCCTGGAGGAGAGGCTCTCCCCGCAGTCCGCCTGCGCCGCCCTCCTGCAGGCTAGCTGGGCCCATCACCTGGGGCTGCTGGGTCTCGTCCACACCCGCCTCCAGCCATTAACCAGTGCTTCACTTGATCCAACCCCCTCTGTTCTCGGCCACCCTCGGGCATCCAAAAGCCCTGTGTCTGCGCACAACGTCCCTGGTGTCTAAGCCAGGGCCCTGGGCTGAAACGGGGGCTGCTTTCCGCGGCATGCCCTCCAGAGGATGGGAGGCAAAGGGACCCGGGCCTCACCCGGAAGGAGATGGTCCTGGGGCTGGAGCGCTTCAGCGAGCTGCTGTAGGTGGCCTGGGTGGGCGAGAGTGCGTCCGCCTCGTCCTCCTTGCTGGCGATTTTCATCTGGATGGAGCAGGGGGAGGATCACACGGAAGGCCAGGGTACCCCGAGCCCAAGCTGCCACGGGGGCGCCGCTGGCCTGGCTCATCCCAGGAGCTGCAGGCAGCAAGACAGCCCTGTGCGTCCTGCGCCTCTGCTGTGGGGATGGCGGACACAGTCCCGGGGCCAGGCCACCGGGCAGGGCTTTCCAGGGGGGCTTCCAGAAGGATCTGAGGCTTCCCAAGGGTCCACCAGGGCCTGCGGTCTGCGCCCTGGCTGAGGATGTGGTACGGGGTACCAGGTGCTCCCCGCCACGCAGCTGACGCCCCCGCCCCCGGGTCCGCTATCCTGACCGTGGTGGAGCAGGTAGGGAGAGAAGAAGCAGCAGCCAAGGCCGGCCTAGAGGCAGGAGGACAGGACGAGAAGGGAGGGCGGAGGGCGGGAGGGCAGGGGCACCGCCAACCTGGAGAGTGATGGGTGGGAGGCGGCAAGTCACAGCCGGACGCCCTGACCCCTGCTCCCGCAGCCCCGCCGAGGACGGGGGCTCCTGCTCGGGGCCGGCCCTCCCCTGCCCCTTGCGGGTGGACGGGCTCTCCGCAGAGGCTGGCCGCTCCTGGGCCTGGGGCTGCCCTGGGGCCGCCGCCCTCACTGGGGCCAGCTGCGTCTCAGGGGCCGGGGTCTTCTCAAAGACTGCTGCTTTCTCAGACGTCAGTCTCTTTTCTGAGTCCGACGTCTTCCCTGGGGACGGCAGCTTCTCCAAGACACTTGTTTTTTCCAGAACCAACCTCTTTCCCGAGATGGTTCTTTTCTCCAACACTGCGATCTTCTGGGACACAGGCACTTTCTCAGGGCTGGGGTTCTTCTCGGAGGCGGAGATTTCCTTGGAGTCCAGGCTCTTTTGGGGCGCTAATGTCTTCTCTGGGGCAGAGGGCTTCTCTGAGCCCCCCTTCCTGCTGCATCCCGGCTCCCTGCCCGCCAAGCTCTCCTCCTCCTGGACCCAGGAGCTCCGCTGCTCCCGGCTCAGTCTCCGGCGAGGCAGCAGCTTCAGCTCCTTCTCGGGCACCAGGGGCGGCTGCCTGGCCTGCCCGGTGCCCACGCCGTCCTCCTCCTCTGCCTCCAGCTGCTCCCGGACGGGGGCCTGTGCGACCTCCACCTCCCGCTGCCTCTGCCTCCGCTCCTGCCGTGCCCTGAGGATGGCCCACACGTCCTCGTCCTCACCTCTGGAGTCTAGGGGTGGTCGGGGGGGGACCTCCATCTCCTCCACGCTCGGCAGTCTGAGTCGAAAGATGGGAGATGGGGCGGGAGACAGAGTCAGAGGCCGGCAGAGGTGGGAGAGACCCTGGGGTGCCCCCCGACCCAGTGAAGATGCCTCTGGGGCCACGCAGGAGGGGCGAGGAAGGAAGGCCATGGCCCCCCCTGGAACCACCATCGCTTAAATCAGGATCCCTTTTATCTGCTTTACACATCGGGCTTCTAAGGTATCCTCTGAACAAAGCACATGATGCTTTTAAAAGAAATGCATAAACCCCTGAAAGGTGCAACCATTCCACGCTCAGCCCCGATCAACAAACACCTCCTCTGTGCCAGGCCCCACCCCTTGCAGCTTAGATCAGGACCAGAGACAGTCAGGGAGCTGGCACAGGTCACACAGCTCATGGGCGGTGGAGCTGGGAGTAGAACCCAGGCCTCTGACGCTCCTCCCGCCCCGTCAGCCACATGGGTGCAGCTCAGGATGCACACCTTGTGGTCCCTCCTCTGGGGGACCCAGGGGAACAGGGGCAACATGAGAGGCCCTCAGGAGACTCTTCCGTCCCCACCACCTGCTCGCCATGCGACTTGGGGCAGGTTAATTCACCGTCTGAGCCTGTTTCCCAGCCTGCAAACCTGGCTTGTTCGGAGGCGAGAGGAGACTCACGCCAGGAGCGCGCGCCGTCCTGACAGACAGGAGCGTCGGTGAACACGGCCCTCCTCTGCCTTCCCCTCTCGACCCTCAGATCCGGTGGCCACACCGGCCCCCGCGCTCCTCCGGTCACAGGCGGACCACGGAGGGTCCGGGTTAGAGGGAGGCAGCCGGGGTGAATGGAGAGAGTTGGCCCCGGGCCTGACAGGCGTGGACGACACCCGTGGCCCCTGCTCCCCAGGTGGACAACCTGTGTGCTCTCTGACCAGCTCCTGCACCTGTGAGACGGGTTAGGACCCTCCCTCTCAGGACCCAGGAAGGACTGAGTTACGCTCACGAAATGTCCAGCAAAGGCTGCGCGTCTCACGAGCACTGGCCACACGGGCTGTCCTGATGAGGGTGGGACCCACAGGAGTTCAGCCCGGTTCCCCAGGCAGGGGCAGCTGGTCCGTCCGTCATCCGGGACCGGGGTACCGCCTCCCCACCCCCGCACCTCTCTGGGGCCGCCGGGTCTCCGTCCCGGGCTGGCCGGGCCACCTCGTCGTCCGCGGTGGAGCTCAGGCTCCGGTGTCGCCGCCGCCGTTCTCGCTCCTGCTCCGCCTCATCCTCCAGGGTCCACTGCCTGGCCAGGCTGGCGGGGGACAGGGGTCAGTGCAGCCCACACGGCCCGCCACCCCGGCCTGCGCGGCCGACACCCCCAGGGGGACGCTGGGCTGGACTCCGCCCTGGACCCCCGAGTGGGATGGGGGCCCATACTCCGGGGTGCCCAGGGACGCGGGAGGGCAGGTGCAGCTCTGCCTGCAGGAGGTGGGTGAACCTGACAAGCTCCCCTCTCTCTCTGGTCCGGGGACTTAGATAACATCCCTCAGTGGACAATCACAGAGAAACGTCCTCAGCTACACCGCTCCCCGTGGGACTTCTCAGCTCTCCAGAGGGGGAGACTTGCCACTGAGACCAATGACAGCCGGGGAGGGCCCAGCATCACTCCCTTCAGCCCCCAGGAGCCCCGTCAGCCTCTTTGGCTCCCGAGAACCAGTTCTCAGGTGCCGGCAGCAGGGGCCACACCTGCTTTTGCTTCCTGCTCCCACCACCCTGCACCACAGGGCCTACCGGCCACTCACAGCCATCCACCCCCGCCTTCAATCACGCGGCCATCCAACCTCCTGTCCCGGCAAACAGCCCTCCCCCATCGCCTCCACCGCCCTGCCCACCCGTCATCCTTATCCACCTACCCCCCCCAACCCACCCCCACCCTCCATCCCAATCAAAGAGCAAATATCCCTGAGGAACTGTGCTGGGCCAGCGCCCCGTCGGAAACTGCGGGATCACAGACCAGGGCAGGGCCCCTGCCTCGGAGACACCTGCCAAATAGTGAGAAAGACAAGTGTGTCCACCAGTAGCTCTGCACAGGGAGGGAAAGGTTACTGGGGCTGGAGCATCAGGAGAGGCCCCAGAAGAGCCTGAACGTGGGCTGAATCTCAGGAAGGGGGACAGGCCAGGGCCGGGAGAAACCCGAGGTCCAGGCAGAGGGGAGGGACGAGCAAGCCTGGAGATCAGAGGTGGGGGCTTGCAGGGGAGGGAGGCCGTGCTTCGGGCCGTGAGGGTTGGGAGTGGCCTCCCAGTGCTGTCTGGGGCCCAGATCAGACGGGCCTCTGCTTGGTCCTCCTGCCCGCGGGCAGGTCCCTTCCTTGCCTCCTCCGTTTTCCTCCCTAACAGGAAGAGGAGCACCCACACGACGGCCCTGATCTTTTTTTCCAAGTCCAGCATCACACCTGCTGATCTGATCGTCACTAAACTCACATGTTTTGAGCACGGTCTACAGGCAGGCAGGTTCCGGGGACTGGGAAGGAGCCCGACGGGGTTCTGCCCTTTGGGGCACATGCCAGGTTGGGGAGTCAGGGAGCAAGGAGCCCGCACGTGAACAAAACGTCAGGAAGAGACGGAGGAGAAAAGGCGCCTGGAGGGGAGAGGGCCCCAAGGACCAGAGGGGCTGGGTCTGGTGGCAGCGTTCCAGGGGGAGGGGGCAGCACAGCTCAGGTCTCCGTAGGCTGTGCTCAGGGGAGGGGAGCCAGGGCAGAAGGCCCGAGGACGGGGGAGAGCGTGGGTTTATTCCAGGGTGTGGGAAGACACTGGATAGTTTCACACCGAGCGGGGCATGGTAAGACTTATTATGGTCACTATTTTAAACCTCTCCGGCTGCTGTATGGTGACAGGACTGCAGAAGGCGGAGGAGAGGGACTGGGCCGGGGTGGGGGGGCCCTTGCCAGGGCGCGAGCTACAGTGACGTGACCTGGGGTGGTGACAGTGAGATGGGAAAAGTGATGGATTCGGGACACATTTTGAAGACAGAGCAAGCTGGGTTTGCTGATGGGCTGGATGGGGATGAGGGGCGAGGAAAGGAGAAAAATCAAGGAAAACTAGATTTTCTGGCCTGAGCAGTTCCTGGCGCTGCTCTTAGAAGGATGGGGACCATCAGGGAGGAAGGGGTTTGGTGAGATGTCCGCGGCAGCGGGAGAGGAGGGAGCAAAGGAGGAAACCCGGGAGGAGTCGCCCTGGAGGAGGAGCCAGCCCTGTCCACACCGCCGGAAAGGCAAGACCACCAGGAGGCAGTGTTGAGCACAGAGGCTTCCGGACCCTTAGAAAGAGCCCGGCTGGACAAGCAAGGGGAGAAGGGGACCCGAGAAAGAGGAGCTGGTGACGGCTGGCAACTCTGCTGAGAAGGTTTAACGAAAAGAAAAGTCACCAAGATGAGACAGTACCTGGAGGATGACGTGGATGCAAAGATTGCTGTCTTGATTGAGGTGTAATTTACATACAATAAACACACAGATCTTAAGTCATGTTTTCTTTTTAAAGATGGGCAAATGAGGCAGAGGGGAGAGGGTAGGAAAGGTTTGAAAAGAAAGTGCGAAGAAGTTGCCCTGCAGGGAGAGAAAAGACCACAGGACGAGCGCATCCACCACGGCTCCCGGAACGCACAAGCGCCACCAATGTGGAACCAAGTGCAAGTGTCAACTTCACTTGGGAAGAGGAGAGGGCAGGGCGCTCCTCCTCCCCGGGGAGGGGGGCGGGTTCACCAGATCTCTGCCTTGATAAGCAAGAGCACAAAGAGGGAGCAAATCCTAGGCCCAGGCAACCTTCCAGAACCTCCCAAGTCTGATGTCATGGTAGCTCTTGGTGAAAACCTCAGTTCCTCCTGCTCGTCAGGTCTGTACTCCACCTGCGTGGGGATGGGGCAGGGCTCCACCTAGGACCCACGGCCTTGACCACGGGGTTTAAACCAGATTCCCCGGGGCCTCCGTGATCATTCATTCACTCACTCACTCACTCCACGGGAACCCATGGCTCCCTCCGGCCAGGCCCCAATGCCCCACCCCTTCCTCGGTGCCCGGGTCCCGATGAGAAAGGCCCACTTCAGCTCGCTTTCCTCTGGACCCACCTAACTGAGTGCACAGTTTGGGGTCAGCTGTGCCCTGCAAGGCTGAGGGACCCCCCCCACCCCGAGGGAGACCGGCCCACCGAGCGGGGGCTCCTCCCCCGACAGGCGCGGCTGGGCTGGAGCCCCCAGGATTCCTTGGGCCTGAGCAAGCCCGTTCCCACACAGGCCGCTCAGCCCTCAGGGGAGCCATCGGTTTGTCTGTGGGACCTGGGACAAGTCGGTGTGCGATCTGTCAGAGCCTGGTCTCGGGAAGTGACTCACCCCAGGCGGGTCCTCGCCCTGAGGGTCTCGGGGCCCGAGCCGCCCGAGGCGGGGCGGCCCGGGCGTCCTCGAGTGATCCCCAGCTTTGCCCCAAGACCCCGCCGCTCACCCAGGTGATGTGGTCACCCCTCACCCCCACCCCAGGAGAAACGTTATCTCCACCAAGCAAAGAGCTCCTCCTCTAAAGAGGAGAAAATGGGGAGGAGAGGGCAGGAGTGAAGGCCAGGCTTCTGGGCGGCTCCGCAGGAGCCCCAGGAATAAACAAACGGTAACTAAGGGCCTGCATTCAGGAGCACACAAGTATTTGTTGACTACGGTGACTAATGAATCAATAAATAAAGGAATAAAGGCAGAAGTGAGCGCTCTGACATGTGCTTAGACAACACCGGGCGCTGGTCCCAGCGGCTCACAGATACCTCTGACAAGAGGCCCCCCGAGAGCCCTGAGGGACGGGGTGGGGGGGGTCACCCCCATTCTGCAGGTGAGAACTCTGGGGCTCGTGGAGGTCAATAACGTTCCCAGGACAGGAGAGCTAGTAAAAGAAGGAACCAAGCTTCCAGCACAGGCCAGCCTCTTAACCACAAGGCTAAATGCCAGGAAGGATGCCCTGCCACCTTCTCGGGAGCCCAGCAGCTGAAGAGCCAGAGGGAGGAAGGGGAGTCTGGGAGGGCCTCGGAAGGTGTGGGACTCTCCAGCCCAGCACAGGCCTGAGCTCGTGGCGCAGCCTGGGGAAGCAGGTCTGGGGAAACCCAGCAGCCAACACGCTGCCCTCTCGAGCGCCAGGGCCAGGCCAGGGTGGACCGTGTAGGTCCCACACCCCAGGGAGTCCCAGCCACTGTCACCAGCTGATGCCGCAGCCCTGGGCGGCCACCCCGCCACCCCCTCCCTCTCAACAACCCTTTCTTCCACCTCCTGGCCCTCCTCTGGGGACACACATCCCTCTCTTTGCCCCCAGGTAGGACTGCTAGCCTCCCTACTCCTGACCTCACCAGCTCCATTCTTAGGGGAAGGGACCTCTTTTTCCCTTAAATAGTTATGGAAGACCTTCTGCCCTGCTGCTCAGGGCAGAGCTGGTTCTGCTCCCTCCCAAGGGCCATTCACCTGAGGTCTATCCTCCCACTCAGCAGCAGCTGAGTGCAGGGGTGTAAGTGCTGGCAGGTTTACCAGGAGAACCCTTCTTTCCCCAATTGAATCGCACACAGGAGCCCATGATACGACAGATCAAGGCTCAGCTGCCCTGGTTAAAGCAGGGGAAGGGCGTGAAGGTTGCCCCAGAGCATCCTGTGGAACCCTGGGGCTCAAAGAGCAAGGATTTGCAGAACTTGGAAGGAGAAAAGCGAGCTCAGGCGTGGCACTGGGCTGAGAGACGCAGCTCTGATTAGTCGCGTGACCTTGGACCGGTCTGCAGCCCCTGAGGGGGGACGGGCCTTCCACACGACGAGGGGCCACGGCGGGTGGTCAGTGAGGTCCCTTCTAGCCCTGCTGGTCTAGGGAGAGGTGTCAGGAGAGCCAAGCAGCTCGCGAGGTGGCAGGGCTGCTCAAGACCCAGGCAGGGAAATGATTAACCCCCGGCTGCTCCAGACCCACCCCCCACCCCCTGCGGACGAGCCCGCCCAGCCTCACCCTCACCAGGCCAGCCCAGGGAGGAGAGGGCAAGGCTGCTGACCAGGGCACCCGGCCAGCCAGCTCACCACTGCCCTGCCCCAGGGCTAGAGCGTCTGAATTTCTACCTGCCAAGGACGGCGGCAGGCTGGCCCTCAGCTGCCCACCTGGGCCCTGTCTGGGGCCACGCTCCTCGCACCCTCCTCAGCGCCACCCCCAAACCCGACCCCGGGAGGGCCTGGGAGGCTCCGTTGACAGTGACTCACGGCCCTTCCCTCCTGCCAGCTGAGGCTTGTTCGCCAGGGAGCAGGGCGGGAGGGTCCTCGGCTCCAGCTGCCTCACAGGGTGAGTGTTGGCCACAGCTGTGTCTGCCCACAGGGCTGGGGAGGGCCTGGGGGCGGGGCAGGGCTGGTCCCCGGGGCTTCCCGCTGCCTGGCAATCGCCCCCCCCCCGGCCCCCCCTGCAGCCACGGGAGACTGGGGCCATCTGAGCAGAGGACTAGCTAAGACCAGACCCTGCTCGCACTTTAAAAGTTCCAGCGCCCCACTGCCACCTGGCACACACCCTGACACACATCCGGGCATGTCTCAGACACAAAGTCACACACATCCCAGCAGACCGGGGGCTCCTGACTCAGCCATGTCTGCTTTGTATTTTTACCCCAACGCCCTGCGCTGTGGTCTTCAACGGACATCCGAATGGACTCGGACTCCCAAGGCCCAAACTCAGCAACGTCAGAACCTACCATCCACCCAGACGTGTCCGCACTACACACCCCAACACACACAGGCCCCACCTGGAAGCAGAGACACTCCCACGTCAGCGCCAGCACCTTGACCCACACGCAGGCAGAGTCCGAGACCTTGACCCCCAGCTCCACCCGCAGTACAGACCCTCCCTGGGTGTGTCCAGCCTCTGAGGCGGCCGGGCCCCTGTCTGGGGCACTGAGCTCCTCCTTTCTTGGGGCGTATCCTTCCCCTCTCTAGACCCCGCGGGCCCCTCTGCAGCAGGGTGACCGGGCAACTGTGCTTCAGAGCAGTGAGGTCTGAGGGTCTGGGAGGCCCCCGGCCCTGCAGAAGCTCTGGAGCCCTTGGGAAGGGGGTGGGGAGAGCCAGAGGCCTTGCTGGGGAAGGCCTGTAAAGGCAGCCTGGGCCTCAACCCACACGCCCACCTGGGAGGGGTCAGCTTCTACCCGCTAGAACCTTCCGGGCTCCGATCCATCTACTATGTGGGCCTCAGTCTCCTGAGGGGGCAGTGGGGGGGGGGATCGCAGGTGAAGATGCTCATGGAAGCACCTCTGGGGGGAGGTGCAGGGTGGCCCCAAGGAGTTCAGGGGTCACCAACCACATGAGGGGTGTTGCCTTCTGGACACCCCCCCAGGCTTCTCTGACCCTGACAGGATGTCCTGCAGGCAGGGATAAGACACCCAGTGCCCAGACCCTTGGAAGGACAAGCTCACAAATAAAGGCTGAGGCACAGAGGGGGGCAGAAACTATCGTGAGGTCACCCAGCCCAGACACCACCCCAAAACGCCACACTCAGAACCTCAGCCTCATCAGTGGGAGGGGATCTGTCCCCCCGCCCGGTACTATTCACCAACGCTCCAAGGTGGTGCTGTCCCGCTCCTGGCACTGCGCCCCCTCCTCCTCCCCGGGAGGGGCCCCTCAAACTCTCTACAGAGAAACGCGGGCCGTCAGGGGGGCTTCTCGGGAAATGAGGCTGGGCCATAACTCCAGAACGCCTACCCAATCCCCCGTACCGGCCTCTAGGGGCCGACAGCCACCCCAGGCACCCTGCTTGTGCCTCAGCCCCCAGGGGAGGAAGGAGGCGGTGGGGGAGCCGGAACACCTGCGAGCTGCCAGGTGTGGCCCCGACTCTGTCGCCCCCAGGAGCGGCCAGGCCCCCGGGCTCACCTGGACAGCGCGGCCCAGTTCTTCCTGCTGACTGACATGCCGCCGGAGCCCGCGCGCCTGCCGCGTGCGTCGTGTCCGCTCGGCGCCGCCCCGCGCGCACCCCGCCCGCCGCCGGCGCAGGTAGGCTCACCTGGCCTCTTATCCCCCCGGCCTGCGTCCCGCGCAGCCGCGCGCCGCCTGCTGCCCCGATTGGCCTGTGGGTAGGCGCGTCGCAGAAGGAGCCGCCCCGGTCCCCGCCTCGGCCGCCCGGAGGCGCGCCCAGGACGGGCCGCCGCACCGATGCACTGACGGACGGACGGGTGGACGAGAGCCCGGGCCGCGCGGGGCGGGGCGGGGTGGGGCGGGACGGGGGTGGGGACTTCCTGTTCGGGACCTGTCCGACCAGCCTGCCCGGCCGCCCCCTCCCGCAAGTGCCGCGGCCCGGGGCCGAAGCCCGGGGACGGGCCCGCTCTCCGCCCGCCAACCGGGTCGGTCCCGAGAATCCCAGACGGGGGGCGGGCGGGCAGGTGGGAGCCGGCGCGCGTCTGGGGTCTGGAGAGCCCTCCCGGCTCTGCGCTCCGGCCCGCCGCACCGAGACCCCGGGAGAGCACGGGGCGCGCTTCCTCTGGGCCGCTCGCAAAACTGCAGGCACGCCCGGTGCAAAGCCCACCCCTCCCGAAAGGAGAGCCTGGGTTCCATTCTGCACACCCTGGAGTGCCTCCGGCTCTGAAAAAGCCAAGACGTCGGAGGCGGTCTCCTCGCAGGCTGGTCTGGACTTTGGGCTGGAGGGGCTGGGTGTGGAACCAGGAGGGGGAAGCTCGGCTTTCCCCGGAAGGGAGCAGTGGCCAGGGAACTAGCACGGGAGTTTTGGAGCAAGTGAGGCACCACCTGGCTCCCTTTAAGTGCGCATCCGGCTGCCACGCGCCGCCCACCCGGGAGCCGGCCTCAGGGAGACCAGGGATGGTCAGTCCCCAAGTCGCAGAGTCTTATCTTCCCAACGCATCAGAACTGGTGCAGCCCCAGGCACCAGCAGGAGAAGAGGGAGCCGGAACTGACAGCGTCTGTCCTGCTGGGTCTCGCTGGCCAGGCTGGCCTCCCTGTGGCACTGATCCAGGGCAGGTGGTCTCTACAATACCCTCCAGCTCTGAGATCTCCCAGTAGAGGGCAAGCCAGCCGCTAAGCAGAAGCTGGGACACACACGCACAGCTAACCTGCTAAGGCATCTCCTTCCCCAAATGCCCCCTCCTCCAGGGAGCCTTCCTTCTAGGCCAAAGGAGGTGAGGAGTGAGGTTCAAGGAATGAGAGCTGGGAGCCTGGAGACGGGGCTTTGGGCTCTGGCATGTATGAAACACGTGACGTGGGGCAAATCTCCTGTTTCCTCATGTGTGTAGTGGGAAGAATGATACTTTGCCCAGCTTCTTTCCAGGTTGTGGGGATCACATGAGTCCGTGGTTGCACGCTGGTGGTCCTGGGGTGCGCAGCGGGAGAGCTGACAAGACCCCTGCAGAGGCCAAGGCAGGCCCTGGGCCATTGGCTCTTCCAGGGAAAGAGAAAGAGGGGCTGGCAATAACCCAGGTCCCTGGATGCTGGGATTTGGGGCCCAGCACTTCCTGGGGAGCCTGCTGACCCCTGGGGACCTAGAGAATGTCCTTCCCATGGTTTGTCAGTGGTGACATCTCAACAGAGAAGGACAAATGATCCCAGTCATTTGAAGCCTGGCCCTTCCAGGGACACTTCATGAAACCAGCGGACAGTCAGCCGTGTCTCTAAAAGCCCAAACTCCAGCAGCCCGTCTATGGACACAGAAACCCAAAGACACGGAAGAGTGGTGTGTAGACAACTCCAGAAGGAAGGAAAAGTGAATTATGTGCATGTTAGTGCCCCAAAAGTTCCTTGAGGGCAGGCATTGTATATTCACTAGACCCTTCCTGTGTGCCAGGCACTGTGCTTGGTGCTATGTCAGGGCTGCGGTGACAAAGTGTCACCAACTAGGTGGCTTAAAAACAACAGATATTTATTTTCCCACTGCTCTGAAGGCTAGAAGTCCATCAGCAGAGCCGTGCTCCCTCCAGAGGCTCTAGGGCAGGACCTTTCTTTGCGTCTGTCTTCCTGCTGCTGGTCGTGTCTGGCAACCCTGGGCCTGCCGCCACGTGACTCCGTGTCCGCCTTCTTCAGAGTCCCAGGGAACCGTCCCGGTGTCTCTGTGCCCGCGTCCAAAGTTCCCTCTTCTTATCAAGACATCAGTCCTTGCGTTACAGCCCGCGCTGATCCAATATGACCACATTTAAACTTGATCACATCTGCAAAGACCCGACTTCCCAGTGAGGTCACATTCACAGCTACCAGGGCTTAGGGATTGACCATTTTTTTGTGCGGGAACATAATTCTACCTGCTACAATCAGCAAATAGCGCTGGCTTTCAATGACACAAAGATGATGGGGACTCAGTTCCTGACCCCAAGACAGTCCCAGTTTGGCAGTGGAGGCACACACATGCTGGTGCATATCCACATGTTCTCCTAATCCACATGTGCTCCTAATCATGCGTACACACACGTGTGCATAAGCATGCATACACACACGTGTGCATAAGCATACGTACACACACGTGTGCATAAGCATACGTACACACGTGTACTCCTAAGCGTCCTTACACCCAAGCCGTGTTCAAGACAGGCTGTGATGAAAATTGAAACTGTCATCAGGAGAGATTAATCCTAATGGAGGGATTGGGGATGTCTGCAAGGGGAGGGAACATCTGGGTTGGGCTTGAAGGTTGAGTGGAATTCACTCATCAGAGAAGCAGGCGAGGGACCCGCTACAGGATGGGGTGTGAACGGAGATGTGGGGTCTCGAGTGGAAGGTGGTTCCGCAAGGAGAGGGGCTCGTGTGCCCGAAGCATCGTGTGCCCGTCACGGCACCGGGAAAGGGGGCCTCATGCTGCCCTGAGCTCAGGACTTGGCCATGACCCTGCACAATAGCTGAAAATGACAAGGCAGATGGCCTCCGAGTGGGAATGCCCCCGAGACTTTGAGAGCAAGACTTACCAGGCTGGAGGGGGGGAGACCACCACCGAGGGGACTACTTTCAAGTCCATAAAAAAAAGAAGGACTTAAGCACAGAGGAGGGGTTGGCTGGAGGTCTGGAAGGCCGAGTGGTCGTGGGGCTGGCTGCCGGGTGGAGGGGAGAAGGCCAGGTGACTCCCACTTGCTACCTTGAGGGGCCAGTGAAGGCTAAGGCCGGTGACCTTAGCCCGAGGGGCCCCAGCCTCAGTATTGACACCTGGGGCCTGAGAGCTCTTGGCGTGGGGCTGTCTGCACCCGTGAGGTGGTCAGCAGCACCCCTGGCCTCAGCCATTGGAATGTGAGGGCCCCAAGGACAGCCCGGGGAGCTGTCCAGCACATGGCTGGACGTCAGGGCGGGGCTCAGGACAGCCTGGCCTGCATTTTCCACGGCACCCGAGGGCTTGTGCAGGGCGGGCGGGAGAAGGGGACAATCACAAGGGCAGGGGTAGTGCTCAGGGCATCCGCGCCCGTGTTTCAACGCCCGGAGCGTCTTGGGGACAGCAGGAGTGTTTCATTCACCCCCGTGTCTACACTAGCACTTAGCGTGGTAGGTTTACAGAATTGCACTAACTTGCTTTGGGAAGGAGAACAGGAAACCCCACACAGCCCAAGATCCCCTCTGTGTCATCTGGGAGGCTGGGCCGGGCGCTCTCAGCATCTAGGACCCTTCTTCTCCAGGATCGGGGTCACCCTGATGGTAAATTGCTGCAGGAGTGTACTTGCAAACCAGCAAGTGCTGATGGCCCGGCACCTTGACCATGGGCACCAGCAGGAGCTCAGAACATCCAGCGTAGCACTGGTTATAGTAGCAAAACTCCGGAAACCACCCAAAGGTCTATTCACAGGAAAAAGGGTGAGTAAATGGTGGTATGTCATCATTTCGTTCTTTCACAGGGGTGAATTTTACAATCTTCACCTCTAATGAACTTCAAAGCAGAAGCATGCATTTCGAGGCCCATGAGAAGGACATGGAGCTCTCGTCTGCTGTGCAGCGCAACAAGGACGTGGTGTGTGGGATCTGCATGGAGGTGGCCTATAGGAAAGCCAACCCCAGCGAGCGCCGCTTCGGGATCCTCTCCAACTGCAGCCACACCTACCGTCTCAAGTGTATTCGCAAGTGGAGGAGTGCTAAGCAATTTTTTTAAAATTTATTTATTTATTTATTTACGGCTGCATTGGGTCTTCGTTGCTGCGCGCGGGCTTTCTCTAGTTGTGGTGAGCGGGGGCTACTCTTCGTTGCGGTGCGCGGGCTTCTCATTGCGGTGGCTTCTCTTGTTGCGGGGCACGGGCTCTAGGCGCACAGGCTTCAGTAGTTGTGGCACGTGGGCTCAGTAGTTGTGGCTCGTGGGCTCTAGAGCGCAGGCTCAGTAGTTGTGGCCCACGGGCTTAGTTGCTCCGCAGCATGTGGGATCTTCCCGGACCAGGGCTTGAACCTGTGTCCCCTGCATTGGCAGGCGGATTCTAAACCACTGCGCCACCAGGGAAGTCCATGCTAAGCAATCTGAGAGCAAGATCATAAAGTGAGACTCCTCCCCAATCTTCATTTGTGCTTTCTAATTTGGGGAAGAATTTAGTATCTTGTGCCAACTTTCAACCAGATGGACCGCATTTAAATGCATGCATTTTATCTTGAAACTGGGGTATTCTTCTAATTGGGATTTCTTCTTTGTATTTCAGCTAGCTTCTAGATTAGCTGGTATATCTACTTTTATTTGAATGAGGAAACCCTATGTATCAGTTAGTAGAATCTTCATGCTTTTTTCTGAGGAGATTGTGTTTAATGGATTAGCCAGTTTAGGTTCAGAGAACAAACTTATCTAGCTCTGAATGTATGTTTCCTGACATTTTACATTTTCCACTTTCCTATTCCATCCATTAAGCTAGCCAATAATCCACCATCCTTTAAGGATTGTTCTCATAACTGAACAAAAACTACATAATCTAAACAGAGCAAAGTTACAAGAAATAAATTTATTTAAACAAACAAACAAAAAAAAGAAAGCATGCATTTATGTCAGGTTGACAAAAAGACGCAATGCATTGTTTTGGGAGCCAGAAACATCGAGAGCCAGCGGAATAAAACACGCAAAGCTGAAGATCGCTTTTACCTTTGTGGAGGGGAAGTGTAATGGTTGGAGAGGGGCGCGCAGGGGCTTCAAAAGCATTTGCAATAACCTAGTTCTTTTGTTTTAATCGAAGTATAGTTAATTTACAATATCGTGTTAGTTTCAGGTGTACAGCAAAGTGATTCAGTTATACATATATATTTATATAATTATTTACTTACTTATTTTCAGATTATTTTCTGTTTTAGATAATTACAAGATATTGAATTGCAGTTCCCTAGTTCTTAAAATGAGTGGTTGGCACAGAGGTGTTCACCGTATAATTCTGTGCATATGTTAATAACTGTGAGCGTGTGCTGGCCACTTCCCCTGGGGAGAATCCAGGGAGGCAGGGCTTATCACCCTGGGAATCCCCTGGTCCAGGACGGGAGTTTTCAAGGCTCCCCAGCCGGTGGGAGGAGGGAGCCACCTCTCTCTTCCCCTCCCAAGGAAGACATCGGGCTCTGGAAACCCCGGTCCCCACCCCTGTCTACACAGGACATAAGGCAGCTTCTTCTTCCCCAAAGAGGCCAGAGTGGAGACCAGGGGATCCCCGGCCCCAGGCCAGTGGGGTTGGAAGTCACAGCCTGACTGTGACTGAGAGGTAAGACCCACACCCTAACGAATCCAGGGCAGTGGTTCCCTGGCTTAGGGTTTCACAAACTAATAATACTTTTTAAAATATGAATACACAAATGGTGTTGGCACCATTTTGTTTTTTGAAGTAAGAAATTAGAAGACAACAATGACCACTTCCTGTGCTCCCACCCCATAAGTACAGGGTATCTTGATACTAAAATAATAGAATTAAGGCATGCATACTTGAGAAAAGGAGAACCCTTTTCACTGAATACATGTAGCTTTATGGAAACTTCACTGCAGTAGCCCGGCTTCCTCAGCGGGCAGTGGAGCAGGAGAAAGTTGGGTCACAGAGATCCAATCAGGAGAATTGCGTCTGGAAAATTCTAAAACGAGGGCCACGTGGGCATCCATCACACTCAAGGGCGAGCAAGCCACCACCCTCACGGGCACACGGGCACACACATCAGGCTCACCCCTTCCGATGGATGGCCACGAGCACACGCGCGCACACACACACACACTCACTCCTCCCCGGGGCTCCCGGGTTGGAAAACCTGCCCTGGCATCCAGGTGTGGCCATACTTCTCTCCTGAGCCCAGAGCCAAGGGCGGGGCTCACCCAGCCCGTGTCAACCAGTGGAGCCAGGTGGGTGCTGACCCGGGGCCAGAGGTGGGCCACCCGCTCAGGCCCCCGGACCACTGCCTCTGGCCGGGAGACCAGAGCTCTGTCCACCTACGGGGAGTCCAGGGCCCTGTTCTGTCCCCCTGGTTAAGCCTGTGACCTTGAGCAACTCAGTCTCCCTCTCTGGGCCTCCAGAAGCCGGCTACAGCCCTGTGCACCAGAGCCACGGGCAGATGGGGCTGCGCTGCTCAGCTGTGGCCTCAGGGACCCGCTTAGGAGTGTGTCTCCGGATAGAGTGCCCGTCACTCGCCCCTAGCGGAGGGCCCGCTGGCCGGCTTTAGGGTTGCTGAGGAGGGAGCCCTGCTGGGGTCAGGAGAGGCGGCTGCCGTCCGCACTGGTCCCAGCGGCCTGTCCCAGGCTTCAGCAGCTTGGTCACCCACCTGGAACGAACCTGGCCAGCCGGGAGCCCTGCGGCGAGCCTGACTCGCTTCGTGGGGGGCCATTGGGGCTAATGTTTAACGGGCTCCCTCCTTGGCGGGACACTCCAGTCCCTGCAGCCCTGAGCCTGGGCCTGCCCTGACCATCCTGCTGCGAGGTGGGCCCCAGACAGACAGTGGGCTCGGCCTCCTGCCCCGTGGATATAGAGACCTGGGGGGCGGCTGGCCTCCTGAGGCTCTGGGGCAGGCAGGGGTGTAGCAGGTGGTGCTCTGCCCTGGCCGTTCCTTCCAGGAGGCAGGAGCTCCCCCTCCAGCTGCTGGCCCAGCTGCTGCTATAGGTCTGCGTCCCTGCTGTTGGAGGAAGTCGGCCCCTTTGCCCATTTGGGTGCATTTGCATCTCATTTGAATGTTTTCTCCTCTCTGGGGACAGGCGAACTCCAAGGTGTGTATGCATTGCCCTTGGTCCCCGGCCACATCCCTTCTGGAAAGTTACAGGTCGGGCTCTGTTGAGGCAAGTCTGATCCCAGAAAAGAGTGACCCCCAAGGCAGGTTGACCCAGGTCCCTGTCCCCAGCCTGCAGCTGTCACAGCCCGTGACTCGTGGCGAGTGACTTCAACTCTCCCAACCTCTGTCTCCTCATGTGTCAATGAATCTGAAATAACAAGGTCTACTCCTTAGGTTTTGGTGAGAACGTAATGATGTGATTCTGATAAGGCATGTTATTAAGTCGTGACTAAGAGTTCAGGCTCTAACAGACCAGCTGAGTTCAGTCCTGGCCCCTCGTTCACTAACCGTGTGACCATGGAAAGGTGTTAACCTCTCTGTGCCTCACTGCTCCCATCTGTGAAATGGGAGTGCTTGCGGTCCCTCTCTCATGGGGTGTCGTGAAGGTTAGATGAGCTAATTCAGGTGCAGAGAGCAGTGCCTGGAGTGGAGTGAGTGCTGCAGCCGCTGGTCTTCAGTGGGGCCCAGCTCCCGGCTCTGCTCTGCTCGTGTCCAGGCTGGGTCCCTGCGTGGTGAGTGGGGACCAGGTGGAATCGTGGTTCTCTCTCTCCGGAGACCATGCCTCCCGCCCAGGCCCTGCTGTGGCCACAACTAAGCCAGCCCTGCCCACTGCCACCCCAAGGAGCCCTGTGACAGAGCCCCCTGGCCGTCACCACTCAGGGCTCCATCACACGGGGGGTAGGCTAGGTCTGGCCCTGCCAGGAAGCAGAAGGGACTGGACTTCCTCCCGGAGGCCTTTGGGTGGGGCTGGGGCCCTTTCCCAGAGGGCCCTCCTCCCATGGGCTCTCTGCGCCAGGCGTTTGCTCTGAGTCAGGCCTGGCTTTGCAGGGCAGGGTGGGGACCCCAGCGTGCTGGGCCCCGGGTCAATAGTCGGGGGGGCAGAACCGAGCACTGCCTTTGCAACTCGGGGCCAGGATCTCCCAGGGCTGAGAGGAAGCAGAGGGGGGAGGCCACGCTACGGACCCGGGCCGGCCGCAGTGACCTGTGGGTCAGGGAAGGGGGTGCGTGTGTGGCTTCCAAGCGTGAGACCCAAGCCAGGCTCTGTGCCTGGACCAGCCCCGCTGGGCTCTCCAGCTGTGTGTGTGTGTGTGTGTGTGTGTGTGTGTGTGCGCGTGTGTGTGCATGTGTCTGGGTGTGTCTGGGTGTGTCTGTGCCTGAGAGTTTCCGTGTTTCTAGGAGTTGTCTTCTTTGAGCACGTCCACCTTTCTGCCCACTGAGCTGTTTGCAGCAAGGACCCAGGCAGAGTGCTCTTCCCCCAACACATCTCGGGCTGCTGGTCCTTCAGGGGCTGGCCGGCTGCGTGGCCGGGAGCCAGACCCCGGCCCAGGGGCCCCTGGTGCTGCACTTTGCTCCCAGCTTCTGGCATTTATGGCAGATAATGCACTGGGAGCAGAGGGCAGAACAGGGACTCACAGGCAGGTGGAGGGCCCTTCACACAGCCCAGCCTCTCCTGGGACCAGTGCCGGGCGGCCAGAACGCCAAGGGCCGGGCCTGGGACCAGCTGCTTCCTCGTAGGCATATATCAGGAGTCACATGACACTACCCAGAAAAGCCAGGCCCTCTCTGGCCCAGATGCTGGTCTCTGCTCCACGGGAGCCGCTGTCCTCCGTATGGGGGGGGGGTGCCCCCAGGCCCCCCATTCCACCCCAGCAGACTTACACCCCTCACCGGGCTTTGGTCCAGATGTCAGTGGGATGGAGAAAGGACCTGACCTGGAGGACAGACAACTGACTGCCCCACCTTGGGACAGAATCAGTCCTGGGGGACATGGTCCGTCAGGAGTGTGAAGGAAAGACAGTCAGGGAGGGTGGATGCAGGTGGACAGGGCTGGCCCAGGACGCAACGGGAGAGCGCAGGGCGGGCGTGAAGAAGGAGCTGCCTGCTGGCCGGGGTGGAACTGCAGGGCATCCCCCTGGCTGGGCCAGGTGCTGAGCAGCACACGGACCTGACTGCTCAGCCCCGAGGGTCAGGTACACCAGGGCACCCGGGAGAGGGGAGCCGGGGGAACGGCCCTGTGAGAGCAGCAGGGACAGGGGCTGGGAATGGAGGGGCCCCTTGACAGCTGCAGGGCAGGCTGGGCTGAGCTGAGCACCCTGGGGGTGAGGCTGTGCTGTGTGGTGTCACCAGACCAGATGGAGGGGGGACCAGGGGGACCTTAGCAGGTGGCCCTCCATGCTGACCCGAGCTGCTGCCTGACGCCCAGCACAGCCTCCCTCACAAGCTCCCTGCCTTCCCCCTCCCCCAGGTGCTTACAGCCAGAGCTGCAGAAGCGACCAGGACACTGGTTTTAATGGAGAGGCTGTGACGCCCACGGGCGCTTGACACACAGAGCGGAGGGTGCGTGCCTCCTTGTGGCCTGTTTGCACCACAGCGGCCGGGAGCCCAGCCGCCAGCCAGGCGAGGTCTTCAGACGCTGCCGTTCCTCCCCTCTCGTGTCTGTTAATCCCAGTCCCGCCGGAAGGCGCGCAGGCTGGAGGGGAGACGTGGGAGCAGGGGGGGCGCTCTGCAGTGCAGGGGCGTATGCTGAGAGGCCGGCGGGCGGGGCTGGAGGAAGGAGCCGGCAGGGCACCCGGAGCACAGCTTGGCCAGCTGCCTGTGGGACAGAGAGGCAGCAGCGCTCAGTTCCCAGGCCTTCTCACCCCGGCACCCAGGCTGGACTGCTGTCCACAGGGGCTCCTACGAGCCTCAGCTCTCCCCCCTCGCACCGCTCCTCCCCACGGGGCTCCTCGCGCGGGCATCCTCCCACGTGTGGCTAGTACCCACCTCTGAGCTCTGGCTGCACCATCAGCCCCCGACACGCCCCCCCGCGTCTGCAATCCCATCACGTCCTCGGAGAGCTTGCCCCTCCCCGAGGCTTCTCAGACGGACAGGGCTATCGGACAGACCCTGCCCCGTTGCGTGTGCCTTCCGCACGCCCACAGAGGGCCTCACGTGTCCTAACTTGGCTGCTTTCTCCAGCAGCTTCCTCGGAGAGTGGGTGGCCTTGTCTCCTCTGAATGGAAGCCCCCCCCGACCAGTGCTGGGCACTTTGCAGGATTCCCCAGGAGGCAGTTAAAAGTGCTTTAGACTTTTGGAAAGTCAGAGCTGGAAGGCCCTGGGGGTCATGGAATCCAGGGGTTCTAAGCTCTGGCATCAGAGTCACCCAGGGGCTGATCCCACCCCAGAGTATCGGATCCAGCAGGCCTGGGAGGGGCCAGATCATCTGCACCCCAGGTGATACACCTGGGGGATCACGGAGCTGATGCAATCCCAATGCTGCAGGTGAGGGAGTGAAGGGCCCCGAAGCAGGAATGATGTGCCCACAGTCTCGGGGGGACCAGGACTGAGCGACCTCAGGGCTCCTCTCCCCCTACCGCCCTGCCCAGCCCGCCAGCCGCTGTCCTGGGGTCCCTGCTGCCCTGTAAACTGGGGCCTGGGGGCGGGGAGCTGGCTCTGGTACCTCTACTGGGAGGTCGGGGACTTAGCAGCATCAAACATCTTCTTGCGGCCCTCCATCCCGGACATGGCCTCTACGTTCTTCCTCCAGTCGCCCACCTCCACGGGCCGCTCCTGTGGGCGGCCACACAGGGGACACTTAGCGCCAGGCCCTCCCTGCGCAGGAGCAGCTGGGGGATGGGAAGTCAGCCTCCCCTAAAAGGTGGGACATCCCGGCCCTCCTTCTCCCAGAACAGGGTGGTGAGGCCTCTCCGGGCCTCCCAGGGGTCCTGGAACGTTCTGCCAGCTGGCGGGGCTCCTGCGGGGGCTGCAGGGCTGGCCGAGGCCGCGTCGGGTGAGGTCGGGGGCTCACCTTCTCCGTGTCCTCCTTCTTCACAGACTTGAGGTTGGCACGCAGGTCCATGGACACCTTGTGCTTGGAGCCCAGCAGGGCGCGCAGCATGGCGTCGGCCGAGACGCGGACGCGCCGCAGGGGGGGGCGCTTGAACTTCCCGCGCAGGTCCAGCACCTTGAGCTTCAGGTCCTTGATCTGCGGGGAGGGGGCAGCTCAGGGCTCCGGGCCCCAGCCAGGCCCCACTTCTCCAGGGTCCAGGCCAGGCCCTCGGGGACGCCCAGACCCACTATCTGTCACCTTGCAAACAGCCACCTCTGTTCTATCCTATTCTGTTGGTACAGGGGTGAGTGGGACTCGGAGAGGGAACTCCGTTAGCCGTGGCGGCCGTGGCGGCCACGGAGCGAAGAGACAGCAGTGTCATTCGGAAGCCCTGTTTGCAGTGGGGCGGGCCACTTCCTCTGATTCCTGCTTCTAACCTGTCCCTTCCCAGTGAGCCTTCAGAGCAGCTCATTGAGGGCACAGCCCTGGTCCAGCAGGATGGATAAACCCCATGTCCGAGCCCCCTGGGCGATTTCCAGGGTGCAACCTCAGGAGGAAATTCTGGGGGGATCCGTGAACCCACAGACCGTCATTCCTGCTGGGGAGAAGTGGGAAGGAGGGCAGTGGCTCCAGTCCCTCCCCACCCCTCTGCTGGAACAGGTGCCCACTCCAGCAGCAGGAACCCTATCCCTCCGCATTCTGCCCACCGCTAGAGCTGGGTCTGGGTGGAGCTGACGCCCCGCGCCCCATGCCGGGGGAGTGCTGAGTGACTGGAGTCTGGGCCAGGCCCATCCCAGGTCCACTGCTGTGTGACCTGGGCCGAGTTTCTCAGCCTCTCTGAACTCAGTGTCCTCATCTGTCAGGTGCAGATAAAAGCACCCACTTCGTCCACAGGCGTGCAAGGAGGATCAAAGGGACAATGCACATGAAAGCCGTTTGCAAGGTAAGGTGGTATTAACAGGCTATGATTATTTGTGTGGGTGAATAAAAGGGGCGGCTTCTCTTCCACTGAAGAGCCCACCTTATAGGTTGGAGGAAGTCTGTGCTTTTCATCTGTGTGAAAAGCATCACCTTCTCTCTGCCCAACTCCAGCCCTGGGGGATGGAGTGCAGGGACCAGAGCTTCCTAAGTGCCACTCCCCAGACCCGGCAGTGGGAGGGGGACCTGGTCCACAGCTGCCGTGTCAATGCCCACCCGACACCCCCAGACATCACCCGCCACCCACCTGACCTGCACCGGCTGCGCCCACCTCCCCAGACACCACCCTGTCCCACCCAGCCAGCCTGCTCCAGCTGTGCCCCTGCCACCCCCCAGCCCCGGCTCACCTCCCTGGTGTTGTGCAGGCACTTGGCCTCGATGTCGTATCTCTCCTCATCCACCACCTCCACCTTGGCGTGCAGGTCCCGGCACAGGTCCTGGGGAAGCAGGGGAGTCAGGAAGGGAGATGAGGGAGCCGCTCAGCCCCCAGCCCCCCTTTTCCACCTCCCAGCCGGGTGCCCGGCCCCTCCTCCACCTCGGCGAGACCTGAGCTGTGGAAGGGGCTGATGGACCCCTTCGCTCTGAGTGGAAGTCCTTTGTTTTCCTTTCTTTTTTTTTTTTTTTTTTGTTTTTTTGTTTTTTTGTTTTTTTGTTTTCCTTTCTGAATGTACTTATCACTAAAAAGTTTTCTTATGATAAAAAGAATGTAAGTTAATTGTAGAAATTTTGAAAATTATATATTAAGCAAAAATAATAAAATAAGAGGACTTCCCTAGCGGTACAGTGATTAAGACTCTGTGCTCCCAATGCAGGGGACACGGGTTCGATGGAGCTAAGATCCCTCATGCCGCACGGTGCAGCCTAAACAAACAAACAAACAAACAAACAAATACTACTACTAATAATAAAATAGGAATAATTAATGATAATAATGATTATTATTTAATTAATAGTAAAATAGGAATTACTACCACCAGGCAGTAATAACATAGGTTACCGCCTGGAGGTAACCATTGGTGACATGTTGGTGTACAAATGGTGGGACTTCCCTGGTGGTCCAGTGGGTAAGACTCCGAGCTCCCAATGCAGGGGGCCTGGGTTCCATCCCTGGTCGGGGAACTAGATCCCGCATGCCACAACTAAGAAGTCTGCAGGCCACAACTAAGACCTGGCACACCCAAAATAAGTAAGTAAATATCTTTTTAAAAAAATGGTCCCTGACTTACGATGGTTCAGCTTATGATTTTTTTGCCTTTATGATGGTGAGAAAGCAATACAAATTCAGTAGAAACCGTACTTGGAATTTTGAATTTTAATCCTTCCCAGGCTAGTGATGTTCGGTGCTGGGCAGTGAGGCCCCAGCTCCCGGGCAGCCCCGCGCTCACGAGGGTGACCACAGACACACTTAAAACCATTCTGTACCAGACAGCCATCTGCTTTTTCATCTTCAGTAAATTACACGAGGTATTCAACTCTTTATTATAAAATAGGCTTTGTGTTAGTTGATTTCGCCCAACTTTCAGCTACCGTGAGTGGTCCTCACGTGGTTAAGCTGGGCCAGGTGTGCTGTGATGTGCGGTGGGCGAGGTGTAGACAGTGCACTTTGGACCTACGATAGTTTCACCTGACGATGGGTTTCTTGGGACATAACCCCATCGTAAGTCAAAGGCGATCTGTATTTCCTTCTGGTCCCTTCACTCTGCAGTCACTGGTGTTTAAACTCTTATCAATGTTATAAAAACATTAAAGGCCTATTTGCAGGGGAAGGACGGGCCAGTCTGGAGAAATGGGCCCTCCCAAGCGTTGCGCAGCTCCCTGCCCTGCACCGTCATGCTGGTCTGATACACGACCTGTCCCCTGCTCAGCACCCCCGCCCCAAGCAAGCCCCTTCTCCCTGCTGAGGCTCCCTTCCCGCCTGTAAAATGGGACCCAACGCCCCACCCCAGCCCGACCCCGCCACACGGGGTTGTGAAGACTAGTGAGGCCAGGTGAGGGAGGAGCCACTTGTAAAGGACAGAGCTCTGAGCCGAGCGGTCACCCGTCGGGAGCCCCTCCCCCACGCTCACCTGCAGGGCGCTGAGCGACAGGCCTCGGGTCTGCAGCGCCGGGATGCGCTCCGCCAGGTAGCGCCTCTTCTCAGCCTCTCGCTCCTCGTGCTCCTGCTCCCAGCACTCCTTGGCCTTGGCCAGCATCAGGCTCTGCGCAGGACGGAGCCCGTGAGCGGGGCCCCTCGTCCCCCACCTGCCATCGGGGCGCGAAGGGAAGGCGGGCCCCCGACTGCGAGCCCAGCCCCGGAAGAGGCCCAGAGCAGGCAGCCCTGGGCGCCTGTGAACCAGGCGGCCGCCAGGAGCGGAGTGTGTGCGCGGCCACGTGAGACCAAACCCCGGGGGACCACACACGACCACACGCGCTCTTGGACCCCGGACCTTACTGTCCTTCAACCTTCCTCTTACCATTTCTCATCTTTTTGGGCCCCAGAGCTCCTAAGAAAGAATCTCTTACCAAAATAAAGCAAACCCTCTGCTCCCACTAGGGGTCCCACCCTGAAGTTGGTCCCACCTCCTGCCAAGCCCCGGGTAGGTGCCAGGACCAGAATTCCGGGTTCCCACCCTCTGACCATGGACTCCGGGCTCCGGCCAGACTCCCTCTGCCGCCTCCTCCTCCATCTCCTCCTCCTCCATCCCCTCCTCTTCCATCCCCTCTCCTCGTCCTTCTCCACCCCCTCCTCCTCCATCACCTCTTCCTCCATCCCTTCCTCTGCCATACCCTCTCCTCATCCTTCTCCATCCCCTCTCCTCGTCCTCCTCCATCCCCCTCCTCGTCCTCCTCCATCCCCTCTCCTCGTCCTCCTCCATCCCCTCTCCTCGTCCTCCTCCATCCCCCTCCTCGTCCTCCTCCATCCCCTCTCCTCGTCCTCCTCCATCCCCTCTCCTCGTCCTCCTCCATCCCCTCTCCTCGTCCTTCTCCATCCCCTCTCCTCGTCCTTCTCCATCCCCTCTCCTCATCCTCCTCCATCCCCTCGTCCTCGTCACCTCTTCCTCCATCCCCTCCTCCTCCATCCCCTCTCCTCCTCCTCCTCCTCCATCCCCTCTCCTCCTCCTCCACCTCCTCCACACCCTCTCCCCGTCGTCCTCCTCCTCCATCCCCTCCTCCTCCATCCCTTCTCCTCATCCTCCACCTCCTCCCCACTCTGGTCTCCCTCCTCTTTGACCTCCCACGACCCTCCCCCCCAGAGGTGCACTGCACCCCTCTCCCTCCCCGGACGCCTCCCCAGAGCCGGGACCCCACTCACCTTCAGCAGGAGTTTGCGGGAGGCAGTAATCTTGGGTTTTCTCTGAGGAGAAAGAGGAGGAGAGACGGGTGAGGTGGAGGCTACAGAACCGGAAATCTGGACCAGGCCAGGATGAGTGCCAGCCTGTCACCATCCTTACCCAGCATCCTCGCCTCAGGGTCCCTTAAAAGCTCATCTTGTGATTGCACCTCTCAGATTCAGAGACTCAGCTCCCTGACCGAGGGGCTGAATCCTGCAAGACACTGTGTGGGTCACAGGGTCTGGGCACCCCCTTCCTCATCTGTGAGTCAGGATGCTGAGACCCACCTTACCCGGTCCACAGAGGGACTAGAGACAGAATGAGATCATGGGTGAGCACCAGCTTCGAGCAGCGTGGATGAGGCACGCGGCTTGGCGCTCTGGGGCCATGTTGTGTCACGTCAGAGAAGTAAGCCGTGAGTTCCCTCAATAAAGAAGCTTATCTCTTTAGACGTCAAAACTTTTCTTGATGTCAACACAATCCATATAAATTGCTCTCAGTTATGAAAACAATATTTTCTCTTCTTATTAAAAATGCTTGACATCTCTTGCTGACTGGATACGTCCTAATAGGTCTTGGCCCCGTGGCAGCGTCCCCCAGGGAAGCGAGAGGGGGACTGCTCCGTCCCTAACTCCGAGGGCTCCTGTCTCCTCCTGGACACAGGCGGTCACTTCTCGTGCCACTGGTGACCGCCCACCCCCACCCGCAGCTACTCTGCTGAGCCCCGGCCACAGCTTGGGTTTGCTATTCTTGTGTGTAAAGTAGAAGCAACTGGCTTTGAGCCGTCCCTGTGGGAGACAATGAAGGGGCTTTCGTGCCTGGAACATGCGTCTAATCCAGCTATTCAGGCTGGTCTGTCTTTTCCTCTCTGAAAGCCAAGGGTTTTGCTGTGTGTCCGGTCCGCGTGGTTGCGAGGGAATGGCCTGTTGCTATGGTCATCACCAGCGTCACCAGCCGTGGTTTACGCTGTCGTGCACCCACGGAAATGTTTCACCGTCTCCCCACCACCGGGGGAGATTTTGGCCACCTCGTTCACCATCAGTCACCAGGGACTCACTTTCATATGAGCCTCAGTGAAACTTAAGAGATTCACACGACGATGGAAAAACAGAATCTCTGCTGAGTGTCCCCTCCATCCGTGCTGCTAATTCCCAGCCTGCCAGTCCTGAGTCCACAGCTCCCCAGCTGCAGTCCCCACCCCGGGCGGGGCGGGACCCAGGCTGTGTGTGTCCTCAGCAGCCTAAACAGACCTGGGCTGTACCGGGGGCAGGGCTGTCTAAGTCCTGAGGGGAGGGCAAGGATCCTCTTGCTATTCTCTCAGTGTCCAGGTAGTGGGCGGGGGTGGAATAACCCAAGGATGATCCCCTCCCACCTTTCCAATGTAGATCTGCAAGGACAGGACGGCCCCCAGAGCTGGACTCGCTCTCAGACCCGGTGACGGAGAACTGCTCGGTGGTCAGCATGGGTGCAGGGTCACACCGCCTCTGTCTGGTCCCAGCCCCAGGACCACCTTCCAGGGACGTGGTGCACTGGGGCGCCCCCTCCCTGGACCTTGAGGAGCCCCACGTCCAGAAAGTTCCCCCAAGGTTTATATCCTCCAGGGAATTTGCTCAGCCACTGAGCACCCCTCCCCAGGCCTTGACCCAAGCTCTCTGTCCTCAGATGCCCACCCTACCGTCACCTGTCTGACGTCCGCCAGGACAGAGACACCCCCAGTCTTACTCACCTCGCTGCAGGCATCCATCACAGGAAGGCCAGGGTGGGCGGGGGGCGGGGGGGAGAGCAGAAGACAGAGTGAGTGTGAACGAGGCATAGCACCCATGCGACAGCAGACCCTGTGGACAGGCTGGGGGAGGGGCGCGGTGACAGCACACCAGAAGGGAAGCAGACATGGTGCAGGGGCACCAGGCCGAGGACAAGCAGAATAGAGTAGAGACCCTCAGGCCCCGCGGGCTACTGGAGGCGCTTTTGGGAAACACCAGCCATTGTACACTGGGGAGGATGGGAACCTCAAGGTGAGGTCCTAGGCTGTGAAAACTTCCTTCCCCGGGCGAGTAGGTACCTCCCCAAAGCTTGTTCATCTACTGGGTAATGTTAAATCATGGCCTGGGGCTTGTGATCCATCCATTTGATCAGTGCAAACAAACTCTGAGACACAGGCCCAGAGGGTCTTCCGGCAACAAACTGGGAGCCAGTTCTGCTCAAAGCCTGGGCGGACACGTGGACCCTGGGGACCCCGGCTCTCAGGACTGTGCCTGTTTTAGGATCTGGTCCCCCCGGGGAACTGCTTCAGGGACCGAACAGATGGTCTGAAATCTGCAGCAACGGGACATGCCTTCCTGGACCCCGGGGCGGGGCAGGGCGGGGGTGCGGGGAGGTGGGGAGGCAATACTACTTACACTTCCGGCATGGCGGCGGTGGGGCGGCACCTGGGGTGGCACCTGGGGCGGAAGGAACCGTGGATGAGGGAAAGTTAGAGTCCCTGCCCTCACCCCGACCTGGCTGGGCCGTGGGGCTGTGTCAGCCGCCCAGCCTGCGAGAGAAGGTCCGATAGCAGAAAGGAGAAATCAGACATATCGCCTTCCAGTGGGTCAGGATGGGGTAAATACTTGTCCGTTTACTCTTTTTTCTCCCCATTCATTTACTCATTCATTCACAGGGGAGAGAAACCTTACAAAGGCAAAGAAACAAGATGAGAATCAAAACTGGTTCTGCTGGGCAGGTGTGTAGGACCAGGATCTGCAAACTACAGCCCACAGGCCAGGACTGGACTGTTTGCTCAAAAGACTGTAAAGCAAAGAAGAATATGCGACAGAACCTTATGTAACCTGCAAAGCCTAAAATATTTCCTATCTGGCCCTTCCCAGGAAACGTTTGCCAACACCTGTGGGGAACAGAATGGAATACACAGGAAATGCGTTTGGAGTTGGGGGGGGTGGGTGCTCGCTCACGGGGCCTCGAATGACAGGGTGAGACAGACTGCCCTGTGGGCAGTGGGTGGTCATGAAGGTCTCGGAGAGGGCAGGGTCTGGAATAGTGAGCACAGGCCACAGGAAGCCACCACATGGCACACCTCCAGGGGGCGCCATTCACATGGATGGTGATGAGCTGGGACAGGTCCGTGAGGGGGCCCTGCAGGGGGGCCAGGCCAGGAGTCAGGGCAAAACCCTGTGTCCCACTCTGGTCTTCACCCTAGCCCTCTCCGGGCCAGCTTTTCCCTCTGCAAAATCAGGGGTTAGAGAACTTGTTTTCCATTTAATATTTGGTTCTTGAACCCTTTGTTCAAAGCAAGTCCAATCAATAGAGCGGCTGGCCCTGGTGGAAGGGGGGTTAGCCCAGGACCCCCCTGCTCCTCCGTGAGGTCCTCTGCCCGTGGAGCACAGTATGAAGCCCCCTGACCTGGGACCCTGGGACCCCTTTCAGTCCGAGAGTCTGGGGCTCAGACCGAGGAGGGGGTCCTCGAGCCGTAGAGGGGGAAGCTCCACAGCCAGGCCTGACCACCCTCTGGCCCGGGCTGGACAGAGAGCGTTCCAGTGGAGGCGGTGGGCACTGTGCAAACGACACGGGGAGGGAGGGGCACGGCTGCGGTGGGAGCCGGTGTGCAGGGCGGTCGGGAGCGCCGAGCTGGGTTATGAAGTGAAGGATCAGGGAGGGGATGGGGCCAGGGGAGGGCTGAGCACAGGGTCAGGAGTTTGGATCTGGTCCAGAACCCGGTGTGGGTAGGGGAAGGCTGACCCTGAAGGACACGTGCAAAGTGGCCACCGTCGCCTCCGCCTCTGCCTCGATTCCGCCCTTTCCCCTCGTGCCCAGGAAGCCTGGGTGGGGCTCAGCCACCCCTCCTGAATCTCCCAACCGAAAGCCTTAACCACGCCCCATCTGCCGCTGCCTCGGGGGTGGGGGGAGGGCGAGGCCCGGGCGGAGGGAGTGTGACCCAGAGCTTCAGCTGTCACCCTGGGGCACAGAGGGGAGTAGAAACAGTCCACACATTCCCGAGATGCTTGGCTGCAATTAGATTTTATCGCCAGCTGTTTATTCTAGGGCCGCACTCCTCTGAAGACACCGAGGCGGTCCAGAGAGGAGGGGCAGCTGGGGAAGAGCCCTCCCCACCCCGGGCCCACCTTCTGTCACCAGCCCGCACAGCACGGTCCCCGGGGGCACAGATCTCACTGCGGAGGGACTCGGGGGGGTGTCCGGCCGTGTCCACACCCCCTAGACAGCCACTACCTGTCCGGCCAGGCCAGGCGTCCTGCCGAGCTCCGGGCCCACCCCCCGCCCGCCCGCTGACAATCACCAGGCCAAGGGGTCCCAGCCTTGCACTGACACCCATTAGACGGGACCCCTCGACAGGTCCCCTGGAAGACAAGCAGAGACAAGATAAGAACTCAGGATGGAGCCGGCAGCTCAGAGGGTGGGAGAGCCGCGCTCCCGGCCCCCAACAGCAAGAGGGAGATAACGGGACCCACAGTGGGAGGTAGGGGTCCCTGGGCTGCCCTCCCCCAGGCCCCATGGGTGGGACAGAAGGCCAGCCAGGCCGTGAGACCGAGACTGAGGCTATGTGTGGGTCTGTGTGTGTAAGTGTGAGTGTGTACGTGACTGTGTGTGAGCAGGAAAAGGACCACAAGTTTCTACTCAGGCTTGTGTTCCTCCCCCGGATCGTCCGCACCCCCGATCTTGGACCTCAGTTCAAGGGCATCCGGTCCTCCCTGACTGACTGCTGACAAGGCTCGTGCTCCCAAGGCTGCAGTTGTGGGACCCCCCAGCACCCTGAGCTCTGAACAGGAAAGCCCGCCCACAGCTGCTGGGGACAGTCTCCGGCCCCGCCCCCTGTTAGAGAGCCCACCCCCCCCACAACCCCCCCAACCCCCCCCCCCCCGCCTCGGGCCCTCACTGATGTGCTCACAGGCTCTCGAGCTCCCACCCCAGTGCTGTCCCCCTGCCTTCCCCCGAGAGCCCCCCTTCTGCGCCAGAGCCAGGAGGCTGGCTGGCACTCTGCCCACACCTGCTCTGTCCACTGTGCAGACAGCAAAGGGCGCCAAGCGAGTTGTCAAAGACAAAGAACAAAGAGGCAGGAGGCTTCCTTGGTCGGTGGCGGCGGGCGTACGTGCAGCCTTCCAGCCCCCGAGTCCTGCCCCCGCTCCTTCCTTCTCCTCCAGACCCGGGCGTCGCCCCCTGCACTGCTCACCAAGCTCCCCCTCAACTTCCAAACGCAGCCCCTCTGCCCCCTCTGGTCCCCAACGCGCCCCTCTCCCTCCTGGGACGGCTGGGCTGCAGTGTGAAAACAGTCCTCGAGGCTCTGCCGGGGGCTCCCTGGGCAGCCTGGAAAATCCTGCTCACGGCTCCAAACGGGCAGGGAGCGCACCTCCAGCCACAGTCCTGCAGGGCAGAGGCCGCCCTACGGGACTAAATGCTGCGGACTGTCTTAGGACCGTCCACCAACAAACCCAGTGGCACAGGCGAGACCGTCTTCTTCGCCATCCGAGCCCTCGCTTGCTCCTGAGTCCAGAGCGCCAGCTCCACTGCCCGGTCGGTGGACACTCACCTTCCTGGGTCTCCGTGGGTGAGATGGTCTCGCCTTGCGGTTGACTGCAGACTGTGGGGGGAAAGCGGAGGGGAAGCTATGAAAACTACGGCCCACAGCAACTGGCGGCTAAAAATAGAACAGACACGCCGCCCCTCCCGCCTCCCCGCTCCCCCCCCGCCCCCCGCCCACCACACACACACCTCGCGAAGGGGACACCGCAGCACGAACAGCAGCAGGCGGGCTTGAAGACACACGTGTCCCAGGCTCAGGAGACACGGAGCCTGTGCACACAGCGGCCACCGCCTAGGAGACGGCAGCCCCGGAAAGGGGGAATGGACAGCAGACCAGACGGGGCTCCAAGCAGGGATGGGGCCAGGGCACCGGGAGGCCCGGGGGAAGGGGAGCCGTCTCGCTGACCCTGCATGTCTCGCAAGGGAATGTGGAAACCAGGCCCCACAGCCCAGGCTCCAACAGGGCAAAAGGCTTGACATTCGGGCATCTTCTGAGGCTCTGGTACACGTGGGCCAGGAAGGCGCCTGGACCTGGGGGTGATGTAAACAGTGCCGAGGGGGTCCAGTGAGGGTCCTGGGGCTGAGCTGACCTTCAAGTTCGTGGAGTCTGAGGGTCCACAGATGCTCTGCACCCTCTCCTGGTGGGTTTCCCAGGTTCCAAACGGCGCCCCACACCCCGTGCCTGGAACTTGGTGAAACTAACTCCCTCTGTCCCCTGACCCACCCTCTGTCACCAGCCGCATGCCAACAGCATCCAGGGGGCTGGTGTGCAGGGGCTACACCTGTTTACTGGCTATTTTTAGGATGATGGATGAACACCTAATACCCACCCTATGGTCAGAGAAAGACAATGCCTGCTATGTTAATCCAGTGGCTATTATTGTTGGTCATCTCATGGGCCGGGAGCCCAGGCTGGGGCAGGACAAGCAGGACGCTGACCCCTCTCGGAGGCCAGGAAAGTCCTTACCCGCAGCAAGAGGCTGGGGAGCTCTAGCCGAGCGTCAGTCGGGTGGGAACAGAGCTGGTGGACAGGGGTGTCCTCAGGGGACATACCCGAGTGCCGTGGAGGGGTAACGGCCCTCCTTGTGGGCCAGCAGAAGTTGCTCTGATTTGGCTTTGGTCAGGTCACCTTTGGGAAGCCTCCATGCAAGAAGGCTGCCAGGGAGAGAGAACGGGGTCTGGGGGGTTATATGGGGGGGGGCGGGGGGCGGTACAGGATTCCAGGTGGAGGGGCTGGGATGGAAACCAGAGGAGCAGCTGGGGATCAGAGAAGGAATCTAGGGGCTGGGCATGAGTCTGTGGGAGTTTATTGCATTGGTTTATTTGGGGGGTGCTCCTGATTCATCAGGTCCGGGGTGGAGCCTGGAAGTTTGCATTTCTAACAAGGTCTCGGTGATATTGCTGCGGCTGCTGGTCTGGGGACCACACTTGAAGAAGCCCTGTAGGTAAACCAAGTCGGCACCCCCAACCTCACCCCCAGGCAGACTCCACCCTGGGGCTGGAAGTCTGGACTTCAGCCTGTGCTGCCCGCCTGCCCCCCCGCCACAGAGCCCGTGAGCCGGGCGCAGACAGCCCAGCCAAGGACTGCCCGGACCCATCTCCTGCCTTTGCCCCGGACTCTCCAAACCCTGAAGTCTGGGGGCGCCCACACTCCCCGCCATCGTTTACTCGTTGATTCCTCCCTCATACCTGCGGGAGGCGCCCTGCATCCCAGGCACTGACCCAGGCCTGGGGTTCCACAGCAAGCCTGGGACCCTGCCCCACTGCCGCCGGGCCTAGAGGGTGCTCTTGGGTGCCCTGACACCCCCCTCACCGCTTTCACTCTGGTCCTCCTTCCCAGAAATGATTTTCGTCTTCGTCAGAGGGACGAACTTAGTCCCAGAGCTAAGAGGGGAGGGTGAGTCAGTGGGGACAGAGTTCCAGCCTCCCTGGCACCAAATCTGTGTCTCCTGCCCGGGGGCCCCGAGGTGAGGCCCGTGTGCCCAGCGGCCATTCCACACACCCCCTCCGCCCCTGCCCCTCCTCTGGTGGCCACGGCACAGAAAATGGCATAGCCACGCCCAGGCGCCAGACCAGAAGCCCGAGGGCCATCCCCCGCCCCCGCCCCACAGTCAGCGGAGCTCCGAGTTCTGCCCCGCTCCCTGCCTGGAGCCCCCCATCTGCCCTCTGCCGTCTCTGCTCAGCCATCCCGCTTTGCCGACTTCATTGCAGCCTCTCCGGGATCCCGCGCCGCCTGAACCAGCCTCCTAAAATGAGGACACGGCCCCGTTCCCAATTCCTCCAGCAGTGGCCTCAGGATGAAATGGAAACCCTGCAGTGGGCTCGCCTGCCCTTTGTGACCTCCTCTCAGCCTCCCCGCCTCCACACACCCTCAGCTCCGGACACGGGACTTCTCGAAGCTCCTGGAGCCACAGATGCTTCTCAGAAGGCCCTTCTCTCACCCCACCCGCCTCTAAGTATCAGTGGAGGATTGCCTCTTCCAGGAAGCCTGCCCTGACCACCCTGACTGGACTAGGAGCCCTCCTCCAGGCCCCGGTGCATCGCTCTTTCCCTGCACTTAACCCATTGACGTCATCTATTTAATCATCTGGAGAAACCTGAGTGTCAGCCCCACGTCATACTCCTGTTTGTATGCTCAGCGCCTGGCACAGTGCCTGACACACAGTAGGTGCTTAATCGGTGCTCATGGAGTAAAGGAATGGACCGATGGAAACACGGAGAGGAGCCTTCTGACCAAAGACAGTGCAGGAAATCGCCTCTCAGGGCTCAGGAGGGATCCTGCTTTTTCCTGGGGTCCTGGAATATGGTTGGGGTGCCCATGGCCAGGGGCCCGGGGGAAGGGTCGGCTGGGAAGCTTCTCGTTCAAGCTCTTGGCACTTGGAGTGTCCAGGCCCCAGCTGCCCCCTCCCCCAGGGAGGGGCAGCCGCAAACTCTCGCTGACATTGACACAGGTGATGAACCGTTTTCCCCTCCAACAATGAGCTCAGACAGACATAGAGACAGCAGCTGGGCAGCTGGGCCTCTGTGGATGTGAAACTGAGCCCTCAGAGGTCACCGTGGGCTATGCCCATTCCCCTCCACCCCGCGTCAAGGCCGGGGCCAGGAGTGCCAGGGGGACACGGGTGCCAACGCAGCAGAGGGCTCTGCACTCTCTCTGTCCGCCACTCTCACCCCAGGACGATTTTGCAGGCACCTTGGGGCGGAACTGGCTAGAGAGGGGCCTTCTCAAGATCAGAGGTTCTAAGGAAGTTCCCTCAAAACCCAGCCAGAGTGAGATGACCTCTGCAGAACCCTGCACCTCCTTCTGGGGCCGGCTTCGGTGGGTCCCGCACTTTCCACGCTGGGGCAGAGGGGTGGGAGCGGCCTCGGGAAAGCGGAGGCCCCTTCTGTGTGTGTCCCTCCCCCCGCCAGTGCAGACACCCAGCCGAAGGTCCGCTCACGGCCTCCACCCACGTTTCCTCTCCTTGTCAGAGGGGTTGTCTGTAGGAGGGTCCACAACGCAGAGTCCTGCCCTCGCCTTGCTCCTGGCCGGTCCAGCAGGGAACACGATGCTGCAGACAGGGAACTGCACCCCGAGGGAGGCTGCAGGAAACCAGCGGGGCAGAGGTGAACCTGATGCTCCCGGCAGACCCATCTCTTCCCCATCGTGGACTTTTGAACAGGTGGAGCAAAGGCAGGCACAGGTAAAACTGCTGATGCCACAGCAGGAATCAAGGTCGCGGCAGCAGACTGTTTTCCCACGATGCGCTCACTGGGGAAAAGCCAGTTTTACGTGAGAGTGTCCTTGATGAGGTGGAAGAAAGTGCTAAAGGAACTCTGTTGAATACAGCTGGTACACAGGTCCTCTGTCTGCTTGTAGGTGTGAGGACGTGGAAACCGCCGCTTTCACGTGGCATTTTCGGTTGATTGAAAACTATAGTTAGTCGGACTTCAATGTTGGTAGATTGTTTCTCAGAAATGAATACAGTGGGCCTGTCACCTCGAGGGAAACAGCTGCCAATTAAAAAATTCAAGCTTTCAAGAGAAAATGCAAATCTGGGGAAATTTGTATCTGCCATCGTGAGCTCGACAGTTTCCCAAATATGTAGACTTCTCTGATAAGATTGGCAGTGACGTTAAAGAATGAAATTTTTACAAACTCCCTGAATAATGTGTGAACTGTGTTCACATTGGGAAGATCTGCATGTTTTCCAAATGACCAATGAGTAGTGTTACAGAATCACCCTGGTAAGAGATCCATTCAAAGTGCAGGATAAATGTGGGTTTTAATGCAACTTCATTGAAGAATGAAGACTTTATTGATATGGTTTCGGATTCCACATTGGAACTAACCTTCAAGAAATTCCCGTCTGTTGAGTTTTGATACAGTAACCCAAGAATAGTATTCACAATTCTCTGAAAAGATGATTAAAATATTCTACTTCTCTCTTTTCCAACTACATATCTGTGTAAGGCTGGATATTTTTTGTGAACTTCAAACAAAACATATTACAACAAATTGGCTGCAGAAGCAGATATGAGAACCTAGCTGTCATCTATTGAGCCAGACATTAAAGGTATTTGTAAAAGTGTAAAACAGTGCCACTCTTCTTATTAGATATATTTTTTTTAAGATTTATTATTTATTTATTTATTTAATCTATTTTTGGCTGCATAGGGTCTTAGTTGCGGCATTCAGAATCTTTCATTGCACCATGCGGGCTTCTCTCTAGTTGTGGCACGCGGGCTCCAGAGCATGTGGGCTCTGTAGTTTGCGGCACGCGGGCTCTAGTTGAGGCGCGCGAGCTCAGTAGTTGCGGCGCGCGGGCTTAGCTGCCCCGTGGCATGTGGGATCTTAGTTCCCTTGTCCCCTGCAGTCGTAAGGCGGATTGTTTACCACTGGACCACCAGGGAAGTCCCTTATTAGATAGTCTTGCTTTGTAATTTTATTATTAAAACTATTATTTATAGTAACTAATGATAATGTATTTTATTTGTATTTATACATTTGTTATTTATAACATTATTAAAAATATTTTATTTATGTTATACAGGCTTATTATGTAAACCTATTTGGGCTTACATAATAAGATGTAAGATGGGCTTATTATTATAATTATTAAATAACTCAATATTGAAATTTTTTTCCATTTCCATTTCTAATATGGTAAATATTGGTAATCATGACTGACAAACAAAAGATTTTTAGAGCCCTCAGTAAAGTAAAGGGGTCTTGAGCCCCAAAAGTGTGAGAACCACTGTTCTGTTTTTAGCAGATTATTATTATTATCCTGATTAATTTATTTTATCTATCAAATAAAGCTTAAAAAAAGAAAAAGGATCAACAAAAAGTGAAGTATGATTTTTGCTCCTGTCTAGTGACAGCCAAAAACAGGAATAATTAAGAAATTCTTAACATCCAAGTTATTGTGTGTGGATTGGCCATGGCTAACCTGGGGATTTTGTGGCTTTATGGTTTCACAAAATGCGCCTTAAATGACAAGTTAGGGAGACTTTGATAAGGAACCGCATGAAACTGGGGTTTTCACTTCAGTCCTGGGCGAGAAAACTGCCTAAATTCTAGTTCTCATCATCGCCACCAGAGGGCGCACCGGGGCGCGTGAGTGTGTGTGTTTGTGTGTGACTTACTCGTGACCCAGAGACCACGTACACACGGTCGTTTGTGTTCCTTCTCTCCATTTCATCCCTCCCCACCCACCCACCCCGCTGATACACAGTCAGGCGTCCCCAGTCGGGTCCAAATCCATCACCCGCTCAGCCTTCCCTGCTGTCCACACGTGTCCACACAGGTGAGCTGGGCGGAGCCCAGCGCTAAACCCGGAGACCAACAAACACAGCTTATGGTAGACGCGTTTGCAGTGCAGTTACTGTGACCCCCATATAGCTGCTTTGACAGTGGTGTATCTTCCTTAAAGTGAGGGTACGTGCGTCTAAAAGTCCCCCTGAGGATCTAAGTGGTTAAGGGGTTCTTTATTTTGGGGGGACTTAGAACTTCCTTTGGAAAGTTTTGAAATCCGTAACATTCACACACGTCATTTGGAAGTCATCCACTTTCACACGCACACCAAGACTGGGGGCTCCAAGACCCTCTGAAACCCACTCAAGGACACACTGGGGGGTCTGATCCAGTCGTGTGTTCACAGCTGTCCCCAAGGACTCACAGTCCTTCCAGAGAGGGGACCCCTGCGCCCGGCTCCTCTCTGGGGTGACCGGGTGATGCTGAGAAAGGGCTGCAGGGGAAGGGCCGGCACTAGAGGGCGGTGCTGAGCGGGGTCTGCAGGAAGTGGGCGTTTTCTGATGCCTAAGACTCAAAGGTATGAAGAAAATTCCTGCTGCTTTTACGCTAAGGATATTAAGGTTCCAGAGCAGCATGGAGGCCAGGGAACCACGGTATTTCAGAGCCTGTGACAAAATGATATTCGTTCTCACCAACACCTTCCCCCATGGACAATCACCTCACAATAATTCAGGGGGTCCCACCGGGGGTGAAGTGCACACTTGCTACACCTCACCTGTTATCCTCTCCCCAATCTCGATAAATGTGAATTCTTCATGATTCAGACTAAAATCTAGACAGACGGGAGCCTTCACCTCCTGCTTTGCTGTCCACATAAATATATAAAAACCTCCCCAAACAATTGTAATAACACTCAATACCATATGAGCTTTATTGTAGTACTGATGGGGTGTGATGAATTCTCTGAGAAGAGACCAGGGTTTTTAGGAAACATCGGAGTTCGTCAGGCAACCAAGGAGAAAGGGCATTACAGACCCAGGGTGGTCTGAGCAGACACAGTGGCAGGAAAATGCATGGGGGTGGGGGGGGGGACTATAGGCAGCTTGCTCTCTCTAGAGTGTGAAGGACTAAGCTGGGGACAAGCCGGAGGCGAGTTGGGAGTGGCTATGGGGTGATGACAAGTCCCAAAACCTGGTCTGCACCCCAGGTGCCAAGGAGCCTGGACTCCGTGCATTTACTAGAGGTCTGTTAAAGGGCTGCAAACCAGGTGACACAGGAAGATGTGAATTTTAGAACGTTCATGCAGACTGCAGAATAAAAGCTGGATCCGAGGGTGGAAGAATTGGAGACCAAGCGACCAGAGGCAATTACAATAATAATGATAATAAACAAATAAAGAAGAATTTAAATATAAGTCATATAAAATACAACAGTACAATAATAATAATAATAAGGGTGGCTGCTGAGGAGGACCTGAATTAAGGCAGCAGCAGTGCCATGAAACAGACGAGACTTCGACTGAGGAAAACCACACGACCTAAAAGTTCTGAGTTACGTTATATTTGGGGATCTTACTGAGGACTACAGCCCGGGAGACAGCCACACAAAGAGCTCTAAGGAGCTGCTCCGAAGAAGTAGGGGAGGAGCCTGGATATATAGGAATTTCTGTTGGGAAAAAAAACAAAAAACAACTTGTAGTTGAACATCAAAAAGTTCCTGCTAATCACGAAAACCAGACATCGCAAGTTAATGATTTTAGTGCCTTTCTATGGATGGGAAGATGCAAGAGTCTGGGCACACTGAAATCATTCCTGAGATATGCATCTCAGCTCTCTAGGGCCAGTATCCTGTTTTCCTCCATCCTGAGTCCCCTCAGGGCGCAGCATGGGGGCCGGCTGCAGTGGCTGCTGGCTTGAGATTCGCTGTTACCAGAATGGCAGACCACATTTTTTTATGAGCAAGACAGATCCAAGAGGCCATCAGGAGGATGACCTTCAGCTCTAGCTGTTGACCGGTGTGTGTTGGGAGGTGAGGGGCAGAGGCAGTGGGAGGTGAAGGGAAGAATCTAGACCAATCTGCTCAGTCGACAGGATGGGTGTGGTGCCTTAAACTGGAAGCAGAAGTACATCACAGAGGAAGAGCTGGTTTGGGAGGAAGCTGACGAGGTCCACACTGGACAGACGGCACCCAAGATGCTCAGGGGATGGACCAGCAGCCTGTCCGGTATTTGGTGGGGGGGGGGTGGATATCCCAATGCAGAGCTCCAGGGGGACATGGTGCCTGGACAGGCAGACTGGGAATCACCAGTGCATCCAGCGAAGGCCTGGAGAATACGGGCCGGGTGTGGGGATAGGAGAAGAGGGGGAGGGGGGAGAGAGGGGGAGGAGGACACCCCGAGGGGTGGGACATGCAAAGGCAGGCAGGGGAAGGAATTCAGAGGAGGAGATAAAGAGATGTGGGTAGAACGAGACCAGCAGGATACCCTAGAAGGCAGGGAAGACAGTGGGTGTCGGCTCAGTCAATGACACAGGCGCAGGCAGAGCTTGGGATACAGGCATCACACTGAAAACAAGAGGACGGAGCAAAGTTCACACACGGAGGGGTAATAGCCACCCCTCCCACTTCTGCTCCGGAAACGCTGGCAGCCAGCCTCAGACGCCCTGGCAAGAGGGTGGAGATTCTGATCCAGGAAAAGCAACCATCCCGAGGAAAGCACGGACGTCTGGCAGGCCTGCAGTGAGGCCGCGGGTCCCCTGGAGTTAGACCGCAGGACCCCAGCCGCACCCACACACAGAGCTTCCAATGGCCTTTGAGTGCTTCCGATTCCTTTGTATACATGGACATTGAGGGACCGCCAGATATTTGAGGAAAACGTCTAACTTGAAGGGAACTAAAACAGTCAAAAGTAATCTGGGGAAAGCACAAAATGCAAGGAACGGAACAAAACTTCAAAAACAGATTGAGAGAGAGGAGATACCGTGTCCATGAAATGGGAGAGAATGCTGTAGAAAAAAGGAAAGGAACATTCGGAAAATAAAAAGAACGCTCGGAAATTAGCAATACGATAGCAACAATAAAGCATTCAGTAGACGGGCTGGATGGGAAAGTGGAAGAAATCTTCCGGAAAGTACAAAAAGAAATTGATCAGGAAGGATAAGAAAATTAAAGGCCCATCCAGGGGGCCCAGTATTTTACTACTTGGAGCTATGGAGGGTCAGAGAGCCTAGGAGACAGTCACCAGAGACGCTGAGCCCACACCTCTCAGACCTGAAGCGATGAGCCCAGCTCTGTGAGGACCAAAAACCCAAGGACCAGGAGACCAGCTTCCGGAGAGAAAAGTGGTCACACACCAAAGCCTGAAAACTTGGACAGCTACAGGCCTCTCAGTAGCAATACCAGAAACCAGAATACAGTAGAAAATGCCTCCAAAATCCTACGCGACAATGATTTCCAACTAGAATGCCTCAAATGCCCAGCCAAACCATCAACTGACCTTGAGGGTGGAGGAAAGGTGTTTTTAAATATGTGAAGTTTCAGAGTTCTAGTATCTCTTTTCTCAAGAAGCTGCTGGAGGCTGGGTTTCACCAAAATGAAGGAAAAACCCACAGAAGGGGAGGGCTTGGTGCCAGGAACAGGGATTCACTAGGGCAGAGGCAAAGGGAAGTCCCTGGTCAGTGGGGAGGAAGTACCCAGTGACCAGCAGCTGTGGCCGAGGCCCAGCATGACCAGCACAGGTTAGAGCAGGGGCGGGGCGGGGGAGTCATGGAAGAAAAGAAAAGAGAGGGAGGGGAGGAGGAAACTGTCCCAGATCCCCTGTGGGTTCCGATGAACTGAGTTCTCTCTGCCACCAGAAAAACGGAGGCTTGTTGAGTCGTGAACACACAGACAACCAAGCAAATGCAAACAAGGCAAAACTCAGCTTCAGAGAAAATCATAGTGCTGGAAAAAGGGAATATTAATCATAATATACTATGCCGGCTCTGTTGTGAAAAGCATTTACATAGTCAAATTATGTAAAGACTTTTAATTTAACCAGATAAAAACTAAACTCACTGAGAAGGCGTGGGAGGGATGGATGGGTGGGAGGGGGGATGGGGGTTACACATCACGTGTAGGAAGGTAACCGTGGTGACTGTGGGCCTGGAGACTCAGCCCACCAGGACTGCAGGCAAAGGGTAGGCAGAGTCGTGGGGTGACCTGGGTGAGCTGTGAGCCCCCTGCCCGGGGCGGAGGCAGAGGCGTAGGGAGAGATGCTCAGACGTTTATCTCGTGGCTCTCTGCCAGTTTCCTGGGGACCTCAATGCCTTTGTTGTCACTAAAGTGTCAGTGAGCAGGTGTGGCCCTGACCATGCCCAGAGCATTGAAGTCTTAACAGGGGAGGCTGGAGGAGGGAACTTCCTGACTCTGCAGAACTGACCCACCGACCAGGTGACCCTGGACGGGCCACTTAGGCTCCCTGAACTTCAGGCTCGTCTGTAAACCAGGACTGCAAAGTTGCCATCACGGGGGCTTCCCTGGTGGCACAGTGGTTAAGAATCCACCTGTCCACCAATGCAGGGGACATGGGTTCGAGCCCTGGTCCGGGAAGATCCCACATGCCGTGGAGCAACTAAGCCCGTGTGCCATAACTACTGAGCCTGCGCTCTAGAGCCTGCGAGCCACAACTACTGAGCCCGCGTGCCACAACTACTGAAGCCCGTGCGCCTACAGCCCGTGCTCTGCAACAAGAGAAGCCACCGCAATGAGAAGCCCGCGCACTGCAACGAAGTGTAGCCCCTGCTCGCTGCAACTAGAGAAAGCCATGCACAGCAACAAAGACCCAACGCAGCCAAAAATAAAAATAAATAAAATAAGTAAATTAAAAAAAAAAAAAACTGCCATCACGGGTTGTCGCAAGAATCGAATTAGATAACGTCCGAGGAGAGCCTTTGTGGGCATCAAGAGTTCTGAGGGCCTTGTGCTGAAACCAGATGGAGTAAGCATTGCCTGGAAGCTCCAGGCCTGAGCGAAGCCGGCAGTGATGTCCCACGTGTGCCCTTGGCAGTGGGGGGCGGGTGGTCCCACGTCCAGGCAGCTGACCCCACAGGAGGCTCAGAGGTCAGGAGAAGGACCTGTGGACTCAGGCGTCGTGGACCAGTAATAACTGCCAGAGCTACTGGCCAACTGGACACAGCCAAGCCTCAGAGCTTCAGGTACCTGTGTGACAAGTGCCATTGATCCCTGTCGTTCGAGGTTTTGTTCCACCGTCACTGAACTCTCACCTGACAAACCCTGAGCCACGGCGCCTGGGACATCCAGGGCTGGGTTCCTGGGGGCCTCTGGTCACAGCGTTTTCACCAACCTGTCAACACATGACCTTGTTTTATGTATATTTCTGTTTAAAGACACTTTACCTAATATGTACCGAAGACTCATTAACATTGAACTCGCGACCAACAGCCCTAGATCTTACACCTGAACGAAGCCCATCTAACGTGTTTTCTCCAAAAATCACGTCCCAGCTTCCTTGAGCTCAGGACACCAGACAGCCCTGCAGCATGAGCTTGGGGGCCATTTTAAACACTGGAATCACCAACAAAATCACAAATATGCAAAAAACATGGCACTAGATACTTGTTTACAGTATGAGACGGAAACCAGAAGGCAGACATCGTCTTGCTCAACGTCAGCTGGGAACATGTGCCGCAGGTGACATTTTCACCCCCCTGCATGTGAGTGACCATAAAGGCCCCGTGAGTAGTGATCAGGGGTTACAAATAAATTTTAGCAAGTGGGCTGATTTGCAAATACGGATTCCACAAATAATGAGCAGTGACTGTTATTAAGCCCATTTTACAGAGCAAGAAACTGAGGCTCATCCAGGCAAACAGCTACACCTGACCAAGTGGCAGAGCCGGGATTCAGACCGGCCACGACTGCAGCACAGTGTGCACCAGCCCCAGGACAGCTTCTCATTTACGGCTAAGGCCCGGAGGCCCAGAGAGGTTGTTGAGTCACCTAAGGCTGCACAGATGTTGGGGGCAGTTCAGGCTGAACCCTGGCCCTGGACCCGGGGAGTGTCCTTTCTCACAGCTGCACCCCTTCTTCATGAAGCGCCTGACCGCCTACGTCGTGGGTTCTCCCCTCCCAGAGGTCGGAAGATGCCCTCAGGCCTCTGTCACCAGCTCAGCTCCGGCACTGCAATGAGTGCCTGCAGATGGGGACACCAGGGGGCGCCCCCCTCGCCAACGCCGGGCGCCCCCCAGCCTGAGCAGTCCAGGAAATGGGAGGAACAATGGGGTGATTGATGCAGGCGCCCTGAAAGACAGATTGTTCAGATGAAGAGCATTCCAGGCTCCCGCCAAACGCCCAGAGTGTGTGGAATTTCAAGGAAAAGCTGAGTAAATGAGAGCTGTCTGGCTGGGACCCTGGCGCCCTCTCCGGGGTGTTGCAGGCTCAGCCTGGGCCCCAGAGGCCGAGCCTGGCCAGGTGGAGGCGGCAGGGGAAGCAGAGGGAAGGTGGAGCCATGGGTGGGAGGAGAGCTCCCTCCCCACCCCTCAGATGGCCTCCGCCTCTGGATACACTCAGACACGCACCCAGGTCCTGTCCCCACACCAGCGCTGGCGTGAACCCCAGGGTGGCCTCGGGTAGAGCCTTCCGCCTCTCTGAACTCTGTTTTCTCATCTGTAAGGTGGGACTAAGCATCCCTCCCCTTTGTGCCCAAGGCCATTGTGAGGGCCAAGGAGGAGGGGCTGGACATCTCAGCATCCGGCTCCTTTCTGGTCCAGGCAGGCCCCCCGCGAGCCGCACCAGGAGCCAGCCCCTCCCCCTCCGGCTCACTGCCCAGCCCCACCTTGCTCCCCAGACCTCCAGGTGACCCGGCCCAGCACTGGCCCCTGGCGTGAGCTCCCAGCCTCCTCCGGCCCAGGATCTGAACTTCCGACCACCCCCCAGGGCCAGGGAGGGGGGAGAAGGATCTGGGCCGAGGGCGCACAAGGGCTCCTTGTCCTGCTGGGCAGCCTGGCACCGCCTGTCCTGTCCCCAGAAGGAGTCTCTCTGGGACTATTGTCTTTCTGGTGTGACTCCGGGGAGGGCAGATCAGGGCCACGGGGCCAGGCCGAGCGGCCGTGGTCTGCTCACACCGCACGCCACCCCCTGCAGCGCTGGGACCAGGTTTCATCCGGCCCACCGCAGCACAGGGCCCAGCCGGCACTTGTGTTCCTCCTGGTGGCTCCGCCCCCGGCCCCTTCCCTTCCGAAACCTCAGCTCCCACCCTGTCTTCACAGCCTCTGTTCCACCTGTGTCCCTTTGCTGCTTTATTAATTGAATTATTTACAGTTCTTACTGTGCACCCAGCAGAGTCCCAGCCCTCATCAGCCTTGAGTAAAATGCAGTTACGGCCCAGCCGCCAACCTAAGTCACGCAGGCAGGGACGTAAGCTCCCAGCCTTTACTCTGGCCCGGCGTTCGGTGTTTGTCACTGCCCCTCCTGGCGGCCGGCTGCTCCCTGGCACCCCCGGCGTCCCCTTGCTGCTCTGCCCCAGCCCGTCCTCGGCCCACAGACCCCAGTTCCGACCCGACATCAGGCAAGCGCTACGTGATTTTGAGCAAATGACCCAAAGTTTCTGGAGTGTGTTTCTTTATCTGCAAAGTGAGAAGGGCTCATCTCTGCTCCAGGCGGTGGGAAGATCAAACAAGATGGTAGTTATGAAAGCCCCGTGACACTGATCACCAGCCACGCAGCAGAGAAACCGTCACTGTGGTCCACGTGCTAGCAGGCGGCCTCCCCCGCCACCTGGAGATAAGGGTGTCCTGGTCCAGCTCCTCGGACACTAATAATAGTGATCCCCGTGGCGGGTAGTGTCCCGACTTCACGAAGCATTTTCACACGCTTCAGACCATTACAACTTTCCCAGTGGATCCAGCGACAGAAGAGGTGGGGAGGGAAAATGATTTGGGACAGCTGGAAACCTTCAGCATCACCCGGGTCATCTCTACAGGATTTACTATCTGCCAAAGATACACGAGGCCAACTCCCTAGACACACGCTGGCAACGGAGGAGCTGGGTAAACAGATTTCAGCAGCCCCACTCTGGGGCCGGGATGGGTCCTTCCAGCTGGCCCACAGCTCCTCCCAGGGCCCGACAGAGCTCAGTCCTGAACAAAGGCCTTTTGGGTGCTGGTGGTGACCGAAGAGGAGGCGCATGTGCCCCGGGCACACCCTTCCTGCCACGGTCCCCGCCAGCCGCGCCCGCGCCCTTCCTGGCTTCTGGCAGGGTGGGCAGCTTTAAGTCCCTCAGGAAACAACGCTGGGGCCGTTTGCCAGCATCGCATGCGTGAGCAGAGGCCCAGGCCCAGGGAGCCATCAGCAGGCCTGGGGAGGGTTACGTCCACAGGATGTGCCTGGGACCCAGCTGTTCCCGCGGGCGTGGGCGGGCCAGCGGGGGACTTCACAGCCTCCGCCTCTGCCTCTGCCGGGCTACCACACCTGCCCCTGCCGGGCTACCACACCTGCCCTGGGGAGAGATGCTGCTCTCGGGCAAAGGAAAAGAGGAGCCCAGCTCTGCGGCCGGGCCTCCCACGCAGGTGCCAGGGGAGGTGGGGGGCAACCAGCAGGGAGATGCCAGGAGGGGAAGGCAGGGCTGGCCCTGTCTGTCCCGACCTCCCTTCATGTGAGGACAGCCGTTGGCAGCAGGGAAATCGGTCTGGGAGTTCAGACTCCGGGCCTCACTTGCTGGGTGAGAATACAATGCTAACTATATGAGAATATGCTCTGTGCCTCAGTTTCTTCCCTCCTGGGCGCACCCTCCAGGTAGGCTTAATGACAGCCCCCCAAAATGTCCACATTCTAAGCCCTGGAACCTGTGAATATTACCTTACATGGCAAAATCTTTGCAAATATGACCGCCTTAGGGATCTTGAGATGCGGAGATGACCCTGGATTATCCGGGTGGGCTGTAAAAGTTGTCATGTGTCTGTAAGAAGAGGTACACAGAGGATTACAGACAGAGGAGGAGGGGGCAATGTGACCACAGAGGCAGAGGCTGCAGTGATGGGGCCACAAGCCAAAGGACCCCTGGAACCCCAGAAGCTGGAAGAGGCAGGGGCTGATTCTGGTCCATAGGCTGGGAGGAAGCACAGCCCTGCCGACGCCCTGACCCCAGCCCGGCATCAGCCCCATGCAGGTTTCGGACGTCTGGTCTCCAGAGCCGTGAAAGAAGGGACTTCTGTTGTTTTAAGCCACCACATGTGTGGTCACCTGTCACACCAGCCACAGGAGGCTGTTGGTTGCGTCCTCCTTGCCTGGTGGCACGAGGAGTCCGGTGCCTGGTCTGGCTCCCAGCAAAGTAGCTCGTCTTCTCTGCTGTGCTGGAGAACATCTTTTTCAAGGAGTTTGTCTTCTCCGCCATACAGATAATGCTTTTAAATGGCCAAGGACATCGTTCCGGCCTGGAAACATTCCAGGATGTCCTGGGCTAAACAGGCTGGCGAGAGAAGGTGCATTGCCCACGTGGGAGACAACAGACCCGCCCTTCCTCACCCCCAGGCCCCAGCTTCCTCACGCGGCCCCCAGGACCACTGGACCGAGCCCTGAGCATCGGCTCTGGTCCCTCCCTCAGCCCAGGGCACGCTGATGTCTTCCACTACTGGCCCACTTTCTGAAAAGGCTGACAGTTTTGTCAGATCTGGGGAGCAGTGGAGACGAGAAGACGGAGGGAGATTCTAGAATCTCAGGCTCTAGGCAAACACTGAACTCTCCCTGTTAGCCAAGCACAGGGCCAGCCCAGAGACGAAAGGCAAGAAGAACGTGGTCTCTACCCCGGGGCGGGAGGGTGGAGGCAGAGAAGCGGACCAAGGCTACAGCAGTGAGTGTGTGAAGAGCCGGGCCAGAAGGGAACCCTGGCGACAGCACCTGCTTCGTTATCTGTTGCCAAGTGACAGATCGTCACAGACTTGTGGTGTAGACAACACAGCGCATCATCTCACAGCCTCTAAGGGCCAGGGATCCGGGCGTGCCCCCTGGCCTTCTGCTCTGGGGTCTCACAGACAGCAATAGAGTTGTTGGCCAGGAGGGGGTCTCGTCTCAAGGTCTGACCAGGAGGGACCTGCTTCCAAACTCACATGGCTGTTGGTGGGACCCAGGTCCCTGTGGGCCGTTGGTCAAAGGCCACTCTCAGTCCTGCCACGTGGACCCATCCAACACGGACATTTCCTTCATCCAAAGGAGGCAGGGAGAACACCACGATGAGCGAGATGGGCGTCAGGATCTTACGTGGCCCTAATTGCAGACGTGGCAACCCGTCCACTCACCAGGCCAGTCGCTCTCAAGGGGCGGGGTCCACACAAGTCCTGCAGGGGGTGGAGACAATGGGGGCTGCTTAGGGGCTGCCCGCCACCGGGACTCCCAAACTGGGTCTCAGAGGAAAGCGGGGAACCAGCGAGGTCAGCAGGAGCGGGGGGCTCAGGAAGAGCGTGACGGTCGACTGAGAAACCAGAGCAGAAGGGCTGCCAGGAGGAGAGCAGACCTCAGGGATCCCACGCCTGGCCTGAGTGCGGCCCAGGAGTCTACGTTTTACTATGTGCCCACTTGTGTGTCCTGACCTTATTTATTTGCACAGTGTCCCTGGAGAAAGAGAGGATTATTGCTCTGTCTCCATCTGCGAAAACCGACCCCAGGCAGTAAGAATGTGGCCGAGGCCACCTGCCCATGTGGGCCCCCTTCTGCAGGGAATATTTGATAAGGATGGAATCTGGCAAAGAAAAGCACGAGGCAAGCACCAGTCTGAGGAAGACACAGGAAATGGAGGAATGAGGTCGCTCTTGCGGCCAGGACCCAGGCCTCTGAGGCTAAGTGAACGCATAGGAGCTCGTGGTGTGTGTGTGTGTGTGTGTGTGTGTGCGTGTGTGTGTGTGTGTAAGACACCACTCAGCAGACTCCACTCACTAAATCTCCACCAGGCACCTGCGCCCCAAGCCCCGAGGCCCGCACAGCAGCCCTGCGTTTCCTGCACCCCAAGTGCTTACTCTCCCCCAGCCCGAGATTCACCACGTCATCTATCAGGAAATAGTCCAACATCACAGGCTGTTGTGATAACACAGCAAGATCACATCTGAAGGTTCCTGGAGACTCAGAGGCCTGAGTAGAAACACAGGGTGAGGACAAAGATTAGAGGATGGGGAGGGGTCTTCCAGAGACCTTGCTGGGAGGGGGCTTGCTGGAGAAACAGACCATTGTGACTGGACCCACGGGAGGGGGGAATGCACATTGCCACTTGTGGTTTGAAAGTGGGGAAAGCACGGGGTCTGACGTCTCCCTTTGCACAAATAGCTGAAAGCTCCAAACGGCTGCCCCGACCACCCCAGTCAAGTATAACTAATTGCTGCTGTTGGAACCGCTTTCTGAGCTCCGTTTGTCCTTTTATCCGTCCTGATTAGCGCGGAGGCCCACCTCCTTCGCCACAGGGCGTCAGCCAAGGCTCCCAGGGCTGGCCTGGGCCCCGTTCTGCCCTCTCCTCCGGGCTAGGTGGGCGACAGGCTCTGGGAACTCAGGCGTGGTGGGTAACCTGCCCTCCCTTCCCCGGGCACGGGGACAGGCGTGCGTGTGCGTGTGTGCGTGTGCGTGCGTGTGTGTGTGCGTGTGTGTGTGTGTGTGTGCGCAGGGCTCTGGGCCACTGGAGCGCAGCCCGCTTAGCGGTGTTGGTGGAGATCGTGTCGGCGCAGCTCAGTCTGATGACGAGGAATCTTGACAGATCCTGACCTGCTCTCTTTCTCCAGCCTCCTTCTAACCAAGGGAGCCCCGGGGGCAGTGGGAAGAGCCTGGGTCCCCCCACGCTGGGCCCCTGCTTCCACTCCTCCTGGTGGCACTTCTTCGTCTGGACAGGAGGTAAGTCTGGCAGAGTCTGTGTGTAATTTAGGCCGCACCCCGAGGGCTCGATGTTGGTGTTGGGTACGTTAATTACTCGCGGCTTCCCCCCAAATGGGGATCAGGCGGGCAAGGTCGCGGGGAGGATTTCTACGCGGCTGTGCTCACAGACGGCCGTGTGCACCATCTGTGCGCTGTGTCCTTTACAGGCACTCTCTCCACCACGTCTCACAGTGACCCAGGAAGTAGGCCATCATCGTCTCCGTTTTAATGGGAGCCAAGTAGTATGGCCAAAAAGACACGGCGGGATTCACGCTCGCGGCTGTGATTAGAGCTTTGCTGGTCAGTGGCCACCTGCACGCCTGCTCGTGGGTGACCTGAGTCACTGCCCACACGGGCATTTCCTAACCAGCTGCTGCCTCCCCACCGTCTCCCCGACTCCTCCCAGTCCCCCCACGGCTCCCCACACCCATCTCCCTGCCCCCAGGTCTCCCTCCTCTGCGACCACCAGCCCTTCTGAAGCAGCTCACCCGCACCCACCCTGTTCTCCAGCGGGCCCAGCCGTGCCGCTCTAAGAATTCTCCTAAAGAATCTGCATGATGGCACTTATATGTGCAATCTAAAAAATACAACAAACTAGCGAATATAACAAAAAAGAGGCAGACTCACAGATACAGAGAACAAACTAGTGGCTACCAGTGGGGAGAGGGAAGGTGAGGGCAAAACAGGGGTAGAGGATTAAGAGGTACAAACTATTATGTATAAAATAAATAAGCTGCATGGATATAGTGTACAACACAGGGAATATAGCCAATATTTTATAATAACTATAAATAGATATTGTGAATCACTGTATTGTACATCTGTAACTTATATAATATTGCACATCAACTATACTTTGATTTTTAAAAAGAAACTTAAATTAAAAAAAAAGAATTATTTTACTAGAATATCAGATAAAGAAAAAATCTTAAAAGCCACCAAAGTTAGAGGCCAGATTACCTACAGAGGTACGATAATTAAACTGACTGGTTTCTTATCAACAACAGTTGATGCTAGGAGAAAAAGAAGTAATAGCTTAAATACTAAGACAAAGTAATGTTTAATACCATTTCATATCCAGGTAAATTGTTATTCCAGAATAAAGAATTTTGATTCAGTGAAAAAGAAAAAAAAAAAAAAAGAATTATTTTAAAAAAACATCCAGAGACACAGAGATTTAAATATTTCTTTTTTTATATATAAATTTATTTTATTTTTATTTACTTATTGTTTTTGGCTGCGTTGGGTCTTCATTGCTGCACGCGGGCTTTCTCTAGTTGCGGCGAGTGGGGTCTCCTCTTCATTGCGGTGCACAGGCTTCTCATTGCGGTGGCTTCTCTTAATGCGGAGCACGGGCTCTAGGTGCCCGGGCTTCAGTAGTTGTGGCTCACGGGCTCTAGAGTGCAGGCTCAGTAGTTGTGGCGCACGGGCTTAGCTGCTCCATGGCACATGGGATCTTCCCGGACCAGGGCTCAAACCCGTGTCCCCTGCACTGGCAGGCGGATTCTTAACCACTGCGCCACCAGGGAAGCCCCAGACACAGAGATTTAAATAGGCAAACGTTCGTTGCAGCCTTATATATAACAAAGGAAAAATCAAAAAAACATGGGGATCCAATGAATGAGGGATTGAATGTCAAATAAATAATATAAACATAATAGAATAATATACAGGCATTAAAATATTTAATGTCATGGCCTCATAACACAATATATTAATACATAAAAAATCAAGATATAATACACATAATGACCCCATGTGTGAAAAATAATTACATATTACAAATCATATATAATAATTATATATTACATATATATTTGCATAGGAGTAAATGTAGAAGGAAATATACCAAAATGCTAGCAAAGATTACCTCAAAGATGGGAACACAGATACTTGTTTCCCTCTTTATAATTTTCTGTCCTTTCACATTTTTCTTCAATGTAATAAAATAAAGGGGTGTGTGTGTAAGAACAGCGGCTTTGAGATGGGCTCCCCCCTGCCTGGAGAGAGAAGCGGAGATCACGGCCAGGGGGTTCCAAGTCAGCCGCCTCCTCTGTGCTCACCTGCTGTACTCCCAGGCTCTGTGCCACCTCACCTTTTCCAGCCCTGGCAACTTTGCCCAGGCCAGGTCTTCCCCTGTGCGTTCCCCGCCCCCTGAGAGTCAGAATCCTAACCCCCTTGGAAGGACCACCTGAAACGTTCCCTGCATCCCGCCCCACCCCCGGAGCTCTGCCCCCACCGCACAGCCCTCCTCCCCGTCCAGTCTGCCTGCTCTGGCTCCAGCACCTGGCAGGTGGCGCAGGCTCGGCACTGGTGCAGCAGGTGCGGAGCTGATTGGAGAGCCCTGAGGACACTTGGTTCTCCTTCCTCCCTGCAGCCGGGACCTGACCGTCCTCTGAGGACGGCAGGAAAGTCTGCTGGAGCCGGCGTAGGGGACGGAGGAGCCCATGGGCCATCGCACAGTAGCTCACAGCCCGGGACTCTGCATGGTCCCTTCTCAGGGCCGAGGGCTGTGGGCGGAGCTGACTGCTGAGATGGGGAGGGTGGGAGAGGCCAGGCTTCCTGACCCTGGGCAGGGCTGGGAGGGGGGTGACCGACCGTCCCAGAGTGCCCAGGAGTGAGGGGCTTCTGGGGACACAGAGCTTTCAGTGCTCAAACCAGGAGAGTCCCAGGCAAGCTGGGATGGTCGGTCGCCCCAGCAGGGGGTGAGCCCTACCTGTGGGGCTCTGGGACCAGGGTGCGGCCACATGGGGTCACATCTGCTGAGCCCAGAGCCCTTGTCCCTGCAGGATGGAGTCCCTGTACCCAGGTGATGAGACAAACAGCATTTGGGCCAACACAGGACCGGCACTGTCCCCAGCGTTCTCACGCCCCTCCCCCGACCCGGGGTCCCTCCATTGTTCCAGGGGATCCTGCCCCAGCCTTGATCCTGTGGGCACCCACAGATCCTCCCAACCCAGGGACACCTCCCTGTGTCTCCTCCTGTTTCAAGGCCTGGCTGCAGCCACCCCTCCACCCCTGCAGCCTCCTCCACCTGAGTCTGTGGAGGGTCCCTTCTTGGCCCTCACGCGGCCCCCAGGCCTCAGTGCGTACTCTCAGTGCCCACCTGTGAGCTCCCTTCTCCCAGGAAATCGCAGGCAAACTCACTCTGTCACTCACCTGCTCATCCTGTGAGAAGTACTCGTCTGGTGTGGATTCAGAGAACACATCTAGAGGCCCACTGCCCAGTCGAATCCTGGCTCCTCCGCCAGTTAGCCGCTGTGTGACTCCTAACAAGTCACATAACCTCTCTGGGCCTCAGTTTCTGAATGTAAAACCTAATCCACAACCTCAGCGGCTGGACGTTCCATGACTCCCTTGTGCTGATGGTGGGTCAGTGCCCACAGAGCAAGCTCGGTTACCGTTTGCCATCGTGATGATGAATCGCCTGCCTTGTCCCAGGAACTCGGAGGCAGCAGGAACATACAAGTGACGGGAGTGACCCACTGTCGCCAGGCAGTGTGGTGACGGGAGAGCCGTGGCCGAGGTGCAGAGAGCAGTTCCTTGGCCTGGACTGAGCGGGGAGGCTCCCCATGGCGGGGGGTGTGGGGTGAGCAGTGGGGTGGGTGCAAAGGCCCCCAGCCAGTCCTGGGACCTGGCGCTTCCCATGCAGGGGCCCCGGCTGGGGACTGTGGGGACGGACACTGGAAAGAGCCCTGACATCGGAAGGCACACTTCCTGGGAGCTGGGACTTCCTCCCGGTGCATCGGGGAAACCTCGGGAGGTTTTAATCCGGAGGATGAACTGCGTCCTGGGCGGGACACTCAGGTGGCTGGGAGGAGGTCAGCCCGGGCTCACGTGCAGCCTCCTGGCAGCTCCGCGCACAGCGAACCACAGAGTCTTGCCGGGGTCCCTGCGCCCGGGCCTGGTGGGGCGGCCGCCACGGTGCCTCCACACCCCGGCTTCCGGGAAAGGCCAGACTCCAGGGTCACGGGCGCGATGCCCGCTCCATCCTGCTGTAGACCCTCTGCTTCCGGCAGCTCTTTGAACTCGTCCCCATTCCCTGCAACAGGCTGGCTCTTGCCAAAGCCTCAGCTCCCAGCCCAGCTCACCTGACTAGAGCCAGCCCGGCCCTTCTCCCCCGCCTCCCCACCCGGCCTCAGTAGTGGATTCCCAGCTGCCGCCAGGCTGGGACTTGCCCCGTCTCATTTTCCCATTGATGACTCAGAGATCGGGCAGGAGTGAGCCATGGCTGCCTAGGCAAATGGAAAGATGGTGGTGACTGCCCCGCCCTGGCCTTACGGCATCCGCGGGGCCCCAACTGAGTGAAGTTTTTCCATCTCGTGCATGTCTGCTGGCACTGTCGGGGCCTCTCTGTGCCCCCAGAAGACCTTGACCCTGCTCTGTGGTCCAGCCGAGCTCTCCTGGGGTGAGGGCCCGTGCTCTTTCTCCCAAACTCAGTTGCCAGAGTGGCGAGGACACCCCTGATCCCAGGAAGCAGAGAGACACCCCAGAGAGGTCACGAACCTTTTAAAAAACAAAACTCACTGTGCAAGCCCCGATCCCCGTGCTGCGAGTTCTTGGCGCCTCCAAAGCAGCTACGGGGCTCGAGTGATTATCCCCATCCCAACACCCGCCACTGGCACTAGTGTCTGCTGAGAGTCTGTTCGAGGGTCTGTGCTGGGGGTCCTGCAGCAGCACCCCCTTTAGAGGGGCTGGGACCTCCTAGCAAGGGGAGCAGCCGAAGCTGGGTTTGGACAGGAACCAAAGCATACTTGGAACCAACAGGGCTGGCTGTTCCCAAAAAGCAGGGGGGGCCCGCTCCCCCCCTGCACTGCGTGTGCCCCCGCAGACGTCCCACACTGGCTGTGCCCCCTGCTGTCCTGAGCAGCCAAGCCCCGGAACCACCCCTGCAAGCTCCGCTGAGGACAGGACACTCCCTGTGCTGCTCACACCCCTCTACTGGCACGGCGGGCACTTCCTCGCCCTGAGCTCTGGGCTCGGGTCAGGTGTTTCTTCATCTCCGCACCCCAGCGCCCAGTGCAGCACCTGGCTGCAAGAGGCATGGGCATGTCTGCTGGATGGGTGTGTCCTGCACCCCAATCCCACCTGCTCACAAACACGCTCCCACGTCTGAGTGTCTGGACGCCTCCCTGAATCCTCACCATCACCATCACCAAAGTCACCTTTGGGCTCGATGGAAAGAGCAAGGATTCTGTTTTATTTTTATTTATTTATTTTTTTAGGATTCTATTTTAGAGGCTGCTGTGTTAGAGCAGGATGGAGAAGCTAAGCCTTTCAGGTAGCTTCAATCAAGGAAACAGTGCCAGACACCATGCTCTCCCCACCTCCTCCACCCACATACATATAAGAGCTGCCAACCTCCCCACCTTTCTCCCAAAGCTCACGGCAGACATCACCAATTGATCACAGCACACTAGCTGGCACGGACGGTGATGCTTATTTGCCATCATGGGCTGGGTATGCAGCCTAAGGAGATCATAAATGAGATATCTGTAAAAATTCCTTGGTAACTTGTAAGTTCTTATTTGATTGTAAGATGTAGTTCACATATGAGATAAGCAAGAAGCTGCAGAGGACTCTGAGGGACGGGGACAAAGGACAGAGATCATGATCGGACAGGAGGAGGCATCTGAAGGAGAACAAACAGGTTGGAAGCACTGAGGGACCCCGACTTGTTGCAGGGGACACTCAGCCTCCCTGCTCCTACCAAGCAGTCACCGCTCGGCAACAGGGGAGGCCGGACGTGGGTCACCCGATCAGCAGTTTCTGTGTAACTCAGGACAGCTGTGTCTCTGTACCTCGGTCTCCCCACTGCTGAAATTATTCCTTTTCAACCATCCCGTAGAGAAGACTTCCGGTGTTAATGTACAAGGCCCAAGTGTGTAAATGACAGAGACAGGCCCTACCCAGAATGCAGAGCCGCCCCCCCCAGGAGAGCAGGCAGAAGGGCATCTCTCGAGACCCAGTTGGCCCGTGCAGGTCTCATGGTCCCTCCCCTAGGACCTCTGAGTCCATGTCCCCTGGGTTGCAGGGTCTCTCCCTCCCCAGGCTGGAGATTTCAGGATGGGGTGTGGACTGGGAAAGTGGGGGTGAGGACACAGATGCTCCAAGCAGTAGGTCTTAGCGGCGGGCAAAGAATTTCACTCAGCAAGCGAACAGTGTGGTCACTGCCCTTTGCAGGGCGTCTGCATTTGTGGACAGGTGTGAAATGGTAACGGCTGACCCCCCAACCACCCCGCCACCTCCAGGCCTAGTACCGCAGTGGGGGAAGAGGGGCAGGAAGGGGGAAGAACTGTGCAAAGAGAGGCCTGGATGGGTGGGGGTCCCAGAAGGACCCAAGCAGCAGATGACCCCCAGGTGTGGGCCTCAGACCCATCAGCTACCCCCGCCAAAGTAAATCCAGAGGCGAGCCCAGGTGGTTCCTCTTCTGAGCGCCAGCCTGGCCTCCCGAGTCCTGGGGCGCTGGCTCAGCGCCCCCGGGGGACTGCCTTCCTCCAGGCACGGCACCAAGCCGGGGTGGGGGGGGGGTGCTGATTAGCAGTCTGCAGAAGAGACACAGGGCCGTGGCGGGAGGGGGCTTGGATGCCAGCTCCCCATCACAATCTCGGAGGCCAGGCCGGTGGCCGGAAGGTCCTGAGCCGGTACATCCTGAGAGTCTGCGTACCCAGGGGCTGGATCTTCATCCTCAGCCCCTCGGGGCCTTTGACCTGCTCCCCGGCCCCGGCCGCCCCTTACGCTCCAACGCCTCCTCCACACGTCCACGGCCTCTGCCTCACCAAATGGAGCACAGTCACGCCCCACGAGCCAAAGGGGGCATGGAAGCTGGCGAGAAAGAACAGCAGTCAGGGCAGGGCAGACACTGGGGCGGTGAGTATCCACAGCAGCTGTTTGTACCAGAGCTTCCCAACCTGCTCCGACATTTCAGGAGAAAACAGCATTTGTACAGCGCCCTGTGATCACTGCAGGAAGCTGTTCCTCCCGGCCTCTGAGGCCTGGGGGATCAAAGAGGATCAGCTCTAAGGACAGCAGGTCTGCCTCCTGCCTGGCCTCTCAGTGACCCCTCACTGCCCCACGAGAGGCAGTTAACAGGAGGGCCGGAGGTGTGCAGCACCGACCACCAGGCGCCATGGACCCTACCTGGTGAGGTGAGAAGCTGCAGGACAGGGAGAGTCAGGAGGGTGGAGGTGGTAGTGGGGCGAGGGGATACAGGTTTCCACGGGAGAAATGACAACTAGATCCTTCCTCAACCTGCGCCCGGTTCCCCCGGGAGGGAGCGGCATCTGGGGAAGAGGGCACAGAGCCGGGAGCCACAGTTTCTAGGTTCTATTCCTGGTCCCTCCCCTGAGCCTTGCTGACCACAAACCCGCCCCCACCCCCTCCTCCAGCTTCCCTTCTCGGCCCAGCCAGCATGGCGGGCACTCTGGGGCAGGGGGCCAGGCCCACCCTCCTTGGCATCAGTGGCCTGGCCTGCACACCCCCCAAATCTCCTGGTTTCCCAACAGCTCAGCCCTAGGACCCAAAACCCACCACTGAGAACAGGTAGTGGAGCTCCCAGGCCCAGCCCAGCTCCCACCAAGGTCCCACCTTGGGAACTACGGCTCCTTGGTTCTGGTCTCAACCCTGAGAACCCTGCCACTGAGGGAGGCTGTCTTCCTGCCTCAATCCCACGGTCAAGCTCCAGGATGAGCGTCATCGCAGCAGAAAGGGGTGGGGGGCAAGCGCATCCCCCCTCCGCCCTCCCCAGCTCCCTGAAAGCCACAGCCCAGGAGCCCTGCCTTGGTGGGGGTAGAGGCCCAGCCTCCTGGAAGTCTGTTCTGCCAGCCTCTTCCACCTGAGCCAGGGCAGAACCAACCTGGGGGCAGTGGTGCTCATCCTGCCCACCTTCCTCTCAGGCACGGCGGGCACATTCAGGACCCCTGCCCGGAGCCCCGGGGGAAGGCCGGCTCTTGGCCCCAGGCCCAGGCACCCAGGGTCGACTCCTGGGCTCTCCCTCCCCACTGGCCCTAGGACGGCCAGCTTTGAGGCGGCATGCTGGGGCGGGCGGACATTTCCTCCGTAGGGGAAAGAGGAGACGGGAGGGCAAGAGGGAAGGAGGCCTCAGACCCCAAGAACTCACCTGACACGACCCACGACACCGCGTCCATGGCCGCGGGAAGTGAAGACGTTAGCCTGCGGTCTAGGACACGAGGGTCCCGGTCCCGAGGCTCTGCCGGGCGCGCACGGTCTGGATGGCCTGCTGGTTCTTGAACTTGACCAGGCCCAGGGTGATCTGCGCGTTCCAGCCGGGGTCCTCGGGCGGGCAGCGGAAGTCGATCTCGCCGCCGCCCTCGGTCACCAGCGTGAAGTAGATGTGGCGCCCGGTGCTCTCCACGCACTCCACGGCTTTGATGCGGGCGAAGCTGAGCTCCTTGGGCCGGCCGCCCGCGCCCTTGGCCTCGAAGAGCTGCAGCCCGCGCTCGGTGAGCACGCAGCGCTTGCGCTTCCACTGCTGCAGAAGCCCGCCGCTGCGCTTCTCCAGCACGCCCTCCCGCAGCACGGCCGCCGTCATGGGCGCGCGCGGGGCCGGGGCCGCGGCGCGCCCCGCCGGCTCTCCCTGCCGCCCGGCCGGCGCGCCCGGTGCCTCCCGCGCCGGGCTTCGGCCCCCGCCGCTGCTCCGCGCCCTCCCGCCCGCTCTCGCCCGTTCGCCCGCTCGCTCCCCGGGCCGTCTGCGCGTCGGGCGGCAGCTCGCGGGATGTGCCCTCACATGTCCCGCGCCCGCCTCCCGCCTCCTGCGCCGAGCATTCCTGCCCGGCCGGCCCTGCCCTCTCCTCCCCTCCCCTTCGCTCCTCTCCCCTGCGCGCCCGGGGGCGGGGCGCCTTCAGGCCTCCTGTCTGCCGTTTCTGGGGGCCACAGCTCCTCCAGGCCTTGGACTCGGGGGGGGGGATAGTGAGGGGGAGGAGGAGGGGGCGTCTTCCAGACGTGAGGGGGTCGCAGCTTGGGGGGAGGGGGGGTGGTCCGTGGTCGCGCACTGGCACCGGTTGGGACTCGAAAGGGATGGGGGTTGCCCGACAGCTGCTGGAGCTTCCTGGGCCGCAGCAGTCCTGGCCCCCAGCCTCTGCCCCCTCTCCTAGCTTGACCAGCTCCCCCTTGGCGTTGCGAAATCAGAAAAATGAGGCCGGTCCTGGGGTTGGGGCGGGGGAAGGGGGGAGATGAAGCCTAAGTTGGGTTCCTCCCCCATCTGCAGATTTTTCGGTTTGGGCCTCAGACAGGCTGCCCACAGCTGTCTCTGCTTGGACGACCCACTGTCTTCCGCCTGCCCCCACCCAGTGCGGCTGAGGAGAGTGGAACGCTGAGGTCCCTCGGCCTCCCCTCCCCGCGGTGGAGGAGGAGGGGCCCGCCCCCCACGGATCACCTGGCAATGGCACTGCCTGCATCCTCGGCACACACTGGAGGGGCCTGCAGTCCAGCCCACCTAGACCGCGTGCCTGGTGGAGTCAGCCCCAGGCCAAGCGCGACCCGGGCCTGTTGCTTCCCCTCCGCAGATTCAATCAACCTCCCTCCATCCCGCGCCTCCCGCCCCCAGAAGGGACTTCTCCCCGGATGCTGAGCTGAAGACGGAGGGAGGGGGTGGGAAGAAGGCTCCCCTCCCTTTTCTGCCTGGAGAGTATGGTGTAAAGATCCCATCTCTGCAGAGCTGGGTTCCAACCTCAACTCTTCCGCCTTGGTGGCTGTGTCCCGCCCACCTCGGGCAACTTCATCATCCTTCAGTTTCCTCATCTGTCAAATGGGAGGATCAATTGATTCTTACCTCACGAGCTCTAGTGAATAAGTTAGATTACATCTGTGAAAAGCCCAGGACAGAGCCTGGTAACTCTCAGAGTCTCAAGAAATGTTATTCCAGGGAATTCCCTGGTGGTCCAGTGGTTAGGACTCCGAGCTTTCACTGCTGAGGGCTCCAGTCCGGGAACTAAGATTCCGCAAGCCGTGAGGCGCAGCCGAAAAAAAAAAAAAATTAATTGAAAAAAAGAATTAGTCCACCCCTTCCCCCAGTTTTACTGACTTTAGAGGACAATGAGGACCCCGGCCCAGCACTGGGAGACGGCTCCCCGGGTCCTAATGCCGCCCCATCTTGGTCAGCTCCTCCAGAACTTGCCATTTCTTAGGGACCTATTCATATACATGGTAATAATAGCTTATTATGGGAATAATGATTTGTAATCATGATAGTAATAAGACCTCTTTGTACCCACACCCTGTGTTTCCACCCTCCTGCCCAGTGATGTGGAGCCTAACGGGCACAGAGAGGGTCCAGTGTGGAGGGGGAGGGCGCCCTCCCCGGCAGCACCCAAGTCAGGAGCTCTCATCTTCCCACCCACAGCTCTGCAGCCCGTGTGCTGCAGGAGACACACACGTACACATGCGCGCACGCACATGTGGGCCAGCTAACCCCCTAACTCCCAGAACGCCCCTCCACGGGAGGGAGTGGTCAGGCCAAGAGAGAAGAGAGGCAACCAAGATAGACAGCTCCAGAGGGCGGCAGTGGAGGGAGCTCAAGGGGCCCTCAGCCCTGCCTTAAGGACCCCCAAGGTCTCAGCCTGCCCGCCAACCATGCCCTCCTGTGGCCCTCTCTCCAGCCTCCAACACCCACGCCCCCCACTCCATCCCTCCATGGGCATCTCCTGAGCGCACCAACCCTGCACAGCCCTGCATGATCCAGAGTTCTACTGAGGAAACAGGGCTCCAGACCAGCTCTGTTCCTGACTGTTTTATCGCTGTTGTTTCCTCCTCCTCCGGGCCTGGGACACATTGGTGCTCTCTCCAGACCCAGGTGAATTCACAAACGTATGGGCTTTGAAAGTTTACAGAGCGCTCTCACGTGTTTTTGAGTCTCGTGGCAGATGAGATCAGAGAGGCCGAGCAACCTAGATGAGGTCACACAGCTTTGTAAATGGCAAAGCTGGGATGAGATTGTGTGGTGGCTGAGAGGACCCAGGATCTTTTGCTGACACCACACCACCTCTCTGTAAGCATCTGGGTACACAGCATTCCTTTTAGACGTGAACTAGCCACCCACACTGTCCTCTTCAGCTTCCTGGCTGGAGCAGTGCCAGGCTTTTGGACACAGGAGAATGGGCCGAAAAAAGACAGAAGCACTGGGTAAAGGGGAGGCCGTGGGAGGAAATTCAGCAGGGCGTACTCTATTGCTGGAAAGGTCGCTACCAATTAAATGTCCGGTTCCCAGCCTCACATCTCCCCGGTGTCCTGTGTAGGTCCTTAGAACCTGGGAGTCCTGCCCCCCACCCACCCCCGGGGACAAGGGGAGATGGCTCATTCTAAACCTTTCCCCCAAACTGGTGTCTGCCTGGTGGCCCCATCTGGGAGAGGCTCAGACTCAAGCTGGATTACTTGAGCCTCAGAAGGATCTAGAGGGGCAGGGTGCAGGGGGCTAGTGCTGGCACTCCCTGCCTGCCAGGGCATCTGTACCCCACCCCCGGGGAACACCGCCCCTGGGTACCAAGTCCCTGGGTACACTGCCCCTGGGTACACTGCCCCAGGAATGGAGCTCTCACTCAGCCTCTGGGGCTTGGCTGGGGCAGTGCTGAGTCCCGGAGACACTCACTCAATTCTAATGGACTTGTTGACTCCACAGGGGACTGCTGGACAGAACCGGGGCTGGCTCTTCCCTCTGCCCCCTGCACCTCCCCCCCAGGGAAGTTGGTCTGCACCGTCAGTCCGTCTGCATCCAGCTGGAATGGGCTGGACTGCAAAATGGCCCCAGGGAGCAGCGGGCTGGAAGTGCTCTGAGCCTCCCTAGTGGGGAGTAGGGCGCCCGGTCCACTCCAGGTGGCTGCCTGGGACGGGGTAGAAAGGAAGATGGGAACAGGATGGGATGGAAGGAAGGACAGGGCCCAGAGAGGCTCAAGGGGTAAAATCTCTGCTGTTTTCTACAATGTTTACTTAATCTTATTCGCTTTAAGAATAAGATGGGCCGGGGTCCTCATTGTCCTCTAAAGTCAGTAAAACTGGGGTAAGGGGTGGACTAATTCTTTTTTTCAATTAATTTTTTTTTTTTTTTTTGGCTGCGCCTCACGGCTTGCAGAATCTTAGTTCCCGGACTGGAGCCCTCAGCAGTGAAAGCTCGGAGTCCTAACCACTGGACCACCAGGGAATTCCCTGGAATTCGCTTTAGTGTTCATTCATTGTGAGGCTCAGTCCACAGAACAAGCATTGAAGGTCATTATATTTACAAAGAGAATGTGTATTAACACGGTACAAATTTAAACTGAAGGGAGAATCACCCCTTTGCTTGCAATCCTCCAGAGCCTGAGGCCCCTCGGTGATGCAGCCCTGGGGGGCCTGCCCCTTTCTTCCTGACCTGTACCCCACCCCTCCCCCACCTCCAGCCAGTCTCCTCACCAGCCTGCCCACAAGGCCACGGGCTCCTCCCTGCCTGGACCGCTCCTCCCCCAGCATGTCTAGGTTCGTTTCCTTACCTCACACGGCTCTGTACTCAGACATCGCCTTCTCAGTGAGGTCGTCCCCACCACCCTGTTTACATCCCCCCACACACAGTCACACACAGACACACACACACAGTCACAGGCACACGTACTGCATCCCCTTCCCTGCTTGACTTTTCTCTATACCACGTGTCACCATGTACAAGTCTTGATATTCTCCTTAGTTACTGTACGTCTCCTCCACTAGAATGTAGGCTGTATGCCAGCAGGGAGTTTTATCTGTTTTCTTTACCCTTGTAGATCCAGCACCTAGATTGTTGCCTGGCACACAGGGGGGCCTCAGCACATAATTGTTGAGTGAGTGGATGAAATGGAAATGTAACTGACAAAAACTGGGAGGAGGAAAAGGGCTAATGAGGGGGTTTCCCATTCTTTCATTGTCAGTTGTCAATAAACGCTACCTAGAGTGAATGAACTAATAAGGAGAGGTCTAGGTATATTATTTAGAATGATAATAATAGCCACCAGATGGGCACAGGGGATTTTTAGGGCAGTGAAACTATTCTGTATGATACTGTAATGGTGGATACATGACATTAAATACATGTGTATTACGTATATTTTTAAAATAAAATAAAATCCCTGGGGCTAGCTAGAAAGCTGGCCTGGCAATTCCCTGGGTGGGCACTGCAGGGCCTCCTGGAGTTGGGGGTGGGCACCACAGCAGAGTAGCCCCTGGGCTGGGTGTGCAGCCCCTCCTACCCCTGTGGCCCGCTCGCCCATCCCCTACCCTGGGAAACACGGGAGTCCCCAGGTTCCCCCTAGACCCCTGGCAACTGGGATTGGACGCCTCCTCCAGGCTGCCTGGATTGGACTCCCAGGAAGGAAGGGGCCGTGCGGTGCGGACAGTGCTTCCAGACTGCAAGGTACAAACAGTTCACCTGGGGAGTCTTGTGAATGCGGATTCTGATTCAGTAGGTCTGGGGTGAGACCTGAGATTCTGCATTTCTAGAAGCTTCCACGGAACATACTTGGACAGCAAGGGTCTAGAGCAGTGGTTCTCAAGTGTGTCAGCAGCAGAACCTGGGAACTTGTTAGAAATGCAGGTTCCAGGCTCCACCCCGGACCTGCCAAGTCAGAAACTCTGGGTTTGGGGCCTGTGTTGTAACCAGCCTCCGGGTGACTTTGATGCGCCCAAACCACTGGTGTGGAGGACGGAGCACTGAGCCGAGAGACGGGGCCCCAGCTCCATGACACCTGGGACAAGTCTGTCCCCTCTCTGACTTCGGTTTCCTGGTCCCATAAAACGAAGGCTGCCCAGCCTGTGTTAGATTTGTAAGAAAGTCTGGCCGGTTTCTGGGGGGATCGGTTGTCTCCCCTTTGGTGAGACGAGAGGAGCATTTCTTCTCCTCCCCTGTCTGCTTCACAGTCCCGGGTCCCTGAGGTCTGGTAGCTCCCCTCACCTTGATCAGACAGGAAAGTGGGTCTGCTCACAGCCTGCTTCCCCCCGCTACACACACACACACACACACACACACACACACACACACACACGCAACCTCAGTCCACAGTTCCTCCCCGCCCTCCTCTCCCTGAGACTTCTCCTGACCTGCCCACACCCCTTTGATGTAGAGCGCTTAGTTCTAGGGCTTTGGGGTTTCCTGGGATCTCTGTTTTTCTAAAGGGCAACAGAGGAAAAATGGATCAAGGTTTCAAGTCTCCAGCGAGTTGGGTTTTACGGGCACCATTGCAACAGATGTCAACAGGGCAGCGGCCCCGCTGGCCCGCCCAGGCTTGCTCCTGGGCTGGGCTGTCTCGGTGGAAATCCCCTCCCACGCTCAGCCTTTAATCACTTTCCAGCCCAATAACTTTCCTGATTCACCAGGGCTCCCTTTCGTCTTGAGAGCGCCCACTGCCCCCTCTCTGATGGGGCTGAGTCTGGGCTTGAAGGCATTTGCTCCCAGTTTGGGTCTGGCAGAGATTGGACTGTGGGTTCAGGTCGGGGCCTGCAGAATTTTCCCTTTTCCCACGTCATCCAAGCATCTGGATGCCCCTGCTCTAGGAGCAAAGGGGCTTCCCTGGAATGACCCTCATCCTCGGGGACACTGGGTCAAGGGGCAAGATCATCAGAAGAAGCCTGACTGCTGCCCAGGGAACTAGAGGCCTCAGTCAACCTGCGGGCACCAGCTGGGCAAACTCGGGCACACAGAATGCTTTCTAGCTCATGCCTTTCTTTGTCTTTTAACAATAACAAAGTGTTTGAAGTGCAAGTAACACTTGAATGCACTTCTGCTGTAAAAAATTCAAGACAAGAAAGTATCTTTTTCCACTCCTCCAGTCCCGCAACCGCAGAGACAAGAGTCACTTAGCTTGGCGTCTTCGCTTACACACCTTTGCATGTAGAATGGTATCCAGCAGGCTTCTCCTTGGTCATGTGCGGGGCTTGTCCCAGCATTCATAAGTCCCCTTCCAGCTCTGACATTTCCTGCACTGGTGGGTGGCTCTTCCCTCCCCTCCTAAAGGGCAACCACTCATAGGACCTCATTAAAATCACATGGGGTAGCGGCGTGATGGAGGAAAAAGGATGGAGAGAAAGGTGACAATGTCCCCAGGAGTTCCTTCTACCTGAGGGGACCGTGGGTGCTGGGGTTTTCCTGCTTGCTTTTGAGTTTCATAGCGAGGATTATGAATTTTCACTTGTATTACTTTGATGACTGAGACCTTCCTCTAAGTGCCATTGTCAAGACCAGGCAGAGAAGGCTGTGAGTTGTGCAGCCTAGGACTGGGGTCAAGGAGAAGCTAAGAGATGGCTCAAGGCGGAGGGGCTGAGGAGAGGGAGGGAAGCCCCTAGCATAGTCTTGAATATGATCTTCGGGGCGATTGGTGGGAAGGAATGTCAGAGTGAGTCATACTGGGTGTGAATTGTGTTCTGGGACGAGGCAGGGTGAGCAGGGACCTCCTTCACTCCTTCTGTAGGGAGAGGCAACACTGTGTGGCCCAGGACGGAGCCCTTGAACCCTCCGGAGGGGTCAGGCTGAGGTTGCAGAGTAGAAGTGTCGAAGGCCCATGGCCAGGGGCTTGGCCAGGAGCGGAAAATGCCCACTAAGCGCTTTATTCACCATAACCTGCTTCCGGAATTTTCACGGCCTTGGGGCAAGTCTCCCCAGGCCCATAAACGCAGAACATCAGAGCTGGGCGGGTCCCGGGAACCCGGCTGCTGAATGAGGTCCTGGGACCAGCAGCATCCGTACCTCCCTCCCCTGGGAGCCCGAGAGAGGTGCCGGGTCTCAGGCCCCACCCAACCGCGGAACTGGAATCTGCACCTTCGCAAGATCCCCAGGAGATTCTCAAGCCTGAGCAGCGCTTCTCTGGAATTAATTGAGGCCAACGTCTCCATTCACACATGAGAGGTTGACGCCCAGAGGGAGGAAGTGGGCCCAGGGTCACACAGCTAGTTCCAATCTCCGCCCCACCCCTGGGAGTGACTTTGAATAAGCCACATAAAATTCACTGCATCTCGGTTTACTCTTCTAGAATAAAGGGATAAGATGACCCCTTCTCAGTGCTGGTGGAGGGGTCATGTCTGACAACACCCAGACCGATGCCTGAGTACACAGGATGTGCTCAGTGAGTGTTGGCTATTGCTACAGTCCCAGCACCGCACCCCACACCTCCCGGCCTGAGGCAGTTTCTTCGCAAGCAGAGTGTCAGGTACGTGGTGCAGGACCCGGGCCTGGACCCAGCAATCTGCGTTTCTATCCTGCTCTGCCGTTTGACCTTGAGCCAGATCCTCAGCTGCGGTCGGTATGATCATTGGTAAATGGCAGTAATGACAGCGCCCGGCTCAGAGGGCTCTTGTGGGGATTAAATGAGTGAATGCATTTAAGGACTTCACGGAGGCCACGGCACTAAGTGCACAAGACAAGGAATGAAACCTCCAAAATGTCCAAAAGCGGGAGTCGGGGAGGGAGCTGGCCACGGCAGGGTGGGGTCTTCTCCGAGGGGACGGCTTCTGCTTTGCCCTTGACCCAGTGCAAGCCCCCAGTCTGCTTCTCCAGCCCCGGGACAGCCCCACCCCGGCCATGTTTCTCCTTCTCAGATGATGAAATGGCCAAACAGGGCCCCTTGTGCCTTAGTGGGGAACTCCGGGGAGGCAGGGATGTCTGCCCCCTGCCCACCCACCCCGGCCCAGGAGCAGACGCAGCGTCTCTGAAGGACTGTCAGCCGAGAGGGTGTGCCTGTCCTGGGTGACTCCAGGGACAGAAACAGCAAGTTCCGGGAGGTCGTCTGCAATCATTAGGTCTGTTCAGAGGCGGCACCAGCTGCCGGGTGGGCTGCAGAGCTCAGGCTGGGGGTGAAGGCAGGCGCTGGCCCAGAGGCCGGACTCCTCCTGAGATCCTTCAGCCTAGCTGACCCCGGGCATCAGAATCACCTGAGGGGCTCTGCAAATACAGATTCCCAGGCCCCCTCAGGTGGATGAATCAGACTCTTAGGGGTGGGGCTGAGAATCCAATTTAAAGCCTCCCCCTGTGGTTCACATGGTGGGGGGCAGGGGGTTAGAGGCACAGCCAGGGAGGAAGGGCAGGGGAGGGGGCCAGGGGAGAGGAAGACAGGGGAGGGAGGCCAGGGAGGTGAGGGCAGGGGAGGGGGCAACGGGGAGGGGCGAGGGGAAGGGGCCAGGGGAGGGGGACAGAGGAGGGGGGGCAAGGGAGGGGGACAGAGGAGGAAGAGGGCAGGGGAAGGGGGCAGGGGAGGGGGAGGAGGGAGGCAGGGGAGAGGGAAGGGGGGAGGGGGACAGAGGAGGAAGACGGCAGCGGAGGGGGCCAGGGAAGGGGAGGGGCAGGGGCCGGAATCGTCCAGTTGCTGATCCCTGATGGCTCTTCCCCTGCTCCACAGGTCAGCACCTCTAGGTCTGGGAACGAGACCCTGCTCAGTCGTCGGGGGTTTCCTCCCACGTCTGAGAGCAGCTCTCACCCCCCGCACTTCCTCTCCCTGTCCTCACCCCTCCGGCCATCCTCAGCTGCCTCCCCCCAGGAGGGACCACGCTTTCCCGTCCTACCCCAAGAGCCCACAGGGTGGCCCCTCCCGAAACCGGGCGTTGGTCCCACAGATGCATCTCCTGAGGGGCCCTGGACACCTCGCTCAGCCATCACAGAAATGAGAAGAAATCCCGGAACGGGCAAAGACCCTCGGCCCCTCTTGCTTTGGGTCATTTGGGTTTGGCAGACCACAGGGCCCTACGAGCATGCAAATCCTGCGAGGGAGAAACTCACCTGGGTCCAGAGGTGAGCACCTACGTGCAGGAAGTGGGGTGCTAGGGATCCCGGGGAATGGGGTTGGGGGGCACCTGCTTCTCGGCCTACCGCAAGGTGCCACCTGCAAGGTACGGCCCCTCCCCGCAGCCCCCTCTGGGGCCCCCATGTTACCAAGCAAGGGCTTGTGTGCCCACAGCACAGAAAACCAAATTCTGACAGCTGGTGTTTGCAGCAAAGTAAGGGTTTACTAGCAGAACGCCAAGCAAGGAGAACGGGTAGCTCATGCTCCAGAGATGAAGGCTTTCAGGCAAGGGTTTTTAAAGACAGTGTGAGGGGAGAGGGTTATGGGATGTCTGATCTGCTCCTGGACCTTCTTCTGGTTGGTTGGTGGTGAGGTAACAGGGTGATATTTCGGGATTCTCAACCATCAACCTTCTGGTTCCAATCTGTCTGGGGTCTACATGCTTGTGGTCAGCACGTAGCCACGATCCTCCAGCAGGTGGGGGTCTTAGATTCTGCAGAACGACTCAAAGATTCTTATCTACATCCCTTCAGGAGGAACTAGGAGGCCTGTGATCTTGTCCTGATCATTAAATGTTGAGCCTGCTCTCTGGAACTCGGAGAAGGCCCCGGAGACCAAAGCCTTTTTCTGCAAACAAGAAATGGGGGACGTGGAGGGGCTTTTGTACCCGGGAAGGTCCTGCAGGGTCCTGCTTGGTTTCAATCCCCCCTTTACTTCGACACTCCTCAATCCTGAGGGGTGGGATAAGAAAGGGAATAAAGTTTTGGGTAGAGAGATTAATCATGAACTCGGCAGGGGGGCTCGGTTTTAGGGGAACTGGGTTTCACTCACTGCAGGTGGGCCTCCACCCCCCTCCTCCCCTGCTGCCCGCCCCATGCTGCCCTTAGGGGCTTTCCTGGCCAGCCACCAGCCTCTGGGTACAGCCTTCTGCCTTTACCCAGTCTCACTCCCAGGAGGTGCATGTGCCCCCTCCGCACCATGGCTACTCTGGATGACCAGTGTTCCTGAGCTTGACAGCTAGTGTAGGAGCCTGGCAGATGGCCTTGTGCTGGGGCACCAGGGGCCCCCGAGCTGCCAGCAGAGGGCAGCCTGTTCCCAGCTTTGGGGCCCAGACGTCCCATCCCGGCCACTCCTGTGGGCCCTCCCAGGGCAGCCGGTGGTTGGATGATCTGTTTGTGGAACCATCCATCCTCCCTGATGCACAAACCCTCGGGGAGAACGTCCGGTTGGCCACATCCTGGGCTGGACATAGAGATGTTATCAAGATGATGGAGCCCTTGCCCCGCCGGGAACTCACCTTGCACTTACCTACAGCTCTATAGCACTGACTGGTCTATACCAATCTTGTATGTTTAGGGCCCGTTCCCAGAGTCAGGGAAGGGGTCCCTCAAGGCCCCTGCTGGATCTGGTCATACAGACATGATGCACAGACTTGCTGTTGTTAAAGCAGCTGCTTTTTGTTGTCTTGTGAATTCACATTGTGGGCAGGGAAGCCCAGCCCCAAAACATGCTACAGGCATCCCTCAGATGAAGGACACTGCAAGCTCTCAGACGAGCTCATTTAGAAAAAGTTTGCTCTTCCGTGGACTTGGCTGAGGTGACCCACCAGAGACTAAAGGTTTGTGTCCCTGCAGAATTCATATGTTGAAATCCTAACCCCCAAGGTGATGGTATTAGGAGATGGAGCCTTTGGGAGGTGATTGATTAGGGCTTGAGGGAGGAGCCCTCGTGAGTGGGATTCGTGCCCTCATAAAAGCCAGAGAGCCCCCTCACCCCCTTGTGAGGTACACACGTGAGGGCGCAGCAGAAAGACGGCTGTCTATGAACCAGGAGGTGGGTTCTCCCCAGACACTGAATCTGCCAGCACCTTGATCTTGGACTCCCAGCCTCCAGAACAGTGAGAAATAAACTTCTGTTGTTTATAAGCCACTTAACTTATGGAATGTTGTTAGAGCAGCCTGGACTGACCAAGGCAGAAATGGGTGCCGGAAGTCAGCTGCTGCTGTAACAGACACCTACAAACGTGGACATGGCCTTGGAGCTGGGTGATGGGTAGAGGCTGGAGGGGTTTGGAAACGTCTGCTAGAAAAAACCTACATTGTTGTGAACGGACCCTTAAAGGGGATTGTGGTGAGAGCTCAGAAAGAAGGGTTGGAGAGAAAGCCTGAGTTGTCTCGGAATAAGGAGGAAGTAATTCTGAGCAGAATGTTGTAGGAATATGGATGACAAAGGCCATTCTGATGACAGAAATGAAGGGTGTGTTATTGGAAAGGAGACAAGGGGGATCCTTGTTATAAAGTAGCAAAGAACGTGGCTCGAGCGTGTTCAGACTCTGGTGTTTTGTGGAAGGCAGAACTTGAGAGCACCGGTATTTAGCCAAGGAGAGCTCTGAGCAAAGTGTGGAAGGACCAGCCTGGCTCCTCCCAGGAAATGGAAACACAAGAGGAGAGAAGTGCCTGGAGGCTGGCCTCGCGGAGCACACAGGAAGCAGAACTTAAAGATTTGGACATTCCCAGCCTACCCTACTGCAGAAACAGAGCACTCAGGGTGCGGCTGAGTGACCTACAATAAGATTAGGACGGGTCAGCCCCTCAAGGAAGCCGAGTGCTGTTCCCCAGGACAATGGGGGGATGGCCCAGAGGGTGACTCAGAGACCAGGGCCGCCACTCCCATCACAAGAGTGCGAGGGCAAGGGGTTTCCCTGGTGGCGCAGTGGTTAAGAATCTGCCTGCCAATGCAGGGGACATGGGTTCGAGCCCTGGTTCGGGAAGACCCCACATGCCACAGAGCAACTAAGCCCGTGAGCCACAACTACTGAGCCCACGTGCCACAGCTACTGAAGCCCACGCACCTAAAGCCCATGCTCCGCAACAAGAGAAGCCACCGCAATGAGAAGCCCGTGCACCTCAATGAAGAGTAGCCCCCGCTCGCCACAACTAGAGAAAGCCCGCGTGCAGCAACGAGGACCCAACGCAGCCAAAATAAATAAATTAAATAAGTAAATTAAAAATAAATAAATAAATAAAAGAACTGAAAACGTTTAAAAAAACTTCCATTTAAAAAAAAAAGTGCGAGGGCCACCCCCACCCCAGGGTTCCGGTGAGGGGACCACCAGGAGCCGCCCCACCCCGGTGGGTCCAGAAGGCAGAGGACTGGTCTCAAGGTTTGTGGTCTAGTGGAACTTGCCCCATTCGGTTTTGGAATTACTTGGTTCTGTCACTCCTTTCTTCTTTCCTATTTCTCCCTATTGGAACGGGAATGTCTATCCTCTGTGTGTCCCACCTTTGCCCCTTGGAAGCACAGAACACATATTTTTCACAGATTCACAGCTGAAGAGGAATTTGCCTCAGGACGCCTCAGACCTGGGGTTTCTCCCAAGTCCAGTGTACACGACACCGTGTGAGACTTTAAGTCTCTGGAAGGAGAGTTAAGACTTTGGGGTTATTGGATCGGAGTGAGTGAATTTTGCATGTGAAAAGGACATGAATTTGGGGGACAGAATGCTATTGACTGAATGCTGTCCTCCCTACCCCTCATATTCATGGGTTGAAACCTGATCCCCGGTTAATGGTATTTGGAGGTGGGTCCTCTGGGAAGTGATCAGGTCGGGAGGGTGGAGCCCCCACGAGTGGGATTAGGGACCCCTGGAAACTCTCTCCCGCTCCTCCCGCCACGGGGGGACACAGTGAGAAGACGGCCATCTGTGAGCCCGGCAGCAGGCCCTGCCCGACGACAGCAATCTTGGACCTGATCTCGGACTCCCAGCCCTCACTCCACCGCCTTCCTCCTGGGCAGAAGTGAGCTTTCTGGATTTGACATGCACGTTCCTCTGGCTGAGTTTCCCTCTCGCTCTACGACTTTCCAAGCTGGGAAAAGTTCTCAGCACAGTTTGGGGGCCTTGCCGAGCCCCTCAAATTCCAAGCCCACACAGTTCCCACCCCCAGACGTGGCAGCTGGATTGGGTTGGTCGGGTCACTCCGGGACAGCGGGTTCAGTTACAGCAGACACTAGGGAGGAAGCAGCCCCAGCACAGCAGGGAGCGGCCACTTTCTTTCCACCAGACCTCCTGCTAACTTCCGGATGCTCCCATCAAGGCCCCTCCCAGCCCCACGGGGGTCCAGAGCAGGGCAGGGCACCAGAGTTCTGTTCTGACAGCTTTATTGACTGGGTGCGGAGTCAGCTTGAGTACAGCCCGCGCTGCAGCCCACGGTCCAGAGGGCAGCCCCACTCTGTCCCTGGGGGGCAGCGGGGCCTGGCCCCTCCCCATCCTCCTGCTGCTCTGGACCTGGGGGCCTGGAAGGGGTGGGTGGTGTGGTCAGAGAGGGATCACTGGAGAAGGCTGGGGGCAGGGGAAGGGTGTCCGGGTGAAGACAGGCTGCGTGTACCTCCCTCCACATCTGAGGGTCAGGCAGGCGTGCTAAGGACAGAGCCCCGGCCTCAGGACCCAGGGCTGGGGGCAGAGTTACGCGCCCTCAGGTTTGGGCCTCTGACAGTGCAGCGATGTTGGAGTGTCTCATTAGGGTCCCCGTCCCACCGGGAGCTCGAGCCTGGGGAGGCCAGACCACATCCTGACTCTGGGGCCCTTAGGCCTGGCTTGCTCACCGCCCGAGTCGGGGGACACCTGCCCCCAGTCTCAAAGGCACCAGGCCGAGCGGGGCAGGCGGCCCCTGTGGTGTGCGCCTGCCTGCGTGTCCCCCAGGAACTCCCGAGCTGGGACTCCCCAGGCCTGCTCTGAGGGACACCAGAAAAGAAGCACAGCCTTTCCCACCCCACCCGGTCCTGCTCCCCGCCCGCTGGGCTCCACTGATGACGGACATGCAGCTAAGAGGCTGAGGACAGGGGTCTGCGGGGTGGGGCAGGGCCAGGGGGAGACCCAGAGCCCCAAGGCCTCCTGCTAGTGACGGGCGGCAGGTCCCAGGCGGAGGGAGCGCCCTGGAGGGGTGAGGCCTCCGGCAGACGCCCGAAGCAAAGGGAGCCAGACACCTCAGTTCAAGTCCTTAGTGACGCGTGCAGGGCTGAAGGGAGGACGAATCCTGGAGGTCGTGAGGCTGCCAGGAAGGGGTGGTGATGAGAAGCACAGGCGTGGGCACGCGACGGGCAGGCTCACTCAGAGTGGACCAGAGCCCCAGCTCCCTGCCCAAAGCCGAAGCCCTTGGGCCCGAAGTTTTTAGCATAGCATCCTGCAGAGAGAGCAGAGGGGTGAGGACGCCCCCGGCCACACCTCCCGGCCCTCCCACCGTAGCTCCCGCAACCGCAGCGCCTGGCCGGGCCCCGGGAGCAGCGAAGCCCGCCAGCGCTGCCCCCTCCACGTCCACTCCAACAGTGAGGAGGCTCTTGGCTCCACGGTGTGGCCATTCCCCTGCCTCTGAAATCCCAGGGGAAGCGTCATCTGCTGTCAGAGCTCTGGGCCGGGAGCCTGGAGCCCAGGCTCTGCCCCAGCCTGCCCTGATCTGCCCGTGACTCTGGCCAAGTCACTTCCTCCCCTGGGCTCCTCCTCAGCTCTAACAGGAAAGGGTCTCACTAGACGCTCTGGAACGGACGCTGAGGCCCGGAGTGGGTCTGCATCTGGCAAGGGCCTAACTGCTCGGCCCTCTGCCCCCAGACCTCCAGGAAGGGAAGACGTGCAGGAGGGACCACCCACCTTTGCAGTAAATCTCGCCATCCTTGTCGGCCAGGGTGGTGGACTCGAGGCCTTTGCCGCACTTAGCGCACCGGAAGCAGGACTTATGCCAGGACTGGGGAGGGAAGGAAGCAGTTAGTGCTGCCCCCCAGCCGTTCCCCTAGACGTGATGAAGGCACTCGTGAAGCCTGACCAGCCCCGCTGCTGAGGGACCCTAACCCCACCTCCTGGAGAAAGCGCTGGGTGGGCAGCGGCAGCAGGCAAGGGGTGGGACCACCGCCAAGGCAGCTGCTCCCCAGCTCCCACCGTCAGGGCCGGTCCAGCCTCATCCTGACCATCCTGCCCGGGACCACTGGAGTGGGCGAGGGCTTTGGACCCGTCCTGGCATCACCTCCAGGTGCACGGCTTTCTCACCCCTCACGGGGAGACCGCTGCCGCCCTTGCAGCCAGATGTGAGGACCAGACAGACGGAGCCTGGCCACAGGGCAGGCTTTCATGATCCGCCAGGCCTCTGGATCCTAGAACAGGTGCCTGGTTTGCCCAAAGGCCGTGACCGCGGCAGGGGGGGTGGCGCAGCTGGGCAGGGGCCTGGCACAGAGGAGGCGCCCAGCACCACTGGAAGGAGAGAGGGTCCACGAGCTGCGCTGAACCCGCAGGGAAAGGCCAAGGAGCCTCGTTCCCTGGGGGCCACAGAAGCCCCTCGTGCTTCTACGAGGAGCTCAGAGGCAACACAGCCAACAGCCTCCCCGGGGAAGGTGGCCTGGGTCTGCACCCCTGGCGGGAGCCTGCCAAAGCCGGATCAGCCGCCAGCTCGGGCAGCGCAGCCAAGCGGGCTGACAGCTCTGCAGAACCGGGGAAGCCAGAGGCCGGCAGCAGCAGACGGGACAAAACAAGGCCTTTTAAGGGCAAAGAGACTCCCTCGAACGGCTGCCCGTGCCTGGGGTGGAGATGAGAAAGGAAACCGCATGCCCTCCGGTTTCCTGACAGCCAGACCCGCGCATGTTGCCTCCTGCCCGTTGCTCGAGGGGCCAAGGAGTCCGGGGCCCTGAGCAGGCTCCAGAGCCCAGCGCCCCCAGCCCCCCAGCAGGCACCAGTGCTGGGTCTAGACTTGTCCTACGTGTGAGTTTCCCGTCCACCCCCCTCCCGGCCCCTCCTCAAGGTTGAAAAGCCTCGGAGGCCAAGGCACAGGTCCAGAGAAGCTGCAGACAGTCTCCAGGCCCCGTGGCTGCACAGCTGACCGTGTGAGCCTGGCCAAGCCTCGTGTGAAGGTCCAGAAACCCCCTCCGGGCACCCATCCTGAATATGCCCCTTCAGTGGTCCCCGACTGCTGGTCCCAGGCTGCAAACCCTGACCCCTGCCCACAGCCTCTCTGAGGGAGGGGACCCCACTGTGCTTCGGTGACCTGGGCGGCTACTATGGGAATACTGAGGGGGAAGGGCAGGCGAGGCAGTTAGAAAAGATTGCCTCCCAGGAGGCTGTGATAGGCCTGAACCTTGGGAAGCTCTGCCCTGCGGGGACATGGGTGGGTTTCTGAGTCCACATCCTCTGAAACAGGATGTACGTGGATTTTCAAGTGGTTCTTAACATTTCTGGATCACAAATCTTTTTGAAAATCTGACAAATGCTATGGACTGTCTTCCCAAGGAGAGAGAGGATCTCACAAAAGTCTGCATATTCTTTTCAGGGCTTGTGTCCACACACCCTGAGAGGTCTGCAGCCCCTGATTCTAGAGACACCCATAGATTGGCAGCTCCCTAGGAAGTGCCCGTAGGCGCTTAATAATCAGCTCCACCAGGAGTGAGGCTGTTACGCTCGATCGGGAGGGATTCAGCCCCCTGGAGACCGGAAGGCACAGGGGACAAGCGAGCCCGGGGACAAGGTTCCCCCTTCACGGTGGGCTTTGAAACGAAGGGAGGGAGTTGCAGCCCAGGGCTCGGGCTGGCTGAGCAGAGCTAAGGTCGCACTCGCAGAGCTCTGGAAGCCACGCTTCAGGAAGGGGCTTGGCCGGCCCGCGTCCCCACACCCCCCGCTGGCCCAGCAGCCGCCTTACCTTCCCAGCACCAATCACCTTCTCGGCGGCGTAGACGGCCTGGCTGCACCGCGGGCAGCGCTCAGAGCCGCCGATCTTCTGGGCAAACTTGGCCGCGTTGGGGTTGGTGGCGGGCCTGTGGCTGGGGCCCCTGCGTGGGGAAGGACGAGCGGTGACATGACGTACAGGCAGCAGTACGGGCGGGGGTCTGGCACCGTGTGGGCACCACCCCGCCTCCACCTGGCCTAGCCGGTTACAAGGCCGCGGCTGCCAGGGCCTGTAGGGTCACCTCCCACTTTACAGATGGACACACCAAGGGCAGGCACAATGTTACTCTCACCGGCACATCAGACTTCGCTCAGCCCCCCAGTTAAAACACTGGAGTCACAGAACACCTCGTTTGTTAGGAATTGCCCTCCTCTGTTCCCCATTCCTTTGGCCTGCCGATTATGAGAGTCTTTCCAGGAGAAATCTGTTGACCAATCACCCCCACTGGGGCACTGACCTTGGCCGAAATGTGGGAACTCATCCGTCACTTCCATCCATCCCCCCAGGGCCAAGGAGCTGGCAGGCTGACCGCCAGCACCTCCACTCACAGCAGGTCAGTGGTCAGTGGGCGCTGGGTACCTAGTGACACCCCGTGATTCCGGGGAAGGGAACTGACGCCCCTGTGAGCAGGGGTGCAAGCTGGTCCGGCTCGGACACTCACTGGCTGTAGGGACACCCAGCAAGTCACTGAGACCGGCTGGGTTTTCTCATCTGTGGAAAGAAGAGATGAGACCCAGGAATTCTTGGGGCCCCTCCCAGCTCTGACGCCATGAAAATATGGGCTGTGGCTCCGCCGTATAGGGAAGAGCCTGGGCTGTTTCATTCCCTGCTGGACCCCCGCTCCTCTGACTGGCCTGACACACAGTAGGTGCTTCTACACCTGGGAGGGGTGTACTCACTCCTCGTGCTTGATGCCGAGCGACTCCCCCTTGTCCATGCTCAGCGTGCCCGCGCCCTGCCCGTAGCCGTATCCCTTGGGCCCGTACTTCTTGCCATAGCAGGATTTGCAGTAAATCTCCTCGCCGTGCACGGCCACGGTGGTGCTGTCCAGATTCTTCTTGCAGACCACTGCAGAGGGAAGAGGGTAGGGGGAGTTGGTTCGCTGCAAGCACCCCGAGAGCCGAAGCTCTCTGGGACTCTGCACACATAATATCCTGATCTTTCAGGAGCCTGGTGACAGGGGTCAGGATGGCCAGGGAGCTGGGAGGAGAGAGGAGGGTGTCTAAGGATGCTGGCCGAGCCGCCCCACACCAGGAACCGCATGGGCCTTCCTTGGTCCTCTGCACCCTCAGAAGTCCCGGGATTCAGGAGCCAAGAGCCTAGACTGACCCCAAGCCCCAGGAAGCCTGCTGGACCTTCACTCTGCCCTTGACAGAGAGATCATGTGTCCCGACAGAAGAGGAAAAAAAGAAAGGAAGGAAGAAGGGCAGGGCTTTCCTGCCTTCAGCGATGGGATCGAGAAGGGACACCCCTACAGGCTTGGGGGCAGGGGTGCAGGGGAAGTGATGCTCCCAGAGGGCAAGGGCAATATTTATTAAGCGCCCGGCATGGCGGGCTTTGAAATGAGATACAGGCTGTGCTCAACACGACAGCGAGATCTGCAATTTCTAATCTCAGAATCACTTTGCCACAGGAGGGACTGAGGTCAGATGCTGGGAAGAATTTCCTGACTCCAACGCTAAGAGACTGGAATGGGATAAACTGGAAAGCCTGCGGGCCGCCTGTATCTTCCTGTGGATCTCAGAGCAGGGCTGTGCCCAGCGACCCAGAGTAAAACAGCTCGGAGCCCAGGGTCATGTAGAGTCAGCTGCCCAGAGCCCAATCTCTCTCCCCGCCCCTTCCCAGCCCACGTGTCCACTGGTAGATGCGGATGACAGCCTCCCCCCAAAAGGTGGCTGTGAGAATTAAATGAGCCCTCACCCAGGGAGTACTTAGCACAGTACCCTGTGCACAGTAGGTCATCATAAACGTCAGCTGCTCCTATAGTGTGATACAGAGCTGGTGCCGTGGGAACACAAGGCGGGGGGTCAGGCCTCCAAATATCATCGGCTTCCAAACCCCAAGTCCTTCTCTCAAGAGACCCGACTTCCCCTGCTTCTTTAGAGGTCTTGTCCTGGGATTCTAATTGGGTCCCACGAAGGTCCTCAGATTTGGGATTCAGTGTGTCCACCTGGACCACATCCTCAAACACGTGCTTCTGAAGATGGATTCCGGGGGAACCCCTGGAGGAGCCGGCCGCTCCTCCCTGCAAAGAGGTGCTCCGCTCAGCTCTGGTCAGCTTGCCATCCCCTTGCCTTCAGATTTTTTTTTTCCTCCGCTGTGTGGTTTATGGGATCTTAGTTCCCTGACCAGGCACTGAACCTGAGCCCTTGGCAGTGAAAGCTCCAAGTCCTAACCACTAGACGGCCAGGGAATTCCCAGCCATCCCCTTGCCTTTAAAGGCCGGCTCTCTGCCCCCAGGGCTCAGGTTGGAGATTTCAGACTAAATAAGGACCCTCTGGTCCCGTCCCTGAGATCCACACGTCCTTACGGCACTCAGGCGACCCAAATATGGACCTTCCCGCCGCCTCCCTAGGGCTTGGCTCCCGGATGGAGGGAGCGGGAACAGCAGGGGGTGGGGCTCCAACATTCCTTCTTGGGTGGGAAGTCAGGAGTTGGCCTGGAATTGCTTCCCGTAAGACCCAAGTGGACCTGGAAATTCCAAGACCAGAGGGGAGGCAGAAAGTGAGACAGGACGGCGAGAGGAAGGGAGGTCTCCTCAGACCGACCTTGCCAGCAGGAGACCCAGGGGCTCAGCCCAGGGGAGACTCCAGGGTCTACGACTGACCCCTCCAGACGGCCCCCTGCCTGAGCCCCAGCTTCTATAGGGGGACACCCCGACCTTGCTGCCGGCTTCCGCTTTGCCTTGTTCTCCCAGAGGCCCTGGCCTCTGCCTTCCATCCCGGTCCAGTCTGGGCACCTGTAGGCTCCTCCAGAAACTCCATTCAGGGGAATTTTGAAGGAAGGCCTAAATCAATTTCTACCAAACCATGTTAAGCAAAAACCAAACAAACAGAAAAACTTAATTACCGGTTGGTTGTGTGCATTTGCTGGGAAAATGTACTCCAGATGCCACAGGGTAGAGGCAGCCCCAGGTGAGAGGCCAGGGCCCCCTCACCCCACCCAAAGACAGAGAGTAGTTCTCTGTTTCTGGAAGGAAAACCAAGGCCCACAGAAAAGTTCCAGCTCATAGAACCAGCCAGAAGCAGGGCCCGGCCGGAGCCCAGCCTGACCTCCAGGCCTGATTCTTCCCTGCCAGCCCAGAAGCCCTTTCGGGCGGGCCGGGCGTGGGACCACAGCCTGCGGCTGAGGGATGCTGGAGCTGGGGGCGCGCAGGGCTCTGAGAGCGCCCCGGTGCTCCGGGTCCTGGGGGGCAGCCCAGCTCCAGCAGCTGCCACCTCGGGGAGAGGCCAGCCCTGCTCTGCTTGCCCACAGGGCTGACCTGCCCCAGGTGGGAGCCGTTACCGCTCAGAGAAGCAGCAGCCTTGGGGCAGGTCCCCGCAGAGCCAAGCCCTCTTGCCTGCGGATGGGGACCGGTGGCCCCTCCTCACACCACCAGGCTGTACCCTGCGGGCCGAGCCCAGGGAGGAGGCTGCCCTCCCCGACCGTCTAGGGCAGCGTCCTGCGTAGCCCAGGCCCCAGGAAAGGGATCGTGGGTGCCAACCTGAGTAGGAACCAGAGGCAAGCACCAGGACGGTCAGAGGACCTTCTCTCGGGGACTCAGCCAGGCCTGGCCACAAAGGGGCTGAGGTCCCTGATGCCACCCAGGCCCACACCCTGCTGGCCTTTCTCTGCCTCTGGAGGTGAAGGTCCCCTGATGCCGAGGGTGATTCTGCATTCTTGATTCCAGCTGGACACTTGGGCCCACGTCACTGAAAGAGAAGTGACCCTCCTTCCACTCGTAAACACACCTGCGTGCCCGGTGCTGCTCTAGGCCCCGAGAATCAGCAGGTCGTGAAGATGCTCAGACAGGGGACATCCTCTAGCTCCGGTGCCCAGGAACTCCGCCGCAGCCGGAGACCCCGGAGACACAGGAGGCTGACCTACAGCTGCTAGTAGTCCTACAGCAGCCCTCCCCGCCCTGCTCCCCGGCCTGACCTCCCACAACTGTTTCTGGTCCTCTGCACCCCACCCCTGCCCCGGGCCTGCCTGTTCCTTCCTGTACCGCCCCCCGCCCCGCATGCCTGGCTTCCCTGGACCTCCTGGCCAGCAGCCACTCCTCCACAGGCAGGCCTGCAGGCCTCCCCGCCCAGCTGGCCCGTTTCAGTCTGTGATTAAAGCAACATTTGAGGGCAGAGAGGGGTCCTTGGGGCCAGCAGTCTGGACCCTCTCCCCGGCCAGAGCCAAACCCTCTTATTCCCTCTGAAAAAAACAAACAGCTCGAAAAGTCCCGAGCGCAGTGAACTGCTGATTACAGGACGCTGCTGTGGGCGGCCTCCTCCGGGCTGGACGCCAAGGGCCCCACCCAAGCTTGCTGACCGCCCGCAGCTCGCTCAGTCTCAGCGGCCGGAGGCTGTGGCTGCACGGGGCGGGGCTTCCGGCCGCTCCGCCCACAGCAGGTGGGCGCTGGTGCTCATCCAGGGGGCAGGTGGCCCTTGGCCTGTCTGGACCCTGCTCTGGACCACGAGCTCCTGGAAGCGACGCGGCCAAGCTCTCCCGACTCCGCTCGTGTGAAGCCGGGGGCACGGGCCCGACTCCCAGAGCCCCCAGACAGGCTGAGATGCCAGCCGCTGCTGAGGGGTCCTCGAGCCACACCATCTTGCCGGGGATCCCCCAGGGCCGTGTGTGTGTGTATGTGTGTGTATGTGGGGGGGGTGTGCACGTGTGTGTGTGTGGTGTGTGTATGTGTTGTGGTGTGTGTGTGTGGTGTGTGTATGTGTGGTGTGTGTATGTGTGGGATGTGTGTGCGTGTGTGTGTGGTGTGTGTATGTGTGGAGTGTGTGTGCGTGTTGTGGTGTGTGTGTGTATGTGTTGTGGTATGTGTGTGGTGTGTGTATGTGTTCTGTGTGTGGCATGTGTGTGTGTATGTGTGGTGGTGGTGGTGTGTGTGTTGCATGTGTGTGTATGTATGTGAGCATGTGTGTGTGTATGTGTGTGGTGTATGTGTATGTGTGTGTGTGGTGTATGTGTATGTGTGTGTGTGGTGTGGTGTGTGAGTGTGTATGTGTGTGTATGTGTGGGGGGTGTGCACGTGTGTGTGTGTGGTGTGTGTATGTGTTGTGGTGTGTGTGTGTGGTGTGTGTATGTGTGGTGTGTGTATGTGTGGGATGTGTGTGCGTGTGTGTGTGTGGTGTGTGTATGTGTGGAGTGTGTGTGCGTGTTGTGGTGTGTGTGTGTATGTGTTGTGGTATGTGTGTGGTGTGTGTATGTGTTCTGTGTGTGGCATGTGTGTGTGTATGTGTGGTGGTGGTGGTGTGTGTGTTGCATGTGTGTGTATGTATGTGAGCATGTGTGTGTGTGTGGTGTATGTGTATGTGTGTGTGTGGTGTGGTGTGTGTGTGGTGTGGTGTGTGTGTATGTGTGTGTATGTGTGCATGTGTGTATGTGTGTGTGGGGTGTGTATGTGTGGGGTGTGTATGTGGTATGTGAGCATGTGTGTATGTATGTGTGTGGTGCATGTGTATGTGTGTGTGTGGTGTGTGTGTGTGTGTATGTGTGTGTGTATGTGTGGTGTGTGTATGTGTGGTGTGTATGTATGTGAGCATGTGTGTATGTGTGTGGTGTGTGTATTGTGTGTGTGTATGTGTGAGTATGTGTGCATGTGTGGTGTGTATGTATGTGTGTGTGTGTGGTGTGTGTGTGTGGTGTGTGTGTGTGGTGTGTGTGTGTATGTGTCGGGGAGCTGCTATCATTTACTGAACACTCACAACTGCTCCACCTGCTTTGCTTGTTTTCCGAGCCCCTTCCCTGTTGATTCTCTCCCCCCACCCCCCTGCCGCCCTGAGGTAGGTGCTGTTATCCCCCCCATAACGCTGAGGAAACACAACCAGAGAGAAACCGAGTAACCTGCCCATTACCACGCAGAGAACAAAAACAGAATTCACATCCAAACCCTGACCAACTGGTTCTGAAACCCAGAGCTTAACCCCACACATTCCCTGCCTCCCCCTCTGCCTGGGCTCAAGGAAAACGCAGGTCACCTCTTCTCCTAACCCAGAACCTCGGCTCTGTCGCAATGAGCCCCGGCACTCAGGAGAATGGGGAGGCTCCCTCCGTCCGCCACTTCCTGGGCCGGGAGCTCTGAAAGGCTGCCCGGCCCGGGCCGTGGCCAGTGCAGCACCGCGGCCTCTGCATCCCCTGCATCCCCCGGACCACCCGACAGCTCCCGGCTGGATGGCGGCCACTGCCCGGCTTCCTGTTCATCCAGGCTGTGATCGCAGCAGGTCTGGGTCCGCCTGTCGGGACGATGTCCAAGAACCTCCTGCTCATCCCCCTCTTACCCCAGACTGTCAGGCGGGGATGGGCAGTGAGGGGAAAGGCCTCGGGCTGCAGGCGCAGGGGAGGGAGAGCCCAGCTCCTCCCTAGACGCAGCTTCCCGTGAGGCTGCTGCCTTGAAAAAATGTTTTTTTAATTGAAATATAGCTGATGTACAGTATTAGATAAGTTTCAAGCGTACAACATAGTGATTCACCACTTTTAAAGTTATGCGCTTATAGCTGTTATAAAATACTGGCTATATTCCCTGTGCTGTATAATATATCTTTGTAGCTTATTTATTTTATACATCGTAGTTTGGACATCTTAATTCCCTTCCCCTATCTTGCCCTCCCCCTCCCCCTCCCCACTAGTTAGTCCTCTGCATCTGTGATTTCTGTTGCCATTTAGCAAGGGGTAATCTGGGTCCAAAGACTGATGAAACTTTGGGCTAAAGGTGTCTTCCTCTTAAATGCCAGGATCGTGGCAGGGAGAGAAAGAAGAGAGAGTGGGTGGAAAGTTTTCCCGACCCGAGTCTTTCCTGCCTGGCACTCAGCCCCTGTGCCTCCGCCACCCCCTCCCCTCAGAAAACAGCTTCTGAGGAACAAAGAGGCCCTGAAGTGCTTCCCTGCTCAGCTGCGTGCCAGCCAAATGTCAAGCTGTTTACCTCCCGTGGGGTCAGTTCCCCGGGGTGTCGACAGGCCCATCCGGTCCCCATGGCAACAGCAGGGCCTGGGAGGGGTGCGTACTCACTGCACAGGAAGCAGGATTTGTGGAAGCTGCTGCCTTCGCACTGAACCTCTTCAGCGAAGTACACCGTCTTCTGGCACACCCCACACTTCTTACCTCCTCCCCAGTTCGGCATTCTGAAAGCGGACGCAGAAACGGGAATGAATTCCCCGGGGAGATGGAGACACAGATGGCCCACAACAGAACAGCCAGGGACAGAGGCCGAGGGGGGAGCTGGTGGGGGGGGGGGCAGAGCCTTCCTTGAATGGCAACCTGCGGGCTTCCCACCCCCGAGCCCACAGGTGATCGCTGAGCAACCGCTGTGTTTTCAGCCCCGTGCCCGTCATTCTAGAGGATACACACAAGCGCAAGATACAGGCCATAACAGCAGTAACGACGAACCATCTGCTACACGCGTCCACACGGATGAATCTCACAAAGATGAATTTGGAGCAAAAGAAGCAGATAAGCTAGAACTCATAAAACACAAATTATCTGTGTCAGGCCCGCAAGCAGGCAAAATTCTATCGTCAAGGGAGCGACCCATGGGTGGGAGAGTTATAAAGAAAAACAAGGGGATGAGTATCACAAACTACTGTCTTAGATTTGTTACCTCAAAGAGAGAAAAAGGGGGCCACCAAGGGGGCTGCTAAGCCACCAGCCATGTGTGGTCATCACACGGAGGCTCCCTTTGTAATTATCCTTTGAACTACACATGTAGGTTTTATACGCTCTTTTGTATATAAGATATAGCTCACCAAAAAAAAAATTCTTTTTTAAAGCAGGAGGCAGGCACACAGGACACAGTTAAGAGTCCATTAGAATGGGGGGAGGTGGGGGGCTTTTGCAAAATCAGATTTTCCAGCACCAACTCTGACCCGATGAATCATGACCTCTGAGGATGAGGTACAAGAACGTGAATTTTTAACAAGCACCCAGGTGAGTCCGAAGGAGGCGGCCTGGGACAGCATTGAGATGCTCTAGGTATTGGTTCTGAGCTGGGGTCCTGATGCCAGATGGGTTTGGTCCAGTCCTGACCCTGCCACTCACTGGCTGTGTGTACCTTGAACAAGGTAGCTGGTCTTTCTAAACCTTGATTTCCACATCTGTAAAACGGGGATAAAAGCAAAAGCTACTTCATAGATCATTTCCGGGGATTCAGTGAGACACGGCGTGTCAAAGGCACGGCTCAGTGCCTGGCACGTGCTGAGTGTGCGGTGACGATTATTAGTGCAAGAATCCAAGGCACAGGGGAGGCGACACTGCAGGTCAGAGCCCGAGTGGCACAGACACAGATGCCCACAGAGCCCGAGATCAGGGAAGGCCCATCTCAACCACTCTCAACAGATGCCTGGCTGCGGGGGGACGGTGACCCTTCCCACTCTTTGGACAGAAGTGCACGTGGCGGGGGTGGGGGGCTCTATGGGGGGCGCCGGCGACCGCGGGTACAAGATGGGTGATGGGGTGAGTAGGGTTCAGTGTGCTGGGAAATGGAGGGTGGGCAGGTGAGAGGCAAACCCCCCGGGATGTGCGTCATGGAAACACCGAACGCAGGGATGGGGCATCCAGAGCCCACCCTCTTGGTACCAGGGATGTGCCGGCAGCTAAAGAGTCGGGGTCTAGGGCAGAGGGGGCGTGGTCTCCACTGCCCGGAGCTTCCCATCTGACGCGGTGTAGGGACAAAACTTGCCATCCCGAAACATCTCTCTGTCCTGCAGATTATTTCGAGCTGAAAACAATCAAGGCCCAAGAGACTCAGGAAGAAACTTTGACCTTCCCCCAACTGCCTAAAAGAATTTCGATAGAAGGCCTGTTCCCCAAACAGAGCTATCGCCAGAGATCTCTGCAAAGAACACGGGCGGGTGTGGTGGGAGGGTCGGAGGGTCGGCAGGGCCTGGAGACCAGAGTCCTCTCCTGTCCCATTGTGTCTGCCGGCTCAGCAAACACTCACTCACCAAGCATTTGCTTTTCCATCTCCATGTAAATTGCCTTCCTCCCCTTTGAGGTCCCAAACCACTACCTCCAACTTCCTCTTTTGTCTTTAGCTGAAGATGGTATTTAAGGTGAGGGTTTCAGCCACTTTGGGGAGTTACTCAGTTTTTCTGGGTCTCTCCCATGTAGACATGTTCTTGAACTTTGATTTTCTCCTGTTCATCTGTCTCGTGTCAATTTAATTTTTTTCCAGTCAGAAGAAGCTAGAAGGGTGGAGGAAAATTTCTTCCCCCCCGGACAGTGGACACAGGCCTCCGCTCAAGAAGAAGGTCCAGTCGAGGTTCACTACCAAGTCCCCTGCACACAGGTGTTCATAGAGGTGTTCAAACAGGTGTTCAATAAATCGGCTGCCCTAATAGTGAGAGCCACAGCTGGGCCATGCCCTCCACCTCTGCAGAGCCCGAGGCCCTCACAATGCTCAGTGGGTATGTGCGGGATGAGAGCAGGCCCCACGTGGGGAAGGGGTGTTGGTGACACCAGCTCCCCAGGACCCAGGCTGGAATACTATCGAGACCGTGGGAATCTCCAGCAAGGCTTTGTCGGAGTGGACTAGTCAGTCACTCTTCACTGCCCCTGCTCTGTCCTCCCGTGTCCTGAAAGCTGGGGTTCCTCTGGTCCCACCCTGGTCCCTCTCTCCCCCCAGTCTCCTTTGGTCCCACTGCACCTGAGGTCACCCCTGCCAAGGACTTCCATTCATCGCTGACCTTGACCTCTGCCCTGAGCCCAGGCTCATACACCCGGTTCCACGGGAGCACCTCCACCTGGATGGTCCATGAGCACCTCGATTTCAACACGAGTCACCTGAACTCGTTACCTTTTCTCTCTAACTTGTTCTTTTTCCTGACTTGTCCATTTTTTGCTGCTGGAACCCCAACCATTCTCTCCAGCACTGAGGAATCTTATCCCAAACCCTAGAACGGGGAGAAGTTCTCCTCCTCTCTCAGCTGCACCTGCTCTGTGCCCCCTTTACCTGCTCACCCCAAATCCTGACATCCCTGCCTCTCCGGGCCTCTTCCCACTCACCTTCACTCAGCTGGCCCACGACCCCCTCGGAGGGGGCACCACGCTCCAGTCCCCTTCTCCTTGGGAACCACCCTGATTTTCAGCCAGGGCACATGGCCTGGACCTAAGCTGACCAGCCCAGGTTACCAGCTTGGGGATGGGCCCCTATGCATTTCAGGCCAAGGAGACAGAAGGGAGTTCCGGGGGCTCCGGAGAAGAAAACATCCTGATCTTCAGAGAGAATGTCCTGGAAGCAAGCCCCCCTCCCCTGAGTGAGGAGGGGGAGCCATGGGCTCTGGGGTTGTGGTTCCAAGGGGGACCAGCCGTCCCAGGATGAAGCTGACAGCAGGGAAGGCAGAGCTGAGAAAAGCAGCAAGGGAGCTGCCGTGACATCGCTGAGCCACAGGACAAGGCCAGACGTCATGCTGACCAGTCTCCAGATTCTCCAGTTAAACAAACTAAGAAGCTCCCCTGCTGTTTAAGCCAGTTACCCTACACCTGAATGCATCCCCAGAGAGGACAATTCCGGCCACCCTGCTTCTGGAATCCCCTTCCTAGCCCCCACCCCACCCCCCTGCAGACCTTCTTGGCACAGAAGGGGACGCTCACTCCTCACCCTGAGAGCCTCCCCGGAGTACCTTCCCAGCTCCGTCTCCTGCTATACCGCCCCTCACACATCCTCAGGGTTGGTGATTTAATTGCCCCAGCCCGGGGCCAGGCATGTGGAAGCCGTCAGTCGAAGCCTGTGCGTTGGGATGCGGGAGGCTGGACGGGGCGGACGCCCACCGTCCTCACCCGCGCGGGTCTGGACGGGCCGTCGACCTGCACAGGGCGGGCCTTCCCCTCCCGGGCTCTGGGCCGTCCACAGCTCATGAGGCTTCTGCACATCCCACGCCCCCAGAGGACAGCATTTCTCTAACCCCAAGCGGCCCTGCTCTGCCTCCTCAAATAACCCTCGAGGCCCGAGCTCCCGGAGCCCCAGGGCCAGCCCCATCCCCAGCCTCTGAGGCCCCGCCATTCCTGTCGCCCCTCTGCCCTGCTGAGCCACAGCTGGGCGCCGCAAACCAGGAAGGACAGTCGGGTGGGAGGAGCAAGGTCGGTACCGCCTGCCTAACCGTCAGCCACCTCTCCCCCCCGCCCCCCGCCCTCGCTGCAGAGCCCCCTTCTAATCAGGCATCCACCGCTCCACCGAGTGACCCCAGGGAGGGGCTCAGGGCAGAGCCCAGACCCCTGAGCCACCTGGCGACTCCAGTCCCTGCGGGGCGGTGCAGGGACGGCCACCGGGAGGGGAGCCCCGGGAGAGGTTCTGGTTCACACGGAGCCACGCGGCTTCTCTGACGAGGTGACTGGACGCGACCCCCAAACCCCTGCCCGCGGCACCCGGCAGACAGCCTGCCCTGAGTGTGCTGACCTACTGTGTGCCGGGCAGTCTGCAAACACCATCCACTTCTCCTGGCGACCTGGGGCTGGGGACACGCCCGTGACACAGATGAAGACACAGGGCTGGGGAGGCCAGGCCACCCCCCTGCGGTCACCAGGCTGTAGGAAGCAGAACTGGGATCCAGCCGGCTCCAGCCACCCAATCACTGTGCTGGTGCCATGGTATTCAGGGGGCTGCACTCGGGGGACGCCCGGGCTCCTTCCGCACCTTGCTTCCCACCCCCTGAACCCACAGGGGACGCCCTCCAGCCCCTAGGACGCCCCTAAGGGAGGAGGCGTCCCCTACCCCGTGGGGCGGAGCTGCTGCCAGCAGTGTTTTGCTCCCGACACAAAAGCCCTTCTGCCTCGTGGAGACCCACATATCCAACAGGCCGCCCTTGTTCTCCCTGGCTCCGGGTCAGGGGCCCATATCCAGCAGGGCCCAGGGAACCAGGGGCAGGGCAGGATGGGCGAAATCCGCCTGGGGCGCCTCCCGGCTGGGCCACTCCTCAGCCAGGCCACTTGGTGGGGGGTCCCCTTCAGGAGCCCAGAGAAGGGACAGGGCCCGGCGCCTTGGGGAGAAGCGTGGTGACCGTGTCCACTGCCAGGAGGGTCCCGCGCAGCCCCGTGGACAGGTTCCCCTCCCCCCGCCCACGTGAGGACCCCTCCAAGGGATCTACGGGTGGGCGGGGGGAGTCTCAGCTGGGGGAGCCCCGGCCGCCTCCTTCCCACGGGGACGGGGGGCTCCTGCTCCGCCCCTCCTTCCCACCAGCCCCGTCTTTTCATCAGCCAGACTCCGCGGACAGGAGGCCCGCTGCCTTAAAAGGAAACTGTTTCTCGGACCTTCTGGAGTTCCTATAGGGACGCCCGGCTCCTTCTCAGCTGCCTTCTCAGTTCCGAGGACAGAGGCCCTGCAGCCGACGGGGAGGAGAGATGCTCTCTGGGTCAGAGTTCAGGCGGCTCAGTTCAGAGGTCAGGAAAAAGGGACCTGGATTCATCCCTTCCCAGCTGAACGATCAAGTTACTTTCCTGTCTGAGCTTTGATGTGGTTGTCTCTAAATCGGACCATCCACTGACTCCTTAAGTTGTTGTTCTGAGGATCAGGAAAGAAATTATAAAGCGATGGCCCAGGGCCTGGTGTGCTGTAAGGGCTCACTCCTGACGACCACCCGCAGGACGGGCCCAGACGAGGGCCAGATGTCCGCTCTCCGCCCCAGCCAGGCCACGTCTGGGAGGAGCAAGGCCTGAGAAGTAGCAAGCCAAACAGGGACCTGGAATCCCTGACTTAGGGACGAGTGCCCTGCCCTTCCTTGGGGTGTAATCACCCCGGCACCCCAGATGCAAGCAGAGACTTGTCTTAACATCAACTCTTTTGTCTTCTGCTCTGGGTGACCAAGAAGCTTTGCTGTCCCTGTGGTCACATCAGCCACTCTGGGTTTGCAGTGGGTTCCTCCAGAGAGTTCTGGTTCGTCCCACTTCACACGTCGACAATCTCGATAGAGAACCAGGCTTCAATTTTCCGCTGAATGGCTGGAAATACCTGGGAAGCTATTTACCGGAAATGCCAGGATCCAGGGCCGGTCGGAAGCTGGAAGCCCGGGACTGAACTCTTCCGACGAGCGGCGGGCTCAGTCTGCTGCCCCCTCCTTCTTGTGCAGCTGTCTCATCAGATCCTCTGTCTTGAGAGCAGAGACCCAAGATGGGGCTCGCAGGGCAGCAGAGGGAGAAGCGGACACAGGGCAACACTCCCACGTTCACCCCACATCTTGTGAAAGTCGGGCTGAGGTGACGGCCCAGTGTGGTCAGGTTTCAAGTTTCAGAAACCATCTCAGAGATGCTCAACCCTTAACCGCTGGCTGCCACTGTCTGAGGGAAGGCCTCCTCTCCTCAAATCAACGGTTTGACTTGACAGTCCACGCCCTGTCTTTATTTCTCCAGTGGAAAACCCTCACCTCTCCCGTTCCAAAACCTCTTGCTCCCCAGGGCCAAAGGGTGACTTCTGGGCACAGAGTTCAGGTCCCCACCCACGCAGTCTGGCAGAGACCTATCAGGTGTCTGCCTACTTAGAGTCACCTGGCCGTGTGGTATCCAGCCAGCTACACAGGGGAGCTGTCACCCTTTCCAGCTCGCTGCTCAGCCCCTTCCTCCCCGCACCCACGTCAGGAGGGCAGCCAAGGCGGGGGTCGGGGGCACCCCGCCGCTCAGGGTTCAGAGCCCAGGTCTTAGAGGTGCCACCTGAGAGCCCGGCAAACAGTCCTGCCTTGAAAGGAATGGTCACTGCTGGGGGGACGAAGGGCCAACATGCGGTACAAGCCCGGCCTCAGCTTCACGGGATTTCTTGGGAACCCTGCACGTGACTCAGCCTCTGGGAGAAGCCGGCCGGCACCGCTGCGCTGTGATCCCTCCAGTCCCCACGGTTCCCAAAACTCGACTGTCACCATGGCCCGCTATCTCCCTCCCTGAGTTCTGTCTTTTCAAGTCCAGGCCCCGAGGCCCTTGTGGGGCAGTGGGCTGGGGTGGCGCCTGCCCCCAGCGCCTCGTATAACAGAGCGTTCCACCCCCGGGGTTCAGAAGTCCAAAGGTCAACCAAGGTACAAATGGGGGTCTAGAATTCATTTTAAGTATTTCCAAACTGTCACAGGAAGTCCTATATCATAACAAGATCTCACAGACTAACCAACAGATAACTGTCTTTGCTTGTGTCTGGAACCATGTCACCTTAGTAACAATTGGTTACCCATGCTGGAAAGGTCTGAACGATTTTCCTGGATTAATTTTTAAAAAGCAAAAACAAAACCCATGAGCCCTTAGACCTTATAAAACAGGCTGTTTGCAGCTGACGTCTCGGGAAGCCCCTGCCCCCCCGCGGCTCCTGTATAAAGACAGCCGGACGCACTGCAGAGGGGGTGTGCTCGCCGGGTTGGTGGGTCGGGCGGGGGCCGAGCCTGTGATCCACTGTCGCTGCAGGAATCAGGCAGTGCCTCCGGCCCCTGGGAAGAGGTGGAAATGCTAGCTGCCTCGGTGTTTACACTCCTTACCATACATGGGAATCACTCAGTGCTGACGTCAGACAAATTCCTGGGTAGCTGCGTAGTGCGGCCCCATCGCCACCACAGAAATTCCTGCCCACTGGAAACCGCAGCAAAGCTGCTCCTGCGGGTACCCAGCAGTTCCCCGACCTCACCCCCAGCTCCACTGTGTGTGTGTGTGTGTGTGTGTGTGTGTGTGTGTGTGTCTTTTCCTGAAGCAGGCTCTTTCCCAGGCTTCCTTTCTTTCCTGCAAACCTGGCACCAAAATTCAAACACGCATCAGACCTGGTGAAAGCGTATCACCTGGGACCCAGGCCCCGACTTCCAGAAGGGCCCCCTCCTCCTCCCCATCCATGCGGCAGAGGGAAGACCGAGAGGTTGTGAGTTCTAACGAGACTCCATCCACGTTCACACGGCGAAGCCACATCTTCCTTAAGTAGTTTATGAGCCGCCATAAAGCTCTTTGTAACGCGAATGACTGGGCGGGGGTGTGCAAGGAGTCTGCCTGTGTCTGAATGGCAGCTGCAACCCCCAGCAAGTTACTCATCACCTCTGGGCCTCAGTTTCTTCGTCTGTAAAATGGGGAGCGTCCGTCCCCACCTCACAGACTGTCCCAGATAACACACACGTGGAGGACGCAGGCCAGTCCCTGGGGCCCAGCAAGCACAGACATCTGCCTACTGTTCTCTCTGGGAAGGGCCAGCTCTGACGCTTGTTCTCCAGTTCTTATTTGCCAGAACGCCCGAGTGGTGGCAACCGGTGAACCTTTATTCTCACCAGCGCCTCAGAATGTTTAATGCAGGATTCCTCTGTCCTCTTCCAGCCAACTTTTCACGATAAGCCAGCTTACAGAAATATCTAAATTCCAGCAGCCTCTCAAAAGAGCCTTCCCAGTTTGCCTTCCCACCAGGAGGCCCAGAGTAAGTAGAAACCGTCCCTCTCCTCCCTGACCTGGGCGAGCACCAGAGCACCCCGTTTGCAAGCTTCACACGCGGCCGGTAGGGCAGCTCAGCAAGCCGCCCACTCCTACCCCCTTCATTCACCAAATAGTTACCGCTCGCCAACCAGGTGCCAACACTACACTCCCGGCCAGGGAGGATTCACCAGCTCACCAGCAGGCAAACGTTTGCCTTGAGAAAAGAAAACACCTGGGCTGGGAAGGCAGGTGCTGGGACGGCCCAGAGGCAAAGGCCGTGGCCCTGCTGTGCTTCCGGTTTTATTAGCAGCCCCGCAGCAGAGGTGGTGGGCCGGCTCTTCAGTTTCTCCTCTGCGTCCCTCGCCCCCCAGACCCTCCATAGCGGTAGTGCTGCCCCTCCCCCTCCCTGCCCCACGCTCTGCAGGATAAACTTCCTTCCTCGCGTGCCTGTCCCCCCCCCCCGGCCCCCGGATTTCCTCCCCGCGGGACTGGGCCATTCCCTGGGAGGCTGTGGGCAGTACAGGGCTGGATCCAGCCACAAGGCGGTCTCTCTGGAAAGTGCCCGAGCCCACCCTGAACATCAGGAGGCTGAAAGTGAGCAGCGGCAGGGGCACAACACCCCGTCCCCAGGTCCCACCGGGAGAAACCCCCAGCCTGCACTCTGAGCTCCTCCAGCCTCCTCGGCGTCTGGGGGGCAGGGGAAAGGCTGTGGCGAGGCCCAGGGACAAGACAGCAGCTGGCCCCTCCGGGCCCCAGGCCTGCGTCACGCCCTCCCCGTACCACCCCCCAAAGAAGCCGAGCATGAGAAGCCAAGTCCCCTGTCCACGGTCGGCCGAGTACTCAGGGTCAGTCAGGGCCACACTCTCCACGAGAGCCCGCTGGACCTCCCGGAGCCGCTGGGACAGGATGACCAGGTGAAGCCCCCTCAGCTGGGAGGGGGCTGCCCATGCATCCACGCCCCGGAGCAGGGGTGGCGGCCAGAGCCCAGGCCTCCAGGGAAGGGCTGAGCCCGTGCACCCTCCCGCCTAGACCCAGGTCTTGATCAGAGCACAACAAACGGGACAGGCGTTTGCGGAATATTCTGCGGCCTGTGAGAGCAGATAGAACGCCTGGCTCGAGGCGGCTTGCTGCGTAACATACTGCAGCTTGCTTCAGGTGTGCCGGTAGCAGCCCCTTCCTGCTCCCCGGCCCTCAGGGACTGAGGCCACCAAACACTGCGGCTTCCTTCAGGCTGGCGTGATGGTCCCCACGCAGCGCCAAGACAAGGGGCGAGGGCGGGTGTGAACGTGGCGGGGGGTGACCGGGGACGGCTGCCATCTGGTCCTTTCCTAAAGGTGAAACTCACACCTGGGCTCGGGGCACAGCTCGGGGCACAGGCGGGCCCTGAACCTGGATGTTCCCCCACCCTGCCCGCGGCACGCTGTCCAGGGGGCAGGCGGGGGGTGGCACGGCCGCCCTCATCCCCCGCTGTACAATGAGCTCAGTGCGCGCGCAGAATCGCCGATTGTTCCGCCGCGGGACGTGCAGGTGGCGGGGAGACTGGCCGTCCCGGGTCAGGGGCACGTGGGGGCCCTTTGTGTCCCGGGAGCCCGGGGCGGGGAGGAGTCCCGCGCCTCCTGGAAAGAGAACCAACCGCCGCCACTTCTCCCCCCTCCGCGGCCCGCGCCGGCCCCGGCCGCCCCTTTTCCTTGCGACCCTGCTCGCAGCTTCCCGGGCGGCGGCGGGGCCGGAAGGCCGGGGGCGCCCTGCGCGCGGCGGGGCCGGGGCGCACTCACCTGGCGGCGGCTGGGCACTCGGCGTTGGCGGACGGCGGGCGGGCGAGCGGCAGGGCAGCGCTCTGGAAGCGGGGCTGGGCGCGCCCGGCCCGCGCGGCGTTTTGTTCCGCTCGGGGAGGGCGTGTCCGGGCCACGCCAACCAGTGGGCTTTGCACACTGCACCACACCGGCGCCAATGTCACCGCACCGGCGCTGATGTCACGGCGCAGTCCCGCAGCGCGGCCCCCAGGCCGGAGGCGTCCCGGCTGCGCCCTGGGGACCTCCGGTGCGCCCCGCCGCGGAGGAAGCAGCGGCTCACACGTGCCCGGAACTTCTCAGGGGTTCCCGGCAGCCTAATACGAGGGTGGAGACACATGATCCAAGAGATAAGACTCCTGATAAACTTGTGCCACAAGAGAAAGTGTGGGGGGACGGGAGGTGGTCTCGCGTTTGGTGTCCTGGTGGCAGGGTGTCACATGGGGCGCCGGGGTAAGATAAGCCAAGCTCTGATCCCGCCCCTTCCGCGTACTAGCTGGTCCCCGCCCATAAGCCTCAGGTTCCGCATCTGTGAAGGGGGTATAATCCAGAAGGAAGTGGGTTTTTTTTGGGGGGGGGAGGCGGGGGGAACAGATTGTATAGGCCTAGTAAGCCTTCAGCAGTGCCCTTCAACGAGTGTAACCCCCCCAAACAGCTCTGTCCCCTCAGCTTTCCCCAATCTCCCCTGCTATCCAAAGAAGGAGCCCCCCTCCGACCCCCAAACAGCAGCTCTGAGGAGTGGGTACTTCAGCTGGGCTTTTATCTGGGCCTCGCCAAGCTGCCCAGGGGCAGCTGCGGGTGGGTGGGCTGCCCTCGCCACCTCCCAGCCCTTCCCGCAAGCCCGCTGCCGGCGTCTCAGAGGGCAGAGAGGCTCGCACCTCTTTCCTGGACGCAGGTACAGCTCAGAAACCCAGCGCTCTGGAGAGAGAAGGAGCTCCCGGAGGCCCCTGGCAAGGAGGGCCTGGTGGGGAGCAGAGAGAGCCGGGCTTTAAAGGAAGGTGCCATCCTCTCCCCCCACGGTCCTGCCCGCCCCAATCAAGGCGCACTGCCCTTTGGGCCTTGTGGATCTGGACCCGGAGGATCATGAAAATCTGAGACACTGGTGTTCCCAGGACTGGGAGAGCCTTGGGAGACAAAGCACTTTCTTCTAGTTTGCAGTTTTTGTAGCTTGTTCACTGCATTTCTAAGTCAAGAGGAAACTCCCTCTCATCCTCCAGGTTGAATTACCCCATTTGCACTGAATGCAGAGGCAGACGGAGCAGGGCCTGCCCACATCCTGGGAGTCCCTTTCGCTGTGACTGTGTCCGCTGTGCGCCTGTCTGTGTGTCACTCTCTGCTTCTCTCTTGGGCTCCAGCGTCTCCGTGAGAAGGAAGCCTCCTTCTGCCCAAGGCAGTGAACTGGGGGCAGGTCTGCTGGGCAGCTGGTCGCCCCTCCCCCAGGTCACCCACAGACGCAGCTGCCACGTCTTCCAGGCTGGACAGGTATCAAGGCCTCAGACCCTCACAGGCTTCATTTAAAGCCCCAGGTGGCCGAATCAACTCTTCCAGGAGTAAAGTCAAGCATCTCATAATCCAGAAAATGGAGTATTATATTTATCTAGGCTTTTCTTACTTTCTACCCTAAGAAACATCTTTCCTTGGGCCGGGCCCTCCATACAAACAGGGTCCCCCAAGATTGGGAGCATCGACCAGGATTTCTTGCAGATTGGGTGGCCGTTCTCATCTGACCCAACCAAGATGTAAGAGCAGAACCCAGGAGAATTCCCGGTCACCCCTGCACCGCGCGAGCGATAAATCAACAGGCCCGTTACATTGCAGAATGACATCAGCGTCAGAGGCCATGGGCTCACTGTCCAGAGGTGGCGGTCTCGCGGGATTATCCCGCCTCCCTTCAGTTCCCTGGATCCCGGAGAGAGGAGCTTTGGAGTCTTGCCCAAGATTTTACAAAAAGGCAAACTCCTGCCTTTCCTTCTTTGGTCTGGGTTTGTCCTGTCTGGGCGATGGGGCTGCTGATGGATTTCCCCAGTGAGGACAGCCAACCTGTGCTGTGAAACGTCCTTAGGGAAGGTCCAGGAAAAGGCAGTCACACCTGGATTCTCCCGGAGGCTCTTGGAGCACCTCGTAAACTGGTGGCTGTGTCCTGAGCCCTGCCTCCTGGGAGGCTGCTGAGTGGAGAGCACAGGGATGTGTCCACACGACACTGGGGCAGCAGGACTGTCCCAGGCAAACCAGGCCATGCGATCGCCCTGCATGCTTTATTCTTCTCCAGGGGGAGCACACGGTCAGGAAGTTTTCCCGGAGAAAGTGAGTTCTTGCAGGGCTGAGGTTCTGCTGGGAGCTTCCCCGGGCGCGGAGGAAACGTGAGGGTCGAGGAGGAAAGATGCAGATGAACACGTTGTCCACACGCCTGGGGGTGGTCACAGCTGTTTCACAGCCTGAGACGGACCCCCAAGGAAGAGCAAGGCCCTTGGATCATCAGGGCCGCGACACTCTGAAGGAACCAGGGCTGAATTTGTATTGTGAGTCTCAGCTCCGTCATCAAGCATTTAAAATAATAATATGGGGAATTCCCTGGCCGTCCAGTGGTTAGGGCTCCACACGCTCAATGCCGAGGGACCGGTTCAATCCCTGGTCGGGGAACTAAGATCCCGCACGCCGCACAGCGTGGCCAAATAAATAAATAATATTCATGACAACCAGACAGATCATGGGGAGGATTTTGAGATGCATAGAAATATCAAATCACTGTGTTGTGCACCAGGAGCTAACATAGTGCTGTCGGTCAATTGTGATTCAAAAAACAACCAAACAAACTGCTAAAGAGATCAGATTTGTGGTTACCAGAGGCAGGGGGTGGCGGGAGGGGAACTGGATAAAGGCAGCCAAAGGGTACAAACTTGCAGTATAAAATAATAAGTACTAGGGATGTAATGTACAACATGATAATGAACACTGCTGTCTGTTATATAGGAAACCTGTCAAGGGAGAATATCCTAAGAGTTCTCATCGCAAGGAGAAAAGTTTTTCTATTTCTTTAATACTCTAGCTATACGAGATGACGGATGGTCACTGAATTTATCCTGATAATGACGTATGTAAGTCATATCACTATGCTGCACACCTTAAACTTATACAGTGCTCTATGTCTATTACATCCCAATAAAACTGAGAATAAATGATATCAATACTAACAAATAACTGCTGAGCACCAACTGCCCGTCGGGCCCTTTACAGCAGCTCCCCTTACTCTCCCCAATGGCTGAAGGTTGTAGGACTATTTTCACCTCTTTTGCACGTAGGTGACCACTGGGCAGTAACCAGCTTGGTGACCGTGTGACCGTGATCCAGACCCCGGTTTTCCTCGTGTGTGAAATGAGGGCTGGGACCAGCTCCGCACTCTCAAAGCTTCCCACGGAGGTGCCCCTGCCAGCAGGGACGGGATGTGCTGCTCGCTGCTCCCGGGAGCTCAGAGTGTTGACGGGATCAGTCGCTCCCAGGGCTCTGAAGTCTTCGGTTTTATTATAAAAGTTTGTTTAAATTCCGCGTTCTCCTTCACAGATGCCTGTGTTTGTTTTAATAAAAAGATAATGTTGAAAATTATTTACAGTAAGAGAAACAGAGGTTCTTGGAAAGGGTGTCCTGCCAGCCTCTGTGGACCCTGGACGGTGACAAGCCCAGCAAGGGGCCTGGGGTGGCTCTAAGGCTCTTCCCAGGCTTGATCTGCCTGGATCTGCCTGGATCTCCCGGGGGATCTCCCTGGATCTGCCTGGGTCTCCTTGAATCTGCCTGGATCTCTCTGGATCTGCCTGGATCTCCTGGGGGATCTCCCTGGATCTCCCTGGATCTGCCTGGATCTCCCAGGGGATCTCCCTGGATCTGCCTGGATCTGCCTGGATCTTCCTGGATCTGCCTGGATCTCGCTGGATCTGCCTGGATCGGATCTAGCTCTGCAGTGCTGAGGCTGTGACAGGGGGCTGAGGGATGGCCCCGGATTCCTGACCAGGACCCTCAGTCCCTGTCTTCATGTTTCCCGAGGAGGAGTCCCAGAGCCTCTCGGGGTTTGCAGGAGAAATGAGCCTGACAGCCAAAGATAAAAGAAAGGGCAGGAAAGTCCATGTGTAAACGTCAGGAGGATAAAATGCTTGGAAGCAAGAAAGGGGGAAATCCACCTGGAGAGGAACAAGGGTACTATGGGGGCTCCAACAGGGAAATGTGTTCCCATCTTCAAGCTGCCCTTTACACTGTGAACCACAAGGAATGTTCCAGGGAGCTTGGAAGGTGATTCAGAAATTCCTCGGGGGAGGCCCGGGGCTGGGTCCTCAGGGTGTTGTGAAACAGGCTAGATAACTCTCAGTTAAATCCACCACTTCCCCTTCCCCGCCCCCCCCCGACCAATGGCCTTGTGAGGCCACTTCCCTCTCAGCAGCCTGTGCCCACACCAGGCCGGTGTGGGCACGGAGACAGGAGGCACCGGGAGACAGGGGAAAGGAGGGCCCGGGGCCTGGCAGCTCCGGGGAGAAGCGTGGCCGGGCAGTCTCTCCGGCAGACCTGCCTCCTCCACCCAGCCTCCTCTGCTCCTGATCCGTTCCCTGGCCTCCTGTCTAGGACCCTCCAACATCCCTGTGGTCGTCTGGCCAGACAGCAGAGGTGTAAGCAGTGAGTAGATTGAAAATAACCAGGCTTTAGGCAAGACCTTTGACGCCTCTGGTCCATCCGGGTCAATCGTATGAAATGAGACCCCGAGACAGAAGAGAGGGGCTGGACGACAATCCAAAGATGAGCTCAAGAGACAGAGTTTACTCTTTATAGGACGGCCGCAGGGGGCAGGGTTGTGGCTCCGTCTCCTTTGTAGCTCACACGCGCCTTGCCTGGAGAGGTGCTTGGCTTTACTTTGTTTTTTTATGTTTTACGAATTCCAGCACCAAAAAGGTTCACTCCAGTTTGCAGGCTAAGAACCAGGAGCGAGGCTGCCACCTGCCGGCCAATTTGTGAATCACACTCTCAGGGGCCTCCTAGCCTAAGCAGCCCTTCATCCTTTGTTCACTGGGACCACTTGCTACTTAAATTTTTTTGACTCTCACTTGAGACATCCTAGGCTCCTAGCAGAGAAGCCAAAAGTCCTGGGACGCTGTTCAGAGAAAAAGGCCTTTGAAGGTAGTGGAAGCTTGTTTGGCTCAGGGCCCTCCTCTCTCCCCAGGATCCTCTTCCCCCTCCTCCAAGCAGCACCCACTATGTGCCAAGCGCTGGGCTGTAGACTCGGGGCTTCCCAGGGCCAGTGGAGATGTGGGCACTGGATGTGATGCAGGAGGCCGGCACAGCAAAGAGCACTGGGGGCTCAGGAAGGAGGCTCCCCTGCAGGAATCCGGGACAGATTTACCTGAGCTACTGCACACGCTGATGAGCTGGACCACGTGGAAATGGACAGACTTCCGGTACCTGCTGCTGCGTAACGAGTCACCCCAAGCTCAGTAGCTTAAACCCACAGCAGTCACTTACTTTTCTCTCTCGTGGTTCTGGGGTTTATGAGCTCAGCTGCATAGTTCTTGCTCAGACCATACATGTGATGCAGTCAGGTGATGGTTAGCTGCGGTCATCAGGGGGACTTTCCTGCTCATGTGGCCGGCGGCTGATGCTGGCTGGCAGCTGGACTGTTAGCGGGAACCCCTACGTGTAAGCTCGCCAGGCGGCCAGGCGGGGCTACGAGGGCAAGTGTCCTGGGAGAGAGGAAGCCAGGAGGAAGCTGTGTGGCCTTTTGCCAACCAGCCTCAGAAGGTGCAGAGCAGCACTCCCTCCCCACGCCCACCGCACTCAGCTGACAGTCCCAAAGCTCCACCCAGTTTCAAGGAAAGGGGACACAGACCCCGCCTCCTGATGTGCACCATGGCAAGGTTCTAGAAGAGCACGTGGGATGGGAAACACAGCCCTTTTGGGAAAAGACAGTTTCCAGCGGCGGGGAGGTCACTCCAGGTGGATCCCTTCAGCTATGCTGCCTTCAGAGATGCATTTCCTAAGAGAGAAAGTTTTTACAGATGGGGTGTTGCCAAGAGAAAACATGAGGGATTAGAAGTATCCGCTGAGCCGTCCTCACTAAGACTTGCAAAAACATTTCTCTGAAAAGGATCCTCAGAGAAAGAGGTGCATGCAGACTGCTCCCCTGAGGGGGTGTCGGGGGCTCTGGCTGGCGGCCAGCGTTGACCAAGGCAAGGGAGTAGTGGCCGCTGGGGGAGGGGGCCCGTCCAGCGAGGTTCCGCTGAGACGGACTCCCAGAGGGAGAAGAATCCACTTGGTGTCACCACAGCCAGTGGCCAGGCAGAGCCAGTGACTCTGCCCCGCTGAGTCTTCTCAAGCAGCCATGGGCAGAGCCCAAAGCGGGAAGCGACCAGTAAGGAGAAGCCGCAGCACGGCGAGAGAGATGAGGTATGGCCGTGGTCACGTGGAAGCTCCCTGTGCGGGTGTCACACAGGAGCCGGGAGCGGTCCTCGTGCATAGCGAGACCTTGCTCGGAGAGAAGACACAGCCCGCCGGGAGAAGGCAGGATGGCACCGCAGCGCGCAGGGAGCGAGGTCGAGGACCACGGCGGAGCGCGAGGGCCCACGGGCTGGTTGGGAGCAGGCCTGGATGCCCAGGACCCTCCGTGTCACCCACCGGCCTTTAGGGAAGGATGCGTGAGCCTGCTTCAAAGGCTGGACGAGCTGGGAATGGTGAGGTCGAGCGTGGCTGTGTGGGAAGGGGGATGGGGGTGGGGCTGGCCCTCGGCAGCCCCCGAATGTCTCAGAAACAAGCTTCCAGAGGCAGCGCATTTGGGCCCTGAGACCCAAGGGAAGGGGACCCCGGCTCTTCTCTCTGCGGAGCCTGGGCCCCAGCCTGCAGAGGACTGGTCCAGCTCTCTCTCCAGGACGCAGAACGCTAAAGCCCATCGCCTGTGTTTTCCACTTCTGAGCACCGGCGGGCATCACCCGAGCCCCCTGCGGGCAGCTTGATGCTACTTTAGGAGGATTAGGTTTATTCTTCGTAGTCTGAGCTGCACAGACGTGGTCCCAGCCAAAACTTCCTTTGTTACAAAGGGCTACAGAGAAGCACGAAGTTGGGGACAGAATTGTGTCTTGGTCAACTTCTGCATGTCCAGTGCCTGAGATAGTATCTGGTCATAGTGAAAAAAGGAAAGAAGAAAAAAAAAGAAAAGGAAGGAAGGAAGAAGAACAGAGTCAGATTTTTTAAAAAAAGAAAAGAAAAAACTGTGCCTGGTGTCCTAGTCACACCTGATCTGGTCAGTTCAGGAGAGCCAGAGGAGTTCTGGAAACATCCATGACCCAGACAGACAGTATATGCTGAGTCAAAAAAGAAAGCTGCAGAAGAACACACACAGTATGATTTCATACGTATAGTTAAAATAGTCTATGCATGTATAGTGTATAACATAGTAAAAGCATAAAGAGATGTATGGGAATGGTTAATGCCAAGTGCAGAATAGTATCCCCTCTGTGGGGAGAGAGAAATTCAAGAGGGGAGGAGCTTAAGCTATGCTCTCGCACTGCTCTATTTCTTACACTGTATGGTGTTCACAGGTATGATGGTTAAATTTATGTGTCAACTTGACTGGGCCACGGGGTGCCCAGATATTTGGCCAAAATTATTCTGGGTGTTTTTTGGATGAGATTAACATTTAAATTAGTAGACTGAGTAAACCAAATTGCCCTCCCTAATGTGGGTGGGCCTTGTCCAATCAGCTGAAGACCTGGATAGAACAAAGGGGCTGATCCCCCCTCCCCCGAATAAGAAAGCATCCCTCCTGCCTGGCTGCCTTCAAACTGGGACATCAGCTTCTGCCTGGGTCTCAAGCCTGCTGGCCTTCAGACCAGAATTATCCCATCAGCTCACCTGGTTCTCAGGCCTTCAGACTCAGACTGGAACTAAACCGTTGGCTTTCCTGGGTCTGCAGGCCGCCAGCTCCCTCGGCAGAACTTGGAACTAGCTGTCGTTAACTGCCTGAGCCAGCTCCTTATAATAAGTCAGTAACTGAATGCATGAATGAATATCCCATTAGTTCTGTTTCTCTGCAGAACCTTGACGGATGCAATAGGTATGTTTGCTATATTGTTTTCCATACCTTTGGCATGTCTACAATATTTCACAATAAAATTTTAAATTAATAAATGATGAAGGAGTGTTAAGACGTCAGATGCTATAGAGATCAAGTAAAATGAGAGCTGGAAAACGCACTTAAGATTTAGCTTTCAAGAGGCCAACGATTGCCTTTGCTGGAGTGGCTCAGCGCCGTGTCCAGAGCGAGCGGAGGCCTGAGGGTGATGGGCGGCTGGTGGTAGGGAGTGCACGCGCCCTTGAAGGAGGTTAGCCACGAAGCGAAGGAGAGCTCCGGTCTGCTGCTGGGATGGGGGGCAGAGGAGAAGGAGGGGGTTAAAAAGGAGTGACTTCACTTCTCCCGGGGGCTTCCACACCAATTCTGTCGCAATTGTTGGAGCCTGGTGTTCCTTTGGTCCCTGGGATGATTCCAGTAAAGATTCTGGAAGACTTAAATTGCATCCCTGGGCTGTACAAAATGCTCTTTAAAATATCTAGCCACAGAGGCAAATACTCCAGATGTCAGCTTTCTTGGTAGCAGTTTCCCAAAGAGTGTAACACCAACCCCTCTCATGGAAAAGGAGACAGTAAAGCCATAATTATCCCGTTAGCCTCAGGTCCAAAGGGTGCAGCAGACCCACAATAAATTAAGCTGAAAGTTCATTTTTTCCTTTTTTATCCAGTTGAATAGTTGAATTTGGCTGGTGGAGTGTTGCTAATGGTTTCTCGGTTTAGGTTCTAGGGAATGGGTAGCAAGGAGCTGACCAAGCCACAGAGGCTGGGAGGACATGCTGCCATTCTGCCTCACTCTTCCCAGAAACACGGTCTGGGTTGTGTTCTAATTTCTTCTTGGTCTCATCAAAGGAGCCCGAGCGGGGGAGATTCTGAGCTGGGCTATTTCTTCCCACCCCCTCCCAGCCGGCTGGCAAGGTTTTTCCGACACTCCATTCTCCCTAGGGTTCTGCCTGCTGGCTATGGGGAGAAAAGTGCCAGCAGGGGTCAGCAGTGTCCCACATGCGGCTGGAAGCACCCGCCCACCACCTGGGCTATGGGTCCTGGCTGATCCAGGCAGACGGGAGCTGGAGGTCAGCTTCCTGTAGGGACCTCGGCATCTCTGAGCACCGCCGGCTCAAGCCTCCCCTCCCTGAGTCGGGGGTGGGGGTACGACGTTCATTCAAAGACCAACTGACAGGGGAGTGGATGTGTGACCCAGACATCAGCGATGTGGACTCACTGCCCGGCTTTCTCCCGGGAGGTTTACACGTGTACTGACATGTGCAGTGCCGTGTGCGGGTTGGATGTCAGAGATGCGTGGCTTGGATTTGCCCCGATGAGCTTTTCTCAGAGACCCCGGGGTCCTGGCCGGGTACTCGCGCTCTCCATGAAGGCTGGCAGTCCCGCGTGGCCGTGCGGGATCCCACGAGGCCTGCCCAGTCCACGCCACCCCCACACCCTCAGCTGGGAAGGGGATTCTCCATCCCAGCGTCTCCAGAACGACATCTCTGCGGCCGAAGCCACACAGAGCCAGTTTAGCTCTTGTTCCCAGACTCATCCTTGTCCTTGGCCTCACTGCCCGCCTTCTCCCAGCTCTGGTTGCCTTTGACCCCCCCGGGTCCAGGCTGCTGCTCCGCTCCACCGCGCCCCTGCCCCCGGGATCGCTCCCAGCCTCCCCACCCCGGTGTTGGAGCCCCCAGCAAACCAGCTGGGCCGAGGGGACAGCTGCATGGCTGGAAGCGGCTCCGGGCTGGAAGAGGGTCCAGTCTGTGCTGAGACTCTAGGCCCAGCACTTTCCAGGCGGCCTCCACCCGCAGCCAGGACGGGCAGATGCCCTGCCTTCCCGCCTGCAGGAGGGAGGACCCGGCAAAGCCCGGCACCTGGCCTGCCTTCCCTGGAATAGAGTTTCGGCCGCTGATCCAGGCAACAGGTGCGCGTGGGCGTTCCAGCTGCCGCAGGGCACATCTGCACACTGGGAGAAGGCTGCAGCAGCCGCGGGGACACCCCCGGAGGCAGGGGAGCCCAAAGGGCCGGGGGGAGAGAAATGTGGGGGAACTGGTATCAGCGCTCATAGAGCACCCCTCTCCCAGGATCCCAGTGTGGGACCCCTGGCCGAGCCGCCCAAAGCAGCCTCACTGGCCCTGCAGCTCGGGGGCTGGAGGCCTGCGTCCTCTTGTCTCACTGCCCAGCCCTCTGGCTGTAGCCAGCTCTTCTCCCCTCCCGGCGGGCTCCACTCAGCCTTGGCAGGCTGCACCCAGGAGGCTCTCGGCAGCTCGCCTAGAAAATGGGGATGGGGGTACTGGAAAGAAGGCTCTTCATACATGCAAATACTTCTGGCCACGTTAGTGCCTCAAACTACAGTCAATTAAAGGGAAGGGGGGACATTTGGGGCTCCCAGTCTGAGCCAGGCACTGGGTCCAATGATTCACCGACATCATCTCATCAAATCCTCCCAACATCCCCGCCAGTTGTGCAGTGTCAGCACCCTCTGTCTCCGAGGGGACAGACCCAGGTTACGGGCACACGGTGAGGATGCAGTGGATCTGGGGCTTGACTACAGTCCTGACCCCAAAGCTGCGCTCTGTCCACTGGGCACCCTGCCTGAAACCTCCCATTTCCTGGTACATCCCACACCGGGGCCCCATCGCTTCCTCCCGTGGAGGGGATTCCTTGCACCCCTGCCTCCGCCACCTCTGCTCACCACAGCCAAAGTCACCTCTACAACCTCGTCACCCGGTTCGCTTGGCAACTCATGCCCCTAACACCTCCTCTCACCCACCCACCACGAAAGTGGACCCCGCGGCCTCCAAATCCTTGGGGGCCACGCCCAGCACCCACGGACCGTCTGGGCGATGGTTTCCACACCCAGCCTTCCCCTCCCCGTGTCCAGCCTGCTCCCCGCAGCCCTAACTCGCCCAAAGCTCTTTCTTTCTTTCCTCTACCTTCTACGCTTCAGTGTCCCCATGTCCATCCTTTTCCCTCTCAAGAAATTTTTCTTTTTTGGGCCACACTGTGCGGCTTGTGGGATCTTAGAACCCCGATCAGGGATTGAACCCTGGCCCTCGGCAGTGAAAAGCGCCAAGTCCGAACCACTGGACCGCCAGGGAGGTCCCACAAGACACTTCTTAAGGTGTTAAGAATATTTACTGATATAAGAAAATGTTCACAGAATATACTAGGAGTATCTTACCATTTTACCTGTCATTATGTAATTCCTGAATACATTCTCCTTGTGAAAAAACCCCCAGCAACTCAAACATACGGAAAGAATTAGCAATGCCCTGGGTGACTCTTCCCCAGAAGTAACCACTGCTATCAGTTTGGAGACTTTCCAGAGTTCTCTAAAAACGTATTTTCATACAGGTATTATGCACATAGAAATATATAGTTTTGTGGGGCATCTTTTGACATAACTTGGATCAGAGTGTGCTGATTGTTTTGCAACTTTGATTTCTCTTAACGCTCAATATTAAGACTCCATGATCGTGTCGTGTACATAAATAGCTCATATGTAAGTAAGTTCTGGGTGGAGAAATGCTATTCCTTACTGGGGCCTTAAGAGTCAAGCTCGGGCTCTGCTCTCTGTCCCGTGGGCAAAACTGGCTACACAATTTATGGGGGCCTGTGCGAAATAAAAATGTGGGGTCCCTTGTTTAAAAACTTGGTAAGAATTTGAAGGGGGCAACGGCAAAGCATTAAACCAAACACGGGGTCCCGTGTGACTGCACACGTGCCCGTGAAGCTGGCCGGCCTGTGGGTGGTTTGAATCAATGCGTCCTCTGTCCCGACAGTGGACAGTCCTGCCTCGGCCGCCACCCTGGGCCGTGTCCTTGGATTCTGCACCCAGCCTTCCCCGCTGCACTCTCTCTCCAAGGCCAGAGCCCTGGGCAGTCTCCCACCAGCACAAGCGAACTCCGGTAGTCCATGCCTTCCAGTCAGCATTGCCCTGGGGGCCCCCCAAAAGAGCGGGGGGGGGGGTGTGCTGGCAATGACACCTCCCCTGTGCCTCAGGGGGAAGTCTCGTGGGAGATAAGAGAGCACCGAGCTACCAACCAAGAGGCCTGGCCTCCAGTCCAGCCCTGCCGCCCAATGTGCTGCACGCCCGGAGCGGCGTGTCCTTAGCGGTGAGTTGCTGACCTTCCCGGCACCTTGGTTTCGTATATGTTGAAGGAGAGGGTGGGATTTGACAGCCTTCCAGACCACGCCCAGCTCTGAAAGTCTGTGTGTAAGTGACTCTAAGAGACCAGAATGGTAATAACTCACGCATTTACCATACGCCACTTACATGCTCATCTAATGCTTGGGACAGGCCTACAAGGCAGGCGGTGTCATTCCCACTTTACAGACAAGGGAGTCGAGGCTCATTAAAGCAACTGAGCAAGGAAGCGTCTGGGGTGAAGCACGTGTTCTAGAACCTGGTTGTGGTCATGGCTGCACCACTCTGTAGCTTTAGTACAAATCATAGACTCGCATACTTACAAGGGGTGAATTTTATAGTATGTCAGTTATACTCCAAAAAAGCCATTAAGAAGGGAGAAAGAAAGAAACATGCAGCAGCTGCTGAGTGACAGAGCCCCCCCCCCCCGGGCTCCACATGGTCGCCAAGCCCCCCTTTCCTCTGCGGATCTGCATGGCACCAGGGCACGTGGCCTCGGGTGCCAGGCTGCCGGGATGCAAGTCCCAGCTCCCGCACTGACCGGCTGGGGACCCAGGCAAGATCTCAACCTCAATTTCTTCACCTACAAAATAGAGACATAAACGAGACGGATGTCAAAGGCTTAGACTAGCAGTCAGTACCCAGCAAGAGCTCTGTAAGTCGGACTGTTATTATCTTCTCGGGGCAGCTCCAGCCAGAGCCAGCCTCCCGAAATGGAAGCATGTCTCCCTGCCCAGCCCATCCCTACCCTGCCGGCCCCTTCCAGAAGCACCCCTCTGGAAAAGCCATCTTTGGAAAAACACCGTGACTGGCTATCAGCATGGCTCACTTCCTGGTGATAGAAAGGGAGAAACGGCATCTTCCCCATAAGGCAAGCCTCACTCCCCTGAAACATGCAGCCCAGTGCCAGCTCTTCCTCACAGACCGTTCCTCCCGGGTCCTCGTCCAGACCATCAACACAGGGGCCCGGCACCCTGAGGCCAGGGTAGCCACATGGAGACAACTGCCACACCCACGCCCACCCCATCCCACTCCCGTGAAGCTCCTTGCTGGTTAACGGATCAAGCCAGAGAGGATGAGGGTTGTTAGTAGACAGTCAGATTTCTATCACTCAAAAGCAAGTTTTCTCAAACTACCAATGGCATTTTTCACAGAACTAGAACAAAAAATTTCACAATTTGTATGGAAACACAAAAGACCCCGAAGAGCCAAAGCAATCTTGAGAAAGAAAAACGGAGCTGGAGGAATCTGGCTCCCAGACTTCAGACTATACTACAAAGCTACAGTAATCAAGACAGTATGGTACTGGCACAAAAACAGAAATATAGATCAATGGAACAGGATAGAAAGCCCAGAGATAAACCCACACACATATGGTCACCTTATTTTTGATAAAGGAGGCAAGAATATACAATGGAGAAAAGACAGCCTCTTCAATAAGTGGTGCTGGGAAAACTGGACAGCTACACGTAAAAGAATGAAATTAGAACACTCCCTAACATCATACACAAAAATAAACTCAAAATGGATTAAAGACCTCAATGTAAGGCCAGACACTATAAAACTCTTAGAGGAAAACATAGGCAGAACACTCTATGACATAAATCACAGCAAGATCCTTTTTGACCCACCTCCTAGAGAAATGGAAATAAAAACAAAAATAAACAAATGGTACCTAAAGAAACTTAAAAGCTTTTGCACAGCAAAGGAAACCATAAACAAGAGGAAAAGACAACCCTCAGAATGGGAGAAAATATTTGCAAACGAAGCAACTGACAAAGGATTAATCTCCAAAATTTACAAGCAGCTCATGCAGCTCAATACCAAAAAACCAAACAACACAATCCAAAAATGGGCAGAAGACCTAAATAGACATTTCTCCAAAGAAGATATACAGATTGCCAACAAACATATGAAAGGATGCTCAACATCACTAATCATTAGAGAAATACAAATCAAAACTACAATGAGGTGTCACCTCACACTGGTCAGAATGGCCATCATAAAAAAATCTACAAACAACAAATGCTGGAGAGGGTGTGGAGAAAAGGGAACCCTCTTGCACTGTTGGTGGGAATGTAAATTGATACAGCCACTATGGAGAACAGTATGGAGGTTCCTTAAAAAACTAAAAATAGAGCTACCTTACGGCCCAGCAATCCCACTACTGGGCATATACCCTGAGAAAACCATAATTCAAAAAAGAGTCATGTACCACAATGTGCGTTGCAGCTCTATTTACAATAGCCAGGACATGGAAGCAACCTAAGTGTCCATTGACAGATGAATGGATAAAGAAGATGTGGCACATATGTACAATGGAATATTGCTCAGCCATAAAAAGAAATGAAATTGAGTTATTTGTAGTGAGGTGGAGGGACCTAGAGTCTGTCATACAGAGTGAAGTAAGTCAGAAAGAGAAAAACATTTCTCTAACATAGCATAATGGCGGCCATTATGCTAACACATAATATGGAATCTAAAAAAAAAAAAAATGGTTCTGAAGAACCTAGGGGCAGGACAGGAATAAAGACACAGACGTAGAGAATGGACTTGAGGACACGGGGAGGAGGAAGGGTAAGCTGGGGCAAAGTGAGAGAGTGGCATGGACATATATACACTACCAAATGTAAAATAGATAGCTAGTGGGAAGCAGCTGCGTAGCACAGGGAGATCAGCTCGGTGCTTTGTGACCACCTAGAGGGGTGGGTTATGGAGGTTGGGAGGGGGACGCAAGAGGGAGGAGATATGGGGATATATGTTTACGTATACCTGATTCACTTTGTTATACAGCAGAAACTAACACACCACTGTGAAGCAATTATACTCCAATAAAGAAGTTAAAAAAAAAAAAAGCGAGTTTTCGAACATGGAGCATATACCCGAGGGGATGTGATGTGGGGGGCACGGGGCGGGGGTATGAGATGTGTTTTCTGTTTGATAATCGCGCTTCTGCTGGCATATGCTCCGCACTACGTACCACACCTTCCCTTCGGCTCTCTCACTGAACGCTCACCCAGGCCTCGGTAGGCGGTGGGGTCCCCTGGGTGTCTCCCCGCTTACGGACGAGCATGTGCTTCGGCGAGGACCCCCCAGAGTGTGGACTCAGGTCCTCTGACACCCGGTGTTTTTCCACTGTTCTTCCGAGGAGGAAGCCAGAGGCTCCCTCTAACGACGTTTATTAAAGGCTCAAGAAACAAAGTGATGCGCTGTGCTCCCACCCCTGCCTTACAGACGGCTCTGCACGCCTAACAGGAGCCGGAAGGTGCAGACAGACCCTCGCGGGCCACATGGGATGTGGGGGCTCTGACAGCGCAAACTCCCGGATCCCAAACGTAAAACAGATTAGCATCGGTCCTCAGAGCTCAGGCTGGCAGGAAATGGGCAGGGGCCCCAGGAAATCAGGCCAGGCCTGGAAATGCTACTTGCTGAGCTTGCTGGGGCTCCCAGAGCATCTCAACTCAAGCCAGGTCTGAGACCACGGGGTGACAACAGGCTCCTGGGCTGATTTTTTAAAACCTATTTGTCACGTTGACATTAATCCTCTCGTTAACAATCTCCTGCCCTGATTCAGGATGGGCTCTAAGCCGTGGATGGAGGAGGGGACCAGGGGCAGCTGTCGGGTTTAAGGAGTCAGAGGGAGGTCAGCAGGGCCTGGAGGCCGCCTTGCGGTGGGGTGGGGGGATGATCCTGAGCCTGAATCTCACCGTTTCCCTCGTGGCCAGCCCCTTCCACTCTCCTCTCCCGGTGGCCAGGCCCTTGCCTTTACTTCTTATTGATTTTCATATTTAAGGAAAAGCCATTTGCTTGATTTAGAGCAAAAGAGTCATCACTGTGTTCGGAGGAAAACCGCTCACAGGCAGGCACTTGGTAGAGGCCTCTCCTGGGCTGGGCGGGACCCTGCTTCCCACCCAGGCAGCCCTGCGTCCACGGTCACCGTGGCTTCTCTCTGCCGCCCCGTCCCACCACCTTGTCTCTCAGGAGCTGTCACTGCCTCTGCCCTTCAGCACAACTAGAGCTGGTCTGTTTATCCCCTGCCCACCCCCCTACCGGGCCATATGCCAGCGTGTTTATCCAGACACACTTCACTGCTGCAGGTCTGTGACTGGGGCATTTGGAGCAGGGTCGGGGGCCGGGTATGATCAGCCGTTCGTGAAGGGGAGAGAAATACCGATCTCACGGTGGAAGGGATCTAACCCTTAGAAAACCATGGCTCGGGACTTCCCTGGTGGCGCAGGGGTTAAGAATCCGCCTGCCAACGCAGGGGACACAGGTTCGAGCCCTGGTCCGGGAAGATCCCACATGCCGCGGACAGCTAAGCCCGTGCGCCACAACTACTGAGCCTGCGCTCTAGAGCCCGCGAGCCACAACTGCTGAGCCCGCGCGCCACAACTTCTGAAGCCCACGGGCCTAGAGCCCGTGCTCCGCAACAAGAGGAGCCACCGCAATGAGAAGCCCCTGCACTGCAACGAAGAGTGGCCCCTGCTCGCTGCAACTAGAGAAAGCCCTCGTGCAGCAACGAAGACCCAACGCAGCCAATAAATAAATAAATTAGAAAAAGAAAACCATGGCTTTAGCCTTCTTCCCCATTCAGCACCCAAGGAACAGCATCTTCCCGCCATTACCAGTATGGGTGGGTCCCCGCGTGCAGCCTCACCGTGGACCAGAGGGCAGTTCAGTCTCTGAAACTGCTTTGCAAGCCTGCTGTGTAATCCTTGGTCCCTAGACCGAGGAGGCGAGGAACTCAGCCGGCCCACCCCGTGAGCCCTCGAGAAAGGACAGTGCTTCTTCCAAGAGGACCAGGCTCCCCTTTGCAGGCCAAGGAGTCTGTGAAAAGCAAGAGAGATTCCAGTTAGCACATGGCTGAGTGCCAAACTGGATGCAGGGTTACATGACTCAGAGATCAAAATAATAATTAATGTCTACTGAGTAGTGCCAGGCACTATTCTGAGTGTGCCACCTAGATTATCACACTTACTCTTACCAACAATCGTAGGAGATGGCAACTGTCATTACCCCAATTTACAGATGAAGAAACTGAAATGGTCAGAGGTTAAAGAATCCGTTCTGGTTCCCATGGCTGCTGAGGAGCAGATCCAGGATATGAACCCAGGCAATCTGCCTTTGAGCCCACACTTTCAGCCACTGTACCCACAGGGCAAGGACTCGCCCCACGCGTCCCTCTGAGACAGCCCCCTCCCCCGCAAAGAAAAGGCAACTCATTCCTTTCAAGGACAAAAGCCATATAAAAATCCTTTTCCCTGGTTAGTTGGGAACTTCCTCAATGTCACTGCTAGTCCACTGTCTAGTGTCCCTTTATCACCCCCTTAGGTCCACAGCCACTGTGACCTGACTGGCTGATTGGACGGGGGTGGGCAGGGCTCTGCTGACCCTGCTCCCCTCGGGTTGACCCGTTGCTGGTGAAACTTTGGGAGACCTCCCAGGGAGCTGGCCCCGGAAATAATCAATCATGTTTGCTGGCTGGAGCTGGCGACGTCTCTGGTCCCAATCTGGTGGGTCCTTGGTCGCACTGCCGCCTTCCTCCCGGAGCTCGAAGCCTGCTCCAGAAGCCCAGGCACCTGACCTCCGCTGCCCTGTCCCGGGAGGCAGGGTCGGTGGAGGCCGCACTGCACAGGCTGCAGTAAGCTCTGGCCGAGGCCCCACTTCCAGCCACTCTCTCTGGGTCTGGTCGTTTCTTCTCCCCCTCCTCCCCCTCCTCCTCCTCCCCCTCCCCCTCCCCCTCGCCTCCCCATCCCAGGCCCTAGAAGGAGAAAGGGCCGTGGCAGGGTCGCGAGGTGGGGCAAAGCCCCACGCATTTTACTGAGCACCTACTATATGCCCGGCCCTTCTGGGGTCTCCCCTCCCCTCTGCATCAGCGTCCCAGCCCAGAAAGCGGAACAGAACAGAGAGGAAGGAAGGGGGCGCGGGCGGAAGGGGGTGGGAAGGCCGGCCGACCCCTCTGTCCGTGCTCCTAAGAACTGCCGGCCGGCGGCAGCCCGAGGGCGCGTGGGGGTGGGGCGGCCGGGCCTGGAAGCGGAGGGTCCCGGCCGAGGAAAGGCTTGATTGTGCGGAGGCTTCCTGCCCCGCCAACCAGCTCCGCCTTTCTGCGGCCGCGGAGGCGGGACGGAAGGCGAAGGCAGGAAAGGGTTACGGGAATAGCTTTCCAATGACAAAGTCTGGAAGGGCCCGGCGCCTCCGCCCCTCTGCGGGTTCAACTGGCACAGCGCGGGGGGAGCGGGGCGCTCGGCGGCGCAGCCTCCGCCCCCGGCCCGGGGAGGCGGCCGGCGTGTGCCCGGGGCAGCGGGTCACCAGGCTCCGCCCCGCGCCCGGCAAGGGACGCACTTTGTTCGGGATGCCGCCTCCCTCCGCGTCCTGGGGCCCGGGCCGGCGGCGGCCCTAGTGCCACCCGCGAGCGGAGCGCGGACGCCGAGACTCCGGTGGGGGCCGACCAGCGCGGGAGCCAGAGAACTTTCTCCTCGCGCCGTGGGCCTTGCCGGCGCCGTCGGGATGCGTGGACCCGGGGCCCCGGGGCGCAGGCGCGCGGGTGAGTGGCCCGCGCAGGGACCTGGCGGGCGCGGGGACGGGGCGGGCGCGGGGTGGGTTCGAGTCTGATGCTCCCCGCTTTGCGGGACTGCGCTGGCGGGTCCTGCGGGGCAGGAGGGCCCGAGCCCCGGGGGGTGAGCTTGCGCCCGCGGGAGGCTGAGCGCAGGGCGCGGGAGAGGCGCTGGAATAACAACCCGGCTGTTGGTGGCTTCCCGGGAAGGTGTGTGTCTACACGTCCCCGCGGGGCTGCGCGTCTGGTCCAGGAGTTGACTCACCATGGGCCACCCAAGTCCAACCTTTCTGAGCCTCGGTTTCCCTTGCCTTGCTGTTGAAAGTGTGTTGAGATCCTCTGATCAGAGACACGGAGGGCTACATTACACACACACACACACCCTGCCCACATCTTCTCCAACCACCCCAGCGGAGCGAGCTGAACAGCTGGGCAGGTGACCTTGGCGCACTGTTCCAGAAAACGTTCTCTGGCCCCGGGATGCACCGAGAAGCGTCGCACGGGCCCCGGAGGCTGTCCTCCTGGTACGCCCGAGAAAGCTTCCCGGAGCAGCTGGGAGGGAGGGAAAAAGAGAGGGTGGCCGCTCTGGGAGCTCACCTAAGGGTCCCCGGTGCTTGGGCCCTGTGGTCCCTTCTATGCTCAGAGCCGACAGAAACTGGTCGGAAGATAAAGAACTGGCCAAGTCTGCAGGGGGCAGAGATGGGAGGCAGGATCGGGGAGGCGTGAGTGGGGGCAGAGGGGATGGTGTGCAGCGGTGACGTCCACCCTGCAGAGAGGGTTCCTTGTCCCCGAGCCCAACATGGGAACATCAGCTGGTGAGTCAATGGGACTTTGTTAAGACAGCCCAGGGCGCAGCTGGCGCCGGCTTCTGGGACGCGCCGGATCCCCCTCGATAATGTGCTGTTTATCTGGCTTCCCGTTTCAGTGGTTGGCACACCATTGGCTCGTTCAAATTCAAGCTGAGAAGCCTGCGGCCTTGTTCGCGCTGCAGAAGTAGAGGGTCTGCCTGGGTTTGCATCTTGCCTGCATCTTGTTCCCCTACGCGGTGTCCCCTGCGACTCTTTTATAATGGGGCTGCAGGACTTGACACAAAGAACCCTCCCCCAAGTAGGCGGAGCTGCCACTAGGTAGACCTGGGCTCCCTTCAGGCCAAAGACACAGATGACTCCAGCCTGCTTATGAATTTTTTGTATCCTGCTTTGAATTTGGGTTTGTGTGCCTTCGGGATTAAACTGGGAAAATGAGACAGGGAATCGCAGTGATTGTGAGTTTCCTCGCCCGAGATGAGCTTTACAGTGGTCGGTGCTTTCACCAGTGTTTTCTAGGGGAAAGTTGCTGATCAGTTTGTAGTTCTGTATCAGCCTGTGCTGCTCACTTCCTGGATGACCCGAGAGCAGGTCGTTCCTTACTTGTGTACCATGGAGCGGGAAAGAATGGCCAAGGCTTTTCTGATCTGTGCTCCAGCCTCTAGGGTCTGTTTCCCGAGCTCCCCAGGTTTAGAGAGAACAGCCCCTACTCTGAACTCCCCCGGGGGCAGGTTTCCATTCTGCTTTGTGTTTTTATCTCCCTGTGAAGGCCTTCCTGCCCGCTGTCCTGTCTGACCACGCCCAACACTCAGCAGGCATCTTTCAAATGTTTGCCAAATTAATACAATTGGGGAAAAAAAATTTAGGTACCACCCAGAGGTCTCCCATCCAACTCCGGTGCCCATTTATTCTTATTTATGTCTTTCTTTGGGAGTCGTTTGATTCGTCTCCGCCACCACCACCACCACCCCTTTTCCCCTGAAAACCTGGTCCATAATGAGGTTGATTTGTTCACAGGTGGGCAAGCTTTAAGCATGCAGGCCTTTCCTGGGATCTCCTTGGGAAGTCCTGGCCTGAGCAAACTGAGAACAGGAATGCTGTTTTTCCTTCCCTTCCCAAACCTGGCCCCCTCCTGAGTCCTTGGGAGCCTCTGGTATTAGCCCAGCTTTGGCCCAGTAGGAAAGAATGGCCTAGAGAAGAAACAGCTCTTGTCCATCTTTTAAAACTTGTCTCTCTTTTCATCTTTCCATTTTCCATCAATGTCACTTCCCTTTTCTTTTAAAGTTCTTTTGAATTCTTAAAGGGTTTGGCCTTTACAAGCACTAGTCTAAAGAGGTCTTCCCCTCCCAGCCCCTGCCCTGCCCTCCCCTTTACAGCGGGGAATCAAGGCCTACAGGAGGGAGTGAAGGGGCTCAATGCTGCACAGCTGGGGCTGCAGGAGCCAGCCTAGAACGCAGGGCTTCTGGCTCCCGGTCTAGGGCTCCTTCCCTTTCAGCCAATCACTTCCGTGCATCAGAATGTTTCTCTTCCTAGTATTGCCATCCGTAGATCTCAGAAGATGTTCCATAGCTGTTGGCAAGAGAGAGGAACAGAAACAAGGGGGAAGGAGAGCATCTCTGTCATGGAACCAACCACCAGCTCTTAGAGTCTAGGGACCACGGAGAACTGAGAAATGTGTCTATCCTTGGCAAACACTCCATCATTCTGGCCCCGAGTCACAAAACAATCATTAAAAACACTTCTAGTTCCTTCTTCAACTTGAAAAAAAAAAAAAAAAACCACCAACTTTTCAAGTGGAAAACACCCCCCCTACGTAAACAATTTCCTGGGCCTGATCTGTTCCCTCCCCCTCCTAGGAAGGCTGACTCAGGCCTGATTTCCTCCAAGGGGCCTGGGATTTTGCTTCCCAGCTTCCTGTGACTCTTGAGATGTGAAGGGAGGCAAGATGGCTGAGCCCCAGGTCACTCTGGCCTGCCTGCGGCCGTGGTTCCGTTTCTCTTGCACAGACCATCATCCCCATCAGATCTGTTTGCTCTACTTGATTCTAGTAAGAGACGCACTAACACACATGAAAAATTAAAGTTGCTCACTGATGCATGCTCCTCCACCAAGGACCATTAATAACGAGATGTCCCCACTTCAGGGGGCCCTGAGACTCTTCTGATGCCCAGTCCTCCGATGCTCTGAAAGCTTTCCTAAGTGGGATTGTTTTCTCAGTTTCTTTTTTGGATTGTTCACTGCCAGTGTGTAGAAACACAACTGATTTTTGTGTGTTGATCTTGTCGCCTGAAACATTTGTTTATTAGCTCTTTTGGCTTTTGTATGGGTGGATTCTTTGGGATTTTCCATATGCAGGGTCATGTCAACTGTGAATAGAGATAATTCTACTTCTTCTTTTCCAGTGCAGATGGCTTTTACTGCTTTTTCTTCCCTAACTGCTCTGGCTGGAACCTCCCATCCAGCGTTGAGTGGCTGGTGAGAGCAGGCAGCCCCGTCTTGTTCCTGATCCTAGAGGGAAAGCTTTCAGTTTTCAGCGCTGAGTAGAATGTTTGCTGTGGGTTTTTCATAAATGTTCTTTATCATGTTGAAGAAATCCCTTCTAATCCAACTTTTCTAAGTGTATTTTATCATGCAAGTGTGTTGGATTTTGTCAGATGCTTTCTTTCTGTGTCACTTGAGTTCATCATGTGTTTTGATAATTACATTGATTTTCTTATGTTGAAGTACCCTTGAATTCCTGAGAAAAATCCCTCTGAAAGCTTTTTATAAAAAAATATGCAAAATTTCATTTTTTTATTTAAAAATCTGAAGAAAATTTGACAAAGTGCTAACATTCTGTAGTTGGGTGGGTGGGTGCATGTTTATTATAGTTTTCTTTATAGTTATTGTACTTTAAACATTTATAAATTTTTATTGTGGTTAAATATATATAGCATAAAATTGACCATTTTTATCACTTTCAAGTGTACGGTTCAGTGGCATTAAGTACATTGTTGTATAACTATTGTCACCATCCGTCTCTAGAACTCTTTCATCTTCCCAGACTAGAGCTCTGTCCCCAGTAAACAGTAACTCTTCGTCTTCCACCCCACCCGCCAACCCCTGGCAACCACCATCCTACTTTCTATGTCTGTGAATTTGTGAAAACTTTGTAGTAACTAGAAAAGTCAGGATTTTGAGGCATTGAACGATTAAAGGACCTCACCCCATGTCCAAAGGGAACATCTTAGAGGGATTTTTTTTAAATTAATTAATTAATTAATTTAAAAAAAATTTTTTTAAATGACCACTACAGAGATAAATTTTTTAAATTTATTTATTTATTTTTATTTTTGGTTGTGTTGGGTCTTCGTTTCTGTGCGAGGGCTTTCTCTAGTTGCGGCAAGTGGGGGCCACTCTTCATCGTGGTGCACGGGCCTCTCACCATCGCGGCCTCTCTTGTTGCGGAGCACAGGCTCCAGACGCGCAGGCTCAGTAATTGTGGCTCACGGGCCTAGTTGCTCCGCGGCATGTGGGATCTTCCCAGACCAGGGCTCGAACCCGTGTCCCCTGCACTGGCAGGCAGATTCTCAACCGCTGCACCACCAGGGAAGCCCCTTAGAGGGATTTTGATTCAGATTTTTTTGACTTACAAACACTCGCTCAACCACTGTCCCTGTGTCAGAGACTTTTGACAATCCCGGGTGTCGACATGAGCTGACCCAAGTGTAGACATGAGCTGATCGAGGTGTAGACATGAACTGACCCAGGTGTAGACATGAGCTGACCCAGATATAGACATGAAGTGACCCAGGTGTAGACATGAGCTGACCCAGGTATAGACATGAAGTGACCCAGGTGTAGACATGAGCTGACCCAGGTGTAGATGTGAACTGACTCCGGGTCTTCATGGGGCTCGGAGGGCACCAAGGCCACCCCAGCGTGAGCTGCATTTTCCAGCTCAGTGGCTCCATCTTGATGGCCCGTTGGACTCACTGGGGAGCTTTGACCAGGACGGACGGGTCCCTGGGCCTAGCCCCAGAGTGTCGGCTTCCCTCGGTTTGGACACAGCTGCCTCCGTGACTCTGATGCACGGTGAGGGTTACGACCGCTCGGCGACTGAGCTGATTTCCTCCCTGGAACCCTTGGCTGGTCACCACTTTCAGTGACGCAACTCCCTCCCCAGCTGGACAGTAAAACTGACCCACTTTACATCCCTCCCCGACTTTAAAATCCATTTGTAAATAGAATAAATGCCAACTTCTGTAGAACTAAACTTTCAGAGTTGGAAAGAACCATGTCACGAAGCCCCATGTTTGCTTTCCAGGTACCACAGGCGCCTCTAAACCATCCCCTCCGGGGTCCTCCGGCTGGGGACCCCCCACGACTGTGTGCTGAAACCATCTGGTTCTGTGTTTGAATGCTCTGTCCTTCAGGGTTCCTCCTGGGTTTATCTTTCGTGGGTGTGACTGTCACCCTCTGGCGAAGATACCAAAGGTGAATGGGCTTCACCAAATGCACCCCCAAATAAAGTGGGGGGCTAGCAATAAACCACGCAGAGCAAGTGCTATTGCCCTGCACGGTGACAGCCTTTCAGGGTCTGGAAGCAGGTGCCACGCGCTGCCCGGGCTCCTCCCGGGCCCTGCTTCCTTCACATCATCCTCACTGGGTATGATCTCCATTGTCTTCTGGGAAGACGGATGATGTCATAGTAAGAATTTGGACCATGAAGTGAGGCAGACTGGGAGTCAAGGTTCAGGTCTTGACTTCGCACACAAAGTCCTCAGCACGTGATGAATATTCCACAAATGTTAGCAATTGGAATCGTATTCTCCCCACTGACCTCAGTGCTGTCTGTGGGACCTGGGCCGCCAGAGAACCTGGTGGAGACTCCACTTCTTCCCCAGGGAGAGTTGAATGAAAATGCTTCACTCCTAAGACACTGTTCCCCAGTCGCTTGATCTCCACCCTTCCACCACTCCCCCTTCCATCACAGTGATTCCTGTGATCTGGCCAGGTTGGGAAATCCACTCGGAGAGTGATTGGGTCACGTGAGCCCATAGAGCCTGCCCTGGTCCAGGGACGGTCAGGGTGAGATTCCCCTCACCCTCCTCGTTGTACTAATCACCCTTAGGACAAGCCGGGGTCCATCTCCATCCGAACAGAGGACGGCTCTCCAGTCCCGAGCTCCCTGCACGTCGGCAGATCGCCTGTCATCAGCTGGGAAGGCAGCTCTCTTTCTGACGTGTGGATCGCCCCCCAGAGCCTGCGAGCTGGCTGTCCAGCTGGGGACACGGGATAAGGCCTAAAGCAGGGAGAGTCTGGTGGCATCTTTTGCTCTTTCCTGTTTGTGTTGCCTCGTGTTCTCTTGCTGTTCCCTAGCTTTTTGCAGACTTGGAGCAGAGTGTAGAATAGGTCCCCAGTAGGTGACTGTAAAGCCAGTCACCAGCGCCTCTTCGCCCAGCTCATTGGTGCAGATAATTGAGTTGACTGGGCAGGAGGCTGGGCTCCAGGTGCTGCTAAGATGCCAACTGTCTGTCTGCTCTCCTTTAACAAAGGAGACAGCTGACGCCCCGGCCGGGGCCCACCGGCAGCCGCCCGCCTGGCCTTCGTCCGGGGTGGTTCTGGGAGTCCCTGGGCCCTCCCCAGCACCCCCATGCCACGCACGCACTTGGGGGATGGTGGCAGCTGCGGGGTCAGGGCCCGCCCCTGCTTCCAGGAAAGGCGCCACGACAGTTAGGGTGCTTCCAACATGGAAAGTTTTTTCCCTATAATGTTTTATTTTGAAGAAATGTCAAATCAGTAGAGAAGGTGAGTGATAGGACAGTGACTGGATTCTCTGACTGGATGCTGTGTGTCTCTCTCTCCATTTATCCACATCAGCATATATATAATAACACTTTCCCGAGCCATTTGAAAATAACGTGCTGAGATGGGGGTATTTAACCCTTAACTATTGCCCATGCATTTCCTGAGAGTGAGAACTTATAGCCCCACAATCACACCCAATGATAGTGAATTTAATAGCATTATTATATTTATAATAATATATTTATAACAAATGGGCCACATTCAGATTTCCCCGTTGTTCCCCAAATGCCCTCTAGAGAGCTGTGCATTTCCCCTCCGCCTGATGTGCTGGGGCCTGAGCTGCAGTTTTATCTCCCGAAAGAGAGAACTGGGGTCATGACCCCTTAAATTGGGACAGTGCAAAGCACTTTGATTTTTATGATTTCATTTAGTCTTTTCAACCTCTTAGCGAGACGGGCACTAATCTTCTCCCCATTTCACTGGTGAAGAAACTGAGGTTCAGAGAGTTATCCAAGCAGCCCCACCAACGTGAGCCCTCGTTACCGTTCCAGGCTGCGTGTCATGTGATCTTATTTACAAAAAGCCTGGTAAGTGTCACTCACGTTCCTTGTCCTCCCCGTCTTGTCTTGTGAGGCATTAGGACCTGCTATGCTGTCCCCATTTTACAGATGAGGAAAGTGAGATTGGGAGCCTCCAAGGCTGGTATCAACCACACTCCCGTAGTCCAAACACCATAAGTGACCTGCATTGTCCTTTTGAAGCAAGCTCAGTGTGTCTGGTTGTCGCTGGGCAAAGGAGAATCGAGTGTATGTGACCAAGGGGAGGGGGGAAGGGGAGCGGGCAGGAGGTTCTCCAGTACTCTCGTCTTATCCAGCTGGGGGTTCAAGAGAGTCGTCAAAGTGTCCTAAAACAAGAAAACAAAACTCAAGATTATAAGTGGGAAATAACCATTAAAAGGAATGAAAATAAAATATTGGGAGGAAGAGAAGGAGAAAGAGAAAGATTCTCAGTTTCCACTATTTTGTCGGGTAACGGTAGATATTGTCTAAAGGTGGCAAAACAGGGAATCGAGTTATTAGTGTATCATCCCCGGTTGTGTGGGTAACCACCCAAAGAACTAGTAGCAGAGGCTCTCTGGGTGCCAATTTTATCACTCCTGCAAATTTTACCCAGTTAGTCCAGGGAACACTGTCAAAGTGTTATATTTTGAGTTCTGTTTCTCATTTTCTCCTCAGAGTTGAAAATAACCATTTTGCATGAATTTAGCCTGTGTTCATCTGGCGATACCTTGAGACTCTTTGGCTTGTTAGCTGGTCTGGAGCTGACACACCGGCCCCTCCCGAGGTCCACCTCTCCCGTGAATCCAGACCTCTCCGCCGTTACCCATCGCCCTACCGGACGTCATCACAGGGGCACATCTCTTGAGGCCATGTCACCCGAGTCATCCCACCGCTTCCTCTTGCTGGCCTTGGCCACTAGGGGGGCCCAGAACGTGGCCACAGGGTTGGAGTAGTTGTGGGAAGAGGGCGGGAAGGCCCTGCTGAGCTGGCCAGAGGGCCCGGGACACTCTGGCACCACGTCCAGCGCAGACAAAGCCCTGCGTCTGGGATCCGGGCGGGGGCTGGCGGGCCGATGTGTCTGGGAGAGGCCGCCCAGGGCAGAGGAAAGCCCGCTGGGCCACGCTAGGCTGGCCTTGGAGCTGGAGGTGGCCTGGCTGGGTCCCGGCACGGAGTCAGGCTCAGGAAATCCTTGCTCACTGATGCCTCGAGGGGAAGGGGTGGGTTGTTCATAGCTGAGGGCCAGGTGGCCGTGGGTATCCGTCCCTCTCTCCTGCCAAGGGGAGCCCCGGTCCTGACTCTCCCTGGCCGGTGAGAGGCGCCCTCCTGGGTCCTCAGCTGCTCCTGGGGCGTCTGCGGTGGGAGATGGGGGTCAGTCTGACCCGGGCTCCTGCGACATCCACTCCAGGCTTCCGGCCCCTCGTCTGTAAGATGGGGACAGTCATTGCTACCCCATGGAATGGCGAGAGTCGTCCTAGGGTTAGGGTTAGTGTGTCAGGAGCTGCCTGGCTGGAGCGGGTGCTGGTCACTATTGTCGGACGCCCCACGCTGCCCCTGTGGCCGCTGCATGTGGGCCTCAGAGGGTAAACGCTGGCTGAGCCAGTGACAGGGCAAAGCAAGGAGGCCGCAAGCACTCAGTGCCCCAGCCCTGCAGACCACACTTCCGGGTGGATTGATTCCCCAAAGGGGTTTTTGTATGCCGGACGGGGAGATGCTTCCCTGCCAGGGCCAGACGGGGAGGGGGGAGGGGTGCGGCTCTAAGGATGTGTGATCCCTCTGGGCCCCAGTGGGCTCCAGTCTGCAGGCCTCTGGGGGGGCAGGGGGAGTGGAGGGACCTGGGGCTCTTTCGGCAGAGCCTGCCCATCCGCTGGCCCAGGCTGTGTTTCCAGGGCATCGCACACAGCTTCGGGAGGAGAGGTCGCAGGTGTGGCCGAGGCAGAGTATATGCGAAGGTCGGAGATTTGAAAGGATGAGCTCAAGCCCCAGGAGCCCAAGTCCAGGCTGGGGCGGTCGCCATGGCAGCAGGACACCAGGGAGGGCTCAGCCGGGATGCCTCAGGCGGAAGGAGGGCCTGATTTATGAGCGGGCGGGGGGTGGGGGGGGGGGACGGTGCTCGGCAGCCCGTGGACGGGGGCCTTCTACTCTGTGCGCGTCCACCCGCCTCTGTGTAGTGAAGGTGGCCGGCGCCTCAGGCTGGCCGAGACTCCAGCCTGCAAAGCAGTAGAAGAAAACGCTTCCCCTCACCGTCCACGGCACCCCCCACACTCTGGGCCCTGGGCTGGCCTTTCCCTCCAACCCAGAGGGAAGGAACCCTTTTCTCCTTTTTTTCCCCCTATTCTGTTGTATTTTAATTGGGGTATGATTGACAAACTGTGAAATACACAAACCGTAAGTGTCCCTTCGCGTGTGTTTTTAACAAACGAACGTACCTTGGTGGCCACACCCCAGTCCAGATATAGAACATTTCCATCAGCCCAGTTTCCTCCTGTCCCTCCCGGTCAGGACACCTCTCCCACCATTGTTTCACCGTTCTGATTTTTATCGCCGCAGATCCGTGGTGCCCGTTCTTGAACTTCACGTACGTGGATCGTGAGGTGGGTTCTGTTGTGTGTCTGACTTCCTTCGCTCAACGTACTTCTCCTGAGGCCCACCCATGCTGAACGATGTACTTTGTTCCTTTTAATTCCTGCCGTGGGGACGAACCGGTTTGTTTCTGGGGGAAGCTTCCAGTGCTTTTCCTGTTCCAGGCGTCACATCTACCCGCATCACCAGGATCTCTGCTGGGGTTTTGAGAGTGAAGGTGAGCTGGAGGTCTTTGAGGTTGGCAGTGCCGTCTTCTTTGTGCCCAGACCACATCCCGTTTCGTGGCTCCCTGTACGTGGCCCTGGTGCCTTTTCTTTCCTTCACGGGCTGGGAGCCACCTTCCCTCCTGGAAGGTTCAGATCCTGGGACAGCTGGAACATCCACCCCTGCTGGTGGCACAAAGCCGGTGGGGAGACACCCGAGGTCCGAGAGGGCGTCTGACCCAGCGTCCGGAGCTCCAGCTCGGCTCTGGTCTCTGGAGGGACCCCAGCACGTGCTCCGAGCCTGGCGCACGGTGGGCTCCCAGGAGAGGTTCTGAGTGGACTGAGGGGTAGAGAGGGAGAGCCAGCCGGCAGATCTGCTGTCACAGTCGGCGAGGGCAGCCCTGCAGGAGGGCGGCGAGAGCGGGTGGGAAGCAGCAGGACGCAGTGAGTTGCACACGGGAAGGACCAGGATGGCGAGGCAGCAAACCTGCTGCCCTGAGCCTGGACCCGGGGGATGCACTTGACTTGCCCCAGCCTCAGAGTCCTCGTCTGCCAAAGAGGACCAACCCCTTGTGTCAGCTTGCTGGACCTGTCATCGCCAAGTGCCACCAACGGGGTGGCCTAAAACTACCGAGATTTATTGTCTCGGTTCCTGGAGCTGCGAGTCTGGACTCCAGGTGTCAGCAGACCTGTGCTGGGGGGTCCTTCCTTGCTTCTCCCGGCCTCCCGAGTTGCCAGCCGTCCTTGGTGTCCCTCAGCTGGTAGATGCATCACTTCAGTCTTTGCCTCTGTCACCACGTGGCCACCTCCTCCCTGTGGTCCTCATGTGCATCTGTGTCCAGATTTCCCTCTGCTTACGAGGGCACCCTACTTATAAGGGCAACTCTACTTGAGTGTGACCTTGTCTTAATTAATTACGTCTGCAGAGACCCTATTTCCAAATAAGGTCACGTTCTGAGACACTGCGGGTTAGTATTTCAACTATCTTTTCTTTTTTTTTTTTTTTTGAATTATATTTTATTTATTTTTTTATACAGCAGGTCCTTATTAGTCATCCATTTTATACATATTAGTGTATACATGTCAATCCCAATCTCCCAGTTCATCCCACCACCACCACCCATTCAACGATCTTTTCTTGATGATGCAATTCAGCCCCTCACGTACCACCTGCCTCCTGACATGGAATGAGGCAATGCAAACCAACTCCTTTGTAGCTGTGTCGTGTAAGGCCAGTGCCAGGGGTGATTTTGGCTGGAGGACCTGCTTTAACGTCGTGTGCCCTTGTTCAAATTCCCTCTGCTCTCTGAGTCTCCATTTCCTCATCAAGTTTAGTCTCTAGCTTCTTCTCCAGATCTAAATCCTGTAAGTCTTTGCCTCTGCGGTTCTGAGATTTCGAGCCTGGGAACCTGGGAGAGCAGTGGGGGTCCCTGACAGATACAGGGAGGTTGGGCAGGGGACCAGTCTGAACATCAGAAGATGCTCCCTCTTGGGCCTGCCCCTTCCTTCCTATGGCGGTTGGACCCTGGCAAGTCCTGCGCATCTTCTGTGTGTAGCCCTGGGCCACTGACCCTCACCTAGTGAGGCCTGGAAGGAGGGAGGCCTGCTATAAATAACACTCTCCGATCCAGAGGCCCTCTTCCTGGGCAGGAAACACAGCAGCCTGAGGGCAGGAAAAAGGTGTTTCCGAAAGAGAGGCCAGAAAAGGGAGAGGCTAGAGGGGGTTCAGGGGACAGATGGGTCCCCCGGCCCCGGAGGAAAGGCTCTGCGGAGGCAGCTGGGCGATGGGTCAGTGGGCGGCCTAGGGCTGCTCGGGGGACTGGCTTCTGGCTCTGCCTGGGGTCTGTGTTCACGAGAACAGCCCGTGGAAAAGGCCCAGGAGGGGTTTGGGCTGGGAGACGGGATTTCAGGTGGAGCGACGATTGAAGGTGCCGTGTTCACTGACTCACCATCGCTCATTCATCTACCGAACACTTGCCGGGGCTGTGCTGGGCGCCAGGACAGGTGGTCTAGGCTCGGTTACAAAAGATGTCCTGAAAGCAAACCAGCGATACAGCCTGGTTATCACAAGGGCCCCAGAGGCAGCTCAGGGCCGGGGGGGACGAGACAGAGGAAGGAATCGTAGGCACTGGCGGGGGTGGGGACCTCCTGGGCAGTGAGTGCCGTTGGCTCCCAGGACTGAGTCAGGCAGAGAGTGGTTGTGAAGGGGGTCGGGGGCGTTCCAGGCAGACTCTTCACCTCTGTTCTTCTGGCCCAGACTTTGTCCAGGAAGGGTCTCCGGGGCGCTGGTGGTCTCAGAGCAGCCCTTGTCCCCTCCACAGAGACTCTGGGCCCTTGCGGAGCACCGCCCCACACCTGGCCGGCCGAGAGCGCTGTCTCCCGTGTCCTGTGCTGAAGACACGTGAGGGTCTCCAGTGCCGTCTCCTGAAAGAGCCTTAGAAAGTCATCACTCCCCCCCCGGAAAAACAGAGGCTTGACTCTGCTGAGGTCTCTGCCGTGGCAGACGTCACCAGCCAAAGCTCGGACGCTGGCTCGTCCCTGGGGCAGGGGACGATGGCGAGTCAGCCCGAGCCTGGGAGCCCTGACTCCTGGCCCTGCCCGAGCAGAGGCCCCCTTAACTGAGGGAGGGGACTGTAGGCTGTCGTTTCTGTCCAGAAGCTCGGGGAGTGTCAGGCTGAGACACCTTTGTGTCCCCAGGCCACCAGCAGTGCTGTTGGATTGCCGTGTGCCAGCCGTGGTCATTCAGCCAGGGTGGGTGGTGATCCGGCGCCTTCTGAGGAATCTGGGCAAAGCTCAGCCTCTGCGCCCCCCTTCCTGTGAGGCAGCGCTCGGTGCTTTGGGAAGAGACCCAAGGCTGGGCTGCGTGCTTGCCTGAGTCCCTCAGCCCAGTCCGCTACAGCCTCGGGGCCCCGTCAGGCCTCGATCAGGACATTAACTCTCCTTGGGGCAGTCACCTGCAAAGCTGCACCTTCCCCAGGGGTCCCTGGGGTCAGCCGGAGGGAGAACCAGGTCAGGATCTCACCCATAGCCTCCTCTGCTGGGGTCACATGTTAGAGATACCTCTTGATCTTCCCACTTCTCAGGTGGGTAAAGTGAGGACCACCTGGCCCTTGCCACTTAGACTGGAAAAAATGAGTAAGTAAAGCCCAGGAGTAGACGGCAGGACCCAGTCCCTTTACTGTAATCGCGCTGAGAGCTGTCAGACACGGTCTGTTCCAATAGGAGGGATGAAGGGGCACAGGGCGGCTGTGTCTGCACCAGGAAGAGGATGAAAGGGCTCCTGGGGGGCCGGGGAGGGGGCTGAGGGTAAGGAGGAGGTGGGGCAGCAGCGTTCCTACCCTTCCGCCACTTTCCAGTTGTCTATGCAGGTGATGCGTCCCCAGAACGCCTTCACCTGCACAGTGGGGACCACCTTAACCCAGCTCGTTTGACTGGTCGAGGGTGGGATGACATCACCCACGTAGCCCACGGCGTCTGGCCTGGGGAAGGGCAGCTCTCCCTCAGGCCTGGCCTCTGGGGGGGAGGTCCCTCCGTAACTGTGTTGCTCTCGGGCCTCCCCGCTCAGGCCCGTGGGAGGCTCCCGTGAGCTGGGAGGGTAAGTTGCTGGCGTGAACCGGTTCTGGTCAACGTCGCCCCTGACCCACCACCTCCGGTCCAGCTGGAGGGACTGGCCCCGTGCCCTCGGAGGGTCCGACATGGGGGGGGGGGTACCGCCTGGACCCCTGTGTTGGGTGGGGAGGCCGAGGCTCTGGAGCAGAGCTGGCTTCTCAGTCGAGGAGCTGGGAGCAGGGCTTTGGGGCCAGCGATGGGCAGAGGGGGCAAGTTTGCTGGGGCCGGAGTGCCTGGAGCTGTGGAAGGTCACCTCCCTCCTGGGGGATTCCGTTTGGGAGCCCTCGGGAACTGGGTGGTGCCTGTCCACTCTCCTCCCCCCGGGCAGGGCCCGGTGCCACCCTCCAGTAAGTGAGGGCAGTGCAGAGGATTCTGGGAGCTGGAGAAGGGATGGGGTTCGCTCTTTGTCTGCGGGTCCTGCATCTTCCCACCGCTGCCACCAGAGGGCGCAGTTGCCCAGCAGAAGCCCAGTCCCCACGCCCTCTCCTGTGTGGGCAGTGGGCAGTGGGCAGCTGGCAGCAGCGGGCAGCTCTGCACCCTGGGGGCTGTCCCTTCCTCATCCCACTGCCGGCGCAGCTCTGGCCGTCCTGGGCCAGCAGTCAGCAGGCAGGAGCCCAGTGACCCTGCGTCGGTGGTGGTTTGGGGCGCCCAGGGGACAACACACCCCAGCGTCGGGCAGAGGGGGCTGGATTGGCGCTGGGCCCTGGGTTCCTTTCCCCATGGCAGGCCCTGAGAGACCGGGACTCCCTGAAGCCCTCCTCCTGGTCCTTTAGGGCCCAAGTCACCGTCCCGTGCCGGGAACCAGGGTCTCCACAATCCAGATCTGTTGCATTGCTGCCTCTGCTCCCTGCAGGGCCCCTTTCCCGGGACAGAGGGGCTGTGCAGAGCTCCGGGGTCTGTGTCATGAGCCCTGAGGCCAGGCCGCGGTTCCAGGCCAGCCCTGGGGGCACGCAGCAGACAGTGGGCCTGGGGAGGGGTCAGCATCCTGCTGCTTTTCCACCCCCCCCCCGAGGGCCCTCCCATCTGCTCCCAGTCTTCATTCCCTTCAGAGGTCCTGAGTGGGGCGTCCGTCCAGGGACTGGCTTGGGGTTGAGCTGGGGTGGGGACTTGGCGCTCTGAACCCTCTCTTGCTGAGACCCCAGAGTCCCTGCCTGGACCCCGGGAGCCTCGGGAGGTCCTGCCCTGCCCCGAGTCCTCCTCTTTGCTTTAAAGGGAGGGTGTCGGCAGTCCCCTTACCGCTGGGACAGTGGGATGTTGACAACCAATGCATTGTCCTAAGCGTAGTGATTTTTTAATATTGTGAGAGCGGTGATTTGTGGCTGGGAAGGAGCAGTAGCTCCCAGCCTAAAGGATGGTGTGGGGAATGAGGGGGACCACCGTGCCCCGCACGCATGCTGTTGTCCTAAAGTGGGTGTGGGCAGGCGCAGGCCTGGGTTTGAATCCTGGCTCTGCTACTTCCTGGCTGGGTAGCTGACTACGGTGCTTCAGTGTCCTAGGCTGTAAATTATGAGGCTTAAAGATTAAACCTGCAGGGTAGCTGGCACATGGCAGGCCCTCGAGGGACGTTAGCTTCATTTTCCATCATCTGTGTGTCTAAGTTTTCCTTCTGAGTCTTTTTGCCCCAGGCATTCTGTCCCAGGGACCGAAGATGTTTCCGCAGACTGCAGGCTCCCTTGGGGCCGGGCTCTTTCTCCCGCGTCAGTGTGGGGTTTACTGGAGGCAAGGACTGTCTCCCCACGCATCCTCGGCCTCTGTAAACTTGGCAGCTAGGCCTTGCCCATCAGACTGGGCGCTGTCTCTGAAGGCAGGGGCTGTGTTTCCTCCTGTGCCATCAGACTGGGGGCAAGATTTTCAAGGTTGGAACAAAGGCACCTGAGGATTAAGAGCAGTTCAGTTTGACAGTCGTTGAAGGGTAGGTAGCTAATGCCACGTGCTTGGTGGGCTCGGAGGGCAGTCTTCTAAGGCCGTGTCCGCCCCTGGACCTCAGCGTCAGGTCCTTGTTGGCAGAAGGTGTTTCTGCAGTGGAGGCATCTGGGGTGCACATGCAGAGTTGGCCGGGGTGGATGGAGGCCTGGGAGGCTTTGGATTCCAGGCTCTGTGACTCACCCCACCCCCCGCCCCCCGTCACAGCAGCCCCTCCGCAGCTGGCCGCACAGGGACGGGGTTGGTGGGCCTGGCCCGGGGTGGGGGAGGGCAGTGGTGTCCTCCCCTCGGGCACAGCTGCATCTCAGCAGGAAAAGATGAAGGGATCCTGGCAGGACTGGCTGCTTTATAAAAGCGCCTGTGACCACCAGCCCCAACCTTCCCGCTGGGTGGGGCTTAAAAGCCTCGTAGGAAGCAGGCCACCCTGGGAATGTGCAGAGCAGGCCCTGGCACCTCTTCTGCTTGAGCTAAGGGGTAGGGGGCACTCCAGGCTGGGGCGGTGGAGGCGAGCTGGCCGTCGGGGGTGCAGGCAGGGCAGGGCGGGCTGGTCCTGCCTCTGGTGTTCTGTCTGTAAGGGAGCCAGCGGGTCGCCAGGGAGGAAGGTGGGCTCTGAAACCACACACCTGAGTCCGGATGCTGGGCCCTTTGTGCCTGGGTGATCTGGGACACGTCATGGGACCGGTCTGAGCATCAGTCTCCTCTTCCAGAGAGTGGGGGTGAAAGCAGCACAGGTGGCGGGCGGGCGATGAGGCAATGCACGGGCTTCGCGAGCAGTGTTTGCCGGGATGCCTGGCCTGGGCCCTCGACTCAGCTGTCCTGTCCTGTGGGGAAGCCCTGGGGGGGGGGTGTGAGGAGGTGGCAGACCCATTAAGAGGTGACAGGACAGGCAGGGGGTGCAGACGTGCTTAGCAGGCAGCGTGGGGGAGCTGCCCTGGGCTCAGTCCTCAGCATCCACAGAAGCAGGAAACATTTGTCCTGGGAGGAACCTCTCCGGACACAGGGGCCCACACTGGGGGTCGCTGCCCCAGAGTGATTTCCTGGGGCAGCCCAGGCTGGGAGGAGTCGGCGGGTCTGGGCCAGGGGTGAGCACACGAGAGCGGTCGCCCCAGGATGCTGCCTGGGGGCGGTGGGACCCAGCTCCCTGCCGCAGGTGCAGGGGCATAGCGGGATGGACCCCAGAGCCCCCTAATCCCGAGGCCAGGCGGAATCGGATGCCTGGGGTGTGTGCTCCAGGCCTGACGGGGCCACTTGACTCTGGACTGACACGCCTCCCCACCCGCCCCACTTCTCTGAGCCTCCGTTTCCTCATCTGCAATGTAAGGGCACTGAGCCCTGTTTGAACAGGTGTTGTGAGGCTAAAACGAGGAACCAGGGAAGAGCCACAGGGCTGACAAGCAGGGCTTTGCAGGCCAACCCACCTGGTGGGGCGCCAGTTCTCGTGGGCCTCGCACGGGGTCTGGCGCGTCGGGGAGGGGGCAGCTCCCCTTGGGGAAAGGACCAGTGGTCGGAGCTAATCCTCCTCCACCGGTGCCAGCAGGGCTTTACCCTTGCGGTCCCTCACCTGCAGGGCGGAGCTGTGTGCTCCCATTGCTGCTGTAACAGATTTGCACCAACTTGGTGGCTTTGCCCAACACACACCTGTGACCCCAGGGCTCTGTAGGTCAAAGGTCCGCCAGGGAACCGCCAGGCTAAGATCCGGCGTGGCCGGGCTGCGTTCCCTTGGGGGCTCCCGGAGAGCCTGTGGCCTCGCTTAGCAGCTTCTGGAGACTGTGCTCACTCTTTGGCTGGAGGCCCTGCCTGCATTTTTAAGGAACATCAGCTAGGCCCTCCGCATGCCGCCCTCTCTCTGTCTCTGCAGCGGGGCGGGAGAGCAGCTCTGCTTTGAAGGGTCCTTGTGATTAGATCAGGTCCACCCGGCTCGTCCAGGGTAATCTCCTCATCACCGGTCCTTACCCCTGACCACATCTGCACAGACCCTTTTGAACATGTTCACAGGTTCTAGAGCATCAGGGCCTCTCTGGGGTCCCGGACCATGGCGGGGAGGGGGTGCCTATCACAGAGAGGGTTGCTGAGAGGAGTTAATACGAGTAAACTGGCCGCCCCCGAGAAGGGCTCAGTGAGGGTCTGGCCGTGGTTTCAGCGTCACCGCTAGTCCTCAGCTGCGTTCCTGAGGGAGAAGCTGCAGCTCCAGTGTCACTCTCCCTGTGCCCCGGTGTCCCCACCAGCAGAGGGTCTGGGCAGCTCCAGCTCCAGGCCGAGGAGACACACAAAGTCCCCTTGTGCTGCTGGAGGACCGCTGCCAGCAGCGGGCATGGGGCCCGGCCCAGGCTCTCCCGGGGATGCGGCATCCACCCAGATTGCGGGGGAACAGAAGGGCCCCTTCTTCAGAGGGCAGCAGGGCTCCAGGCGGACCCCCGAGGGGACTGACGCCCCTCTGTGGGGAAGAAACCCTCCGTTGTGAGCAGCCTTGCTGTTTGCAAAGCGTTTTACAATCATTTTTATTAGCGGAGCCCCGGGGATCCAAGGACAGTGGGAGGCTGTCACCCACCCCCGCCTCTCCGGAGGACACTGAGGCCCCCACGACCAGAGGCCGGATCCCCGGCCACACGATGGAGAGGATTTGACCAGCATTGCATCACCAGAGGAGCCAGACGTTCCCCCCCAACACCCCCGCCTCCCCCGTTCACTGAACCGGACCCAAAATCAACGCCCACACGCCCCGTGGCCCCTCTCAGGCTTTTCTCTAAAAGACCAACTTGAAATGCAGCCGCCTCCTGTCCGGTCCTTCTCTCAGATGCCCTGTGCCCCCACACCCCCCACCCCCCGCCCCGCCGGCTCTGGGCCCTCCCACCACATCCGGACCCCTCCCCACCCCCAACACACACACAATCTGACAGCTTCACTCTGTTCCCCAGGAGTCCTCCCCTCGCCCCCGGAGCAAGCACCCGGCAGCCCATCCTCACCCCAGTTCACGTTGGAGGCCCGCGCCAGGCCTGTGGCCTCCAGGAAGCCCACCGCACTCCCCAGCGCCCCACTGTTGCTCCCCCGGCCCCTCGGGGCCCGGGGACACTGCTCAGGGCTCACTCCCTCCCCCGCCCCGGTACTTAAGCTGTGCTCCTGGCTGGAGAGGTGTCCGCATCTCCCGGCGTGGCTGTCCTGGCCCTCACGGGGCTTTCTCCCCAGCCCGCCACGGGCACACGCAAGCCCCCTCTTCCCTTGGGAATCAACAGTGTCGCACCACAGACTCCCTGCCAGGGTTCCTTTCCCCCCTAAGTTTTAACAATTATTTTTTTGCTGATTGATGGAGCTCACGATGGGGCAATAGAACAGCCGTCACCCCCTCCAGAAGCGACAGGTTAACTCCCTGCTGGCCTGTCTTTTCAGGCAGGCTCCTCTCTCACGGTCAGTGTCACTCCCTGCCTACGGTTTTGTGTTTTCTCAGGCATTTTCCATATCAGGCAAAGCTCCGTACACATCCTTTTGAACGTTCTTTCCTATGGGTGTTCCATAATGCGCTCGACGGTCTGTGATCCCAAACCATAGGGTGCTGGCTTCGTTAGTCGGTGTTTTGGAATAGACCACCCCTACCCCCAGCCTCCGGAAGACAAGAGAGATGACCAGCTGCTCTTCGCGGGCCTCTGATTACGATCTTGAACCAGGTGGAGTTTGGAAATCAGTGTCACGCCCTCCCCACACCCTGCCCTTCCTGCGGACACGGGGGAAAGCAGTTGGCTGCAGGGGGCTAACAAACACCCCACCCTGCTCGTGGGGAAGCAGCTTCTGTGCGTGCAGGTGGCTGTCTCTGCTGGGCTCTCTGGTGAGGCCGTCCCCAGACTCGAGGCGTGTCTGTGCTCAGAGGGGGCTGCCAGGTGGCGCAGGGCTGGGCAGATGCTGGGCTCTGCCCCCCCACCCCGGCTCTGCTGCCACGCGGCTCAGAGAGGTGCAGCCGGGATCACTGTGTGTATAGACAGCTGTGTGTATATGTGCCCCGGGCCGTCTGAGGCCCAGGGAGCGGGACCTACAGCTCCCTGGGGCCTCCCTTCAAAGCCAACGTGGCCGGTGCCTCCCCCCAGTCCACACACACCTACTTCCCCAGCCACGTCCGCACCTGGGCGTGCCCACGGTCCCTGGCCGCACTTCTGGAATGCCCTTCTCTACACGGTGCAGACCCACACGAGGGTCAGACAGGGAGACGGAGCCTCCCCGAGCGCTCCCGCTGGCTCTGCGGTCAGCTGTGTCCCACCGTCGTCCTCCATCAGACCCCGACAGGCGCTCTGACCCCCGGGGTCCTGGGCCGGAGGCTGCCCCGGCCATCAGAGGAGGCGTGGCGGGCCCCCGGAGAGCAGGGAGACGGGGCGGGCTGGAGTGTAGCGGGGTCGGGGGGGGGCGCAGCAGCTAGGGGCTTCCCCCGCCCCTCCGGCGTGGGGAGGGGCTGGCCCCAGCCCAGAGCGAACCCCTCGTGCGGTGGCCGTGTTCCAGGGACAGCTCTTCTTGTCCCCAGTTGGCAGGTCCCCTGGGAAGATCTGGGCTGCCCGTCCCAGAGTCCTGGCGCCTGAATCTGTACTTCCCGGAACGCTCCAAAGCCTACTTGTTAACACGGCGTCAGCACCCACTCCCACCTCCACCGCCCCCTAAGGCTGCGGCCCTGATCCCCGTCTGATCAACGCTGTATCTGTCCCTTCTGAGTTTCGGGCGTTGGCACGTCCGGCCCCATCTGGGCCCCGTGCAGTTCCTGCGAGGACCTCCGTGCTGCCTGCACACACAGACCCAGACATGCTGCCTGCGTGATGGGCTGGGCAGACGTGGTTCGACAATCACTGTGGCCGTTAGGCGTGTGGTTTTGCCTCCTCGGGCCTCAGTTTCCTCACCTGTAAAGTGGGAATGTTAATGACAGTCACTCCATGAAGTCGTCTGGATTCAGCAAGAGAATGCGAGCGACCCCCGTGTGCACGGAGCCTGTCCCAGGGTGTGTGCTCAGAGAGGGGCTCCATTGCAGGGGCTCTGAGCCTCAGGCTGCTCATTGACCCCCCTTCCCCAGCGTCTACCTGGGCTGAAAGTCCAGATGTGCCTTGTGTGCACACACAATTTTCTGGGGGGTGCCTTCTAGGCCCTGGGGAGGCAGGGCCCTGGGGCTGGCTGGCTGTGTAGGGTGGGTCCCCCTCCGCTCCCCTCCTCCCAGCTGCTTCCTGTTAGCAGGACACCCGGGAGAAGCGTGTTTCCTCCCTGCACTGGGCAAACCCGGCCATTCCCTCACCCCCACCCCCAGGACCTCTGTTGGGCCCTGTCAGCAGCCCTGGGGACAGGGCTGAGCTGGCTGGAGGCTTGTCCGAGGTGGACAGCCAGCCCTGGCCAGAGATGCTCAAATGACCCAGGCTTGGGGCTGACGTTGGGTGGGCCGCCATGGGCTTTGTTCCAGCGGGAGTCTGCCTGCCACCTCCTGGTGCCCAGGGCAACGGTGCGGGACGTCACAGCCACAGTGAGAACCCCTCTGATGCTGGGGCCGGCCCCAAGGGGGCTTGGATTTGTGAAGGATTTTGATGTCCAGAACTAACATCACCTTCTGTTCTTGAAGCAAAGGACTCCAGGGATCTCGAAGCACTTGACTCAGCCCCGGGGACACTCAGAGGGTGTCATGGGCCCCGGACCTTCTCTTCACTTCCGGGGTTGTTGAAACTAACCCTCTGTGATCTGACACCGTGTGAGGCGTTCTAGATTGCCAGGGGTGTGTCTGCGTGTAAACAATTACCTAGGAAGAGGCAGGAGGGCTGAATACAGTCCGTGGGCCTGAACGGGGTCTCTTTACTACAAAGGACCCTGTAGACAGTGGCAGAGCTTGAAAAGAATACAAGGATTCAGCGACAATGCATTAGTGTTAATGTTCTGACCGTGAAGGTTGGGTGGTGGTGACATAGAAGGTACGGACTCTAGGAAGTAAACACTACCGTAATCTGGGGTGATGACCTAAAGTCAGCAGTGTACTCTCAAATGGTTCGGGGAGGGGGGAATGTTCTTTGTACTAAAACTTGGAACGTTTCTCTAATTTGAAGGTGGTTTCCAAAAAGTTAATCAAAAATAAACAGAAAAGTTAAAGAAACAAAATAAAAACCACAGCTTTCCATGGACCCGACCTGAGCTTTTTTACATGTTGGGACGTCTCTGGTCCTTCAGGTGTATTTTCGTTCTTTTGCTATTTTAGGCCTGGCTTGAACTCACACAATCTAAGTGATTGACACAAGGCATTGTTGAAGAATATAAACATCACAAATCTGCCACAAACCGAGGTCAGTTGGATTCTTCCCACAGACCCGGAGTTCATACCTAAATTGGGGCAAGTGGGGCAGGGGAGTAGTTGCAGGAAGGGGACTGTGGCCTTAAGCTCGAGAAAGGCCTGATGGAATGATTCTGGTGGAAAAAATCATCTAGGGAAGGTGCAGTGATGCTGGGAGCTTGTGGGGCAGCACGAAGAAAGGGGTGCTGTTCCCGGGGGCGGGGGGCCCCCCTCAGGGTGCATTAGGAAGTCCTTCCAGCCTTCCCGTCAGAGTGCTCCCTTAGCTCAGCTGGACACCCTCCGAGACCCTGGCGGAGGGCAAAGAACCAGGCCCTGGAGGCTTCCGACCACAGGTGGCCCACAAGTCAGTTTACTTCTCATCTGCAGTTTACCTGCGAAATAAAGGGAAACCTATCACATGCCTGCCTGCCTGGCTCACAGGATTATTGTGAGACCCCAGTGAGGTAATACATGTGAAGATATTCTAACCCTAAAATACGGTATCTGTTTTATTCATTACGATTTATAATTTACTGTTTATATCGTTTACTAGGATGTGTTTATTATGATAGTGGCACCGCAGCCATCCTGGTGGAAGCCCCTGGCCTCTCTTGTGTCCTGATTAAGCTGACCTGGAAAACACCAAACAAAAAATTAGAGCAGGTTCCGTCCCTAGTAGGAGCCTGTGGCTCACGTGCAGGCCGTGCCCAGGGCCACCCCTCCCTCCCTTGCAGGGCAGCAAATCCCAAGAGCGAGCAGCTGCCAGGGTCAGGAGGGCTTGGCAAGACAGCCCTGAATCCGGTCCCCTCCAGTTCCGGGGGCGTCTGGCCACACACCCCGTCCTTATCTGGCCTGCAGGTCTCAGGAGGCACAGGTCGGCTGGTGGGACGGGGCCCTGCAGCCGGGCGCACACCCTCCGGAGTCTGTCCTTAGAGGAGACGGGAGGTGAGTCTTCAGAGCGGCTGTGGGACATTTGCCTGGTGCCCAGGGGGTGGGACACAGGGCTTTTCCACCCTGTTCACCGCCTGGCTTCTGCTGGAGGGTGTCCCCAGGCTGGCTGAGTGCTGAGACCCGGGTGGCGGTGGCCCTTCCCGCCCCTGAGCGCAGGCCTGCTCCCGGGAGCTCAGGTGTGGGAGCGCGTGGCCTCCGGGACTTCCGGTCCCTGGAACCCGGGCCGGACAGCGTGGCCTATTTTCCAGCACCAGCCCTGCAGCTGCCTCTGCTCTGCCGCTGACCCTGGTTGCCCGTTGCTAAGGCAACCGAGCCTCGAGTTTCCTGAGCTTCACGGCATCTCGGCACCCATTTCCGCTGTCTACGTGCACCCCGCCCCCGCCAGGGTGGAGGTGCCTCGGGCTGCTCCGTCCCTGCCAGGCCTGGTGACCGTGGCCTGGTGACAGTGTGCGTGCCGTCAGCACACTCCGAGCCACGCGGGCTTGCGGCACTGGGCTCCGGGCTTGGCCAGGCCGGAACCTCCCACGCCCGCAGTGTGACGGGGGGCGTCGGGCCACCTCCCGGAGCCTGGTCCTCACCAGTGACGCCGAGGCGGTGGTGGGGTTGCTGTGAGAACGACATGAGATGGGGATGAGGTCGTGCAGGCGGGGCTCCGAGCACAGAGCCTGGCGCGTTGTAGGTGCCGACGAATAAGTGGCAGCTCCCTCCCTTCCCTGCGCCGTCCTGGCTCACCTGCCTGCAGACAGTGTCTGCATCTACTGAGCAACTTCTGGGCTTCTGCGGGGGGTGGGCTGACTTGCCCGCCTTTGCAGCACAGCCGAGGGGCCAGGCCCGGGCGAAGGGGGGCCCGGGGTGAGGACCCTGGGTCTCTGGCTATGGGAGCCCAACACTGCAACTACAGGGGCCCCTAGATTATCCACAGTCAAGAACAGGGGGCCTGGCCAGCCTTCTGTTTTGCCGAGAATCGCTTATTATAGTTTTATTTTTCTTCTGCAGTAAATTTCCCTTCCTAATATGGTTTTGTTTATCCCACTATTAAAGGGGGATTACATAGGAATTTATCCTAAGTAAATGATCATCAATGTGTACAAAGATCTAGCAGCAAGAATGTTCTCTGCAGGATCATTTATCACAGGGGGAAGGCTGCAAGCAGTCTGAGCGGGCCCAGCACCCGGGGTGCCGACGACGTCCCGGTCCAGCCATCGGCAGCAGGGGACCATCTGCGGTGCCGCGTGCGTCCTGGGGCGCGTTCGTGCATTCATCCCGTCATCCTTGCACCTTCCTCTGACTGTCCACGCAGCTCACGTTCACTGAGCCCCTTCGGAGCAAAGGCCTTTACAACGGAGTGTTTTATTCACGTGTGTGTGGATGGGAGTGTGATCAGAGATGCAGTAGAAAAGTCGGGGGTTCGTGATGGGACGGTGAGGACACTGGGGGAGCAGGGATATTGGAACACCTCCAGGCTGAGGCGTGCAAGGTGCCGCGTGGCGGTTCTGTGGCAACCAAACCCTCTCCAGCCTGCAGAACTGCAGGTAGGTCCCAAGCTGTACCCTTAGCTCCTGAGAGCGTCGTGGGCCAGGACAAGCTCGGGACTGGAGTCCAGAGACCCAGGTGCGAGTTCCTCTTCCACCCTGAGGCCTCGGCTGCCGTCAGTGAAATGAGGACTTTAATGCCTGTCTGACCTACTTCCAATAAGTCCTCACTGGTGCAGAGGAGGCCTTGCAGGGCCCTCTCTAACTGTGCAGGAAGACATGCAGGGTTAGTTTTTCCGGGACGAGATGCTCTTTGCCCCAGTAGATGCCCTCAGGCATGGCGTCCAGCTGTGTCCTTCTGGGTGTCCCCTCCCAGCTGTCCAGCTCTTGCCACTCCCCATCCCATCCGGGCTTTTCCCATGGGACCCGGGCCAGGCTCTGTGAGCCCAGCACCCAGGCCAGGCCACCTGAAACCGCCGTCATCATGGGAGCCTCCAACACGGATGGGCCCTCCCCTCAAAAGTAAATAATCAAACTTTGTTTAAAGCCCTGACGTAGTGTTTATTTGTGTTGGTCCTGCTCAGATTGAATTACACGTGCACAGGGCCTGTCCCTGAGGAATTTACCAACTCGGCCAGACACCCTGACTGATTCAGAGGACATCCAGCCAAGGCAGACCGCAGGGAGCTGGCCCAGAATACGGCTGCTGACCCCAGAGAACTTTTTGTTTGTTTCCTGATGAGGGTATGTGTGTGTGTGTGCGTGCGTGCGTGTGTGTGTGTGTACACATGTGCATGCACCCCTGCCATATTTAAACTCTCTCAAGGAGAAGGAATGAAAGAGGGAGGGAGGGAACAAAAGCAAATCTTGGAAGAGGGGCCACGTGACCCCGGGCACAGCCGTGTGCAGCCCCTGCCCTGCCCTCCTCTGGACCGGCTTTTCCTGGCACCGTCCCTCACACAGAGCTTTTGTTACCCCCCATCTCACACACACAGCCCCCCTTGCTGTCTTGCAGTCAGGACCCTCCATAATGATAGAGAAATGCCCACACTGTCTTCTGCTCCAGGCCGGCCTGCCTTCCCCTGCGGTTGGCCCCAGACGTGGTTGCCCTGGGTGTGGCCACGAGGAAGCCTAGACCAGCTCAGCAGTAGGGCCGCCAGCCGCTGGCCCAGGCAGTTTTGTGGCTTTGCATGGCCTCCACTGACTTCAAGAGCCTACCCTTCCCAGAAGGCAGCTGTGCGTGGTGGGGTCTGCCCCTGCCCACTCTGCCCGGTGGGGCGAGGGAAGACCCGTCCATAGCCCCCCAGCCGCCCCGAGCCAGCCCTCAGGCCCACCCGGTCTCTAGACGGCTGGTCCAGCCCAACCCACAGCAGCTCTGTCCAGGAAATTCTAAGAGAGACCCCGACAGCACAGCCGCTCTGAGAGTGGACTCTAGGGCCAGATTTCTGGGTTCAAGTTCTGGTGTCTGCTCTTCCGAGCTGTGTAACCTTGGGCAAGCCGTTTAACCTCTCTGGGACTTTGTTTCTTCATCTGTAAAATGAGGACAATGGTGGCATCTCCCAGGTTCTTGAGGTGGTTAGATGAGCTCTTATATGAAAAGTATGTAGAATCGTGCCAGGGACCTAAGGAAAGCTGTGTTGGTCACATGTTTAGTTTTTTAAGAAAACTGCCCAACTGTTTTCCAAAGTGGCTGCACCATTTTACATTCCCACCAGCAGCATACGAATGGTCCAGTTTCTCTGCATCCCCCTCAGCACTTGGTGTTGTCACTGTTTTTACATTTTAGCTGTCCAATGTCCGTGTGGTGATACCTCACTGTGGCTTTAATTTGCATTTCCCTGATGACTAAGGATACTGAGTTTCTTTTCATGTATTTACTTAACTGTCTGTGTATCTTCTTTGGTGAAATGTCTCTTCACATCTTTTGCCCATTTCCTAATTGAATTGTTTGTTTTTTGACTATTGAGTCTTGAGAGTTATTTATGTATTCAACGTACTACTAGTCCTTTGCTGGATGTGTAATTGGAAAGTATTCTCTCCTACTCCATAGCTTGTCTTTTCATCCTCTTAACAGCGTCTTTTGCCGAGCAAAGGTTTTCAAATTTTTTTTTTAATTAATTAATTTATTTATTTATTTATGGCTGTGTTGGGTCTTCGTTTCTGTGCGAGGGCTTTCTCTAGTTGCGGCAAGCGGGGGCCACTCTTCATCGCGGTGCGCGTGCCCCTCACTATCGTGGCCTGTCTTGTTGCGGAGCACAAGCTCCAGACACGCAGGCTCAGTAGTTGTGGCTCACGGGCCCAGCTGCTCCGCGGCATGTGGGATCCTCCCAGACCAGGGCTCGAACCCGTGTCCTCTGCGTTGGCAGGCAGACTCTCAACCACTGCACCACCAGGGAAGCCCCAAAAGTTTTCAATTTTTGACGAAGTCCATTTTTTTCTGCTTTTCCTTTTATGGATTGTGCTTTTGTTATCAAGTCTAAGAACTCTCTGCCTAGGGCTAGATCCCAAAGATGTTTCCCTGTTTCCTAGAAGTTTTGTAGTTCTATGTTAAACATTTAAGCCCATGATCCATTTGAAATTGACTTTTTATTTATTTATTTATTTATTTGAAAGCTTCTTTATTTATTTATTTATTTATTTATTTTTGGCTGTGTTGGGTCTTCGTTTCTGTGCGAGGGCTTTCTCCAGTTGTGGCAAGCGGGGGCCACTCTTCATCGCGGTGCGCGGGCCTCTCACTGTCGCGGCCTCTCTCGTTGCGGAGCACAGGCTCCAGACGCGCAGGCTCAGTAACTGTGGCTCACGGGCCCAGTTTGCTCCGCGGCATGTGGGATCCTCCCAGACCAGGGCTCGAACCCGTGTCCCCTGCATTGGCAGGCAGACTCCCAACCACTGCGCCACCAGGGAAGCCCTGAAATTGACTTTTGTGTAAGGGTGTGTAAGGTGTGAAACATAGGTTGAGGTTCATCTCTTTTTTCCTTCTTTTTTTTGTTTTTTCTTCTTTTTGAGGTTCATTTCTTTGCCTATGGATGTCCAGTTGCTCCAGCATCATTTGTTGAAAAAGTTATCTTTCTCCCATTGAATTGCTTTGCACCTTCGTCAGAAATCAGCTGGTCATATTTGTGTGTCTATTTGTGACTTCCTTCTTCTGTTCATCATTGATCTCTGTGTCTACCCCTCTGCCAATAACACACAGCCTTGATTATTGTTGCTATAGAGTAATTATCAAAATTGGGTAGACTGATTCTTCCTACTTTATTCTTCTTTCTCAAAATTGTTTTCGCTATTCTAGTTCCCTTGTGTTTCCATATACATTTTATAACAACATTTATATCTACAAAAATTCCTGCTGGGATTTTGATAGCAATTGTGTCAAACCTGTATATCAGTTTGGGAGTAACTGACATCCTTCCTATGTTGAATCTTGAAATTTCTGAACATGATATGTCTTTCCATTTATTTAGATCATCTTTGATTTCTTTATCAGCATTGTGTAGTTGTCAGCCTACAAAACCTGTACATGTGTTATTAGATTTGCACCTAAGCATTTCTTTTTTTAAAACTAGTGGTAAAATACACATAACAGGGGCTTCCCTGGTGGGGCAGTGGTTGAGAATCCTCCTGCCAATGCAGGGGACACAGGTTCGAGCCCTGGTCTGGGAAGATCCCACATGCCGCGGAGCAACTAGGCCCGTGAGCCACAACTGCTGAGCCTGCGCGTCTGGAGCCTGTGCTCCGCAACAAGAGACGCCGCGATAGTGAGAGGCCTGCGCACCGCGATGAAGAGTGGCCCCCGCTCGCCGCAACTGGAGAGAGCCCTCGCACAGAAACGAAGACCCAACATAGCCCAAAAAATTAATTAATTAATTAATTTTTAAAAAAATTACACATAACAAAATTGACTATCTTGACCATTTTTATGTGTACAGTTCAGCTGTGCTAAGTGCAGTTACACTGCTGTGCCGGGAATCTCCAGAACTCTTTCATCTTATAAAAGTGAAACTCCATTAAGCAACAACTCTCCATTTCCCGCTCCCCCCAGGCCCTGCCAGCCACCCTTCCTCTTTCTGTCTCTATGAATTTGACCCTAGGGACCTCACAGAAATGGAATCACACAGTATTTGTCTTTTTGTGACTGGCTTATTTCACTTAGCATAATGTCTTCATGGTTCATCCATGTGGTAGCATGTGTTCAAATTTCCTTACTTTTTAAGGCCAAATAATATTCCATTGTATGTATATATACCACATTTTGTTTATCGATTCAGCCATTGATGGACACTTAGGTTGCTGCCACATCCCAGCTATTGTGAACAATGCTGCTGTGAACATGGTGTACAAATATCTCTTCAAGACTGTTTTCAATTCTTTGGTTATATTTCCAGAAGTGGAATTGCTGGATCATATGGTAATTCTATGTTTAAAGGACCTGCTATGCTGTTTTCCATCACGGCTACACCATTTTACATTCCCAGCAACAGTGCACAAGTGTTCTGTTCCAATTTCTCCACATCCTTGCCAACACTAGTTATTTTCTGTGTTTTCTTTTTTTATAGTAGCTGTCCTAGTGGATGTAAGGTTGTATCTCATTATGCATATCCCTAATGATTAGTGATTTTGAATATCTTTTCATATGCTTCTTGGCCATTTTTATATTTTCTTTGGAGAAATGTCTATTCAAGTCCTTTGCCCATTTTTAAATTTTTTGTTGTTGTTGAATCTTAGGAGTTCTATATATATTCTAGGTATTCCTTGTCAGATATATAATTTTTAAATATTTTCTCCCATCCCATAGGTTGCCTTTCCACTCTGTTGGTTGTGTCCTTTGATGCACAGAAGTTTTAAATTTTGAAGTAGTCCAGTTTGTCTATTTTTACTTTTGTTGCCTGTGATTGTGGTGTCATATCTTTTTTAACAATGCAAATAGTATTATAAATATTGGTTTCTATGTGTTTATTGTTAGTCTATAAAAATGCAATTGATTTTTCCATGTTTATCTTGTATCTGGTGACCCTGCTGAACTCACTTATTAGTTCTAGGAGTTTTTCTTGTAGATTCCTTGGGATTTTCTTCACAATCATGTCATCTGAAAATTGGAATAATTTTGTTTCTTCCTTTCTGATCTCATGGCTCTAATTACTTTATCTTGCCTTACTGCATTGGCTGGAACTCCCAGCACTGTGTTAAATAGGAGTGTTGGGAGTGGACATCTTTGCCTTATTTCCAGTCTTAGGGGTAAAGCATTGAGTATGTTAGCTGTAGGACTCGTGTAGATTATCAGGTTGAGGAAGTTCTCCTCTATTCCTGTTTTTCTGAGAGTTTTTAAAAAAATCATAAATGGGCATTGATTGTTGTCAGATGTTCTTTCTGCATTGATTGATAGGACCACATGATTTTTCTGCTATCTTGTTAAAATACTGGATGACATTGATTGATTTTTGAATCCTGAGCCAGCCTTGCATCCCTGCAATAAACCCCATCTGATCACAATGTATAATTCTTTCTATATATTGCTGAATTCTATTTGCTAATATTTTAGTAAGGATTTTCATGTTTATATTCATGAGGGATATTGGGCCACAGTGGGGTTTTTTTGGTACTCTCTTTGGTTTTGGTACCGGAGTAATTCATTTCATAAAAGTTTCAAAAAGAGGGAAGTGTCTCCTCTTCTATTTTCTGGAAAAAATTATGTAAAATTGGTGTTACTTCTTCTTTAAATATTTGCAGAATTCTCCAGTGGAACCATCTGGAGATTTCTTTTTGGGGAGTTTTTAAATTTTGAATTCAGCTTCCTGAATAATTAAATGGTTATTAAAATTATCTATTTCATATTGGATGAGTTATGGTAGTTTGTGTTTTTCGAGTAATTCAGCCATTTTGTCTAAATTGTCAAATTTATTTGTGACTTGAGTTGTCAAATTGCGTAGATTTGTTATTATTATTCCCTTATTATCCTTCTGATGTTTGCAGAGTCTGTAGTGATATACTCTGTTTCATTACTGATATTCATAATTTATGTAGTCTCTCTATTTTTCTTTGTTAACGTTGTTAGAGGTTTGTCAATTTTATTGATCTTTTCAAAGAATTAGCTCTTTGTTTCATTGATTTTCTTTATTGTTTTTCTGTTTTCAATTTCATTGATTTCTGTTCTTATCTTCACTATTTCCTCCCTTCTGCTTGCTTTGGGTTTATTTTTCTCTCCTTTTTACAGGATCTTGAGATGAGAACTTAGATGATTGACTTGAGGCTTTTTCTCTTTTCTAATGTACACATAATGCTATATATTTTCCTCTCAGCACTGCTTTAGCTGTGTTCCACAATTTTGATATGTTGTATTTTCATTTTTTATTTAGTTCAATTTATTTTTTCATTTTCCTTGAGTTCCTTCTTGACTCTTAGATTATTTAGAAGTGTGTTGTTTACTCTGGTTTTTGTAGAGTTTTCTGTTATCTTTCTATTACTGATTTCTAGTTTGATTTCACTGTGACCAGAGAACACACCCTACAAAGATTCTACTCTTTGAAATTTGTTGATGTTTGCTTTATGACTCAGAATATGGTCTACAGTACGTGTTCCAAAAACACTTGAAAATACTGTGTATTCTGCTGTTATTAGATGAAGTGTCTATAAATGCTGACTAGATCCTATTAGTTAGTGATGTTGTTGAGTTCTATGCTTGTTGGTTTTCTGTCTAGTTGTTCTACCAATTGTTGAGAGAGGAATGTTGAAAATCAAGCTGTAATTGTGGATTTGTCTATTTCTTCTTTCAGTTCTATCAGTTTTTGCCTTACATATTTTGCAGCTCTGTTGTTTGGTACATACACAGTTTGGATTGCTGTCTTCTTGGTAGATTGATCCTTTTATCATTATATTATAATATCTCTTTCAGTGTCTAGTAATCTTCTCTGCTCTGAAGTCTACTTTATTTGATATCAATATACTCATTCCTGCTTTTCTTTGATTAATTTTACATAATTCTTTTACTTTCAACCTGCCTATATTGTTATATTTGAAGTTAGTTTCTTATAGACACCATATTGTTGCATTGTGTTTTTTAATCCATTCAACCAATCTGTGTCTTTTAATTAATATGTTCAGACTGTTTACAATTATGTAATTATTGATGTGTTAGAGATTAAGTCTGCCATTTTATTTTTTGTTTTTTGCTTGTTCTCTCTGTTTTTTATGCCTCTATTTTGTTTTTCCTGCCTTCCTGTGGGTTACTTGAACATTTTTTAGAATTCCATTTTAATTTATCTGTAGTTTTTTATTTGAGATATAATTGACATATAATATTAGTTTCAGGTGTACAACATAATGATTCAATATTTGTGTATATTGCAAAATGACCACCACAATGTCTTTATTTTTTTTTAAACTTTCAGTCTTTCACATTCAGTCCTTTTCTTTAAATACTTATCTATTTATTTATTTATTCATTTGGTTGTGTGGGCTCCTTAGTTGTGGCTCACCAGCTCCTTAGTTGTGGCATGTGAACTCTTAGTTGTGGCATGTGAACTCTTAGTTGTGGCATGCATGTGGGATCTAGTTCCCTGACCAGGGTTCAAACCTGGGCCCCCTGCATTGGGAGTGCGGAGTCTTATCCGCTGCGCCACCAGGGAAGTCCCCACAATAAGTCTTACGCTTATCTTTGCGTAGCTTTTTTAGTGGTTGCTACAGGTATTAAATTACATATACATACGTTATCACTGCCTCCTGGTGTTTTCGTATTACCAATTTGAGGGAAGTATAGAAACTTTACTTCTTTTTATATCCCTTTACCTTCCCCTGTTTATAACATAATTGTCGTATTTCCTTTATATACATTTAGGACATCAGACTGTGTTATAAGTTTTGCTTCAAACATCAAACATAATTTAGAAAACTCAAGAGAAGGAAGCCTCATTGCATTTACCCATATTTTTACTTAATGGGTTTTTTCTTCCTTCCTGATATTCCAAGGTTTCTTCCCTTTCATATCCTTTCTGTTTAGAGAACTTCTTTTAGCCATTCTTTTCTTCTGGCAACAAATGCTCCTGGCTTCCCTTCATCTGAGAATGTTCTTGATTTTCCCTTCATTCCTGAAGGATATTTTTACTGGGTTCTGGGTTGATAGTTCTTTTCTGTTAGTACTTGAAAAATATTGTGCCACTTCCTTCTGGCCTCCACGGTTTCTGATGAGAAATCCATTGTCATTTCAATTGTTTTTTCCCCTGTAGATAAGGTTTCCTGTTTTGCTGGCTGCTTTCAAGATTTTTTTTTTCTGTCTTTAGTTTGCAGAAGTGTAATTGTGATGTGTCTTGTGAATTTCTTTAGGTTTATCCTGTTTGTCTTTTGCTAAGCTTTTTGGATCAGTAGGTTTATGTCTCTTACCAACTTTGGGACATTTTCTGCCATTATTTCTTAGAGCAGTGGTCCCCAGCCTTTTTGGCACCAGGGACCGGTTTCATGGAAGACAATTTTTCTACAGACCAGTGTTGGGGGGATGGTTCAGGTGGTAATGCAAGCAATGGGGAGCGGCAGATGAAGCTTTGCTCACTTGCTGCTCACCTCCTGCTGTGCGGCCCAGTTCCTAACAGGCCACGGACCTTTACTGGGGGTTGTGGACCCCTGTCTTAGAGTACTTTGTCGGCTCCGTTCCCCTTCCCCTCTCTTACTAGGACTTTGAGGACGTGAATTAGGTCTTTTGGTCCCTAAGGGTATGCTTATTTTTTTCATCATACTTGAGCTGTTCTTTCTGCTGTTCATCCTGGGTAGTTTCTATTGTTCTGTCTTCCAGCTCACGGATTCTTTGTTCTGTCTCTTCCGTTCTGCTGTTGATTCCATCCACTGAGATTTATATTTCAACTCTTCTATTTTTCAGTTTAACATTTTCCATTTGGTTCTTCTTTATATCTTCTGTTCTCTGCTCCTCATTACCCCTGGCTGGGGGTGGGCATCCAAGCTCCTCACTTGGTCTCCACAGACAATGAACTGGGGGTCGTGGCCTCACTACCAGCAGGTGGCGAGGGGGGGGGTGGTCCTGCTCCAACTTGGCCCATTCTGACACCACCCTGTCAGGGGTCTCACTGCAGCTTCAGCCTGGGGAGGGAGGGTGACCTCTGCCCCCCACTCAGCCTTTGCTGGCGTGGGTGGAGGTGGCTGAACTGTGCTATTGGCTGGAGTGGAGCAGTTACTGCCCACAAGTTTTCTATCTTGCTAGGCTCCCTCTTTCCTGGTCCCTTGGCTGGAGAGAGCAGGCTTTTGTTGGGGCTGTTTTTGGTTTGTGCCCGTTGGCGTCTCTGAGTTACTGTCTTCTTCAGCTCCAAGTCTGGGATGCATGAGGCAAAAAGAAAACCCAGGGACCTCACCACCATGAGAACCTCGGGAGGTTCCCTTCCAATCTGCCTTTTTCTCTCCACCTTTTAGGGTCCTCTTGTGTTTGTTTTATGTATGATGTCCAGGGTTTTTAGTTGTACTTCATTGGTTAATAGGGAGAAGTACTCCACATCTTCCCAGAATTATTTTTGAACACCTGGCTATGCCAACCTTTGGGGATGCAGAGACAAATGAAATTAATTCTTTGCTTTCAAAGAGCTCAAAGGAGAGGAGACAGATGTGCAAACAAATAGATCAAACAGTGCAGTCTAAGTATTTTGGTGGGAGACTAGAGGCCGTGTGCTGGGGGCTGGAAGGAGGTGGGGTGGGGGCAGGGCTGGCTTCTTAGAGGCCGTCATACTTGAGCTGGACTGTGAAAGATAAGCAGCCTTGTGGCTGGACGCGGTAGGAAAGGGCATTCCAGCGGGGGACACAGCAGGTACAAAGGTTTAGAGGCATCAGACAGCACCAGGGTTCAGAGAGCTCACTGCAGGCTGTTTGCAGAGGCTGGGGCTTGGCTGGAAGGGAGGGCTGTGAGGAAACCCAGGAAGCTGGTGGAGGGAGGGAGGGAGGGAGGGAGGGAGTGGGGACGGGACCACAGAGCGCACTGTGTGCTGTGCTAACCTGAAGGTTTAAGCATGAAATGATACGGTCGGATTTGTATTCCTGGCCAGTCATCCTGGAAGGGATGACACAGGAAGTACCGAGGCCAGCAAGCGGGGTTCTGTTAGGGTTCAAGCGAGGGCTGGGCGTGGACAGCGCTGGTGGAGGTGGACCGCAGGGGTGACCTCGAGGGGTATTTAGGAGACAAGATTTGCAGGGTGGAACGGAGGCGGGAGGAGGGGAGCCCCAGCTGAGAGAAGGGGATCAGGCTTTGAGAGGGGACGAGAGGGAAGGGGACGGGTCCGGCTGTGGACGCGCTGGGTTTGGAGAGTCTGAACTGCCCAGTGAGGACGGCAGACGTGTCTCAGCAGAGACGTTAAAGCCGGAGAGAGGGATGGGGTTGGGATCGTCACGTGGAGCTGGGAGTGAAAATCATGGAGGCTTTGAGACTTGAAAAAGAAGATCCAGAGCGTTGCCACCACGTTTCGGAGGAGGACGGGGAAGGTCAGAGCAGGGCCCTGGCGAGGTTGGATCAGTCTCACCAGGACCACCTTCCACGTTTCTAAGAGGAAAGCATCACGCGGGGAGCCCGCTCCGTGAGGGATAAACAGAGGAGGAAGTGGCTTCCACTGCCGGCCGGAGGACCAGGCGCCTGTGGAACCAGAGGGCCAGTCGGGCAGGGGCCGGGGCCACCCAAGTGCTGCCAGAGCTGCCTCCTGAGGTAGAGAGGGAGGGAGAGAGGACCCCGGTGCCAGGGCTGCGCTGGCAGGACTCAGCCAGGAGCCGGAGCTTAGGACCCCGGGCTAGGCCCCTGCAGGGCTCGGCCGTCCCCCGCCACACACAGGGAAGAGCGTGGGGTAAGCAGGGGCAGAGAGCAGGGCCCGGGGCCCAGGGGCCTCAAGAAGAGAGTCCTCCGCAGCACCTGGGGCCTCTGAGGGCTTGATGACCCGAGGGGAAGTGTGCTCTGGAAGGAGCCAAGGAGAGCATCGGTGACCTCGGGGAAGGAGCCGAGGCCCATGTCCACCCGGCCTGGTGACCCGGGGCCTAGCCCTCGACACCTTCAACAAGCTGGACCCGACCCCAGACGCAGCCGCTCCCCTCGTGAAGTTCAAACTCACACCCACTCCTGATGTCAAGCTCCAGTGCTGGTTGCTCCCCGTCTGCCCAGCCTTTGGAGCCTGTGTGCCACCTACCTCAGCATCTCCCCCGCCGAGGCCTGGGCGGGGCCAGCCCACGTGGGCGTCCCGGGGCTCCTCTCTGCCTGGCCTGGCCCCCGCTGCACCCAGCTCACCCGTGTGGGGACAATGGCCTTGGTCCCCGCGCTTGGAGAGGGCCTGGTGGGGCGAGGCCCCCGCCAGGACCCAGCATCCCGGTGCCCTGCTGTGTTAATTGTCCAAGCCACCAACAAGCCCAGCCTGTTCCTCGGCTGCAATTAAGACAGAAAGCTCGTTATCTCCTGCTGTATCATCTGCAGACTCTGCTGAGGGCTTTCTCTCAGGAGCAGCACCTGCAGAGGCCAGTGGAGGTTGGCATTAACCCCTTCCCTGCTGTCGTCGGGACCCTCTGGTCCTAGGAGAGCCAGCTCCGCAGGCAGCTGGGGCTGATGGGAAGGGCTCTGTCACAGCCTCGCTGGGTGACCTTGGGCAGACAGGTGACTTTCTCTGAGCCCTGGGAACCCTTTCCTCCCCGCCCTTCTGCCCGGGAAGCTGCTCGAGCTGTCGGCTCCCTTGAGTAACTGTGTACGTCCCGGGTCTTACCCAGTCGTGTACAAACAGTCCTTCCCGCAGTCAAGACCCTGTGCTTCTGGATGAAGCGTGTACATGGCCTGATGACCAGAGCTGCTCGTGCGGGGGGATCTGCTGGCTGAGACCTTGAACTGCCCAAAGGGACTTGAATTTAATAGGATTTGCAGCCCCACGTCTCAGTGTGTCCTTCAGCAAGTCGCTTAATCCCTCTGTGCTCTAGTTTCTTCCTCTGAAAAATTAGGGAATCCAACTGGATAACCTCCGAGATCCTTTCCAACTGAGAAATCCCATTACCCACGATGATTTCTTCTATACAACACAATTTGAGAAGGAAGGAAATTAGCATTTACTGAACCCCTAGCATGTGCCAGGACTTGCACGTGTATCATTTTTCCCATTTTAAATGTGAGGAAATAAGGTTCAGAGAGATCGAATAAGTTGTCCAAGGCCAAACATCCAGTGCACAGAGGACTCTGGGTTGAAATCCACGTTGATGAGGCTTCAGAGCCATTGCTCTTTCCATGACCCCGTGTATTAAGAGGGCTGCCCGCCTAAATGACTCCTTACAAGACGGGGCTGAACGCAGAGGGAGAAGTGACCTCACTTAAGACAAAGGGGTCTGAATTCGGACCCCTTAACTTCTCCGGAATCATGGTATGTCCAGGAAAGAATGAATGAGAAAGAACCACACTCCCTCTGGTCTCCAGCGTGACTGAGAGATGGCCTGAGATGTGTGTGCAGACCCTGAAAGTAAAATAAACGAGTTTATATAATCTTCAGGCATCGGGCTCTTGTTGCCATCCGGGTAAACTGAGCCCAGAGATGGAGCACAGCTGTTAAATCAGCAGCCGCTCCAGGCTGGGATGAGCTTGTGGGCAGCAGAGCCCCCTGCCGCCCGCTGAGACCCCTCCTGGGCCCGTTTCTAGAATGTTCTGAGTCCGCAGAAGCTGGCCTGGGCTTACCCATCGGTCGGCTGACAGGCTGGGACAGCTCGGATGCTTCACCAAGGTCCTGATCCTGGACCTTCTGCACAGATGGCTAGTCTGCTCCTGAGTCATCCAGAGAGAGGGGTCTGGGGACAGTCTGGAGCAGACAGGGCTGGAGGGGGTCCAGGAAGCTCTTGGCTGGCTGGCAGGGAGCCCAGACCCTGGAGTCCCAGGAGGGAGGGAGTGGGGGGAAGAGCCCCTGCGTCTGCAAACTGAGGAGCTCAGAAGAGTGAGAGGCAGGCCTAGAGTCCTCCCTCTGGAAGCAGCTGACTGAGTTCCTCCCACCCGCCTCCCCAGCCCTTCCCCGCCAAGCCCAGCAGATAAGACGATGCTCCCTGACCGGGTTCCGCACTGGGACCGCCGTCGGGGGCCCCGCTCTTACCCCCCACCCCGTCTCTCAAGCTCTGAGCAGCTCCCCGAAGTCGGACCCTGGGCTGGATGCCCCAGGTTTGAGGGTTCTGGATTCGTGGTGCCTCATCTTTTGCCGAGGGCTTTTCTGTGGAGCATGAGAGCCTGGGAGCCGCACATCTCAGAGTGTGTCCTGTGAGGGGGGGCGCACAGGTGGGGCCCTGTGGTCAGCTACAGTTTGCAAAAGCAGTCAAGTCCATCTGCCTCTTGGAATATCCATCCGCATTAACGTAGAAATTCTCCACAGAATTCTTTATTCACAGGCACCAAAGGAAAAATCCGTAAATTGGATTTGATCAAAATTTAAAACTTTGGGGACTTCCCTGGAGGTCCAGTGGTTAAGACTTCACCTTCCTATACAGGGGGTGCGGGTTCGATCTCTGGTCGGGGCGCTAAGATCCCACGTGCGTCATGGCCAAAACACCAAAAACATAAAAACACAGAAGCAATATTGTAACAAATCCAATAAAGAGTTTAAAAAAAAAATGTGAAACTTTGGTGTTTCAAAGGACACTATCCAGAAAGTGAAAAGATAGCCCACAGAGTGGGGAAAAGGTTTGCGAATCGTGTATCTGACGAGAGTTCAGTACTCAGAATATATAAAGAACTCTTGCACTCAACAATAAAAAAGACAAATAACAATTTTTAAATGGGCAAAAGACTTAAATAGACATTTCTCCCAAGAAGACGTACAAATGGCCAACAAGCACTTGAAAAGATGCTCAACATCATTAGTCATCAGGGAAATGCAAATTAAAACCACAGTGAGATGTCACCTCATAGCCCCTAGGATGGCTGTCATCAAAAAGACAGAAAACACCGAGGGTTGACAAGAATGTGGGGAAATGGGCGCCCTCACACATTGCGGGTGGGAACGTAAAATGGTGCAGTTGCTCTGGAGAACAGTTGGGCAATTTCTCAAAAACTTAAACATGGAGACGCCAATTGACCCAGCAATTCTACTTCTTGGTGCGTACCCAAGAGAACTGGACGGGGACAGGTTGAGAATTCCCGCTTTCCAGAGAAGTAAAGGAGAAATAGACATCTAGGAAATGAGGATAATAATATTTAGTACCTTGTAGGGTTGCTGTGATGTTAAATGAGTTAATATATGTAAAACAAGGAAGAAAACACTTGTTGTTGTTATTACTGGAGCACATGCTATGGGATCATCACCAAGTGTAAGTTGTACAGCTTCTTCCTTAAAGCCACCCTATAAGGAGGACGTCAGCGTCTCCACTTCACAGATCAGAAAGTGAGAGTCGAGGCCGGGTTAGTAGCGCCCAAGGCCGTGTCGCTAGTAAAGGACAGGTAGGGATGCAAGCAGCCTGCGACTCCAGGCACCTGCGGCCTCTAGTTCCAGCCTAAAATGTCCCCAGGGGTGAGGCCCTGCCTGACTTAGTATGTGTGCAGGTTTATGGAAGGACGGTTTACAGGAAATGAAACCCAGCGAGCGTTTACAGACGGATACAGCCCTTTAACCGCCTTCACAAGCATGATTTACAACATTTCTAGCTCTTCAGAAAGTTTCTGTTGATCCCTTGCTTCCTGGCCCCGGCAACCCCGGCCTTGCCTTTCTGGACTCAGGTGGTAGGTGCCCGAGCCCAGCGGGGAGGGTGTGCAGGGGGGTGGGGACTGCTGCTTGGTTGGGGGGCAGCTGGGGGCCAGGGCAGAGCGTCTGGTCAGAGCCGGGGCTGGGCCGGGCCTCAGGCTCATCAGCTTGTCAGCCAGGCCTCCCTCCACCTTTTCAGCTGAGCACGTGGCCGGGCACCGGGAAGGAAGGGGTGAGGCTGGACGGTCCTGCGGTCCTGGGCGGAGCTAGGAGTCCGGGCCTGACCGCACCTCTGACTCTGTGACTGGCTCACCCACGATGCCGGCGGTGACTGTCTTCACGGCAGCAACGTCACCCCCACCTGGCGCTCCTGGTGCCCTTCTGCTGCTTCCTTTTTCTGCAACCTCAGCACCATCCAGCCTGCCTCCTGTCTTTTTCTTCATCACCTCTCTTCTCACTAGAATGTACTTTGCTCTGAGGAGGACGATGGGGCTGAGTTCCCAGCCCTGAGAATGAGGACCCAGCCCGCTCCTTTGCTGCCTTGTAAGACGGGCTGTTGGATTCCAAGATCCCTACGGCTTCTCTCTGGCTCTACGCTCTGGATTTTCTCCTCCACTCAATGCACCAGGGGGTCGCCTGGGAGCAAAGAGGCAGAGGAGCGAGGCTGCTGCGTGGTTGTCACCCCTTAGCAGCAAGTGACGGGTTGGTCCCATAAGGAGAAGTGTGCCCGAGGGCCTCTTTGTCAGGTGGTAGGGAGGGAAAGGGCTGTTTGCATAGCCTCTCAGTGTCATGGCTAGGTGGGCCCCCGCTGCTCCCGCCTGGGGGAGGGGCTGAGCAGGCCTGGCATCAAGGGGGGGCGGCGTGGGGAGCGGGTTGGCACTGGGGAAATAAGCACATACAAATGTATGCAGATATATGCAAATCTCTGCAGCTCTGCTGCTGCCCTCAGCGCTGGTCTCTGGGTAGGAGACCCACAGCCTCACCCCGGGGCCCACCCCAGGTGCGCCGTCCCCTGTGGCCGAGAATCCCCCTTCCTGCTCCTCCCTCTCAGCGCCCCCCACCCCCATGCGAGGCCTGAGAGAGTGAGAAAGCTGAGTCAGGAGGTGGGGAGACTGGAACGGCAGCGCCATCCCTGAGCTCCCGGCTGCAGCCCCTACTCGGGCCCAGAGCCCCAGATGTCCACCTCCCTCACCGACACGCCACTCACGATCTGGAGTGAGATGAGGCAGGGCTTGGCGACACCTTAGATGCAGGCTGAGCTCCTTCCCCCCTCTGCCCCCCCTCCTCTCCCCCTGGGGGAGGGGGAGGGCCCGGAGGTGTGGGAAGCTGCCCCACCCGGTGGGAAGCCAGCTTTCTAGGTTTGGGCCTTTACTGTTCCAAGCGCTGCCTGCCTCGCCCCTCCTCTGCCTTCAGCCCCCTCTGCTCCGCGCGCACCCCCCCAACATCCGCCGTCAGCAAATCTCGGTGGAACCAGCAGTGGCGACACAACCCTGGATCAGAGTTTGAGGGAGACACACAGGCCTTGCCCTGAGAAAGCCTACGGTCACTTTGCAAAGGTGGGGACACGGGGAGGGAGGCGCAAACCACCGCCAGGCCTAGAGTGGGGTCTGGAGGGCGCCTGGCTCAGCTCCTTGCTTTGCTGCTGAGGAAGCAGAGGAAACAGTGGGCAAGGGCTTCCCTAGAGCACACAGCAGGGTCCCCTGACCACCAGGCCGGTGCTCTGCAGGCCACGCCTCGCTCGCTTGTCCCTTTAGTGGCTGTGAGGGGTCGACAGTGAGTGGGGATCAGGAATTGAAGGATGGGGGCCTTCCTGGAAGAGGCGGTGTTAGGATCGTGCTCTAAAGGCTGAGTCGTGAAGAGTGGCAGGACGAGGCGAGTGGTTGTGTCCACAGGACGTGAGGTTGGTTTGAGCCAGGTCTTGTGGCCCAGATGGCCAAACGGAGGCTCGCTGTTGGAGGGGCAGGTGGCCCGGGGCCATTATCTCCCATCGGAGCAGCACCTGCAGCCCAGGCGCGAGTCCAGTGGCAACTGGGTTCCGTGGGTGGCCCCGTCACTCTCAGAGGCTGCTGTTCTCAGCTAGGGGCCATGTCCCCTCACCCTCCTCCCCATCACCAGGGGTCTCTGTGGACAAACACAACAAATACGTCTCCAAGCCCCGAGCGGTGGGTCCCTCGGAAGGCGGAAATTTGGGTCTCTGGGGCTGAGTAGGGGCTGCGACCAAGCGCTCAGCGGCTCAGCGTGGGCCGGGGAAAGAGGTGTCCAATCACCCCCGCCGCGCCTGGCTCTCGCAGGCCTTCGGTGCCTGACGCCTTTCCCAGCCGCAGTCAGTTTCCAGCGCAGGCCTAGCTCATCCATCAGTCCCACCATGCCTGTCAGCAGGTTGCGGCGACGCTGGTTCCCAAGCTTCAGTCTGCTCCAGGCCGGAGACAACTTCCCCTCCCTTGGAGGGGGCAGCCGCGGGGCAGCTGCAGGCCCCTAAATTAAGACCTCTGCTCTCCCCCAGCCCGGGGACCCCAGGCTCCATAACCTGGACCACTGTCGTCTTTGGCGCTAGTCAGCTTTCCCCCAGTTCGTCAGGCCCCAGGGCACTGCCTAGACACAGGTGAGCCAGAGGTTTGCAGAACCAAATCCAGAACCGAGAGCTTATCCAAGTGCTGGGGACCTGCTGGCCCCGTTCTCTTCTGACTCCTCCTTGTCTCAGCAGTTCTTCTGGCTTCTGTGTGCCGGGCGTGCACCGTGCTTGCCGTCTTTAGTGAGTCTCTGTGACAGGGCCTCTGCTGGCACTCCGGTGGGGGTGGGCAGGCAGCGTGGCCTGAGCCTGGGTGCTGTCTCCGCTCACCGCCAGGCTGGGGACCCCAGGGGCCCCAGTGCAGGCTCCTCCCCGACTCCCAGCCGCCCCCTCCGGCCCTGCCCTTCCTGCCTCTGCTCCAGCCCGGCTGCGGGAGAGGCAGGGGCCTGGGGCCAGCGGAGGCTCCCGGGATGGAGATGAATTGCGAGCGGGTGTTCAGTCTCACTTTTGGCCCCGCGGGTCGTTGTAGTGGGACCACCCCGGGAGCAGGTGGGAGAAGAGACCAAGTGCACGAGCATCCTGAGAGGCCGGGAGCCGGGAGCCGGGGGGTCTGGTCTGTCTGCGGGGATGGGACCACACACCCCGGCCCCACAGGCGGCTCAAAAGGCCCTCCCGGGCGGTCACCCCGGCACTGTGCCGGCGGGGCTCCTCTCTGCCGCGCCGTGTGCCTCATGCCCCCAAGCTTGGAAGGTAGGGGCTCCTGGGACGACCCGGGGGAAAGGAAGGGAGGAGGCGCCGCCGGAATGGGAAGGCGAGGCCGTGCCCAGGCTGCACGGGGTCTGGCGAGGCCGTGGGAAGAAGCCTTCAGAGCGGGTTGCGGAGGGGTCTGTGGTCAGACCAACTGAGGACAGCTCGGGACCAGTAGCCCGAGGTGGGGCCGGGTCAGACCAGGCTCTAGCAGAACCCTCCGTCGAGCCCACCTTCACCGGGAGGACGGCTGAGCCGCTGGGTTCCCCCAGAGGAAGGGGGCGGGCAAGGCAGGCGGGAGGTGGGCCTAACTCCGGAGCGCGGCTCGGCAGGATTCTCCCTGTGACACGTGGCGGGTCGGGAGAGGTGGGGTGAGGGGGGTGCAGCAGGGAGGGAGCTGGCCCTCGCCGAAGCTGGCCTGGCCCGGCAGAGACCCGAGCAGAGGCCCAGGCGGAGCAGCAGACCTGAGGCAGCTCCAGCCTCGCCCACCGCCGGGCCCGGGAGCTGTCCAGCACGGAGCCTGCTGAAACCAGCAGGGGCCTGGCCCGCAGGAGGCTCTCCCAGGGGCCCTCTGTGGCCCACTGCCCGCTCTCTGCCCCAGGGATTGAGAGACCAGCGTCGGGGGTCAGGCAGAGAAGGGGAACGCCCAGCGGAGGATCTCTGCTCCTTCTCCACGGGGACGGGTACGGGGACGGGGACGGGGACGGGGACGGGTAGGGGAGAGAAGCAGCACGTGTTCAGTTCTGAGCACCAGCAAGGGCGAGGTCTTTGCTCTGCTCTCCACCTCCTGTGGCCCCGGGGGAGGGACACGAACGCATCGGAGGATCGCTCATGCCTCTAGTCTGACTGTATCACCGGGAGGGGAGTGGCCTGCTGCAGCGGCCCCTGGACCCGCCACGTAGCTGAGGACCCAGGTTTCCTCCGCTGTAAAATGAGAGGGTGAGGTTATCCGCCTCCTGGGTTTTGTGAAGGTGAGCTGGGCTGAGGCAGGTGCCGTGCTGGGAGCAGGGGGAGAGTGGCCGTAAACGTCGGCCTTGTTATTCGTCCTCCAAATGGTAGGCCTGGTCCAGCTGCAGGCCCACCTCTCCCACCAGGCTGGTTGTGAGGGTCCTTTCCCATCATTCCCAGGCTGGTCCATGTAGCCATCTACTGGACCTCATTTATTGAGCATCTACTGTGTACACGGGTGCAGGAGGTGCAACGATGCACAAATACGGTCCCGCCCAGGAGAGCTGCCAGCCAGGTGGGATGGGATTTAACAAGAGAGAAGCAGTGGGTCTGGGGTGGGATGACAGGAAATGACCCCTGAGGAGCAGCCTTTGATGCGAGGAAGGATGAGGAAGGGGAGGGTGAAGGGGGTGAGGAGAGGGAACGGTCCAGGCCTCCTGCAGCCCGCCTGCTGCCCATCCCCTACCGTCCAGCGTTTCCCAGGCCACACACACGCCAGCCTCCGCCCCGCTGCTCCCCACACCTTCCGCCACCTCCCACCCCAGCCTGAAGGCAGCTGCTTACCCGGGGCTTCCGGGTAAGTCTCCTTGTGCAGACCACAGCCTCACGTAACCGCTGACACGCCCTGGGGGCCTCTGGTTACAGCCTGAGGGGAGGATTCGAGAAGACCCCTTCCCGCTGTGCCCACCGGGCTGGGGGCCGAGCTGGGGGCACCCAGCAGCCGGTCCAGCAAAGGGGCGAGATTTCCTCCCCTCCCCCCAGGCCTCAGAAAGCTGTGCACAGCATCCCACCTGCTTCCTGTTCAGTGGGGACACATTCCCGGCCTGCTTCCTCCCCAGCTGCCTCTCATTTCCTCCCTCCCTCCCATGGCCCCCTCAGCATGCAGAGGTGAGGCGTCCCTGCCCTGCCTGGCTTCCTGGGCCCCGGGAGCCCCCCACCCGCCTGGGCTGGACGAGCAGCGGGGCTCAGGGCACCTGGTGCTGGAGTCTCAGGCTCCTCCATCGCTTGAGCTCTGGTGCTGAGCCCAAGACCCACGGAGACAGAGAACCAGCTGTGCAGACGGTGCCAGGGGGCCCGGGCGTCCTCCTGGAGGGGACGATGTCTGAGCTGAGCAGGAAGGGTGAAGAGAAGTTAGCTGGAGGAAGACTTGAAGCCACGTGGTAGGGGCAGGCGGGGGGATGATAAGACTGGAGGGTAAAGTCCGAGACGGAGAGGCTGGGAGGTGAGGCTGGGAAATGGGAGGAGTCAAGTCTAGGGGGGGTCTCTGGGCCCCCAAGAAGCTTGGTTTGATTACACGGGGGAGTCGTGGTCAGCCCCACAGTTTGGCCGGGTCCTGTGGCCGCAGCGAGGAAATGGTGTGAGTGGACCAGCTGCAGGGCAGGAGAACAAGGCGTCTGTCCTGGTGAGAAATAAAGGGACCTGAGTTAGGGCTGTGGCACGAGGGTGCAGGGGTCAGGAAAAGCCGGCAGGACCGCAGGTCTGACCGGACATCCTTGGCCTGGAATTGGGAACCTGGCTGTAGCTCTGTGACCTTGGACCACCTCTCACACTCTCCGAACCTCAAGTTCATCATGCGTCGAATGCATCCCCACCTTAGGGGTGGAGCCAGGGTGATGGAAGCAAAGGCGGCAGGTGAGGGCAGGCGTCCTGCTGACTGTTGATTGCTGGCCTGTAGAGGCCCTGTTAGGACGCCAGCCCCGCTCTGCTGCTCCAGCTTGGTGATGGGTAGATGGGAGACAGGTGTGCTGTCTCTCTGGGGCCGGCAGAGCCCTCCAGGGGGCATCGTACCCCATTGCCTTCCTTGGACAGGTGACCATCGTCAGGTGGGGCATTAGAATCAGGAGGGCTCTGCCCTTCAGGAAGCACTTCTGGACCCTCTCCTGGGGTCGGGGCTTCTGTTGGCCCTACGTGGCCACGAGGAGAATAAGACAGACCTCTGCCAGCTGGCCGGCCGCCTCCTACACGGACTTCAGCAGCCCAGGGTGGTCCCCCGGGAAGCAGGATCCCACAGCGGGTCGGGGTGGGGCTTCTGGGACGATAAGGTCGCACTGCTCTTGGATCCCTCGTTGCAGTGTTTCCTGGATCCTCGCCTTGTCATTTTCTTGTGTCCAACCCAGTCTTGCTGGCTGGAAGGGGACTCCTTTTCTTCTAAGGCCCTCTTTTCAGTGGCAATGGGGAACAAAGGATTTATATCTGTGAAGCCCGTTAGCCCGCCTCCCCGTGACCTGCACTCTGGGATAAGCACCTGAGTCCATCAGTCTCTCGCCGGCGGGCCCTCGCCCTGTACCCCATCATAGGCCACAGAGCACAAAACAGGTTGGTTGGGGGCTTCGAGAGGCCCCGGCCCACGGTTGCCACAGGAGGGTGAATTTCCTGGCAGTTCTGCATCAGGGCACCGGCCCCCCCAAATGCAGGACTCAGGGCCTGCTCTGATGCATCAGTCTTGGGAGCTCCTCTCCACAAATCTGTGTCTCTAGGAAATCAAAGCCCTTCCCGTGAGCCCCTTTTAGGGGCAGGGGACCATCAGGCAGGCTTCCTAGCGCCGGCTCTGACTCTTAGCACCCCTCGCGTAATTGCTCTGAAAGAGACCATGCTAAGGTACAGAGGGAGGAGGGCTCTCTGTGTCATAAACAGGGAGAGAGATTTAGTGGGTTTTAAGCTCCACAGTCATCTCCAGGGAGAGCTTGAGAGGGGAAGAATAACACTTTATTTGGAAACAATTCTGCCGAGGCCCCTCTCAGCTTCCCTCTTCCTGCTGTTCATCACCAAATCTTCTGTGCTCAGAAACAGGCTGAGTTGTGAAATCAGGCCAAATCCTGGGCTGCGAACCAAGGGGGCAGCTCCGGCCAGGCTGTGTGCCCTGGAGGGGAAGGGTCTGGAGCAAGGCAGCTAATCTGTGATTGTGGTCACTTCATCCCTATAGCTCCTGGGGACAGAGACCCCACAGTCACCCTTAAAAGCCTTAGTACCGTTGAATGACCTCCATTCGCGCAGAGGAAAGCTCCAGGAGAGAGACCCATCTCTTGCTCTTCTTGCTGCCTGTGACCTGCCCAGAATCGCCACACCCGTCACTCCCGAGTGACAGCAGCCCAGATGCCTTCTCCTCGTCCCCTGGAGCACGGTGCAGACAGGCTGGACTTTGCAAAAGAAAATTTAAATTTTAAAATGTAGGGGAAGCGAACTGCAGCGGGGGGTCCTGGAACAGAAGAAAGACATTGGTGGAAAAACTGGTGAACTCTGAAGAGAGTCTGTAGTTTGCTCAGCAGTAACGAGCTGATGTTAAGTTCTTTGTTTTCACAAACGTACCTGGATACGTGAAGCTTCAGCATGAGGGTAGCTGGCTGAGGGGCACACGGGGACTCTGTACTCTCTTTGCAGCTTTTCTGTAAGTCTGAAATTACTTCAAAATGTAAACTTTATTTTTTAAAAGGTGGAGGGAGGGACAAAAAAAGAACAAAGATGAGTCAGGAAATTCAAGAATAGTGAGGGTTAGCATGCTTTGGTGTCTGATCCCTCCATCCTCGTGGGAAAGCAGAGTGCCCTCCGGGGGCAAAGCTCCTGCATCCGGTTGATCCGGAGATCACCGCCCTCCGGCTCCAGTGGTCCCCTACCTGAAGTCTGGAGGTTGGCCCCCTCCCAGGGCTTCTGCAAAAGTTGAGTCAGTAAACCCACTTTTTCCCTTTCCTTCTTTCTGAGCTCTCTGACCCCCAGGGGGGGCTCCCCTCCCAGCTTCCAGTCCAAGACAGACTGATTAAAGTCCTACTGGTCACCGATCCCCATCCAACTCCAGGGAGTGACTCAACTGGAGGAGTCTTCAAACCCATCGTCTAAATGGAATCTCACGTGGAGAGCCAAGGTTTAAAACAGACCAACTTGAAGCTAAAGTGGGGGCCCCCCCGCACCCCTTTCCACCCACTCATGGGAGCTGCAGCGGGGTCCCCACAAGCCCTTTGGACCACCGAGCCCTGCCCAGCTTCAGGACCAATTGCTCCCCCGCCCCTGCCCCCAGTCTGGGGCTCACACCTGCCCCTCCCCTCCCCACCAGAGGGAAGGGTTTTGCAAACGTCCACCCTTCAAGGGTCCAAAAGGATCACGCCCGCCACGAGTGTCAGAGGGCTGCTCCCCTGAACCTCTTCTGTTGCTGCAATCACAGCTTTTTTCTCCGGCACAGGAGAAAAAGACCTGAACGCTGTCAGACCCAGAGTAACTCTCTGTTCTTGAATTAATCCTCTTCTAAATTATCCTTTTTTTAACCGTGAAGTCACTTAGAGTCCTTCAGGCTTGGGCCCCAGGGCCAGGCCTTCCGAGGCCTCCCGAGAAAAGGGCCCACGCGGAGGCTGCTCTAAGCCGGGCTACCCCAGGAGGGCGGGCTGTCCCCAGGCCCCCCGGCCCACACTCACGGCCGCCCCAGCCTGGCAAGCCTGGCTCAGGCCCAGCAGAAGTGGTACCAGCATCCCTCTGACGCCTGTGGCATTATTGGAAAAGTCAGCTTCGAAACCACAGAGGGATTCAGCGTTGGGGGCTTGGGCTGGGGCGAGCTGCAGACCGCGAGGCGGCTGTGTGACCACCTGTCTGCCCACCCCCTGGTCCTGGCGTGACCCTTGAAGCTGGCGAGCCGTTTCCCTGCTCAGCCAGTTGCATTGCTCTCTGAGGACAGGACCAGAAAATTACAGCAGGAGGGCTTCAGGCTAGACATCAGGAATCACTCCAGAACGTTATGGGCCCGAAGCAGTTTGCGGAGTCGCCTTCCTGCGAGGCAGCCAGTAGTTTGCCGAGGCTCCACCTGCCCAGGTAACCCAGGTCAGCCCTGCCCCCTTGAGCTCCTCTTCTTCTGTGACTTGGGGACGCCCGCGTGGCAGTCCTGAGAGAGTCCCAGCCTGGACCCGCCGCCTCGCTATGACGCGTGCAGGGGTGGCTGTGGTCTGTCCTCGCCCGTGGCTTCTGCCTCTGCGTCTGCCGACGGAAGCCACTGTTCTGGCCACGTTCATCCGCTCGGCGATCAGCCTGGAGGATGTGCCCTTGCTTCGCCTTCTGTGCGCCCGCACGCGCTCTCTCTCCTCTCTCCGGGGTCACATGTGACCGGGGTGCTGGGAAGGGCACCCGGCACTGCTGAGCCATCCCTTCCTTGAAGGAAGACTGAAAGTCGGGGGCCACGCTTTACGCCTCGGAGCACAGACCTGGGCGTGGACTCAGGAACGGTGCCTTGGCTTTTAGGGCACTTAGGGCACCCGCTGGGTGCTCAGGACGGGCACAGGCTTGTCATGAGCCCACTTGAATCTGGTCCTCCTGATGGCGTCCCAAGGGACAGACTATTACCCCCCCATTTCATGGACGGACAGCTGGCCCCTAGAGAGATTGGGGGCCTGACTGGGTCTCAGACAGTAGGTGCGTGAGTCTGGGTGGAAGCCAGCCGGGCATTGGGAGCCAGGCTCTCTCCATTCCACGTAACCTTTCCATTCTGGTCACGATGATGGTGACTAAGAGAACAAGGAATGGTGGGTCACAAAAGACCCCCATAGTGACCCTAGCGACCCCTTCCTGAGCTCCTGCTACGTGCTGGTTGGCGCTCATCCCACCAGCCCTGGGAGGTGCAAGCTGCTGTTCCCATTTGACAGATGAGAAAACTGAAGCTAAGACGCTGTCGTTTGATGGTGTCACAGATCGAGGAATGGGTGGGGCTGAGCTTCAAATCCAAGCTTTCGACCTCAAGTCCTGCTCTTTCTGCTGTGCCGGAGGGTCTTCCTGTAGCATTTCCCACTCTGATATGTAGGACCTTCTTTTTGTTGAAATCTCCATCCATCCTGCTGCAGTGTAAACAGAGCTATGAAAATACAGTACTGTGTGTTTATTTTGCCTTGTTTTTACTGAGGACACCAGAGCAAATACACAGGGTGACCCAGCCCCCGGGGACGTTCCGTGTTCCCTTTTTTCTTCTTCACCCAGTCCTCTCGTCTGCTTTCCTCCCCCCGCCCCGAACTTGGTGCTCCCCCAGGGTGTTTCTCCACTCTCCCACCTTCCCTCAGCATCCTTGCTGCTCCTTCAGACCTCGGCAGCCAATCCTGTACCTCCAGCATCTCGTTGCCAAGCAACAGGCTTCCTACCTGCCCCATTGTGTTAGAATCTCCATGACAACAAGTATTGCCAAAAGAGAGAGAAAAAGAAGTTAGGTGGTGGTAGGAGGAGGTGGTGAGACCCTGTGTTCCAGGACATTGGTGCAGTTTTGCCAGTAGTAACTTGCTTGCTCTCAGGGTCCCCAGAGGGGGGTCACAAGTAGCCTGAACCAAAACCTAGGAGATGACAAGTCACCAGGCTGACCGTCTGCACGTGGGGCTGGAGATTCTCTCAAGGGCCCAGGATGAGAGCCACGGACATTTTTTATTGAGACAGAGTGGGGCGGGGCCCGTGATCACCTTTCTGTGTGTCAGTACAGGAAGGCAGCGGACGAGGGAGGATTTTTCAATCGCTGCTTGACTGAGGGGGTTTCAGGAGCACATGCGAGGGGTGTGTGTCTGAACAGGGCCGCGCCTGGAGCCAGCAGCACTTAGGGACAGGCTAAGACCCAGGGCAGGAGTGGGAGGTGGGGGTACCATAAACAGGGTTTTGGACACACAGGCACCTGCCCAGGTGCCAGGTGGGTGGGTGAACCCTGTGGATTTTCCCGGTAGGCCGAGCTCCAGGCAGTGGCCGATCTCGGCAGCCGCTGCGTCCCCTCCACCTGGTCTTCCTGCCCCAAAGGCCTGGAGGAAGCTCGTAGGGAAAGGAGGGAAGGAGGAGGCATGGGAGGAAGTGAGGAAGCCTTAGATCCCCAGGTGCCCAGGCTGGGGCTCACCCTGGCTCTCCTGGCCGCCGTCTCCAAGGGCCTGACAGGTGGTCACCATGTGGCTTGCAACCCACCTGCAAGGCAAGTCGGGGGATGGTCTCAGAAAAGGGAAGGACTGAAAAGAAAGGGGAGGGGGCCTGGGCCAGTTAGGGCACAGAGGAACTGCCAACCTGGATGCATGGCGGGGGCCTCCCAGGACCCTCAGAAGGGCAAAGATGTTTGAATACAGAACCTCCTGTCCTGCGGCCATGGCAGGGCCTGCTTGGGCAGTATTTACTGTTCAAGGCGGATGGTGCACAGAAGACCCCTCCAGCCCAGGGCCTGGAGGGCACTTGCAGGACCTCGGCAAACCCACCAATCTCCCCTCTTTGCCGGCTCCGCCTCAGTGGTACTGCCGCGTGCTCCACGGCTGTCCTGAGGCCCGGGTCCTCTGCCATGCTGCCCGTGAACCTGGCCGTGAGCACTCTCTGCCTTCCAAACCTCCCAGCAGGACTAGACAGGCCCCAGTCCCAGTATTTGGTGCTCTTCACGGATGGAAAGTTCCTCCTAGCCTCTGACTTGACGCCCCAAAGTCGAGCGGTTCGTCTTCTTCTCTGTGTTCAGTGGGGAGGTGGAGCAGATCTGCTGGCAGGGCACCGCCCCACACTTTTGCCTCCAGTTCTGCTCCCCTGCCTGGCCTGACTATTCGAGAACGTTGTGAAAGCTCTTGGCATGTGTGGCTGCCAGGAAGGCCAGGCTCCCCACAGAGGCTACACCCCCCACTGCTGTACCAGGCAACTCGGAGAAGGATGCAGTGAGTCAGACACTGCCGGGGGAAGACAAGTGGGATGAATCTTTCTGAACAGTGATCTGCAATTTGTATCTGAGACCTTTTATGAGATTCCCCCCTTGGCCCCAATAATCCCCTTTCCAGGAATGTAGCCTGAGGAAGTCTCATCTGAGGCTCAGGCAGAGCTGGTCTGGTTGCTTATCACAGTGTTACAGGAAATAGTAGAAAACTGGAAACGACCTAAACGGCTGGTGACAGTGCGATGATTAAGCAGTGTTTGGTTAATGCAGTCACAGAAGAGTTTATCAGCAATTAACAAGTATGTTTCTGAAAAAATGTCTGAAGATTTTTAAATGAAAAGTAAAAAGGCTTACTACATAGTAAGCGAAAAGGTGTAAAATGTATGTATAGTATCATCGCAATTTTATGATGAATATATGTATGAGTGTGAATTGTAAAAAGCCTGGAAGAAATCGAAACACTTAAAAAAGGATAAGTATCGGCTAGTAGGGGATAGAATTTTTCTTTATATTTTTGTAGATTTTTCCAAGTTTTTCCTAATGAGCATGTTACTTTTATTATAAGAACTGCCCTTTTTTAAGCACTTCCCCTGGGCTACCACGCTAAGCATTTTTCACACTGCTTTAGATTGAATTTTTGTGTCTCCTAAAATTCTTGTGTTGAAATCCTAACCCTCAAGGTGACGGTATGAGGAGGTGGGGTCTTTGGCATGTGATTAGGTCATGAATGGGATCAGTGCCCCCATAAAGAGACCCCCGAGAGCTCCCTTGCCCCATCCTCCACGTGAGGACACAGTGAGAAGATGCCATCTGTGCACCAGGAAGGGGGTTCTCACCAGACTCTGAATCTGCCAGCACCTTGACCTTGAACTTCCAGCCTCTAGAACTGTGAGGAATAAAGTTCTGTTGTGTGTAAGCCCCCCGGTCTATGATATTCTGTTAAGCCAGCCCGAATGGACTAAGACACATTATCTCATTTCATTTTTACATCAACTCCGTGGTGTCACTATCCTTGTTTTTCAGATGAAGCAACCAAAGTTTGAAGGATTTAAGTAACTTCTACAAAGCCACACGGTTTACAAATAGCAGAACCAGGCCCTGAGCAACGCCCCAGAAAAGTTACCAGAAGTTACAGCTGTCGTTCAGGGTAAGCGGTGGATCTGCGTAGCTGTGGGCTTCTGGTCTAAGAGTGCAAATGCCCACGCGTCCCCCCCTCGGCTGGCCCGGGTCCAGCTCCTGAGCAAGCCTTCCAGGCGGGGGGAGCCTGCCCGGAGCCCCTGTGCTGGGAGGTACAGACGGTCACGAGTGGGGCCTTGGGTGTGGGCTCCTGCGTCCGCCCCCAGGTAGTGAGAGAGAAAAGGGCGCTCCCCCAGCTTCAGCTGGGGCGGGTCTTCCGTGAGCTCGCCGGCCAGCCTGCTGGCGCCTGGCGGACCCTGGGCCTTGGGGAGCTGAGCTCTGGGAGCCTCACAGCCGCTCTCTGAGATTGGGGTCCTCCGTGCGTGACTCCCACGCAGATGTGCTGCTGCCGAAAGGGGGGCTGTCCCGGCGTGGGGACGTCGTGCACCAGGAGTGGGGCTGTTCTCTCTGCTGCTCTGGAAGGGCCTGACTCCTCTCTCACGCTGGAGGTGCCTGCCCCACTTTCCAGATGGTAAACCTGAGGCCTAGACGTGAACGACTCAGGGAGATGCTTGGCACTGGAGTCCAGTCCGGGGGTCTGACTCCCAGGCTGCCACCAGCCCCCCCCATGCCCACTCACCCTCGCCCTCCAGGGTCTTTGCTCGTGTAACTGGCCCGAGGCAGGAGGCCTGACTTGTACCTCACGTGGGTTTGCAGTCCAGCCCCTCCAAAGGCCACCATGGGGTTGGTGTTCCACGGCGGGTACCAGCCCACACTCCCCAAGGGGCAGCATCTCCGGGTGGAGAGCTTAATTTAAGAGCAGTCCAGAATCCCCCAGACCCCTCGCGCCCCAGCCCGGTGGCCCCGGGCTTTGGGGCCTGGAAGTATGTGGCACTTCCCCTCCGTCTGCCTGGCTGGACCAGCACCCCTGGACCAGCCCTGGCGCTGAGGGAGCAGGAGAAGGACGTGAGTGTGACAGAGACGGAGCTGCCGGGGGGCCACGTGGGCTCCAGTTTCTCTGTCAGCCTTGAGCTCCCCGCCCCAGGCTCCGCCACCTTCTCCTCCGGGGCCCATCTGGAGGCTGAGCAGTCGCTTGGGAAGCCAGGCCTCTAGCGACTGACGGGCCTGCAGGGCGTCACGCGAGAGGGAGGGGGAGAGGAAGACGGGGTGCGGCAGGACAGTCGTGGGGCACCTCCCAGGGTCTGGGCCTTTGCACCCTCGCGACACGGACCCCAAGCTCTCGCCTGCGTTACAGGGGCCCTGCCAGGGGCCCTGGGAGCCCCCGGAGGGGTTTCGGCTCTGGGCTGCCCGTGCTCCCCAGGCCAGCTCAGCTCCCTGGAGGCACTTTACAGCGGAGGCCTCCAGCCCCTGTGATTTGTGGGGCAGTTTGGTTTTTTAAATTAATTTTTTATTGGAGTATAGTTGATTTACAATGTTGTGTTAGTTTCTGCTGTACGGTAAAGTGATTGGGATATACATATACATGTATCCACTCTTGTTTCTGTGGGGCAGTTTTTTTTTTTTTTAATTAATTAATTTTGGGGACTGTGTTGGGTCTTTGTTGCTGGGCGGGGTTTTTCTAGCTGCGGCGAGCGAGGGCTACTCTTCTTTGCGGTGCACGGGCTTCTCATTGCAGTGGCTTCTCTTGTTGCGGAGCACGGGCCCTAGGCACGCGGGCCTCAGTAGTTGTGGCACGTGGGCTCAGTAGTTGTGTCTCGCGGGCTCTAGAGCGCAGGCTCAGTAGTTGTGGCGCACGGGCTTCGTTGCTCCGCAGGCATGTGGGATCTTCCCGGACCAGGGCTCGAACCCGTGTCCCCTGGATTGGCAGGTGGATTCTTAACCACTGAACCACCAGGGAAGTCCCTGTGGGGCAGTTTTAAATCATTGATTTTCACTGGCACTAAGTCATTTCTCTTGGCTAATTGAAAAGGAACCAAGGATCCTGACAGCGGAGCCGTTTACGTGGATCAGATCAGTAAAAAACACCACCCAGCTGACACACGCGAGACTTCAGCTGCGGCTTGGGGCCTCCCCGGAGCTCGGGTGGGCTTCTCTCTCAGAGGCCAGAGAAACAGCCCCCCGAATGGGGACCAGGAAGGCAACTGGACCCTGAGCAGGAAGAGTGGAGGTTAGACCCTGGGAAGAACTTCCAGCCCAGAGAGATGGGTGAGAGATTCTGAGGGGGTGGGAGAGCCCCTCTTCCGTTGGGTTTTCTGGGGTCTCCCTTCTCCCTGCCCTTCGGCCTGGACCCAGCCTGGACTCAGCCAGGACCCCAAGGGCTGGAGAACCCTCTCTGGGAAGCAGAGACGGCGTTGCTGCGGGAGAGCAAATCCAGGCAGCTGCTCAGTCGTGGGAAGCTGACCCGGGGACGGGGCTGGGTGGGTCTCGGCACCAGCTTGACCACTCACTGTAAATGCCAGGAAACTGACCCATTTCACGTCGCCCGAGATGATCACAGCCGGTCCCATTTTTCCTCTGTGAGAACTTGTTGCCATCTGGCCAGAAAGAAGAGCTGTCTGCAGTTTTTAGGCTAAAGGAATCCCCGAGGGTTTGGGCAGAGCCCCGGCTCTGGGGGTGGAGATGGGGAGGGGATTGCTGAGTCCCACCGCTCGGGGACAGTTGGGCCCCGACTCTGAGCCAGGAGCCAGCCAGGCGGGCGCTGCTGTACTGAGCCGCCCCCCACCTTCCGCCAAGTCCCAGCCGGCGGACCCTTCTCCTCGCTCCCTGCCAGCGCGGTGCCCAGTCTGCCCATGCCCCCTGGAAGTGGCGACACCGCTGGCTGTCCACCCTGTACCCTGCACGCTGACCGGGGTGATCGCCTTCTCTGCCAGGGGCCAGACCCGGCTGAATGGCGCCCCGCCCCAGTTTGCTGGAGTCCAAAGCCGGGTCTAGAGGCCAAGAGGCGGGGCGGGGGGGCCTGAGATCCTTCTACTGCAGCCCCAGTGCCCACCCACAGCGGGGGTCTTCCGTCGTCTCGGTCCTGAGAGGCGGGCAGAGGCTAGAGGCTGGACAAGAGAGAGGAACGTTTAGTAAACGGTGTTGCAGGCCTGTCCTCAGCCCTGGGAACCCGCCATGACGCCTGGTCTTGGGTGCTTCGTGGAGCCAGCGCGCGGGTGTGGGTGGGGGAGGAGGGCCGGGAGGCGCCCAGGCCCCGCGTTTCCTCCTCTCCACACAGGGATGCTCCCCTGGCTTCCTCCTCGTGCGTAGCCCGCGTGTGAGCTGGACACGGTCTGGGGCCCACACGCGCGGGATGAAAGCTGTGTGCACACAGTCGGGGGTCGGGCCCACTTTTCCAGGGAGAGCCTGTGAGCGCCGCTGGCGAGCCGGGAGTACTGGAGATGGACCAGGACGGGAGGACACAGAGGGTGTCCTCACCTCCCGGCCGGATGGGAAATGGGCCGAAGGGGAGCGATGCAGGGGACACGGAGAGAGGGCAGAAAGCCGGAGCCAGGCTGTGTGTGTGCATCTAAGTGTGTAGGCACGTGTGGGGGGTGTGTGTGAGAGAGCATGTGTGCATATAGCTGTGTGTGTCCCTGCACCGACATGGGTGGGTGTGAGTGAGCGGGGTCACTGTATTTGCGGGGTTTGTCCGAGGGGTGTGGCAGCTCAGTCGCCTCTTTGTCCCCTGGGGTGGTTCTGCCTCTGGGGACCAGACTGGGCCTCCAACCAGAAGTGAGGCCCGAGCTGGGTTTGGCCGTGGGAGGAGCTGGTCAGGGTTCCAGGGTGGAAGAACGGACGTGTCAGTTGGGGTAGGAAACCTGCCCGTGGTACAGGGCTGCACCCCAGGGATCTGTCTGTGCTTCCGGCCCCCGAAGGTCATTCCGCCCACCTTCCCGCCTGTGGAAATGTCGCCCCTGGGCCGTCCCTCCTCATCCTGCAGGAGGACCTCAGCTTCCAGGGGCCTCAGAGAAAGGACACCTCCCACGGTTTACTTTGAACCGTGTCTGACTTTGTTTGCCCTCCTACCCCCATCCCGTATAAACTGGCTGTCCCACAGATACTCAATAAAGACATAGAAATTTAGTTTAGAGGGAAACGTTTATGTTATTGGGACTGGAATGGGTGACAGAGGCCCCGGTGGGAAATCTGAGTAGAACAGGGATAAACCCTGTGCTGATGATCTGTTTGACTTTAACTAGCATTTCTTCAGTGAGTTTTCTGGCCAGGCACTGTCTTACTTGATTTTCTTGTAATAACTCACCTGATTTGTATAAGATGGGGATGATGATGAAGATCCCAGTTTTACAGATGAGGGAGCAGGACGAGTAACTCGCTCAGGACCACAAGCCGGACCTGCGCTGGGGGTGGGGCGAGGAGGCGGTGGCTCTGCCGCCAGGACCTTCCGCGGTGCCTCTGCCTCCAGGACCTTCCGCGGTGCAGAGCTGGCCTCAGCGAGTCCTTTTCCACGCGCCAGTCCGCTGCCGTACCCCCTCTTCCTCTCCACGCACCGGGGAACGGAAATGATTTGCCCCACTTCTCGCAGCCCCGGGTGGACTCATGGGACCAGCACCCGGGAGTCCCACCTCCCAGGCTTTTCCTTTTTTAAATATCTTCTCTGTGTATTTATTTATTATTTTCTCTGTCTCTCGGCACATCCCACCTCTGAGTGCTGTGGTTACGTGTTCTGACCCCTTTGAAAGGGGCACCCCGGCTGCGTTCACAGCGCGCAGGCGCGGCCCCTTCACGCCCCGTGGGAGGAGTTGCCCCGTCAGCACCAGGGCCTCTCGATGTTGCCCGGGGACCGCAGACCTGGGGAACTGCCCTCCTCGCTCCTCCCGCCCCCGCTTCCACCTGCTTCTGAGCTTGAGCGAAGCATGTGTAGGCCAAAGGGGGTCCTGGTTCTGGGGTCTTTGGATCCTTGAGCCAGTAGCTCTGTTTGTCCCCTTGGTGCCGGGGGCCAGAATGGTTCCGGCTGAAAGGTGGGCGGCTGGGGGCGGGCGGGCGGCAGAGCCGGGGCAGGCAGAGCCCTGGCCAGAGCTCGACGGTCTCGGCCCTACGTGATGCCGCCGTGTACTGGCTGTGTGACCACCAGCGCCTTCCGTACGTCTCTGTGCTTTGGTGTCCCTGCCTGTGGAGTGGGGCAACTGCGAGTTGATACACACGAAGCCCTTGGCGGTGGGGGGAGGCGAACGTGCCTGCTGGGGGTAGGGTGCTGGGACCGCGCTGCCCCACCCAGGAAGCCCCCAGCCTCTCAACTCCCCTGGCACCAAGACACTGTCCCGCTCAGCGTGTGAATTTGTCTCCTTCCCTTCCGGGAGGAGGACAGCTGTTCTTAACACCATTTCTGCCATCTCTTGAGCACCTGCTGGGTGCCAGGCACTGTGCTAGGTCCCTCACCTTTATTCTCTCATTTAATCTTCACAGCATTCTAAGACTGCTTCTTGCAGATGAGGTCTTTGGGCTCAGAAAAATTACATAACTTCTCTACAGCCACATAGCAAGACGAGGCAGAGCTAGGATTTGAACTCAGCTCTTCCTGACTCTAGAGCTGGACTCCCTCCTCGCCCGTGTTCCTGTCCCTTCTGCTGGTGGATGGACACCGGACGCCGTCCTATCCACGTGGACGGCGTGTTTCCTACTGATGTCGCAGGCTCCCAAGCCGGGCCTGGCAGGTGCTCTGATCCTCCTTTGCTCTGCTGGGGGCTCTGGGAGGCCAGGCGGCCCCGTCTCCATCGCTGGGCGCCTTGTCCACGCGATCGTAGCCCTTACTAGTTGTCAGGCGCTGTTCTAAGCACTTCACGCTTGTAAGTAACTTAATCTCCAAAGCAACCCTGAGAGGCAGGTCTAGTCTCAGCCTCCTGTCACAGATGAGGAAGCAGAGGTTATGGAAGTTGCCTGAGGTCACACCATCAGCAAACAAGCTTTGGACCCAGCACTTTACTCACCACCCACCAGAGTCTCTTTGGAGAACAGGGGTTGTAGGGGCGCCGGCAGCCCGTGGGCTTCGGGAACAGCCATCCCACCCTCTGCTCCCCAGACCCGAAACCGCCCCCGCCCGGCCCCGACCCCGCTGCTGCCTCCTCCCGAAGCCTCCCAGGTCCCGCCTCATCTGCGGACTGTGACACACGCTCCCCACGGTGCTTGGTTTCGCGCCCGTCCGCACGACGCCCGTGCCGTGGTGAGGGTGGCCGTGTTTCCTCCCGGGCAGACTTAACTCCTTGAGAGCAGAACCCGGGGCTCAGCCCTCGGGGCTCCCCGGCACCACGGTCGGCGAAAACAGGGGTCCTGCTGTGGGTCCTTGTGTGGCCGCAACGAGCTTTGTGATGAGGACCCCAGAACGAGAGCGCTAAAGCGACCCCCGAGGCTTCAGTCCGCTCACCGAGGTGGCGTGAAACTTCAGATCAGGGCACTCGGAGGGAGGAAGAGCAGAAAGGGCGTGTTTAGGGGCAGGGGACCTGGTAGGAGCCCCGACACCCCACACGCACACGCACGCACGCACGCGCGTACGCGCACGCACACGCACGCACGCACACGCACACACGGCGAGAAGCGGGCTCCTTGCATCCACGGCCGGCCCCGCCACTCCTGCCCTTGAGGCTCCCCAGACGTGTGGGAGGCATGCCGAGGGGCGAGCAGCGCTCACGGCCGAGCACCGTGGCTGGAACAGAGCCCTGCCCCAGAGACAGCCCGTCCTGCTTCTCCGGGACGTCTCTGTCGGGCGCTGAGAACCAGGACAGGGGCCGGTACGGCGCACCTCTTCACCCCCGTCCCTTATCCAGCCTGCTCTGGACAGGAAGCGGGGCAGCAGGGAGGCAGAGGAGGGGGTCCCCTCATTTCCCAGGAGGAGAGCCTGAGCCCGGGGCGGGCACGCGAGTCCCCCAGATCATTTGGTCCATGTAGAACGCAGCTCGGGTGCCATGGAGGCACCTTTGTCCTCGGGGTTCAGGAGCCCACCCTCAAGAGCATCTCTCCTCTTTCTTCCCCAGCCCCCGCCCCCTGCTGGAGACCCGTAACCCCGGGGTCTTCCTCCTCGATCCCCACCCTTGCCCAGGCGTGACCTGCCACTGGACCAGTTTAAATCCTCTTCCCATCGAGCTTTGGAAAAAATGGTGACGGAGTGAAAGCAGCAACTGCATCTGCTCCATTAGCCAGTGAGGAAGAGGCAGCCTCCACGGCCTCAGGGCTCTCTGGCTGGAAACCCGGCCAGGCCCAGAGGCAGGGGCCCCTGCATGCGGGGAGGGGAGGGTCTGATCGAGGGGAGCTGGGGGTGCGCCAAGGACAATGCAGGTGAGTGGGGCTCGTGGGCAGCACCACCCGGGTGGGACGGGGCTCCCAGGAGAGACGCGGGCAGAGCCAGGATGCAGTTCCGGGTCCTCTCGCAGATACGGCTCCCAGAAGGGGTGGTCTGGGGCGCCACGTGGCTTTGTGCCCCCATTGGGGCTGCGGGGAGAAGCGGCAGCGGGTCATGTGGCACCGTGCCCGCCTGTGCAGGACTGAACTTGGGGATGCTGAAATGCAGAGCTGTGGTCTGGGGCCCTGCTCATAGGTGGTCAGCTGGCTGGCCCTGCTGGTCAGCGTGTGGCTCAGCCCTGTGTCCAAGGCCAAAGTCAGCCGCTCAGGTCCACGTGAGCCTGGGAGCAGGTCCGCACTTGGGCCTCTGGTCCTACGAGGCATCGTCAGAGATGCGTGGAGCTGATCGCTGGGGCGGTGGCTAGAAGGGGTGACAGAGCAAACCTGCTGTCACCTCCACGGGGAAGGTTCTACTGCAGGTCCTGAGGCCAGGCTGAGGCACGGTGTCCTCTTCTTGACTTAAAGACTCCCTCTTTCCCCACCCGACTGTGGTTTCTAGGTTTTATCCCACCCTTATTTTGCAGACTGGGCGTGGAAAGGCTAAGACATTGACTGGAATTCTCACAGCTGCAGGCAGCACCTGCCTGACGCCCTCTGAGTGCCTTTACGAAAGCACTTTCCAGGCCCTCCTGTAGGGCCATCCTGGGCCTGCTGGGGCTGGGGACACAGCAGGCCCTGCAGGAGAGACTGTGGGCAGGCGGGGGGCCACTCAGAGTGTCCTTCCAGGCTGTGGCTGGTGGGTGGTCGGGGGTACACGAGGCAGAAGTGGGGTCAGGCGAGCCTTGGACATGATGCCGTGTGGGTCCAGGTGATGGGCAGACACTGGGGGTGGGGCAGCCGGCTGTGGCCCCCTGGTCACACCGGGCTTTGCCTTCCTTCTGTGCCAGAGGAGGTGGGGGGCTTCACTTCATCCAGTACTGGTACCAAGTCATGGACATGCAAAGTAGAGGAAAGGGGGAGGGTTCATGGCATTTCTGGGTCTCTTGGAAATTACTCCATCTGTCAGCAGAGCAGCCAGGCTCCCACGGTCATTTCAAGCTTAGTCCTATAAATCCATCAACGCTCGAGGGTCTCCGCTGGCTTCGGGGTCTCCGTTTAGCTTGTGGTCCGTGCTGTGGCCGGCAGCTCTCTGCACAGCAGGGAAGGGCACATCCCGGCGGCCTCAGGTGGACCGGCCACGCTCTGGTGGCCTTTCCTCTGTGCCAGTGTCCCCGGTCTCCATCTCCAACCCAGTCACCGCGAGTATCCTCCTCGTATAGACATTTGCTTACATCTGTCGTCATTCCCCAAGGATAAGTTTCTGGATCTGGGGCTGTTCCCACGGCCGTGTGTCAGGGCCCTGTGGTCCTGCACTCATTCCACGACTGGAAATTATAATTTTCTAAGAGATAGTAAATTTGACAGCAACCAATGATAACATTTAATTTTCATCTCTTCAATTTTAATGAAGCCCTTTGTTTTTGTTATGTTCTGGCCAAATGTATTTATTATTTTATGAATTTCTTGTTCAGCCCTTTGACCCCTTCCTCTACAGGGTGTTTGCTTTTGATTGATTTGGTAGAGCTCCCTGTATGTAAAAGTATTATTAACTCCTTGTCTCTTATATATGTTGCAAGTATATTTACAGTTTATTCATGGTTTGAACCTTTGGAAAGGGCTTTTCTGTCCATACAGGGATTTTAATTTTTATGAACTGAAATCTATCAGTGTTTTCCTTTATGATTCCTACCTTTGATGTGATGCTATAAAGACCTTTCCCACAACAAAATTATGAGACCATCCATGCATATGTTCTGCACATTCTTTAATGATTTCATTTTCTACGTGGAACTCTTTCATCTGGAGTTGATTTTGCGTGTCTTTGTAGCCGGCTTCGAATTCCCTTTGAAATGAAAGCCATTAATAGATCAATTAATTCATTCATTAACATGGCGGGGAGGGGAAGCTGGTCAAGGATACGTGAGAAAGATGGGGTAATTCATAGATCGGGGTCCAGAAGAGAAGGATCAGGTGGCAGGGGGTGCCTGGAGGGATCTGCCTTTGTCTCGGGACGGGACACTCACCTCTGAGACCGGAGGAAGGGGCGGAGGTCAGTTTGGCCAGGTCAGGAGGTGGGTAGGGAAGGGTCTAGAAAGAAAGGCTGTGAGCTGGGTGCCCACATCTCCAGGGGCAGAGTGGGTGGGTGGGGATGGTGGGGAGGGACCAGGAGGGGTGGCATCAGTGACAGAGGTGGTGTGAGCCAGGTGACAGGGGCCTGGCCAGGGCGGGGGTACAAGTTTAGCATCTGTAACTGTGATGGGCTGCCTGCCTTCGGGCCCGGTGGGATCTGGGAGATTACACTCCGCTGGAGATGTGTCCTGGGGGAGAGCCGGGCGTCAGGTAAAGGGGCAGGTGGCAGAAGCAGGCTGGGGGCACAGGGAGTCGGTTCACCATGGGCAGAACATTCTAGACTCAGGTACAATGAGAGATCCAAGAAGGAAGGGGCTGTGGGAGGGGAGTCTGACCCCGATCGGTGGACAGGAACGGCGTCAAGGTCAGATTACCCCGTTTGTACAGGGCATTACGATCCCCGGGCACTTTCACGTGTGTGTTTGCAGGAGGTAGAGGGGTTCACCTCGAGCTGGGCGGGTAGCCCGAGACCGAGTCAGGATGTGACCTCGGGAGTCCAGTGCCCCTTCCTAGGGCACTGCCTAACTGTCCCCATTCTCTCTGCAGCACAGTAGCCCTGCCGCCAGCCTTGCTGACCATGGACGGGACGGCCAGTGTGAACTCTTCCGGCCGCCCTCACTACGCCTCCTCCATCCCTGTGCCTCGAGCTGCTTCCCAGACCAGGATTCATACACCGGCCGCCTCTCCCCGGCTGCGGCCACACCAGGCTGGCCTGGCCCTGAGCCCGCAGCGGGCGGCCTCCCCAAGGCCGGGCAAGGCGGGGGGCCCTTCCAGAGGCTCGTCTCCCAAGGCCTCCCGGGGGAGAGGCTCCCCCAAGGCCTCTGGGGCAGCGAGGGAGTCGGCTGAGGGGGCTGAAGGCCTCGCCTGCTCCCCCTGGAGCAGTCCCAGGGCGACCCCCAAAGCAGCCCTCTCCAGCCGGGCTGGGTCCAGAAGAGTTGGGGAGACGCAGGGCACCCAGGGAAAGAAGAGGGTGGCCCAGGAAGGGATTCTGACCCGCGAGACCCGGGGCAGGAGCCCCTCCCGGACCAGTTCTCCTGGAGAAACTCAAGTACCAGGGGCTCCCGAAGGTCGAAAGCCATCTAACCACCCAGGAAAAGATCAAAGAGATGTACCCTACAAGAGTTCTGGGGGCCCCAGGTCTTCGGAGCCTGATGCCTGGGCAACTTTGGGGCCGCGCTCCCCAGTCTGCAGCCCCGTGCGGAGCGCACGCCCGCCGCCCGCCCCGGGGGCCATCAGCTTCTCCTCCGTCCATCAGCAGAGTCAGCCTGTCACAGCTACCGTGGCCCCCTTCCGCTACAGGTGAGCTGCGGAGGCGGGGGTGGGGGTGGGGTGGGGAGGGACGGAGCCCGTGGAGGGGAGGGGGGCTGGTGGAGAGACTAGAAGGTGGGCGGGGACTAGAGAGCTGGGGCGGGGTTAGGACCTTAACAGGGGGACCCGGACCCGACTCTGGAGACGCCGCCACAAAGAGGCTCAGAAGGAGGGTGCCCCCAACGCGGCCGTGCGTCAGGGTGCCGTGGGTGCTGAAGAGCCAGTTACCTGGGTAGGCGGGTAGGCAGGTCGGTCTCACCCAACTCACCAGTGGGGCAGCTGCCACCACTGAGTTAGACTGAGAGCACGTGACGGGCTGTGCCTCCAGTCTGTGGTCACTGAAATCCCCATGGCCCCCCTGGCCGCCCCCACTGATGCCCTGCATCTTCCTGTCTGCTGCCTCTCCCCCTCCACTTTCCACACTGCCTGTGCGTATCTGTCCCCAGGGCGCTCAGACGTGCTTCTGTCTGACGTGGTCACATTGGGCCACGTCACCACCGTCGGCAGTGGCCAGGCCACCGTTCATGCCAGCGTGGTTAACAAGCTAGCCTGTCCTGCTTTCTTCAGACACCACGAGTGGAGAGCACAGAAAAATGCTTCCGTCAACTGTGGTTCTTTCATAAAAATATAACTCTTTACTGAAATGGCCGCCTTAAGTAAGCGACATTCTCATTCCTAAGTATGACACGGGTTAGAGATGTTCAAATGCAAAGGAAGTGCCTTCCTGACTAACCGAACATCCTGGGTTTTCTCTCTGTGCTGATTCGAGGACAAGCTCTCCCACGGTTTGGGTGGAGACGCTCCCTGGACACTGGGTCTCCCAGGCTGGAGTGGCTGGGGTTGGTGAGGGGAGCTGCACCTTTCCCTTGAAGCCAAGGGTGTGACTTGATCCCTGAAAGGTCTTGGGCTCCCTTTCACCACGTAACAGACAGCTGGGCCCCAACACCTCGTCTGCATGTCCCACCTCCTCCAGAGCATGTCCCATCTCCTCCAGAGCACTGCATTCAGTTACGACCTCCACAGTTTAAAAGGACATTGGTGCACGAAAATACATGGAGAAGAAGACAGACGGGTCGGTGAGGGATCCGAAAAGGTGTTACAGGAATGTTTAACGGAGCCAAAGCAGCTTGCTTTGGAAGAAGAAGGCTGAGAGAGGGTCTGAGAGCTGTTTTGAAAGACGTGAAGTGTTGTCGTGTTGTAAGCTGACTTAGATTCACTTGGTGCGGCTCCAACGCCCTGAATCCATGTCATGGTGCTTAGAAGGTAGAGAGACTCTTGAAGCTCAGGAGGAAGAACTTTCCAGCAACTAGAGAGGCTCACAAATTACCCACTGGCAGTGAGCTTCCTGGCACTGCAGGAATCCCAGCTACCCCACGACCGGAGCAGGCCTCCCCCGGGGACCCCTGCCTCTCGGAGCATCCCTTCTGCCCGGCACATCTGACACTTCTTCCCCGTGACCTCCTGGACTTCCATTCTTAAGCTGATCAGACACCTTCCTGGGACTGGTCCCTTCCCAGCCCTGACCTGCTTCCCTGCGGACTCTGGGACTTGCTTCTCCTCCCTGAGTTCCTTCCTGTTGAATCTATCTTTGGGGGAAAGATGTCTAGGCATTCAACTGTTCAAGATTTTACATTATCTACCCTACGAGCCCCCTGGCAGATGTAGAATCTGACATCCTCCAAAAAGTTTAGGACTTTTTCCTCTGAATGTCTCAATGTGACCTGAACGGACGGGTTTCCTCCGCTCAGCAAACATCTGTTGCCTCTTTGTGTTTTAAACAGAAAAGCGTTGTACCACCTCAGCAGAGGTCTTCACCGTCCCGCCTCCTAGACCTGCCCCTTTTAGGCCCCGGGTTAGGGTTGCAGGAGGGTTGGGGTTTGGGCAGGGGAAGACTGGGACCAAGGACACCCCAGAGGCAATAGGTGAGAGCCGTGGGCACCTCTGCTGAGTGCCGGGCTGGGCCACCCCGGCAAGGACGTGCCATAGGCCCCCTAGGGTCACAGACACCCTCTTTTCATGGAAACTTACCCCTGCGCCCTGCACCTTGGCCTCTGCAAAGCTCCAGCCCATTGCAGAAGCCGGGGTTGTCGGGCTCCACTCCCCGTCCCCAGGCCGCTCCTGCCTGACCTGCTTCTCCGGGGAACGAATCCAGCAGGTGTCCTCCCTGTCTCCTCAGCCAGCGCCCCTGGGTGCGGCCCTTCCCCACGACAAGGTACAGCCTCCCTTTGGGCACCCCTGCTCCCGGGACAGAGAAGGCGCAAAACGCCCTTCGGTCTGCTCGGGCCGTCTGCTTCCCTCAGATCTCCGCCCTCACTGCCCTCTGCCCTCTGGGAGAAGAGCCCCAGCAGGGGTTTCTTTCCCCAAGGGTTTTCCCCTTCCGTCCCGGGTGGCCTTCACTCAGACCCCAGTTAGGAGGGTGCAGTTAACGCTGTCAGGAGTGTCGGCTCGTTGGTTTTCTTCTCTCTGGTTCAACCTCCAAACAACGTCCGGCATAGATGGTGCTGTCCATTCCGGCTGGGAAGGGAGGGGACACGGGGGCCTGGCCCTGCAGGGCAGATACAGGAAGAGGAGGTAGAAGTGTGCAGCTCCTGAGGTCGGAGCAGCTGAGGCTGCTTCCTCACTGACCCGGGATGGGGGCTGCGGCCCGTGTGCCCCTCACTCGCCCTTGCTCACAATTACGGCGGTAGTCAGCACTACAGCAAGGTCTTCCTGTTTGTAGCCGTGGTTCCTGCCTGCCCACTCAGGGTCAGACGGTGCTTAGCTCTTTATGTGTGTGACGTTATTCAGTGAAATGTTTCTGCATGGCCCAGAATCCCCTACACTGCATTATTTATTTATTTATTTATTTATTTAATTTTTGGCTGCGTTAGGTCTTCGTTGCTGCATGCGGGCTACTCTTCTTTGCTGTGCACGGGCTTCTCATTGCGGTGGCTTCTCTTTGTTGCGGAGCACAGGCTCTAGGCGCGCAGGCTTCTGTAGTTGTGGCATGTGGGCTCAGTAGTTGTGGCTCACGGGCTCTAGAGCGCAGGCTCAGTAGTTGTGGCGCACGGACTTAGTTGCTCCGCGGCATGTGGGATCTTCCCGGACCAGGGCTCGAACCTGTGTCCCCTGCATTGGCAGGTGGATTCTTAACCACTACGCCACCAGGGAAGTCCCAACATCCCTTATTTTAAAAACCCAGGTTTATGCTCATTTCTTTGAAGACACCTAGCAATTCTAGTTCTTCTTTGGCCCCTCGACATTTAACTGACAGTAGCGCATGGCGAGTGACCCCATCCTTCTCAGGGCAACGGGGTCTCCTGCTTCCTCTGAGTTCCCCCACCCTGCTCGTCCCCATCCCCGGAGCAGGGGCCTGCAGACCGTCGAGGGCTCCCGGCTGCCTGCGTGGCTTTGAGAGCCGGCAAACACCTCCCACAGCCCTGAACTCTCAGGCTGATCCGGGCCTCGAGGGCATCTCTTCCGCCCCGTGACCCAGTGAGGCCCAGAGGGGAGAGGCCTGCTCTGCGTTACACAGCCAGAGTCCCGGCCGTCTCGGTGCTGGAAACGGTCAAGACTAGAGAGAGAGGGAGGCAGGTTCACCCCCACCGCCACCCCACCCCCCGCCCCCCACCGCCTGGCCCAGGCCAGGCATCGATTCCTCCTCCTGCCACACAGCATCCCCCCCGCACCAAGCTGCCAAAGGGTCCATTTAGCTGCAGACGCGGGCGGGGCAGGCGGCCGGCTTGGAGAGCCTGGGTAATTGCCTATAATAAAAGCTCCTAGAGCCTTTGTTCCTGGGAGCGATTGCACAGTTGGGCTTGTGCTCGGAGGCCTGTGTGCACTTGGGAGATGGGGCCCGGAGACCTCGCCCTTCCTTCCTGCTGCCACAGCAGGCCCAGCGAGGACTCGGCCCCCCGGGAGTCGAGGTGACCCCGGCCTAGCCCTCCCCTCCTCCTCCTCCGACCTCCTCGCTGCCTGGACGCTGGGGGCCGGGCCCCCTGGGCTCTCTCAATGGGCCAGTGGCCTCAGCTGCAGACGGAGCCCCTCGCGTGGGTGCACAGGGCAGCCTGCGGGCAGGACACAGGCCGTGAGCCCGAGTTACCTGGGGTCCCTCCGCCCTGCGGGGGTGATTCACGTTCATGGGACTCGGGGACCCTGAAGGGTGACTGGCAACAGGTGGCCCCCTGCCCTCGGGTGTCCCCACCCCTGCCCCTGGCCTAACTTTGCCTAGAAGGCGCACTGCCTGCCGGGGGAAGGGGCACACATGTGCCCATTGGGGGGGCCGGCCCAGGGCAGGGGGCAGAGCACCACAGGGGAAGAACCGACCTCCAAGGGGAGAGGCTCGAGGCCAGGGCGGCCTCCGCTGTGAGTGACCACCGTTCTCTTTCCCGCAGGGCCCAGACCGACCCGGAGCCCGGCCCCCTCCGCCAGGGCAGCTGGGCTGCTGACGGCTACTCCGGCCCCCCCAGCAGGACTGAGGAGAGCCTCTCGTGCGTGGGTAAGTGCTCCGGGGGCGAGCCCTCCTCCTGGTGGGGGGCGCCCTGGGCCAGAGCTCTCCTCACTGCCCACAGGGGAGAAGTGGCCCCGCTTGACAGCCGGGCACCAGCATGTCAGTTGCGCTTTGCGCCCGTGCTGTGCCCGACTCAACGCAGGGTCGGTCCGCCAGACCCAGGAGCACTGCAAGGTCAGGGCAGCAGCGTAACCAGCGGGCACCCTGCGTATCCAACGCCCGGGGTGGGTGTCGCTGAGGCCGTGACAGAAGGTAACAAGCTGGGAGACTGACAACCGAGAGCCAGGTCTGAGCCCCGCCCGGAACAGAGGAGGTGCTGGGCACCTGGCAGGCAGTCCAGGGCCCCCTGCCCAACGGCCCGACATCCGCCCCTCCCCCAGGACCACTTCTAACCGCCACTCCCTCGCAGGTCACTTCCCTGTGGCCTCCTGTAGTCACACCTGCCCCCAATGCTTGTCATGCCGCTAACGCACCTTGGGAAGCAGAATGTGAGCCTTGCCAAGAGGACCCCCAGAACTCGACTCGGTGGTCTCCCCCGAGGGCAGGGACACGGCGGTTCCCAGGGCCCGTCCCTCCTCTGGCCTCGGCAGGTGCCCAGTGGGGGGTCTCTGGATGGAGGGATGGTGAGGGGTGAGTGAGTGCCTCATGGGCCGGGGGTTGGGTTCTAAACGGGTCCGATTCTAAACTCTTAGCAGGGCTTGAGTGTGTGTGTTGATTTTCTTGCGACATTAAAAAAAAATCCCCAGAGGATGGCTGTGGTCACCCCAGAGGTACGTGAGGCTCCGGGAACCAGCTCCATCCTTTCGTTCCCAGCAGGGGGGCTTGCCCCAAGACAGGAATGAACCTGCTTTTGGCAAAGCTGAGGTGGTCCACAGGATTTGTCTTACAGCTTCATCTCAGGGCCCTGCTAACAGTGGGCAAAGCTGGGGCTTAGAGCACAGCCTGACCCTGAAGTCACCAGACACCGGTGGTGGCCACTCCTGCCTTCCCTGCAGGGCAGGTGGCCGGGGTCCCTGTTGAGCCCTCTGCCGGCCTGGTCCCCGGCAGTGGTGGGAGCAGTAGCAGGCCCCCTTCCACAGCAAGCCCTGCGGAGGGGGGTCGTGGGGCAGAGACGGGCGTCTAGAAAGCAAGCCACGTGCTTCCACAGCGGTGCAGGCACAGGGGAAGCAGGGCACTGCAGGGACAGAAGGAGACCTCAGTTCGCTGGCACCAAAAGCCAATGAGTGTTAGGATGCGGTAACCAGGAAACTATGCAAGCTCTATTTTTGCATCTGCAGTGTTGCGAGTGTAATGGCTTCCTTATGTGTGTGCCACATCATTAGGGCCTGATGGCCTCCGGCTACCCAGGCGCCCGCTCACCGTCGCCATGCCATGAGCGCAGAGAGGAATTTCACACTAACATCCGTGCACGCTGGCCCCGGGAGCCCCGGGCTGGTCGGCTGGCAGGACCCCCCTCACCAGCTAGATGTGAAGTGTCTGGTGGATGGCAGGGGAGGGGTTCTCTGTTGGGGGGGTGCAGGGCAGCCTTGGGAGGTGGGCTTCACGGCGAGGAGAGAGCCCCCTGCCTCCCCCAAGTCTCCCGGGATGAGGGCAAGGCCCCCACGCCACTTGTGCTCTGGCTGTAGCTGTGGTCACAGTGTCCGTCTTGGCCAAGGATACCCCGAGCTCTTTGACAGGTGGAATGGGGAGAGATTTGGGGTCTGCCTGTGCTTTGTGGAGGAGGGGGGCCTGTTCTCTGGGCCCGAGGAGACGGAGGAGACGAGAGGAAGCGGGGGGGGGGAGGAAGGAGGGCCTCACTCACTTGTTACTTCTCTCATTCAATCAAGAAACCACCAGGGAGCCGGCTTTGTGTAGCTGGAAGAGAATTTCCCATGATGACTTGCCACCAAGCAGGGTGCTGGGCGTGGCCTTCGTTTGTCCCAGTGTCCGTCCACCGTCCGCCGGCAGCTGCCCTGTCCTCCTCTGCCCCAGGCAGTGTAGGGGCAACTGTGCTGGTGCCCTGACCCTCCCCGTGCCCACCCAGCTGTGCCAGGGAGAGCCTGGCAATGGTCCCCTGCTGACGCGCCCCTTGGTTGCCGTCAGCACAAACAGTGCCTGGGCCGCCGTTGGATCTTAATTTGGAGAGTCAGGGGAAGCCAGGGCCGACGTCCCCGGCGCTCACGTGTGAGGCCGTGTGCGAGGGACCGGAAGGGTCGCCCCGAGGTCGACACAGTCGTCTTAATAACTTCCACTTCGTGGCATGTGTGAGCGCTGAGTGGGCAGGGAGTGAAGGGACCTTTTCTCATCCTCACACCACGTGTCACCGGGGAACGAGCCCCCCTCACCCGGCCCCCGCCAGGCTTCTCACACGAGGCTGAGGGGCCCGGGAGCTGGCCTCGCGCTGGGCTTGTTTGCATTTCTCCTTATCCCTCTCTGTTATTGAGTCGACTCCATCTTTAAGCCACAGTCAAGTTTTCCACGTCGTGTGGGTTTGGGAGAGAAAACTCCAGATCTGGTGTGTCTTCCCAGGGCAGGAGCGAGACTCGAACTTCCCTTGGGGAGGGTTTGCTCTGGGCCCCCAGATGGCCGCATGCCCACCAGGCTCTCCCGGGACTGCAGAGGATTTGGACTCAAAACCCTGGGGGTCAAAGCTGTAACGGACTGTAGCTTCACCCAAACCTGGCCTCATTTTCGCTGGGGAGAGAGAGGCCCGGGGAGGGAGGATGGCCTGCTCAGGGCAGCACGCGTGGTTCGTGAGCAGCTGAGCTGAAATTGGGACCACTGCCTCTGACTCCCCAGATGCGGGGAGGACCAAATGCTGATGCCAACTGCTATTTATTGAGCACTTACTGTGTGCAAGGCACGGCACCAGGCTCAAAGTCCTTCGTAAGCACGTTACACACGCTCTGAGGTGGAACCATTGCTCTGCTGTAGGTGAGTGAGCTTGGCTCAGAGAGGTTATGCAAACAACTTGTCTGAGGATGCACAGCACTAGGATTGGAGTCCAGGTCACCCTCTTCCGGGGTCACCCCTGCCTTCCCGTCTGCTGCCCGTTGCATGATTCAAGCTCAGCTGGGTCTCCCTCACTTCTGCCAGGTGGCGGGAAGGGGACGGGCCGGTGAGCCGGTCCCCGCGAGCCAGTCGCCGCCACCACCTCCCGCGACCTGAGCCAAGCCCGGGATGCCACTGCCTCTGCCTCCCAAGCGTGTGTCCTTCATGCTGTGTTCACACCGCCCCGCCCCCCGCCCCCGCTTCACGTTTCCACCCTCTGGGGAGTTTCGGGCTGAGCCGGGCCTGTGTGCCAGCCACCCGTGGGGAGAGGACGCACAGACAATTGACTAGAAAACGCAGCCCAAGCTCTGGGCAGGCGGTATGTATGAGCTGTGTTCTCAGGGCTCAAGCGGGTCAGGGCCACTGTAGGGCCGGAGGGGCGTAGAGCTCGGGGATAAACAGAGCAGGCGTCTGGGATGGCGCAGGCTTCCAGGACCTGGGACAGGAGGTAATAACAACACTGAATGGCAGTGCCGACTCTACTGGGCTTCCTCTGAACCAGGCGCTGCCCTACGCGCCTCTAGTCCTTCCAACAACTGGGCGAGGTGGGGACCCACACCTTTGCTTGGCATCGCGGCCTTGCTGCTTGCTGGCTGTGCGGGCTTGGGCTGGTTCCTAGTCTCTCTGTGCCTGTGTCATGACACCCACACCTTCTTCCGAGGGTTTTGTGGGGATAACGTGCACCCGTACAAGCAAAGTGCTGAGAAGCTTTGCCCGGCACACGGGAGCCGCTCAGCACATGCCGGGCGTGACCTGCTGCTGCCCTGGGGTGGGGAGAGGGCCATTCCTAATGTGCCCACCTTACAGGCGACGGGAGGGTAGGTGACATCCCAAGGTGGTCCAGCCAGGATTGGAGCCCAGCCTTCAGAGGTCACGCTCTGGGCCATCCCTGCCGTGACCTCCCTGGGGGCAGGGGACACGTCCCAGGTCCTGGGCACCGAGGGAGGCCGGAGAGGCTGTGAGATGACCAGTGAGGCGGGCCTGGCTCGGGGATGGCCGCAGAGGGAGAGAGGCCAGGCAGTGAGGTCATCCAGGGTAGCCTGCTGAGCGGGGTGTGGTGCCTAAAAACTGGAGGCATCTGGATTCTGTTTCTTTGGAGGAGGGGAGGGGGAGGGGGGAGCCTGGGGGACTTCTCACGTCAGCATTTGGCTGGGAATGGGGCTCACCTCCAGGCAGTGGATTCGGCCCATTTTAGTGGAGGGTCAAAAATAGCAGAGGCTGGGCAGCCCAGGTCCCCCGGGACTACCACCCACGAGTGCTCGAAAAGCAATACACAGGGTTGGCAGGGCCTAGCTTCCCTGCTTCCTGTTCCGCCCAAGAACACAGGGCCCCTGTGTTGCCCAACTCCAGAGAATTATACCCATTCACCAAATTTTTATCCAGCACCGACTACATGCCAGGCACTCCTCTAGACACTTGGGTACATCCAGGGACAAAGCAGGCACAGACTTTGCCCAGTGGAGCTTCTGTGGCTGTCGAGCTGTGCAGTGTTCAGCCTGTGCAACTGTACATGAGCTGCACAGAGGCCCCGTGGTGGAGAAGCCCCAGCTCTGGAGTGTGCGTGCATCCCAGTGAGCAAGGGCAGAGCTCTGGCTTCGGGACTCCCCCTGAGAATGTGAGCAGCGGCCACCTTCAGTGCTGGGAAAGCCCGGGTCTTTGATGCTGGGAAGGATGGTGGGAGGGAAGGTGATAAACATCCCCTGTGGTTTTCCTGGAGCTTCACCCCTGTGTTCCATGCCTGTCTGTCCTGGACTCAGCTCCTCCCTGCAGGGCTTTGAGATTCAACTCTCCGACCTCAGATGAACTGCTTCCATTCTTCCTAGGAGATCCTACCCCGTTCATTCCTCCCTGTGCCTGTGGGCCGTGGGCGGGTCCCGAGGATAAGGATACTTACTGGAAGGAGGTGGGCCTGGTCACTGGGAATCTCTCCAGATCAGACCACCCCATACAACTTCGGGGCAGTTATCCAGGGAGCCGGGGTCGCGGGGCAGCTAGAAATCTCAGCCATGGGAGGAGCTGAGACTTCTAGACTCCCACCACTGTCCGTCTGTGACCGGTGGAGAGACCTCACCTCCAGGGTTGCCCTTAAAGACTCGGCTTCACAAGGCTTTGCCCCCTCCCCCCGGGCAAAGGGGGGCCCCTCCTTTCCTGACTTCTGGGGAGGCCCAGGCAGGTGGAGAGCACCCTCCAAGCCAGTGACGTGCAAGGCTTCAGTCCCGCCCTGGGCACCACTGAATGGGCAGAAATGGGCACAGAGCATCCCTGCCCACAGCTCCCCCACCCCTGTGATGAGAGGATTAGGGTCCCCGCTGGGAGACCCCCACCCCCACAAGGAGATGCCCAGCAGCCCGCCCAGAAGGAGCTCTGGGAGACGCAGTGGAGAGTGAGGGGACACAGACACAGTGACCAGGAGGATTAAGAGCTGAGAATCACCCCTGGTCATAATATTCATCCACACGAGTCCTTTAAGAGGCAGCCCAAATCAAAACCCTGCCTTCCTGTGTATGTCTCCTGGGTTATGGGGTTGGGAGCTTCAGAGGGAGCTGAAGATAGTTAAAGGGTCCGGTGCAGAGGGAGGGTGGGAGGGCGTGGGGTCGCCCAAGCCCTGGGGGCGGGGAGGGCAGAGAAGCACCTAGCTGTGCCTTCTCTCAAAGGGCTGGAGGGAAGCCAGCAGGTTCTGGGGGGCGAATGGCTGAGGTCAGAGAGGGAAGGGACTTCCGGCAGGAGGGAGGCTCAGGCCCAGGGGCAGTGGAGCCCCGCAGCCCAGGTTCACAGTCCCGGGCAGGAGCTGGACCCCGTGAGCTCCTGCATCCTTCCCGCCTGGGAGGCTGGGCCTCGGCAGAGCCTGCGGGCGTGTGCAGTGGGGAGCAGAGGCCGGAAGCGTCCGGGGATGAGGTCAGGCTATAGGGAGGAGGAGTCCTCGGCCCCACACCAGTGGATATTCTGGGCATCTGCAGGGCAGTTTGTAAGTGCCAAGTGGTGACCAGTGAATAGTCCATTAACGTTCATTGAGACAGGAGCCATGGCATTCTTCTGTTACGTTTAATGCCTTGTTTAAAAACCTAACAAAACTCTAATAAAGCACAGAGGTGCCATCTGAGCAGCCACCGGATGGGAGTGTGTCTCCAGGCAGGGAGAGGCCGGGTTCGTTAACTCAGCCGCCCAGCCCTCCCCGGCCCAGCTGGGCAGAGGCTTCTCCTTCCTCTAGGAGCTGTCCTTAGTTTTTTGGCATCAAGGACCTCTTTCAGAAGCTGGTGGACACTCAATCCGCCTCCCAGACAAATGCACGTATTCACGGCGCAAAGCTTGCATGTGGTGTTTGGTTTTACGGGCCTTCTGTATCTGCTCTGTGAACCCAGACTAAGAAATTCTGCTCTGCGGCAGTGATGTCATCACGGGGCTGGCCAGACAACCTGGGTTTGGGCCTTGTGTTTTGCCTCATCTGGCTTTTGGGTTTCTTGGCCCACAGCAAGGTAATAGGATTGATTACAAATGGACCAGTTCTGCCCGAAAGCAGAAAACTGAGTAAGATTGTCTTTGAGGTTCCTCTGACCTTACAACAGCCAATCCTGCACGGACGGGTCAGAGTGGACTGTAGGTTCGCCTGCATCAGAGGACACATACCCATACAGGCAGTTCACGGGTCTCCACCCCACAGGGCACAGGGCACAGCCAGCACACGCTGCCCTCCCGCTGCCCTGGCTAGGGTTCCTGCCCGCCCCCCACCCCCCCACCTCTCAGGCCTGCGGTTGCCATGACAACCGATGGCGTATCCTGGTCTCAGGATGGTGTACCTGGGCCTTGCAGAGCTCCTCTGAGGCCCAGTATGCAATGGACGGCCCAGCAGGTGTGTGGGGACGGTTGCCATGGCAACATACAAGCCAAGCCCGTGTGGGAAACATCCAGACTTCTTACCCTGGTCGCTGTATTAGCCGGGAACAGGAGGTCTGACTTTGCACGAGTCCAGTTTCAGACCAAGTCCTCTGGGTCAGGTGCTTCCTCCTGCCTCTCCCAGCTGGAAGCCCACCTCCACCCCGACCTGACTTCTTCCTGACCAGCCGAAGTGCGGAGAATGTGGGCATTCTCTTAAGGCCACATAGCGAGTCCTGAAGGGAACCCGAGACCCCCAAGGCTCGGGAATAAGGAAGTCCCCAAGGGGTCCTGGATGTGTTAGGGCTGCCAGGTCCCATGCCAGTGACAAGGATCTCAGGACAGAGGTCCCGAGGCTGAGCCATGAAGGGCCCATGGTGCTGCGGACAAGCAGCTGGGTCCATAGGAGGAATCCTCCACCCCGTCCCCCACCGCCAGGATTCTGCGGGCCAGTCCGAGTGTGACCGCAGTTCTGGACCCAGGCAGACCCCAGGTGCGGTGGGCATCCGGGCTCCAGGAGGCTCCTGGCTGGACAGGTGGTCCTTCCCAATCCCCACCCCCCCTCCAGGACCCAGGCCTCCTTTTTGGGATCACGTGCAATTATTCAGCAAGTCCCGAGAAACAGCAGGAACTTGTGGGAAGTTGTGAGAGACCCGCAGATCTGTGTTCAAATTCTGATCCCACCGGCAGCCTGCTGGGTGACCTTGGGCAAGCATACTTCTCTGTAAAATGAAGATAATGATAGTCCCTGCTTCGGAGGGTTTGATGAAACAGTGCAAGTGACAGGTCTAAGAGGGTCCCTGGCAATAGCAGGTGCTTCATGGCGGTAAACACCCCCTGCCCCGCGGCTCCACAAGCATCAGTGAGCCCTTCTTAATGGCTCCATGTAGGGAGATGCCGTAGTCAGCCCAGGCTGCTTTAACAAAAGTACCGTAGACCAGGCGGCTTAAACAACAGAAATGTATTCCTCACGGTTCTGGAGGCTGAGAGGTCCAAGGTCAAGGTGCCAGCCATTTCAGTTCCTGGTGAGAGCTCTCTTCTTGTCTTGTAGACAACCATCTTCTCGCTGTGTCCTCACCTGGCTCAGAGGAAGCAAGCGCCCTGGTGCCTCTTCTTATAAGGGCACTAATCCCATTGCCAGTTCTCTGCCCTTGTGACCTAATTACCTCCCAAATGCCTTATCTCCAAATACCACCACACTGGGGATTAGAGTTTCAGTTTATGAATTCGGGGGGGATACCAACATGCAGTCTATAATGGGGGGCTTACAATTTAGCTAGATGGGGAGGATCTCTCCCTGGGATACAACTGGGCAGAATTTGACTACGTGGCACCCTGACTATAATCGGTAGAGAGGAAAGTTCAAGATCAGCGTGGGATGTAGTCAGAGAAGGCTTCCTAGAGAAGGCGGCCCCAAGGCTGGGCCTTGAAGGGTGAACTGGACTTGAACTCATGTAAGAGAAGGCATCGGGGAGAAGGGCAGACACAGCCAAGGTGCGGGCGTGGGATTCGGCCTGGACCCGAGGGTGGGTAGGAGAGCATCGGAGAGCAAGGCTCCCGGGGGTGGGGGAGGGAGGCCGAGTGCTGTGTGTGGGTCAGCACTGGCCTCTGTGGGGCTGACACCAGAGGGTGGGGGACAGTCCTTCCCTGGGAAGCCACCCAGCTCACCTCCGCCCGCCATCACGGAGTTCTGGCTTGTAATGGAGAAGGGGGGCGTCAGCGCTCAGGGGTCCTGGGCGGGGTGCTCAGAAGAGGAGCAGGAACCCAGTGCCTTGCTGTGCATGCCCGGGCTCCCCTGCCGAGGAACGGAGGTCCCGTGTTCTAGCCTGGGGGTCAGGATGCTTGGGGGGCGTCAGGGAGCCTCAGCCCAGCCCTAGATCGGACCTCACCTCCCGGGTCTGAGGCCCTCGGGCCACAGTCCCCGCTCCCTGTGGGGCTGCACACCCAGAGTGCCCAGCCTCTGAGCAGAGCGCCTACGCCCTCCCAGCCTGGGAGAGCCCTGCCCGCCAGCTGGGGACACTGGGCTTCGGGCTCAGGCCCTGTGTCCTCCCTGGGCTCGTCTCGGCCCCCTACTTCACACGATGGGCAGGCTCGCCCCTGTCCTGTTGGCATGGAGGCTCAGGGCAGAGGCGTCCAGTGCCGTGAGCTCCCAGGAACGCGGGCTGGAGTTAGACTTCCTCGGCATCCTCAGCCTCCCGGAAGTGCTCCCTGAGACGCTGGGCCAGAAGGCAGACTGGGGCCCACGGTCCCGGGCTCCACGCCCAGCCTTGGGTTTGCTGGGCCTCATTTTCCCCAACACAGGTGGACAGCAAATCTCTTCCGGGCCCACACTCCTGACCTTGGAGCCCATAGGAAAAACCCCCAACCCTGAAGCTTAGGGAGCCTCCTGGGCCCAGAGAGGCTGAGCCAGGGCCCTGCAGAGTCCACAGAAACGTCTCAGCTACCAAGGCCCTGGAAAGCAAAGGCTGGGAGGAAGCAAGAGGATCAATCTGGGAGGGCTTCCTGGATGAGGTGCGAGCCAGCTGGTGCATCCATGCTGGACCACTGTGTCCACCGGCTCTTTTTCTCCTCCAGGTGGCCGGGGAGGGTGGGGCTCAAGTTCCTGGTGGGACTGCCAGGTGCGCGAAGGAACGTGAGGACTTCTTGCCCACTCTCGCCCTGTCCCCCACAGGTGTGCAGGGCAGAGATGGGGGAGGAGAGGGTCTCAGCTGTGACCTGTCCCAAGGTCACAAGAACTGGAGCTTCCTCGAAAGGGCAGAGAGAGGGTGTGCTGGGCTCCCCGCGGCCCAGGGCTGTAGGGAAGGGAGGGAAGATGTGGCTGGGACGCTGTCCCCGGGCCTGGCTGCCATTCGGCACCAGCTGCACTGTCTCTCACCGCGGGTACCGGGACGTCACTGCTGTTTACAGTCCCCACACATCTGCTCTGAGTCACGCATTCATTCATTCCATCAATCGTCATTCATCAAATATTTCTGAGAGCCCACTGTGTGCAGAGAGCCGTGATGGGTTCTGGGAAAAGCTCATCATCAGTAGGCCAACCAAGGGTGGATCCTTGGGAATCACAGAGGAGTGGATAAAGGATGTTGGCTGGATGCCAGGCAATTATTGCATTGGCTGCAGTAAGCGTGTGGGAGAGTCAGGAAAGGCATCGCACAGGAGGGCCCTTTGGCCTTGAGAAGGGCCAGGAGAAACAGAGGGTCCAATCCTCTTTCCACGCCAGCTCCTCCTAAAGTCTTCCCGGCCTTGACTGACAGCAACCCCAGGCCTAGAACTGTCCAGGCCCCAATCCTTGGGAGGGTCTTGACCCCTCTCTTTCCCACAGACCCACATGTGGTCTATCAGCAAACCCTAACGGCTTCAAAAGATGCCCAGAGTTGACCATTCCTCACCACCGCCAAAGCCACCACCAGTTCCAAGCCACCGTCATCTCTCACCTTGATTTTTGCAGTCTGCCCAGGAGCCCCGCCCAGCAGCCAAGGGACCCTTCCAAGGGGGAGCCAGGCTGTGCCAGTCCTCTGCTCCAAGCCGGCCGGGGGCTCCCATCTCACTGGGCGAAAGGCCAAGTGATGACCTCTGAGGCCTCCGCACACTGGCCTCCATCACATCCTGACCTCACTGCCTGCCGCCGGCCCCGTCTTTTCTCTCTAGCAGATGTGCCTCTGATCTTGCGATTCTCCGAACACACCCGGCACACCCTGCCTCAGGGCTTTGCCTGGGCTGTTCCCTCTGGCTGGAAACCTCTTCCCCAGATATCCATAGAGATTTGTCCCCTCTCTTCTTCAGATCTTTACTCAAATGAACCTTCTCAGTAAAGCCTTCCTTGGTCACCGAATCAAATAGTCACCCCCTGCCCACAGCTGTTTCACATTCCCCTTCCTGCTTTGTTCTTTCTCCTTAGCACTTCTCAGTAGCTGGTGTTTCTGTCTATTGCCTGTCCCTCCCATTGGAGTGGACGTCCCACGAGGACAAGAGTTTTTGTCGGTCCCGTTCTCTGCTGCACCCGCGGCACCTGTCAGAGCTGGCGTGCGGAGGCGCTGAGCAGGTGTGGGCAACGGGAGGCCGGCTGGCCAGCTGCAGGCGAGACGCCACTCGGCATCAGCCACCTCCGCAGCCTCCAGCCTGGCCTCGTGCATGCTTTGGGTGCTCAAGAAGTCCCTGCTGAGAGGTGGAAGGACATGGGGGGTGGGTGACATGGAAGAGAAAAGGGCAGAAGGAAGTGGGCATCAGTGGCTGGAGGGCTTTCCACAAAGGTGGAGGTGTTGGGACGTGATGAAGGACCTCATCACAGGGGTCAGGTGGGGACACGTTAAAGAAGGTGCTTGTCACTCAGCCCCTGCTCTCCAGATCCTGATTGTGGGCATAGAAATCAAGAGAACCCTCCCCTCTTCTCTGCTCTGCCCTTAGCCCTCGAGGGAACCAAGTGTGGACTCACCTGCCCACTCCCCCTTCTCCCAAGGTCACCTTTCAAGGTCAACCAGGTGGGAGCAGCCTAGCCCTCCTTCCCAACTTCTCCTCTCTTCCTCACTCCCCACCCCCAGAAATCCTCTCTCAAACCGAGGGGCAGATCCCAGAATGCCCTCCCACAACCAGGGCTACATCCATTTCCAGTCACGGGCGGGGGATGTAACATCACACTGCATGCCTGTCCTTGGCCGTGTGCCTGTATCTTCATTCCTCAAGTTGCTTTAAGTTATCGGTCAACAGATGTGGTCAAATCGCTCATCCCACGCCCACCGCAGAGACTGCCAATGCCTTTGGAGAGAGAGGAGTGGGGTGACGAGCGATTTCGGGGGGCTGGAGATTGGGGACTTTCATGATTCCAAACCAGCCTCCTTCCCGAGTCCTCTCCGGAGCCCGGGCAGGGTCCAGTCCCCGCCACAGGCCACTGCATCATCAGCTCCCACTCCCTGCCCAGCCGGGCCTCTGCCTCAGCACACAGACCCTCGCCTTCTCTCTTCATGGGACCCTCCCGGCCAGGCGGTCCTGCAGAGTGGGGAGAGGAGAGGGGACGGGGCAGGAACCCCTCAGTGGGAGGGGCTCCAGTCTGGGATTGGGGGTGCTGTGACAGGGCAGGATCCTCTCTTTTTAGGAATCACTTGAGGAAGCATATATTGGCTTTATCGACTGCTGCTGGAATGGCTGTTGCCACGGCAGCCGAGCGCTCCCACTGCAGTAGAGGATGGTGGGAAACTCGGGATGTGAAAGGAATAAAGAGAGCCGGATAGAGGGAGAGGCCTCACTGGGGAGCGTCTATAAGTTCCAGGACGCCAAGATGATGATTTAAAGGGACCACCCCGTGATCACAGCAAGACCCTTTAGAGAGGGACAGCGGGAAGGTGAGCAGTACTGGGTGGACAGAGGGGGGACCGGTCCTCATGGGGATCAGCCCTGAATCAACCCAGGCGGTGAGCACGGAAGGTATTTTCTGTCTCACAAATTGACAGGTGGTGTTTCATGCAGAGGGAGGATGGAGGGGGTCTAGTGCCTCTCTTCTGGAAAACCCTCTTTTCTAGAAGGAGCCAAAATTTCAGGAGCTGTTTATTGAAGGAAGGGGACGGGCATGGGGTTTAGGGCGTGTGATATCCCTCAAGAGGAGACACAGGGGAATAAAGAGAGGGGGCAGGGACCAGGCTGAAACACAGGAGCCGATGAGGGGGTAAGATCCCCAGGAAGGAAGGAGGATCAGGTCCGGGGCAGTGGGCATCCAGGGACCAGGAAGCGCAAGTGGACAGCGCAACAGGTGGAGTAGTGTCAGAGCAACTCCAGGGACTGATGTGGGAGGAGGGAACCTACGGACGTGGGTACCAGAGACGAGGGGCCGGAGGAGGCGCCGGACCTTGTCTACAGCAGTGCGCACGGGCTGGGATGGACCACAGCGCAAATCATGCTTTTCGGCTAGATGGCAGCTAGTTCATTTCTCCTTGTCTGCTAAGGAGGAGATTGAATTTGTGTACAGGAGGAGGACATACACACAACAAGCAAACTACTGTAACCTGGTACACTAGGGAACAAGTGTCCCCAGACTCTCAAGCTGCTGTTTTTAGGAATGGTGAGATTCCCGCGTGATTGAGTTAGCTGTGTCTTGTGCAAACTGGAGGAGACCCCTGAGTAAGGATGAGGACTTCAGAAGCGATTGTGATTTCATGAAAAGCGGCCTGTGTCGGGGGAGGGAGCACACGGTCACCCAGACCTTTGGCACCGACGATGGGACTGGATCCCCTCCTTGAGCTGGGATCTTGTGTCTGGGCTTAAGCATGAGTGTCCCGTGTGTGCCCAGAGGGAAGATCTCCTGATTGGCCTCCTCCTTTGGGCACTCTCTGTGCCCGGACCAAGTTCTGGCATGAAACCACTTAAGCCCCTTTACCCATCCTATTGTGTCTCACTCCCTATCTGAAATTGCGATCCCAGCCCACCCGTGAGTCTCCTAAGTGCTGGACACAGGCCCAGAGGCCAGTCTGCATTGTGCCCTCTGGCACGGGACCTTCTAGTGAACTTGCACTCACTGCCCCTGCTCCCTGCCCACCCCCCCCGCCCCATTTGAACCCTTCCCTATTTATACTGCATCCTACTCCAGGAAGCCTCTGAGATTTCCTCCACCTATTCTCCCACCTGCCAGCATGACCTCTTACTCCTATGCTCATATGTATTGGGGACCTCCTAAGTAAGTGCCAGACCCTGGGGTTACAGCATCAGTGAGACAGCCAGGGGCTCTGTCCTCCGGGGTTGGGAGTCTCCCCCTTGTCATTCCTGTAATCAGTATACACCCACCTCCGTCTGTCTGCCTGCAGCGAATGCGTTGATGTGCTTGACATTGCTGTTTCCCATGAAAAGGAGTATTATTTTCCCGGGTCTTGTATTGTTATCTTGCATGTCCTGCCAGACATTGAGTTCCCTGAGGGCAGAATCGCCATCTTTCTCTGTTTCTCCCATGCCCAGCCAAGGGTCCACGTTTCCTACCAAACACCCCTCTGCCTGAGAAGTCAGTGCTCAGTACTGTGGTCAGTGCATCCTCTCTGCCACGACACCTGGACTTGCAGACTTTATAGTGTCTCAGTCCAGGCCTGGGATGATGGAAGACAGAGTCCTGGGGACAGGACCCAGGAGCCATGCAGGGAGCAGGCCCGAGGCACAGCCCTCAGGCCTCCAAATCCACGTTACCAACACAGCGGCAGCATCTGCTCCGCCAAGGTGCCGAGAGACACAGCTCCGTCCCTGAGAGCGTGGGTGCCGGTGGGGGAGACGGACACGTACACAAATGCCTCTCACACCAGGCAGGCTGTGATGAGTGCTAGCAGAGTGCGTGAAGCAGGAGACTCTGATTCTAGGGTGAAGGGGGGCCTGGGGCTAGAGAGATGGAGGCTGGGGATGAGGTGGGCAGGTCTCCGATGGCTAGAGCTTTCTGGAGAATAGTTCTCAGGGCTGTGCCTTCCCCAGTGTGTGGCTCCGCTGGGGCCCACTCCTCCCTTTCTCCTGTCCCTCACTTTCTTGCCTGAGGACCGTTTGCTTAGGCAACTTGGCCCTGACCTGGGAGGCCGTGGAGAATGGGCAGTGTCGCCCTCTACTGAGGGACAGCCCCTTGCAAACGGCTGCCTGCTCGTCAGCCTCTAGCCTCTGCTCCCCACCCCACCCCAGCTCTCTTCCCTGGGCCCGGGTGGGAGGGGAGGGAGAAGGGCTCGGAAAATGTCGTTTTTAAGTGCTCTGCAGGCTCCACCGTAGCTCTGGCAGGCAAGGGGCCAGTGCTCAGCTTCCTCCTGATGCCCTGGGTTTGACAAAGCGCTTTGCAGGTCCAAAGTCCCTTTACCTCTGAAGCTGGTACTATAACCGCTGTGAGAGAAGACCAGGGGTGGGGGGGGTGGTAATGCAGTGACTTTGACAAGGTCATGCAGTCACCGGGAACCCAATCTCCAGATCCCGAGAGTCAGTCCTTGCCTCCAAGGCCCTGAGGCCCCTGCCTAGTCAACCCTGGGCCCCGTCTTTCCAAGCCACCCTCGTCCACCCCCTGCCCCCGTCCTCCGGAGGCATCCCGCACTTCAGGAGGGCAGCCTGGAGCCCCAGAGACTGAAGGCAAGTGGGGGGCCGGGAGTTTCCCGGGCGACCTGGATATTGTTTCTCCACGCCCGCCTCATCTCCCCCCAGGCCCCACGAGCCCACTCTCCCTCCGTGTCCCGAGCCGCCCAGTCTCAGCCCCTTTTACCCGCACGCCCATACCAGCTCAACGGAACCTTTCCACCGCGCCCCCCACCCCCACCCCCACCTCCGGGCGCGGCAGGGGGCAACCCGTGCCCCGAACCTGCCCGCCTCGGCGGGGAAAGCGAGGAGAAGACCGGGTCGAATCCTTCATCTCCCCCTACCCCCTACTCATCCGCCCCTGGCTCTCGGCTGCAGATACCACCCCCTCTCGAGCCAGAAATAGACACTCTCTCCCCCACCTCCCGGCGCTCGCGCACACCCCTCCCCTTCTCCGCCGGCTCCTCCGCCTCCCCCCTCCTTCCTGCGCTCCGAGCCTCAGCCCACAGCCTCCGCTCCCGCTGGCGGGCGGCGCGCGACCCACGGGACCCACCGGCCGGCGGGCGGGCGGAGGACCGGGTCCCGGCGCCGGGCACCTCCGAGCGCCAGCCAGCTGCGGGGCTTGCGTTCTTCTTTGATTGATTTTAAGATTTTGATTTGTATTTTCCCCGCCCCGCCCCTTTTCCTCCGACCCCGCCCCATCGCTCCACGGCTTCCGCGCTCCTTCCCTTTCCCCGGCTTCCTTCTTCGCGATTCTTTCCCGGGCGCCTCGGCTCGCCTCCTCCCCGCTCCCTCGCTCCCTCCTCCTTCCTCTCCCCTTCCTCCTCGGTTCCTTCCGTCCTTTCTCTCCCCCTCCCCTCCCCTCCCCCGCCTCCTCCCTGCGCGCTTCCCACCCCCCCGCCCCCGCCCCCGGTGCCTGCAGACGCGCGGATCGTCCATGCGCTCCTCGCGGGCAGAATGCTGGGCGGCAGCGTCAAGAGCGTGCAGCCCGAGGTGGAGCTGAGCGGCGGCGGCGGCGACGAGGGCGCGGACGAGCCTCGGGGCGCGGGCAGGAAGGCGGCGGCGGACGGCAGAGGCATGCTGCCCAAGCGCGCCAAGGCGCCGGGCGGCGGCGGCATGGCCAAGGCCAGCGCGGCGGAGCTCAAGGTCTTCAAGTCCGGCAGCGTGGACGGCCGAGTCCCCGGCGGGCCGCCCGCCTCCAACCTGCGCAAGCAGAAGTCGCTCACCAACCTCTCGTTCCTCACGGACTCTGAGAAGAAGATGCAGCTCTACGAGCCCGAGTGGAGCGACGACATGGCCAAGGCGCCCAAGGGCTTAGGCAAGGCGGGCCCCAAAGGCCGCGAGGCTCCGCTGATGTCCAAGACGCTGTCCAAGTCCGAGCACTCGCTCTTCCAGGCCAAGGGCGGCCCAGCGGGCGGCGCCAAGACCCCCCTGGCCCCGCTCGCCCCCAGCCTGGGGAAGCCGAGCCGGATCCCGCGCGGCCCCTACGCCGAGGTCAAGCCGCTCAGCAAGGCTCCCGAGGCAGCCGTGAGCGACGACGGCAAGTCGGACGACGAGCTGCTCTCCAGCAAAGCCAAGGCGCAGAAGGGCTCCGGGCCCGTGCCCCCCGCCAAGGGCCAGGAGGAGCGCGCCTTCCTCAAGGTGGACCCCGAGCTCGTGGTGACCGTGCTGGGAGACCTGGAGCAGCTGCTCTTCAGCCAAGTGCTGGGTGAGTCCTGCCTCCCTGCCCCACCCCTGCCTTTCCCCTCGCCCGCTGCCAGGGAAGGTGTGGGGAGAGCGGCGGGGCTCTCTAGACCCCGGGTCGGGCTATGCGGGGACACTGCATACCCCAGATGCACAGGGCTGGCCCATCCCCAGGTGCATATGGCTGAAGTGCGCCCTGGTAGAGACGTCCCCAGGCTGGGGCTCTGCTCTGGCCTGCCGGAGGTGAGGCTGGACAATGGGGTTGGGGGGCTTAGCTCCTCAGAAATAGAGCCCATCAGCTTCCCGGGATCTTAAAGCCTAGAATCTTAATACGGCAAAACCTGGGGGGCCGGTGGTGACCTCTGCCGTGTGCGGTCTGTGCGGGGCAAGAGCGCATTCAGCATTGCCGGGGAGCGCCGGCGGGAGCCGATCTAGAGCACAGATGTGGGGAAAGCAGATGTGAGGGCTGTTTGGCCGCGGAGCAGAGCTGAGGCTCCGCTTCCTCTCTGGATCCCTGGTGGGAGCACGAGTCGGATTTCCCGGGTATGGGCTGTGGCAAGGAGACACGACGGGGGCCTGGGGGCAGGCGGGCAGCCAGCTGCCCGCGTCTGGACGCGTGTCCTGCACCTCGGCCCCGGCCCCAGGCCTGGGCCAAACCCCTACCCCACCCCACTCCCCAGGTTTTTAGGGCGTGTGGAAAGGTCTGGGCTTTCGCGCGGAGACTCCTGGTTGACTGGGAAGCCTTTGCCTTTTGGCTAATGGAAGCCGAGCGGGCGGGAAGGGAGGAACAAAGCTCGCTCGGGCGGAGGAAGCGCACAGAGCTGCCCCATTGTTCTCCGAGCCTGAAGAGCCTAAGCAAAAAACCCGGCGCGGGCCCGGAACTGCGCTTGCTTTCCCCGGGGACCCTGTGCCCTGAGAGGGAGGGACCCGGGATGCGCGGGACGCAAGGCCGCTGCGCCTCGGGAGCCGGCGCGGGCCGTGCCGGGGCCACGAGAGGACAGCGGCGAGGCCCGGAGCCGGGCGGCCGCCGTGGCTCCGCGGACTTGTTGCGGTGGCGGGGATGTGGGTCCTCCGGCGCCGAGGGACCCGAGCTTCCCGGGTACCAGGCGGGCTGCCAGCCCCGCTGGGGGCTGGGAAGGGGCGTGTCCGTGCGCGTGTGAGGGGCGGGACCGACGCGGGCTGCGGTCCGAGTGATGGGCAGGACGAGGTGGGGCGCGTGGGAACGGGGGCGGGGGGTGAGGTGCTCGCCTAGCGGCCTGGAGAAGTCAGAGCTGGGAAGACTGGTTCGACCTACCGCGACCTTCCCGGGACCCACAGGCCCCGTGTGGGCCAGGACGAGGGACCCCCGAGCAGGGGCAGGGATTTGGAGCTTTGGTTTCAGAGGCTCACAGAGGAGGCCGCACATGGGCTCTGCAGGGGCAGTCGGGGGGCTGGACAAGGGCAAAGAGGGGGGCTCAGCGGCCTGAAGGCCCGGCCTCCGCAGGCAGGGACCCGTGGGGATGAGGGTGGGGGCAGAAGCCGAGGGGCGGCCTCACCCCTCCCCCACCCCTCTCCCACCCCCCCACCCCCACCCCTCCCCCACCCCCCCCCTGTGCTGAGTGCTGCCCTCAAGGAGCTTACAGTCTAATGGGGGTGAAACAGACAGTAAAGGAGAAAAGAAAGAAAGTAATTCCACGCACCAAGGAAGGCTGTGGAGAAAATGGGGGCGGGGCCTGCTTAGGCCCCTCTAAGGAGGTGGTACTGAGCTGTGACTGAGGCCAAGGGAGGTGCAGGGGCAGGTGGGGAGAACACTCCCTGCAGGGCTGCGAGGGGGTGGGGTGGAATGGGGGAGAGGAAGCGGGGGGCTGTGTCTGGGGGGAGTGGAGGGAGTGTCAGCGACACAGAAGAACAGAGGGCACAGCCCCCCTTCAAGGTCAGGGCTTCCCCAGCCCTGCGCGTCCCTACACTGCCGCAGGACCTAGCTGCCTGGCCGAAGCCCTCTTAGTTGCATCTCAAGAGGCAGTGACCACAGAAACCCTGGCAGATAGTCGTAGAGCTGGTGGGCGAGGGGAGAGGAGGGCAGGGGGAGAGGCTTTGCTGTAACCCCTCACGCCCACTCAGCACTTGTCATGTCTCAAAGCGCGCCCTGGGAGTGAGGGGAGAACAGGCCCCATTTCCCAGGCGGTCCGGAAACACAGGGTCAGAGTCTCGAGGGGCTTGGAGTCTTCCCTGAGCCAGTGATGGGAAGGCAGATTCTGCATGTCTGTCCTGATTGCTAAGTCGCAGCTCTGTGTAGGGGACCTGATTGAGGGAGGGGAGTCAGCGGGCAAACAGGGGCCTGACCAAGCTGGTGTGTGCTGGGCATGGGCCACCAGACCGGCCCTGATGACCCCACGGCGGGGCTGGTGCGGGGAGAGGGGTGGAAAGTCTGGTGCATGTGCTGGACTGACCCCGGGCGGGGCTGGCCCCAGGAGGGCAGTGCGGGGGCATTGAAGGGTGGAGCGGGGAGGGCAGGGGAGGAGGAGGGAGAAGATGACGGCCAGGTAGAGCCCCTCTCCTGTGTGGGATGGGGTGGGGGAACAGGAGAACCCATGAAGGTGTCCGGGTTGTCAGGACCCTCCCTGGAGAGCAGGGTGGCCCCTGGGGAGACGAGTGGACGCCTCTGCCTCCGGATGGTGGTGAAGGACGCAGGCTCTACACCCGTGAGCCTCCAAGTCAGGACACGCTTACTCCCTGGGACCATCTCAAACCCCGGAAGCTGCCCAGCCCCGGTTGCTGGAGGGAGAGGGAGTGAGGCATCCCCGAATAAGAGCCTTTCTGGAATGAAAGGGAATGAAAGCTGATCATGGCTTGCCAGAAATCAGCTGGGGCCCAGATGGTCCAGACAGGCGCCCTGCCCTTCCCTCGCTTTGGAAGCTGCCAAAGAACTAGGGTCCCACTGGGAAACCCTAGAAACTTGGAAGACTGAGGGGTGAGTATCCAGGGGAAGGGGGCCTGTCTCAGGGATCATATGCCCTCGGACCCTGGTGGACAGTCCATGTCAGGCAGTTCGGCTCCAGAGGGAAGGTCACCGGCCCCTGGCCTGGGTCTGGGGCAGGCAGGAGGCCACAGTCCTGAGTTCCCTGTGCAGAAGTCCTAAGCTCTGTGACCTCCTCTGGGACTCACGTTCCCCATTTGTGAATGGCAGAGCTGCTCCATGGCTCTCTCCTACCTGTTGGCATCAGGGAGGGGTGCAGATAGAGGTGGTCAGACCTTGACAGGGCCCCAGGTGCCTAAGAGAGCCTGTCTTAACTCAGAGCAGTTACGTACACAATCCCATCCCGACCACACTCCTCCACCTCCTCAGCCCTGGGTCTGAGGACCTCCAAGCAGTCTGGTGACCCCACGCACACTGCACCCCCTTTTCAGCCCTCCAGACAAGGGGACCAGGTCAGGTGCAAAGGAACCCAGGCGGCTGGAGCGCCTGGTCCCACTTCCTCAGAAAGTGTCTGGACCCACGTGAGGGGTTGCCGTGACAACGGTTAGGCCCTCAGAGACGCAGGCCAAACAGAGCAGGGGAAGGAAGTCAGGAAATTATCTGTTTCTAAGCCAGTGGGTTGATGTGGGTTTTTTTGCGGGGGGGTGGGAATTTACTCTAGAGATTACATTCTGGGATGCTGTGAATAGGGGGAGGGAAGAAATGGCTTCTCAGATGGCTTTCTTCCTTGTTATTCAGTGCACTGGGGGGTCGGTGGGTGGAGGATTCTTGGGAGTCCTCCAAGATCCAATGCCCGAGCAGCCAGGCCGCGTGTGCAAGCTCACCCACACTCTCGTGCCCAAGGCTCTACACGCAGGGCCGTTCCTGGTGCCTTCCCAGTGGTTCCCCAGAGGCCCGGCAGGAGAGTGAGGGCGCTGACTTGCAGCCTTCCCGGGCTTGTAGAGCCACAGGTGAAGGAAGGCAAGGCCTGCAGGTGAGCGCGTGCGTAGCGGAGGGGCAGCTGGCACAGGCCCTTCCCGCTGCGGGGCCTCTGCCTCCTCAGGGGTAGCGCTGGAGAGGACGTTTCTTTTCTCCTCGTGTCCAGGGCTAGGCTTCGGGCTCCATCAGGGCCCGTGGGGTCCTGCTCTTACCCTCTGGGCCTTGCCCTGCTCAGGCCGCTGCAGCCAAAGCCGTCTTCCTCCCCATCCCTGGGCAGCCACGGCCCTGCTGCTGCCGAGAACGGATGGGGGACGGGAAGGCCTTGGGGTAGCTCCTGTGCTCTGGGGACAAGGGCACGTGGAGGGGAAGTGCCCAGGGCTTCTCTCAAGGGAGATGCCCTCGGTGGTCAGCAGCGGCTCCACCCCCAGGCCCCAGGCCCTCCTGGATGGGGGTTGAAGGCGGAACAGCACCAAGTCGCCTGGAATCCTGGGCTGCTTTCTGACCATTAGCTGTCGTCCCACCCCCTAACATCTCCTGCGGCCACAACCGCCACCCCTGTGGCCTGTCCCCACCCAGCCGCCAACACCGGAGGCTTTGTCTTCTGCAGACCTCCAGCCTCGGCCTGCTCTGGGCCGCCCCTCCACACCCGTGCCCACAGCCCACAGCCTCTGACCTCGAGGGCTGGGGGTGCAGGCTGTTCCACGGGGCTCCAGGGAGAGCGGGTCCTGCGCTGAGCCGGCTGAGCAGAGCCCCCAGGCCCATCCCTGCTGCTCTGCGTCACCTTCTTGTACAGCCGGGAGAGAAGAACCCTCTCCGTGCAGAGGCCCCCGCCTCCCCCCTGGGATTCACAGAACACACAATGGAAATTGTCTGGTTGAGCCACCCACCTAAAGCAGAACTTACTCCCTCCTAGCATCGTAGGCAAGTGGGTGTTCTGTTTACACACTCCCGGTGACAGAGAGCTCACTACCTCATTTTCCTGGAAAGCCCTCGTTATTAGAAAGCCCGCTAAGCAGAGTTTCTGTCTCCTGAGAGTTTCCACCCGTGGGTGCAGACCTGCTCTCCGGATCCTCTCGGGTCAGGCTGGCCTGCCTCTCAGATGCCTGACTGCGTCCCCTCGCATCTTTCCTCCCTTCGCCCCCTTTTCCTCTTTCTCCCGTCTGTCTTTTCTTTTGCAGTAAGACTTGGTAAGGGGAGGGGCCGAGCTGTTCCCCTGATTCCTGGGCCCCGTGGAGTCCAGCCCCCAGCTGGACCCCCCACCCCTCATAAGGTCTGTCCCCCAGCACCTGGCCGACCTGGGCTCCCTCCCACAGCGTCTCCCTCGGCCTGGAGGCCTGCGGCGGCCGGCCTGCCAGCCAAGGGGAAGTGGATGCCACATGCTTCTCATTTGCGTTGGCTGACCTCCTCCCACAGCCTGTGTGCATTACCCAGCTGCGTCTGATGTCCCCGGGGCCCGCAGCCTCCCTCTCCTGCCGAGGAAGGCCGGGGGGCCGGGCGCAGCTCGCTGGCCCTGTGTGGGCAGGCTGCGCTCCTGCGTGGAAGCCTTGGAAGGCTGCGTCAGCCCTCAGAGCGGGCACCGCCCCCCGCAACTTCCCCTACTGTGGCTTCTGGGGACCCGGCCCCTGCAGGGAGAGGAAACCGGAGCCCCCTGGGTCCAAGGCTTCCTTCTGATCAGCAGGCATCAGGGCTCAGACCGGGAAGATGCCCCTGGAGCGGTGTCTGTCTCCCGGAGCTGTGCCCAGGGCGTGTCCGGTGTGGTCGCAGCCGCGTGTGCCCAGAAGGGCGGATCCCAGCTCTTCGTCTCTGATCGGCACCTGTGCCTCTGGCAGAAGAAGGGGCAGATTGCAGGGGTGCGGCCGGTGGGGGGAGCGAGCACGTGCGGGGTCCCCACTGGCACTGAGGCGGGAGAGCACGGACACCACCTTGGGCACGTTACAGGTTCACCCCGAGGGCTCGGGCTCCGGCAGTGTCCAGGCTCTCGCCGCCAGCGCTGCCTGTTTACCGCGCGGCTCTTCTCCAGCTCAGCTCTGGCCAGAGCTTGGCCGGTGGCCAGGGCGGGCCTTGGCCTGAGCCCTCATCAGGTCTATTTTCGACATCCCGATGATATGTTTCAGGGCCTCTGCAGCGGGCGGTTCCTGCACTGTCTTCTAATTTCCGAGCAGCAGCGCTCGCTCTGAACCGACTTCCCAGGGTGCTTGCTCACGTGCCTCGGGCATGCGAAGCCAGGGTGTGGGCCCTGTGTGCCCAGGCTGGTCCCCGGGGAAGCTGGCTCGTCTGGAAGGGTGTCCAGTTGGTGTGCTGCCATTGGGAGTGATCTGGTGAAAAGCGCTGGAGTTTTCTTGGAGAGCCAGGCCATCAGCCGTGACCTTGGGCTGCATAGGGAGGTAGTGAAGGTTGAGAGCGCAAGACAGGCAAGTGTGTGGGGAAACCTGCGCGTAAACCTTCACGTCCGGACGTAAACCCCCAGGACGTAGATGGGGCTGGGAGTCAGGGTGTGCACGAGGGTGCACAGGGGCGGGGTGTGTCACGTGGAGCGGTGCACAGAAACACTTGCACACTCGGCCCCTAGCAGCTACGCACAGACCGAAGGGGTGTGTGTGTGTCCGTGTGTGTGCGCACAGAACTGTCCGGGCGTGAAAGGGTCTGAACCACGACCAGGCTGGAACAGCTTCCCCCAAAGAGACCCCCAGGCAGAGAGCGCAGGGGTTGGGGCTCCCTGCCTGGCTCCTCTCCCAGAAAAGAACCTTGAGGGGGACACAGGCTCCCTCTGCCCTTGGCGACCGCTGAGCAGGCCCTCCCTTTTGGGGGCGACCGCTGAGCAGGCCCTCCCTTTTGGGGGCGACCGCTGAGCAGGCCCTCCCTTTTGGGGGCGACCGCTGAGCAGGCCCTCCCTTTTGGGGGCGACCGCTGAGCAGGCCCTCCCTTTTGGGGGCGACCGCTGAGCAGGCCCTCCCTTTTGGGGGCGACCGCTGAGCAGGCCCTCCCTTTTGGGGGTGACCGCTGAGCAGGCCCTCCCTTTTGGGGGCGCAGGCAGCCACCAGGGAGGCCGGGCTTCTCTGTGCAGAACCCTCAGCTGCCATAGGCCACGGGCTCCAGCACACCCAGGCTGCGGAGTGCCCTCCCCGGGGCCCTGGGACCTGATGCTCCACAGGAGGAAAACGGGCCCAGAGAAAGTGACGACCTACCAATAACCAGCACCCATAGACCATGTGGGGCATGAGATTCTTGTCCCTTAGGTTTAGTGAGTCACTTACTGCCCACAGTGACCCTGTGACCCTGCGCTTACAACTGAGCAAACAGAGACACTGGTCGGTGGGTTGGCCGCCCGAGCCAGGAGAGCAGGTGGGCCGCGGGGCCAGGACTTGACCTTGACCCCTGTGATGTCAGCTTCCAGGAGCCTCAAGACCCCTCCCCCCACAGTGTTGAGTTCTATTCCATTTAATTCAGGATTGCTGTCAAGCAGTTGCTGTGGACAAAGCACGAGCTCCTGGGGTTGCGGCTTTGGGCCCCGCTCGCCAGCTGCTGGCCTGCTGGATGAGGAGATAGGGATTCCTGCTCATCCCAGGGCAGGGCAGGTGCTACGGAATAGTTGGGAAGGGGTGCGGGGGAGAGCAGGGTGGCCTGGAGCCGGTCGGCGTGTGGGGTGAGTGCGGTGCAGCGGGCAGGAGGGGACGCTGTGGACAAGTGACCTGCGCTTTGAAATGTAGGTTGGGATCCCGGCAGCAGAGATGGGAACGGAAGAAGGAGGTAAACGGGGGGCTTCACCGTGGGTACCGTCCAGCTGCGGGAGAGGTGGGGAAGGAGGTGGACGAGCAGGTTGGGGGCGGCCCTGACGTGACCATGACCGGCCCCAGGGGTTGCGCTAGGCTCTGGGCAGACCTTTGGGTGGGAGCTGTCAGGGCTTGCCCCCAAAGGCCCCCGAAAGAGTCCCGGCTCTGGAATCGGTCCTGGGAGAGGGTTGCTGAGTGAGGACACCAGCCGGCCCAGGGCCTCGCAAGTTCCACATCTGTTCGCTGGAGCGAATGTGGCCCTTGCTGCCCCTGCAGTGTCCACATGGGAGGGACGAGGGGGAGGACGCCTCTGCGCCCAGAAGTTTGTCTTTGATGAGCAGCAGCTCTGATTAGGCCTGAGGGGTCAGTACTTTCCTGCCCCAGCCCCCGGGAGAGCCTAGACCCGTAGCCCACCGCAAAGCTGAATCAGACCATACATGGCGGCAGCAGCAGCATGTAAACCAGTGTGAGGACTGACAGAGTATTCCAATGACGTACAACTCGGTTGGCGTGAAAAGAGAGCCGTGCGTAGGGCGGGCACTGCATTTCGGCTCCAGAGTACTTGCTCCATCCGGGAAGCCTTCCTGAAGGAGTTAGGAGTTGGGAGCTGTTTAAAGGAATCAGAAACACTTGGCATAAGGGATGAAGGCATTCCAGCCACCCAGCTTTCCTTGGAGGGGGTGGGAGGACTGGACTGGACCTCGCCGCTTGGGAGCCCTAGGAACAGACGGTCCTCGAGGGCCGTCCCGGGTAGGAGGGCTCGAGGTGCTGCGGGTGCCCCAGGGGAGGATGGGGAGCCTTGTACCCAATGCAAATCCTCCTCCTCCTTTGTTCTTTGGACCAGTTTCCGTGCCCTGGGCATTGCCATGGGGTCCCACTGTCCCAGGAGCTGGGGTGTTTGGCTTTGTCCTGGAGTCGGGTACCCCCAGGAGTCCCAAGAGTTCAGGGTTGCTGGAGGACGCAGGCGTGTCGTAATGTCTCAGGGTTTCCACGGACGGTGACAAGGCGTCCAGGGGTGCTGGGGCGTTCACCGCCTGGCCTCCCTTCATCCGGCCCCGCGGGGAGGGCGTTACAGCAGCGAAGGCCGCGGTGCCCCCTGGGCGGGCGGGCAGGCGGTGCTACTGCTGTCATGTGGACAGCAGGGACCGCTAGGGCCGCTCCCCAGCCCCAGGGTCAGGGCTCAGCCTTGGGCCGCCTGACGCCCGGCCCGTCCGGTGGGGTTGGCTTGAGGCTCAGTGGGCAGCCTGGAGAGGCCGCCCCTGCTTCTGCTGCACATCAGGGGGCCTCCTGGACGCCCGGCAAGGCCTCCCTGCTGGGCACCTCCACCCAGCCCGTGGCTTGCGGGCCTCCCAGGGCCTGGCCGCAGGGTTTGAGCTCCCAGGAAGAAACATCAGAGCCCAAGACGCCGCTTGGCCTTGTACTCTGCAGGGGGGTCAGCAGACCCCCTCCCGAGGCCCCATGGTGGTCCCCGGGACACCCAGAGGCAGGAATCACTGGGGATTGACAACAGCAATGACTAGCACTTAGTGGGCACCCACTGTTTGCCAGCTGTGCTGAGCGCTTTGTGGGAACCCAGGTCAGCCTCACAATGAGACAGTATTCAAGGGTCACACGCAGACTATTTCACAATCCTCGAGGGCCAGGCTGCAGAACTGGGGATGCCTGGGGCTCCCTGTTACGCCGGAAGTTAACCCCGTGGGTGCCGAGTCGTGGGGTCCCAGGGGCAGGGCGGGGGTGGAGGAGGAGTGCTCATTTGCCGCAGGTGTGGGAGCTGTTCATCTTCAACAGCCAGTGTGGCCCTCCTGGTGTGTCGCTGTCGACTGGAAACCCCACTCTGACACGGACTTAGACGTGAAGAAGCTTAGAGGAGCCCGGGGTCACTCGACAAGTTCACGTAGAACTGAGATTCAGCCGAGGCTTGATTCGGGCTCATCCAGACTCTTTTGCCTCTGGCACAAGTAGGCACATCTGCCCCCCCTTGCCCTGTAGACAATCTAGAGCCTTCAGGCTGATACGGTCCCGAGAGCCCCGATCTGTAAAAATCAGTTCTCTCTGGCCCTCGGCAAACGTTCCTCGGGTCCCAGGACCCTGCGTCCCAGCGTGTCCAATCTGGGAAGCAGACCACGGACGGACAGTCACGGGGCAGCCGTGGCCGGTGCTGGTGCTGCAACGCCCAGAGCTGCAGGCAGGCTATGGGGAGAGGGCTTCCCCCATGGACGGGAAGGTCGTGGCCACAATGAGGATGACCAGACCGGCCGGAGAGACGGGGCCCTCTGTGTCCGTCTGGGATAAGCTGCTCGCCTGGCCCCTCTGCCTGTGAACCCTGGACCTGTCCCTCGTAACCGTGGAGCTTGAGTAAGCCCTGTAATGCCTCAGCCTCCCTGGTGGTCAAAGAGGGGTCAGACTTGCCAGCTGGCAGCTCGGGGAGGGAAGGGCTGGCTTGGGGCTGAGGCCACAGATTCAGCCCTGTCTTAATCTCAGGGGCTGAGTTCTCCTTTCCCCCCCCCCACCTCCTTGCTCCCCCGTGGCCAGTGGCTCCTGATTTCTAGATTAGATTCCGCCGGATGCTGCATCTGCAGGAAGTGGAGGGTGGGGGCGGTGGTGTTAGCTTCATGGAAGATCCAGGGGCTCATAATAATATCTGTCAATCATTATGTGATATGTACCAGGCACCGCGCTGAGCACTGTACGTGTATTAATTCATTTAACCGTCAAGAACAACTTAGTGAGTTAGGTGCTGTTTTTATCCTCATTTTACCAGTGAGAAAACTGAGAGGTTAAGTAACTTCCCCAGAGTCACACAGCCAGGAAGGGAGGAGCCTGGGAACCACCCGCGGGCAGACTGGCTCGAGCGCCAGCCTCTTTAACCACGGTGCTACAGGGCCTCTCGCCGGTGGAGAACTCTGGCCTTGCAGAGTTCCACAGACACGGCAGATCCTCTGGGTAGCTGCCCTCTCCTTTATTCTAAATAGCGTGGCCCTGTTCTGAGGTCTCCTGCAGGAGTTTGGCGGCACAGGCAGCCGAGCGCGTCCCCCGGCCCCCCTTGGTCCCCGCTGCCAGGCTGAGGACAGTGTGTGGGGTCTGTGGTTGGGGCACTTTCAGCACAGCTGTGTTCACGTCGCCCCCCTGCACACTTGTCCCGGCAGGACCGTGGCCGGCCCGAGAGCTGCAGGGGACGGCGTGTCCGCCCTTGGCCGGAACCCGGCGTCTCTGGGGCCCTGGCTGCCTGGCCTAAGAGGAAAGCACCAGCTTTGAGTCGTGCAGATGAGGGTCCAAATCAACCCTACTGCTCACCTGCTGGCTGCCCTTCGCCCTCCTGGAACCCGTCCCTCATCTGTAGGATGGAGCTTACGCGCCCTGCGTGGGGGTAATGGAGGGGATTCAATAGAAGAGGGAGTCAGGGTGCCTGGCACCGCCGATGAGCATGCGGTTAGTTCTGTTGCCGCCTTCCCCTCAGGCCTCAGACCCCCCGGCCTCTTCATCCTGATCCCGGGGCACCGCAGACCCGGTGGCGACCAGTGAGCCCAATGGCGTCGCTCACGGATTGGCTCCAGTTCAGCCCTGGTAGTTCAGTTCAGTTCAGTGTCTTGGTTGTGTCTGCAGCCAGCTTGGGTGGAGGGGGAGTTTGTTACAGGACAGGGAGAGTCTTGCAGGGCTGGGGGTGGAGGGCAGGGGTAGCCGGGTTTGCGGGGGGAGGGGGCCGGCCTTACTGAGCCTCTTCTCCTGCTCCGCGTTCGTTACTGCCCCGCACGCCTGGTTGCTGCCTTTTGAACCACAGACCCACCCTCCTGCCGCTGGTCCACGAGGCAGAACGTGGTGCCCACGGCTCCGGGCTCCTCTGTGCCAGAGATCTGCCAGTCTCCCCTGGGGGGGGGGGGCCTGAGAGCCATCACAGGAGAGAGGGAAAACACATTCTCCAGAAGTCGGCTGTATCAAAAGTGTTTAAGGTCATTCCTCAGCCGAGTGGCTGTTTAGACTTTGATAAAAAGAAAATAGCAGAAACAGTATGAAAAGAGGGGTTGAAAGTGGGTGTGTGAAGGTGGCAGAAGGAGCAGCTTGTGTTCAAGTTCATTACCTGTTCCTGGACTTTAGCTCAGGCCTGGGTCCTGTCCAGATCAGAGACAAGCTGGCAGTGCCCTCATTTCTGGGAGGTATGGGGACTCAGGCCTGACCCAGAGCTTTGTGGTGGCCTGATCTGTCCCGTCCCCACCCCAGGTCCTCTGGAATCGTCCTGCCCCGTTTCCAGGCCCTCCTTCAGCCAACAGCCCCTCTGGTGGTCCTTGTAACGTCCTTCAGGGCTGAGACATGGAACCCACCCTGCTGGCTTGTTATCACACAGCTGGGAGGACATCTGGGGAGGGATGAGGCCAAGATGTCCTGGCTCCTTCCTTATCTCAGGGAAGCACAGGTGATGGGGTGACACTGACCCGTCCCTTCCCACAGGCGTGCGGCTAGGGCCTGGGTGTTGGGGCCGGGGTTGGGGGCCCACTGGCCTGGTGTTAGGGGTGGGATTCCGGTGGGGGATGGGACGGGATTTGCCCCAGAGGATCCAGCCCTGCCTCTGAGCCAGAGGAGCCCAGCCAGGCCTGGGGCTGGGCAGGGGCTGGATTCCTGCCACTTTCCCACACAGCGGCACAGAGATTGGGTTTCCTGCTGAAATCCTATCTCTGAATCACAATCACAAAGTTCCCAGCTTCTCACTGCAAGCTGTTTGCAGCAGCTCTGTGTATTCTGACGGGGGTCCTGGAAGGAAAGACACAGAGCACAGTGGTCAGACGCACAGGGTACAGAGCAGACAAACCTACGTTCAAATCCTGCCTCTGTGTTAACTGGTCTTGAGGCCCTGGGCCAGGTTTGGTTTCCTCACCTGTTCAACAGGTCGAATTGTAGCTACCTTGTTGGACGGCTGCCAGGCTTAAATGAGATATTTCTTAATCTGCTGCTGCCTCATCATTACCCGTCCACGCTCACTGTGTGGGTCGTAGGGGGAGGAGGGCCTGTCCTCAGGGAGCACCAGGCAGATGAGGGAGACACAGCCCAGCATCCTTTGTCCTCCGGTTGCTGTGTTCCGGGCCCTCCCTCCTGAGCCTTCACGAGCCCTCAGCCCACATCCCCTGCAGCCAGGCCCCTCCGTCTCCAGAACGCCCCTTCTCTCTTTGGGGTGTCCTTGGGCCCTGCCTCTGCCGTGCTGTCTCATCCCCGGGCGCACCCCCCAGGTGACTTGTCCCCGGGTCCTCCCTGCGAGCAGCACGGAGCCTGTGCTCAGGAAGCTTCTCCCCAGGGTGCTCGTTCCTCTCCAAACGCCGCCCAAACTACAGACCCAGGAGTTAGGCAAGTCCCATTGCGTGCTGTCAGCCTTACATTTGCATTTGATTAAGACCCACCCACATTTGTTCCTTTCTCTCCCCACCGCCATTCTCCCACCCCTCCTGCCTTGCTGAGCTCAGGGAGTCCTCTGGTCGCCCCCCCAACCCCGCCCCGGGCGCCTGGGCGCTGCCTGGGCACAGCCCGTGCCCACTGTGCCCCCGGCACCCTCAGTCCTGGAGCCGCTGGCCGGCCGTCAGAGCCACAGTGGGCCGGGGTCACCGTGGCTCCCTCCCAGGCCAGGAGGCTCGGGTGAAACCCTCCGGGCTGGTGCTCACACACCACTGGTGCTTCTCCCTGGTGGAGAAGCGTAATGAAGGGGCCGAGTTGGCCCTGCCTCCTGCTTCCAGCCTGACGGCTGAGGTTTGGGGTTCCTGCCATCACGTTGCAAATGCCCTCATCCCTCAGTGACCTGTGCCAGGGTAAACGTTCAGAAAAGCGGTGCCGCGGGCTGCTCCTCTCCCTGAGGTTTGGGGAGAGCGGTGTTACTTGTCTGGCGTCCGGTCACTTTGCAGCTGGAGTCTACTTTGCTGCCCTGAGCTCACGTGTAAAGCAGTGAATGGGCAGGTGAAGGCCACCTGTCAAAGGTTAAGTCCTGTTTGGATGGGGGTCCGAGGCCGGAGCCGAGGGAAGGGGCTCCAGATCCCACCGTCTTGTCACTCGGACCATCTTTCCGACCCATCCCATCCCAGCCCCCCCGGCTCCTCCTTCTTTATCCTGCCCCTCCCCCTTGTTCTTGGCTGTTCAGGGAACACAAACTGACACTCGCGTCAGCCTGAACCAGACAGAACTGGAAGGGGATCTGTCCCCACACCCACTCTCATCTTGCTTCCCTCCTTAGAAAAAAAAAAAAAAAAAAAAAAATTCCAGATTATCTCAAGCAGCTCTGAGCGTAGGAAACATGAGTCTGGAAGAGGAGCAGATGGGCCGGGGGCGGCACAAGCAACTGTCCTCTGTCTCCTGAGGTTAGGCTCGACGGGCCACCCCCAGGATGCAGGAGCCCAGGATGACAGGCGGAAGAAGGGGTGGCGTCCCATCCAGGCCTGTCCCTGGGCTCCCGACAGCTCAGCTCGTAACCTGGAGGAGAAAGAGCCCTGTGCTCTTCAGGGTTACGGGGACCCTCACCAGGCGCTGGGCGTCTGCTCCTAACCAGGCGGCGGCGTGGTCTTTGGTGCCACAGCAGTGAGCAAAGCAGACCCATCCTGTGTCTTCATGGACTTGAGTTTGGGGGGGAGGCGATCTTAAGCACATAGTCACAGAAGGGAATCCTTAAATCGCCCCGGTAAGTGCCGTGTGGGAGAAGCAAAGGGAGCGATGGTTAGACTGGAGGGGTTAGGCTGGAGGGGCCAGCCGGTCGGGCAGTGCTTCCCCGAGGAAGGGCGCCTTCCCCCTCCCGCCCGGGCCAGGGGAGCAGCCTGGCAGAGGGCAGGGTGTGCAGCGGGCCTGAAGCAGAGCGAGCTTGGGTGTGGAGAAAAGAGGGAGAAGGGAGGGGTCCCGCACGAGTCTGGGAAGCTGGGCTTGGGAGGGGTTTGGGCCAAGCTGGGCCGGGGGGCGGGGCAGGGGGGTGGTTAGGGTCAGGACGCTCAATTTTATCCCTGTGTCAGCAGGAAGACAGGGAAGGTGTAAGTGGGGAGAGTGACATCAGGTTCGTGTCGTTCAAAAGTGACTCCGGATATGGTGGGGGACGAGTCGGAGGAGGCAAGAGTGAAGGGGTCCCGATGGGAAAGTCCCAGCTGGCGCCCCCCTGGGGGACACGCAGTGGCCTGGGGCCGGGAGCAGGCAACGCAAGCGGCAGGAGTTGCGGGGCAGTGAATGGGACCCTGCAGGCCCCGGTGCGGGGGACACTCTGGGGAAGGGGTGGGGGCCTCATTTTGCCTAGATACTAAAGTTTCTTCGGTGCAAAGCACAGACATCCAAGAACAACATCTCGGGGTTTTTTGAATAATAATACCTTTTTTTTTTTTTTTAATGTAAGCTCCTCTCAGCTGAATGAGATTCATACAAACTGAGCTCAGGAAAGGGAGGGGGCAGTCGGTGTCCTGAGCTGGCAGATATGGTCGTGACCCTGACGGTGGTGGTGATGGTCTTGGTGATGGTGGTAGAGCTGATAGTGGTGGTCGTCATGCTTTTGGCGATTGTGGTGGTTTAGGGGATGGCGGCGCCCAGGGTGATGGCCATAGCAGTCACTCCGTCTGCAGTAAACCGGGGCACCGGCGATGCTAATGGTTTCTGCCCCAGATGTGCCCGGTCACTCGAGCTAAAGGTGACCTCCAGAGAGCCTACTTTCCACTTCCTTAGGCAACAAGTATTACTGAGCCTAGGGCCACGCTGGGTGCTGTGAGGTTACAGCAGGATGTGGAGGTGGTCCCTGCCCTCAGGGGTTTTGTCATCTTCCCAAGACTGACCGAGTGCTCAGTCTCCGCGTCCCATCTCACTCTGCTGGTCGTTCCCGCTCTCCGCACCCTCTTCTCGTGCACTGAACGGGCCGCTCCAGACATGCCAAGCTGCACCCTCTTCAAGGCTGACACCCCCTTGCCTCCTCCCCCACCCCGTCCACACCTGTCTCTGTGCAGACCTGGTCTAGCTTAGGCTGGGCTAGAACGGGAGTGTGGACTCTGGGGCCAGTTGTTACTCTGTGACCTTGAGCAAATCATACGCCCTCCTGGGCCCCGAGTTTTCTCATCTCTTGTCAATAGAGCGTAATGTTTTCCCCACCCTTTCTAGCTCGGAGCGCTATTCGGGGAACCGTGTGAGACCACATCGTGGGAGGCACGTGCCCTTGGCTCTGTGTGGGCAGCGTGTCTCTGGTCAGGCCTCCCCCCTCCGCCGCCTGCTGTCGGGTCAGCAGACCTGCCCCCAAAGGGGCCTTTGTCTGCCAGTTCCCTGGGAACCACGCAGCCATCACAGCGTGGACCCGGCCTTTATCTCCTGCAATAACCTCAGGCTATCTTGAGGGAGAACGTTTTGAAAGGAAGCTTTTCCAGTCCTCCGCGAGGGCGGAAAGCATTAGATGCAGGCTGTCCTTGCCGTCTTGATCCTCCCCTTCCTGCCCTCCACCCCTTCCCCACTTTCTCTCAGGACTGAACCAAGAACTCATTCACACGGAGGTTGTCACTAACTGACAACACCCTCAAGCTGTGGATTTTAGAGGGTTTTTTTCCTACCTTGACCTCCAATAGGAAATACACCTTCTAGTAAATCCAGTGTGTCCATATTGTGTCAAAAGATTTTTGAAACAATACTATGTCCAATGTACTTGATGTTCTGTTTTGTTGAATGTGTGTGGGTGTTTTTCTTTAATTGCCAGTTACAATGCACTGAGCTGATTTCATGACCCACAGATGAGTTGTAACCTGCAATTTGAAAAGCCCTGCCCTGAAAGGACCGTCTTTCCAAGCACAGAAGGGCCTGGGAACGGGGGCGGGGGCGGGTTAACCCCGGCTTTGGGGAACAGCGTTTCCCTTGCGCCAGGCGGTGCTCCAGGCACTTTGTTATAATAGACTAGCTAATCCTCACACCCACTCACTGCGGTAGGTGTTGTGATCCTCATCATCGTGCCCTTGTTATGGGCCAGGAAACTTAAGTTACTTGTTGAAGGTGACACTGCTAGTAAGTGACACAAGCTCAACAGCTGGGCTGTGCTGGCTACCAAGGTGCCTCAGAAACAAGGTGGTCCCACCAGGGGAACCCACCGCCCATACCCTGGCTGTCAGAGCCAGGCTCGGGCGCTTTTGGAGGGCAGGCCTGGGTGTGGGCCGTAGACAACCTGCAAAGCAGAGGGGCCCTGGGAATCCACAGCCCAGCAGACGCCCAGGCTGGACCACCCTGTGGATGCACGTGGAGCGATGCGGGTTTCTGGGGAGCCGGAAGCCCTTTGGGGTGCTCATTCGGCCCAACACAGAGCTCTGCCCATGGCTGATGGGCAAGCAGGACCTTTCTGAGTGGAAAGGAAAGCCTAACTCTAGCCTTTAAAAATAATACTGCTGTTAATTTTAAACATAACACTCTTTGCAGGCTAAAAAAAAAAAGTGAGCTTAACCAAACACTTTCACTGTTTTTTTAATGAGTTTATTGTCGTAGGCTCTATGAGAATGCAACTAAAGTCTTGAGAATGTGTTTCAGAGCACAGTAAGTGTGTCCCTGCATCTGGTGGGTTGCTTTTAAGATCTGAGCCCGGCACTGCTGGTGTGTGGGCCAGGGGTCCGCAGACAGGCCTCAGTGCACAGAGGAGCCCAGTGAGAGGGCGTTGGGAGGGGTGGTCGGGGGAAGCACAGGCTTATCAGATCCGGGTTCTGCTGCGAGGACTCGAGGGAGGCTGAGAAACAGGTTCTCCAGACTGGACCTCAGCCCCCCAGAAGGTGTGAGTGCCCCATGGCCCCTCCTCCTGTTTACAGCTGGGAGCATCGAGCCCACCGCCTGCCCCCATGCCCAGCTCTGCCTCCTCAGCTGAGCTCTGTGCAGAGTTCAAAGCCAGGAAACAGGCCTCCAGTCTCGTGGGGAGAAGGTCCCAGAGAAAAGACCCGTTAACAGGGGCGGCTGGGCGTGGACAGTGGGAGTGACACGCCAGGCGGGCGCTCAGGGAGGCTCCCTGCGGCTGAGGACCAGCCCTGGCTGGACCGGAACTGCTGCCCAGGAGCCGCCCGGAAGGGCTTAGGGAGGATTCTTAGAAGGGGAGGAGCAGGGCCTGGGGGAAGCGCACTGATGGTCTGAAGGCGAAGGCACCTCAGTGGGAGGACTGGCGGGGGAAGAGCCGGGGGTGGGAGGGCCGGAACCACTGCTGCTGCCACCGGCTGAAGCCGGCCCGGGCCTCCGCCCTCCAACCTCCCTTCACTTGGTTTCCTGTGAGCCTTGCTTGACAGATAAGCGTGAGGGCCCAGGGCCCTTCTCAGCTGTGGACGCAGAGCCAAGTTCAGTCGCCATGGTAACCCTCTGGCTGATAGGGACTTGGGTTGCTATGGAAACTTGTCTAAAACCAAAAAGTATTATGGGGGAAGGGTCTCAGCAGCGAGGAGGGGTAACTGGGCCCCTGGGCAGCAGTTTCCTCCTGGTCTGGGTACTCCTTCAGCCAGGGCTTCTCTCGGGCCCAGACCAGGGCTCTGGGGATGGTGGAGGGTGGTACCAAGGAGGCACCCAGGGCTCCGCGGCCAGACGTTCCTCCATCTCCGGAGAAAGTCTCACAACCGCCTCCAGGGTCAACTCTGCTTCTGGAAGCAGCAAGGTCCGCGTCCCTCTGCAGCCCGTCCGCGGCCCCTCACCGGCAGCCTCCCGGCTGACAGGCCCTTCTGGCCACTCACAAGGCAGGGTGGCCAGCCGTGGCTTCCTCAGTGCCGAGTGGAGGGATGAGCGTCCTGTTTCTTGGGCAGCTGGGGAACCGCGCGAGGCCTGGCCGGACACTGAGCAGACCCCGCTGCTGTTCACGGTGACCCACCACGGAGCCCGGTGCGGCCCTTGGCAGGTGCTTCCAGTTACCCGAGAACCAGCATGTGTACTATCATCTCTTTGCCCTTCATCACAAAGTGGGAAGAGGTTTACAACAAAGCAGTGGAATTTGAGGTGCTTCCAGGCACCCAGCGGATCCCCACACACGTCACATAACTCACCCTCGGCCCCCTGGTGACCCCCGCCAGCCTCTGGGGCTCGGGTTCCACTGCGGGTCATGGGGCTTCACCACCTGGAACCATTTTCTGAAGCTGGACGGCAGGAGGGGGTCCTCAAGAGGGGAGAAAAGAAGAATCGCTTTCTGGCCCAGCCCATAAGTAGTCCTTCGTGATTGGAAGAATTCATTCCCAAATCACCGACTCAGGCTTCAGGCCCCCTGCACCAAAAGGAGCTGATTGCAGCCCCCCTTTCTGAGCCGGGGCTGAGGTCAGAGCAGGGAGGCCGGAGGTCGGAGGCCAGGCGCTGCAGACCGTGGTCTCCCCGTGGCCGCTCCCCCCGGAAGCTGCACCTCCTTGAGCAAGGCTGAGCCCAGCTGCCCACCCTGCAGAGGGGCTCCCTGGGAGCAGCCCCCCTGTGCCTGGTCCTCACGCTGGGACCTCGAGGGCAGAGAGGGGTCAGGGAGCCCAGGAAGTCAAGCAGAGGAGGCTGCAGTGAAAGAGGGTCTCACCGTAGCGGTCAAGGCCAGGGTCCAGGCAGCCCCTGGAAGGGGAGCACAGCCTCAGGGGCTCCGGCCCAAACCCTTCCCGGCCTGTGAACCTTTCCTCTTCCCCTCCTGCCAAGGGTTTTTATACCAAAATCATTAGGCGGTTAATAATCTCGTGGACTGTGCCTCTGGCACGCCACACTTTTTAAACTTTGGAATCTGTGTGTAACGAATGTCAGCCCACAGCTCAGGCATCCAGGAAAGGTCCCATTCTTGACTGCCCTTAAATCAGCTTAATCCTGGTTCTGAGCCCCACCCACTGGAGTGCGGGGGATGTCACATGTCACAATGGCTGGGGTCCTTTGCCCAACCCCAGGCGTGCACCTGACACGGAGGCTCGGGGCGGGGGGTGGGGGCCGGGAAGCCGGCAGGGATGCTTCCCCCGGTCCCGCAGGCTCCGCAGCACCCTGCGCTCAGCGGCACCCCGGGCCTCCCCCCGGGGGACGTGGGCCTCTTTGCCAGGCTGGGGGGCACCTGTGCCCGTCCCCCTTCCTCTCCGCACCCCTTCATCCCTCATTCTGGAGAGCCCCCCCTCTGCTTCTCAAAGGTGGTCTCTTCCCTTCCTTGAAAATCACCTCCTCTTTAAGGAAGCTTCACCGAGCCCTCGGACTGGCTCTGCCTCCTGCCCTGTCCCGTGTGCTTGAAGTTGGGAGCTTTGTAACCTGGTGGCCCCTCGAGGTGGAGCAGAAACAGAGACACAGCAGATGAGACGTCTCAGGAGGGTGAGGGCTCATCCTCCTCAGCCCAGCCTCGGGAGGCGGGTGGGACGAGTATTAACATCCCTGGGAGACGGATGGGGAGCCACGGCATGAGTTTGTGGCAACGCAGGACACGAATCCAGGCCTCTGGGGTCTCCTGCCCAGACCAGCCTCCCCGAGCTCCGTGAAGGCCTCCGTGCCCGGGCCTCCTGTGCTCAGGACGCTGTGCGTGGAAGAGTTTGTTCCACCTTCCCCGTCAGTCTTTGAGGTGCAGGTGCTCCTGCCCCCATTTCACAGATGAGGAGCTTGAGGCCCAGAGAGGGTGGGCGCTCAGCTGCAGGTCAGCGGTGTGGCCAGAACTGGAAGCTGAGCTCTTTATCTTCTCCTATGGTGGCTTTCCTAGGGACTTCAGCAACCCTAAAAAGGAAGAAACCAGGGAGACAGGAATGGCTTTATCAGCAGTTTTGTTGAGCTTTCTGACTCCATCCAGCCTCCAACAAAAGAGGCTGCTTTCCAGAGCCCCAGGCTCCATTCATCCTGTGGGTTCACTGCTCTTCCCCCCACTCACCACACGGCCGGCCGCCTCTCAGACTCAAGGACACACTCCTTCCAACCCAAACCCAGCCGCTTCGCAGACAAAAAAGCTTGGGGGAGGACGGGCCCTGCCCAGAGCCTCGGGGGAGCTGGGGTGCCCCCCCAGCAGAGCCTGCAGGCGGCCAGCTGGCCTTCTTAGCACCGTCTCCACAAAGCCTGGGGTGGGGATGGGGGGGGCCAGTCACAGCTCTCCCCCAGGGCCTGGAGGTGCTGGGCAAGTGAGAAACCCAGGCCTCTGATGACTGGTGCGTCGGGAGCGTGAGGCAGCTTCCACCCCCCACGAAGGGAAAGGAAGCCCAGTCCTGACGCTCCAACTGGACGCCGAGCACCCCTCCTCCCCCCGTGACTGGGAGCAGCTGGTGTGTGACCTCCTTCCTTCCTTCAGCCCGTCCAATCAGAGCAGCCGCTGAGGCTAGCCAGGCACAGACCATGTACCAGATACTCTTCTAAGCACTTCGCATATGTTAAACTCCTCATAATAAGCCTACAAGTTGGGGTTGTTTTGTTCTCCTTCTGCCAATGAGGAAACTGAGACAGAGAGGTTGGGTAACTTGCCTGGAGCCGCCCAGCTGGGAAGTGGTGGAAAAGGGTTTTGAACCGGTGTCTGGAGCCGCGGAGTGGTGCCGGCGGGAACACAGGCTCTGCGCTGTCGTGCGGACCGTACCTACCTGCATGATTTGGAATTCTTCCGTATGGAGACCTGGCTTTTCTCCCCGATGTATTTGTTTTTCCATCACCGATTTATATCACACACACTCATGATTATCTGTACTCTGACTTGTGATCCAGCGCTACGTTTTTATCCTGTTGCTCAAATTAATTTTGTTGTGCCCTTTGCCCAGTGGGGTTTGGAGGTGGCACCCTGGTCTGGGTCTCTGGAGACAGAGAAAGGAGGAGGGTGGGCTGCGCCGCAGACGGCCTGTCCCAGCCGGGGCGGGGGGGGGCCTACCGGAGGTGGGGGGCCTCCCATGCCTCTTCTCTCCTCCCTCCCTGGCCCTGCCCCTGCCCTTGGCTCCATCACTCACCACGTCTGCCTGCTTCCACCTCTTGAAATACCTGCCCCACCCATTGTCTTAATTCACGCCATCACCCCATCAGGGAAGCATCCCGGCTCCGCTCTCTCCCGTTCACCCCCAGATGCCGCTCTGGGGGCACCTTCCTCAGGCACAGCTCAGACGCCGTAGCTCCCCACACAGGGGTCCCCCAGTGGCTCCCAGGGGAGAGCGTTCTGATTTCTCATCCTAACGTTCAGGGCCTCCACAGTCACACCTTCCTGCCCCCCCCCCCCGGTCTCCCCACCCCCCTTCCTCTTCCCTGCCCAAGCCATCTGCCCGCATTTCCCTGAGGAAGTTCAGTGAGACTTGTTAATTGGCTCTGCTGAAAGATGCAAGACCCTGGGTTGAACGGGGTTAAACAGGTTTCTTTCTTGTGGGACTTCTCAGAGCCTGTACTCACCGGCTTCGTGACTACCCAGGATCGGTTAGTGGGATGCAGAGTTCCCAGCGTGTGTCTCTGGGATCCTGTTATCACAGGGCTTTCTGTAGGGCGGTGGTCCGTGGACCCTGTGGGGACACTGCCCGTCTTTGGTCAGGTCGGGCTCTGCGGTTCCCAGAGCCTGCCGCGATTTTCTGGTCTCTATATCTCGGGTTCAGCCATATCCCCAACCTGAAGCCCCCCACTGCCTCCACCTTCCCCTACAAAAACCTTACCCGTCCTTTAAAGATATTTTTCTTGACTCCCCCCCACCCCAACCGTGAACCTCTCCTGGGGTCTTTGGACCCCGCGTGGCAGTCTTCTGACAGCGCCCACCAGTTGAAACTGTTTGTTTTCACTCTGTCCTCTTGTCCGGCGGTGACCCCCGTTCTGCCCTTGGTCAGACTCTAAGCCCCTCGCTGGTAGGGCCGTGTCCTCATTACTTTATTCTCTTCAGTATCTTCACGTGATACATCCCCCTGGCTGTCCGACTGTGCCTCAGAATTGTCTGTGCGGCTTTTTTTTTTTTTTGGGCTGCGCCGCGCTCCTTGCAGGATCTTATTTCCCTAACCAGGGATCGAACCCGGGGCCCACGGCAGTGAGAGCACGGAGTCCTAACCACTGGACCACCAGGGAAGTCCCCATGCAGCTTTTCATCTTTTAATAAACTTTAAAATTTTAGAATAGTTTCAGATTTACCAAAAAGTTGCAAGGATGTTACAGAGAGGTGTCACGTACCCCACACCCAGTTTCGCCTGTTGGTCATGTCTTAGTTACTGTGGTTCATTTGTCACAATTCATGAACTGGTCCTGATACATTGTTGCTAACTAAGGTCCATGCTTTGTATGGATTTCCTTTGTTTTTAACCTGATGTCCTTTTTCTGTTCCAGGATCCCATCCAGGGACCACATTCCATTTAAGCCTGTCTTCTTAGGCTCCTTTGGGCCGTGGCAGTTGCGGTTTTTCAGTCTTTCCTTGCTTTTTTTTTGTTGTTGTGTTTTGGCCGAGAGGTGCAGCTTATGGGATCTTACTTCCCCGACCAAGGATTGAACCTGGGCCCACAGCAGTGAAAGAGCAGAGTCCTAACCACTGGACCGCCAGGGAATTCCCAAGTCTTTCCTTGTTTTGATGACCTTGACAGTTCTGAAGAGGGCAGTCAGGTGTCTTGTAGAATGTCCTTCAACATGGGTCTGATGGTTAGACAGAGGCTTGATGACCACGGAGGTAAAGTGTCATTCTCACGGCATCAGATGAAGGGTATTTACTCCTAACATGATCTGTCGTGGTTGTTCACCTTGACCGTCCGGCTGATGTAGTGTTGTGTGTCCCCACTGCAGACTCACCCATCCCTCTTGTTCCGTGGTGCACTCTGTAGAAGGCGGTCACCCGGAGTAGCCAGTCAGGGAGTGGAGGCAGTTAGGCTCTGCCTCCTGCCATGGAGAGTATCCACGTAAATTCTTCTGTGCAGGAGATTTCTCTGTTCTCCATTTGTTTAGTTAGGTGAGCGTGCACTCGTGGATGTTTATTTCATTCTTTGAGTCAGACTCTGATACTGCATTGTTTATTTTGCTCAAACTGTTTCAGCATTGGCTGTTCGGAGACCACTTTCAGTTGGTACCTATGTCCCTTTGACATACCCTGATTTTTTTTTTTTTTTTTTTTGATTTCCTTGCTTTGAGGCCCTACAAGATGCTCCAAACTCATCTTGTGTATTCCCTGTCCCATTCCAAGAATCAGCCATTTCTCCAAGGAGCCTTGTTCCTTTCATTGGAGGATGGTGTTAGAAACCAAGATCTAGGTGCTGGTGATCTCACTGGTCCTAGGGCGTCACTGCTTCTAGACCCTCTCAGTGGACGGAGCTAGGACATATATGTGTGTATGCTAACCTGAGTATAAGTAACACGCATACCTATAATTGTATTTAATATAATTAAAATAATAGACATTAGTTAATACCAATGTGTCCAACTCCAATCTAGAACCACGTGGTTCATTCTAACCTTCTTTCTTTTATGCGGCTTTTTAAAACCCTGTTCCTTCTGAATCACAGTCTTCAAGGCAAAGACTGCACTCTAAAGGCACTGTAGCAAGCATGCAGATGTGTCTTAAATTTAATTGAGTTTAAAGGTGCTGCACATCTAAGGAGCTACACCTGCCTCATCACAGATGTGCAGCATCTCTTACCCCTGGGGCTGTGGGCACATTAGCTCCACCTTCCCCCAGGTGATGCTCTGTGGGGAGAAGCCTGTAGTCCTCGCTAACGTGTCCATTACCCCATGTTTGGGTGTTTCTGCTCATTTCCTCCTGTATCTGGTTCCCAGAACACCTGATACTTCCTGGTGTGAGGCCGAATTGTCTGGGATCCATTACTGCCTGCAGCAGAATCTTTAGCGACAGCCCTGCCTGTCCCCCTTGTCTCAGCAACCAGTACGTCCTTCCCCTGCGGTGACAATCAGGGCATGTGTGTCCCTAAACAGAGTCCGCAAAGCTTGAAATGACTTCTGGATCATTTTCCAAATGAGAAACAGGTCCAGGAGACATAGCTAGTGGCAGAGCGAGAAGTAGAACCCAAGCCGCTTCCCTCTTCAAATCCACTCTGTCCCCGGCCCATCCGTCTGAATGTCCTACACTGGAACCGTGGTGATGCCTGATGGATTCGTGGGGAAGCCGCAGGTCTAACAGCACACCTACACTAAACACCCCAGCACATCTGTGGCTCCCCTTCTGCAGGATGTCCCTGTGAGGAGTGCCTGAGACTTTTCTGCAGATCAGCAGGACAGGATGTCCTCAGCTCACTGAGCTTGATTTCACGCTCTCCTGAGGCTCCAGAGCCGGGAAAGAGGGTGTGGAAAGGCACAGACCTAAGAAGAATCAGGTGACAGCTGTCCTGTCCTCCTGGAGGGGAGGGAGTCATGCCGGTCCTAAGCAAGATCAGGGCTGCCTTTAGCACCTGCCCCATCCCTGTCTCTGCCCCTCTTCTCAGCCCCGCCCCCCATACTCACTCCTCCTCTGGGGATGATACTCTTCCCTGGGGGCCGTCTGGTCTGCCCCCGCAGTGTGGCTTGTCCAGATCAGCCCTTCCCCAAAGTCCCCATCAAAACACTTCTTTCTTTAGTCAAGGTGTTTGGAAAGCAGTCTGGTTAAAGTACGGGACACGATGCTTTCAAATTTCAGAGATCTGTTAATGCATCTTGACTATTTGGGGTACAGGCCTTGACTCTAGCATCGGATGCCCCTTTGTTACCTGCACTTGGTCTTGAGTGCGTCTCGGGCATTTCTAACCATGTTTCTTTATGCTGAACTGACAACCTTGTGATTTTATTGCAAGGTTGCAATCATTTGCATTTGCCCACCACCACCCCACCCCCCCAATCCACCTGCTTATTTCAGGAGCTTTTGTAAGTAGACTTTTCTTTGGCTACTCATCTGCCATCTTTGCCCCTAAGGAGCCCTGAGATTGCTTCCTGGCCGCAGTCTATCCTTTTCTTTTTGGAGAATGGCTCAACCCCTGCAGCCTGCCTCCCCACCAGCTCATAACCTTCCCGCCGTACCCTCCACAGGAAGAGCCAGGGCAGGAGGGGGCTCACGTCTGCTGCCCTGCAGAAAGCTCCAGCGGCAGCTGATCTGTCACTCAATTGAGAAGCCCCTTCCCCTTTGGAAGGTATTCTGCGATTATGCATAGTTACCCATTAACAGAAACCTTTCAGCTCCTTGCAAGGTTCATCCTAAATGCCCTTCCTTTTCTCCCTTGGGAAGTCTTTGTAACCACACAGTTTTTAGGAAGGTCTCCTTTGCCAATATACACAGTATTATATAAATTACTCCACGGATTAACCAATGACCCTCACTCTAAGGATTTTACCATCAATATATAACCAAATATATTTCACTGATTGAGTCTAGGCAGCTACTACAGGACAGTTTTATAGACTGCTTTAAAAAAAAAAAAAAGACATATCCTGGGGCAGGATATGTCTTCCCTGAAATCATATCACCACTCAACCTAGTAGACATCTATCGAGCTCCAAGCAAAGGGAGTGGAAATGAGTGTTATGTCCTCTGGCACTTTCCTCCATTGAGGTGGAGGGCTGGTAAGAGCTTAAAGCTGAGGACCCTCTGCAGACCCCTAGGTTTATAACCAAAGTGGACCAAGATGGATAGGCTTTCGCACTTACAGTAATAATAATAATAGTAATAATAACTGCTACTATTTGAGTACTTACTCTGTGCTAAGACTTTAACAGATGTTATCTGATTTAATCATCCCAATAACCCTAAGAAGTAGATATTTAATTACTTCCATTTTGCAGGTGAAATAAAAAAATGAGACTTCTGAACATTAAGATTCTTGGCTTACTCTTAGTTGAGTCAGGATTCAAACTCAGATCTGTCTGATTCTAAAGCTACCACCTGCCCACCCTGGATATGGGTTCAGAGTAGCCTGGAGACTTAAAACTAACGTGGTCCCCACCCCTCCTAAAACCGACTTAACTTGCAGACCAGAGGCTGATGGGGAGAATGAGGGGGAAAGCCGGTTTGTCTGAAGCCCTTCCTCGGATGGGAGGAGGTGGGAACCAGGGGTCGTATCTTCCCATAACCACCTCCGGTGACGCTGCCCTAAGCATCCCTCGTTCGGCTACGCAATTAGGAGAATGACTGCCCCGCCATTGTATATCTAGTCGCCCCAGAACAGGAAAGTGACAGTGCGGGTTATTACCTGTGTCACGTTAACTTCGTTGTGTTATTTAAACACTAGATTCTTTTGCTGTGCACTCAGCCTCTGAAGTTACTCACATAGCAAGGTTGTCGACTCTTAAAGAGGGAGAGAAGGCAGGAGCGTCGGAGTAGAGCGGGTTGTCCTGATGTGTAGGGGTCTGGGGGCTCTGGGTCGTGGGTGGGCTGAGGGTGGCTGTGGGGGGGAGCGGTGCCGGAGGAGAAGGGGCGCTGGCAGGCTTGTGGGGCGAGTGCGTGTCCCCCTGGGGGGAGGGGAGGTCACTCAGCTCATGGGCTCCCTGACCCCATGACATCAAGGAGAACATCCTGGGAAGAACGGGGTGTTCTGAGAACATGCTGAGTGAGGGTGGAGGAAGGTTATTAGACGTGGTAATATTTCCCTGAAGAAAAGGGCTTCCACGTGAAATATGGGCACCTTCTAACCAGATCAGAGCTGAGACAGAGCCATCCCACCGTTCAGAGCCAGGGATCCCTTTCTGCGGGCCTTTCACTGGGGGAAGAGGCTCAAATATCACACAATTATCACTGATACCGCCCTGCAGAAAATAATTATTCAGGGGATTCTGAAAGGCAATATAATTAGTCCAGTTAATCTCTAGCAATGAATTATTCTGTCCGATAATCGTCTTCGGAAGCAAAGGATTCATTAGGGTCTCTGGCTGACAGCGGGGAGTCAAATGTCCTTTTATCTCCCTCTCCTGTCCCTGACTTGATAGAATGGAATCTTCTTGTTTTGATAAAGTCTGTCTCCATTAACAAGGAAGCTGGTTGGGGAGCAGCAAAGGCTGGGACCTGGGCCCCTAGACGTGCTACCTGCTCCCCCGACCTTGAGGTTAAGGCCTTGGTTTATCCCATGGGAACGTGGGGGGCACTGGGTGTGAGCTACGTGACCAACCAGCAGATTAACGGGGGGGTCTTCACAGGCCTCCAAGAAACAGTTAATCCCAGCACACCCGCTGAACGAGGGATTCTCCAGGAGTTTTAAGGCCAAGGCCCTCCTTTTTGTCGGAACTTACTTTGCAGCATTTAATAGTCTTGAACTCTGAGTGGAGGCAAGCGGTGGAACCCAGGGAGGGGAGCTCTGCTGGCTGAGCTGCCCTTTCTGATCAGAATCTCAACCCCAGTTCGGGGAGAGGTCTGAGTGGTAATGGAAGCTGTGTCTGGGGCCCCAGAGCACGTGGAGGGGTGGGGGGACGACTGTCCACCGTCTGCACAGTGGCCTGTCCGAGCCGCCGGGCGGGGCCCAAGGTCAGTGCCTCTAAACCTTCCTGGTCTCAGATTCCTCTCCCCGGGAAAATGAGCATCGCACTTGGGTACCAGATCTTGCGAATACATTCAGGGGGTTCTGGACCCTCTGTTGTCTTGCGTGAGCAACTCCAAATGTTACAGTCCCTGGATCGTGCCCTCAAGGGACTTAAAGTCTAGGCAATGGAGATAGGGGGCCTCAGTGTTAACAGTGCTGTGACAGGCCTGCCTCGGCGCTGTTAACCTTTAGGGCCAGAGAGCTCTTGGTTGGAGGTGGGCTGTCCTGTGCGTTGTACGATGTTTAGCAGTATTCCTGGCTTCTCCCCACTGGAGGCCAGGAGCGTCCCATCCCAGGCTGTAACAATCAAAAACATCTCCAGACATTTCCAACCCCACCCCCAGTTGAGAGCCTAGTGATAGAGGTGCAAGCGGTGTGCTCAGCCCCCGTGGCAAGTGCGATGAAGTCTGGGTGGGGGCATCATCAGGGAAGGCTCCCTGGAAGAGGAGCTGTGGGGACCAAACCAAGAAAACAGCCTTTTGTTTGGTTGTTGCTTGGTTGGTTTTTTTCAGCCTTTTATGGCTGGAGTCTAGCCCGGTGTTTGATGCAAAGGTGCTCAGCGCGTGCTCTCAGGGTGCAGGTGCTCACGGGGTGCAGGTATCCCAGGTGAGAGACCAGCACCGAGCGAGGGCACAGGGGCTGCGGGGGTGCAGGCCGCCCACTCCCTGTCCCGGGGATGAGGAACAAGACTACAGCTTTGCAGCTCTGGCTCAGGAAGCTGTAGGAGACCTTGTTCTTTTTTTTTTTTTTTTTTTTTTTTTTTTAATTTATTTATTTATTTATTTATGGCTATGTTGGGTCTTCGTTTCTGTGCGAGGGCTTCCTCTAGTTGTGGCAAGCGGGGGCCACTCTTCATCGCGGTGCGCGGGCCTCTCCTTATCGCGGCCTCTCTTGTTGCGGAGCACAGGCTCCAGACGCGCAGGCTCAGCAGTTGTGGCTCACGGGCCCAGTTGCTCCGCGGCATGTGGGATCCTCCCAGACCAGGGCTCGAACCCTTGTGCCCTGCATTGGCAGGCAGACTCTCAACCACTGCGCCACCAGGGAAGCCCGGAGGCCTTGTTCTGAAGACCCTTAAGAAGAGGGCCAGCTGCCTGTCTCCTAAAGCCTCCACTGACTGACCACAGCACCCCTTCTTGGTAGACCTGGAAGGGTGTTCTGGGCCCTGAAGTACGTCTGAACACCGCCCTCCAGAAGTCACTACGTTGCTTGGAGTTGGAGCCTCAGACGTCACCTGCTTTGCCCTCCCTGGCTACGGTCCGGGCTCTAACTGCAGAATCGGGGAGCAGTGTTCCCGCCCGAAGACCCTGGAACGGAGCGCGCCGTCCGCTCTTGGTCCCGGGTCACATGTGCGTGTTGCACGTCCCACGGGCTGCCTCTTCCTCCTGGGCGTGGAGCCGTGAGGGGCTGGGTCCTCCTCTCTCCTCCCTGCTGGCTCATGGCTTACTCCCTTGTTGATGAGCCCCTGTTCTGGACCCTTGAGGTGCAGAGGGGACACGGCACAGCTGAAGGGTGTCCCCAAGCAGCCAGGTGACGGCAAGTTGAGGGCTATGTCAGGGAGACGGCACCCTGGGAGTCCGAGGAGCCTCGCCTAAGAGCCGGGCCTGGGAGGCTGTCGGGACCCTTGCAGGGAAGGGGTCCCTGGAGCCCCAGCTTCACGAGTCTGGGATGGAGAGTTTTATTGGAGCTTTTTTTCAATGCGTGTTAAAGAGCCGTACGTCCAGTAAAATATATGTCTGCCTTCCCAGGGAGGATCACAGCGGCTCCCGGGTAACCGGAGTTTATAGTGGCCTGGAAAACACAGGACAATCTTTAGAGTGAGTTCCTGAGCTCCACGGAAAGCGTTTATGGTGTTAGGGGAGCCGTTTCCCTCTGATTTGTGTCTGAGCAGGGGGAGGAAGACAAGGGCCCCGAGTGTGATGGGACAGTGGGGCGTCCTCGAAGTCCGCCCGTGGGTGGGAGCAGGGCTGGGCCTGGATGAAACGCCGGCAGAGGGGGAGCTGCTGAGGCGGAGGCAGGAATCCAGAAGGTGGGTGGGGAGTGGGGCGGGGCTGGCGTGGAAGTCTCCTGGAGGACCTGAGCCAGGAAGATGGGGCGGCAGTGCGGGAGGCGCCGGCTGTTGGGGGCACCTGGGGACAGGAGGCTGCCTCCCTGCCCCTCTGTGAACCCGAGAGTCCCTTGAGGCGGGGCGGGCATGGCAGAGGACGTATGGGCAGCAGGCTTTATGGAGGACCTGCCACACCTGGCAGGTGCTAGGCGTTTGGGATGGAGAGCTATGGTCTCTGCCCTGGAGGCGGACAGACAGTGAGGAGGTGTGGGCAGAAGTGGGGTGCATAGGCCGTGGACAAGTCTGCCCGGGCTCCAGCAGGGACCCGAGGGCAGGACGAGTGACCTCTACCCAGGCTAGGAAGTAATGGTGGAAAATCAGGCTACTTCCCATAGAGGGCCTTGAACGCCAGGCCAAGGACTCGAATGGCGTCTGAGAGGCACTGAGGTCTCACGTTGCAGAGGCCCAAGGTGGTGTGGATGGCGTGGCCTGTGACTCCTTGGTCTGTGGGGTGGGAGCAGGGTCTGTCTGAAGCCACCTGAGCTACTCCCCAGCCTCCGGCCTGGGCTTGGCACTCCTGTGCTGCATTCTTTCCCCCATGGGGGAGGGGAGACACACAGACATCAGTTCAGTCAAGTCTGTTCACCCTGGTCCCCAGGAGCCCTGGCCCGCTGTTCCCATGGCAACCACCAGCCATGGGAGCACGGAGAGCTGGGGGAGGGCAGAGCCCCAAGTCATCACTGGGCTCCCCCGTTGAGAAGTGGGGGCAGAGGGGAGCTGCTTGCTGTAATGGGGAGTGGGAGCACCGGGCAGGAAAGCGGAGGGCCAGGGGCTCCCTTTGTCCTTTGAAGGAGACAGCAGTGAAGTGCTGACTGGTGCTGGACCTGGGCACGGCTGACCCCCATCTCTCCTTCCATCCCTCCTTCTGAGCCTGGGGCGAGCCCTCTGCATCCTCGGTCTCATTAATGATGGATGACTCCGGAGAGGGGGCAGGGCTCACCAGCTGCTGGGGCCTCCTGCCCTCGCTGGGCTGGGGGTCATTTGCAAGGAGATGGTGGCCTGGACCGCCAGCAGGCTGAGCCAGGCCGTGGACGAGCCCTGGGATGGTGGTCTTTACTGGCCATCAGCATCATGTCCCTGAGAGCAGGTCCATCCACTGACAGACATTAGAAGCCACTTGGGAGGGGGGTCCGTGTTCCCCGGGCCCCGTGTTCTGTGGGATGCTTTATCACCGAAGATCTGTGATGGGCGGGATGCAGTCTCCAGAGCGGTGCTGGGCTCAGAGGAGCCGGGTCCTCATCCCGAGCTGCAGAAGCCGCTCTCCTGGTGTCCGCCTCACAGGATCAGCACAGGGCTTAAATGGCGTCAGAACCGTGAAGGGGCCCGGCACACAGCAGGCACTTAATACATGTTCGTTTGCCTCCTTGCTCCCACGGTAGAGGGACAGGTGAGCTGAGTTCTGCCAGAGGGCCTGCGTGTTTCCAGGAGGCCAGCCCGGCCAGGCCCTCGGGGCTTACTTTCCTGGTCCCCCCTCTCCTCTGGAGACCCTCCCTCCGGGCCCAGCCCTGCCGCAGCCTCTCTGCGCTCAGGCCTCCTGCTCCGGCCTGGTGGGTTCAGGACGTTCCCTTGCACAGGGGGGAGGATGAAAGCAAAGGACACTGGCTTTTCTGTGTCCACCCGGGTGCGCTTGGTGGCCCTGTCCCCTGAGGGGGCCTCTCTGCACCGCTGCCCACACCCACTCTCTGCCCAGCCCTGGCCTCCAGCCGCGAGGGCTCCTGCAGACAGGCTGGCCTCCCCTGGCCGCCCTCCTGAGCCCTGAGTGTGGTTCCTGGCCCAAGCTGGACCTCACTCAGCTCAGCGCTCGCCCATCTCTGCCCTTCTAGAAGGCTCTAGCGGAAGGAAGGCCTGCTGGGTTCTTCCGAGAACCCTCACACAGTGGGGACGTGGGGTGTGGGGAAGAGCCGGGGCTCCCCACTGGGAGGGTGTGTCCTCATAGCGCACAGACCTGGGACGCTGTCCAGGGGGATTTTCCCTGGGAATTTGGTTCCATTCAAGTGGTGACCAGTCCTAAGCCGCTCAGGGGCTGCAGCCCGGGACCTGGGGGGATTGGGTGAAGTCTGAAAGAAGGCCCGGTGTCCCCACTGCCTCTCCCTGACCCTCCCTGGCCTCACGCTGAGCGGGTCCAAGGCTCTCCAGAGAGACCCCCGCCTCGCCCCGGCCAGGCAGGAGCTGAGGCTGGTCCTCCTGGAGGAGGGGGAGCGGCGCACCGGCACATGAGCCCCTCCCTGCTCATCCCTCACCTCCCCTCCCTGCTCATCCCTCGCCTCCCCTCCCCCTGCATCAGGGGGGCTGTGGGGACCTGCCGACTCGCTCTCGAAGAAGGAGAAACGGAGGCCCAGAAAGGCCCAGAAGAGGCTGTGCAGGAGCTCTGAAGGCCCACCCTTCCAGTGTGTAGGGACTAGCCAGGCCGGCTGCTGGGGGCGGGGCAGGGGCGGGAGGAGGGGGCCGCGGGGGAGGGAGAGGGTGTTGGAGCTCTGCTTTGGCCGCAGCAGGTTCCCAGGCTCCCGGCTGGAGACGGCTGGAGACGGGGAGCTCGGAGGGTCTCATGGCCCAGAGCACAGCCACGGTCTTGGCAAGCGGGCCACACAGCCTGCCTGCCAGACGCTCTAGGAAGGTTCTTCCCAGGCCAGATGATCCGCAGGTTCCAGAACTGGGACAAAGCCCAGCGGGAGAGAGGGGTCCCTCGAGGAAGTGTTGGGCAGGACCGTGCCTGCCAGCAACGGCCCCAAGTCCTGGAGGTAGAGAGACGCCGGCCTGGCCCGAGGCCTACTCCTCCAGCCTCCTGGCAGCCCTGCCCTCATGCATTCCAGGAGCAGAGCGGGACGGGCCTCTTCCTGTGACCTGTAAGGCGCTCCATCCCAGCATGTCGGTCGGGAAGGGCCTCTGGGCATCCTGCTCCGTTGTCCTCATTGTCAGTTATAATTTATTTTGGGAAAAGCATGGACCTCAGAGTCAGACTTGGATTCAGATTCCTACTACACGACTTACACAAGCTGTGTGACCTTAGGAAGTTAAGCGGCCTCTCTGAGCCCGGCATCTGTAAAGTGGGGGTAACTACATTTGGGCTTTGGTGCCATGCTCAGCGCATGAGGCACTAAGTAGATACCCGTTCCCTTCCCTTCCTGCCTCAGAGGACATTGCCTGTGCCTCAGTGGCTCCAGCAGACCTCGTCAGGTTTATGCCGATTTCTCTGCACCGCCAATCAGAAGCCTTCTTTAAATTGAGCCTCCCTGCCTCGCTGCTCTTGTGCCCAACCTCGGGGGCGGGCGGTGGGGGGCGCCTCGGCCTTTGTTAAGCCTGGTCCTTTTGGTGGGTGGTGGGGCTACCCTGGAGGCGTTGGTGGCAGATGGGCTGAGCCTGAGGGTCCCCTGGGGGGTGGGGGGGCAGCAGAGGGTCGAGGGGATCGGTGACATAGAAGGCTTTTTCAGAAATGGGAAACCTCCGGGGAGGCGGCCAGACCAGGCGGACCACAGGTCTGATGTGTCTCAGATGTTCGCACCGGGCTGGGGGAAGTGGGGAGCCTCCTAGAAGAGGGCCTCCCCCTTCGGGCAGCCCTGCATGGCATGCCCTGCCCCCAGCTGTCCCCCCTGGAATCGTCCCTGAGGCCTGGCCACCTCCCCTGTCCCCTAGCATGGCTCTGACATCCTGACCAGGTCACTGCCACACCGTTGGGCCTCAGTTCTTCCTTCTGTCAAATGGCCTCTGAGGCTCCCGCCAGCTCTGATGCGTGATGAGTGTTACCATCCACCCTCCTCCACGCTGGCACACAGGCTGGCCGACCTTGTACCCGCAGCCCGGTCGCCATTGTCCCAGGGCCATCGTCCCATTTTACAGGTGAGAGGAGTGAGGCTGGAGATTAAGTTCCTACTGAAGTTCCCACGGCCGTGCTGGCTGTCGGCTGCAGGCCCCCTGTGCCGGGACGCCAGCAGCTTCTCGGGGAATGATTGGGGCTTCAAAGGCAGTGGTAGCCTGTCCATCTGACTGTCCCCTCGCTGTGGTGTGGCCCCTCCCTGGGAGCCAGGAGGGGCAGAATCTACAGAGGAGACTGGAAGGTCGGGGTTGGAGATCTCTGGGGGGCCTACATGTAGCCAGTAGCACTGATGTGTGAGGCGCCCGCCCCCAACAAGGCTGGCACCTTCAGAGGCAGTGCCTCTTGTCACTTGGCCACTGGTAGGTCCTGGGAAAGGCAGTGATGCTGGGGACTCGGGTGGGAGGGGGAGTGAGAGTGCGCAGTGCAGGGGGAGCCCGCCCTCACCTCGGCTGCCACTGACTCGGATGCTGTGCTCTGGCAGCTTTCTGTCCAACTCACTCTGGGCCTTGCAAACCTCAAGGTGGGCCCCGTGTGTAAAGTAGATTCGCTGCGCTCGAAGTGCACCAAAGGCAAACACCTTACGGAAAAGCCGTGATTCTAGCACAGACCAGGCTGGCGGGCTCGGCAGCGCGGCCCGGGAGGACTTCCTGGGTGACGGAGTTGTCCTCTCCCTGCTGTGGTGGTCACCGGCCGGCATGAGGGTGACATTCCTGAGCAGTTCCGGTGTGGCTGGTGCAACTGAAGTCTTACTTTGTATTTAATTTTAATTAATTTCAATATAAAACATGCTCAGCTGCATGAGTCATTGGGGAAATGCAACTTAAATCTCCAGTGAGACACCTCTTCACACCCGCTAGGGTGGCTAGAATAAAAAGACAGACAGTAACAAGTGTTGGAAAGGACGTGGCGAGGTCGGAGGCCTAGCACACTGCTGGTGGGAACGATGGTGCAGCCGCTTCGGAAGACGGTTCCTCAGATGTTACCGAGTTACTGTACGACCCCCGTGTTGCGCTCCTAGGCATTTATCCAAGAGAAATGAAAACCTGTGTCCATGTAGAAGTTTGGATATGAGGGGTCATAGCAGTTTTATTCGTAAAACAGGCAAAAATGACCCGAATGCCCATCAAATTATGAACAGGTGAATAAAATACGGTGTATGCATACAATGGAAAATCACTCAGCCACGAAAAGGCATGAAGTACTGACACGTGATACGTGAGTGAGCCTTGAAAGTAAAAGAAGCCAATCACAAAAGTCGACGTGTTTACGATTCCATTTCTATGGGGTGCCTAGGATAGGCAGATCCACAGAGATAGAAGGTAGATCAGGGGCTGCCAGGGGCTGGGGCAAGGGGAGATTGCTGATGGGTCTGGGGTTCCTTTTGGGGGTGATACAAATGTTCTGGAATCAGATAGTGGCAATGGCTGTACAACTTTACAGATGTACTAAAACCCACTGAATTGTGCACTTTAAAAGGGTGACTGTTACGCTTTGTGAGTTAGCTCTCCGTAAACATACTGTATACATATGTCCATTTGTGGATCATGGCCGCAATAATATCAGGTAATAATATCTCTAGAGTCAGACCATCTGGTTGGGATCCTGGCTTTATACTGCCTTCGGCAGCTTACTTAACCTCTCTGGGCTTCAGTTTTCTCAACTGTAAAATGGGGGTGATAATTGGACCATCTCAAAGGGCTGTTGTGACAGTTACATGGGCTACAAACCGAAAGCCCCTAGAAGCGTGCCTGGCAGGTGCCGGAGGACTTAGCCCAGTTAGCCGGTACTAATATTACTAGTTTCATAACCAGAAATCCCCCAGGGCCCCTTCCAATTGTCGCCCACACCTGGGCCCAGCCCTAGCCCTCCCGCATCCTCCTCCTTCCCCTCCCCCCTTTGCCTGCAGATGGTCTTTGCTAATGTGAGAACTGTTGCCATAACAACCACTCCGCTCCCAGCAGCAGCGACTTCATTGGAGCCGGCTGTCACGTGAAGGTTCTGGGCACCATCACTATGAGAACATTGCCAGTAAACCATGAGGTTTACAGGGCAGGAGAGCAGGGCCTGTCAGGGAACGGGGCCGCATCCCCCGGCAAGGCAGGCAGGCCGTCGTCGGCAGGAGGCTGGCCCTCTGCGCCCAGGCTGGAGTTCAGGTCTTTAAATGAGGGCAGGCTGAGTACGTCAAGAATCCACTCTCTGACCCTGTAACCTAACGATCAGAGGGAAATGAGGCAGAAGAGAGAGGAGCAAGCCGGCACCCCTCCAGACAGAGCTGTAGGCGGGCACCCTCTCCGGGTCCCCTAGCCCTCGGCGCTGGCCGCCCTGGACCAGCAAGTCTCTCTCTGAGGCACATGGTGCTGGACGTGAAGAAGTAGCTGTGGCAGGATTGCTGTCCAAGCCCTCTTCCAAGTGCAGCCGTGGGGGCCGCCCTTCGCCCGCTGCAGAGAGAGGCGGCCACTCCCCCGAGAAAGGGCGGGGCTGGGCACGATGGGGGGTGGCGGGGGTGACCCTCCTCCCTCATCAGGCCAGCTTTTGCCTGAGAACGCTGCCGAGCAGAAGTGAGCCCAGAGCAGGCCTGGGAAGCCTGCTCCACTCCCCAGAGGCACTCCGTCTGCAGCCCCTGCAGCAGAAAGGCCAGCCGGGCCTCTTGAAGCTCTGGCCCCACGTCCAGGCTTGCCGAGTGGAGCCTACGGGTGCCCAGAAGCCAGGCACTGCAGCCTCTATCCCAGCGGGCAGGCTCCCCAGAGTAGGTGCTGCAAAGCCTTGGCTGTTCTCCAAGGAGGATGGAGTCAGGGAGGATGTCAGCCCCGGAGCGCAGAGCCAGGCAAAGGGGGTTGTGCTAAGCAGGACGCAGAGGGAAGGAGAGCGTCTGGGCGCTGCCCGCCCAGAGCCTGGAGCAGACGCTGCCTGCCTGGCAGCACTGCGGCAGTGTCCGGCGGCGCCTGAGGCCCGGCAGCGCCCCCTGGCGGCCCGCCTCCGCAGTGAGGCCGCGGCCGGGTGGCCTGGGGAGGGCATCCCCAGAGGAGCGGGACAGAGGGGGCCCCTCAGGTGAGGCCTGGGGATGCGGCAGTGGACTTTCGCAGGGAAGGGACGGTGCGTTTGTGCCAAGGGAGCAGACTTGGGCTGGAGGCCCAGGACACACCGCCCGGCGGCCTGGCATCGGGAAATGGAAGCCGTGGTTTCGATGGGCAGCCTGTTCCAGCGGCCTGCAGCAAGGCGTCTGGATTTCTCAGACGTTACCTTCTGCACCACGTCACCCACAGAGGGGGCTTGGGCGGTGCAGATTCCTGGGCCCCGTCTCCAAGCTGATGAGTCGTAATCTCTGTGGGTGATACCCTGGCACCTGCCTCTTCAGCACACTCTGGGAGGAGGACAGATGCTTTTACAGGCTTTAGCCAACAACAGAGCTACACAGCTGGGCTGTCAGAGTTCGTTCGGGCCTTGGGTATGCCCAGCCCGAGCTCCCTTGTTTAATCCACAGAGAAACTGAAGCCCAGAAAGGGGAGGTAGCTTACCCAAGGCCCCACAGCCGACTAGCGTGTGCCTGGAGGAAACCAAGAGAGAGCTCTCTACCGGCCCCGAGCCACCGCCCTCACTCTTTTTTTTTTTTTTAATAAATTTATTTATTTTATTTATTTATTTTTGGCTGTGTTGGGTCTTCGTTGCTGCGTGTGGGCTTTTTCTAGTTGCGGCGAGCAGGGGTTACTTTTCGTTGCAGTGCACGGGCTTCTCATTACAGTGGCTTCTCGTTGCGGAGCACGGGCTCTAGGTGCGTGGGCTTCAGTAGTTGTGGCATGCGGGCTCAGTAGTTGTGACTCACGGGCTCTAGAATGCAGGCTCAGTAGTTGTGGCGTACGGGCTTAGTTGCTCCGCGGCATGTGGGATCTTCCCAGACCAGGGCTCGAACACGTGTCCCCTGCATTGGCAGGCAGATTCTCAACCACTTCGCCACCAGGGAAGCCCCGTCGTCACTCTTCCCTCCACCCCGCCTCACGCTTCCTCTTGGCCCAGTGCCCACTGGAGACAAGTCACTGAGGGTCTCTGAGCCAAGTCTTCTCACTCAAGTAAAATCAAAACTGTCGGGGATCTGCAGAGACCCCTGCCTGGTGATTCTGGACCAGGGGAGACCCTTCGTGCCCCCTCTCGGGCCCCTCCTGGTTTCCTTTCCTCGCCTCGCACAAGCACGTGGCCGGTACCTTGCTTTGTCGTCCTGGCCCTTTCTGGGTGCTCTGGGGCCACTGACTGCTGAGCCCCGGGCGGGTGCTCGTTGGTCGAGAGGGTTCAGGCTTCTCCGGAGCAAGGATGGAGACCCGGGAGCCCTCGACAGCAGGAAGCACGGGATTTGTCGCGCTGCAGGGCTCTGTGACAGCCGCCTCTGACAGTATTGTGACTTACGTGGGTGGTGAGTAAAACGACGGAATTAGTGAAAGAATAAACTGTCCCCGCCCGCACGGTGGTGAAGGTGGGAGCCTCTTGCATGGACGGCCACTCCGGGCTCTTTCTGGGGCCTCTGGGCTCAAAAGGTGGTGAGGAAAGGAGTGGGGGAGTGGCTGGAGGTGAAGGAGGGTCGCTGGGCTCTGCCAGAGGGCAGGGAGGTTTGTGTGCAGGGTCCTTAGTCCTCTGCGGTTTCAGCCCCGTGCCAGCCTCACACAGGACCGGGCCTTCAGAGGCCAAGGCCCCTGGCAGTCCATCTAGGGCAGGGTTACTGGCTCTCAGAGTCCGCAGAACCCGCCTGGTAGGACCTGTGAGCTGTGAGCGGAGACCTGGCATGTGTGGGGAGTGGGGGTGGGCCCACAGTGCCCTCCCGGGCTGGACCTTGAAGGTCATGTCCTTGAGCAGAGGAGAGGGATAGAAATGAGTCAGACTCCCAGAGGCGTGGGGCTCCGTGTCCACACAGAATGATCATCCACAGGCGCTGGTTGTCGTGTGGTGACACAGACTCCCAAGGGTCTCCTGCTAAATGTTGTTCGGGAAGGGGACCCCTGGCTAGAGCCGGAGATCACTTTGTCAGAGAGAAGTTTGTGCTTGTAACTGGCTCTTATTTTAACGGTATTTGACCTGCGTGTACAAGGAGCCCAAACTGTGATGAATTTTAGAATTTAGAGAAGACTCGGACGCTACCCTTGGGCTCTAATAGGGTCAGGAGAGATTTTTTTTTCTTTTTGGGAGTTGTTGAGAGAGAGGGTGTGTGTGTGTGTGTGTGATGCTTAGTCCTGCCTGTCCCAGGTCCTTTAGCCTGGATTTCTAGGTGGATCTATTCTGTACCGTCTTAGTTTATGCAGCAGTCACCCCTGCTGGTGACACACCTCCGTGCCGATCGACCCCAGGACAACACAGAGCGGCCAGTCCAAGGCCTCCGGTGCAGGAGCCCTGGGCCAGGAGCCCACTGGCCCTGCCACCCCCCACCTGGTGACGCTCCCAAGCCTTTCTTCTCTGGGCTGGAGCGATGTGCTTTTTCTCCCATTCACGAGCTGCTTCTTTCAAGCTCTGAAATGCCGGGACTTGAAAATCTTCCTCTTGAGCCACTTCCTTTCCTCCTGTTGGTTCCCACCTGGTGCAGCCACTCAGAGCAGGAGCCAGTCTCGAGGCTGGACACAGATGCAGTCCTCTGGAGGCCCTGCCCCGGGCTAAACTGAACATGGGCTCCAAAACGCAGTGCAAGTAATTAAGAGTTCACCAGGCAGTTACAGCGGTTCACCTAACTGTCAGCCAGTAATTAAAGCTGTACAGAACTTGGGGAAATTTGACTGCTGAGTCCCTCCTCCTTCCTGCAGGCCCCTGAATCTCTTGGGGTCCTTATCCTCCCGCCCATTACGTCAGGTTTCAGATCACAGGCCGAAGAAGGGCCCTGAGGCCCAGCACTTCCCACGACCGAGACGGGCTCGCAGGGACTGGGGATGAAGAAGTACCATCGCTGCAGTGCAGGGGGAGGTGGGCCTGGTGACCCCTCCGCGTGTGAGTGAATCCCAGCGGAGAAGGTGGGGTCCACCTGAGCTGCACCTGCGGGAGTGGCACTGCCACCTGCAGGTGTCTGGGTGCGCCCACCTTCCGCCCCGCCCCCGCTGTACCTTCGGACAAATAAGAGCTGCCTCACGCAGAGACCCTCCTGGGCACCAAGCACCTGAGTCAGCTCTTTAATTCTCCCAACAGTCCCACCGGGCGGGTACGCTATTCTCTCCCTTTAATAGAGCGGACAACTCAGAGGAGTGGTGAGATGCCTCGCTCCAGGTCAGATGTGCTGGGAGGGCATGGCCAGCACCTGCCCTTGGCCTTGCTGCCTCAAGCTCTGTGTTCCCACTACCGCACCACCCGACGGCACGCCCCGCCTCTGGGTCTTGGCCGTGCACGGTCTTGCTCTCCGGAAGCCTGTTACCCTGGTTCTGACTCCAGAGAAGAAGGGACCCTGTTTGCCGTCAGCCTCCCAGGGTGCCGCCCCGTCTCCAGCTCCAGTGACCCCTGTGCCCTGGTCTTTTCCTTCCCCACCTGTGGCAGGGGACACGTCCACACAACTCTCTCCGTGCACACGTCTTTGGGACGGCAGAGCGGAGTGTGCGTGATTCTGATGTGAGGGTTTCCACAGACTGCCAGCTGCACCCTGGGGAGGTGTGTGTCTGGAGGCGTGTGTGCGTGTTTGAGGCCCTGTGTTGTCATGGAAAGAACAGAGCTTTGGAGTCACACAGACGTGGGAAGTGCCTAGTCGTGAGCCCACCACGTGGTGCACACTCAGTGAGTGGGTGTCGTGTGCATTTGCACGACTGTATGTGTGTGCACACTTGCGCACCTGATGTCAGGTTTCCTTGGTGGCCGGTCCTTACCCCAAGGACTCCTGATGGAGACAGCCGGCTGTCTGTGGTCTCCTGTGAGAAACGCCGCCCCCGCGCGTGCTGGGAGGATGCTGTTTGTGGCGACTGTGCGTTACCGTGGTGACGGCTGGGTTGCGGGACTCTTGCGTCTTCTGAGCTCAGGGACCACACACATCCTCCCGGCTGCTCCATTTGCAGGGTGAGGCTTGGAGCAGCAGTCCGGACAACTCGTGCTCCCCGCCCCACCTCCCTGTCACCCCGTGACTGCTGGGATCCCTACCTTGCCTCCCCCCAGCCCTGCTTCTCACACCCACGTACATGCATGCGCACACACACAGGCACACGTGCACACTCAGGCATGCACCACGCCCTCCTCTTGCTGCTGGACCCTGTCCTGCAGGAGCTGAGAAGCCAGGCCCCCAGAGGAAGGCTGTGAGGTGTGTCCTGATCAGGGCCTCCAGCCCAGGGGAGAGGTGTGCTCTGTGGCCACAGCGAGGACCCTTTCGGGAGCTGAGTCACACTGGAGAGGCCCTTTTCCTCATTTGCACGAAGGTACCGCATAGACTGGGAGTGTCCTGAGTGCGTCCCTGTCCCACACCGGGGCCTGAGAGGAGCTCCCGGGCTCCCCCCACCGCCGCTCTATTTCCTCCAGCCTCTCCCCCATACCCAGACCTGACATTTGACAGACGCATGGAGGCATCGTGACTCAGCCAACAAACCATTGTCACAAAGTCACGTGTGCCCCAGATTACCTCCCCGCCCCATCTCTGATCCCTGGGAAGATGGTGGGAAAGGGGTGAAGCTTGTTATGGGTTGGGGGTCAGAGGTGGGTAGGGTGGGGGGATGAATGCCTTTGCAAATGCAACTTATTCATATTTTAAAGCTAAAAATTTAAAGACTTGCTTCTGGGGTCAGGGATGTGAATGTCAAATTGCCCTCCTCCCCCCTCCCCCCCACGCCCGGCCCAGGCACAAGGTCTGCAGCTCCTTGAGCCACAGAGGCCTTCCCTTACATGCAGCTCAGTCCTCTCGTCCTGGGACTCCCGCTGCACCCCCAGAGATGGGCCTGTCACCTGAGGATGTGGACACAGCCAGACTCTCAGCACCAGCTGCACCTGAGCTGAGCCTTTGACGCGCAGGGCGGCATGCCCGAGATGGCCACCAGGGGACGCTGCTGGGGCTCGGAGGGCGCTGTGGGGTGGCACCTCTGCAGACTATCCAGGCCTTGGGGCAGAGAGCAGAGCCAGGCCCCCTAGCTCTGTCCCCAACTCTGTCCCAGCCCTGTCCCCAGCCCTGTCCCAGCTCTGTCCCCAGCTTTGTCCCTAGCTCTGTCCCCGCCTCCCCCCCTGCATGCCCACCTACACCCGGGGTGGCAGCCTGACGCCACAGGTTCTTCATTGATACGTTTCTGCACCTCCAGCCAATCGTCCCCCCGCCCCCATCCCTGACCTCAGCCTCCCGTTCCTCCTGTGACCGTGTTGGGCTGACTCACGTCCAAGGACTCTTGTGGCTCTGATTTGGGGCAAGTCTAGGAGACTCTGGGGTAGTCCTGCCCCACTCTACCGGCATGGAATGAGAAGGCTGCTCTGTGAGTTAAGCATTTTTCCCTTAAAAAAAAAAAAAAGACGTCTTCCTAATGGGACACGTATCCATCCATTCTTTTTCTATGTGTTTTTATTGTGGGCTCATCCATCCATTCCAGAGGCGGTCACCGAGCACCTACTCCGTGCCACCACTGGCTTGGTGCCAGCGGTGCCGAGATGCCCTGTGATCGATGGAAAGAAGTGTGAGCTTCTTCCTGGACTCGACTGTGCCCTGTGCTCCATGTGAGGCGTGGGACCCTGTCTCCGAGGCTCAGTTTCTCCTCCGTGAAATGGGGCAGCAGCACAAAGCTCCCCCACGTGCTGGAGGCTCCACCTCGCTGATGCCTGCTGGGGTTGGCACACACGGTCTCCGAGTCACCCCTGGTCCCCTCCTCTCGGGGACCGCTCACCCCTCGGAGTCGTGTGCACCTCTTCCCTCACCTCTGCCAAACCCATGGAAAGCATCGCCCTGGCCCAGAAGCCCCCATCTTGGTCCCCATATAGGCCTTTTAGGACCAAGCTTTAAAAATATACGTACACAGACAGGGTCCCTGTGTGTTCTCCACGCCAAGCCATCATTACAGCCACGGAGCAGCTCACACGTGACCCTTGCCAGGATAAACAGGCACTGGCGCCCCCAGGCGTGCCACGCGGAGACCTGCCCTCCTCCCTGCCAGCTGCCCCCAGGCCCCCAGGGAAGGGAGGTGGCTGGGCTGGGCGTGGAGCCGCTTCTCTGGAAAGGTGCCTCCGAGGCTCTAGGACGGCTCCCTGCAGCCCTCACCCCGCTGACCAGACGGGCAGGAGAGCCGCCTGCCAGCCGGCCGGACTCAGTCTTGGGGAAAAGTGCCTCCTGAAGGGACTCAGAGACGTCCCCTGCGGCAGCTAATAGAGCTGCACACTCCTGCTGGGTCTGGGTGGGGGAGGGCCCGTGGGCTCTGGGGCGAGGACCCCCCAGGGTCCAGATCGGGGGGGCCGGTAGCCTGCGGGGTCAGAGCTCTGGGGTTTTCTCCGTTGCTTTGCTGTCATCTCCGTGGATCTGTGACTCTCCCACGGGTTGTGCCTTTTTTTTTTTTAAATAAATTTATTTATTTATTTATTTATTTATTTATTTATGGCTGTGTTGGGTCTTTGTTTCTGTGCGAGGGCTTTCTCCAGTTGTGGCGAGCAGGGACCACTCTTCATCGCGGTGCGCGGGCCTTTCACTGTCGCGGCCTCTCTTGTTGCGGAGCACAGGCTCCAGACGCGCAGGCTCAGTAGTTGTGGCTCACGGGCCTAGTTGCTCCGCGGCATGTGGGATCTTCCCAGACCAGGGCTCGAACCCGTGTCCCCTGCTTTGGCAGGCAGACTCCCAACCACTGCGCCACCAGGGAAGCCCTGGGTTGTGCCTTTGATGGACGCAATGGGGGATCTGCCTGCATTCAGTGACTGTGGGTCCCAGGTCCCGGATAAGCCGTGGAGCAGGATGGACTCTGGTGTCTGCTGCATTGAGGCTCCCTGGATGGATTGGTGGAGGGAAGGGGAAAGTCCCTGAGTCTTTTCACGCTCAGCACCCTCAGGCTTTCGGATGCTTCCGCTCCGGGAAGGCGATGGGGCACATTTCTGTCTGCCGTGGTGGAGTCTCCTCTGTCCAGGCTAAAGTCCTGCCTGGAAACCAAGGCTGGGTTCCATGACCCAGATCGTGCGGGGTCTGCAGTGGGGCTGCACCCACACACCCTCACCTGGGCTCACACCGCTGGCCTGGGGTCTGGATGCCCTGTACTCAGCCCGTGCCCCGGAAGATAGCTGCTCACTGCCCCCCGCCCGCCGGCGTTTCGGGGGCTCTGGACAAACCATCCCCTGGACCCCAGCGGCAGACGCTCCCAGCCTGGGGCTGGCTCACACCAGCTCCCAGAGCCAACCCTCAGCCCCTCCCCCTGACTCTGGGGTCAGCGACATCACGTTGGCAGCCTCACAGCGGGGCATTTATACCCCAGAAACTGGCCAGCACTACCCATTTGGGCATCCCCACCTCCGAGAGCCAGTTGTTAAACATTTACCAACACATCTCCAGAGACGGGGTTTCAGGCAGACCTTCCGGCTGACCCTGACCATGGGGGCCTGGGCCGGGGCCTCTGCTGGGAGAAGCGGGGCCCCCCAAAGTGACACCAGGCTGGGGTGGTCTCGCGGGGCTCTGGGAGGGCATTGAAGGCCGGTGCCTGCAGCCCCCGTCCAGGGCCGGGACGTCGGGACTCCAGGGCATGTCCAGGGCCCTTAGGAAGGCCTGAGAGGCAGACCCTCGTGCCCCCGGGACCGGTCCCCTGGGGATATGGTCACCTGCAACCTCCCGGCCCAGCAGTGAGTCCTCTACACTCATCCAGCTTCTCTTCTCCCCACTCTAGATCCGGAGTCCCAGAGAAAGAGGACGGTGCAGAATGTCCTGGATCTACGACAGAACCTGGAGGAGACCATGTCCAGCCTGCGAGGGTCCCAGGTGACACACAGGTGAGAGCCAGCTGCCCCCTTTCTCCCATTGTTGGGTGCAGGGCCTGCGACCTTGGCTCGAGCGTGCGAGGTCGGTGGGCGTCCGAGCAGTGCGCTCAGCCCCCGGGGCCACGTCCATGTGTCCACAGGAGGAGCGTGGCCTTGCCGAGTGTCTGCTCCTGCTGGAGACTTAGGTTTCGTTTCATTAAGTTGGAGCATCGCTGGAAGGGGGATGGGAAGCAGGAGCCACCACGAGGCTCAGGCAGTGATCTCCCACGTCCATGTCCCTGCTGGCTGCCCGGCTCCTCGTGGTCACAGGGGTTATTAACTACCCTTCTCTTCCTGTTCTGAAGCTTCCATGTGCCCTTCCCGACACCCAGCATCCTTCCTGCCCTTCAGCCGGTGGCCAGCACGGTGGCCCAGGTTCCATACCACGCAGACCCCCTCCACCTGCCCCCCGCGAGCCTCGCAGCCCCCGCCAGGACCCCGTCCGCAGCATCTCCCTGCCCGGTGTCCTGGCCTCAGTCTCTGCCATGACTCAGAATTTCCCGCGCTGGCTCCTTGGGCTGCCTGGATGAGCTCATGCTGTCAGCTCCAAGGGGGACAGAGGGCCGGGCTACACCCTGGGGGGTAGAGAGCAAACAGCCAGGATTGAGAAATCCTGGGGGGTGTGGAGCAGGAAGGTGGAGAAGGGGCCTGGAAGCCAGTTCCTCCCCATCTCCTGGGGTTGGAAAATGAGAGCAAAGTTGGGATCTAGGGGCAGTGCGAAAAGGGCCTTTCTTAGCCCAAGTGTGTGGCCAAGTCATATGAAGACCAACTTTACATACCTCCAGTGACAGAGAACTCATTACCTCTCAGCCATCCCTTCCTTGTGGGGTTGCTGTGACTATGAAGTGGAGCTGAAGTCTGGCCTCAGTGGCTCCCACCCATCGGCTCCCGTTCCCCTGCTGAGACGCCCTTCTCCTTCCTTCCCACACTCTTTCCCCAGCCCCAGCCCATCTGGACACGCAGCCCTTTGCTCCCAGACATCTAAAATATTTTACATGATGAAGCAAAGCCTCTTCTCTCTGGGGTTACCTCTGCTCGGGCCAGCAGGACCCCGACTAGTGATGAAAGGGATGTGATCAGGGAGGGCTGAGAAAAAAAGTGGATGGTGGGGCTCCGGGAGGCCCTGGGACTCAGGTCCCTCTACATCTGTGTCCAGCCTCCAGCCCTCCCAGCCCTCCCAGCCCTGGGCAGAACCCAAGTGGGACAGGGGTCTGGCTTGGCTTGGCTCACCATTTTAAGGACCCAGTGGATGAAATGTTGAACGTCCTCCTTCCCCCCAGACAGGGAAGTTGTTGGAACAGTGCTAAGCACCAAATCACCCGCCAGCCCCATCCCAAAGAAGGCAGCAAGAGCTCCGTTCCTGAGAGGGTCACACCCCAGATGACTCAGCCAGAGGGAAAGGGCAGCCGCAGCAGCCCCGGCCCCCTGTTCCCCTGCCTCTGAGCCCCCAGCCCCCCAGCCTCCCTGTGCCCCGACCTCTGAGCCCCCAGCCCCCCAAGTTAAGGCACCTTGACCCCAGGCAGGCTCTGCTGCTTTCTGCTTGGGGGCAGAGTGGGAAGAGGGAGGCCAGAAGCCTTTTGCATAAAGTTGACTGGTGTGTGGGCAGCGCCTCGGGCCTCTGGCTTCTGTCTCCCTTTATGGGAAAAGAACCAAGAGCCCTGAAGCTGGTTTTTCTGTTTACTGTGGACCCAGAGCCACTTCCTGTCTTAGGCTTTGGTTTATATTATTCCTGGTTCACACTTTGATAGCCAAAACAATGATTCCCTGAATTTTTACGGCTCTTTTACTTATTAAAGTGCTTTCCATCAATCAGCCCTTCCCTCGGCCCTGGGAGTGGACGGGATGTGTACACACGCCCTGAGTTAGAGAAGGTGCAGCGGGAGGCTCTGGAGAAGGGGTCACGTGCCAGAGTCGCACGAGCCGATCAGGGTGGCTTCTGCGTCCAGCGAGCTGAGAGCCCGGCCGGCTGAGTGCAGGACAAACACAGGCTCTGTCCTGGAGGAGCTTACAGTCCAATGAGTGTGTCCAGCAAGGTTATTTTCACCCTGCAGCTCACAGGCTGCCTCTAGATTCAGTTCCTTTTCCGAAACCTGTCTTCTTATCCTACTTCCTCTATTTCCCTGGCTTGTTCCCCCGCAAGGAGAGAGTCTGGGTCGGAGGGCTGCGGCCGGAGAGGAAGTGAAACTCCCCCCTCAACCCGCTCCAGGCCCACCATGCCCTCCACCCCAAAAAAAGTCCTCCCCAGAGAGAAGCAAGACTGAAGGGCGGGATCCAGGACTGGAAATCAAGGACCCAAGTCTGAGCTAGAATTTCGGCCACCGACTCAGAGGTGTCTGGAGGTGTGTTTGGGGATAGAGGGGAGCAGTGAGGTCAAGGCCGCGAGCCGGGAACAGAACCGAGGGACCTGGCGCTCGGCACACCCACACGCGATGCTAGTTTTGCTACAAAATGGGCTCCCCTGAAGCTCTCCATCGTCCCGTCACCAGGGCCGTCGTTGTCCTCTTCCTTCCGCTCCTCGTCTCCTTGTCATGGTCAGCTCGTTTTTACTAAGCCCCTACTTGCTGCACAAGGCCCGGTACTGGGTCTCACTTAAAGAACTCGCCTGCATGTCCGTCCTGGGCTCACCCCCGCCCATGCGGTCTTGAGTGCCAAGCACCCGCCAGGGCGTGCAGAGGGCAACCCGCCGCGGTGAGCGAGGCAGGCCACACACAAACCACCCCCCCCCCGCCCGCCCAGGACCACAAGCGCCCAGGGAACTGCCGTTCTCCCTGAGGTCCGAGTCACTAGAAAGGGAAAGTACCCAGGGTACCACACACAGGACAGACAGGAAGCCCCAAGGGGAGAAGCTGGGTGTGGACCAGGCCAGGAAGCCTGGTCACTGATTTCCCTGCCCATCCCGGTCCCCTGCTCACCCACAGGACTCTGCAGGGACCACCATCAGGGTCAAGGCCCATACAGCTCCCTCCAGTTTTTGATCAAAAAATAAAACCCTGTTTTCTCAGGATTGACAGAGACAATTTTGGAGGATTTTGTTATTTTCAAGGAACTTTACAAAAACAAGAATAGAAAAATCAGTGTCTCACTCCATCTGACCCCCTAGAGTGACTAAGAAATGGATGTGTTTGCAGATTAAAGATTCCTGAGCTCTGTAACTCAGCTTTCCTTTGACGCCCAGCTTTCTTGGCCCACAGATCCCATCTCATTTATTCAACCCTGTCTGGCTCTACTTAGGCCAAGCCACTGAGACCCCACCTGTGGTTGATTTGGGCTGGCACCACCGCTAGGCTTGGGGGGGGATGTGGGTCTCTGCCTGTCCAAGCAGCCACCTTGGCCCCTGACGGAGAGAGGCATCTCCTTCCCCAGCTCCAGACCCCCTGGGCTCAGGCCATCTAGCACTGACCTGCTTCCCTGGCCTGGCCGAGCAGGGCCTGAGGCTTCACCTGCTCTGTCCATTTTCCCACGTTCTCCCGTCTGTCCAGCTAAGGCCGCTCTGTCCTCTGGTGAGGTTCTGCTGCTTCTCCCGATGCCCATGCCTTGGCTGGGGCTAGTCTTTCGGGGACCTGCTGCACATCTCAGGTTCCCAGAGGTTTTCCTACACGCTCCACACCCCACTCCTGACTTTGCTGTCTCTGGTTTGGGAAGCAACTAGCCCTGAGTCCACTAACAGAAAAGAGGTGCTGGACTCCCCGAACAAAATGAATGATCGAGGCCTTCCACTCTCAGGTGACTCCCCCAGGTCTCGTGGGCCCCTTCCCATTCATTGCACACCTTCTGTATGCCAGGCACTGTGTTAGGTCTTTACAACTCTATATGTGATAAAGTAGCTATTATAGTTTTATCCCCATTTGACAGATGAGGAGATGGAGGCTTGGCAAGGTTGATGACTTGCCCCGGCCCCCTGACTAATAAATAGTAGAAAAGGATTCAAACCCAGGTCATATTATAAAATCTGTGCCCTTACCGTGTACGGGATTCCCTCCCTAGCGCTCACCGGCCTCTTCCTTTGACAACCTGAGCTGACACACCTCAGGGCAACATACACCCTAAGAGGCCTCCCGGAGGCCCAGGAGCTCGGGCAGGGGGGCAGAGGCGGGAGGGCGGGAGAGTGGAGGGAGGCATTACAGCCGCCCGAGGACGGGCCTCAGAACGCTGGACTGGAGAGTAACCAGTGCCCTTCCGCCCGCCCAGCTCCCTGGAGATGACCTGCTACGACAGCGACGACGCCAACCCCCGCAGCGTGTCCAGCCTGTCCAACCGCTCGTCGCCCCTCTCCTGGCGCTACGGCCAGTCCAGCCCGCGGCTGCAGGCCGGGGACGCGCCGTCGGTGGGCGGCAGCTGCCGCTCGGAGGGGCCACCCTCCTGGTACATGCACGGAGAGCGCGCGCACTACGCGCACACCATGCCCATGCGCTCCCCCAGCAAGCTTGGCCACATCTCGCGCCTGGAGCTGGTCGAGTCGCTGGACTCGGACGACGTGGACCTCAAGTCCGGCTACATGAGCGACAGCGACCTCATGGGCAAGACGATGACGGAGGACGACGACATCACCACCGGGTAGGAGCGGCCCGTGGGCAGCTGGGGGGAGGACAGTCCAGCGCGCGGACGCCAGAAGGGCGGATGGACCCCAGGGAGGGTGAGGGGACCACGGACAGCGCAGCGCGTGGCTCCCATAAGGGTGGATGGACTTCGCTCCAGGGAAGGAAGCTGTGCTGTGACAAGAAGCCAGTGGGGGGCCTCGTGTGGGCGGTAGCAAGGCTGCTGAGGTTGAGCAGGGTGTGGGGGGGGCGACGTCTGAGGAGCTGATTGGTCAGCGAAGGTGCCCCCTCATTGGCCCCTGCGGCTGTCATTCTGTGGCAGCCCCGCCCTCCACCTGGTCTCCACCCCCGACCCGCTGGTGGTCCCGGCCCTGGAGGATCCCTGTGCTGCTCACGTCCACGTGGGACGGCCTGACCTCCCTATTTGAGAGTCAGGGTGACAGGGCCCGTTTCCCTCGAGGGACTACTGGGAAGAGAGGCCGAGGGTGTGTGTTGGGAGTGCTGGAGAGCAGAGCGCAGAACTAGCTCTGCTTCCAACGCCGGGTCCCGAGCCCTGTCCCCACCCCACCCTGGCCCCCTTTCTCCTCCTCTGGTTTCTTCCTTTGCAAACCTCTGCCAGCGCTGCAACTTTCGAGTCTGACCCAGACTCGGAACCCTTCCGTCAAACCCATCTTTCCCATCTTCCTCTTCTCATCTTTTTCTGCCCCATAGGCAGGGTTGGGTTTTTGGAGCACCTTGCAGGGGGTTGGGTTTGGGGAGCAGCTTGCGGGGGTGGAGCAGCTTGCCGGGGGTGGAGCAGCTTGCGGGGGGGTGGGCAGTCTGGGACATGAGGGGAGAGGACAGGAAGAAAGAATTGCTAGGGACTTCAGGGTCCAAGAGCTGAGACCAGAGCACTGCACAGCTTCTGGAAGCTCTCAGGCGTCTCCGGCTGGCTCTACCTCCACTCGCCCTTCTTGGTTTGCTGGGCCCTCCCAGGGACCACACGGGTAGCCACAGTGCCCCTCCCCACCCCCCTCGGAACTACCTCTCCCCAGTAAACAGCTCGAACTGGAAGGGAGTGGAAGGTAGCTGAGCTCCAGGCTGTCCACTTCTCCCCACCCCAGGGATGTACTGGGAGGACCGGACCTGGCAGGGCCTGTGCTGATGACAGGCTGCTTTGGAGCAAAACAACTGACTCATGAATGGGGTTGTTTACTTCTTGTAAGCCCCAGGGGCCGGCCCACCTCTTGCTCAGATCCGCCAGCATGGGGCTGGGGCCGGAGACAGTTGTCCAGCTCCTCGTGGGTGCAGAGGCTGTGCTAGGTGGAGGAGAGCCTGGCGTCTGGTGCTGCTCTGCACAGCCTCTGCCCCAGGAAGCCCTTCTCCTCCTCTGAGGAAGTGTTGGGTTCCTGCCCTCTGACATCGCCCAGCTGGACAGGGCAGAGAGCTCCCACGTCCAGGACTCTGCCTTTGGAGAGACCCTAGTCTGAAGCAGGTGGTGGGACCTCTGGCACCTAACCAGCTGTGAGCTTGGGCAAGTCACTTAAGCTCTCTAGGCTTCGGTTTGTCTATCTGCCCAGTGCAGATAACAGTAGAACTTATCTCAGGGTGATGATAAGGGTAAAATGCATTAATTACGTAAAGTGCTTGGGATAATTCCTGGCTCTTTGTAAATGCTCAATCCTTGTTAGTTTATTTTTATTGCTATTATTAATGTTACTTATTGTTAAAATCACCTTCTAAAGGAGTGGGGGGGACTCCTGCCCTCTGAGGGTCCCAGGCTTGCCCTCAGGGACTGGGCAGTGCAGCAGAGCCCCATCAGAATCGGCAGCAAGGACAGATGTAGCAGCAGCTGGCCAATCCTGGGGACATAGATTCAGGGGTGTGTGGGTATGGAGTGCTGAGCGGGGGAGCCAGGAAGGACGCCCTTTACCCAGCCTCTAGCACCTTTTCTTTGTCCTCTTCCCTCTGGACAGTGTGTGTGCTCCTGAATCAGTGCAAAAGCAGAGTTCACTAGACTGGCATGGATGGGACCTTCCTCCCCTGTGCACTCATGCCCGTCAGCCCTGGGGAAGCGTGGGGTTCGCAGGGAATACAGAACAGAGTGGCGATACCCACAAAGTGGACCTCACTGCAAACTGCAGTGCTGGTGCCAAGATAATTTCACATGAGTTTTTACGGTCGGTCTGCAATTAGCAGCAACTCTCAACGAGCCAGTTCTAAGGGGGCTCCGGTGTTAACATCCCCGCCAGGAGTGTCAGCCCACCCACACGTCAATGCCCTTGAGCAGTCAGAGTTGAGGGGAATCCATTTATAATCCCCAGTAATTTTAATATAACCAATCACTCCTCATTTATGTGTTTTCACAGTTAAGTGTCGTGTTTTTCCACTTAAAAAGACCTAGGGCATCCTAGGTTCCAGCAAACCTGAGCCACACTTGCCCAGCCCCTTTCTGGTCCTCCCTCTCCCACTGTGGTTTCCATCCAGGTTTTGTAACTTAGAAAACGTCCTGCTCCTAAGAAAATTGCTTTTCCTACTCATAAAACAGGCAGGGCTATTCCCTTCTCACCTACCAGTGACACCCCATCCTTCCCCGTTGGCCACTGCCCATGACCATTCACTTCCCGACTCTCAGAAGTCTCAGCACTGGGCGAGCAGGACAGGTGAGGCTCGCCGCTGGGCTTTCGCTCCCTCCCTCCCCCCGACCCCAGCCGACACAGTCACAGGCCACCCAGGTGAGACGTGGAGGATGACAGTGACCCCGAGGCTTTCTCAGTGCCCTCCGTCCAGCCCCTGCTGGGGGATCGTCCACCTGGGGCTCTTCCCAAGCCCGTGTTCAGTCCGGAATCAGCCCTCCCCGCTCCATCCAAACGCCTGGCCGTTTCCCGGGTTGCCCATCTGGGTGAGCTCAGGGAAGGCAGATTCTTCAAACTGAAGCTCAACAAACCAGGACGAGGAAGGGAATGCAGCTGCTAAAACCATCATATACTTGAAGTTATATATTTAAACAATTGTGGTAAAATATGGTTTTATATGTGGCTAATGTCTTAACTGCTTTTAAGTTTAAGAGTTCAGTGGCGGTAACTACATTCACATTGCTGTGTCACCATCACCGACGTTCATCTCCAGAACTGTTTTCATCTTCCCAAACTGAAACTCTGCACCCGTTAAACACTGACTCCCCAGCGCCCTCTCCAGCCCCCCACCCGACCCTTCCTCTTTCTGTCTCTATGAGCTTGACTATTCTAGGGACCTCACAGAACTGGAAATCACACAGTATTTGTCTATTTCTGACTGGCTTATTTCACTCAGCATCATGTCCTCAAGATTCATCCATGTGATAGCAGTCGGAATTTCCTTCCCTTTTAGGGCCAAATAATATTCCATTGTATATATAGACCACAGTTTGTCTATCCATTTACCCATCGATATACATTTGGGTTGCTTGCTATGAACATGGGTGTACAAATATCTCCTCAAGAAGCTGCTTTCAATTCTTTTGGGTGTATTCTCAGCAGTGGAATTGCTGGATCATATGGTAGTTCTATTTTTAATTTTTTCGAGGAACCACATACAGTTTTCCAGAGTGGCCGCACCATTTTCCATCCCCACCTGCAGTGCATGAGGGCTGCCTTTTCTCCACATTCTCGTCAACACTTGTTATTTTCCATATGTTTGTTTTCTTAATAACAGCCATCATGATGGGTATGAAGTGGTTTTAATCTGCATTTCCCTAATGACTAGAGATGCTGAACATCTTTTCATGTGTTTATTAGCCATTCATATGTCTTCTTTGGAGAAATATCTATTCAAGTCCTTTGTCCATTTTTTAATCAGGTTGTTTGGTTGTTGTGGTTAAGTTGTAGGAGTTCTTTATATATTCTGGGTATTAATCCCTTATCAGACATATGATTTGCACATATTTTCTCCCATTCTGTGGGTTGCCTTTTCATTCTGTTGATGGTGCCCTTTAATGCGCAAAAGTTTTTCATTTCAATCAAGTCTAGTTTATCTCTTGTTTCTTTTGTTGCCTACACTGTAGGTGTCATAGCCAAGAAATGATTGCCAAATCCAATGTCATGAACCTTTTCCCCAATGTTTTTCTCCAAGAGTTTTATAGCTGCTGAGGCTTTTTTTTTTTTTTCAGTTTTTAAAAAAAATTTATGTAATTAATTAATTTATTTATTTTTGGCTGCGTTGGGTCTTTGTTGCTGCGCGCAGGCTTTCTCTAGTTGCGGCGAGCGGGGGCTACTCTTCATTGCGGTGTGTGGGCTTCTCATTGTGGTGGCTTCTTTTATTGTGGAGCATGGGCTCTAGGTGCACGGGCCTCAGTAGTTGTGGCACACGGGCTTCAGTAGCTGTGGCTCGCGGGCTCTAGAGCGCATGCTCAGTAGTTGTGGTGCATGGGCTTAGTTGCTCCGCGGCATGTGGGATCTTCCCGGACCAGGGCTCGAACCCCTGTCCCCTGCATTGGGAGGCGGATTCTTAACCACTGCGCCACCAGGGAAGCCCGCTGCTGGGGCTTTTTAAAAATACAAATTCCAAGTCTCATGCCCGGCCTACCTCTTCTACCTCAGGAAGCCGTATTTTTCTGACGCTTCTCAGTGATTTGGGGGCTAGTCTGTCTTCCCATAAAGTTAACAAATCTTCTTCATAGTAACCCCGACAGCACCTTTCAGCTTTGATTTGGGTGGGCACAGTACCAGGGGGGCTTACTCCACTCCAAATAGCATAAGATTACAAGAAAGCGTTTAAGTATTCACCTGAAATCTGCTTCACTTCTGCCTATTGATTCAAATGTTGTCATCTGAGAAAAACAGACTAGGTGGAAGTCTTCGTCCAAACATCTCAACATGTTCTTCATGATGGTTCAGACAGTCTCTTCTCTACAAAAGAAGGAGTCCCCAACTCATTTCAGTACTTCCTGAAATGACCCAGTTTTCCAGATCCCACCTGTCCTCGTTACCCTCCTCTGGAAGCTCTCAGGTTGTCAACGATCCCCTTAAAATTTGGCACCTGGACTGATCTGCCCGGTCCTGGCAGGGTGACATCCAGAGCCCGACCCCGTGGCCAGCATCGGCTTGGCTGCCGGCTGTCCTAGGTGGCAGCTCAGGACATCTTTACCTCCTGAAAAGAGAAAAGGAATTTGTTTTTTTCTAAAAATAGGAAGGTCTGGAATTTAATCTAAAGAAGGAGATGAGTTCCACAGCCATCTGCACACGCCTGGCCCCCAGTGTTGGGGTGGGAGGTGGGGAGGCTGCACCTACAGAGGTGAGTGTGGGCTCCGGCGGGGGGGGCGTGCGTACGGGGCTGCGTGTGCCCTCCAGCCCCTCCCTCCTTTGACTTGGACGTGCCTCTCACTGCCTCCACTTCCGTCTGTGTAAGTGGTGGTCTGGGTGGGCAGGAGCCCCAGCTGCGTCCCCAGCAGTGGTGCCGTCACACCCTCCCGGGGGCGTCCTTCACCTGGTGTAGAGTAGTCTCTGCAGCCCTGGCAGGACCGCTGTCGGGCGACCTCGACCAAGGGCCGCAGAGCTGTAGACAGAGCCCTGCGCGTGTGCCGGGGGACAGCGGGGCTCCACCGTCAGGTGGTCCCCGCTCCGCGTGGCGGCTGGCTGCTCCTGTCCTGTCCCTCTTCGTCCCCTCCTTCCCCAGCCTGTCCTCTTAAGCCGTGCTCAGGAGCTCGGGAACAGATGGGATTCGTTTCCCCCTTGGTGCTGAAGTGTCCTGACGTTGAAAAATGTCAAATAAAATAAACTGTAGGCCCCGGTCTCCTCCCAGGCTGGCTTTTTGCTCCCAGAGGCAGGAGCCCAAGCCTTAAAGAAACCCTCCCGCCTTGCTGAGTGGCCTGGGCCTGGGCAGCCCCCTCCTGAGAAGGAACGTCACTCACTGGGCTCCAGGTGGCTGATCCCAAGATGCCAAACCCCACCCCGTTTAGGGACAGAATCCTCCTGCGAGGGGCACTGGGTTTGTAGGGTTTGTACGGAGAGAGGAGGACTCTGGAATGTGAGTGGGCAGGGAGAAGAGTCTTCCTCCCCTGCCCCTGTCTCCTCTGTTTCCTGGCAGGCATTCCACCCCGTGGGCGGCTGGACCAGGCCGGGCTTTTGCCCGTGGAACACAAGGATTGGGGCAGAGGGGTAGGGGGCCATCCTGGGGAGGACCCGGCATTCAAGTTCAGGAAGGAATCGGTTCCTGCCCTTGAAGGGCTTCACATCTAAAAGGGAGGAGGATGCCTGCTGTATCCATGGCAGCAGCAGAAGTGAGGTGTAGCTGACGCAGACAGTGGCTGTTGCCTCTTTGGGGGTAACATCTAACGATGACCTGCAGCTTCATGCACGTGGCCTCCGCTGCCCTTCTCTGGGTGCAGGGGAAGGAGCATCTGAGCATCCGGGGCTCCCTCCTGAGCCCCCCTCTAGCTCGCTGTGTGGCACTAAGCAAGTCCCCAGCCCCTCTGAGTCTCAGTTTGCTCATTTGTAAAAAGGTCATCGTTTGTGCCTTGGGAGGATCAAGTGGAAAAGAGTAAGAGTGCTCTAAAAAGTATGAGGAACTGTCGGTTTGAAATATTTATTCTGGTTTCAACTTACGGTTCTGTTCATTTAACTGATGGCCTCTGTCTTAATTAGGGGCTGTTAGAGTATCCACATAAGATTTCTTCAACTTGACAGATGAGTTCACAGAGTTTGGGCTTTGACTCTGTTGAGGGGGGTGATCTTGTTTTGCTTGTTTACAGTGTCTTGATGTTCTTTCTGTCCTGTGGTGCAGAGTTAAATGAACCGGCCTTTGCGCACAGGCTTGCCAACATGGCGCGCCAGGACTGGCGGGGTTGCAGAGTGGTGTGGAGTACAGCTCGCGGCTAGACAGAGCCCTGGCTCTTCACCTGAGCTCTGTGTGTCACTGTGGGTGCCTGCTCTCCCTCTGCCTGAGTTCCCTTGTCTAGAAAAAGCAGAGAGTGGTGGTGCCCTAGTCTGTAAGGCTGGTGCGAGCACCGAATTAGTGAGCATGTTTACTTTGTATATAAGAAGTGTTAGATGTTAGCCCTTTGGTGACTGACGGTAGCAAGCTGGTGGCCCTAAGCTGTCACACGCACCTTCTGAGAGATAAGACAGTATTTGGAAAAGTGTGTGTTAACCTTCATGCTTGAACGTGATGTTGCTGAGCCTCACTGGGAGGGTGACAAACTAAGTGGTTTACCAAGCAGGATGGCGGCGTCCTGACCCACTTCTGCCTGTTCATGCAGTGCTATCGTGTGGCAAAGGGTGCCCCTGTGTGGCTTGGAGACCCCCGGCCACGGGTCCAGCGTGTGGCTGTGCAGTGTAGCCAGACTAATTGCACACAGGACCGCACAAGTGACCATGGTTCCTTTCCCGCCGTGACCCGGCTAACGGGGCTGCCTGTACCTCACTCAAACACGCGTGTCGTACATGAAGTGTGTCCTGGGATGGAGTCCCCAGAAGCAGACCTCGAGACAAGGATTTGTGTGCAAGTGGTTTATATGGGAGGTGATTCCAGAAAGCACTGATGGGGGTGGGGAAGTGGGTCGGGGAGAGAAGGAAGCCAGTGCAGGATGCGTTCTGTGCGGGTCACTGTTGAGGTCAGCTGGGCTTGGGGGTTCTGGGGGATTATATGCCCACCCAGAGGGCCAGGAAGCCCGGATATTTATCTTTTGACTCCCAGTCGTTATTGGCTGAGGGTGGCTCCCAGGGGCATTGCATCCTGGTGTTTTCTCCTGCTCCACACAGGCTGGGAGTCACAGGTGCCTGCAGAGCGGCTGTGTCTGTGTTTACGGAAACAGTAACTGCAGAGGGGACACAGGTGGGATACAAGGGGCATCAATTATAAAGAGGGAAGATGGGAAGGGAGGAGGCCGTGGAGTCAGATTCCTGGTCTGTTGGGAGGCAGGGGGTGGCTTCGGAGAGCCAATGGCTGTCGAAACACCCTTAACTCCTAAAACAGAATAGTGAAAGCATTGCTGAGAGTGTGTGGGGTTAATCGGGATCACAGGGTCTGTTCAAACCCAACAGGGTCGCTGGAAGGTTGGAGTAAGCCAGGTATTCCAGAGGCGCAGCTGGATGTGTGCTGGTTGCCAAGGCAACGGATGCAGGCAGAGGAGGGGCCCCTCTGGTGTGTCCTAGTAACCTACAATTGAGCTGCCGGGTTTTCCCCGAGTTTGATGATATACAAGCTGGTTGACAGTCAAGACGGATAAGGGCTGCGGAAGCCGTTGAGACGGGTCTGGCACTTGCCCACCAGTCCTGCCCGCCCGCCTGCCTGTCCACTTGTCTCTTCTCCGTCATCGTTGGCCTTCTCCTTTCCCCGCACACCTTATGTTCTGGGATGAGCCAGCTGGGCTCGTGGAGTGCTGGAAATTCCATGCAATCTGATATTACAGGAAGAGCCCAAGTTTGGAGTGGGCTCAGATCCCAGCTCTGAGGCTTTGGGGAGGCTGTGTGTCCATTCTGGCGGGGCTGGTCAAACGGGAATAGGGTCGTCGTGAGGATGTTATGGAGTATATTGTAATAACGTGCTAGGTATACAGCAGGTGCTCAGCAAGTGTTACCTCCCTCCCTTCTCTCGGTCGGCGCCTAGAAAACCAATGCTCTGAAGGTCTGAAGGCCGTCTGCAGAGGGGGACTTTCCCGGCTGGGGGGTTGGGGGGTGATACCTAGTCGCTCACTTGTCCTTGCCCGGTTCCTCCCGCCACCCCTGCTGGAAGCCTCCCCAAATTCACCCCATTGCAGTGTGACTGCTACCCGACTCGGGGTCGTCCTGGAACTTGTGTTTGTGCTGTAGTAACTTGTGCTTTTATAATTCTCTAACAATTGCACGGCACATGTGGTTTACAAAACACTTACGTGGCACTGTCTTATTTAATCTTAACAGCTCTGTGAATCAGGTATTCTTTTCCCCAGTTTACAAGCGAGGAAAGTGGAACTCGGCTTCACTGGCTGGCCGGGAGCTCATAACTTAAAAGCGGCAGCACGGGAGCAGAGCCAGGCGTCTCGGACACCTGCCCTCCCCACGCCCTCCCCGTCCCGTGCTCACTCCAGCTCGCTCGCTGCCTCCATTTGTGTGTAGCATGTGTGCCCCTAGGCTTGGGGGCGGGGGTCACAGGCCTTACTGCCGCCGCAGAAGGAGCTCCCCTCAACACCCAGCAGGCCATGCTGTTGGAGGCCCCCTCTCCGAAGGCCCCTAAGTGGTTGCTCCGTCTTCAAGGATAGGGTCCTGCTTTGCAGACCACACAGCAGCCACAGCCGGGAGCTCGGGGCAAGGGCAGGAGGAGCAACGCACGCCCCATGAATACAGGCTCTGTTGACTGTGGCTCAAAGGCTGAGCTGTCCCAGGATGCTCGCGAGAGGCCAGCTCTGGCCTCTGGGCTATCACGTGTCTCTGGCCAGGCAGCAAAGGACCATTCACTGCGGCTGAAGAAAGGCCAGCAGGCCAGGCTGGGCACCCACCCGCTGAGCTGTGCACGGGCTGCCCCAGAGAGGCTGCGGGACTGAGTTGCTATTGCCCGTACGCTGGGGCCGTGATGGAGCTAGCACAGGCGGATGCATTAAGGTCTGGCTTTGGAAAGCAGGCAGAGCGAGTCAGGCCCTGAGAGGCCGCAGGCAGGCGCTATGGTAGAGGCAGACCAGGGCTCACGGATCTGCAGGTCAGGGTCACGGACAGACGGGTGGACAAGCCGATGCCGGGGCTGGTGCGGGCGGTAAACAGAGCCAGTGCGCGGGACGTGCTGCCAGGGGTGGGGGCGGGGAGAGCCACCCAGACACATGTGTGACGGGCGGGATACAAAGAGGCTGTGTGCACGCCGGCTTCCCTGGCAGAGGGCAGGGCGTGCGCCAGCCAGCCAGGCCGGAGAGCGTCCGAGAGGCGGAGGGACCAGTGTCTCACCAGCCCGCCTGCTCTGCCCGCCTCGGCCGGCTCGTATTAAGAGGGGTCCAGGGAGTTCCCCGGTGGTCCAGTGGGGAAGATTCTGCGCTCCCAGTGCAGGAGGCACGGGTTCGATCCCTGGTCGGGGAACTAGACGCCCCCATGCATTCCGCAGCTAAGAGTCAGCATGCCGCAACTAAGACCCGGCGCAGCCAAATAAGTAAATAAATATCAGGAGGGGTCTGCCCTGTGCCCTGTCCCTTCCCTCTCGTGGGGCGTCTCCAGCCAGACCCGGGCACACGTCTCCACCGTGGCTGCTGCCCTCTGCTCCTGACCGCCCGGCCCCGTGCAGCCCCTTTCCTGTCCCCTCTTCTCACTGGCCACCCCCCTCTCAGCCGCTCAGTCTTCCTCGTCTGGCTTCTGTCTCGGCCCCTGTGGGTCTGATGACAAGGGGCAGTTCAGGAGCGATGCCGTCTCCGTGGACAGAGCCCGGTGGTGGCACTTCCGGCAGCAGGGGCTCCCAGGACGCAGCTTTCTGCCGCGTATCATTAGGGGAGGAGGCACAGCTATCACCTGCCCGTCACCGTCGCCCTCTGAGCGGCAAGCCCCTGCAGCCACCCTATGCCTGTCCCCACCTTTCCTCGCACGGTCCCCGTGTGAGGTCCTGCCCTTCCCAGCTCCGAGCCGTCGCCCCTGCGGTCTGGGTGGCAGCAGCAGTCCCGTCCCTGTGGCTCCTCAAGTCCCGGTGGTTAGTTTCCTGTTCTTGAGACATAGGCCGGCGCCATCGATGGGGCACTCCAGAGTCCGACTGCCCCGGATTTATCCTCGGTTTGCCGCTATTGCCTGCATGACCCTGGATAAGTGACTTAGCCTCACCGTGTGAAAGGAAAGGGGATGACGGTGCCCACCTCATGGTGCTTATTCACATGGTCAGTAAGTACTTCTAGAGACCTGCTGTACAGACACTTGGGGGTCCAGCAGGAGAAAAAGTCATCATTCTTAAACTCATATACAAAAGAGAGAAGGCAAGCAAGCCAACAAGGTGAATACGTGGTAGATCAGGTGGTGCTGTGCGCCATAAAGGAAGACGAAGCAGGGTGAGGGACAGAGTGGTGGGCGGGGGCTGTTGGGGAGCGTGGTCAGGGAAAACTCTCCAGTAATTGATGCCCAGAAGAGCATGGGCAAAGACCCTGGGGCAAGAATGGGCACGTGTTCAGGGAAATGCAGGGAGGTCCGTGTGGCTGAAGCAGAATAAACAAGACAGATGGTGATCAGAAATGAGGTCAGGGTGTAGCCAGGGGCCAGGTAGTACAGGTGAGGGGCAGCTACAGGCAGCTTCCAGGCAGAGGAGCGATGAGATCCGACGCGTGTTGCAAAGGCTGTGCCTGGCTGCTGTGAGGGGGCAGCGAAAGGAAGCTGCTGGGATCGTCTGGGCGGGGCGGGGTGGGGCGGGAGGCAGAGACTGGAGCTCCAGCTCCGGAACGGGGAACCTGGGTCAGCGGGCGCTTCGGCCAACCTGAAATCACTGCGCTGTCCTCGGGGGTCTCACACTCATACACACACTCACACGCACACTCGCGTCTGCCCAGGGGCAGCTAAGGGTCCGGCAGGCCCTGTGGAGGGCGGGCAGCCTCCTGCTGTCTCCATTCCCACCGCCCCATCTGTCCTGCGCTCTCAGAACCACACAGAGACGCTGAGGCTTGGGAGGATGTGAAACAGTTGCCCACTGTGTGCGATCTGGCGGGACGCCGCCTCTCCCAGCTGCGGGGTGGCAGGGAAGGCAGGCCTCCTCAGAGGTTGTGTAAATATTTGGGAAGCAGGCACACAGCTGGGAGTGGGACCCCCTCCTCCAGCTGGCTAGTTTGCTGCCCCAGGGACATCTCAGCAGGACCTGGGGCTGGGCTTTGGGACACCCCGCCACGCATGCATCTGCCCTCCAGGCCCGACCCACACTCTCCCACCCACCCTCTACTGTTCCCTCGGAGCCCAGGCTGCCCTGGGGAGGGAGTTGGAAAGAAGTGGCAGCACCGCCCCGGAGTCAGGCGGCCTGGGTCTGCAGAAGGGCCGCCCTTCCTCAGCCCACCTTCCCTCCCCGTGAACATCTGGGCGCCGAGCCAGAGGAGCTCTAAGGCTGTTTTGGTTCTGACGTTCCAGATCTCCAGCCATGAGAAGTGCGTCTGTGCGGGGCTCAGGCACAGCCCTGATGGGTCCAGAGCGGAGAGAGCTCGCCAGGGTCACGCACAGGGAGCCCTTGAAGGCCCGGGCCTCCCTGAGAGGCCAAGAAGTCCACCGGGGATCCGACAGTCCCTGGCCTGGGACCCACGTCATCACGGCTCCCATGCCTGTGGCCAGAACACCTAAGGCCACGCTCTCAGCCTTCCTGAGCTTGAATGTCCTAAAGCAAGTGGAGAGTGGACCAACACCTGCCTCACCCTAGATCGCTAGGTTGTCTGAGAATGAAATCCTATTTTATGATGTGAACGTGCTACCCAGAGGCCGGGAATGATTTTTATAGATTTCTTCTATCAAGGTCACAACAGATGATTCCCCAGAATTCAGTGGGGTCATTGGGGGACCCGGGGGTAGGTTTGTAAAAGCTGGGATTAGAGATGTGGTGAGGTCATTCCCCACGGACAGCATGAGGCCCCACCAGTGTGGACACCGGCCAACTCACCGCCCCCCGCCCCCCCCCAGCATTCTGGTCTGATTCTCTCTCATCACCCCTCTCTGTGTGGTGAAATGCTCTTTGTTCTGTCTGCCCAGATGCTACCAGCTCGGTACGCGCGGCCAGGACACGCAGGAGTCTCCGGGCCCAGCTTCCCCCGTGGGCCGAGGGGGCTCGTCTGCTGGCCAAGACTTGTGCAGGGGCAGAGGCTTTCCTACCTAAGGGAGGGAACAGCCTCGTAACTGAGGGGAAAGAGGGGAGTAGGCATCGGTCCAGAGACAGAGCCTGCCCTGGTACCTAGTCTTCCGAGGGGTCTCACTTCCCCGGCTCAGCAGGAATCAGGGGTGCGGTCAGGCCCCAGACAGGTGAAACGGGAACTCAGACCACATGGCACTTCCTGGCAAGTCTTTCTCTTCCTTTCTTGCCTCTAATCAGCCCCGTCTGCCTTGAGACTGTTGTTAGGGAGACGACCAGGGCCTCCCACAGTCTCCTCGGATGTCTCTGTTGGAAACGGAACACTGGTCCAGAGCCCTGGGGACTGAGATCCAAGGTGTGTGTGGCGAGGGGTGGGGGAGGGAATCAGGCTGAGAGATGCATGCGTGTTAGTCTGGGCCCCGCCCTGTGCTTTGGACATTTCCTGGCCTCCCTGTGCCTCAGTTTCCCCCTTGTAAAGAGCCACTCTGCCGGGCCTGGCACAGGGGACACACACGATCTTGGCTCCTGAGGGCTCTGTGAAGAGGAGCACAGAGGAGGCTGTCTGAGATGGCCGGGCCTTTTTCCTCTCTGGCTGGGTTTTCTTTCTGGCAAAGAGCCTACCTCTCAGCTCCCTCTCAGCAGGTGTCTCCCCCTTCACCCTGCCGCAGGCTACAACTCTGCAGCCTGGGACCCAGAAAGAAGAGCTCAGTCACCCCTGTGTGCCCCTCCCTGTGCTCAAAACAGCTGGGCCACCGCCCCGCATACTCGGCCACACCCCCGTGATGGGCGAGGTCGGGGCTGCTGACAGGAGAGGCTGAGGTTTCCTGTCTTCACAGAAGCTCCCACACGGCCCTGCTGTCCAGTTACCCACACGTGCCTTGACCTGGTGGCTGAGAAGAGCAGGTGCTAATTTGCATGCTATTTATTTAAGGAGCAGAGTCTCCAGCGACCCTGTCCTTACCCTGTGCAAGCCTCTGCCAAGCAGGAGAGTGGGTCCCAAGGTGGAGGAAGGTAGGGTCTCCGTGCAGCCCAGCTTCCTCCTTGAGAAGGAAAGAGGAACTTATGGAGGGAAACCTCAGACTCTTTTGGGTTCTGACAGGAACCAGTTCCAAGGAGGAGGGGGTTTACAGATCCTCCAGCCCAGAATCCTCTCAGCAGGGGACTCAGAAATCTGGGACCCGTCCCCTGGGCTGAGCTGCTGGCTGACTTGCTCTCTTTCTGGCCAGTTCCCCCATCGCTCTTGGGGGTGAAATGCAGGGAGGGGAAGGCTGCAGGGAGGGTGGGCGGCGGCTGGGTGTGACGCAGGGGGAGAGGCCCACAGCTCAGCAGGGCTGTGAAGGCGCGTCATGGTGTGTGTGTGGCGGGCAGGGGGGGAGGGGGGAGCGGACGTCTCAGTTCCCTGCACAAAAGTCTCTAGTCCTCCGAGTAAACCCCTGTGCCTTACCCCCTTCAGGCCTCCCCTCCCTCCCTCCAGGCTCTGCCCAGAAAGCCACAAAGGAGGAAACCTGATGGAAAACGCACAGCTAGATCTAGAGAAAAACATCCCCTGCTGGTGACATTCCTCTGGCTGAGACAAAGTCATTTTACCCGGGATTCCATGCTGGCTGAGGCTAAAGAGAATCCCTCACGGTGCACGTCCCGTCCCGTGTAAGCTGTTCCCCAGATGACCCAGGCGGGCCCCAGCGCAGAGAATCCATCCCGCTCACCCTCCATTTAGGCTGGTGGTGAGGATGGGGTGCAGGGAAGTTACAGAAGAGCCCGGGTGGGGCCTGGCCCGGGGCCGTGAGGTGGGAGGTGCTGCTGCAGAGCCTGCCTCGCTCGGATTCCCCCCAGAGCGGCTCAGCCTGGACCCCGGTGCACCTTTCCTGAATCTCACCACCCACACCACTCAGAGAGAGGAAAGGGAATGGAAATCGATTCCCCCCCATGCTAGGGGGTCGCCTGACGGCTCGGTGCTGGGATCACTGCAGCTCTTTACTCCCCTTTGGGCTGAAAGCATATCTGGAAAACTTGGCCGCAGTATATGCACCCCCAGAAACAGACCTCTCCCCAACTCAGACTGTTCAGGGATCTGGGACAGAGCTCCCTCTGAGACGTCTCCCACCCTCCAGAGCGGCGGTTCACCCCTTAGAGCTGCAGCCCCAGGTCGGTGGCGCTGGGCACTCAGAGGACTAGAGCCAGGCGGGCTTTCAGGGAGAAGGGCCATCCTCGGGATTCAGAGCAGCGTCCACACCTCCCTGAAGGCGGGGAGTGCGGAGGGGCTCTGCAGAAGTGTGACTCTCCTCTGCCTTAACAAGCGGGCCGCCGAAGTTCGGAGATGAGAGGCCTAGGGGAACACGCTGGCCTGGGTCTCTGCGTGGGGCTGTCACACACGCTGCCCAAACCCAGAGATACTGCTGCTCTGTGGTTCAACATCATCGCAGCTCAGGCCTTCGGGCCTTTAAAAAAATACCATCGCTGGCGTTGTTTCTGTTGCTTTAAGAAATTGCGGATGTAATCTGTCCATATCTAAGACACAGTCTTTCCCCTTTGCCCGGGTCACTTTGGGGTTGGGAGCGACCTTACACACTCAGCCCCTCCCAGGAGCAGGGATGGGCTGGAAGAAGGTGGGGGCAGCAGTGCAGCCCCCGTGCAGACCCTTCCTCTGCAACAGGGGGGTTAAGTTACCAGGAATTCCCTGAGGGGAGAGGCGCTCTGTGGGAGAGCCCTCCCACTGATCCCACTTTTTTTCTTACTCTGCACTAAAATCTTTACATCTTGGGATCCTTTTCTTCCTGATCAGTCAACTGAAAATGCCTCCTAGATGCAGGCACAGACCCTTGCGTGGTGTGACCTGTTCTTTCTCCCCACAATCAGCCCCAACGTGCACGCCTCCCTCCCCACCCCCCCGCTGGAGGAAGGTTAGCCCCGCCCCCGTCAGTGGTCAGCACGTTTCAGGAGGTCGCCCACCCTGTAAGGAGGACAGCTCCTGAGCAGCCTCTGGCTCTTGCACCCCGTCTGCCCTTCACCCCCTCGGCACCCCCCGCCGACCTTGTTGCAGGCGCTGTACTGATCCCGGGCTCTTACTTGGTCTGATTTAAAAGCCTGGAAACGGGCCAGGAGGGAGCTGGGAGGAAACTCTCCGGGGAGGGTCCAGCTTCCCCGACCCGTGCCCACCAGTGCACGCGGGCCCCCTGTCCCCAGAGACCTGGGATGCCCACACGCGTCTGCCCGCGTAGCCCGAGGAAGAGCCCGGGTCGACCCGCGGCGGGGGGTCGGGGGGGGGTGGCCCGCAGCCGGCGTTGGGGTGGGGGCGGGGGGGGGGATGTGCCCCGCAGCCGGCGCCCTGGGGGGGTTAAACCGCAGCCGGCGTCGGGGAGGGGGAGGGGGATGTGACCCGCAGCCTGCGTCCGGGTCTAGACCCGCAGCCGCCCGGCGGAGACCGAGGCCCCGGCCGCCGCGCACCTCCCGGCCCCCGGGCCCCGGAACGGCCGCGCCGCGGCGGCTCTTTGTCTACCTGCTCCGGGCGTTAAAGGGTCCGCTCGCAGTCGGGGCTCGGGACCCGAGGCGGCGACGGGAAGTGGGGCTCTGTCTCTTTAAGTGCAGCTGGAGCGGTGAGTCGGGCGGGCGGGGGGAGGAGGGAGCGAGGGGCGAGGGCTGGTCCCGGGTCTCCGGCCGTCCGCGTGGCCGCGCTCAGACCTCCGCGGGTCGGCCGGGCGGGCGCGGCGTCGGCGCGGGGTTCCCGGCGGCCGAGGGCCGCTGCGCCGGGAGGATGTTGCATCTGCCCCTGCCCAGGGCGGGAAGGACGAGTTTCTCCCGCAGGTAAGCGCCCCGCCGCGCGCCGGCCCTTCGCTGCCGCAGTCTTGCGGGGGTGGGGTGGCGTCCGCACGCAGGAGAGTCTTGGCCGCCCTAGAGTCGCGGACCTAGAGGACGGCAGCGCCACCTGAGCCTCTGGCTCCCGAGCGTTTGGCCTGTTGGCCTTGGGGTTGGAGGTCGGGGTGCGGAGGGGTCTCGGGAGGGGGAGGAAAGCAGGGCGCGTGCGGTCCCCGGGGACCGGGACGGACCTGGGACAATAGCACGACTGGACAGAACTTCCCTGGTTCCCTGCAGTGCGGTGGGGCCGGGGGTCTTGGGGACCTGGGGAGTGGAAAGCGAGAGGGCTTCGACCCCAGCCGGGTTCCCCCAGCCCCGGAAGCTCTGGGGGTCTTTTGGGGTGAAGGGAGGTGGTGGAGGTGTAGGCTGAGACCTGAGTGGGCGCCGGGCTGAATTCATGACGCCGCAGCCGACTGGATCCCTCAGAGAAGAGTGAAGCCCGGGACCCTACGCTGGGAGGGGATGAGAGCCGGCTGATGGGGGAACAGACACCGGCCCTGTAAGGTGAGGGTCGGGCACTCAGGCTCCCCACTAAGGGGCAGTGACTATGACCGTGGCCAGCCCTGGGACGCCGCCAGCCGACTTAGAAAGCACGCTTCCAGGAGAGGATTAGGGAATTCCAGCCACCTGAGGAAGAGAGCTGCTGCTGTCTGGCGTTTCTGGGAGCTTCCCACCCCGGTGTGCACCCTCCCTCCCCTCAGCCTCCCTTCGGACCCGTGGAGCTGAGGAAGCTGGGGACTGGGGAGTTGAATGGGAGGCCGGATGCCCCTTGCTGTGACCGCTCCACCCTCCAGCCCCTAGACCCCTGACTCGCACCGTTTGCTCCTCCGCCCCCGAGGTTCCTCGGAGGGAACCCATTGCAGTTCTGCCCACGCCGGCTCAGGGTCAGAGCAGACCCGTGGGTAAGGCCTGGTGAAGGGGGACATCCCCAGCACCCGGAGCCCCTCGGAAGCCTGTCCTGCTGGCCTCCAACTTGGGACCCTTGGAGTCACTTTGCTAAGCTGACTGGTGAGGCTGGGAGTGTTGTAAGAGGAACCAATTCATGAACAGAGAATATTCTAGAGAACAGAGGTCTATTCAGGGACCTGTGGGAATTCCTGTTTCTGGTGGGATCCCGGGCCGAGTCCTGAGTCCCTGGCCCTGGAGAAGGCAGAGGGGAGGGTGCCTTCCTAACCTCTCCTACCCGCCACTTCCACCACTGCCACCCCAGCTCAGAACCCACTCCGGATCCACACGGGGTGTGTCTGAGGACCGTTATAGTTGCACTGGTTCTACTATTAAGTTCTCCCCCCAGCGCCCCCCAGCCCCATGGCAGAAGAGGTGAAAATCTCTTAGTTGATCCCAGCGCCCTTCCCTGAACGCACCACGCCTTTCTTCCTCCACCAGCCCTTGCTAGGTGACCCCATCACGCCTTGACATGGAATCCTCCCTGCTCCCTTCCTCTGCTACACCCCACCCCACCCCAGGAGACCCAGGCTCTGTACTGTGAGCTCAGCATCCGGTCCTGAATCCACAGCCGTTGGGTACTCACTCACCTAGCTTCTTACCAGAATCAGACTTCTGGGCAGGTGTGCCAGGTGTGCCCTAGCCTGAGGACAGAGCAGGTCGAGTTACACCTACTCAGCCTGCCAGCTGCCTGCTGGGGTATGGCTGGGTTGGGCCTGTGGTTTCCTTTTCACGAAAGCCCAAAACTTTCAGGGGGATTGTAGTTAGTAGGCAGGGAGAGAGGGGATGTCATAAACTGGAGGTCAGTCCGAGAACTGCCAGAGTTCAAATGTAAACGTTAACTGCCCTGGCTCTCATCCACGGAGGGAGGGCTTAGCCCAAGCCTTCACTCTGGGGACAGCTCAGAACCTAACTTGTAAATGATGTTTGATTGGGGCCAACCGGGATCAAAGAGACGCTTTCCCTGCAGGCTCAGGTCCCCCGAACTCTGCAGGAGACAGCTGGGGAGGATGTGAGTGAGGTCTCAGGGTGAATGGCTTAATTGGCCCTCCAGTATCTCCAGGACCAGCTTTTGATGAGCTGAGCTGTGATCAGCCCTGGGCCTTTCCTCCCCAGATGCCTGGGATTATTGCATCTACGGGGGAGGCGGTTTCCATTGGTGCCATTCTCGCACATCTCAAGTGTTAGGGTCTCTCCTGGAGACCCCTGTCTTCTCCTGCCCCAGCAAACCCCGTCCTCAGTGTCTCCCAAGCAGGAATCCTGGAGTGCAGGCATCTGTCCCATTCAGCCCTCCTGGACTCCCTCCTGGGAAGGGCCCTGAGCTAGACCCTGGGGACCCTTGGGAATGGGACCTGCTCACAGAGACCCTGGGGCAGAGGGTGTGGACCTGGCACAGAACCAGCCCCTGTGAGGGGACAGAACGCCTCGGGACAGCAGAGCCAGTGGCTGCTTCTGGTTAGAGGGTTTTACGGAGCTAGGCTTGCATGCCAAGGGCAGGCTGCACTTGCTGGCTGGACCTCTCCCTGCAGAGCCCTGCCCTCTGATTGGGAGGCAGGAGGAGAGAGGGCAGAGGAAGTCTGGGTGTGGCGGCAGCCTGTGCCCGCATCTGAGCCAGTCACTTCTAACCACTATAACAAGACGCTCCAGGCAACGCCTGTGCCGAGGGCTTTGTAAACACTTGCTTGTTTAATCCCACAGCAAGCACAGGATGTGCATTTTACTGTCATCCCATTTCACAGATGAAGAAACTGAGCCACAGGGCGGTTCAGTGAACCTACCTGAGATCCCAGTGGTGGGATCTGCCTGACTCTAAAGTCAACCTTTAAACCCTGCCCCAAGGAACCTGTTCTCACTGACACTAATCTGGGCCCAGGGGATGCTCCACGCTGAAACCGCAGAAGCTGCGGGTAGTAGCAGCCTCACAGAGGTCTAGTGAGAGCTGGCCTGACCGCTGGTGGGTGTCGTGGGAAGAGCCCTGGACTCGGAGTCCACCAACCCGATCCGGACTCTGGCTCCACTGCTGATTCACTTCGTGACCTTAGTTGCTTGGCTTCTTGTCTCAGTTTCCTTCTCGAGCTCCTGACCCGTCCGCCTCGTGGGACGTGGGAATGACAGTGAGATGATGTGACAAGCAGAGTGCTTTCAACACCTGAGCCTTCCCGGGTGATATCGCACAGCCAAGGTCCCTCCCACGCAGCAGGGCTCCCTCCTCGATTCTCCAGGCCGCTCTTTCCCTCAGCATCCTACCCTGCCATCTTGCTAGGACCCTAACGAAGGTGCCCATCAGTGTAATAGACTAAACAGTTCTCGGCTTAGAATATATCTTGGATTTTTACGTAAATTCTTAATTGTTCATCTTCAGATTTCTATTCAGTCCGAGTTCTGTGCTAACTAGGATAGCGTATTTATACATCCTATTCTTGATGGCAAACTTGAAAAAAACTTAATCATTAAAAAAACCCAGCCGTTATTTATTCAGCCTTTACTGTGTGATAACTTTGGGCCCGCCACTGTGCTGGGTGCTGGAGGAGCAGTGGACCCCTGAGGAGCTCACATCTATTCATTTATTCAACAAAGTGTCATGAGTGCCCCCCAGATGCAGGCACAGTGCTGGGAACAGGGGACACAGTGGTGCACAGCCCCTGCCATCAGGGAGCTTGGAGTCTTACCGTGAAAACAGACTAACAAAAGCAGCAGACACATACATACGGTATTTGGAATCGTGAGACACGTGAGAAGCAATCATGCAGGAGGAAGCAGTCTGTGTAGGAGCCGGGGAGGCACGTCACTGTGGTACCTGCTCATACGTGCGGTAGCTGGAAGCAGGCAAGGCAGGAGGGCTTCATGGAGAAGGTGGCATTTTCCTTGAGCCTTGAAAGTAAAGTAAGAGTTTTCCAGAGGAACATGAGCTCCTTTGAGAAGAGAGGGAGGAGCGTTCCTCGGTAGAGCGGTTCTGTCTCATCTTCCAGCTTCTCTGCCCAGACCCGCCATCACTGGGGTACCTCCCATCACACAGACTCCTGGTCTGAGATGGAATCCTCTGAGGCAGACAACTGTATACATTCTCACCTGCTCAGCCCCACCAGGAATCCTGCCTGAAAACCTTTGATCTGATAGCACAACTGGCTTGTTTCCTCTGGACCTGGATCCAGTGTCATCTCACATTAAGTTCATGGCCAGAGTAACAGACTGCCCTCGCCCTTGCCCTTAAAGCAGAGTCAAATAATGCTACCCCCATGGAGAATGCATAGCTTGTGAGAATTCATCCTCTGCCTAACTGTCTTGGGATGCCTCAGGAATTTCCCAGAAAGAGTAAATTCCTGGACATTCCTGGCCATGTGAAGCCTCTATTGAAGACTGACACATCGTTGGGGGGAAAGTGTTGAGAAGGAAGGAACATCATGACCCCTTCACCCCCCTACCACCCCACCCCCACCGTGCACGTGTGCACACGCATGGCAGCCCGGCCACTGGTCCTGTTAGCACAGTCAGGAGATGGTCGGTGTGACCTGTGTGCTGACAGAGGGTGGAGCAAATGTGAGTTGCCTCATAAGCTAGTTTTCCTCCTTACTGTGTTGCTACCGGGGCCATTTGAGTAGCAGGTAGTTTATTCAAAAGAGGAGATTGGAGGGAAGCCGTGTACCTGCCTTCCCTGCTGGGTGTCAAGCTGGGTGTTGTATTTTTACCTTGTTTACTCCGCACGATGATCTTGAAAGGCTGGTGGTGACGTGACCATTTGGGGGCTGTGGGTGTGTTTCGGGGAGGGCAGTGCCTGTCCCAGGTCACAGACGGTAAGTAGTGAAGCAGAAATTCATACACAGCCTGGGTAGCTCCTCTGCCCGTCCCACTCTGGGCTGGATGTCGGGCTAAGGGGCTTGGCGCTTTCTGTAAGCCCGAGAACACTGGGGCTCCCTCAGGGACGGTCGCTTTCTGTAAACAAGAGCTGCTGATATATCAGCTTCTCCAACCGCCAGGGAAGCTGCTTTCCAACTTACCTATTTATGCTTTTCCCCCATTGTCGTTCATAACATGACGGTGGTTTTGTCCAATCACAGATTCCTGGGGGCAGGGACTCTTATGCAAGTGATGCAAATATGGAATTAATAATGGTCTCTTGATGATGGCAACAAATAGCCAACAGGGTCCCATCAAGACGGCTTATATAGCAGGTCAGATGTGGATACACCATGTGTTTTAAACTTTTATTTTATTGAAGTATAGTTGATTTACAATGTTGTATTAATTTCTGCTGTACAGCAAAGTGATTCAGTTATACATATATACATTCTTTTCTTTAAAATTTATTTATTTATTTTTGGCTGTGTTGGGTCTTCGTTTCTGTGCGAGGGCTTTCTCTAGTTGCGGCGAGCGGGGGCCACTCTTCATCGCGGTGCGCGGGCCTCTTACTATCGCGGCCTCTCTTGTTGGGGAGCACAGGCTCCAGACGCGCAGGCTCAGTAGTTGTGGCTCACGGGCCTAGCCGCTCCGCGGCATGTGGGATCTTCCCAGACCAGGGCTCGAACCCGTGTCCCCTGCGTTGGCAGGCAGATTCTCAACCACTGCGCCACCAGGGAAGCCCTATATACATTCTTTTTCATATTCTTTTCCATTATGGTTTATCACAGGATATTGAATATACTTCCGAAGGGTGGGTAGGGGAGGGATGGATTGGGAGTTCGGGATTAGCGGATATACCATATTTATCCTGTGCCCTGTCACGCTAGCTCTTTAGGGTCAAACGGCTACGTAAAATAAACGCAAATCAATTCTCCACCAGCACGTGCTGATTAATTGCCTACTGTGTGCCAAGAATTGTTCTGATCACTGCAAGGGGAACAACAGACAACTTATTTCCATCCACATGGTGGTACGATTAACTCGTAACAGAGTGGGATGTTGGCTTCTGACACTAGGAATAACAGTAGCTGGAGATAGGAAGCAAGCAAGTCAGAAACAGAAGAGATTTACACCCAGGTCAGGGAGCAGCAGTTAGGAGGGCAGTGAGTGTGGCGAAGTCACGGAAAGTTCAAATGCAGACTGCAAGGACATTTGGGGGAAGGATTTCAGTTATGAAGGAAGAGGGAGGGGGCCCTGGGCCCAAGAGGCACCTTGGAAAGACTTCACGGGGCAGGGGGATCAGTGGGGGACATGGGAAAAGACTGCAACGAGGGCGCATCCCCCGCCAACTCTGATGTCCGGCCAGGCCCGTTCTTGAGGCTGTGTGGGCAGGTGTCCGGTGCATGCATGCTCCTGCAGGGGTGTGTGCACTCGTGTGCGTGCGTGCGTGCATGAAAATGTTGTTTTTCAGCTTGGAGCATTCTCCCACGGCTTATTTGAAATTCTTCTATAAGGCTATACCAGACGACCAGGTTTTGATCCTGGTGACCTGCCAACTGTGTGATTTTAAGACTAGGTTTTTAACAGCTTTAAAACAGGAGTAGTATTTCTGCCAGTGGGTAGAATTATGGCTCAGAGGCCCAAAAGGAAAACAAATCCTTGGGATTTATTCTTGGGTGTCCTGGGTTTCTGGAGTTTGAGCCCCTGTACACAGGGACTGAGGCGTACATCCTGGAACCGATTCCTCAATTCTCTCTGAAGGGAGGCTGAAAATCATGGTTGGTTCATCAGATCTGGGAACGGAGGAAAGAGCTCCCGACCGAAATCCTTGTTTACGTCGAGGTGTCTTTCCACATTCTGGATATTTGTGCCATTTCTTCCTATTTACTCTGTTAAGTATGTGTTCCATTCCCATAATTTGTACTGGTTCTCCCATTTAAGCTTCTCTCTCATAAACTCTAGGTAAATATCCTCGTAATTTCCAGGCCCGGGTTCCCAACCCAGATTTCCATACCTGCTGCTCCTGAGAGCTTCTCTTTGGGGCGTTGCTTTTCCAGAACTCACCTCCCACAGCAGCCCCTCGGGGGTGGGCCCCTCATACGTGGGCTTCGCGCTTAACAACTTTGCCTTTCAGGCTCGCATCGAGCTGCTCTTGGGGAAGACTTCTGAATCACCTGTTCCTGCAAAGGTGGCTCCTCTGAACGAGGAAAACCCATAAAGGCCACTATCCTCAGTGCTATAATGCATTTTAGAATTACCTTCAAAGTACAATGAGCTATATGTTAATTGATTAGTTTCCCTCCGTTTTCCCCGGCCCACTGTTAACGGGGCCAGCTCTTATAAATGAACTGTGAAGGAGGGGATATATATAATAAGACCAGTCTTCTCCTGTGCGCTATAGAAATTGCTCTCACCGTCCGTAGATGCACCTCGTATCTGCATTATCTTTCAAGTGCTTTTGTCCTAGAGGCTGTGTGGAAAGCCCAGGCAAAGCTGTGGCCCCAGAGGATGGGGGGGTGTATAGAAAGGGAGACGAATCTAGGCCCCTAGACTTCGGTGACCTCAGCAGGGACCCTCAGAGCCTCCACCGATCCGCCCGCCCAGGCCTCAGAACCAGCGGGGGGAGGACCAGTCCCTCCTCGCTCCCAGAAACCCTTGCGGGGGGAGGAGAGCATCGCTTGCTCAGGAGCCTTCCTGAAACCACGAGAAACCACGTCTGGGAATTTGCACAGAGCAGTTCGTGGTGGGAGCAGCTCTGATCCCCAGAGAGTCCAAAGCCCCTTGGGAGAAGCCTTGCTGCTCCTGCAGGACCCCCGGGCTCGGTGACGGTCTGCTCTGGCGAGCCCCCGGCCACTCCATGTCTCTTACAAAGTCGAAGCAGGACTCTCTAACCCACCACGATTCTACCAGCAAAATAATAATGCTGTCGTGTGCTGTGAGCCCAGAGATGCAGAAATAACCTGAATTTTGATTTCTGTCATCCCCACCTCTGGTCTTCACGTTTAGCAAAGAAATCCAGAGGTGAAACAAGGAGGAATATTTGGGAAGCAGGAAAGGTCAGAACCTTCCTGAAGTGGTTCTGGGCACCAGACATGGTAGGGCCCTGCCCCTGACTTGCTCCTGCGCCCCCTGCCCCCGTGCCCTCCTCCACCTGGCATGTCGAAGGCCTACAGAGAGTTGTTTGTTCCCAAACCTGTTTGTGCCTGTTGAAATCGTGTCATCTAATTATTACATAAGTTGATGAAGTGTGAGTGTAAAAAGAAAGTTGTTTCTATAAAAACTACATCACTGCAACTTCCCTGGTGGCCCACTGGTTAAGAATCCACCTGCCAATGCAGAGGGTGTGGGTTCGATCCTTGGTCCGGGAACTCGGATCCCACGTGCCGCGGAGCAGCTAAGCCCATGTGCCGCGACTACTGAGCCTGCACGTCACAACTAGAGAGAAGCCCACACGCCGCAACTAAGACCCGACGCAGCCAAATAAATAAATAAATATTAAGAATAAAAAAACTACATCACTGAAGGCTTTAGAGGGCTTGAAAAGGCAAATTGTTAGGAAAACCGTGGTGGAACTGGGTGTAGGATTTGAAAGGTTAGGGGGAGAAGATTGCTCTGTGCCATGAGAATCTCGCCCCACTTCAAAGACTGATGCAGGATGGCCTCCTGCGTGTGGGTCCGGCCGTGAGGAGCGGGGGTGGAAAACACACGTGTGTCGGGAAAGCCCTGCCGGTTCTGGGACCTTGACCAGCACTGAGCTTCGCTGGCGCCCTTCTGGGGAGTCTTCTGTAACAAGGCTGAGTCTGCAAGGATTTTACCAGAGTGAGCCCTCAGGAAGGTGGGGAGGGGCCTTCCCTGGACGTCCTGCAGTGCAGAAGAACGCCCACCCGCCAGGGCCTGGGTGACCCGCGCGTTGGCAGGGGGGCCGCCAGAGCAGCCCTCTGGTTCCCTGCCTTATACATGGGGGCTCCTGCTAAAGATGTCAGCAGAAAGCTTTCCTCTCCTTAAAAGGGGGCTTGCAGACTACCAGCTTCGTTCTTTTCTGTCTCTCTTCCTTCAGATCCGTGTGAGACGGAGCTGAGCTCGCCCCACGTGAGGCCCGGGGCGTGTATCTTTGGTGCCCAAGTCACCTCGTCTGTCCGTTCATTTTCAGCTCCTTCTGGTGGTGACTGATGCACTTTATATTTACTCAGACCTAACGGTTGTCACCTCCAAGGGGGACCCCATTAGGGCTTTGTTCTTCCAGGTCTCTGAAAGGCAGGCGGGACTTTGGGCACAGCCCCCTCGGGACAGCAGCGGAGTTGCAGTGGCTCTGGATCTGTCCTGCGTCAGATAAGAATGGAAGAAATAACAGGATGTTTTCATTCCCATCTGTTGCCTGAAGGCTCCTTCCCCAGAAATAAAACCAGTTGGATTTTGATTAACTTTCTCTTCTTTTAATTTCGGTCTTCCTTCTTTGGACTTCTTTAAGGATTATGCCAGAAGCCCCAGACTGATCAGAAAACCTCAGAACAGAGATTCCAACTTATAGTTGCCCAAGAAAAGCATGTTAATACCCCAAGTAATTTCCTAGCTGGTCATTTCCTGTGTTCTCAAGATTGTTATTTTTTCCTTAGATAGGTATCTGTAGGTAACAAAAACTGTTCTCCCTCTGGACCTTGGGGAGGTGATGTGACAGGAGACACCATGAGGGAAGCATTAGCGGAGGGGCCGGGGAAAGGCTAAGTGTACGACCCGTATGTAGCCAGTCTTGGAGTACGTTTTCGATGCTGAAGTGAAGAGATGGAGCGCCGGAAATCTAATATTGACTTTGCCACTGATTTGTTCCGGGACCCAGGGCGAAACTCCCAGCCTTAGTTTCCCCTTCTTTGAAGGAAAACTAGGGCCACCGCAGTGGAGAGGCACACGTGAGATGGTTCGGAGAGAATGAAATGTCTGGGTGGAGAGTGATGGGTTCAGGATTTGCTACAGAATGATGGCAATGCACTCTCAAGCGGTGTTGGAAGCAATGACCAGTTCCCAAAGTGGCTGGGGACGTATGTTTGCAAAGCACTACAGATACTTCAGTACCTGATCTGTAAAAACTGCATAGGACATCTGCCTCTCAAAAGTGTTTGCTATCTCTGGCATTTGCAGGTGAGAGTTTGAGAAGTTTAAATCTTTTCCGTTCCCTGTTATTTTTTCCTCCATTCAACCTTCATCCTTAAGCGGGCAGAATGTCATGCCTGGGGCAGGGAATGAGTGTCTCTTTACCGTGCCTGAACACCTGTGTGTAGTTTGTTTCTCTGGTCTAAGATCTTTACTTCATCTCCTTATCGGTTGAGAATTAAGATTCCTTTTCTTTTCATTCTTTTTGTTCAAGGCTTTGTGGTAGGTGAGAGATGGGCTTACTTTCACATACACAGAAAACTCACCCATAAAAACGCGGCTCTTTCCCATGCACTAGCTGGGCTTTCCTCTGATGCTGACCTTTGACCCCCACGCACAATGTGGTATTCAGCCGTCCTGCTCTCTGAAGTGAAAATCTTCAGAGCCCTCAACAAAGATATTTCACCGAGAGTAAGCAGTCCGTGAACTAAATGGCTCCCGATAAGAAGGCGGTTAATTTGGCGATAAAGATGAAGGCAAGAGGTCTATAAAAATTACAATGCCCACCGAGGCCAGATTGCTGATCCCCCCATGGTGGGAGTGACAGCTCAGTCTTCCTTAAGACCTAGATTAAAGAGACAAGTAAAGTTTTTAGTCAATGGGGTTTCTTAATGCTGGGATTTCTTTGGATAAACCTGCCCAGTGTTCCTTGGTAGAATTGATAAGAGTGGAGAATCTTAGTGGGGGGAGCTATGCAGAAATCCAGAGGGCCTCTCGGGAGCACTTCTTTTGAAATCCTGAACAAGTGCTCCTATTCTCTGGTTTTCAAGGACGTAAGCATTTATAGGCTGGTTGGCAAGAAAGAAGACTTCATAAACAACATGGGGTCCCAGGCATCACCTTAAGACAAAGCGCAGAGAAGGTAACAGATTATAGCATTGCCTTTTTTTTCCCGTCTTGCTCTCTGGAAATGTAAGGAAAGACTGAGACTGAGGAACAGGCCTTGGGTGTTTAATTGTAAGGTTGGTTGACGAGAGGGAGACAGAGCGGCGAGGTAGGGAAAAGTCAGGGTTCGGTTTACACCAAAAATCATTTCCCAGGGCTGTGTTCAGAACCCGTGTCTGCCAGTTGTGTGCGGACATCCAGATTTCCATGGTGTGAGGAAACTTCTTTTGCTGCATCTACCTCACAGCAGTAGCTTGCAGATTTTTCCTCCATGAAGCTTTATTTTTGGAAACCACTGTAATTCACATGTTGGGACCTATTATTAACTGCTCATTTTATGCTGTTATTGGAAATCTTTATATCAGGAAAGAATGTACGGGTTGTTTTGAGGGGAAGGGAGGCTCGAATTAAAAGTTACCTTACCTAGCATCTCAGGTCTGGGGTCTGAGAACAGATTGGAAACCCATATCCCCCCAAGCAAAGAAAGCTCTCTTGGTTGTCTGCCCATGACTGTCTTCCCGAATGAAGGGCCCTCACGGATCTAAGAGGTGGCTATTTCGAGGCAGAAGATCATGTAAACACGTGTAAAATTGTCTCTTTGGGAGCCACGGCGGTGTAAGTACCGCAGTCCACCCTCCAGGACAGCGTTGATGAGGAACTACACGGCGTGTTTCATAAATGGAGAGAGAAGCAATCGCACCATGTTACATTTCAGCCCATAACTGGATGGTTGGAGAAGGCCCCTGTTTAATTAAATTCCAGCACGTGGTGTCTGACAGGACGACTTGGCCTTACACTTGACCACCGGCTGGGATTGGAGAGAAACGCCCTCCACGAGCCCCTGCACACTGGCGTCAGCTCAGATGCTGTGCGTTCTTGGCAGGAAAGGGTCTCCCGCAGCCATGGCGGGGCTCCCACCTCAGGAGCTCTCAGGAGACCTCAAAGAGCTCAGCACGCAACGTCCCTGCAAATTCTGCCTCTGGCTTTCATTTTTAAGCTGTTCTGGGCAGGCTCCACATAGGACGGCTTTTCGGAAACATGAGGGACTACATAGGTGTTGGCCTCTGGTGGGTTAGCGTAGGGGATTGTTGTTGTGAAACCAACGACCCTCCCAGCTGCAGGAACCCAGGTAAGTGAGCGCCCAAGGGACACAGCCGGAAGGGAGCAGGAAGGAAGGAAGACAGAAGCCAGGCAGCTGGAAGGAAGAGTGCAGGAAGGGCGGGCACAGACCTTCCTGCGAGTGGACCAATTGGCAGCTCCCGCGCCGCTGACGGACAGGGCAGGACGGGGTGGGCGGGGCGCTAGTGGACCCTCAGGCCGGCCTGGTCGCGGAGGGGAGGGCGTGACTGTGTGCCGGGGACATGTGGCCATGGGAAGGCCTTGCTGACCCCCGGTTAGGGGCCCGTCACCCCCGCCCCAGGGCCATGAAGGCCCCGGCGGAGGCAGGTGTCGCCGCAGTGTCCACCGGGCCTCGCCCAGCATCCTGGCCCTCGCTATCAGGGGCGTTTGAGTTTTACCCATCGTCCCGAAGAGCCCTTTGCAAAGCGCCGTCCAGGAGGTTGGACTTCACACTCGAGCCGCGTGGGTCCCGATGAATCCCCACGAGGGGAAGGTGGTGGACCGGGGTCCACAGAGCCCCCCCACGCAGGCCAAGGCACCTGAGTCGTCTCCAGCTGCCCGGCACCCTCCCACCACTCTGCGGCGGGCCCGCAGGGGCACAGTGTCCGCTGGCCTTTGCAAAGGGCGGGAGCCGGTGTAAGCACGTGGGAGGGCCTGTCGGGTTGGCCGCCCTGCCTTCCTGCGCTTAAGCCCTCATCCAGTTACCCAGAAGCAAGACCCCTCTCAGGAACGTCGTGTTTGGGCTTTCAGGCCTTCTGAGGTTTAGGACTAACCCTATTCTTCACGATTCTCGATCCCAAACCTCAGTAACTTGAGGTGCCGTGTAAAAGCGGCGGAGCAGACACAGATTATTACTGACCCAGAGACCAGCTCTTTGTGCAAAGGGCCCCTGGAGGCGTGTAAGTGATCTTGCCCTCCAGCGGAGCACCATTTGGAAAGCTGCCAAATAACACACTGCAGAGTGACGCCAGACGGTTCCCTAGAGATCCAAGCAGATGCCTGATTTAGTTCTGCTTGTCTGTGACTACCCCCAACTAGAGTTGTCTCTCATGATGGGAGTATTTATAGTCTATACAGTGGTTAAAGGCAGGTCTTAACAGTCAGACAGATCTTGACATTAAACGGAGGCTGTGGGACCATGGGCAGGCATGAAACTCTACTTGTCTTACGTTTCTCCTCTCTTATGCGTAAAATGGAAGTAATATCTAACTCCAGGCTGATACGAAGATTAAATGAGGTTGTACCTCTATGTAAGTGCCCAGCACAGTGCTTAGACACATATTTAAATACTGGACACATGGTAACTATTGTTTTCGTAATCTGGTGACGTTCACAAAGAAAAATAAGATTAGAATATATGCTTGGATCGGCACAAATCTGGCATCTCCACTAGAAGATAATGTAAAAGGCGTGCCCTTCTGACAAAAGCAGGTGCCATGGATCAGTTTAAAAGGCAGCCTATTAAAGATGCCTTTTAATAGTGAGCATTTCAGAATCACTGTTTGGATTTCCACACTGCATTAGGCGGTGGAAAAGTGGAGAAACTGCTGTGATTTGAGCGAGCTTATAGACAGACAACCAAATGAGTGAGCTTGGTAATTTCTCTGACTCCACAGACTGAAGGGAACCATCACCTCGGCTCCAGCGTTTCTGATGTTGGGGGTGGTATGACCTTCATTAGCATCACTTAAGGGTGTCTTCCGGAAAGCCTTGAGTCTTCAGTAGAGCTGCAGACGTTGCTTTGGTCAAGTGCAGGGCGTTGCCACGTGTGTGTCCAGCAGTGTAGAGTCCTGTTGGTCATGTCTGACCAGGTGGGTGCAAATCATGGCTCCTGTTGGGTCAGACCCCAGCTGCCTGCTGGCTAAGTGAACAGCAACTTTGCACAAAGCAGCCTCAGCCGACTTATACTCGGATTGCTTTGCTACAACAGAAACCTTTACTCTTAAAACCACACAGCTTAACAAATGTTCAGTTATGAAGTGTGCCCTTAAATTCTCCTACCTTCTCACGACCATTTCTTTTGAAAGAATGATATCAGGGTGCCAACGGAGGCATCAGATAAGCTTCCCCAGTAAGAAATTGAAAAGCCTCCCTGGCAATACACTGACGCTCCTTTGAGGCCTCAGCTTCTGATTCTTTCTTTGCGGAGAGAAAACTTATCACCCTGGACTCCTACACCTATGGCCACTGCCATTCTATATGATCGACATTTTTAGATTGGAATTTAAATGAGGATACGACATAAAGAGGAATTAACAGCTGTTACGGGAATGAAGAAATCCAGCCGAAGTCACTAAACTCAAAACTCCAAAGGGACCTAAGTAGGCCGTATCAAAATTTTCTGGAACCTGGAAACCAGCTTCATCTTGTATCTTATTTATGACTCTCCACCCAGCCCGGGATGTTTCTTTTTCTTTATATTCAGTGAAGGTACAACGGTTTTTGTGCGACCCTGCAGCTGACTTTCATTAGAGTAACCGTCCTTGTCCAAGGTTGTTGGCTCAACTTCTCCCCAGGGATCTCAGGAGGGTGTGAGCTCCTGCAAGAGGTGCTTGCATTCTGCTATGGATTGCTTTCTCAGAGTTATTCGTGGAAAGGAAAACAAATTAAGGATTCGGATGACATTCCCTGTGTGTGCACTGCAGGTGTCGTGCTGTCACGAACTTTGCGTTTATCCTGAGCTGATCCTCTTGGTGGACGTAAAGGGCACTTGGGTCTCTGACCGCGTGTTGCCAGGATGGGGGTGGGGTGAGGGGGCCAGCGTGCCGGTAGGCAGGCTGACGCTGGGAAGGACGTTTCTCTTTAGGTCTTAGGATTTGGAATGTGTGTTTGTCTCTGTTTTGCTGGCTTTCCCTTTGAACGTTCCTTGTTGTGTTTGTCTTTGGTGGATTACACGTGGACAGCATTAGGATAATTACAGACAGGAAACTTGGGTGGCGCGTTGCCCTCTGTTTTGAGTCAGGATTTTTGACTGGACGAGGAGTCTCAGCGAATAGAAAAAAGACGATTGCCTCAGTTTATGTAGAAACACTAGGAGGAAGTTGGAAAGTGGACTTTTAGTTTTAACAGAGTAAGAGAGAAAAAAGGTGATAACGGAATGCCAGGGACTCTGGGGTGAGAAGACTGAATGCGATACAAAGAATTCAGCAGAGGGGAGTGGTGTATTCAAAGGGAAGGCCTGGCAGCGGTGGGGTTTGTGGCGGAAGCCTCGTCCCGCCAAGAGAGTAGCTTACAGGCTGGGGGTGTTTACTGCCAGCTCAGCATCTCACACCAGCAGTCTGGCCCAGACCCTCCGGAGCTGCCAGAAACTGCTCAGAGTGTGCAGATCCTTGGCCCGGAGTGTGGACCGGGGCCCGCTTCCCATCCCCTTTCACCTCTTCGGAGGCCCGCTGTATGCTCCCAGGGTAGTCTTCGATCTGAAGATGAACATCAGGACCTCTTTGTTGCCGTGACCATGACAGAAACGCCAGGGCGTAGGCACTCCGCCTGACTCCTTCCATCCTGTCCCTGGGGCGGGCTCTGTGCTTCTCACTGAAAAAGGCTTTCGCTTCTGTCAACTGTGCATAAATCATTCTGAAAGCTACAGATATGTTTGATTCCCATCCTACTTTAAGGCATTGCCCGATCGCAGTGGGGGTTTGGCAGCGAGGGGCAAGCAGTCCTAGCGCTTCCTTTTTTTCCTTCTCTTTTCCCCTCCCTCCCCAGCCCCCAACCTTTTATTTTCCGGAGTCAAGAGGAGCCAGTAATATTGCTGGGAGAAAAATCGTGTTTTGACTTGTAAACCGAGCAGCTTAGATCCGAAAGGCACGAAAAGGGGATAAAAGCAGAGGTCTTTCTTAGTCCAGAGTTGCTTTTTTGGTCCGAGACTTGTCAGTTGAGGAACTGTTATTTTCCTTTTCGCTTTAGTTTGGTCTAGCCCAGCGGTCAGCAAACTTTGGCCTTCTGGGCCGTACCTGGTCCACCGCCTGTTTTTGTTTGGCCCACAAAGCAAAGAATGGTTTTCACGTTTTTTAGTGAGTGGGGGAAGAATTAAAAGAAGAAGAATATTTTGTGACACATGAAAATTATATGAAACTCAAATTTCATTGTCCATTTAAATAAAGCCACATCCATTCATTTACGTGTTGTCTCTGGTTGCCTTCCTGCTACAAGGGCAGAGCGGTGTGGCTGCAACAGAACGTGTGGTCATCAAAGGCTAACATAGTAACTGTCCGGTTCTTTACAGGGAAACTTTGTCCAGCCCTGCTCTAGGCACTTAACCTGAACCTGTCCTGCTTTTCAGAGTATCGTCAATCGTTTCTTAATTCCTGATTGGTTTAAAGAAAATGCAAAGGTGCAAACACTGCTGTGTCGTGTCCTTTCCATCAGCCGGGGATTTGGGAATTGGGTGACAGACCCCTGAGGAAGAGTAGGTGGGCAGTGAGGAGGAAGCAGGAAGTAGCTTCCGAAATGTTCAACCAAACAGCATTTTCACCCCTTTCCAGAAATCTACGGAATGGGACGTCTGTGTTGGTTTAGGAAGAGAAGGGAATGTTGGTTCCAAACAGCACCCTATTGACTGTTCTTAGAGCCTCTTTCTGATGGAAACTCAAATCAGGATCACTTTTCACCAGTTGACACCTTAATTTTGTGACTTTTTAGTTCTTGTCAGGATTTTCTTTGCCCAAGTTAAGAATCAAAATTACCTTCCCAGTTGTTCGGCTTCCCAAACATTTCACTTCGTAGGTGTGGAATGACCTATTTACACCTGGGGAAATCGAGGCCAAGACAAGTAAGCGAATTCAAGTCTGGGAGTTAAGCGCAGTGGGGACAGTGCATGGTTCCAGAGTCTGCCCCCAAGGGCTGCCCTTCATCCTTCCGAGGTGAATTGAATGGCATCCCGTAGGATTTTCCCTTTTCTTCAGATTCCCAGTTATTTTTGACTCTGTGAAGGATTTACATTTCCTCACTTGGAAACGTCTGAAAAAGAGAAAGGTGCCCTTTTTTTCATTCCTGCCCCTGTGAAAGTAGGAGAGGAGGGGGAAGGCTTGGGGCAGGCGAAAAGGGAAATCTCTGAAACAGGAGAGAACTCAAACAAGCTTCGGCCAGCCAAGTCAGCATTCTCACCCGCAGTTGGTCCTCATTAGGGAGACTCCCGTTAAACAGCTCGACTTTCTGCTCTGCTTTCCCGTGCTGGGCCCTGCCAGCGGACACGGCAAAGCTTAAAAACCCACACCTCGGAAACGGTCTCTCATTACCCCCTGTCTTCTCACTTCTCTTGTCTCGCCCACCACCCTGCAATTACCCTTTCCCACATTAAGATCCCAATAAAATACATTGATTCCTCTAATCCAGTTGCATCCATTTTGTCCCACAAAGTGCTAGCCAAGCTGTTTGCAGGACTGAATAGTTACGTAGCGTGTCATTAGGGGAGCACATGTAGAGCCTGGTTTCATCGTAAAAAGATGGCATTTCTCCAGGATTGTACCCCTGCCAAGTCAAGGCAGCAATGATCATTCCTTCCACTCTGCTTGCCTCCTTGCTTTTCTCAACCCGTAGCTTCTACTGAGCCCGGCTGATGGATTTGGGTATTTTATTTCGGCTGTAATGACCTGCGGTATCACGATCAAAAACCTCGTGTTAGTAAATCCCTGAATGGAAAACTGCCTGAATCACGGAGGTGGTCAGGGTCCAGTGTTTTAATGTATAAATAAAAAATAAGCTAATTATACCCAAATACCAAAGGCTGGGTGGCTTAAACAATATAAATTAATTCTCTCACAGTCCTGGAGGCTAAAATTCCAAGATCGAGGTGCCATCAGGGTTGGTTCCTGGTGAGACCTGTCTTCTGGCTTCTCTCCGTGTCCTCCTGTGGAGAGAAAGAGCTCGGGTGTCTCCTCCTCTTCTCAGGACACCAGTCCTATTGGATTAGGGCCCCACCCCTTTGACCTCATTTAACCTTGATTACCTCCCTAAAAGTCCTATCTCCAAATATAATCACTGGGGGTTATGGCCTCAAAATAAGGATTTGGGGGGACACATTTCAGTCTATAACGATGGTCTAAGTGTGAGAAACTGTCTTAACCTTAGGGCAGAGATTAAATGCCAGAACCAAGAAGGCAATGCTTGAAGCAGGGTGTTAGAAGCCAAGATGATAATTTAAAAAAATTTTTTTCCGGGTCATAGACATTTGAGAATCCAAAGGTATGATCAGACAACAGAACATTGCACATATGCCTAGAATTTTGTATATTAACTACAGGAGCACCCAGCTCTCCAGAACAATTAAGTACTCCAAGCTAGCAGGCTGGTTCTCTCTAAATCATTCTTTTGCCGCTGCTGAGATGGCATCTCTTCAGATTCAGACACAGGCTTTAGCTTGACTGGACGGGGTTCTGCTGAGGACGGGCCTGTGATCCCACTGCCCCACTGAAAACACGTCGACCTTCTAGGAGAGGAGAGTGGCTACACTGGCCGTGTTGACGGTGGTTGACTTGGCAAGGAAGGGGTGAGGGGAGCCACAACTGGGACCCAGTGGACAGAAGTCCCCTCCCAGTAAAGCACAGGAGGAGCCATTCCACATTCTCGGTGGTATAGCAGACTGTGTGTATTTACACCAGCCCCTGTCTAGATGGCACGGGGAACTTTGGCCCTCACTGAGTGACTTAACAGACAAGGGCAACAGTGGAAATGGGTGATTTCACAATTTGGTAGGATGATCAAGGTACAGTAGGGCATGGGGTCTAATTTTCTCGGCTTTCACTTGAGCTGGGTTTGACCTCCAGGAAATATTTTCTGAGTTTGTGATGCTTCTCTTTGTAATCTTCCCTGCTGGGTCTGAGTAAGAATTCATCACTGAGGTGTTGCACCAGATCTCCTAGAGTGATGGGCTCCTAAACGGTGGTGCCTGTTTTCTCTCATTTTTCGTCTGTGTCTGTAGTGCCGGGTAATCCGCCTGTAGAGATTAAATCTGAATTTTACGGTCCCCAGCCATCATCATTCACAAAGTTAGCCTCAGCATTCGAGAGTGGAACAGAATTCCTCAGATCTGTGACTCAAACTGGAGTTCAGGAAGTGTCTTTAACAGGTTGCTGAAACCATCAGTTTTCATAGGGACTGGGGTAGAGGTATGAGCTAAACTGCCAAAATATCAAGGGGGCCAAATAAATTTCCCTAATCGTGCACATCCTCCAGTTTCCTATCAGACCCTGGTTACCTGGTGCCGTAGAGTTCCTTCTTCTTGGTGATCTTTACCCTTAAGGCTCGGCAGACCGTTAGCTCAAGACGTTTACGTTGGCTTCTTCTCTGCCCCACCCCCTCTTCTTCTAAATCTCTCTGTGTGCAGTTCTTCCTTGTTGGCCAGACCAGGCTGGCTTGCCGTGGCCTCGGCCAAACCACAGACATGTAATGAAGCAGGCGCTGTGCTGCGCTCGCCCTGGAGAGCTGAGGCCACGCGGGCGGGTGAGAGCTTTGCCGGTGCCTGAGCAGAACGTCGGTCTCTCTACGTGGCCGTGGTTCATTTTCAAAACTGAACATCACACAGTTGCTCAATTTCACTCCGACTCCTCCATGATCTTGTCTTCTTTTTCTTCCGTTTTAAATCACTTATCCTCTTTCACCTTTTGAATGCTCAGGACTGTGGCGAATAATTCAGTCTATGTGCCCGGCAATTGTGCCACATCTGGTGCCATCAAGAGAAGCACCATTGACGTTTAACTGCAAACCACAGCTTTTTCAGGTCATGGACCAACTGTAACCACTGTAGCAGCTAATGAACCCCAGCTCTTCGAAGCTGACTTTCCATTGACCAAGAGTTTCCTCCAGGACAGCGCTTTCCAGTAGAAACATGGTGCAAGTCACATACATGATTTTAAATTTCCTAGTAAACACGTTTTTAAAAAGTAAAACAGGTGGAATTAATTACAATAACATGATTTATTTAATCCAATATATCTAAAACGTTATCATTTAAGTATGTAATATAAAATTATTAATAAGATATAGTGCATTCTTTTGTCACACCGAGTCTTTGGGATCTGGTACTAAGTCTTTGAAATCGTACCGCACACCTTGGACTGGCTACATTTCAGGTGCTCAGTGTGTATCTGTACGTGGCCAGTAGCTACCATATTACACAGACCTAGGAGGTGACCACCTGGTAACCAAAGGGGCAGGAGGGTCACTTGCTGCAGGGGCCCGAGAGGAGCATCAGCAACCAGATGCCTTGTTCGGAGCCGTCGCCGTGGCTGTGAATGAGCTCTGGGGAGGCCCTGGGCGGGCTGGCACCCGAGTGGCTCGCCTCCAGGAAAATGCCTGGAGGAGAAAGGATCAAAGGCAGTGAAGAGTGGGATCTCTTTGGAACTTAGGATTGAAGGGAGTCCAAGATGTGTTCCCTTGTTTTCAGAGGCACCGAACTAGGCCTCAACCAGGACAGGTTGTCACCTCTGTCGTTTGATCCCAGAACTCAGCGTCTTCCTGTTGTTAAGAGTTCAGAACCCACTACCGCACTTCTGTAGCAAACAAGTGCTGAAGCCCAGGCCAGACTCAAAAGGAAACACGTGTGATGTTGAACCAGATGGAAGTGCCCCCGGTCAACCGTCTTCTACCTACAAACTTGGCAGTGTCACGTGGCTTAGCCCGTTACCTCCCATCCTGGATGGTGAGCGGGGAAAGCTGTATCCTAACTCGAAGTGCTGTCCTCCCAGGGAAGCTGTGGATGTTTTCAAAACTAGAGCAAGAATCAGGGTGTCCACTTCCAGCCCACCGGGCAGCCTCCCCAAGAGGACAGAGTAATTGGGAGTCTCTTTACGTATTTAGTTGCGACAGGCTGGTCCTGGACCAAGCTCCGGATCCTCCTTTTCCGGTCCCCTGAAGTAGAGCAGTTTGAGTCGCGGGGCTGCAGAGCCGTCCAGGCGGCATCACCTAAGGCACTTGGCGTTAGTAACATGTTCCTTTTGTCTTGAGCCGCAGCCGTGCGGGCCCCGGGGCCCTGGAGCCAGATCATCACACTCGCACACCTTGGCTGTCAGGTTGGCTCCACCCTGGGCTGATTTCTGCTGACTCACCACCACTCGCTGCTGCCTGTTTAACTGCCGGGCCTAGGCAGCCGACTACCAGCGCCAGCCAGGGGGACGTGTGTTGGTGACTCTTGGCCCGCCCGATGTTTGTAGGTTTCATGGAATAGAGTCGCCCTCGTTGGTTCAGCGATGGGCACTGCAAGCCTCCCAGGTCTGACTCCGGCTTCTTTTTACGAGCAGCTGGGAATTCAGTTTCTGGAAATTGGGTCCACTGTGTGGTCAGAGAGCCTCCTGCTGTCCTGGGGCGTGTTTCCGTTCAGACGGCAGTGATACCAAGATGGAGAGCAGGAAGGCCTCGGCGTCTGCTGGGGCTGTAACACCAGGCTCCCAATTCCGTAAACTTCACCTGGGAGTAAAAAATGATTCCAACAGAAAAAAACAAAAACAAAAAAACAGCCCAACTCTTATAACCAGCCTATTGTATGGCGGATATTTCTCAGAGGAGAAAATAAGGTTTCAGAGCTCTGAAACCTTAAAGTAGTAAAGGAGCCGTAAAGTGGTAAATAACCAGAGAGATGTGTTTGCTGCTTCGCCAGGCACGTATGTTCTGGACCAGAGGAATGCCGATTCAGTGTTCGGGTCTGCCTTCCTAGGACCGTGCTGGGCTGGGGAGAGCTAAGGAATTTTCCTGTGCATCACGAGCCGGCCCGCCCTTCCCATCCGCTAGCCCACACCCTTGGCCCTCTGACTCCCTTGGCCACTTGAGTTCTGCGGGGAGACGTCTGGGAGGGGCGGCCAAGAGCTACACGAGTGCTGGTGCTGTTCCCGGGGGAGGGTGCGCCCCACCGTGTGCACTGCCCTGGGCCTGCACAGACACAAACAGGGAGCGTCCAGATGAGCTGCCCTCCCCCGCCACGGTCCTTCTTCTCGTCCCACAGAGGAGATGGGTGCACCCGTGTACCCCGGTGCTAGGAAGTGGGCAAGGGAACAGCGTAGGGATCAACTGGCTTGCTCACAGCCCTAGGCGTAGGGCTTAGAAATTTACTGAAGGAATGGTGCAAGGTCACCACACACTGCCACTCCCACCCAACAGCGAGAAGGAGCTGGAGAAGTGACAAACATAACTTAGGAAAGAAAAAAATAAGTATCTAAAGATGCAAAGTATTCTAACTGAACTAAATTCCAGAGAGGATGAACCCTTCCTGGGACAGAAAGAATGCTCGGCTGCTTTCATCTGAGGGGCCCGGCGGGAGGCAGAGGGTTAACCCACCAGAGATGAGGATAAGGAGAAAACAGCTGGACTTTGTACAAACTTTCAAAGTCTACATGCGAACTGGCTACAAGGAGACTTAGTCACAGAACAAGTACGTCCCCACCCACCCTTAATTCTTTCCCACAGGGCCTTCCCTGAGAGCACACAGTGGACGTGAGCCAATGACCGAGGGCAGGGCAGAAAGATGGGACAGACACCCCTTCCCCATCTGGGGTGCACGGGGCATTCACGGAGTAGCCGGAAGCAGCACAGCACAGAGGAAGCTAAGAGCAGGGCAGGAGCGTGGAGGAGACCCCCTACAAGGCACAGGGCCCTTCTCTGAGTGCACGGAGGTGGTCACCACCAGCTAAGAGAACTCAGTGGCCCTGCAAGCTGGCAGCTGGGCTGTAAAGCGTGGAGAGATCTCTGGGGTCTTACCGTGGTCACGTCCGAAGCCCCATAGGAAGGACAGCCTTGATCCTGCCCCCAAGACGTTTGGAACCAACTTTAACCAACGTGACAACAAAACCCGGACCTAGCTCTACCGCAGATGAGACCGACTCAGCCCTCAGGCCTAGCAGCCTGACAGAGGAAGGGGCACGTCGTTTTCTAGGTGTGTGTGCTGCCATCCACTTACACACAGCATATAATAAGCAGTCATGAGACCTGTGACGAAATGGGAAAATACCACTGGCAGAAAAATAGTCAATAGAAGCAGACCAGCAGATGACTCTGTTGTTGGAATTAGCAGACAAGGATTGTCAAATATTTTCTTTTTAAGATTTATTTATTTATTTATTTTTGGCTGCATCGGGTCTTGGTTGCGGGCTTCTCTCTAGTTGTGGCATGCAGGGTTTTTTTTTTTTCTCTTCTCTAGTTGTGGTGCACAGGCTCCAGGGCGCATGGGCTCTGTAGCTTGCAGCACGTGGGCTCTAGTTGAGGTGCACGAGCTCAGTGGCTGTGACGCACGGGCTTAGTTGCCCCGCGGCATGTGGGATCTTAGTTCCCTGACCAGGGATTGAACCTGCGTCCCCTGCATTGTAAGGCGGATTCTTTACCACTGGACCACCAGGGAAGTCCCTGTCAAATATTTCTAATAGGTATTTTTAAGGATCTGGTAGAAAAGGTGGATTACATTCTTGAATAGACGGAGAGTTTAAGCAGAGATCTAAAAGTTCTACAGAGAGAGAGTTTATCAATTCCCACTGAAGTGAGGATTCTTTGGAGATAAACTACCAGTCATTCTTAGAGAACAGCTATGTAGCATTTCCAAATCGTAACCCCTTCTCTGAGTTTATGCATCCCTGCTTTCACAAGCCAGGAATTCAAGTCTGCCCGCCGTGTACAGACACTGTATGAGGGACACAGTCCTACCCCTCAGGGAGAGGTAGTCCAGCAAAGGGATGCACGGACATAACTACTTAAAGGCAGGATGCTCTACTGGAGCTAGAGATGAGTTTAAGAAGACATAAAAGAGGATGCGATTTCTCCCGACGAGGAGGATCACGGAAAGCCTCGTAGAAAACTGGGTGTTTGGTGTGGGCCTTGATTTCAAAATGCAGAGCTGGGGGGAAGCCCATGGAGGCGGGTCGGGTCTGTGTGCGTCCCTGTCAAGTGCCGTGATGATGCCAGGGCTCCAGAATCTTCCGCACAGTGGTGAGGAGGGCAGCCTGTGCTTCCGAAAAGACACGAGGTGAGCCCGCTGGCCACCGAGGCGGAATCTGAGGGGACTAGGAATTAGGAGCGGAGACAAGGGGGTGAGCATCGTGCTGAGCCGCGTCCTACGTGGCGGGGCCGTATTTCTGCATTGGGTCGGAGAATTAAGTCAGCCCTTGCTCTGAGTCCTCTCGTGTCTGTGGTCTGTGCCTCCGATTTCATGTTTCATTTATATCTTTTCCCCTTTTTGTTCTGGACAGTCATTGTCAAGTGTCCGTACAGCTGACGCCGCCCTGTAAATGTTAGCTCGGTGGATGTTTGCCACGTTGACAGCGAGCTTAACCCCGAGCAGAGTTTACAGGACTTGCATTCGGAGAGCCTGGTTACAACATTTATCCGCGCTCTGTCACACGCTGTGCTCACGAGGGCTCACCGACGGTCTGCAACAGCGGGGTGCAGGGTTCTGATTTGTCTCAGCAGCGAGAAGCTAATGAAGGTTTGGGGAAGTGCTGGGTCGGGCTTCTCCCGATGATATTCAGTGTGTGTTGGAAGGAGGGAAACTCTGTTGACAGTGGGGTGGATGGAAGCCTTTCACAGGGCTTCGGCTGAGAGGTCGTTAGGCTCTGAACCAGAGCAAAAGCAGGAGAAACGTAAAGGAAGAAAAGATGGACAGGCCGGTAGCATTAGGTTGTCCAAAAAGTTCATTCAGGTTTTTCCATAAGATGTTACGGACCATCCTGAACGAACTTTTTGGCCAGCCCCATAATACAGTGGGGAGCAGGACGATGGGGGTGCTCAAGGAGGGAAGTGAAGAAAAAGGCGTTGAAGACACATCGAAGGTGTTGGTCGGATGACAGGGAAAAAAGTCATACTTCTAGCGGAAACAGGAAATGAGAAGTTTAAGATTTGGAGGGAGGATTAAGGGGTATGAGGAGATGGGGAAATGGGGAAATAAATACCCTGCAGAGAAAATGCCTTAATTTACCTTCTACCCTGTCGAGCACGTTAGAAACATCCCTTGACAAGGGATGTTTTTGTCGTCTTGTTTGTATGTGACTCAGTCTCTCGTGTGCTTATTCAGACTCATTTCATCTTCTATTCCGAGGGTGGGTGAAAACGAGGAAGTGTCATTGTTCTTATAATAACCGTCCCAGAATGAAAACTTGTACACCATTCAAAGTAAATTGTGTAAAATGTTGTAAATGCTCAAGAGAACATTTCTCTTATACATCAGTTACCCGTTAGTGATTGTTGTTTGGACTTATAAATAGACTGGATTATAAAAGAATATTAAGCTCTCTGCGTTCTGTTTTTCTTATGTCCCAGTAAATTTAGACCTAGATTGTCGCTGCCCAGCCCTCTTTTCTCCACCTGAGATCTATGTGAGAAACACATCCAAAGAGAAACAGAAGAAAGAGAGCAAAACCCAGCTTAGAGTGAGCAGAGATTCTTCGTGCTACATGACAGCCCTCCGGAGCTCGGGCGGGGCCTGACTCCACTTTGTCTGTTCATTTTGGCGCTGTATTTAAGCTGCTTTCCTTCCCCCCCCCCCGCTGTCCTGATTGGCCAGGAAGGTACTCCACGGTCCTCTGACTCACTAGCTGGTAGATTTTTTGAACTCTTCTAAAGACTTTCTGTTCTTACACCTTAAACAGCCATGTTTCAGGAGGGACAGGGTTCACCCAGCCTCTTCTCTCCCACGGCTCTTGATTCTTCAAAAACTCAGCTCAGGACTTCCGTGGTGGTCCAGCGGTTAGGACTCCGCGCTCCCACTGCAGGGGGCCTGGGTTCGATCCCTGGTCGGGGAACTAAGATCCCATATGCCACGAGGCAACTAAGTCCACGTGCCACAACTAGAGAGAAGCCCATGCGCCACAATGAAAGATCCTGAGTACCACAACTAAGACCCGACACAGCCATAAATAAATAAATAAATAAATAAATAAATAAATAAATAAATAAATAAATAAATAAATACTTTAAAAAAACCCCAAACACTCACTCATCTAGATGGTTCCTTCTGCCTCTTCCTTCTTTTTTTTTTTTTTTTTTGGCCACGCCGTGAGGCTTGAGGGATCTTAGTTCCCCGACCAGGGTTTGAACCCGTGCCCTCGGCAGTGGAAGCACCGAGTCCTAACCACTGGACTGCCAGGGAATTCCCTTCTGCCTCTTCCTGATTCCAACACCAATATCTCCTCTCCTCGCTCCACTCAAAGTCGACCCGTCAGAACATCGAATCCAAAAGGACGAGCTCTTAAGCGTCATTTAGGGGAATTTTGCTGCTGTGATAAAATTCGTTTAATATATTTCACAACTACTCCCAAAAGTAAAATGACCATAAAGGGTTTGGGATTTTTTTTTTTAAATCATAAAACCACAAGGACAAAGACTAGAAGGGAGAGACAGTAGCCACAACATCTGGGGAAGCTGGAATCAGAATGGCAGGTGTGAACTGATTTATCCGCTCGAAGCTGAGTCCTAAGCCAACAGTGGGGACAGCTGTGCAGCACCTCTGTTTGTATCCCAGGACCCTTAAAAAGCTTGCTGATTTGGTGACATCAGGTACCTTTAGAGGGGGAACAGGTGAAACTAAAAACAGGAGGACTGGTTGGAAATTTATGTAAGAAACCTCAGACCCTCAGATCCCCTCCTCCTAGGAAGGCTACGGCTGTTCCCCTAGTCGACAGAAGACTGGAAGCTCTGGAGAGAACAGAACAGGGATCTCTGCACTCGTGGGCTCCTGGCACAGTGAAGGCTTAGATTTTGAGCCAGTATTGAGTGAAACTTGGCATATTGAATGTTGAGACCCCCAGGACCTTCCCCAGCTCAGCTCTCAGAACACAGGTCTTATTCCCTCCAGGCAGGAGGGTGGGAGATTCATCTCTAGGAAATCTGAGCAGCCCCAGAGAAGAAACTTACATGAATCAGTCCCATTGCATCTCCCTATACTGACGCCATCGCTGACAAGTCCTACCTGTGTACACAGAGCTTCCAAAGATCTTAACGATGAGGGTCCCAGGCTTACAGATGAGCAAACAGCCAAGGGTTGTCAGAGGTCCGAGAAGGTCTGTAACACAGAAGTCTCACCAATACAAACAGAAAAAAGCAACTTGGAGCTAGAAGCGAGGCAAAGAGATTGTAAACCTGACTCTCTGAATGAATGAGTGAATGAATGTCTCTGAGAGTTAAAAGAAGAGGTTGTGTCCTTGAGAGAAAAACCGATATGGTGTTTATGGTGTTTTCAAAAGTACCCTTGGAAACGAAAAATGGTAGCAGAAAGGAGGCAATGGAAGATAAAATTCAGGCCACTGCCCAAAAAATAGAGTTTATATATATGTGTGTGTGTGTGTGTGTAGTGCTGGAAAATAAGAGAAAATCAGAATATCAACCTCAAAATCTATCATCTAAATAACTGACAGTCTAGAAGAGAGCGCTGAAAAATGGAGAGGAGAAAACCATCAAAGAAATAATCAGAGAAAATTTGCCAGAGCTGAAGGGCACGAGTGTCCAGATTTGAAGGGCCCAGGAAGGTATCCAGCTCAATGAGTAAACACAGCCCCCCACACCAAGCCCCATCATTAATGATACTTCCTAACACCGGGGAACATGCTAAACGTTTCCAGAAAGGAAACAAAGAAACAGGTCACATTCTAGGGACAAGGAGTCAGAATGGCAACAGTAGAGGCCAGGCAATGGAGCAGTGCTTTTGCATTCTGAAAGGATATTATTTTCAGCTAAGGATTCAATGCCTGACCAAAATCTCACACGTAAAATAGAATAATGACATTTTATAATGTGTCAGATGTTATAAAGTTTGCTTCCCAAGCACCCTTCTCCAGGAGCCTACTGGAAGAGGTACTTCACTAAAACAATAATGTAAACCAACGAAGAGGAGGCCTGAGGTTCCAACTTAAGAGCCTCCAGAGGGTGGGGTATGGTCCCGGATGCAGAGGGCAGACAGCTGCGGACAGGGGGCCGCATGGGGGTGCTCTTGAAGGAAGCACAAAAACCGTTACCCGTGGTTACTCTAGAAGTCACAGTGGGAGGGCAGAAAAGGGGCGTTTTTCCTTTTTCCCTTTATATTTTTACATAATGTTCGAGTCTTGACTAGAGCATATATTACCTGTCTAATTTTTCTTTTAAGAAAGAAAATATGCTCCCTGCAAAGGATGTGCTTAACCCTTAGTCATGACAACAGACTTTTCCTTTTGTTCAGGACCTGCAAAGGAATTTCTCTAGGTCAGGGGTCCCCAACCCCTGGGGCTGAGGACCGGTACTGCTAGGAACCGGGCCGCACAGCAGGAGGTGAGCGGCAGGTGAGTGACCAAAGCCTCACCTGCCGCTCCCCATCCCTCCCCATCGCTCGCATTACTTCCTGAACCATGCCCCCGCCCTGCCCCCAGTCCGTGGAAAAATTGAAGGAAACCTTCAAATCCTGTAGCCACCCTTGCCCAGTAATTAGGCTTGAACTTTCTTACTACAGGAGAAAGTCTGTGAGTTGGGAGCGGAGGTCTTTGGGGCCAGGAGGAACTGAGTCTCTGAGAAGATAAACACCCCTTCCCCGTCTCAGCTTTGGGCTTTCCGTCAATGCAGAGCGAAGGAGGGGTTTCTTTAGGGTTGGTGGACTGCAAAGGCCTCTTTGTCCATATGAGTTTTCTCTGCCCCAAGGCCTCGATTACCCGTAATTAATCTCTGTGCAAGGACAGGCTTCTTGTGTATTTGACCGGCTGGAAATTGTTTGTTTGCCAGAGATCTTATCTTGACCCAGGAGAGCTGATAGGATGATAGGATGGTAAAACCAGAATTGATCTTTCCTGCTCAGTATGTGTTCTCTACAATATGGGGTTGGGGGGAGGTGTTGTTTTAGCCCAGAACAAATGTGAGATTTAATATATGTCACAAGTGGGGGGAGAAGAGGTGGATTGTCATTTAATAATGGCCATATTTCATAGTAATAAAGTCTAGCTCACTCTGTAGTGTGGTCTAATCCCCATGCTTTCTTTGCTCTTTCTCAATGTATTTGGATTAATCCCTGCAGAGCAACAAGCCAAATGTCCAAACCACCCACTTTCCTATTCCCAGCAAATAAATCAGACGGAGGCCAGCTGAAATCTGGGCCAAGCACTTAGATGACTTGTGTGTCTGATTTTTGTTCCATGATATGAAACTCAAAATAAATCTAAAGGGAGAAGTTTCCCAGATACCAGCTAATTCACGGAAAACATCTTAAGCCTCTTCAGCACACACGTGAAGCTGATGAACAAACTCACTGTGGACGCAAATGCGAGGGTTTAGAGAGAATTCCCACGGAATTACTAAAGTCCCGTGTTCAGTCTGAGGCTCTAAAACTGAACACGGAATTTCTGAAGAACTTTTTAGGGTCCAGAGGGAAGAAATAGAAATGGGGAAAGGCTTGGGAAATGGGACCTTTGAAAAAAGGTTGTAGGAGGTGGAATTTGAGCTTTGAAAATAATGTGTGAACAAAAAGAAACTTGTGAGAGCAAGCACGGATGGTCCAAGAGGAGACTGGTATGAACGGTAGAGGAGGAGGCATTTCGTTCACATGTTAAGAATAAACGTCCTGACTGTGAAACTTGTCAAACACAAAAATCAATAGCCAAGCGACTGTGGGAGAGTGACCGAGGCTGTGTCAGGCTCTCTGAATATACGGACCAGGGTTCTCGATATAAAGACATACAGACAGATGTTTAACGACAGTCTCTCCCAGGTACCACAAGTCTGGTACTCCAAGCCATTGGCAGAGCAATGAAACCACTCAGCACACATTTGGCCCCTCTGCTTGGCCACGGCACCTAAAGTGGGTTCACTTACCAGAAGAAGCGGGACCCGGTCCCAGGATGGGGTGAACCCTATAAGGAGGGGGGCAGTGAGAAGTGATAGGTCTAAGCGGCTCTAGAAAAGATCAGTCTTTTTCCGGCCCTGGTTATCAGGTGTGGAAAAATTTAGAAAAGGGAGGGGAAATACCTAGAGAACACATCTAGAAATAAAGATAAAGTAATTCTAAGAATGGAGGCTATTTATAGGGACGGGAAATGGGTTTGTGTGATTAGCTCGATCCAAGAATTACCTTGTGTCTATAATACACCTTTCTGTTAAGGAGATATAACATCTTCCTTGACCAGATAAAGCTAGTCCCTTCTTTTTCTTTTAATTTAAATTTAATATTTATTATATATTTGGAGTATAGTGGATTTACAATGTTGTTCTTGTTTTAGCTGTAAGGTAACTTGATTCAGTGTATGTCTAACACGTATATCTTTTCTTTTTCCTATTCTTTTCCCACATAGGTTATTACAGAGTGTTGAGTAGAGTTCCCTGTGTAGTCCCTTCCTTTTATGAAAGAACATCACCAAATTACAGGGACGTTTAAATCACTCTGCGTTGCCGGCAAACCCAGGACTAACCCCCAAGCTTTTCCCCTTCTGGCCGGTCTGTGTGCTGGAGTACAGCCACCCTGCCTTCATTATGGGAACTTTATTTCTTGCCGTGGCTTCTGTCTTGACTGCTAACCTTTCTCTCCTGTCCCGCAGCTGGGATGAGAGCAGCTCCATCAGCAGCGGGCTCAGTGATGCCTCAGACAACCTCAGCTCGGAAGAGTTCAACGCCAGCTCCTCACTCAACTCCCTGCCCACCACGCCGACGGCATCTCGCAGGAACTCGACTATAGTGGTACGTGGGAGTGCGGATGCCTAGGCCGCCTTCTGCAAGAGAACCACGGGGCAGACCGGGCCGTGCCTGTGCGCGGGGTGGCACGTCCGCTCACCTGCTCCGTGGGATCGGTTCCCACGTGCCCTTGGCCGAGTCCTTCTTGAGCTGGTGGAAAGAAATCCCTAGCTGCCGGGCAGTCACCTAAGGCGTGAGCTGCCGTCCTGGTGGGCGGGCCTCTATGGAGCGCCCACGCCAGTTCGGAGGGATGCCCGTAAGCGCTGTCCCACCTGGAGAGGAAGAGAAGCCGGGACCTGTGCGCCGTCCTCTCTGGCAGCCTGGAGGTGCGGGCGGAAGGCTGGTTCACTGTCTGCTCTGGAAGAGTCAGGCCGCCCGGCAGCCCAAGTCCCTCCCTCCGCCCAGTCCTCCCTTCCCCACCCGAGCGTCCACCCTGCCTTCTCTCGTCTCCAGCTGCGCACGGACTCCGAGAAGCGCTCGCTGGCAGAGAGTGGGCTGAGCTGGTTCAGTGAGTCGGAGGAGAAGGCCCCCAAGAAGCTGGAGTACGACAGCGGCAGCCTGAAGATGGAGCCCGGGGCGTCCAAGTGGCGGCGGGAGCGGCCCGAGAGCTGCGAAGACCCATCCAAGGTTGGGGAACTGAAGAAGCCCGTCACCCTGGGGCACCCCGGGTCCCTGAAGAAGGGCAAGACCCCGCCGGTGGCCGTCACCTCCCCCATCACTCACACGGCCCAGAGCGCCCTCAAGGTCGCAGGTGAGCCGAGTGACAAGGGGCCGGGGGGAACCGGGGCCAAGTGCTGCTTCCCTGGCTTCCTCACAGCCGTTAGCCCTCGGGAGACGGCCAGCCCGCACGCTGCCTCCACGTGCCGTCCCCCCTAGTCCCCAGGCCGTCCCGAGCCAGGGAAGATGGGCAGTACGATGCCCGCCGTGCACATGTGGGCACACAAATGCCACGTGCTTAAAGCCTAGGCCCAGCTGTAGAGGAGGGGGAGCCTGGCCTGACCTGCCTCACACTGTCCAGCGGGTCCCTCTCCTCTCCTGGGACGCGCGGGTGATGCCCTTGCCTTCCTGAGGGCTTGTTTGCCATCCCAGGGAGGTCCTGACACAGTGTCAGAATCATGCCTCTCCCAGAGCGGCCCCTTGGTGACCCTCGGCCTCGGTCAGGCTCCCTCTGGTCCCTAACCACCGGCAGACACAGCTGGGTCCAGTCCTTTGCTTCCCCCACCTTCCCTCCCTGGACCAGTGTTAGACGTCATTCCTTCTTGACCATCTTTGTGATCGCCTTTGCCGTTTCAACCAAAATGGGACACCCTACCCTGGGAGCGGAAAACAGCAAAGAACAAAACAAACAATCGGAGGCCAGTCCCGCCCAGAGTCCCCTCCCGTCTGGCGAGAAGGGTCCTCAGCCTGCGGGGCTCCCGCTCGCCCGCCCGCAGTTAGAGTCTCCTAAAGCCCCACGGCGCCCCTCCTCCCGGGGCCGGAGACGCTGGCCTCGGCGCTCACTCCTGTCCGCCCTCCGCAGGCAAACCCGAGGGCAAGGCCGCCGACAAGGGCAAGCTGGCGGTGAAGAGCGCCGGCCTGCAGCGCTCCTCCTCGGACGCCGGCCGCGACCGCCTGGGTGACGCCAAGAAGCCTCCCTCGGGCATCGCGCGCCCATCCACTTCGGGGTCCTTCGGCTACAAGAAGCCCCCTCCCGCCACAGGCACGGCCACCGTCGTGCAGACCGGGGGCTCGGCCACGCTCGGCAAGGTCCAGAAGTCCTCGGGCATCCCCGTCAAGCCGGCGAACGGACGCAAGACCAGCCTGGACGTGCCCAACAGCGCGGAGCCCGGCTTCCTGGCTCCGGGCGCCCGTTCCAACATCCAGTACCGCAGCCTGCCCCGACCGGCCAAGTCCAGCTCCATGAGCGTGACCGGCGGGCGGGCCGGCCCCCGGCCCGTGAGCAGCAGTATCGACCCCAGTCTCCTCAGCACCAGGCAGGGCAGCCTGACGCCCTCCAGGCTGAAGGAGCCCTCCAAGGGGGCCGGCGGGCGGGCCACCCCAGCCCCCGTCAACCAGACGGACCGGGAGAAGGAGAAGGCCAAGGCCAAGGCTGTGGCCCTGGACCCAGACAGTGTGTCCCTGAAGAGCATGGGCTCCCCGGAGAGCACGCCCAAGGGCCAAGCGAGCCACTCCCCGGCCCCCAAGTTGGCAGAGCTGCCGCCAACCCCCCTCAGGTACCCAGGCTGGGCGCTTCCTCCTGTCTGCCCGCCCGGCATCCTCCCAGGGTCCTGGCGCTCCTTAGACGGGGCGGCCTGTCCCCTGCTGCCCCTGGGCCTCCCCCCTGTTCCCCGGGTGCCGGGCGCCTCTTCCGTCTTTCAGAGCTGTTCTCAGTGCCCCCCGATGTGCTCTGAGCCTCTCCGAGCTCTTGCCTGGGTGGTTTTGCTGTTTTATTTTCTCACACACACATCCATTTGTGTGTAAACCCACCCTTGTCTCCCTTATGCATGTGCTGCCCCCTCGTTAAGACTTGATGGTGCCCAGGTCAGATTTCCTCCCCCGTATTTCCCAATGGCCTTGAGAGAAGCCCCCCGTGCTTTGCAAAGAGCCCGAAAGCAAGGAAACAGGACCAGAATTTGGCTGAGATCCCACCTGCCTGTTGTCTCTCTAACTCCGTGATCCTAAATGTCCTGTTTTATCGTCACTTCTCTCAGGGCCACGGCTAAGAGCTTTGTCAAGCCGCCCTCCCTAGCCAATCTGGACAAGGTCAACTCCAACAGCCTGGATCTCCCTGCGTCCGCTGACGCCCATGCGCCGAAGGTCCCAGATCTGCACGCTCCGGGCCCGGCCGCCGGGGGCCCCCTCCCTTCTTGCTTCAGCCCCAGCCCAGCCCCCATCCTCAACATCAACTCCGCCAGCTTCTCCCAGGGCCTGGAGCTCATGAGCAGTTTCGGCGTCCCCAAAGAGACCCGCATGTACCCCAAGCTCTCAGGCCTGCACAGGAGCATGGAGTCCCTCCAGATGCCCATGAGCCTGCCCGGCGCCTTCCCCAGCAGCGCCCCTGTCCCCGCGGCCCCCGCGCCCCCCGCGCCCCCCGCCGCCCCCGCAGAGGAGAACACCGAAGAGCTGCCCTGGAGCGGAAGCTCCAGGACCGGGCAGCTGGACAGGTAGGTGGGCGGGGCCGAGCCCGAGCCCGCCCCTGCCTCCGGCCGTGTTCGATTGCTGCTCTGTGACCTTCAACACTTGTGTGCCCATTAAGTAACCTCCTCTGCTTCTCAGCGACTCTTATGGAACAGGATTTCCTTTCTGTGTTTAAATTCTGATTCTCACCTGCTACATGAGGAACCAGTACACAGACGTTCAGTGACTTCCCCAAGACCTCGTGACTGGTTCAACCTGCCCTCCGAAGCGTCTGCTTCCTAATCGTTGGCCCCAGATCATCCCTATTATGTCACATCCTGGTTTTCATCTACCACAGTATGATCTTTAAAAAGCTAATCAGAGGGAATTCCCTGGCGGTCCAGTGGTTAGGACTCCACGCTTTCACTGCCCAGGGCCCGGGTTCAATCCCTGGTTGCCGGGGAGCGGTGCCGCGGAGTGGGAAGCTAATCAGAGAAAAACATCGAACGTCTCAGATAAATTTCTCAAATTGTGAGCCCAGAGGCGGCTGTGGCTGAGCTCCCCTTTGTTTATGGAGGCGGGGGACTCACAGTCGGATGCCCTGGGTCCCGGTGTTGCATCCGTCAAACCTCTGGTCCCAAACTCTAGTTCCTAAGATGGACCCACATGCTTCTCTTTTTTTCCTCCGCAGTAATCAGCGGGATCGGAATACTCTTCCCAAGAAGGGGCTCAGGTAACCCTTACGTGTGTTTTTCTTTCCTGTACCTGGGGCTCCTGGTCTGCATGAGAAACCGTAACTTGCCCTGTCCCAGGCTCCAGTCATGCATGCGGTGCCCCTTTCAGCCGGTCACGTGTACCTGGTTCCGTACATCCTCCCAGGCGCCCACCCAGGCTCACTGTTGTGTGTGCGTCACCTTGTAGCCGGGGCTCTGGTGACAGAGGAGAGACAGGCTTGCACGTGGGACTCACGCACTTCCCGGCCCCAGCCCGTGCTGTCTGCCCCAGTCCCGCCAGAACCCCCCCCTCCAAGCCTGAGGGAGAGGGGGCCACCTCTGGCCACTCAGGTGGGCAGTAGGTCCTGCAGTCCGGTGATTCCTGCTGCTGGGAGGTTCGAACGCCGAGCTCTGTCCTGGGCCTCCGTCATCTCGGCCCACCCCGGGCAGCCCCGCAGGGACGTCCCCAGCCCTTCCGCCCCTCCCGAGGTCTGGGAGGATGCTGCCCCCCCCTACCCCCGTAGTCAGCCCCGACGGCTCCCACCTCCTCGTCCTGCTTTGGGAGCCCGCCTCTGAGCTCAGGTGGTAGAAGCCCAGACCGAGCTGTCAGCTGCCGCCCGCAGGTACCAGCTCCAGTCCCAGGAGGAGGCCAAGGAGCGGCGACACTCCCACACCATCGGGGGGCTGCCCGAGCCCGACGACCAACCAGAGCTGCCGTCGCCCCCTGCGCTGTCCATGTCCCTGAGCGCCAAGGGCCAGCTCACCAACATAGGTCAGTGTCCGCAGTCACCGCTGTGCCGGGGGGCAGGCAGGGCAGCGGGGCCTTGGGTTTCACCTCATACTTGGTTCGCGCCGTGGCGGCCGGTTCACGGGTCTCAGTTCATCCATCCACCGTGAGACGCACGGCCGAGTGCGCCTAGACCCTGACCTGAGACGTGGCCCCTGGGCCCAGGCTGTGGGGTCCTTGCAGCATCAGAGAGTCTGCCTGTTGGCGTGGAAGAGCCGTCAGGGAGGCCCAGAGCAAAACCCGGTGCAGCCAGAAGGGAGCCGCCGCACCCAGCGCCGCGACGCAGCGTTGGGCAGCTGGGGAGGCAGGGGGTGAGCGGCTGAGTGCAGAGGTGGGTCTGCCCCAAAGCCGGGACCGTCCAATCCCGGAGGCAGGGCTGAGGGAGCCCCGTGCTGGCCTCACCCTTCCTGGTGTCTGAGGAGAAGGGGCAGCTTGTGAGCAGTAGGCGACTCTGCTTCAGAGACGGGAGGGGCGAAGGCCGGGGCCCACGGCCCTGTTTCCTGGGGGCCGAGTTCCGGGGGCCCTTGAGGACAGAGCCCGGGCCGGCCTGTTGCTTCCTTCCTGCGTCTCCAAATCCACTGCCTCTTTCAGCGGAGCGAAGGAAGGCAGTAAGCAAAACCCGAGGACCTGTGACACGCCTGTGGGACGACTGGGGAATCTGAGAAAACTAGGGGTCGGGGTCATCTTGCTAGAGAAGGGCGCGATGCTAAAGGGAAGGTCATCTGGTCCCTGAGAGCCATTAAAGGGAGGGCGGGGCCAGCTCGCTGTCCGTCTCCATGGAGACCACACAGGGGGATGAGGGGCCAGGCCAAGCCACGATCATCACCTCACACACGCTGAAGGGCCCCGAGAGAGGTGGGGTTGTCTTCTTCCCAGGTCTTCCTGGAGACTGGACGTCCACGGAGTGTCCAAGGAGCCCCCGCACCCCAAGCATGCACGCCGAGAGGCAGGGGCCGAGGGGGCGGGGCTGCGGGCCAGCAGGGCTGCACAGCCTCCCGGACACGCTCACCGGCTCTGGCCTTCCAGCCAGGGTAATGCTGGGCACGCGCCCAGAGCGGCGTGCTTTATGGGGAGCCCCGCTCCCCTCCGTGGTGCCCGGCCGTGTGCCCCACAGCCTGACCCCTGTCTCTCGCTGGTTCTCTTCATCACTCGGATCTGAGTCTTGCTCTGAACTCTCAGGCCTCCCCGGCAGCCCGTTGTGTGTTAGAGAAACACGACACCCCGTTTTCATCGGCACATCCAAGTGATGCGAAGGTTTCAGAAAAGCTGCCAGGCCCCCAGCCTGACCTTCGAAAGCGACCTCTCCGGGGCAGACAGGCCCGAGGGAAGGGCGTTCAAACAGGCCACGCTCTTCGCCCCTGCACACCCGCCGCCCCGCCCGCCCGGCCTCCTCTCCGCCCCTCCATCCGCCTCTGCTCCTGGCGTCCCGCCCCCGGGGCCGAAAGCTGACGCCCCTGCCTCTTCTCCCGCCCTCCCCTCCCTCTCCTGTCCCCCCCTCTGTCCTTCCAGTGAGTCCCACTGCGGCCACCACGCCAAGAATCACCCGCTCCAACAGCATCCCCACCCACGAGGCGGCCTTCGAGCTGTACAGCGGCTCCCAAATGGGGAGCACCCTGTCCCTGGCCGAGAGACCCAAGGGGATGATCCGGTCAGGATCCTTCCGAGACCCCACGGACGACGGTGAGACTTCGTGCCAGCGCGGTTCACGCTCATTCCAGCTCTGCTGGGTCCCCTCGCCCACCGCTGCCGCCACCGCGCACATGTCTGATTCACAGAACATCCAGTTGGGCCATTTCAGCTCGCTCTTCCCATCCCTTTGAAGGGTCTGGGGGCCCAGAAGCCTTGGGTGGCACCGTCTAGCCCTGGGGCTTTGGGATGGAGCCTCTCCCGGGGGCGGGGGAGGGGAGGCAGCGTGCAAGGCTTATTTAGATGGCGCCCTCGGAGCACGCCGCCACGTCCTCCCATCCCCCGAGTCATCAGAGGACAGGACCGCTTACGGGGACGCAGAGGTAGCTCTTAAAGCCTTACGAGAATTAGGCATCTCATTCCTCTTTCAAGAACGTTCCGAAGACCGGCTTCAGGGCGGCCCTCTGGGCGCGGTGGCCAGAGCTGGAGCCCGGCTTTCTGGGGGTGAGACTTGGTGACATCAGGACGCGCATCCCGGGGGCTTTCCTTGCCGACATGCTCCGGTTCTCTCAGTAGGGCTGTCGTTCATGAAGAATCAGAATGAGTGTCTTGCACTTGGAGACTTTTCTCATCTGAACGGTCCCCACTGTGAAGAGGAGGCACAGGCAGAATTGCGTTTCGTTCTGAGCAGCTCTGATGGGAACTGCCTCTTCCTCAGCAGCGACGGTGCTTTCCTGATGGGGGAGGCGGTGACACGTGCCCGGGAGCATCTTCTCTCCCGGACCCCTGCGCCCTCGGAGGAGCAGGCTGGGCACAGGGCCCTCGCCCCGGCTGTCAGAGAGCACGGGCCGGAGGGGGCAGGCCAGCCCTGCCCGGAACTCGAGTCCTCGGCGGGGCAGACAGCCGCGTCCTCTGTTCTGTTCTCCCTCTCTGCTCCAGGATCAGAACCCAAACCCCGGCCTTAGCGCTCCTCCCGGGAACCCTCCCCGGGTTCCCCGGCCGAGCGCTCTGCTAACCCTTTGCCTTCTGCTTCTCTTGCAGTTCACGGCTCAGTGCTGTCCTTGGCCTCCAGTGCCTCTTCCACCTACTCCTCAGTAAGAGCCTCGCTTCTCCCCCACCTCCCCAGCACCAAATTGTGCCCTGGACCCTCCTGGGGGCGGGGCGGGGCAGGGCGGGGCGGGGGCCCCTGGAGCTTAGGGCACGAAGTGGGCGCTTCTAGACCTCGGTGGTCCTTCCGGCCTCACCTCCAATCCCTGAGCGACCCTGGCGCCTTTTGTGCCTCCTTTGAAATACGGAGAATCCCCTGGTCGTGGAGGCGTTCTGTGCCCGGGAGGGTGGGCCGCGCTCAGGGACCCCAGAACCCTCGCTGTGTGCAGAATCTGCCGCATGTTCCTCGCGGGCCCTGGGCCCGCGTCTGCCCGTGAGGCGTAAGCTGGTCCTTAGGTTCGTTCTGCCCCTAATGCTTTACTCCTTCAAGTTGGTGGCGATAGGGTTAGTCTTCAGATCAGCAGTTTCATTTCCTGGCCTTCTTGGCAATGGCAGAGGTGGCTCCAGAGGTGTGTTTTATTGAACCGTGGTCTGGGGTCTGAGCCCACCCCGTGAGGAGCCAGGCCCGGCCCCAGGGCTTCAGCCTCTTGGTGCTTCTGCATCTCGCTTCCTCGAGTTCTGCGCGCTGCCTTTGCCTCTGTAGTAACCTCCTTCTCTCTCTCTCTCTCTCTCTCTCTCTCTCTCCCTCCCCCCACCCCCCTTCTGTGCTCCTTCTCCAGGCTGAGGAGAGGATGCAGTCTGAGGTAGGGTCCCCAGCCTTCGCCCCGGCCTCCTAACACCCCTGCACCCCATCTCCTTGCGAGCCTTACACCTCTTCTGCCACTGTAAGTGCGTCTCCCTCTCCTTCGCAGCAAATCCGGAAGCTTCGCAGGGCACTGGAGTCATCCCAGGAGAAAGTAGCCACCTTGACGTCGCAGCTCTCCGCCAACGTGAGTGCCGGGGAGGGGACCGCCGGGCAGCTGTCTGGGCCCAAACTAGATGAGTTCAGCCCCAGGAGAACTGTCTCACGAGGTGTCCCGTGGGCTTTGATTCCAGGCAGCGGAGGATCTGGGGACTGGTCTCCTCCTCCGAGTCGGGATGTCTCTAAGGAGACATTTTCACCCCCACCCTAATTAATAGGTACGGATGAGCGCCCGTCCGATGGTCTGTGAACCCCCTAGAGAAAGAGAAAAGGGTTTATATCAGTGGTTCTGCGCGGAGGTGGGAACAGCCTTGCCATCGGCCGTGGACAGAAATAGTCACGGATCAGAATTATAGATCCCTGGGAACCCTCTGCCTCTGCCCTGGGGCGCGTCCGTGTCTTTGTTCACCCCGTCGCTGGGCAGGCACACAGCTGGGTAGTGGGGCTGCATCTGGGAACCGCAACACTGTTAGGAGGCCAGCCCGGGCTCCGGCTCCTCGCCCACAGCTGCCTTGTCTTCTTGGGCCCCTGAGCTTAGCTGGGGAGCCCGCGTGCTTGTCACCGCCCTCGGCCTGCCCAGAGTACATCCGCTCAGAATACGTTTCTTGTGGCCTCGGTTTTTCCACCCTGTGAGATGGGGAGAAACGAAGCTGCCCCACAAACTAGGCCACAGAAGCCTCTCCCCGGCGACCGAGCTGCAAAGAGAACATAAGAGCCATTTTCCCCCAAAGTTGTAAACAACAGCTGAGCCGGATCTGCGGAGCTTTCCAAGTGTTTGCACAAAGTAACCATGTCTGCAATTTCCGCAGTCCTTGCTGGTTTTTTTCTCTTCCCTTCCTCTCTGGGGAGCCCAGCTGTCAGGCCTGGGTCTCACTGGAATCAGGTAGAAGACCCTGCACCGCGGTTTTGCGTGTTTCCAATACATTCTGGCAGCGGTGTCCTCACCACACTGGTTGTTCTCTGTGTTCTCTTTATTCTCTTTCCCAAACTCTCAGTTGGTCAGTTGTATTCTTACTGGCTTGCACGAAGCTCCTATCAAGCCTTTTCCCCACAGCTGGGGACCCGTAAGAATCGTAATAGAAACAAGACCCATCTCTTCTGTCCCTGGCGCCTCACCCAAGGCCATCACGTCCGGCAGAGCCCAGGAAGTTCATGTCTGGGAGACAGCGGCCGGGGAGGGGTGTCAGAGAGCATGAGCCTGTCTGACTCATTTACACCCTGTCAGTGTCGTGCTGTCGAGTCTGGGCCAGAGCCAAGGGAATGAGTTTAGAAGGTGACTCTCTTAGAACAGGAAGTTCCTTTTGGCTAAGAGAGGACAAACTAAATGCTCAGACATGACGGTCCTGAATTTTGGAGACAGGCTTTCACTGAGGGTCAGAGTCCTGGATTCTGGAAGGTTTTCTGCTGTTCTCAGGGTCCCCCGATTCCAGACCTTGTGTCCTGTTCACCGGGACTCCCCAGCTGCCCACGCTGGGTACAGCCTGGACGCCTTCCCCCTCCCACATGCCAGCCTTTCTCCAGACCCCCGGCTGAGCCCCGAGGGCATACAGGCTCCCTAGTGGGGCTGGGGGTGAGGGGGGCTCACAGGAGGGACAGGATGCGGGGCGGCAGCCCCCCCCCCCAGAAGAGAGGGAGCCCCAGACGGGAAGAGGCTGGCATGGAAAAGCCCCGAGGAGCCGGGGTCTCGGGGCCTCTCACGAGGAGCCGTGCGCTCACAGACGGGCAGGGACGTAGGGACCAAACAAGAGGTGACCCAAGGCCAGGAAGGCAGGAGCTCCCGGTCCAGCAGGTGGAGGTAACCCCATCGTGGCACAGACCTGCCAAGGAGCCCGGCCTGCACCAGAGAGGCCTCCAGCCTGTGTCAAGGACAGGGGGCGAACACTAGGGTCGACCCTCAGGGAGGCAGAGCCACTGGCCAAGGGGAAGCAGGGGTTACAGGCCCCCAGAGCTCTGTGTGGCGTGCGCCCATCCCTCGAAGGGCCACAGTTTACTCCCCCCCAGCCACGGCCGTTCCTCTCCCGGAGCGAGCGTCCCCCTCTCTGGTCCCAGCCTCAGCACGCCCCCCTTCCCTGCAGGCCTTCCTGCTGGCAGAGCCGGAGTTCCTGCCGCTCCCCGTGCTGCCCCCCACCAGGTCCTTGGGGGCCCCTCGCGGAGCCGGCCCGACACCTAGTGGCCAGACTGTGGAATTGCCGCGAGGTGGCCCAAGCTACCGCTCCAGCCCCAGGATCAGGGAAAGCGCAGCCAGAACCTAAGAATGGAGGCCCCCTGGGCGCGGGGGTGGGAAGCTGTCCCAAACCCGTTCTCTGGGAGTGATGGGGCCCTGGGGGAGGAGTTACACCAGGATAAAGCGACGGCCCCCGAGGTGACGCCCCCCTGGAAGCAGGGGACACTCCCACCTCTGCAAACAGTAGGTGTCGCATCTCTAGACGCCTCCAAAGACCTGCCCCACCTTGATGCTGTCTGTGCCGCTTCATCATTCAAGGAGCTGGGCCCCCCAGGAATGTTCTTCGGGCCAGAAAGGGAACCAAGGTGTAAGAGCCCCTACGCCGTTGGTCAGCTCAGCCATCTCCCACAGACGTCCCCTCCTTCCCCCAAACCCAGGCACCTGGGGAACCCCCGTACGTGTTTGTTTCAGGCCAACCTGGTGGCGGCTTTTGAGCAGAGCCTGGTGAGCATGACATGCCGCCTGCGGCACCTGGCGGAGACAGCCGAGGAGAAGGTGAGAGCCCGGGTGGGGGGACAGACAGGCCAGGCCAGCCCCCTCCCTCCTGCCGCCCTGGGTCCTCCACCTGCCCCGATTCCCTGCCCTCCCCATCGGGTCTGGAGAGTCACGAGCCCAGCCCTTGGCCAGGCACAGAGCAGGTGTCCCCCAGCCACACCCGTGACACCACTTCGTTTCTCTCTCAGGACACTGAGCTACTGGACTTACGGGAAACCATAGACTTTCTGAAGAAGAAGAACTCTGAGGCCCAGGCCGTCATTCAGGGGGCCCTCAATGCCTCAGAAGCCACACCCAAAGGTAGGCCTTCCGGCCACAGGGCTGGGCTGGAAAGAGGCTTACTGCAGGATTTGTCTCCACGTCAGGTTTCTAGAAGGTGAGGGCCCTCGGACGGTCAGCGAGGAGCAGCAGGGGCATGACCCCACCACCCCAGAGGGTGAGGGAGAGGAGAGGGTCCTCACCTCCGACCTCAAATGACTGTCGAAGGCAGTCGTTAACATAGCACTTTCCTCTTACAAACGCAAGGTACTCCTGCTGTACAGCCCAGCGGTCACGCTCCTTGGTATCTGCCCAAAGGAGCTGAAGTGTTATGTCCCCACAAAAACCTACACATGGGTGTTTACAGCAGCTTTATTCACAGTCAGCAAAACTCGGACGCAACCCCGATGTCCTGCGGTAGGCGAACGGATGAATAAACTGTGCCATAGCCAGACCACGAAATGTCACTCAGCATTATAAAGAAACGAGTTATCAAACGACGAGAAGATGCCGACCGTGTTAAGGGTACACCGCTGAGTGAAAGAGCCAGTCAGGAAAGGCTGCGTGTTGTGTGATTCCGACTGTATGACATTCGGGGAGAGACGGGACTCTGGGAACAGTGACCGGGTCGTGGCTTTCGGGGCTGGGGGCGGGGAATGGAGGTGGGCAGGCAGAGGATTTGCAGGGCGGTGACAGCACTCTGCAGCATACGGTGATGGGGGATATGTGTCCTTATCCGTTTTTCCAGACCCACAGAATGTGCCACCAAGAGCGAAGCCCAGTGTAAACTCTGGGCTCCGGGGGACGGTGACGTGTCAGTGCAGGTCCATCGATTGTAGCCAATGTAGCTTCTGGTGGGGATGTTGATTGTAGGGGGGCAGGGGGTAGTGGGGCATCTCTGTACCTTCCGCTCAAATTTGCCAGGAACCTAAAAGCGCCCTAGAAAGTAGTCTAAAACACTAGCACTTTCCGCTTTGACATAAACGTGTGCGTGCGCAGACGTGTGTATAACCCCACTTGATCCTCACTTCAGTTCTCCGAGGGGAATGAATCGACTCTTCAAATGAGACAGAGATCACGTGGATTCCATGGGGCTCAAGTGACAGGTTAGCCTGGGATTTAACAGCCAGTCAAGCTTTGCTAGAGAAAGTCAGGATGAAGGGTGATCTGGGTGGGGGGCTGGGGGTGGATGAAGGTGGTCACAAGGTGCAGCCTTCCGGTAGGAGATAAATAAGTACTAAGAATGCAAGGTGCCACGTGATTAATACAATAACACAGACAGCTGCATGAAAGCGGTTGAGAGTAAATCCTAAGAGTTTTCTCATCACAAGGAAGACATCTTGTCCAGGGCTCCAGCGTCAGCTTTTTCTTCTGACTGTGCATACTCTCCCTAGTGTTCACGTCTATCCGGTAGCTTCTGTAATCTCTTTTTCTTTTAAATTGAGATATAATTCACACGCCATACAATTCACCTTTTTAACACATGCAGTTCAGTGGGTTTTAGCGTATTTATAAGGTCGTATTTACAACCATCACCACTATCTAAATCCAGAACATTTTGATCACCCCACAAAGAAACCCTGAACCCCTTAGCCATCACTCCCTCTTCCTCCCTCCTCTCAGCCCCGGCATCCACTAATCCGTTTTCTGTCTCTGTGCATTTGCCTATTCTGGACATTTCATGTAAATGGAATCATGCAGTATGTGGTGTTTTGTGGCTGGCTTCTTTCATTTAGTTTAATGTTTTCAAGCTCCACCCATGTTGTACCATGTGTCAGGACTTCATTCCTTTTTATGGCTGAATAATACTCCATTGTATGGATGGACCACACGTTGTTTATCCATCATCGGTTGGTGGACACTGGGTTGTTTTCACTTTTTGCCTGTTACAAATAACACGACAATGAACATTCACGCACAAGTTTTTATGTGAACATATGTTTTCAGTTCTCTTAGTGTATACCCAGCAGTGGAATTGCTGGGTCATGTGGTAACTCTGTTAACTTTTTGAGTAACTGCCAAACTTTGTCAAAACAGCTGCACCATTGTCCTTCTTCCCAGCAACTTGAGGGTTCCAGTGTCTCCACATCCTTGCCAACATTTGCTGTTGTCCTTTTTTGTTATAGCCATCCTAGTGGAGGTGAAGTGGTATCTCATTATGATCTGGGTTATAATTTCCTCAGTGGCTAAGGATATAATGGGCATTTTTTCATGTGCTTATTGGCCATTTGTATCTCTTTATGGAGAAATGTCTATTTAAATCCTTGGCCTATTCTTCAGTCAGGTTTTCTTTTTACTGTTGAGTTTTTTGGGTTTTTTTAATATATTTACTTGTTTTATTTATTATTTTTGGCTGCGTTGGATCTTCGATTGCTGCACGCGGGCTTTCTCTAGTTGCGGCGAGCGGGGGCTACTCTTCGTTGTGGTGCGCGGGCTTCTCATTGCGGTGGCTTCTCTTGTTGCGAAGCACGGACTCCAGGTGCGCGGGCTTCAGTAGTTGTGGCACACGGGCTTTGTTGCTCCGCGGCATGTGGGATCTTCCCCGACCAGGGCTTGAACCCATGTCCCCTGCATAGGCAGGCAGATTCTCAACCACTGCGCCACCAGGGAAGCCCTTACTGTTGAGTTTTAAGAGTTTTTAATATATTCTGAATGCTAGCCCCTTATCAGATATACGATTTGCAAATATTTTCTCCAAGTTGTTTGAGTTGTTTCTCCAAGTTCTGTGAGTTGTCTTTACTTTCTTATACTGTCCCTTTGTAACCGAAAGTGGGGTCCGGCTACTCGCCGCTCAAAAGCCAATAAAGGGGCCAGGTTGGTGGAAAGGAAAGTTTACTTTATTTTGGATGCCGGCAATCCGGTGGGGAGGACAGACACCTGTCCAAAGGCCGACTCCCCCCACTGACAATCAGTGGGCAACAGCTTTTATAGACAGAGGGAGGGGGCAACATGCAGAAACAGCAGAGTCAGCTCTGACCGTCATCTTAAAATTGGTCATCGGTGGTCTGACCAGCGTCATCTTGATTCTTTAAGGTACAGTTAATCTTCAGTTCCAGGGTCTGTTTGTTCCCATTTCCCTGATGCCAGTTCTCGGAATTGTGGCAGCTTATGTCATGGCTACAGCCTGGTCATCATGTAGTTAAATTCTTCCACCTGGTGGGGGGTCTCATTGTCTATAAGACAGCTCACAGGGTACGGCTCAGAATATTATCTGTAGCCCTTAAGGAGGAACTAAAGGGCCTTGACCATGCTTAATCACTAACCTATTATTATTTGGTCTCCTTTGACTGTTTTCCTTTGTTTCTGCATTTTCTCACTTCTCTGATTAAACTTATTCTTTGGCTAAAGTTTTTCCACACACAAAAGGCAGGCTGAGGACATGGGGGTGGCAAGGACCCTGCTCCTGCTCCGTTTCACCTTGAAGAACCAAAGCTTTCCATTTTGATGAAGTGTAATTGATCTGTTTTTTTCTTCAATTTTTGTGTGTGTGTGCTTTAGGTGTTGTATCTAAAAAACTGTTGCCTGATCCAAGGTCATGAAGATTTATTCCTACGTTAGCTTCTAAAATTTTATATAGTTTTAGCTGTTTCATTTAGATCTTTGGTCCATTTTGAGTTACTTTTCCTATATGGTGTGAGGTAGGGGTCCAACTTCATTCTTTTATAAGTGGCTGTCCTGCTGTCCCAGCACCATTCGTTGAAAAGACTATTTTCCCCATTCACTTATCTTGGCAGTCTTGCAGGAAATCAATCAGCCGTAAATATATGGGTTTATTTCTGGATTCTCAGTTTTATGCCATTAATTCATTCATCTGTCTATCCTTAGCGGGTACCACCTTGCCTTGATTACTATAGCTTTGTAGTAGGTTTTGAAATCAGAAGTGTGGGTCCTCCAAATCTGATCTTTTTCAAGATGGTTTTGGCTACTCTGTGCCCTTTGTTTTCCCATGTGAACCTTAGGGTCACTTTGTCAATCTCTGCAAATTATCTAGCTGGGATTTTGGTCTAGAGATTGTATTGGCTCAGTACGTGAATTTGGAAAGTATTGTCGTCTTCACAATGCTGTCTTCCATGACCATGGCATGCCTTTCCATTTATTTAGATATACTTTAATTTCTTTCAGTAGTGTTTTGCAGCCTTCAGTATACGTCTTGCATTTCTTCTGCTGAATTTAATTTTTGATCCTATGGTAAATAGAATTGTTTTCTTAATTTCATTTTTAGATTAGTCATCACTAGTATAGAGAAATACAATTGATTTTCTTGTATGTTCATCTTGAATCCTGCAAACTTGCTGAGTTCATTTATTAACTCAATGGGTTTTACAACTTCTTAGTCTGTATGTCCCTTTTCTTAATCTGTGTCATGCTCCTGAATCCCATACCTCTATTTCCAACTGCTTAACGCTCTCCCTTCTGCACTTTTGCCCACTTCAGGTATAAACACCTGCCTGGTCACTGAATCCACCAATAGGAGTGTCATCCTTTATGTCTCCCTGTTCACCCTGTGTGGTCAGTTAGCTTCTACACATAACTCACACATAGATCTGTATTTCTGTCCTCTGCTGTCTTGTCACTCCCCTGGCTTAGGCTGTCACTCTTCTTCTGGGTTATCACGGTAATTTCCTAACTAGTCTTGTGTTGCTACAGTCCTCCTGTCACTCTGCCCCCAGAGTGATCCAGCCACATCAGTTAAGATCAGAAATCATTGCAATTTGAATTTGCTTAGGTGTAATACTGATGCTGTGAGATAATGCTCTTATTCTTAGAAGTGTTTAGTGGTAAAGTGTCACGTCTGCAACTTGCTTTCAAATTGTTCAGGAAAATGTTCTGTGTGTGGGTGTGTGTATGTGTGTGCACATGTCTGTATGCAGAGAGAGTGTGCACTGGTGCAAATATAACAAAATATCACAGTTGTTATATGGTGGGGAGGGCCTGTGGGTGTCCTCCCTTGTGCTGTGCTTTAAGTGTTTCTGTGAGTTTGAAATGTTTCAGAAAAGCAAGTTAAAGGGAAAGAGAACACATGCAAACCCTGCAGCAGGAGCGTCGCCCTCCTCCTGGTCTAGGATGCGCTTTCTCTCTGGCTGCCTCCACATCTCCCATCACTTCTCCTGCGGGCTCTGCCCCAGCTCCCACCACAGGAACAGCCAGCCGTTTTTGAGCACCTCCAGTATGCCAGGCACTGTTCTGAGCATTGTACTTATGTTAACTCGTTTATTGCAGGTAGCAACCCTATAAAATATATTTTACAGTTGAGAATAAGATCAGAGAAGACAAGTAACTGGCTCAAACATAGCTCCTAAGCGATGGGTCTGGGACATCGAGCTATTTCTAGTTTCCCGAGTACACCTGATTCTTCAGCTATATTTGTGTTGAATGGATAAGTGAATCCTGTCCTTTGCTTTCATGTTTTCCTCATTCTTCTTGACCCAGGTTCAACTTGGCCGTCAAAGAACTAATGCTTAAAGCAATGATGCCTACTTTACTTTGCTTGTAAATAGGTAATACATGTACATGGCACAAAATTTTAAATGCACAAAAGATTTCTTAACTTTTTGAAGACTGTTTGATTCTAAAGCACGTCCTTTGCTCTTAAAAGTACCATATAGCATATTTGAAAAATTTAATTGACAGGCTTACAGCTAATTGGACCCCCAAGTAACTGATGATAGATACTTGTTTTGCTGCCTTTCATTTTGTTGTTAAGTAACTAATTGTAAATTAAATTTATCACAAAAGCAATACACGTTCTGGAGGAAAATGTGAACCAGGGGTTGGCAAACCCTGGCCCATTGGCCAAATCTGGCTCACCACCTGTTTTTAAATAAAGTTTTACTGGCACACAGCCATGCTCATTAATGTACATACTGTCTGCGGCTGCTTTAATGCCACGCAGCCTTGCTGAGTAGTTGTACGAGAGAGCAAATGGCCACAAAAGCCTAAGATATTTACTGTCTGGCCTTTACAGTAAAAGCTCGTGTGGTAAAAGATAAAATCCCTCTCCCCGAACCCCCCTCCAAATCCCACTCCCCAGGGGTAATTACTGCTAATAGTTTCTTGTAAACCTTCCAGAAATAATTTTCTATGCAGATATAAACAAATGTATGCATCCATAGCTCCATTTTTATACAAATGAAAAATTCTTTACTTCAATTAAGCATATTCCCTTGAGAAGTTTGCATACCTTTTAAAATAACTGGAGGCACGCTGGGTTGCAGCAAACCTTGGTTTGATGGTCATGGAGCGAAGGGTTTTCCATGTGCTTTGGGAGCGTGGTGATTCCTTCATCGGATCCTAGGATCTTGTTTTCCCTGGGGTATGAAGGGAAAACTAGAGTTGAAGGATCCATTGCTGGTCAAGGAGAGGCGAGAAAAGAACCAGCCACGTCTCCTGCACTGAACAGGGGAACAGCTGCAGACAGGCACCTCTAGCCCCCTCTTTCTGGGCTAGCTCCTGCCACTTCGCCTTTCTCCTTGTTCTTGTGAGACGTTGCGCATAGTCACCCAAGATGCTAAGCCTGGAGGAGGCTGGGTCAAAGGTGCACGCGGGGGACCTCCCCGCCCATTTCTCTCCAACTTCCTGTGAACCTCTAATGATTTCATAGTAAGGTTTTAAAAACCCAGTCCTCTCGGCACAAGGCCTACTTCCTTCGAGGAGCCCCCAGGGCTCGCCCCGCCGGGCTTGTCCTCCAGCATCCCCCTCGCTGTTCCCCCCTCCCTGGCCCTGCTACCCAGCCTGAGGAGCCCCAACGCACAACCGGCTCCCTGCACAGCCTTTGCAGGGGCTGTTTTTCAGCCCTAAAATCATTTTGCAATGTTCCCACCTGAAGAGCTTCGGTTCTTTCAACACTCAAAGGCCTTCTCCTTTATTAACCCTTTCCTTCTCTGTAGTAGAAAAGGGCGTCATTTTGGTGCCATTGCAGACCTTCTCAGAGAGCTGAAAAGATTTTCTGCCCATCAGATGAGGAAACTAAAGCTTTTTGGGGTTAAATGCGGGGCACTTGGCCTTGGACACCCCAGCCAATATTCCTGGAGAAAGTCCTGAGGGCGTCAGGTCACTGTCTCCATAGGACCGTGGACGCCTGGCCTGGGCTGCCCCTTGTCACACCTGCTCAAGCCGAGGGCACTGGATTCTGTGCTGCTTTTTCTCCTACTAGACTGGGAGCCTCTTGAGGACGGGGATCACTTCCTACTTGTTTTTTTTATCCCTTAACCTTTGTTTATGTTGAAACGTGACTGGCACTCAGTAAAGGCTTGTTGAGAGGATGATCCAAAAAAATGAAGAATGTGGACGAGGAGGTGGGTGGTTCCTCCTCTTTCTCCTGCAGCGAGACTTGCCCTAAGCCTCACGCCGTCTCCTTTAAACCCACCGTGTCTGTGATCGCCCCCTGTGCTTGGCCCCTAGAACTCCGGATCAAGAGGCAGAACTCCTCGGACAGCATCTCGAGCCTCAACAGCATTACCAGTCACTCCAGCATCGGCAGCAGCAAGGAGGCCGAGGCCAAAAAGAAGAAGAAGAAGAGCTGGGTAGGTGAAGGTTTGGGGGAGCCGCATGGGACGCTGGGGGACCACACCACCTCAGCACGGGAGCCAGCCTTCCGGAACTCACCACGATGAGTCCCATCTGATAGGAGCCCCTGGTGGCGTCTGCCCAGAGCAAGGTCTGCCGCAGCTACCCGCCCCCTTCCCCCCCGCCAGCCATCCCCTCCAGCCCTGCACACATCTGATGGGCAACAGAAGGAGACATTCAGAAGGGAACACCCCATCTGTCTCCACCCGCTCCCATACTGTGGAGAGAAGATTTTATGAACAAAGCCACTCATTCTAGATGCTCCTGGAGGTCATTTCTTCAACTTTTTGGAGAGGTATTTGTGGAACTTTCCAGATTACCTCAAAAGGAACCTTTGTATTACCTGACCAGTCCAGAGAGCGTTGTTTTGGTTGTTTGTTTGTTTCCCGGATAACCCTAAACTGACTTGGGATGCCCTTTCTGACACTATCGAGGCAGATGGAAAACACCGCCAGCCCCTCTGCTGCCCGTGTGGAGGAGGGGGGCCCCACGAGGGCATGTGCCACCCGCTGTCCCTGTGTGATGAGCCCCCCACAGACCTTTGTGTAGTCCAGACAGGGGCCACCGTGTGAAATGAGTGATTAAGTGTTGCTTCTTTTTTTTTTTTTCCCCTTCAAAATGCTGACTTCAAATCCCTATTTTTTTCCAGGTCTACGAGGTAAGACACTCACTCCTCTCCGTTTTCTCTTTGCCTTTGCCGTACCCTTCCCATCTCCAGAGCAACCCCCTCCCCCTAAACAGAGACGGCCACTCACGAGACTAACTGTGACCACCTCCGCCAAGCCCCTAACGCCCTCCCCTGCATGTCCATCCACGGCCGCCCCACGAGGACAGAGGAGAGGTCTGCCCGGGCGCCAAGCGGGAGGGCTCTGCCTCCTCCTGCCCGCCCCGACCCCGGTCCAAAGTCCACCTGTTATAAAAGCAGTCAGACCGCGCTCCCCCTGTCCGGAAAGCGAGTGCCCTGATCTTTTGATCCATCAAACCCTAGCAGCCCCAAATGGAAGAGATTGCCAGAGGCCAGTTCAGTTTGGGGGTAGCCTCAAGATTTAGCTCTGGAGTGAGATGAACCAGAGAGAGGTGAGCGCTGGACCTCAGGTTACTCTAAAGCCTGAAGCCCTCTGAGCAGCCATGGGGTTTCCAAAGACCTTTCGGGGATTAGGGTATAAAAGTGTAAGACAAACAGAAAGTGAACCCAGAATTTCCATGACAAACCAGACACGTTAAGGTCCACTCAAACCCCGTCCCAACATTGTGCTGGGTGTTGTGAGGACAGGAAACACGGAGTCTGTGAGCTCAAGGAGTCTGCAGAATTGCCAGGGACACAAAAATACTGTCCATTTAAAACTGATAACAATCCAGCAGTGTCAAATGCTTAATTCAGTGAGTGAGGCTCAGGGACCTCACAGACGAGAGACCCGTTCCGGAAGGCAGGCCCCAGGGGACTAAAGCTAGGGAGGTGGGATCATGATGGGCAGAGAGGGGTGTGCAGAGCTTCCTGCAGACCCTGGTCAGAAGGGGCGGCAGGCAGGGAGCAGGTCCCTCCCCCAGAGCCTGACCGAGGGGCACAGGGAGGAAGGACCTGAATGCAGGGGATTACTGAGACTTGAGTCTTAGTGCAGCCTCGCCCCAGGTGAGTTCCACACCAGCCCTTCAAGACGCTCCGATCTGAGGAACGCTGCCTTCTACACGCACATATCTCAGGACAGAGTCCCGGTTCATTTTGCTGGATCCACTGTTTCCAGAACTCATTTGACCACGGAATCCCTCACCACATCACACCACACGGTGCAATGCCCAGCAGTTCTGCTTTGGGGACACGGAACCACACAGAGCACTGTTCCCACTTAGGATCTCGGTGATCTTAGAGGGTGGGTGCTCCCGGCAGACGGGTGTCACAGGACCTGTTCCTGCATGTGCACACACACGTACACGCACACACAACTCACACACACACATAAACACATTCATACACACTGGTACACACATACACACACACACACACACACACGCACACACGGCTTCCCGGAAGGCAGGGGCTAGAGAATTCTTCATCGGGTTGAAAATCAGGAAGCCCGAGTCCTAGTCCCAGGTCTCCATCTCTGCAGAGAACGGTGCTTCCTGACGCTCTGAGCCACGTGATGGCATGTCCCCCGCACACACACTCCCTCCCTCACATCCCCATCACCAGATGGGTCTTCCCACGTCCCGCCTGGTAGAGACCCTGACACGCCCCGCCCGCAGCGCCAGCCACCACCTGCAGCTTCCCCAGGCTCCAGGAGACACCCATGGAAAGAGTGCCCTCAGATTTGCACTCTCTTCTCTTGCTGTCCCAGCGATCTGGTTTGCTTTGACCCCTCCTTTACTCTCTGTGTCCGGCTGCCTCTCCGCCTCTCCGTCTCCCCGTGTGTGTGCGCATGCTAAATGGATGCATGTGACGGGTGTGGGACAGAACCCTGGTCTCCCTCCCTCATGCCTAACACCCAGCTCGTCAACACCCAAGACCAAGCCAGTTACGGTCAGATTATAATCCCCTGCGTACCTGGAGGAAATGCTGGGAGGTGTCCCTTATTCTGGGACATTTGTGTGGAAGTACTCGAAAGCACTTGTGTCTGGTTGTTTTCACCATCCTGTAATGTGCGGAGCACAGGAGGCACTAAAAGAAGCTTGGTTCCACTCCCTTCTGTTGATTCCACAGAATCGTAGTGTAAGTTTCTGGTGGGTAGATTCTGATCCGATGAGCCCTGCTCAGAGGTGGGTCCTGAGGCCCAAGTGAGCCAGGCTGCAGACGGAGCAGTTGCTGGTCTGCGGGAGAAGGTGGGATGGGGTCGCCGAGAGGCACGCCTTGTGTCCCGGGGCGTCCCCTCCGTCCCTTCACGGGTGCGGCTCCCCCACAGGGGAGGGAAGACCCAGAAAGTTCCCATAGCACAGCAGCAAGTCCCACTCTCTCTCAGCCCGAATTCCTAGGCGAGTCTCCCGTCCGTATTCCATGAAACCAGTGAAGCCTTTGGGGGAGGCCTGCTTACCGACACATCCCTGCTTCTGGCCTCTGTCACAGAAGCCCCTCCGCCCTCACCGTCTCCAGCGCGGAGCCCTGACTGCTCTCTCCCCGGATCTGCTTTGTTCTAGCTCCGAAGTTCCTTCAACAAAGCCTTCAGCATAAAGAAGGGACCCAAGTCCGCTTCCTCCTACTCTGACATCGAGGAGATCGCCACGCCCGACTCCTCGGCCCCCTCGTCCCCCAAACTGCAGCACCAGGCTACGGAGACTGCCTCGCCCTCCATCAAGTCCTCCGCCTCGTCCTCCGCGGGCACCGACGCCCCCGAGTGAGTGCCCCCCACTGCAGCCCCCTCCCCGGGCAGTGGGACCAGTTACCGCCACCCGCGGGCTCAGCGTCTAACGCCCGCCGCTCCCTGCCTCCTTCCAGGGGCCCCGCTCCCCCGGCCCCCCACGCCCGGCTGTTCCAGGGCAGCGAGGAGGAGGAGCCGGAGAAGAAGGAGGTGTCCGAGCTGCGCTCCGAGCTGTGGGAGAAGGAGATGAAGCTCACGGACATCCGCCTGGAAGCCCTCAACTCGGCCCACCAGCTGGACCAGCTGCGGGAGACCATGCACAACATGCAGGTCAGTCCCGGGCGGGGCCGCGGGGCGGGGCTGCAGGGAGGGGGCGGGGCAGGGCTCCTGGACGGGGCGGGGCCGCGGGACCTGGCGGCCGAGGCTCCAGGCCCCCGTGTTTTTGCCGCAGTTGGAGGTGGACCTGCTGAAAGCTGAGAACGACCGGCTGAAGGTGGCCCCGGGGCCCTCGGCGAGCTCCGCTCCAGGGCAGGCCCCGGGATCTTCGGCTTTGCCATCCCCTCGCCGCTCCCTGGGCCTGGCGCTCACCCATCCCTTCAGCCCGAGCCTCGCAGATACAGGTACCTGTTGGGGAGAAGGCCCTGGGCGGGTGGAGAGAAGGAAAGGGTTCGCCCCCGCTCGCTATGGTGCGGCTTCCTTGGGTCAGGGGCGTACCAGTGCTGCCGCCAAGCTGATGCTGGTGTCCTGAGACACCGAGGGTTGTTGTGGTCCTAAGACCTTAATCACCGTTCAGGCTTGATCTCCAGTTTCACTTTTGGGTTAGATAAAAACGTATTTGGAAAGGCTAGTGGCAGGAAGATGTAGGAAAGCCTGTGGATGCCGCCAAACCAACAGTCCTCTTTCTCACTTCCAGACCTGTCTCCCATGGATGGTATCAGCACCTCTGGTCCAAAGGAGGAAGTGACTCTTCGGGTGGTGGTGAGGATGCCCCCACAGCACATCATCAAAGGGGTAAGGAACTTCGGGGGGGGGTGGCACTGTCATTTCTACCCAAGGAAGTCTGGGCTCTAAGGACCCCCGAACCCACAGTACTCAGCTCCCAAGGCCTTTTACGTTCTCCCCTTCTTGGAGCCGTCTGCCCTGGGCTCACGTGCGTCTACCTTGGCCTCACAGGACTTGAAGCAGCAGGAGTTCTTCCTGGGGTGCAGCAAGGTCAGCGGGAAAGTTGACTGGAAGCTGCTGGATGACGCTGTTTTCCAGGTGTTCAAGGTAAGGGATGCGAGAACTCAGAGGGTCTGCTGGGCCTCTGTCGGCACTGGGGTCTGGGGGCCTCTGAGGTTTTGTGCAGGAGTGCTCAGTGGGACAGACATTGCTCCTCCCCTTCCCCATCGACTTCTGTGCCCTGTAGCACTACCTTCCTCGTGGCCTTCATGTCTGTGTGTGTGTCCTGCTCCATCATCTCCTTTCTCTCCCTCCTGTCCCGTCAGGACTACATTTCTAAGATGGACCCAGCCTCGACGCTGGGACTAAGCACCGAGTCCATCCACGGCTACAGCGTCAGCCACGTGAAACGGCTGCTGGATGCGGAGCCCCCGGAGCTGCCCCCCTGCCGCAGAGGGGTCAACAACATAGCAGTCTCCCTCAAAGGTCAGTCCCCGCTTCTGGATGTGGGGCTGAGGAATGGGGGGGTGGAGACCGTCGGGTGGTCCGTCACGCGTTCCTTGAGCAAGAACTGGTTGAGGGACTATAGGGTGAAGGTCACCGTGAGACGCAAGATGAACGAGCCCGGTCCCGACCTGTCCCAGGGATGTTGTCGTTTGCAGGACATTTCTGCCCGGCCTGGGCTTCCCCTCTGCCCACCCCCGTACCGCACGGCCTGTCCCACGTTTCCAGAGCCAGGCCTGGGGGTTCCCGCGGGGTCCCCGGGTGAGGAAGGCGAGCCTCAGGGCCCCCCCGCCCAGGCTCACGCCGTCGGGGGCTGGGGTCCAGGTCTCAAGGAGAAGTGTGTGGACAGTCTGGTGTTTGAGACGCTCATCCCCAAGCCCATGATGCAACACTACATTGGCCTCCTGCTCAAGCACCGGCGCCTTGTCCTCTCCGGCCCCAGTGGCACCGGCAAGACCTACCTGACCAACCGCCTGGCCGAGTACCTGGTAGAGCGCTCCGGCCGCGAGGTCACCGAGGGCATCGTCAGCACCTTCAACATGCACCAGCAGTCTTGCAAGGTGGCCGCCGCCCCACCTGCCCCGTCCTCCCTCCCCTTCCTCGCCTCCGCCTTGACCTCCCTGCCCCTCGGTGACCCCCTTTCCCGTCTCAGCCCTGCTCCAGTCTCCTCCCTCCCCGGGCCTCCGGGAGCTGCCACCCCAGCAGGGACCGCGGTCCGCGCTCTGTCCCCTCATGTCCCAGTGGCCCTCTGCCCACCTCGTCAGTCCCCCGCTTCTCTTTCATTTCCTTTCTCTCCAGGATTTGTCTCTGACTGTGGGCTTCCTTCAGGGAAGCACTCAGAACTGTCACTACTGTGCTGTCCCCTGCCAGGTCCTGCTGCCTCCCGAGTTCCCCCCGACGCTGTGCCGTGGCTTCAAACCTTGGCCCCCACCTCTGCCCCATGGGGAGGCGCGTCCATTAGGAGTGGTTCCCGGTGTAAATCCATTGAAGAAAAGCGTGTGTTCCCCAACCCTGTGGGCTCTAGGGGCCACTGCTTCAGAAGGTTGCCTTGAGCCTTTGGGCCACTGCTGATCGGTCTGGGGTGGTGTCTTCCGTAGTTCCACGGCCAAGCGCGTCAAACAGGAACCAAGGCCCCAGGGGATCCAGAGGCAGCTCAGCTTCTCTGAAACCCTTCTCTTCGAGGCTCATCCAGGGGCTCACTGCTACCGAGTGTTGACCCACCGCCTTTTTTCACTTCAGGATCTGCAGCTGTATCTCTCCAACCTGGCTAACCAGATAGACCGGGAAACAGGAACTGGGGATGTCCCCCTGGTGATCCTACTGGATGACCTGAGTGAAGCAGCCTCCGTCAGTGAGCTGGTCAACGGGGCCTTGACCTGCAAGTATCACAAATGGTAAGCTGCGGTCAGGACCAGCTTCATCACAGTGGGCGGCAGGAGAGCCCGGTCCAGCCCGAGCTGTGAGCTTCCCACGGGCGTCGCGGGAGGGTACCTGGCAGAAAGCGAGTGTTCAGGCACGTCTAAGCGAATCTTTTCTCTCTCTTCCCACAGTCCCTATATTATAGGCACCACTAATCAGCCGGTGAAAATGACACCCAATCACGGCTTGCATCTGAGCTTCAGGTAAGGACTGTGGCCCTGGATGAGCCTTCCAACCCTACCCGAGTCTGTAAACCAGTTCAATCCAGGATGTGGCCAGAGGCGTAGCAGAAGGAGAGAGAAGTAGCGGAGCCCTGTGGGCTGGGGAGAGGGCAGGTGTGTGTGCTGTGTCAGTGCAGGGGGAGACCGACCCCTGAGACAGGAGAGGACTGTAAAACTGAGAGATGCGGCTTCGTGGCTGAGGTTCAGGTTCTGTGCCCGCACACCCCTTGTACAGGCCAGTGAGGTCAGGTGGTTACCTGAGGGGGGTCACCGATCTGAGAGTCAGCTCTGCCGCGGCCCTGAGTTCAGCGGACCCCACGGGCATTAGTGGGAGGAAGGGGGGGATGGACCCGCGGGGGATGAGCCGGACACGCCCCCGCGCACTCCGCCCCACCCTTCGCATCCCTGGCCGCAGGATGCTGACCTTCTCCAACAACGTGGAGCCCGCCAACGGCTTCCTGGTTCGCTACCTGAGGAGGAAGCTGGTGGAGTCGGACTGCGACGTCAACGCCAACAGGGAGGAGGTGCTGCGGGTGCTGGACTGGGTGCCCAAGCTGTGGTACCACCTGCACACCTTCCTGGAGAAGCACAGCACCTCGGACTTCCTCATCGGTACGGCCCGCCCTGCCATGGCCTCCTGTGCCGCACCTGGGGGCCGGGGTCGGGGGCACTCCCCTGCCTTGTCATGTCTTCAGCGCATAGAGTCACCGACCCTGTGCCTGAGTCACTGCGCCAGCGCCCCCGGCGCAGTCCGCACCCTGAGTCAACCATCAGAGAGCTGACCCCTCGCCCTCATTTCCCCACAATTACTGGGAAGAAGGGGGGAAGGGATTTCCCCTCGCTCCCCCACCTCCCGTCCACCCAGGGAGGCATCGTTCACGAGGCTACAGTCAGGCTCTCAGCTCCCGCCCATCCTGACCTCAGTCTCAGTTTAGCCCAGCCCTGCGCTTCTTTCAACCCTGTGGTTAGGAGACCCTCTGCCTGGTGTTAAGGAGTCAAGGGGGCAGATGACCAGGGAGAGCAAGGTTCTCGGCCATCTTCACGGCCCTGTCCTCTTCCCAGGCCCCTGCTTCTTTCTGTCCTGCCCCATCGGCATTGAGGACTTCCGGACCTGGTTCATTGACCTATGGAACAACTCCATCATTCCCTACCTGCAGGAAGGGGCCAAGGACGGCATCAAGGTGAGCCCGCCCTCGACTCTGCTCAGCCCAGACGCCAGGCTGGCCCACCTCACAGAGCGGGAACAGGGCTAGACACGGGGCCACGGAGATCTTTAGGGTCTCCTCCTGACAGGTCGGGTGAGGCACTGGACAGACCACGCTGCTTTCCTGCCTTCGGCCAGCATTCAGCAAATCGCTAAATGACCACTGACCCTGGGGCCATGTGTCCAGCCCTAGGCCTTCTGGCTCTGCTCTAGGGATCAGGGCAGAGAGAGAAATAATTGAGCAAAGAATTAAGTAAAACCTTATTACAGCCTTAGCTCATTACTAACTACTAATAAAAATGTTACTCTGGTCAAGTTGCTTGAACTGTTTAATATCCTCATGTGTAAAAAAGGAGGTGGTATAAATTCTGTCCTGCCTAAATCACTGGCAGTGTTGCGAAGGCAAATGAAATACGTGAAAACACTTGTAAAAGTAAAAGTTAGAATAAGAACTTGGTGTGAGAGGAAAATGTCATTGTTTTTAAAACCTCCTTAGTTTTCTCACGTGTTAATTAGGGCATGATCCAATGACCTGTGATGCGGTGACTAGACCCTACTGGTCACGTATTATCCATAGAAGTAATGTGTCACTGATAGACACTGCCTGATGATATGGTAGATTTCTAGAGATGCAGTGTATCATTATTTCATTTAATTTGCACGGTTATTAATAGTTTTCCAACTTACATCATTTTTTTTAAAGCTTTTTTGTGTTTTTTTTAAGTTAATTAATTATTTATTTTTGGCTGAGTTGAGTCTTTGTTGCTGCACGTGGGCTTTCTCTAGTTGCGGTGAGCGGGGGCTGCTCTTCGTTGCGGTGCACGGGCTTCTCATTGCAGTGGCTTCTCCTGTTGCGGAGCACGGGCTCTAGGCGCGCGGGCTTCAGTCGTTGTGGCTCACGGGCTCTAGAGCGCAGGCTCAGTAGTTGTGGCTCACGGGCTTAGTTGCTCCGCAGCACGTGGGATCTTCCCGGACCAGGGCTTGAACCCATGTCCCCTGCATTGGCAGGCGGATTCTTAACCACTGCGCCACCAGGGAAGTCCCCCGACTTACATCATTTTTACACAGATAATATCTCATTTCAACAAAGTTGAAATTTCTTTCAAAAGGTATTACTAAACTGAAAGAATTTACTTGGAAAATAAAATCGTAGGGTCGTAAGATTTGTCCATGTTAAGTTTTAATGCAGTCTGCCAAATTATCCTCCAAAATAGTTTCTACCAATTTATGCCAATTTATTTTACTTCCCTTGTTGGGGAACTCAAAGGAAATCCCACAGGGATCAGAGCCTCAAGCTTTACGTTTGAGGAAATACACACGCCATCAGGAGACTCCACCAAACAAGCCTCTCATCTGCGGGTTCCTCGCCCAGTGATCACATTTCTCCTTCTCTCCAGGTTCACGGGCAGAAAGCCGCCTGGGAGGACCCCGTGGAGTGGGTCCGGGACACTCTTCCCTGGCCGTCAGCCCAACAAGACCAGTCAAAGCTGTACCACCTGCCCCCACCCACCGTGGGCCCTCACAGCATTGCTTCGCCCCCTGAGGACAGGACGGTCAAGGACAGCACCCCCAGCTCCCTGGACTCCGACCCGCTGGTGAGTAGAGGCCGCTCTAAGGCAAAAGTCAGAGTGTCACAGAACTGAACCCTCGTCCACAGCCCGCTGGGGCCCAGAGGCCGGGACAAGCATGAGGCCAGTGGGTGGGAAACTCTGGCCATCAGAACCCTGGGCTAAGCTACACAGTGCCACCCGCCAGCAAGGTGTGTGTCCTCTAGCAAAGACCCGGGTCCGGGCAGAGCCCAGGTGGGAACGGCGGCCAGAGCAGGAGAGCAGTGGGACCCATGGGTGTCCTGCTCCCGCTGCTGGTCCCTGGTGTCGTCCTGGGGGCTGCCGCGGTCCAGGGACTTCAGGAGCCCTTAGAAAGTAAGCTGAGACAAGTGACAAACTAGGGGAAATATCTGCAGTGCTCGTAACCAAGAGAGGATTGACACCCAGAACACGTGACCCTTCCCCGCAAAACTGCCACGCAGAACAACAATGGGCAAAGGAGGCAAGGGGCAGGCGTTGACTGGAGGAAATGCAAAGGGCCAATAAAGGGACTTCCCTGGTGGCGCAGTGGTCAAGAATCCACCTGCCAATTCAGGGGACACAGGTTCGAGCCCTGGTCTCGGAAGATCCCACGTGCTGCGGAGCAACTAAGCCCGTGCGCCACAACTACTGAGCCTGCGCTCTAGAGCCCGCGAGCCACAACTACTGAGCCTGTGTGCCACGACTACTGAAGCCTGTGTGCCTAGAGCCTGTGCTCCGCAGCAAGAGAAGCCACGACAATGAGAAGCCCACGCACTGCAACGAAGAGTAGCCCCCGCTCGCCGCAACTAGAGAAAGCCCGCGCGCAGCAACGAAGACCCAACGAAGCCAAAAATAAATAAATAAGTAAATAAATAAATAGATTAATTAATTTAAAAAATACTATTAAAAAAAGGGCCAATAAAAACAGAAGAAGACCCTTCCTCTCTTTAATCACTGAGGAGACGCGTATCACAAGGAGATAACTGTTTCACGTTTGCAGAATCGTGTGTGTGGGGAAGCTCGGACCTTGGTTCTGCTGGTGGGGGCATTTGTCAGTCACTGTTTTGGAGGATGATTTGGCAGATGGTCTGAAAAACTTAACGTGCACAAACTCCAGGACGTTGCAATTTTACCTTTTCGAGTAGGAGATTCCTCTACTTGAGTCCTAAGACATTTTATTTAAACTTTGACCTTGTAGAAAACAGGTGTCCTCTGTGTCAAAAGGCTTTTAAATCGGGAGGGTGCGAATATCATGGAAACAGAGGCTGGAAGGCAGAGCCATAGAGAGGCAACGAGGCTTCCTTAGCTGAATGGAGAGTCAGAGTCGTGAAGTGTTGAGGGAAACTGAGGGAGAAGGGCGGGAGGTGGGACTTCCCCAGCGGTCCAGTGGTTAAGACTCCGCGCTTCCAATGCAAGGGGTGCGGGTTCGATCCCTCGTCGGGGAACTAAGATCCCACGTGCCGCGCGGCGCAGCTCAGCCCCCGCTGAAGCGATGCGGTGGGAGCTAGGGAGAAGCAGGTCCTAAGGGCACTGGGTGCAGCCGCTGGGCCGTGGTCTGTTGCAAGGAGAGCTGTTAGACGGTCTTTGGGCCCTTCCCACCCCCTCCTGGGACTGGTCGGATCTGCGGGAGCGCCGGCACCTTGCGGGACGGAGGTGGCTCTGCCCTCTGGCCTTCCCCGCACGTCACGGCCAGAGCAGCACCCTACCTGCCCGGCACTCCCGAGGGCTGGTCCCCGCATTCGAGCTTACACACAGGGTGGAAGCAGTCATCTTGGCCTCTTCCTGAAACAGCCGCAAACTCTCTGGGCTCTCAGCCCCTTGCAGACCCAGGACCAGACCCACAGTCTGATTTTCTGTGTTTCCCGAAGTCCCAACTCTCCGTAACTGTCTCTCCGCCCCTCTTTAGATGGCCATGCTGCTGAAACTTCAGGAGGCCGCCAATTACATCGAGTCTCCAGACCGAGAAAGCATCCTGGACCCCAACCTCCAGGCCACGCTCTGAGGGCCCGGCGGCCAGTCACAGGACAGCAGCACGCGGGCACTGCGGCGGGCGGCCTCCTCCTCCCCGCTTCCTCCTGGGCGCTGGCTCTCTGGCCACGAGGACAGGAGGGGGGAGGTGGAAGGAGGGGGCGGCTTCCTGGTGCTGCACCTTCAAGAACTCCCGCTGGGACTGGTGGGTGGACCTGTGTCCCCAGGTACATTTCCTGGCCTCCTCTTGTGACTTTGGGGAAAAGATGATCCTGGGTCTTTTTCCTTGATTTCTTGTCTCAATTACAAACTCCTGAGCTTGCTGGGGAGGGGTTCAGAAGACATCAAACAAGCCTGCAGTAGTTCGTAACTGATGCTCACAGACAACTCAGAGACACGGCCCCGTGGGGGAATCTGCCGGGGGAGGCGGCGGCTCCCCAGACCTTCCCGCGGACCCTGCCCAGTTCCGTCGCCACTGCCAACAGCTCTCCCTGCACCCCGAGATTTGGCTGCAGCCCAGAAAAAGAAGCATGTGATTTAAAAACGTTTAAATCAATCTGTAAAGAGTTTAAAAAAAAAAAAAAGAAAAGCTGAAGCTGGAGGGAGGAAATCCATTTGCCTGGGCAGAGAGCGTGCCGCCCGCCCTGCCCTCTGGACCACATGGGGGCACCGACGAGACGGCTGTGATCTGAGAAGTTGCCAGACCCCAGAGGTGCCACCACAGCCTTCGGAGAAGCACCGCCGGCTCCGTCTCAGCCTCTAATTTAACACGCATGAGTCAATAAACCCTACTTTTTTTACTTTTTATTTTTGTTTTTTGTTTTGTTTCCATTTTCCCCTCCCATTTGCCTATTTATTCTCCTCCTCTTTTTTTGGTTTCTTTTTTTTCCATTTCCTCCCACGTCCACGAGATGCTCACGTTGCTTTTCCAAGTCGCTCTTTGGAGAGCCCGATGCCACCTGATTGGCACCAGCTAGACACCTGCCATGCCACTGTGTCTGCCACCCTTGGGGCTCACATGGGACATGAAACATTGGCTCAGCAGTGGGACAAGAGGGACCTCGAGGTCCCTTTTGAGAAAACACACGCTCTGCCTGGAGCCCGGCGGCCAGCCTCTGGAGGAGAGCGCATCGCCTCACCCTGATACAAGACCTAATCTGAGCTTCCCCGTGGACTGGAGGAAAACCGGAAACTGGAAATCTCTCTGTCTTGTGGCCTGTGGAGCCCCTCCCTGCACTGTTCTGATGGCGAGCGCTTTGCCCAACGGAATCCAAAATCCCCAGCCGGCCTTTACTGTTGGTTTAGAACAAGTGACTAGTCCCTTAGGAGTGGACATCCATGTGAGATGCTCCCAATCAGAATATAAGGAGTCTGATTTGGTGGCAGAGATCTGCCTTCCGAAGGGATCCACTTTTTGCAGAAGTTGCCCTGAAGTTTCGGCAGTCCTAATTCCTTCATTGGACAAGCACTTATAGGGCACTTACCGTGTACAAGTCACTAGGTTAAAAAAAAAAAAAAAGACGTGGGCCCTTACGTTCGCAGTCTAGTAGGACATGTGAACTTCCATTAAATGCACACATCTCCTTGTTTTCTGGACCTTCAGGATCACCTGAGAAATGGAGCCAGAACCCCAGGAGCCAGCCAGCGATAAGCCCGTGACTAGGCGTCCGCGCGCTGCGTTGCCTGGTGAGGCTGCGGTTTCGGGCTCTGCAGACCAGGGATGTGTGATGAGCCTGGGCCCAAGTGTTTGCTCTTCAGATCCCCAAGTAGCACAAGACCTTATCAGGACCTACAGGCACACTAGTCACTAACCAGGATCGCTCTGTCCCGCCAAACCAAGGAGTAGCTGCATCTGAATCTTCATATCAGGAGACTTTCATTTAGGTCCAAAAGGTGGTCCAGATTGCTCCCTCCAAAAGCTTCTGCATTCACCCGGTGGCTCCCGTGGGTGACGGGTTCGTCTCTGCTGGAGACGACGTCTGCTGATGCTGCTAGAGCCGTGGAGACCCCCAACTCAGCCGGAAAATATGCAATTCTGAGCGGGAAGAGGCTGTCTGTCCAAGGATGGTGCTGACATCACTGCCTTAAGGTCTCTGCCGTGCAGAAGGAGGAGGCCCCAGAGGTGGGCGTTCTAGCTTGGAAGGACGGGGAAACACCCGAGCGGGCCTTCTCTGGGCTCTGGCCTCTCATGGCCCCTCCCCGGCTGCAGTCCCGTGGCCGGGCTGAGGCTCCCAGCGCCGTCTCCACCCGGGGGCTGAGCCTTTCTCTCTGTTCTCGGTGCTGCCCAGCCAGTGCCTTCGGTCATGGGTATTAACTGGCTACTTGAGAAAAAGGAAAGGGGTGACCCTCTTCCTCCATTCCAACTGCCTCAGACCCCCAAAGCGATTCCTGCTTCCCTGGTCACCATGGAGACCACCGCGAAGTTCACGTGGGTCCTCAGCAGGGTGGCTCTGGAGGCCTCGGGTCCCGGCGTTTCATCTCCGTTCCCGGCTCCACCGCTCTGCTCTCGGCTGACTGCTGCGTTTAGCCCGGGTCTCCAGCCGCTCGCCGCCAGAAAGTGGGACCCCATCTGGCGAAGTGGCACCGCCCCTCCGCTTTCCCTCTGGAGCCTGGGCCCCTGTTTCCACTTGTCCACCTGGGCCCCTGGCTGTGGGCGTTGGCCATCCCCCAGGAATCATGGTGACATGGCGACTGGGGCAGGCCGAGCCTCCTCACGGTGCTAGGACCCTCGGGGCGCTCATCCAGAGTCCTCTGAAGCTGAAACCCGAGCCCCACTGCCTCCAGCCTGGAATGAGTGGCAAGTGCAGATCCACAGCATTCTCTCCCACCTACACCCCTGCTTCTTGGTCGAGACCACTGGGATCCCTCAAAAAAGAAAAGCTGGGTCCCAGGGCTAAACTCTCAACGCCCAGCACCTTGAGAAGAATCCGGCCTCTCCAGGACTGGAGTGTGTGCCCTCCCCCCCCTCCAGCCCCCAACTCCTTTCCTCACCAAAGCCGGCGAGCAGACCACGTGGTTCAATGCCCAACCCCGCTTCAGGGCAGAGGTGCGGCTGCGGCCCCTCGTTCCTGGATGAAGGAGACCAACGCATTTTGTCCAGTGTATTTGTCCTCAGCCCCTGCCTAGGCACGAAAAATAAAGTACTAGGTAATGGAGGCCAGCAGAGGACCCGATGTCTGTGTGTGTCTCTCTCACAAGAGCAGTTGACGTCTGCCACTCCCTGTCTTCTGAGCTTTATCGAGTATTTTTTAAAACCTCTGCTTTGAGGCAGCTCTGCGGTGCTTATCTCTATGTGTGCGTGAGTGCATCCCAGCGTCTCTGTCACGTGGTCGAAGCCTCGGGAAGCTGCAGGGAAGTAGGGTTTCCTGAGGTCCTGGGGAGCCCCCATTGCAGAGTCCTTAGTGGTTGACATGCTAAGCTTTGGTCACATGCTAAGCTTTGGTTCTGAATTACCAACCTTCTCACTCATCTACCCATACTCCTTAAGAACCTAAGACAAAATAGTGATTTTTTAAAAAATTTTTATTTCTTGCTTTCTGGTTTTCCTGGTTTGGGCCTAATCTCACCATTTCTTCACTCCTAGCTCCCTGAGACAAGACTCCCAGTCTTCAGAGGGGCACTCTTCAGGCTCTGAGGTCACTTTATTTCCTGTACTTGTCCAAGAGGAGGAAGAAAGCAGTGGTGACCTGCTCCTTCTCACCAGCACCTCACACACACCAACTCTGCACAGAGGTGAAAGTTGCCTGCATGAGTGGGGCTTGGCCCTGTAAGCTGGGATCAGGGCAAGCCTCCATGCTGCTTTAGGGACCCTTATTGCAAGGCGTTTGGGAGAGGAAGTTGCGCTTGTGCTAATCACACATTGAACGGGGCATTCTTTCTAGGGCTAAAGTCATCTGGGTCACCAAATGTAACTTCTCATCATACTTTTTTCCCTTTCCTTAATCCTGGGCCTTAGCTAAGCTGAAGCTAGGAAGTATAGACTCTATAAGCAAACCCCCTCAACTGATGGGGAGAAATGTGCTCTTCCAGAGGGTTCACTAGTGGAACCCCAGTACTCTCTTATGATGACTGATATCTACTAGTGAGTTCTGGTCCGTGGCCCCCACCAAAGAGGCCGTAAGAAAATGGTCTTAGGGACACTGTGTTCCCAGAAGGCCAAAGCCTGAGGATAATGCTGTTTACAGTTGAATCCGTTTTATATATTCATGAGCCCTCAGTCAACCTGATCAGGGATACAGAGGGCCACCACCTTGGCTTGCCCACTGCTGAAGGTCCATGTGTGCGTGTCAGCTCAGCCCAGCCTGGAGCAAGTGCTCCAGCCGCAGACCCTGCGAGAGACGGCATAGTCTGAACATGAGGACACCAAGAGAAATTTGGAAGCTGCAGAAATACCAACACAGTGGAAAATTAAGCCTGTGTGTACTGGATCCTCCCAGTTTGGTGTTTTGGTTCTTTCTTAGTGGTTATGCCACGGAGACTTTTCTGTGACAGGCATGGTCATGGAAGTAAGTGAACACTTGGTCCCTTGATTCATCTCTCTTTTTTTTGTTTTCTTTTTGGCTGTGCCCCTCGGCTTGCAGGATCTTACTTCCCCGACCAGGGATTGAACCCAGGCCACAGCAGTGAAAGCGCCGAATCCTAACCACTGGACTGCCAGGGAATTCCCACCTCTTTCATTTTTTTTTGCCTCCTCTAAACTATTTATTCTGATTTCTCGACAAGTGAGTTAATTGGATAGGCCCCTGTGACAGACATTGCATACTCGAATTCATAGCTTTCTGCCAAAACAACATATTGTGTGCTGCTATATTTTCTGCATCGGAACTGGGAGCTGACGCCCACCTCTTTCGTTTCTTAATATGTTCTTACATATGTTTCCAGACCAGCAGTGCTGGCAGCCTCTGAGGACTTGTTAGACATGAAGTTCTCAGACCCCAGCCCGGACCTGTTGAATCAGAAACTGGGGAGAAGGCCCAGCGATTCGTGTTTTAACGAACCTCTTGGTAATTCTGCTGCACACTACGGTTTGCAGCTCACTGTGTTAGGGAAAGCCAAGGGTCAGAGTCCCCACACTGGGGCTTTAGGACCAAAAATAAAGTCCTAGGTTATAATTCAGACTTTAACATTAGTTTCAGAGTGTTCTCATGCTTCCTCATGATTCTGTTTTTCCTTTCATTTAACAGAAAGGACGCGTATGTGTGCCTTTGGGCAGAAGTTAGGGGGGAATGCTTGCATCTCCTAGTCAAACACAACCTTCAGAGAAAAATGTCATGGCTCTGAGATTCCTAAGGGGCTTCCCAGGGGGACGCAGTGGGAGAGCTCTTCCAGGTAGCTCTTCTGCTGGGTGACGTGTCTACTCACCTTTTTTCTGGTGATATAATAGGATGAGAACGGTTTAAAAATGTGACTTGCATTTCCATGAAAACTTGTTCTCTTAGCAGCATCCCTCGCCCTTGCCCCAGTTCTGAAGGGCATCGCCAGGTCTGAGAACCTGCCAGAACCTCCTGCCCCCCCCCCCCACACACACACACCCACCCCGGCCCTGCTCAGTCCGCAGGAGAAAGGTTCAGGCAGTGGAGCACCAAGTCGTCGGGGTCATCCATCCTTTCCCCGCACCAGGACACACAACTGCTCATGGCGATAGAATAAAAAAAAATTTTTTTTTAATCTGAAAGGAGCTTCATATCTTTCCAAACTCAGACCCCCGCTGGTGGGGCCGTGTGGGAGATGAGGTGCGTACAACTGGTTTTGTTTCAAGTTTGTCCATTTTCCTCACGAGAGCACTTGTGGGCGGAGGACGAAGAACCATCCGGCATTGGGCCTCCTGAGCTCGGGGACCCAGCAGCCGGAGGAGGACGAGAAGGCGAGTGAAGCGCTGCACTAAAGTCACCCCGGGTCCTTCGTCCAGCTCCTGCGGGGTCTCCCCGCATCCAGGCCATGTCTTGTGTCTCCAGACAGAAGATGTGGATGGGAAGGCAGGGGTTCCCATCCCAGCCCCATCCCAGCCCGTCTCTGGGCCACTGCTGTGTGAGGGCCTCCCACTTGCTGTTTTTGGTTTTTTGGTTTTTTTTTTTTTAACAGAACAATCTTTTTCTCAAATGAATTCCAGCCCCTTCTGGGTTCCTTTCCTTGTCCCTAACGCACCCGTCCCGTTTTAGGCAGCGCTGTTTGTGTGATGGAATCTTGTTTCTCAAACGCATGGCGATCCTCAGGTGGAAGGTGGGCAGGAATCTTTGCAACACTCTTTTTTTTTAATTTATTGTGCACAAACCCCCAAACCAGGATATGTGTGTGTGTCTGTGTGTTTATGGTTTTTATCACTGGCCCTCCCTCTTTCAACCTACCCCCCTTTATATCTGATGTAGAGAAAGTGAGCCGTTGTACATAGTTGCGGTAACAATCATAAAGAGAGCTGGGCCGTGCCCTCGGTGATTCATCTTAAATAACAAAGTGGTTGAAAGTTAAATCCATGCCGGGGCCGCAGAAGAGGCCTTCCTCCATCACTGCCAGAGGCCCCTCACCTGGGCCCTCTGTCCATCAGGCATGTCTCCTCCCACCAAGAGTCACCTGTTTGATGCCATTTGCATTTCAATAAAGTTATCTTCTGTGTTGTCCTATAGCTCTCTCCAGCTCCCTCTGTCTGGTTTCCGTCTCCATTTATCTCCTGGCACGTGCCTTGATCGGGAAGGTCATTTGCCGAACCCAGAGGTAAGAGCCACCTGCCTGGATATCTGATACTCAGCCCTAAGCAGGACCCTCTTGGTCCCTTTGGTTGAGGGTGGGGTGGGGTCCTGCTTGCAGACTGGACACAGCCTCCTTCACCAGAACTCGAAACGTCCAGCCCAGACCTCGGGGCTCTTTGAATCCTTCATCCACTGCCTCGATGTTTGAAAACATACCACCCTCTGGACTTGCCTAAGTTTTCTTCTAGGGGTAAAAGTGACTAAACCTCTGAGAAAAGAAGCTGTTCTAATAGAGTTCTGCTTCTCCTGGCCACTGAAAGAAGGAAAATAGGAAGTCCTACTCTGTCCTACTGTGGAACTGTGGCGTCCAAAAGGGCATCTTTCCCCTACGAAATTGTGGTGACACAGCCACCTCTGCCCTCTAGTAGGAGGTGGCAAGTGGGTTTAGAGCTCTCCTCAAAATAAATAATCGAGGAATCATTCTTTCGGAAGAATACTCAGGCGAGGTGACTTAATTCCTGTTACCAGCTTAGCCTCTGAAGTCTTAGAACTGGGCTAGGAATTGCTAACTGGTTTCCGTTGCCACTTGGGAAGGAGTCGTGGTTCCTAGAAACGTTTTCAAGGCAGTTAACCTGAACAGCTGACTAAGAAATGCCTGTTCCCATTTGCTCTGACCCTGGCACTCCAACGACAGCCCCATCCCTGTGCCGCCACGTGCTTGCCCCTGCCCTGCACTGCTAACCCCTCTCAACAGTCCTCTCCGCTTGCTCCAGGCTTTAGGAGTGTCTCTGCACCTTGAGCCATGTCCCCGAGCAGCCCAGGATGGCCATATTAACTACTTATCCCCCCACCCTGTAAGGTCCAGCCATAATTTCCCTGGAAAAAAACTTTATACTTTCTCAGCTAGTAGGACTTATTCTCAATGGGACTTGTAAGCACTTACTCTGGACGGGATTCCCTTTCCCACGCTGCTCTCTCCTGGCCAGCCACGGTCCAGCCTTGAGGTTGGGTTCATCCACCTGAAAAACCAATGGACTCCCCACTGCCCAGTCCACGCAGATTCCTTCCCCCGACCTTTGGATTCCTGAGGCTAAGAGATGAAAACTCTCACTTGTTTCGGGGCAAAAGCGGTTGGTTTGAAAGAGGAGCTAATTCCGACCCTCTCCTTAAAGCCTCGTCCACCCATCCCCATCCCACCCTCTCCTGACTTGGTATCTTACGCGTGAAGGACCCGTGCATGTGGAGTCACAGGTCACCAGCTGCGCTCCCGGCGAGGCTGCCCAGCCGCCGTTAAGCCGCAGGAGAAACCCCGCCTCTTGGCCACCCAGCCAGGGTCCTGCGGAGACGGTGCAGTTCTCGTCCCCGCGGCAGGTGGCGCTGCCTCCGGAGGTTCGGGCCGCGGCCCCGCCCGCGCGCGCTTGCCCGGCCAGTGCGCAGGCACGGCCTCGCGGATTGGCCGCGCGCAGGAGCCGTCCGGCGGCGGCGGGTTGGGCCGCGGGGCTGGCGCGCGGCGCGGAGCAAGATGGCGGCGGCGGCGGCAGCTGGTGCGGCCTCTGGGCTGCCGGGGCCGGTGGCCCAGGGGCTGAAGGAGGCGTTGGTGGACACGCTCACCGGGATCCTGTCCCCGGTGCAGGAGGTGCGGGCGGCCGCCGAGGAGCAGATTAAGGTGCTGGAGGTGACGGAGGGTGAGTGAGGCGGACCGTCGCGAGGGCGGCGGGTCTGGGCCGCGCTGACTACTGGCCGCGCTTCGGCCGGAGGCTGGGCCCGGGGAGGTCGTGGGCCGGGGAGGCCTGGGGCCGCTGGGGCCCGGCCGGGCGGAGCGCGGGGCCGGGGGCGCCGGGCCGGGGCGCGGGGCCGGAGTGGGGGCGGGGGGCGGGGGCGCGTTCTCCGCCGGACGGCGGGTCTGGGCGCGGCTGTCAGCTGGGGGCCTGGCGGGGCCTCCGCACGTTTCCCCGGGAATCAATCACGCCTGTGCGGCCGCCTCCCCTCCCCGCCGCGTCCCCGCCGGTTTTCGGAGCGGCCGGCACTGTTCGGAGGAGCCGATCGTCCTTTGTCTTTGTGTCTTTGTCCCCCTCCTCCTATTGGAAGCTTGAAAGTGATGGAGGAGAAAACAAGCCGTTGGCTTGAGGTTGTCCTCCAGTTCCTGCCGAGCGGGCCTTTCTCCAGGCCCGGGGCAGCCACGCTCCGAAGAGCATTAGATCCTGAAACAGGAGGAGGGAAATCCGCTCGGGGTTTATGTCAGGAATACGTCTGGCCTGTCGGGGCTTCGCTGGCAGAACTCCAAACCTGCGGACTCCTCCAGCTCAGCAGGACGGTCTCACCACCTCTCAGAGTGTCCGTAGGAGTTGGCCCGCCTATGGACTGAGGGTTTTTATTGAAAAGAACTTAAGACAAAGCTCACTTAAATTTAATTTTATATTCTCCCGCAGCATGAGAGAGCTCTTGAAGAACTAAATTATCTCTATTGGAAATACGTTGAGATTTGGGATCTAGCACGTTAAGGACCATTTTGAAGGCCCAGTTGTAATTGTCATTGTCTTGTGAAATGTCAGATCCTCTAAGAGGAGCCGTGCACAGATTGACCTGTAGGAGTTATTACAGCCTACTAGGTGAAATTCCTTTATTCACGCTAACGTCTCTGCCTCCCTTGCGTGTGAAGGAGAAGGGGTGACAGAGCAAAGGAACCTCATCACATTCAAGTTGCTACTTGAATAAAGTTGAAGGTTCGGTACCTTCCCTGAGTGACACCCAGGGTTCCCGGTGCCCCAGGCATAGGTCTGGTGCTTTCCTACAGAAGGTGAACCTTCGCTCGTGTTTGAACTGTCCAGCAGCAGCTCCGATTGGGCTCTGATCCCTTTGACTCTAGCCAACACCATGGTCTCATCTAGGCAAAGTCAGTTACCATCTTCTTGAGATCTTCTTGAAGTTCTACTCTCTTACTTCATCTTTTTGGGTCTCAAAATAAGAAATTAAACAGAAGTGCAGAATTTTGCATTTGATCTAGCCCACTGATGGGAATAGATCCTCTCTCTCCCTCTCACACAGACACCGACACACACCCCACACACACACCCCATAACTTACCGGGAACCTGCCAGCAGTGTGCTGCGAGCCGTGGAGAGGCTTTGACACAGCAGCCTGCTGTCGGTGACCCAGTAGGAAGGCATGTGACTCACAGGGTTGGGATGTGATGTGCAGGGTTGAATCAAGTCTGTGGAGTTCAGTGTGGTACTTTGGACCCTTTGGGGGTTGTTTGTGTTTTTAAATAGTCTAATTTCTTCTGTTTATTGAAAAATTATAGAAATCCACCCCTTTCGGTAACCTCTTTTTGAGATGGTGGATGGTGATCCGTTCCTCAGATACAGTACCTTGCTTCTCTCCTTTCCTCTTCTTGTGGCCTTTAACAAGTTGTTTTTTGCCATGGGGTCCAGAGTACCTCCTGTCTTCTCTTCAGTCTGAATGTCACACATTTCCTTTGCGCGGCCAGTTTCTTTTCCTTTAATGAAAGCAGAGCATGTGCCTTCCCAGCCCGGCTTTAGCCAGCAGTCTGGCCTGAGGAAGTGCGCAGGGCATTGCTCCCACTGTTAGAACAACACCCTGCAGGCCTAGGCGAGCAGCCGTTCTCGCAAGTGAGTGAATCTTTTCCACTCCTTTGGAGTTGCTTCATGTTTTAGTTTTATCCTAGTAGAAGAAACCTTGCTTTCTGGTCCTAGGAAACACACTTCCTTAAAACTTGGAGTTGATGGGGAATCTGGGAGTTGGTGTCTATTATTATGTGAACTTGGAGTTGATGGGGAATCTGGGAGTTGGTGTCTCTTATTATGTGTGTTCTTTCAATCCTTCTTTGGTTCCAAGAGGCCCAGGATTGGATGACAACCAGACCTGTTTGTTTCTAGTCCCTCTGTCCCCTCAAATAACCACACTGTCTTTATGAGCCTTATTATTGCCTCACGTGGGAGACTGGTCCCAACTGATCCTTAAGATTAACCCATCTATTCCCTTTGACAAAGGGAACAATTTCTAATTTAATTTGGGGGGAAAGACACAGGTCAGCTGTCAAGTCTCTGTTAAGTGGACAGATAAGAGAGGTTGCCGTGCTCTGACCAGATTCTGGAGTAGAGGAGGTTTTAAGCAGCAGTTATCTTAGAAAATGGAGGTGCTGGAGCCCAAAGTACATCCAGGTCATTCAGTCTGCCAGCTGGTATTTTCCAGGAAGTAACTTGCCTATTATCAGTTACCATGTTTTCCAGAATGGGAACCTGTCCTCTTAAGCCAAGAAACGGTATGTATGTCAGAGATCCACCTGACTCGTATAGTGGGCTAATTTTGAAAGGATGAAGATAGGCTATGCCCACCAGCCTGGTGTCCTGGGATGGTTTTCTCAAGTCCCTGTGCTTGCTGTTTTCCCTAGTCACTTGGAATCTGAGGGAAACCCAGCAAACCCTTCTGACTAGTGAAAGCCTACTTAACAGGGCTAAGTGGCAGAGGAGATGGTGCCACTAGCCACCTTCTTCAGACAGCACTCACATCCTGAACTGAGAAACTTATTACTTGAAAGTTGGAGGTTCCTCTGCTATACAGTATTCCAACAGATAATTGGTACCCATTTGTTTCCTTAGGAAGACTGAGATTTTGAGTTTTATCAACAGGGTTTGTAGGAATTTAGTTCTACCTCAGTAAAGTAAGAATTAGTCTTTTTGATCTGTTAGAGCATTCTTCTAATTCCATTTTATTTACTAGGTGGGATCATATCAAGCATCTTATAAACACAGTAATTAAAGAGAAGGAAAGTTTGTGAACTGCCAAAGGTCTCTTACGTCAAAGTCTAATGTTCTCTACTCAGCTTTATGAGCTCTTTTTTGTGTGACTTATTACAAGATCGTGACTTTTGACAATGTCAGCTCTCTTTTTTTGGTGTATTTATGCTTGACTTTTTTTATGTCTTAGAACGAAGTTATTTCCTTTTTTTTCTTCCCTGTGTACTGTCCTCTGAGAGCATCACCTGAGTGGTGGGATGTGTTGCTTCCATTCTGAAGCTTTAATTCTCCAGGCCAGCCAGTGTAGCAGAGACTTTCTCATATGACTAGATTTAGACCCTAGGTCATTTTCTTCTTTTAGTTATTTCTTTTGTCTGTTAGAAATGAAGACATTTGGCCTTGACTTAGTCTTTTCTGTCTTGCTCCCAGCAGATATGTCACAGAAGATACATTTTTTCTTTCCTCCCACCACCATTATATTGAGCTGGGGAGGGGGGATTATCCCTCCCTCGCTTTTCCTGACATCCGACGCTGCCGAGATATCTGTGTTGATTCCCCATCTCAGGTGCCTAGAGAGATGATCCTGCTGGTGGAAGTTTGCTTTCTGGTTCTCATGGGCGCTTTTCTGGCTCTCTTCCAGTGTAGCGTAAGCACTGTCACCTGCGAAGGGAGCCCTCCAGGATCCAGACGCACTCCTGGGCGTGTGGCGGGCACTGAGCCGAGCGGAAGGCGGCCACGCTCGGAAAAAGGCCAGTGGTGCAGTTTTCTTTTTCCTTTCAGCTGTGGTTTTGTGAAAAACCCTGTGAGAAAGGGGGACTTCTCCAGAGCTCTCCTCAGAACTCCCTCCTTCCCAGACAGTCCCTGTCCCCAGTTCTTCCTAGTAGGAGCCTTCCTGACTGTCCAAGCCTCACGTCTCCAGTCGACCCTTAAGACCAGGAGCATGTATTACTCAGCTTATCCTTTCTCCTCCATGCTCTCCTTTGGATCTTCCCTTCTCAGCCAAGTTATAGAAGGATCGTGTTTTTGCCAAGTGGGGTGAAATGAGAGAAAGAGGAGCGAGGAAAACCAGAGAGGGCGGCAGAGACTAAAAGGCCAGAGAATGATTAAGGAGAGAGAGCAGAAGATTCCTTAGGAAGTCAGAGGCTACCATTTTGGGTTGGATTAAAGGTTAATCCAGAACCACTTAGAGTCAGGGTACAAACCCAGGTTAACCGAACAGGTCTGTCCTTATTCACCTTGGGAAAGGGAACTAGAGAAATTAAATTTCTTAACGAAAATGGCTTTAGAAAGCTAACTTCATACAGCCCACTTGAGAATGTCCCCCTTTGGCCTAACTTCATAGATTGAGTCTTAGTTTAATCTGGAACTGGTCCTTTTCAAGCAAGACAGAATAAAACAGCTCTGTCTGTCTGTGTCTCTTGTATTTTCCCTGCCTTAATCATCCCAAAGTAAGTTATTCAGCTGTTCTAATGCTTTCTAAAGAAATTATGTTAATTTCAGAAAAACTGGAAATCCCCCAACACACACTAAAATTTTTCTTTATGGATATACTTAGTTATACTTCATCAAAAAATATTGTATGATCTCTGTTAAGTGAATATCGGTAAATAAGGTTTTCCTACTTCACAGAAGTCATCAGTGGATCAGGCAGTGGTGTTGATCAGAGTTAAAGTAAGTCAGAGAACTTGAGGGTTTTTCCTGGCTTTTCATCCTGTGAGTTTTATAGAGCACAGAGTTCATCACCCGCACACCACCACTGTCACATCTTGTCAGTGATGCTTCATAGAGCTTTTAAGTAAGGTAAAATTAAACTAACTAAAAATAAAATTAAATTTTATGATATGAAGCTCTTTTATGGCGACTGATATCCTGTATTTCTAATGGGTATATGGTCTAGACAGACTAAACTAGGTTAAATAAAATAATAATTGATATTTTCCCTCTTATATCTCCCGGTAACCTAATGCACATGAGCTCTTTGTCTTTGAATTTGGGGGGTTTCCAAACCAGAGTTAATCATGTCACTGTTTTTGAAACTCTGGGAGCCTGTAGGGAAGAAAATCTATTCTGTTTATCCATTCTGTTTTAAAAATTTGTCTTTAGATGATACTCTTTGAAGATTTTCTTTCCCATTAAAGCTTTTGAACAGAGAATCATGTTTTTCGAACTTTCAAGCTTCTACTTTCCTACGTGGAGGAAATCAACTTTCAGAGAAAATCCATTCTGTAATGCTTGTTGTGGGTATGAATCCCCTGGCTGACTTAGGTTTCTGGACTCCCACATGGATCTTAATCTGATGATCTTTCACTCTCACCATCTTTTACAATCTCAGTGATGTGTGAAGCACGGTGATTGGTGGAAATTGGAGTGTGATCTTTGATAGGTTCCTAGACAAGATGAATTTAAAGATTATGTTAGAATGAAGAGCTCCCAATTATTGTGATCGTCACCAGAGTACGACCACCTCCTGGCACTCAGATGGAAAACATGTATTCACACTAAGCTTTTCTTTAAAAAGAGTGAACTTGAAGTTCTCAGGTTGATGAGAAAGGACCCCTGTGTAGAGTTTGCCTGGTCTTCCTGCTGTAATGACTCTTCTGATCGGTGGGAGTGTGGACTGATGGAGAAGGCCTGCTTCCTTCTCCCTTCTGTGAGCCTCGGCGTGAACCCGACAGCAGTATCTGTGCTTATTGGGAGGAAATTATTCAGATTGGTTTAAGCTTTATAGTCTCCACTCATGTTTCAAACCCTCCTCAAAAAAGTCCTATTTTATACCTCAGTATCTTTTTCACACCTTATGATTAAAGATTTTGTTTATCTTGATCTCATTACTTTGTCCCTGTAGTGATGGTCCAGAAATTGTACTCTTGGCAGGAACATTAAAAATGCGTATCAGAGTGGTCCATGCAAAAATTATTGAAACAGTGCTGTAAAAGAAAGTACTGCGTGGCCTAGGTAATTTGTGACTATGTTTATAGTCATTCTGCAGGGCCTCATATAGGCTCACCAGAATTGGTTGACAGTATCCAGGGCTCTAAGCCTGGGTAGACGGTGACATTCTTAGCAGACTTAGGGCCATAAAGTTAGCATCCGTTGTCACACCAAGTATCTGAAGTCAGAGGAAGTCTGGGAGCCTTACAGAGCATTCCAAGTGCTCTTTCTCTCTCTTTTTTTTTTTTTTTTTTGGCCACAACATGCTGGGATCTTAGTTCCCTGACCAGGGATCGAACCCATACCCCCTGCAGTGGAAGCTCGGAGTCTTAACCACTGGACCGCCAGGGAAGACCCCACACATGCATTTTAGAGTGCTTTTTTCCATTAAACTTGAACATTGGTTGGTATCCAGGAGGTCTTCCTAAATTATGTCTGACTCATCTGTGTTTTAGTCCATTTGGAAAGTTGATTCCCATATCTTTGAGTTGTAGGCACCTACTGTTTATTCTGTTAAAAATGGGTTTTTTAGACTTACCAGAGGCTGAAGTAGCCAGGTGAACCCTAAGAACTAGAATGGGTTTCAGTATCTTCAGAGGTAATTCTGCAGGTGTGAAGTGTTTGCTTGTGATTTAATCGCTTAATAAATGCTTTAGAAAGAATGTGGCGGCTTTTTCAGTGGTCTTGCGAAAATCCTCCTTTCCTGAGTGAAATGATAGGTGCCATAAGGTTGTATCAGTAACTGAAGCTTAAAATAAGGGTGTAATAAGAAAGAGTTAAGAATCTAAGAATTCAGTAAGGTAGCGTAAATTAAAAATACAAAAAATTAAAATATAAAAAACAGTAGCCTTCATGTACACAAACAGTAAAAGGTTAGAAAATATAATGGTGTTTTTTTAAAAACCCTTTACAATAGCAACAGAAAGATTAAATACTTAGGAATAAAATTAACAGGAAACGTGCAAAAATGTATTAGGGGAAGCTTTTTAAACATGCCTGAAAGCCTTCAAAGCAGACATGAAATGGAAAGGTGTGTGCTGTCCTTGGATAGGGCAGCTCAGCATTCTAGATGAGTGAGAAAGGTTGATTCTGAAGTTTATAGAAAAATAAGCTTGGGAGAAATAGCTCCAAAAACACCAAAAAAGGAAAACTGTGAGGAGAGACTAGTTCTACCAGACATTAAAACATTATGTAAAGCCTCTATAATTAAAATAAGCAGTGTGGCACTGGCACACAAATAGGCAAATAGAACTGTGGAATAAAATAGAAAGTCCAGAAGTAGACACGAGTAACTATGGAAATGTAGTATTGATAAAGGTGGCATCTCAAATCATTGGGGTAAAGATGGACCTTTTAATAAAGGTGCTGGGACAATTGGGTAGCCATTTGGAATTAGATCAGTATCTCACACCATACAAAAAATTAGCTTCAAATGATTAGGAATCTAAATATTTAAAACATGAAACCATAAAAGTTTTAGAAGAAAATATGGGTGAATTTTTCTTTATCCTTGGCATAAAGAAAGGCTTTCTAACTATGACTCAAAATCCGGAGGCAGTAAAAGATTGATAAATTTGACTACATTAAAATTTTAATTTTCATGACAAAAAACACCATATAGGGCTTCCCTGGTGGCTCAGTGGTTAAGAATCTGCCTGCCAGTGCAGGGGACATGGGTTCAATCCCTGGTCCGGGAAGATCCCACATGCCACGGAGCAACTAAGCCCGTGCGCCACAACTACTGAGCCTGCGCTTTAGAGCCCGTGAGCCACAACTACTGAAGCCTGTGTGCCTAGAGCCCGTGCTCTGCAACAAGAGACGCCACCGCAACAAGAAGCCCGCGCACTGCAACGAATAGTAGCCCCTGCTCGCCGCAACCAGAGAAAAACCTGCACTCAGCAACAGAGACCCAATGCAGCCTAAAATAAAATAAAATAAAAATAAATTTAAAAAAAAATCATATAAAAAGTCAGTACCAACAAAACAAAATTATACCTAAGCCTATCATATTCAAACTGCAGAAGACCAAAGGCAAAGAGAATATCTTGAAAGGAGTCAGAGGAAAATAGTACCTTACCCACAGAGGAACAAGAATTAACAATTACATTAGACCGCTCTTCAGAAGCCATATAAGCAAGAGAAGAGTGGAGTGAGATATCTCAAATGATGATAGAAAAATATTACCACCTAGAATTCTGTATCCACTGAAATCAGCCTTCGAAACTGAAGCATTAAGACTCTCAGACAAACAAAAATTGAGGGGCTTCATTACTAGCAGACCTGCCCTGCAAGAGATGTGAACAGGAGTTCCTGAGGGAGAAGGGAAATTATACATTAGAAACTTGGATCTCAAAACAAGCTCAGAAGAAATAAATAGAGATGAAATTTTTTTTAAGTCAGAAGACAGCTGACAAAGTCAGAGAAATTTTCACAGCATATACCACAGACAAAAGGATAATATCCTTAATATATAAAGAACTCTTAAAAATTGAGAAACAAAGGACCAAAACCTCAATAGAAAAATGAGGGGGTGGGGAATGGACAGAGAAATCACCCCTCCTCTTAAGTGTCATTAAAAAGGTACTCAAACACACACAAATAGTTTGAAGTCACTCATGATTTAGAGAAATACAAATTAAACAACATTAAGATATCATTTCTCCGCTATCAGACTGGCAAAAATTTTAAAGCACGTTCTGTTGGTGAGGTTGTGGAGAAACACTTTTTTTTTTTTTTTTTTTTTTTATTTTTGGCTGCGTTGGGTCTTTGTTGCTGCGCGCGGGATTTCTCTAGTTGTGGCGAGCCGGGGCTACTCTTCATTGCGGTGTGTGGGCTTCTCATTGCGGTGGCTTCTCTTTGTTGCAGAGTATGGGCTCTAGGTGTGCAGGCTTCAGTAGTTGTGGCACACAGGCTCAGTAGTTGTGGCACGCAGGCTCAGTAGTTGTGGCACGCAGGCTCAGTAGTTGCGGCTCGCAGGCTCTAGAGCGCAGGCTCAGTAGTTGTGGTGCACGGGCTTAGTTGCTCCGCGGCATGTGGGATCTTCCTGGACCAGGGCTCGAACCCGTGTCCCCTGCATTGGCAGGCAGATTCTTAACCACTGCGCCACCAGGGAAGTCCTGGAGAAACACTCTTTAACAGTGCTAGTGGGAATGCACATTGGTGCAGTCCTTCTTGAGGGAAATTTGGCCACACCTGACAACACTACAAATGCACTTACTTTTTTTTTTTTTTTAATAAGAGGCTCTTTTCTTTTTTTCTTTTTTTTTTTAAATTTATTTATTTATTTATTTATGGCTATGTTGCGCAAATGCACTTAATTTTGACCCAGCAGTCCCACTTCTGGGAATCTACCCTGAAGATATACATTTAACAATATAAAAATACATACTGCACACTATTATTTACTGCAACGTTGTTTATAAAAGCACAATAATTGGAAGCAGTCTAACTGCCCATATATAGGAAAATGGCTGAAAATGTATGTGTATCCATACAGTGGTATATTATGCAACCGTAAAAAAGAATAAGGAATCTTGAGGAACTGTTTTGGAATGGTTTCCAGATTATAATGTTAACTGAAAAAAAGCAAAGTGCAAAAGAGTATAATATACTACTTTTCATGTAAACAAGAGGGTACAAGAAAATACACATGTATCTGCTTGTTTATGCAAAAGAAATACAGAAAAGATAAACCAGAAACTGATTGGTTACCTACATGGAGTGGCTGGGGAAAGGATGGAAGGAAGTTAATAGGGATGAGGAGGGAGCAGTGCTTCTTGGAATGTGCCTTTTTGTGTAGCTTTAACTCTGAGAATCATAATAAAGTTTTACATACCCCCCCAAAATAAGTTAATAATTAAAATCAAACAATGGAAGGGTACAATTAGTAACAAATGAACCTAACTGTATTACAGATGAACAGTGTAACTACTACTAGGTGTTGTGGGAGGAAAGAACTAACCTAAGTAACTTTGGAAAATAGTATTTTGGTTTTTTGTTTTTTAAATTTTATTTATCTTTGGCTGCGTTGGGTCTTTGTTACTGCTCACGGGCTTTCTCTAGTTGTGAACAGGGGCTACTCTTCAGTGTGGTGCCTGGGCTTCTCATTGCGGTGGCTTCTCTTGTTGCAGAGCACGGGCTCTAGGTGCTCGGGCTTCAGTAGTTGCGACGCGCAGGCTCAGTAGTTATGATGCATGGGCTTAGTTGCTCCACGGCATGTGGGATCTTCCTGGACCAGGGCTTGAACCCGTGTACCCTGCATTGGCAGGTGGATTCTTAACCACTGCACCACCAGGGAAGTCCCTGGAAAATAGTATTTTGACTGCATATTGTAAGACTCAAGTCAAAAAGAACTGTACGCAGAAATTATACTCCACTTAATATATCTGTTTTTCACAGGAGTTGTGTTAATAGTTCTGTAATTAGTTTCTGTGTATACTAAGATCGAACAAATAAGTAATTTTATTGTAGATAATGAGAGCCAGATTTATCACTATCAGAGAAAGCATTACAAATAAGGAGGACAAGCAGAGTGAACCTTGAGATACTGGATTGGCATTTGAGTTATCAGTAGATAGATGGATGGATCGGCAGGCGGATGGATGGACAGATGTATGTGTAAGCATAGGTTAGTATGCATACATATATGTCGTAGTGCTGTTCTCTGAGGGGGCCTAGGAGCAGTGACATCCCAGAAGCAGTGAGCACACCTAGCGCCCAGATCTTGATTTCTAAATAGCATTCTCCACTAAAAAGCACCAGGGCTCCTTGGAGGAAAAGTTGATACCAGGGTTTAGGCAGAGAAAATACAAGGTGAGCCTAGAATATCCTGTGAGAACAGAATGTAAGGAAGGGCTTGAAAAACGATGGGAGCATGTGGAAAGGCCTGCAAGAAGGTGTGCTGATGGCCACAGTGGAACAGCTGAGCAACAGAACAAATAATGAGAGTGTTGGGTTAAAACTCATGGAGTGAAATGAGTAAGCATGTGTCCACACGGGTCGAAATAAATAAAGGAGACAGGACAGTGCTTCCTTACAAAAGAATTGCAAGTAATTAGTAAGTGTAAAGAGAATAAGAAATACAAAAGCACCACAGGACAAACAACACAGTAATAATTGTTGCAGGCAGGATCCACAGATGGATGCTAAACTCAATCAGTGAGTGTTTGAAGAGAAACAGGATATGAACATAATCTCAAAGTATCTCTCTGAAGATTTTTGTCATTTGTAAAGGGAGAGACAGTACCTTTACAGTGGAAAATCCAGCAGACCCCACATTACCGAGTGGTCATGGTTAACATTACCAATAAGAAAATTTATCAACATTATGATATGCTAAGGACACAGCATCACTTCCCTGATATTCTTGCCAAAAATGAATAACCTCAATCTGATCATGAGGAGACGTCAGTCGAATGAACATCAAGATGTGTTCTACAAAATACTGACCATTACTTATCAAAAGTGGTCGGGTCATAGAAGACAAGGAAAGAATAAGACTGTCACGCATTGGAGGAAACTACTTTAAGTCTAAAAATTATTTCAAAATTAAACATTAAAAAAAATAGGGGGCTTCCCTGGTGGCGCAGTGGTTAAGAATCTGCCTGCCAATGCAGGGCACACGGGTTTGAGCCCTGTTCCGGGAAGATCCCACATGCCACGGAGCAACTAAGCCTGTGTGCCACAACTACTGAGCCTGCGCTCTAGAGCCCGCAAGCCATAACTACTGAGCCTGCGTGCCACAACTACTGAAGCCCGCGTGCTTGGAGCCCGTGCTCCACAACAAGAGAAGCCACCACAATGAGAAGCCTCTGCACTGCAATGAAGAGTAGCCCCCTCTCGCCGCAACTAGAGAAAGCCTGCACGCAGCAATGAAGACCCAACACAGCCAAAAATTAATTAATTAATTTTAAAAATAGGCATAGATCATTTTCAGTAGTTTTTCACCTGCTTACCTGGATAAGCCTTGAACATGGAACATTGCCTGGAACAACTTTTTCCTGATATTAAGCTTTTGTATTGCATAAATACCCTTTGGATGGCTATTTCAGTGGAATCTAATTATGATAGTTAGCACTTACCATGGAAAGTAACTTCAGTTACGTCGATAAGAAAGCCAAACAATGTACTCATGATGGGCAATAAAAATAATAGCACAAGAACTGATTTTTTTTTTTTTTTTTAGTTACGGAATTTTTGTTTTTCTTGTGATGAAAACTTCTAAGATCTAGTCTCAGCAACTTTTCAAATATGCAACATGGTATTATTAACTGTAGTTGACATGCTGCACGTTACTTCCACGTGACTTATTTTATAACTGGAAATTTATACCTTTTGACTCTCTTCACCCATTTTGCCCACCCCCCCATCTCTAGCTTCTGGCAACCACCATTGTGTTCTCTGCGTTTGTGAGCTTGTTTGTTTTGTTTTGTTTTGTTTGTTTTAAATTCCACATATAAGTGAGATCATATGGTATTTGTCTTTCTCTGTCTGACTTACTTTACTTAGCATAATGCCCTCAAGGTCCATCTGTAGTGTTGTAAGTGGCAAGATTTCATTCTTCTTTGTGGTTAACTAATATCCCATTTTGTGTGTGTGTGTGTGTGCGTGTGCGTGTGTGTATCTGTACTCACATACATATACATACATACCACGTACATATTCTTTATGCACTCACCTATCGGTGGACACTTGGGTTGTTTCCATATCTTGGCTATTGTAAATAGTACTGCGATGAACACGAGGTGCATATATCTTTTTGAGTTAGTATTTTCGTTTTCTTTGGATAAACACCCAGAAGTGGAATTGCTGCCTTAAATGGTAGCTCTATTTTTAATTTTTTGAGGAACCTCCATACTGTTTTTCATAGTGGCTGCACCATTTTGCATTTCCACCAACAATGCACAAAGGTTCCCTTTTCTGCACATTCTTGTCAACACTTTTTATCGCTTATCCTTTTTTTTTTTAATATGTATTTATTTACTTATTTGGTTGTGCTGGGTGTTAGTTGTGGCAGGCAGGCTCCTTAGTTGTGGCTCCAGGGCTACTTAGTTGTGGCATGCGAACTCTTAGTTATGGCATGCATGTGGGATCTAGTTCCCTGACCAGGGATCGAACCCACACCCCCTGTCTTATCCCCTGCACCACGAGGGAAGTCCCGTTATTGCTTATCTTTTTGATAATAGCCATTGTGACAGGTGTGAGTTTATCTCATTGTGATTTTGATTTGCATTTCCCTGATAATTGGCGTTGTTCAGCATCTTTTTCCTGTGTCTGTTGGCCAACTCTAGGTCTTTAGAACAGTGTATATTCAGGTCCTCTGCCCATTTTAAAATCCAGTTTTATTTGCTGTTGAATTGTATGAGTTCTTCATATATTTTGTATATTAAACCCTTAACAGATACATGGTTTGCAAATATGTTCTCCCATTCGGTAGGTTGCTTTTGTATTTGGTTGATGGTTTCCTTTGTTGTGCAGAGCTTTTTAGTTTGATGTAGTCTCACTTGTTTTTGTTTTTGTTGTCTTTAATCTTGGTGTCAAATGAAAAAAAAAAATCACTAAAACCAATGTCAAGGAACTTACTGCCTGTGGTTCCTTCAAGGAGTTTTATGATTTCAGGTCTTTTACATTCAAATCTTTAATCCATTTTGAATTGATTTTTGTGTATGGTGTGAGATAATGGTCCAGTTTCATTCTTTTGCATGTGGCTGTTCAGTTTTCCCAGCACCATTTGTTGAAGAGTCTCTCCTTTCCCCGTTGTATATTTTTGGCTCCTTTGTCATAAATTAACTGACCATGTATGTGTGGGTTTATTTTTACGCTCTCTATTCTCTTTCATTGATCTGTATGTCTGTTTCTATGCCAATACCACACTGTTTTGATTACTACAGTTTTGTAATACAATTTAAAATCAGGGAGCGTGATGCCTCTAACTTTATTCTTTCTCAGGATTGCTTTGGCTGTTTGGGTCATTTGTGGTTCCATGCTGATTTTAGAATTGTTTGTTCTGTTTCTGTGGAAAGCGCCATTGGAATTTGGATAGGGATTGCCACAGCAGCTCAGGGCCCAGGCTTTAACCCCACTGATCATAGCTCTCAAGTGGGACGGTGAGCCTGTTGTAACCTGTGCACCTGCCATGACCAAGCAGTTCTGAAAGCTGCTGTCCATTCTCAAAAAACTGCTGTCCAGTAGGAAGAATGAGTCACATGAAGGTTTTAATCATCTAGTAGCTAAAGGGTAAAAAAGAAACAGGTAAAATTCATTTTTAATACTGTAATCATTTAACCAAATGTGTGCAGTGTATTATTTCAATATGTAATCGATATAAACTTTACTAAAATATTCCACAGTATTTTGTTTCATACTGCGTTTGCAGTCTGGTGCATGTCTTACATTTCCAGCACGTGTCAGTTCTCGGAGGCCGCATTTCAGGTCCTCAGTAGCCACTTGTAGCTGATGGCTGCCATATTGGATCGCGCAGCCCTGGAAGGCAAGATGCGAAAATTAGGATGCGCTCTTGGTCTTACATTCTGCTTCCTCTTTTCACAAATACATATTTGATAATTTACTCCTTTGCAAGTATAAATTAGATCTAAATTCAAACTTTTTTTCTTGTGGTAAAATACACTTAATATAAAATTTATCATCTTAACCTTCTTGAAGTGCACAGTTCAGTGGTATTAAATACATTCACATTGTTGTACAGCCCTCACTGCCAACTATCCCCATTTCTTCTTGTAAAACTGAAACTCGATACTCGTTAAACAGTACCTTTCCAATTCCCCCTCCCCCAGCCTCTGGCAGTCACCATTCTACTCTCTGTCTTTATGATTTTCACTACTGTAAGTACCTCATGTAAGTGGGTACATACGTACTTGTCTTTTTGTGACTGGCTTGTTCCACTTCGCGTACTGTCCTCAGGGTTCATCCATTAGAGCAGTTGTTTTAGCCTATTGCAGAATTTCCTTCCTTTTAAAGGCTGAGTAATATTCCATTGTACAGGGCTTCCCTGGTGGCACAGTGGTTAAGAATCTGCCTCCCAATGCAGGGGACACGGGTTCGAGCCCTGGTCTGGGAAGATCCCACATGCCGCGGAGCAACTAAGCCCATGAGCCACAACTACTGAGCCTGCACATCTGGAGCCTGTGCTCCGCAGCGGGAGAGGCCACGACAGTGAGAGGCCCACTCACCACGATGAAGAGTGGCCCCCACTCGCCGCAACTGGAGAAAGCCCTCGCACAGAAACGAAAACCCAACACAGCCAAAAATAAATAAATAAATTTATTTTAAAAAAAATTCCATTGTACATATAGACCACATTTTGCTTATCCATTCATCTGTCGATGGTCACTTGGGTTGCTTCCACATTTTAGCTATTATGAAATATGCTGCTGTGAACATGGCATACAAATAAATATCTCTTCAAGACACTGCTTGCATTTCTTTCGGGTATATATCCGTAAGTGGAATTTGCTGGATCATATAGTAATTCTATTTAAAAATTTTTAAGGAGCCACCGCTGTACTGTTCTCCACAGCGGCTGTACCCTTTTGCATTCTCACTAACAGTGCACAAGGGTTCCAGTTTCTCCACATCCTCTCCAGTGGCAGTTTTCTGTTTTTTTGATAGTGGCCATCCTAATGTATGTGAGGTGGTACCTCAGTTTTGCTTTTCATTTCCCTAATGATTAGTGATGTTGAGCATCTTTTCATGTGCTTTTTGGCCTTCATATATCTTTGGAGAAATGTCTATTCAAGTCTTATGCCCATCATTTAATTGGGTCATTTTGTTGTTGTTGAGTGATAGAATTTCTTTATATAACTGGATGTTAATGGCTTATTACATACCTATTTGCAAGTTTTCCCATTCTGTGGGTAGCTGCTTTACTCTGCTGATAGTGTCCTATGATGCACAACATTTTTTAATTTTCATGAAGTCTAGTTTGTCTAGTTTTTCTTTTGTTACCCGTGCCTTTGGCGTCACATCCAAGAAATGATTGCCAAATCTAATGTCATGATGTCATGAAGCTTTTGTCCTATGTTTTCTTCTAAGAGTTTCATTGTTTTAGGCCTTATTAGGTCCTTGACCCATTTTGAGTTAATTTTTGTATATGGTGTGAGGTAAGGGTCCAACTTACTCCTTTCGCACATGGATATCCAGTTGTCCCAGCACCATTTGTTGAAAAGACTGTTCTTTCCGCGTTGAGTGATCTGTTCCGTTGATCTGTATGACCGTCTTTATGTCAGTACCGCACTGTATTGATTGCTGTAGATTTGTGTGAGTCCTCCAGTTCTGGTCTTCTTTTTCAAGATTATTTTGGCTATTTGGGGTCCCTTGAGATTCCATATGAATTTCGGGTGGGTTTTTCTATTTCTGCAAAAAGACGTCATTGGGATTTTGATAGGGATTGCACTGAAGGATCTAAATTTTAATTTGGGAGTCAGAGTTGTTTGTAGCCTCCCAATGTGCATTTTGAGATTACTGCTTACGTTGCTTGTTAGAAACTGCTCACTTATGACAGTTGTATTTTTAGGACTAAGCCTGTGAAGGCCAGATTTTCTTAGACTTAATCATCTCTTCTCTGGTGGTGTATATCTGGACAACTCCTGAAGTCTCACCTTTTAATTTTCCTTTGGGGTTAGATAGCAGTGGTTTTGGGTTAGATACTATGTGCATCGCTACCTTGGAAGGCAAGACGGCTTTGCAGCGATTGGAGGAAGTGAGAGGTGCTGGACTGTTCATCGCGAGCAGCCCTGCCCTGCTTCTCTTGCTTAGAGGAGCCAATCTGAGCAGTCATCAGTACTCTTGGAGCCACTGAATCAAGCTCCTCTGAAATCTTTCCTGTTGGCATCAGGGTTAGAGCTCAGTAAACCGCTATGGCTTTCCTGGGCGCTCTTGGACTCACAATAGACTTTTCCCTTCCAGAATTTGGTGTTCACCTGGCAGAGCTGACCGTAGATCCCCAGGGGGCATTGGCGATCCGTCAGGTAAGTTGAGACTGATTGGCCCAGTTTATAAGTAATTTCCCTTTACTTGGTGGTGAAACTTTCTTATGGGAAAGTGAAAGAATAAGGCCACTTTATAAATAACTTAGAATTTTATACCAGATTTAGATAGACTTCAGATGAATATATCGGGCCGTGTGTATGGTTTGTATGTGTGAAGAGAGTCCTTTTCTTGCTGTGCTCCTTGGCTTACTCTTTTCACAGCTGGCATCAGTCATCTTGAAACAGTACGTGGAGACTCACTGGTGTGCCCAGTCGGAGAGGTTCAGGCCTCCTGAGACCACAGAAAGGGTGAGGAGAGGTACTCGACTTGTCTGCCTGTGGAGATGTGCGGGCCGTTCTGTGACCACGAGGAGCTATCAGAAGGCCGTGGAGTGACTGGTAGCTGGCACTGTGGGAGCCATGTTACAGATGAGAGAGCTCGAGTGCCAGACGGACCTGGGTGCAGGCGCCAGTTTGCCTTTTACTAGCTATGAAATACTCAAAAAATATTTTAACTTGTAAGCTTCAATTTCCTAAATATCTAAAATGCCCCCTTTAAAGAGTTGTTTGAGGGTTACATGAAATAATGTTTCTGCTTAGTCCAGTGCTGTGCAACCACGCTGGGCCCCCAGGAAATTCCGAGGTATAAGGTCTAGAGCAGCACCGTCCATTGGAGCTTCCTGCCGTTGTGGAAACGTTCTGTGTCTATGCTGTCCAGGACAGCTGCTGGTCACGTGTGGGTGCTGAGCACTTAAAATGTGGCTAGGGCAACTGATGAGCTGAATTGTTAACTTCATTTAATTTTAATTAATTTACATTGAAATGGCCGCATGTAGCTGGTAGCTACCATAATGGACAGCATAAGTTTAGAGACCTAGTTAAACTCTCTGGATGAATTACTTGTCCAGTTGGTGTATTGGAGTTTTCCATAGATATGCAGTGTCTTGTACACATTGCTTTTCCAGCACGTGAACTGGATAGGACTCTGCCGCTCACTTATAACCTGGTCTAAGGGCAGGTGGGCTTTTCTCCTCTCCAGGCAAAAATTGTCATCCGGGAGCTGTTGCCCAATGGCTTGAGAGAGTCGATAAGCAAGGTGCGCTCCAGCGTGGCCTATGCGGTCTCAGCCATCGCTCACTGGGACTGGCCTGAAGCCTGGCCCCAGCTCTTCAACCTGCTCATGGGGATGCTGGTGAGCGGAGACTTAAACGCAGTCCACGGCGCCATGCGAGTGCTTACAGGTACTGGAAACCATCCGCTGCTTTTGCTCCTTGGACCCCACGCGTCGCCCTCCCTGCTGCGCCTCCTCCCAGCTCCCAGCTCCCACCTCCACGGCTGTCCTCCCGAATCAGTGGCCCTTCCCAGGGGACGAAGTTGGTGTTGTGCTTCTGCCGCTGCCAGCCCTCCCACTCAGGAAAGGGCCAAGTGTGGCGGTTAAGCACGCAGACTTCAGTTCACAGTCTGGCTTAACCTTGACCCAACCTACTTCGTCTCTGGAGCTTTGAGTTTCCTTGTGTGTAAAATTCCGGTAATGATGGTATCCACCTCAAAGGAACATTTGGTGGTATAGTGAGCTAGTCTATGTAAAGTGACCTGTGGTAGCACACAGTGGATTTTAGCCATTATGATTATCATCATTATTATATATTATTTTTCTACTTGGTTCAACCAAGGCAAAGTTAAGAATAGTCAAGTTGAATTTTTATGGAGGTATAAGAAAGAAGATAAAAACAGTCCCACTCTACAATCCTGATCTTCGTTTGGCCAGCTTAGAAAAATATGTAGTCTTTGGTGTCTTTTCTTTCTTTCTGTTCTGAGAGGTTGAGAGAAATACTTGGACTTTGAGTCCAAGGAGACTTAGTGAACAGCTCTCCTAAGCTTGGCTGACCTATCAGCCCCTCACAGGACCTGTCCTTAAGTACCCCCAGGTGTGGCCTGAGTCTCCCAGTCTCTTGCAAATTCTGCCCTGCTTCCTGTCCCCCATGTGGGGTCACTGCTCTCCTTTGCTTTCAGGGAATCCTTATGTGGACCTTAGCCACTGGGTACTGATCTGTTAGAAACCACATTGCTTTCTGTTTATATAAGTTTGCGAGGGGCTTCCCTGGTGGCGCAGTGGTTGAGAATCTGCCTGCCAATGCAGGGGACACGGGTTCGAGCCCTGGTCTGGGAAGATCTCACATGCCACGGAGCAACTAGGCCCGTGAGCCACAATTACTGAGCCTGCGTGTCTGGAGCCTGTGCTCCACAAGAGAGGCCGCGACAGTGAGAGGCCCGCGCACCGCGATGAAGAGTGGCCCCCACTTGCCACAACTAGAGAAAGCCCTCGCACAGAAACGAAGACCCAACACAGCCATAAATAAATAAATAAATAAATAATAAAAATTTAAAAAAAAAAAAAAAAAAAAAGAAGTTTGCGAAAGTCTCACGCCTGTCTTACCTCCTTCTCCGTGATCTGCTAGCTTACCTGAAAGGTATTCTTACATAGTTAGGAATGCCGCTTCAACCTTTTCTGAGTGTCAGTCAGTTTACTAAACTGATTTGGGCATTTGGGCCCAATTTTACTAGTCCATCTAATATTGATAGTAGATAATACCAGTTCTATGTCCAAAAGCAAATCACCCCTCTCCTTTTGTTTCAGACCCCCTCTTCCTGTGCCCCAGCTGCCTTTTTGCACCACCCAGTGCATTTTTATTGATTACATGTGACAGGTGCTCAGGGCATAGAGCTGACCTACTGAAAAGGTCAAATGCTCCTTGCTCAGACGTTCCCTGCCCTGCTTATCGCCCTTGTTTCTCTTGTACGGCGTATTATTCAGGTGACTTCTCCTACCCCTCTCCGTGGAATGAGCCTTCTAGGATTCTTTATTTACAAGCTCGTGATGCCAAAATATCAATTAACAGACCTGTTTTCTACTAAGGAAAGGAAGCCTATTCCCTTCCAGTCTTCCAACAGAAAGTTCAGCTTCTTCTTTAAAAACCTGGAGAAAAAAATAGTTGTACTTTTGTATATACAGTTGGCTTGCTCAAGAGCCCTTGGTGTGCTTGACTAAGGAAATCATTGTTCGGTGAGAAGACCTTTCTGTCAGCCACAGGGAAGAGCTGGGGAAGTGTGTTCTCCCGCACGCGGGTCGCTGCCAGCCTCCACTGCCCAGTAGCTGCTCCGCGCGCCTTCACGCGAGGCTGGGCCGCACTCCGGCAGCTGCGGCTCCGGTGTGCGTGCAGGGGGCAGGGTACCGGGGTGTGGGCAGGAGCCCAGCAGGAGGATGGGTCTGATTCTCGTCAGGGCTGTTTAAGGTACTGTCCCAGTCTCTCTCATTTAATAAGGCTTCCCACTAAACTTAGCTGTCTGTAAACGACAGCTAAGGCTAATGGTGTGAAGGAAATGCAAACACAGCCGCCAGGAGTTGAAATGAGTGATCCATGAGCCTCAGCTTTCTCTTTGCTCTCAAGGAGCTTTGGAGACTGATGTCGCTGGCGTCCCATGCTTTTTCTGACCTGATGAGTGACTCCAGAAAACTTATTTTGGACTTAAGCTTGTAAAGTGTTGATAAATTGAGTCTATCAAGAATGGTCATGAGAGTAGTGAATGTGGTTGGTTAAGCAGCAGATAAATGAGAGGACACTGGGACTCGAGGGCTTGTATTCCATGCTCAGCGACACAATCCAGAGCCCTGCTCGCTGTCTCGGTGCCTTGTGAGGTTTTGGAAGTGAAGGGAAAGCTAGGACCCACATTTGCCTCACCTTCCTCAAGTCTCATTCCGCGGCCAGGGTGCTCTTTGCCGCCTTCACGGGGTATAAACCCCCTTCTCTTCCTCTGAACAGTGGCCTGACCTCTAGGTCAGTAGGCATCGTCCCCATCTGCAGGGTGGAGCTCAAGCCAGGTAAGTCTGCACAGACTTTACTGTGTGCGTCAGAACAGCTTCTTGGGCAGGGTATTGAAAGTGGAACAAAGGTGAGACGCCTCCAAGTGCACCTGGATGGTGACAGTGGGCACAAACTAGATTAATTCCGAATTTTCCTAAGGCAGCCTCACGAGGATTTTTACACAGTTCCGTTACAGGTTTTCTTTCTTACTCTCGTGTATTCTCCTTTATCTCTGCGTTCTCTTTCCCTTCTAACCAATGATTGGCACTACTTCCGTACGCCAGGGTAAGTCTCCCAGCCAGCGTCTTTCCCTGTGTGCCGCCTAGAAGCAGTTCAACAATTGTCACACGGAATGTCTTTGTAAAGCGGGGCTTTCTTCTCTGTAGAGTTCACTCGAGAAGTCACAGACACCCAGATGCCGCTGGTTGCTCCTGTCATTCTCCCAGAGATGTACAAGATCTTCACCATGGCCGAGGTACGAGTCTCAGCTGCGCCGTCCAGCAGGCAGAGCTGCTCGGGCTCTGGCCGGCCGCCCCCGCTCAGGGGGAGCCCGTTGTGTTGGCTGCCGATCCCCAAACCTGAAGACAGGAACTGACAAAGCCTGAGCTGGGATGATACTCAGGCCTTCACTTACAACTACGAGGACAACCTGTGATGAGAGAGTGAAGTAGCTGCAGTCTCTCCTCACATATCACCCTGCTGCCTGGGTGCTGCCTTGGCCTCTCCCCAGGCAGCCCACCCGAGCCGGCCCACCTCAGCCGAGTACTTGGAAACAAGTCTACCCCTGCACTGCACCCGATAAGCCCTTACTTTACTCTGTATGCCTTTGGTTAAGCTACTCCTCTCCGTCCCCAGCCAAGGGCTGTGTTTTGAAAGAAATACGTTGACCGTGTTGGGGTTTCAAGCCGTACCCAGCTTCGTATTTTTGTCAAATTAACCCACAGAGGCCTATATATAAGGCTGATTCTAATAAGTTCTGACATCGTGCTGCCTTTCATTCTCTGGATTACAGAAGAAGTCTGTCTCCTGGACATGAGTGATTGACATTTCCTGTCTCTCTAGGGGATCCAGTCCCATGTCAGGATTGAGTAGTCACAGTTTAGTCACACACACACGCGCGCACGCACGCACGCACACCCACCAGTCTCATGGCTACACTGTAACTTGTTTCCAGGTGTATGGTATTCGAACCCGTTCCCGAGCCGTGGAGATTTTTACCACTTGTGCCCATATGATCTGTAACATGGAGGAACTGGAGAAGGTGAGTGAGCCTTTAGGTTGGTGACAGACAGCCTGCCTAGAGGTCTTCAGCACAGCAGCGCCGGGACGGACACTCGCCGTGTTGTGGATGCAGTGAATGTTCTGGTTAAATTCCTCGTCTGCATGTAGCTTAGTTTCCTTTCGTCTGAGCCTTATTTTTTCTAACACCCCCTCCTGCATCCTTTTCACGCTAGTCATCACCCAGAACTTCACTGCTCTTTTATCTGTCTCCCATGTGGAACCAGCTAGCTGAAAAATACCAGTCCCTGGGATTGAGAACCTGGCCTTATGTAGTAGCTTTGCAGAAGCTCCTGGTGAGGGGCTGCCGGTGTTGGATACGGACACAGCAGGCCTTGGGGACACCCCCAGTGACCTTGGGGACACGACCTTCTGACTGAGGCCCGAGCCTGAAGGGGTCTGGAAACAGCGTGGGTCTCGGTGTTTGGTGCGTGCACTGAGCCGTGATTCAGTCTGCGTCCAGTACTGACTCTGGTTTCTGCCGCCAGGGTGCGGCCAAAGTCCTGATCTTCCCTGTGGTGCAGCAGTTCACAGAGGCCTTCGTCCAGGCCCTCCAGATACCAGACGGCCCCACGTCTGACAGCGGGTTTAAGATGGAAGTCCTGAAGGTAAACATTTACTGCGATGGAGATGCGGGGGGTTTGAAGAGTGGTCTGAAATCAGTGATTTTTCTCCCATATCACTTGTAACTCTTGGGGTTTTTTCTCTTTAACTTCTCAGGCAGTGACAGCCCTGGTGAAAAACTTCCCAAAGCACATGGTGTCCTCCATGCAGCAAATTCTGCCTATTGTTTGGAACACCCTAACTGAAAGTGCAGCTTTATATCCTTTCCAGAAGGTTGAAGGGACCTGCCACCCCCATAGTTGGGAATCTAGCTTTGGGTCTTAATGTTCATGTGGTTCCACTTTCTTAAAATGTCTACTCCTAGTGTTGGAGTGTACAGCATTCCCTTGTAGAGTATGTCTAAAGCAGACTCCAGATTCTGTTTCTTTACTCTTCATTGTACTTATGTGAGGACAGAAGTAAATTACACAGAGGAAGTAGAAGATCCTGTGGATTCTGATGGTATGTGGTGTGTCTAATCTCAACAGGTGTACCACTTAGTGGGAAAGGGAGCCAGTAAAAGACAGAACAGAGGCAGGAACTTAGAGGCTTCATGCTCTTAAGAGAGTGCTCTCACCAAGTTTCCTCTAAGTGTATTAGATGTGGGGAAATGAGAAGTTGAAAATCATTGATCTGTTCCTCATGGGCATTTGTGTAAGTCTCATGAAATTGTAGAATTTCTGAGTGGAAAATGTGTTCAGTGTTTCTGATTCTTTTTTTTTTTGGAGGGGGGGGGTGCCTCACTGCATGGCTTTTGGGATCCAGTTCCCTGACCAGGGATTGAACCCACACCCTCGGCCGTGAAAGCGCTGAGTCCTAATCACTGGACCGCCAGGGAATTCCCTGATTCTTTTACTTGAAAAACCAAAGTGTACTTAATAGCCTCAAGTTCCTTTCTTTGACTCCTCAGCCCCTTCTTCCATTCCCTGGAGAATAATAATTAGCAAGTGCTTTAACTATTCATTAACTTACAGAGATGATGTAGTTCCTTTCCAGCATCTGTGCTTTCCTTTTGCTTTCTTGTTATTAAAAGCTTCTCTTGTGTGTTTCCTGTAGGCGAAGTCCTGGGCTTTGAAAATCTCGTCTTTAGCATTTTTGAATTTGTCCATGCTCTCCTGGAAAATAGCAAATTCAAAAGCACTGTCAAGAAGGCCTTGCCTGAGTTGATTTACTATCTCATCCTGTACATGCAGATCACCGAGGAGCAGGTAACAACGTGTGGGAGACGGTGACCGGCTTGCATTCAGAGAGTGCAGCCTGCATGTGGGGTCTAAGTCAGGCGAGCAACTGATTTTGAAAAATAGACACCTGAAAAGTAACTTCATGGGAAGTTCTAGAAAGCTTTGATGTCATTATATTGCCGAATCCCTGGGTGTTGGGGTTTTATCAACTCCTGTACTAGGTAATTGGGCTTTCAGAGTACTAATACTTTTACATCTATAGGACCGCCAACCAAAGGCCCAGATATCCAGAAGAGCCTACCTTTCTCTATAAATAGTGAGATATAATAGAGTGCAGATCATTAGCCTGGTTGGTGAATCATTAGACCAGAAAAGAGCATTAAAAAATATGATAATGCCTGTCTCGTATGAACAACACAAGAATGGACATGATTTTCCATTGAATACCCATCAGACCTACTAGACTCAGCAAATTGACGTACCTGGAGGTAACAGCCAGCTACAGTAGGAGGCGCCAGCAGTCAGCCACCTACTGCAGCGGCCTTTGCTGCTCAGCTCATTAAAGGGTGCGCTTCTCTGCATCAAAAAGAGTAGCAGTCTGTTCAAGACAAAAACAAAAGGCTGAACCATTCCAGTGTGTGGATGAAAAGAGGGAACATATGGACCAGATGGGAGCCTCAGAGAGACCTCACTTCATCATCCTTTCAGATCAAAGTGTGGACAGCCAACCCCCAGCAGTTTGTGGAAGATGAAGATGATGATACTTTCTCCTATACTGTTAGGATCGCAGCCCAAGACTTGTTGCTGGTAAGAGGGCCCCCTTGATACTTCAGCCAAATGATCCTGAGCTATTCCTCTTCTTTCTAGATCTCTAACCCAAGCTGAGCAGTGTTGTTGGGTGACTTTGTCTTAGACTTTTGGGGGATAAGAAGAACACCTCGAATGAAGTCTGAGACTCAGGAGTTCCAAAGTCATTGCTCCCAGTTCTGATTTACGTGTAAATATTAGGTGTAAAAATTGTGCAGAGGATAGTGTTCTAATGAGTAAGGGTGGTTGAATCAGGAACTTTTCAGTTTAATTCACTCTTCAGCAAGAATCTGTAGCTCAAACTAGAGGTTGGCAAATTAAAAAAACTTCGATTGCTGAGAGGTTGAACACCCAGACGGCTGCTCATGTTTCTTTGGCTCTGACTGGAGCACAGGACTGTCTCCAGGCTGAGGGTCTGTGAAGAAGCTGCCGCCTGCCGCCTGTCAGGTGCGAGGCTTGTTCTCGTTGTTTCCTTGTTGGTGAGCACTCCTTGTTATCCTGCGGTGTTTCTAAGGCCCCTAGGAAAGACCGCACCAAGTTTCAGCTAGTAGATTAGCCTTGTATTCCCACAGTCAGGCTCCCAGAGAATAAATATCTGGTCCTCTGCCATCCAAAGCTGAATCTCTCATTGACCCCTTAGGCTCTGCTGAATGTAGCCAAAGGGAGCTGTCCATTTCGTGAGCTTCACAGTGCTCGGGCACTGCGGAAATATGGATACTACTTTAACGTAGAGACCTTAATGCAATTAGGGGCTGTGTTCTGAATGTACCTAATTGGGCTTAGCCATGTGTATGTGAAGGAGTTGGAACCATTCAGTGTGCAATGAAGCTTGCAGTTTAATTTGCACAGAAACATTTGTTAGCGCCTCTCCTCCCACCAGGCTGTGGCCACTGATTTCCAGAATGAGAGCGCAGCAGCCCTGGCCGCCGCAGCAACTCGGCATTTACAGGAAGCTGAGCACACCAAGAATGGCGGCACCGGACACTGGTGAGAGTGGGCGGCGGGCGTCCCACTGAGGGACGTGCTCTGGGCGTCAGGTCGGAGGCAGGCGCGTCCTTGCTTTGCATTATCTGTTTTAAAGCAGTTCTTCCCATCCTTAAAACAGTTGGCTAAGATGCTTTTATTTTACCCCGTTTTAAAAAGGTTTGAAAGGAAGGACTTTTGCTTTGTTTTTAATTAGAAAAACCTGTTATTATTAAATTACACTGTTTTCAGTTATAGGTTTAGATCGGAAGAGCAGCTCAGTGCACTTTGAGGTCAGGCTGTGCTGAAATGCCCTTTCCTGAATTGGCTTCCCTCAAGCGTCTGTCTCTTTGGCCGTGGGTTTGTGTGACCAGGCTGTGGTGTCCCTTTGGCAGGTGGAAGATCCATGAGGCATGCATGTTGGCCCTCGGCTCGGTGAAGTCCATCATCACCGACAGTGTGAAGAATGGCAGGATCCCCTTCGACATGCATGGCTTCCTGACCAACGTTGTCCTTGCAGACCTCAACCTCTCAGGTAGGTTTCAGCACCATTCTTAGGCCCACCATCAGCTCAGTTCTGTTGTTCACTTAGGCAGGTAAACCTCGGGGTGAACATTCTTCTTCCACCCTAGAGCTTGAGCTCGTCTGAACCTCTAAACTGCCCAGAGACCTTGACTCAAGCTTCACCAACTGAGAGGCTAGGATTGCCTTGTTCATGGTTCTTCCATGCTGTTCTCTCACACTGTTGTCCCAATCAGCGCTCAAGTCCCGGATGTTTTCTGGAGTCTGAATAGAGTGCAGATTTGGCTGCTCTGCCTTGAGAACTCTGGTGCAAACTCTGTCATTGCAAAGTCCCCACGCCCTCAGGCAGCCTGTGTATGGTTCACCCTTTCTGTGTGCTTCTTGTCAGTTTTCTCAGGCTCTTCTGTCTACATGATTAAAGTGTCCGTTCTCATGTCCACGTTCGCTACTAGCCTTAAAAAGTAGCCTCGACTAGGTGAGCCTGATTTCTCAGCACCGCAGGGCAGCGGCTGAGAGGTGGCGTTGTCTCTGTGTGACGATCTCTGTGCCTTGTTCTCACCCTCAGAGCCCCCAGTGCTGTCTCTGCTTCCTCCCTGAGTACTTAAGTCATGGGACCCCTGCGTCGTCGATGCCGTGTCAGTCCACTCACTGCTTCCTCTCCATAGGATGCCCTCTGGGTAGCTTAAACCATTGGAAAATGTTCTCCACTTCTCCTTAGGCCAGCTGTTATAGGGCATCTCAGGCCGGAGTCACAGAATTAAAATGGTTGAGCATCCAGAGCTCAGGACCCACTGAGCATGTTCCTATTTATTCTGCATTTACCACGTGCTGCATTATGTTGTGGTTGACAAATATGTTTTCTTCTACTAGAATGTAAAATATTTGAGTACAAGCCATGTCTAATATATCCTTTTGCCCCACAGTGCCTGGCACCTAATGGACATAGTATAATCACGTGTTGAATGACAGTGTTGGAATTTCTCAAACCCACTGCATATTTTTTGTAGAACTTGCCCTAGCAAAGCTTTTCTGTACAAGCCATTCTCAAACTTTTTGGTCTCAGGACCCCTTTACACTTTTAAAAATTATCAGTGATCCCAAGGAGATTTTTTTTGTGAGTGACATGTAGCAGTATTTAACATATTAGAAATTAAAACTGAGAAGCTTTCAAAATATAAGAAATGCAAGCATACGTTCCATTAGCTGTCAGAGCCATGGTGTCACACATCAGTAACCTCTGGAAAATTCTACTGTATACTCGAGTAGGAATGAGAATGATAAAAGACAAATAATGTCTTGGTATTGCTATGAAAAGAGTTTTAACTTTTGGGACTTCCAGGCGTTCCTGGATGGTACTCTCCATTATATGAATTAGTATGTAATTATTTGGCACCGTTTGCTAGGTTCTGTTGAATAGGTCCTATCAACTAAATGTTTATTGTACAGGTAACTGAGTTAAGCCCTATGACAGCTGAATATAGTCTCTGTCCTCAAGCATCTTATAACAGGCAGGGGGTAGTATTCCTTACACCAGTGCCTAGAATATCAAAAAATATACTTGTATCATGTTAGAAAGCTAAGGACGTGGGCTTAACGTGGCAGAGATAGTTAGGATTACTTCAGCCCAAGAGATCGGTTAGATAATGCAAGGAGAGGTGAGTGTAAACAAAGCACAGAAATGGCAAAGTCAGATGTTGACTTCCTAGGGAGGGGTGTGTGCCTGAGTTTGGAAGGCACAAAGGGAAATCAGAGGTAATGCTAGAGTCACTGATCTGAGAGGTCCTTGAATGCCGTGCGAATTTAGATGGGCTTTATTGGGTAGGCTGTGGAATTCGTTGACATTTTAAATAAAAGCATGACAGAGCTATAATTTATAGTATTCCAGTAGTGGTCCGAGAGTAGGAAAAAACTGGCCGTGGAGAAGCCATCTAGAGGGCTGACTAGCAGTGCGGTAAGGGGTGGTGGGAGCTGTGGCGGGAACAAGGGTGGGGGCTTTGTAGTCTAGGAATAGTCAAAATGTACTTTGCACATAGTGAAAACTGAGACTAGGGAAATGATTCTGTGCCATAGGTCATACATTTGCTTTTATCTTTCAAGATCATGCTTTTTCTCTCCATTACGTATGTATGTTTGGTGGTATTCAGTTACTGCAACAAACTGAGGAATAGAGGTGGGGAGGAGGGCGGGCAGTAGCAGAAACTTGTATTGTCCAGCCCCTAACTGCTCTCTCTTCCTCCCAGTGTCTCCTTTCCTCTTGGGCCGGGCCCTTTGGGCTGCCAGTCGGTTCACTGTTGCTATGTCCCCTGAATTGATCCAGCAGTTTCTTCAGGCAACAGTTAGTGGTCTTCATGAGACACAACCCCCATCAGTTCGAATTTCTGCAGTGAGAGCCATCTGGGGGTGAGTACACCACCTTAGGACAACGGAAACAGTTTTAAGAGAAAGTTGCTCAGGGTAGAAGTCCCAAACAGCAGCTGTCCAGTGGACTGTGTTGCTTGGAAATTTCTGAAGATCTCCTGCAGAGTGGATTCTGGAAGGACAGGGAAAGAAACCATACCAGAAACAAGGCTTCTGTGAGTCCCGGATACACCCTGTGCCCTTTCACTCCTCGCTCCTTTCCACTTCACTCCAGCTCTGGAGTCATCTAGACCAACTCCCTGTCTTACAGAGAAGCAGAGCCTGAGGCTCCGAGAGATAACTAACTTGCCTAGGGTCGCACAGCAGCGGGTCATAGAAGCGGGCTTAGAGTCATTTGGTTGATTGATTGCCTCTGTATTGGAAACCAAATTTGGGATAATGTAGCCTGGAAACACTGCTTATTTTTTCCCAATTTTACTTCTCTTTGTCACAGCTAGTGTACTAGTGGCTCTATTAGTCCTTTATTTATATTCCTTCTCAGACCACAGGGAGTATTGATGTTTTCAGGAGTATTTTCAAGTCCAAACTTAAGAGTCTCAGTTGAATCCTAAGAATTGCTTGAAACCCTAAAAACGCAGAGTTCACCTCCCACCTGCCTGCGCTACCTCCTTACCTTTTGAAGCAGAGATTGAGGGGTTGGCATTACTATATGTCTTTAGAAAGCATTGCTGCGGGGGGGCGTGTCAGCAAGATGTCTGAGTAAGATGTCCCTCGCTCTTATCCCTCCCACAACAACAATTTGACATCTGTCCAAGCAAGGAGATTGTCAAACTCAGTGCCATCTAAGGACAAGGAGAGCTGTTTTGAGAAGACAAGCCCACATCCCAGCCACTGACTTGCCGACCATAGTCCCGGCTACAGCCCCATTTGGCTTTGGTTCTGTCATCGGCACTGTACACCAAGGGACCCAGGGGGAATCTCACCCACCTGTATGTCAGATAATAGAAACACAGACCTCGGTCCCAGCTGTGGATCTTGACGTGGTCCAGGACCTCCTGGAGAACACTGACTGAGACAGTTACCCACAGATGAGAGAGCCTTTGTTGAAGTCCAAAGCCCAGTGGAGAAGTTCTAGCACACCACTGGAGCAAAAAAAAAATCCAAGATTGGACACTTGGAAGAGGTCAGTCAGTAAAGCCTGGAGGAGGTGACTGCTACTTCAGAAGTGCAGACAGCAGTGCAAGACATAAAGGAATATGAAAAACCAAGGAAGCATGACATCACAAAAGAAACACAATAATGTTCCAGTAACCAACCCCAAAGACGTGGAGATCTGTGATTTATCTTATAAAGAATTTCAAAACAGCCATTTTAAGGAGCTCAATGAGCTACAAGAAAACACAGAAAGACAATTCCATGAAATTAGAAAAACAACTCACAGACAAAATGAGAAGTTCAACAAAGAGAGAAATCATAAAAAAGAACCAAACAAATTCTGGAGCTGAAGGATACAGAGAATGAAATGGAAAAATGCAGTAGAGAGCATCAGTAGCAGAATGGATCAGGCAGAAGAAAAAGCCTGTGAAATAGAAGACAGAACCTTCAAAATCATCCAGGCAGAGGAGGATAGAGAATAAAGAATGAAAAAGAAGGAAGAAAACGTGAACTGTGGGATATCTTTAGGAGGAGCAGTCTACGAATTATTGGAGTCCCAGGAGAAGAGAGGGAGAAGGGGCAAAAAGCTTTTTAAAGAAATAATGGCTGAGAACTTCCCAAATCTGAGGAGAGATTTGTACCTCCTGGTTATAAAGCTAATATATCACCCCAAAATTTCAATCCAGGGTGATCTTCTCCAAGACAAAATGTAGTAAAAACTATCTAAAATCAAAGACAAAGAGGGAATTTTCAAAGCAGCAAGAGGAAAAAACTTTTCTCTCATGCAAGGAAACTCCCATAAGGCTAGCAACAGATTTCTCAGCAGAAACTTTGCAGGACGGGAGACAGTGGGATGGTATATTCTAGGTGCTGAAAGAAAAAACTGCCAACCAAGAGTGCTTTAGCTAGGAAAGTTGTCCTTCAGAACTGAAGACAAGATAAAGACTTTCCCAGACAACAAAGCTGAAGGGGTTCTTCACCACTAGACCTGCCGTACAAGAAATGCGAAGAGGAGTTCTTCAAGTTGAAATGAAAGGATGCTAATTAATAATGTGAAAATATATAACACACTGATACAGGTAAGTATATAATCGATTCGGAATACTCTGATACTGTAATACCGTGGTGTGTTAACCACCTAACTCTAGTATAAAGGTTAAAGGATGAAAGTGTTAAAAATAACTAGCTAAATACTTTGTGATTATTATTATGAATACACAGTATAAAAGGAGTTAAATCGTGACATCAGAAACATTAAAGGAAGAGAATAAAGGGGTAGAATTTTTGTATGCAGTCAAAGTTAAGTTGTCAGTGTGAAATAGACTATCATATCTATAAAATGTCTTATGGTAGCCACAAAGCAAAAATCTATGATAGATGCACAAAAGATAAAGAGAAAGGAGTCAAAGCATTCCACCATGGAAGATCACCATTCACAAAGGAAGACAGCCAGAGAGAAAGGTCAGGGGAACAGGGAACTACAGAAGAGCCAGAAAACAATTAATAAAATGGCAGTTAATAAAATGGGCTTACTTATCAAAAATTACTTTAAATATAAATGGATTAAATTCTCCAATTAAAAGTCAAAGTAGCTGAATGGATTGAAAAAGAAGACCCAACTATATGCTGCCTAAAAGAGACTATAGGTTTTAGTACACACATAGGCTCAAAGTAAAGGGATGGAAAAAGATATTCCGTGTATGTAGAAACCAAAAGAGAGTGAGGGTATCTGTACTTTTATCAGACAAAGTACTTTAATTCAGAAGCTGTAACAAGAAACAAAGGTCATTATATGATAAGGGGGTTAATTCATCAGGAAGATACAACAATTATAAATATATGTGCACCTGCCATCAGAGCACCTAAATATATTAAGCAAATATCAATATCTGAAAGGAGAAATAGACAACAGTACAATAACAGCAGGAGATTTATACCCCACCCTCAACAATGGATATGCTCATCCAAACAGAAAATCAATAGGGAAACATTGGACTTAAACTATACTTTCAACCAAATGGACCCAACAGACATACAGAACATTCCATCCAGCAGCAGCAGAACATACATCCTTCCCAAGCATGCATGGAGCATTCTCCAGGATAAGTCATGAAGCAGGTTTTAGTGAATTTAACATTAAAATAATACCAAGTATCTTTTCTGATCATGTTGAGATGAAACTAGAAATCAGTTACAGTAGGAAAACTGGAAAAATCACAAATATATGGAAATTAAACAACACACTTCTAAACAACCCGTGGATCAAAGAACTCAAAAGAGAGAGCTAAGAATATTCTGAGGGACTTCCCTGGTGGTGCAGCGGTTAAGAATCTGCCTGCCAATGCAGGGGACACGGGTTCGAGCCCTGGTCTGGGAAGATCCCACAAGCTGCAGAGCACCTAAGCCCGTGAGCCACAACTACTGAACTTGTACTCTAGAGCCCGCGTGCCACAACTACTGAAGCCTGTGCGCCTAGAGCCTGTGCTCCACAACAAGAGAAGCCACCGCAATGAGAAGCCCACACACTGCAATGAAGAGTAGCCCCTGCTCACCGCAACTAGAGAAAGGCCACGCACAGCAATGAGGACCCAACGCAGCCAAAAATAAATAATAAATTAATTTTTAAAAATGATAAAGATATTCTAAAACACACGAAAATGGAAAATACAAATACCAAAACTTATGGGATGCAGCAAAAGGAGTTTTAAGAAGGAAGTTTATAGATAAAAACACCTACATTAAGAAAAAAGAAAGCTCTCAAACAACCTAACTTTATACCTCAGGAATTAGAGAACAAACTAAGCCCAAAGGTAGCAGTAGGAAGATGAGAGCAGCAATAAATAAAATAAAGAGCAGAAAAATATTAGAAAAATTTAGTGAGACTAAGAGCTGGTGTTTTGAAAAGATAAACAAAATTGACAGACTTTAGCTAGACTGAAAAGAAGAGAGAGAAGACTCAAGTACAGAATCAGAAATGAGAGGGGAAACTTTACAACTGATAACACAGAAAGACAAAGGTTCATAAGAGACGACTGTGAACAGGTATATGCCAACAAATTGGATAACCTAAAAGAAATGCACAAATTCCTAAAAACATACAGCCTAACAAAACTGAATCATAAAGAAAATTGAAAATCTGAACAGACCAATAACTAACAAGGAGAGTGAGTCAGTAATCAAAAACCTCCCGTAAGAGAAAAGCCCAGGACCAGATGGTTTCACTGGTAAGTTCTACAAACATTTAAAGAAGAATTAATACCAGTCCTTCTCAAACTCTTTCCAAAAAATTGAAGAGGAGGGAACATTTCCAAACTCATTTTACTAGGCCAGCATTCCCTGATAACAAAGCCATACAAGGACACTACAGGAAAAGAAAACTACAGGCCAGTATGCCTGATGAATATAGACGCAGAGATTCTCAACACAATACTAGCAAACTGAATTCAACGACACAGTAAAAGGATCACACACCATGATCAAGTGGGATCTATCCCTGGGATGCAAGGATGGTTCAACATACATAAATTAATAAATGTCATACACCAATTAATAGAGTGAAAAATAAAAAATCACATGAGTATCTTAATAGATGCAGAAAAAGCATTTGACAAAATTCAATACTCATTCATGACAAAAACTTTCAACAAAGTGTATAGAAGGAACATATCCCAACACAATAAAGGCCATATATGACAACCCCCCCAGCTAACATCATATTCAACAGTGAAAGGCTGAAAGCTTTTTCTCTTAAGATGAAGAACAAGGTAAGGGTACCCACTCTTACCACTCCTATTCAACATAGCAGTGGAAGTCCCAGCCAGAGCAATTAGAAAAGAAAAGAAGAAATAATGAACTATCACAAAGAGAAATTTAAAAAACAATCTCCTGTACAGTTGCATCAAAAACAATAAAATGCCTAAGCATAAATTTAACCAAGATGGTGAAAGATCTGTACACAGAAAACTATAAGACGTCGATGAAAGATTGAAGAAGACACAAATAGAAAGATGTTTCATGTTCATGGATTGGAATAATGAATATTTTTCAAATGTCCAAACTACCCAAAGCAATGTACAGATTCAGTGCAACCCCATCAAAATTCCAGTGGCATTTTTCATAGAAGAACAAACAATTCTAACATTTGTGTGGAATCACAAGAGACCCTGAATAGCCAAAGCAACCTTGAGAAAGAAAAAGCTGGAGGCATCACACTTCCTGATTTTAAACTATATTACAAAGCTACAGTAATCAAAACAGTGTGGTATTGGCATAAAAACAGACACAGAGATCAGTGGAGCAGAGAGCCCAGCTATAAACCCACACTTATATGGTCAATTATTTTATGACAGAGGAGCCAAGAATATACAGTGGGGGAAGGACAGTCTCTTCAATAAATGGTGTTCGAAAAACTGGACCCTTATCTTACACCGTATGCTTAGGGCAACTCAAAATAAATTAAAGACTTGAACCTAAGACCTGAAACCATAAGACTCCTGGAGGAAAACATAAAAGTTAAACTCCTTGACATTTGTCTTGGCAATGATTTTTTGTATTTGGCAACAAAAGCAAAAGTAAACAAGTGGGACTACATCAAACTAAAAAAGCACAGCAAAGGAAACCATCAGCCAAATGAAAAGGCAACCTACTGAATGGGAGAAAATATTTGCAAACCATTTATCTGATAAGCAGTTAATATGCAAAATATATGAAAAACTCATACAACTCAGTAGCAAATAATCTGATTTTTAAAAATGGCAGAGGACTTGAATAGACACTTTTTCTAAAGAAGACATACAGATAGCCAACAGGTACATGAAAGAGCGCTCAACATCACTAGTTATCAGGAAAATGCGAATCAAAACCACAATGAGCTACCACCTCAGACTTGTTAGAATGGCTGTCATCAAAAAGACAAGAAATATGGGACTTCCCTGGTGGCGCAGTGGTTGAGAATCTGCCTGCTAATGAAGGGGACACGGGTTCAAGCCCTGGTCTGGGAAGATCCCACATGCCGCGGAGCAACTCGGCCCGTGAGCCACAATTGCTGAGCCTGCACGTCTGGAGCCTGTGCTCCGCAACAAGAGAGGCCGCGATAGTGAGAGGCCCACGCACCGCGATGAAGAGTGGCCCCCGCTTGCCACAACTAGAGAAAGCCCTCGCACAGAAACGAAGACCCGACACAGCCATAAATAAATAAATAAATAAATAAAATTAACAGTTAAAAAAAAATTATTAAAAAAAAAAAAGACAAGAAATAACAAGGTTGGTGAGGGTGTGGAGAAAAGGGAGCCCTTGTGCACTGCTGGTGGGAATGTAAATTGGTGCAGCCACTGGAAAACAGTATGGAGGGTCCTAAAAAAATTTAAAAATAGAACTACCATTTGATCCAGCAGTCCCATTTCTGGGTATATATCCAAAGGAAATGAAAACAAGATCTCGAAGAGGTGTCTGCACTCCTGTGTTTATCGCAGCATTATTCACAGTGGCCGAGACGTGGAAACAACCTGAGTGTGCATCGGTGGATGAGTGGATGAAGGAGATGTGTGAGTATTCAGTGGACCATAATATAACTCAGCTGCGAGAAGGAGGGAAAGCCTGCCATTTGCAGCAGCTTGGATGGACCTTGAGGGCATGGTGCTGAGTGAAATAAGCCACACAGAGGAAGACAAATGCTGCATGGTATCACTTATATGTGGAACCTTTTAAAAAGCCCGACCCTTTGTAAAGGAGAGCAGGAAGGAGGTTGCTGAGGGTGGGGAACATGGAGAGATTGATAAAAGGGTACACGCTGTCGTCGGTCAGATGACCAAGGGCTGAGGATCTAACGTGAGATATGGTGACTGCATCATGTAACGGGACGTAGAAATTAGTGTTCTCACCCAGAAGAAGGTAAATCTGAGATGATGGACGTGTCAGTGACCTGGATGTGGGAAACCTTTCACGCTGTGCATGTCCGTCCAGTCACCACAGTGTACATAGCCAACCATTTTATAGGTCGGTCACGCCGCAGTAAAGCTGAGAAGGATTTAAATTGAAAGAAACTTAAAGTTTGCTTAAATTTTATATTACTCTTATAATCAGAAAAAATACGTGACGAGAACTCTCTTTTGTTTAATAGTTTTCAATTCTCTGGCTACATGGGCATTGGTTTTCTGGAAAGGTGTAACAGCTGTCTCTGGAAAAGTGACAAAAGCCATGAACGTGCACAGCAAAGAAATGGACACTCATACCTGTTTATAAAATTTTACATCATGTGTGGAAGAGTGGACCCCAGGTTAAGAGCTTCCTGTGAAGGGGTGCTAGCTGTGCTTTCTTTCACAGCCAGGATTCTCCATTTGGCCATTTCCCTCTTCAGTTTTCCAGCCAGTTTCAGTCTGGCTTATATTCTCATCACGTCACTGAAACTGCTCATTCTCATGTCACCAGCAACCCTTTCCTGGTCATCATACCACCTTGGCTTTTCTCTCTTTTACCCCAGTTTTAATATATTCATTCATGTCGTAGTGTATGTATTATTGCAAACTGCCTTAAACCATTTCTGAAACAAGATATTGATTGACAGATACTTCCACTTGTGTCTCATTTCTCTAATCATATTTATGCCAGCCTTTCTCCAGAGCTCCAAATTAATGTATGTGCTTACTGTCTATACCAGGATGGGTATCTTACAAGCACCTGAAAACTAACACATCCACTACTGAGCTTACTGTTTACCACCTCCAGGCCTACCCTACCTGTAGTCCCTGTTATAGTAAAAGTACAGATCTTGTACCTTTAGATCTTATACCTAAAGATAGAGGTCTGTACTCCCAGAGATGCCAGCTCTCTGCCAGGGCTTGGTTCCTTCGCCTCTCCTCCCTTCCTCCCTCTCCCACTGTGGCTGCCCTGGCTTGTGTGCTCAGCTTCTTGTGCCTGAAAATTAAAACTCATGGCTCTGGTTGTGCTCTTCGAACTCTGGGATACAGGTACCCGGAAGAAAGTCAGAGTATACCAGATGGTCCATGAGGCCACAGGATAAATATAGAGCATTTTCCTGGGATGTCGGTTTTCCCTGAAGACTGTGGGGTAGGGCAAAGAAGAGATTAGGTGTTAGGAGTAATTTGTAAAAAAAAAAAAACAAAAAACTTTGATATACACTGGCTTCCAGGATAAAGTCTAACCTCCTTAGCATGGCATGGAAGATCCCATATGATCTGGCCAGATGATGCACTCTGTGGTCTCCCAGACTCTGTAAACCCTTAGAATGAGAAGCAGCGGGAAGAGGTGGGGCACCACTCAGTCCCAGTGGCGATGGATGCAGAACCTAGTCTGACGAGCCAAGAGCTGCCCACAGCCAGACGCTGAGCCAGCTCTTAAGGAGGAGTTAGATTAGAGCACGGTGGCATTGAACATAGAGATGTTATAGATGAGGAACTCCCTGACAATCCAGCAGTTATTGGCGCTTTCACTGCCGAGGGCCCGGGTTCGATCCCTGGTTGGGGAACTAAGATCCCGCAAGCCGTGCAGTGTGGCTAAAAAAAAAAGATGTTATGGACCAAAAAACAAGAATCTGAACAAATCTGAGATCGATGTTATGGACCAAAAAACAAAGAATCTGAACAAATCTGAGATCTAAGCCCACAGGTTTACTAGTCACTGTGGATCTTTGAACCCAGCAGCTGACACAAATAATATGGTTGTAAGACACTTAAAAATTAAGTTAAGAAAAACCATTTATTGTGAATCTGGGGTCGGGGGGCCTTGTTTCTGCACTAGGTTCTTTTAACGTAGAGAAGCAATGTTTTTATTGACTTTTATTACCGTTCTGAAAATAATAAAAGTAAAGACTTAGATGATATATTTTTAATAATTGTATCCCATTGGACATGGTAAGCAGCACCCAGTAAATATTTATTGATTGAATAAGAGGCAAATAAGGTAGAACTATGTATAGAAAACAAACTTTTTTTTAAGAAATAAAATTTCCTTTTTTTTAATTTTTTAATTTTTATTTTATATTGGAGTATAGTTGATTAACAATGTTGTGTTGGTTTCAGGTGTACAGCAAAGTGATTCAGTTATACATATACATGTATCTATTCTTTTTCCAATTCTTTTCCCATCTTGGTTATTAAAGAGTATTGAGCAGAGTTCCCTGTGCTATACAGTAGGTCCTTGTTGGTTATCTGTTTTAAATATAGCCACGTGTACATGTCAATCCCAAACTCCCAGTCTATCCCTCCCACCCCCCCGTAACCATAAATTGGTACTCTTACGTCAGTGAGTCTGTTTCTGTTTTGAAAACAAACTTTTAAACCCTGCAAATAGTACACCAGTTTTGTAAGTATGTGTAAAATGTTTATATACATTGATCTCATCTTAGGATGCAAAAAAACTCCAAAAAGTATAAAATCTTTATAACATGAAAGTTAAATAATAGTCTCCTACTAAGTAACAGTTGTATTGGAAAAGATTTTAAAACGCTGTTTGGAAAATTATATATATATATATCTTAGGAATGTGACTAAAACAATAGTCTGAGGAATCATAAGTCATTTGACTTAATATCTTAATAATTTGGATGTAACCATGACTGGGATTTGCTTCAAAACGAAATAGAGGGATGAAAGAAATTTTAAAGGAAATAACAAAGACCAAAGCAGAAATAGATTAGAAAACATAGAAATGGTGGTGGTGATAGTTCTAAACAAAAAGCCACAGAAAGATGTAAAAACTTAATGAGCTCTAGAAGTAGCTTCATAAAGCTTCACTTGTAAATGCTGTAACACGTAATGCTGATTGGAAAAACCAGGAATTGAGGTACCCGCTGGTGAGTAGTTCTTGCTTATTTCTTGCTCTCCAGTTACTGTGACCAGCTGAAAGTCTCGGAGAGCACCCACGTGCTTCAGCCCTTCCTCCCCAGTATCCTGGATGGCTTAATTCACCTGGCGGCTCAGTTCAGCTCAGAGGTCCTCAACCTGGTGATGGAGACCCTGTGCATCGTTTGTACGGTAGACCCAGAGTTCACAGCAAGCATGGAGAGCAAAATCTGCCCCTTCACCATCGCCATCTTCCTAAAGTACAGTAACGGTATGCGCGAGGCAGGTTGCGGGGGGGGGGGGGTCGCGTGAGCGCTTCCCTGGGTCTGATGGTCTTAGCATTAGAAGCAAAGAATGTGACTTTGAATTTGCGAGAGTAGGGTCGTGCTATAGATCCAGCAGCACTAAACAGCAGAGAACCTATGCCTGTAACTCTCATTGTCTAGTAAGAACTGGGAAGAAAGATAACGAAGAAAGCTAACCAGCAAGACGTATAATTCAGGACTTTGACAGTAAAGTAAGGGAATTGAGCAACTAAATCAAAAGTTTCCTAAAAGAAGAGGCCTAGAACTATAACTAGAAAAGGAAAAGTGAAGAAGGAGATACATGCAAAGGTTTATGAATAAGGTGTTCATTGCATGTTCTTTATAGTAGCAAAAATTTGGAAATAATAAGAGGTTAATTAATTATATCCATAAAATGGAATGCTTTGCAGCCGTTAATAATCCAACCTCAAAGGAATTGTTAAAGCCATGAGGAAGCGCTCACCTTGTAAGTGAATAGATTGTTTTCCAAAATGCGTAGAATATAACCCCAAGTTTTGGTTTTGCTTTAGAAAAGGATGTATGTGTGGATACGTATATAGAAAAAACACCAGAAGAAAATGCATCAAAATGTTAAGGGTAGTTATCTCTAGGTGGTGGAATTACAGGTGTGTTTTTTCCTTTAATACTTTCCTGCATTTTAAGTTTTTCTGCAGTGAGTGTGTATTAGAAATATTGAGGACATTTGTATCTGAAGAGCGAGTATTGAAGCTTGGAAGGGGGTTGGTTATGTAACATGATGTTGTACTGAACATTTTATTCAGTTCGCTTTTTCACTTAAAAATGTGTCCTAAGGAGGGTTCCACACTGCAGTCTTAGATAGTCCTCATTCTCTCCGCCCGTCACATAGTGTTTATTCCATAAATACCATCATTTATTTACCCATGCTGTTCATGGACCTCTGGGTTGTTTACAGTTTTTGTCTATTATGGACAACGCTGCAGTGAACTTTTAACGTGTGTCTTAGTGCCCTGCACACTGCATACGTTGTCTCATGCTACATAGAGGAGGGCGTTTATATTTTTCTTATATATTTTTCTTACATAAAGCAGGTCGAGCTGAAGTTGCATTTCTTCACGAGGCTCTGCTTTTGGAAGGCTTTACCTTTTGCCCTCCAGTGGCTTTGCGAGTTCTTGTGCATGGTGCCCACCCCCAGGAGATGTACGTGGTCCTCGTCGACACGTGGGAACCTGGGAAGAGTCAGTGCTTGGGCAGTTTCCGAGACTGATGTCTTCTTAACAAAGTATCAGTGGGGGCTTTTTTTCCCCTTAAGCATTTGTTTTCATAATCAGCCCAAGTTTCACAAGAATACAGACGTTAAAGATTTGTCCCAGAAAAAGAGGCAGGTTCTGTTTTAGGAATAGCTGTTGCTGGCTCGTCCCTGACTTCATGAGATCACACACATGCTGTCTCCCAGACAGCTGGCAGCTCTCCCTGCCTTTCCGGTTACTCAGGTGGCCCCAGTAGGTTCCGGGTCAGTGATGCGTAATCAAAGCAGAAGTTGTAAACGTGTGGACACCAAGGGGGGAAAACCGCGGTGGGGTGGGGATGGTGGTGTGCTGAATTGGGAGATTGGGATTGGCATGTATACACTGATATGTACAAAATTGATGACTAGTAAGAACCTGCTGTATAAAAAAACAAACAAACAAAAAACAACTAATACTAAACTTTCTTTGGGTTATTTGTGTGGAAATATGTTAATGTAAATGTTTCAGACATTACATGAAATTTCTAAAAAAAAAAACAACAAAGCGGAAGTTGCTCACTTCGGTTAGGGCCGAACAACAGGCAGCATTAAGGCAGAAGCACACACAGACCACCAGGCGGGGGGACTCGTGTTGCCTTCTCCACTTCAGATCCTGTGGTCGCCTCGCTGGCTCAGGACATCTTCAAGGAGCTGTCGCAGATTGAAGCCTGCCAGGGCCCCATGCAGATGAGGCTGATTCCCACGCTGGTCGGCATCATGCAGGCACCAGCAGACAAGATCCCTGCGGGGCTCTGTGCGGTACGGCAGTCGTTGCGGGGCCGGGGTGGGGATGAGAGAGCGCGAGCGAGCCCTGCACGAGCCCCCCGCGATCCCACCCCGCGGACGCCGACCAGCAGCGTGATATGTTCACGGGGTGATGTTCCTGGGCTGCTTCACCCACAAGGACAGTGGGCGGTTCTCGAGGCTTTCAGAAGGGAGCTCTTGTTCCCAAGGTGCCCTCGGTGATTGGACAGTCCCGTGATGACACTGTCCCTGGCTGTCCAGTCACCCTCTGCCCCCGCCCACCCCCATGGCTTCTCAAGTGGTGAGCTGCCTCCAGGAGACTTGAGAGTACCCTCTGCTGTCTTCTTCTTCCAGAAACGTGCCTTTCATCATGAGTGTCTCTGGGTTGGTGGGTGGGCTCCGCACAGTAAGGATCTTGTTGTTGGGCCCCCTCCGCCCACCCCAGAGGCAAGCCTGACTTCTCTCCTGCAGACGGCCATTGACATCCTGACCACGGTCGTGCGGAACACGAAGCCCCCCCTCTCCCAGCTGCTTATCTGCCAGGCTTTCCCTGCTGTGGCCCAGTGCACCCTCCACACAGACGACAACGCCACCATGCAGGTATCTCCGTGCAGGTGTCACCACGCCGGCGTCCAAGCCGCGGTGCGTGTGCAGCACGCTGAGAAGTGGGACGCCATTTCCTGTCTTTGAGATAGAAACCCCTCAAATCTGTATTTACCCAGAGGACCCAGGAAGGGTTCCGACTGCTAAAACCAAGACGTTCTGTGCGTCTCAAAGGTGTGAGTGCCAGCCGTCCTACTATCTGTGTGGGGGTGCTGCGGCGGCGGAAGAGATTGTAGACGTACAGACTAATGAAGTCAGCAAAGGGGTCAGCCTTTGGAAATCTGTAGGCAGCGTGGTTGGTGTGAGGTCTGCTTTATTCTCACAGAGACCTGCAGTCCCCCCAGTTACTGCTGCTGTGTCTTAGCTCTGTTTTCTCAGTACCAGAGGTAGAGCTTTACGGTTGAAACTCCGTTTGCGTGTCCATTCTCCCTTTGATGAGAAGCGTGCGTTTCTGAGCTAGCCGATGCGGCACAGCAGAGACAGGGTGGTGCGCGCCTGTGTCTGCAACGGCGCGGCCCCAACTCCAGCGGAATGAGCCCCCCAGACCCTGCAGACGGAGGGCTTGTGTGCCCGCGGCTGACCTGGTCCCCTCCCTTGTCTCGCAGAATGGTGGTGAGTGCCTGCGGGCCTACGTGTCGGTGACGCTGGAGCAGGTGGCCCAGTGGCACGACGAGCAGGGCCACAATGGGCTGTGGTACGTGATGCAGGTGGTGAGCCAGCTCCTGGACCCCCGCACCTCCGAGTTCACTGCCGCCTTCGTGGGCCGCCTCGTGTCCACCCTCATCTCCAAGGCGGGGCGGGAGCTGGGGGAGAACCTGGACCAGATTCTCCGTGCCATCCTCAGCAAGATGCAGCAGGCGGAGACGCTCAGCGTCATGCAGGTAAGACGGCCCCAGCCCCAGAGACGCTGGCGAGGAAGCGGCCACGCGGCCCTCTGTCTCCTGCCCGGCTGCCTGAGTCCCTGAAGCCGGCGTCCTCCTGTCCCCCCAGTCCCTGATCATGGTGTTCGCCCACCTGGTGCACACCCAGCTGGAGCCGCTCCTGGAGTTCCTGTGCAGCCTCCCGGGGCCCACCGGCAAGCCTGCCCTGGAGTTCGTGATGGCCGAGTGGACCAGCCGGCAGCACCTCTTCTACGGGCAGTACGAGGGCAAAGTCAGGTGGGGCCTCCTCCTCCTCCTCCTCTGGGCCTTCTGCCTCGTTCCCTGACTTGACGTACCCAGCTGCCCGTTGCATTCCTTTTGCCTCTGTTTCTTTCTGGCTAAACTGTATATTCAAGTAGCTGCCATCTTGAAATTCCCAAAAGATAGTCGTCGCAGGTAGAGCGTGTGTTTTTGATCTCTGCTGGCTAGAGACCCTCCCCTGCCCGCACCTTCACCCAGCCAAGTGCTGCTGGCGGCTGCCTCTTCTTCATAAACCCAGCTTTCTAACTTTTCATCCTGGACTTTATCCACGGCGTCTCATCACCCCACACTCCTCCTGGCGCGGACATCGTCGTGCTGCTCACCCACTCCGGCTCTGTTCAAGGACAGCTCTCATCCGACCGTCCTTAGGAACACGAAATCCCCTTTTCAGCCGAACTCTCTTCTGTCCCCTAATTAGTTGTGAAAGCACTTTCACCCTCCAAGTGTCGGGACATAACTGCTTGTCTCCTTGGAGTGAACTCCGAGGGGGCAGCTGATCGGCCCTTTCTGGCTCTTCCTCGCCAGCTCTGTGGCGCTGTGTAAGCTGCTCCAGCACGGCATCAACGCGGATGACAAGCGGCTACAGGACATCCGCGTGAAGGGGGAGGAGATCTACGGCCTGGACGAGGGCACCCGCACCCGCTCCAAGTCGGCCAAGAGTGGGTGACGCTGCTCCCCTCACACACACACACACCACCACCACCCCCGCCCCCGAGGCTCAGGACCGCTGGGCTGGGAGGCGGTTAAGACATGACTGTTAGTGATGGGTTTGATAAGAAGCGGCAGAAAACCCCAGGTAAACAGTGGAGCAGAGCGTGTGGGTCCTGCTGCTGCTGAAAGTGGACAGGAGTCCCAGGTACAGGGATCCCCAGCATCCAGCTTCATCCTGGGCCTTGGATGCCCACTTCTAGCGTCTTTGTGTCTGATTGCCTTTGGCCCATGACTCCGGTGATGTGTGGGCAGAGTGCAGAGCTGCCTTTTTTTTTTTTTAATTTACCATCTTAACCATTTTTTTTTTTAATTAATTTATTTTTTCTGCATCGGGTCTTCGTTGCTGCACGCAGGCTTTCTCTGGTTGCGGGGTGCGCGGGCTTCTCATCGAGGTGGCTTCTCATTGCGGAGCGCAGGCTCAGTAGTCGTGGCTCGCGGGCTCTAGAGCGCAGGCTCAGTAGTTGTGGTGCACGGGCTTAGTTGCTCCGCGGCATGCGGGATCTTCCCGGACCAGGGCTTGAACCCGTGTCCCCTGCATTGGCAGGCGGATTCTTAACCACTGCACCACCAGGGAAGCCCTAGAGCTGCCTTCTTTAACTGCAGGTTTACACTCACCTGTGCTGCTTCTCAAACTGCAAGTCCCAGGGCCTGGAGTGCTCCACCCTATGCAGGTCCCTGGTTTCCAGGCTTTTTTACTGGCAAAACCTGTCTCCTTTAGTCCCTGAAGTCTCTCATCTCTCCTGACTTCTAAACTCCTGTAACGTGGCACAGAATGAAGTTATTTAATTTTCCGTCGTGCCTCAGGGCTGGGCGTGGTCTGGGCAGTGGAGAGCCAGGGGGCGGTGCGCCGGGTCTGGTGAGCAGGGCTCCCTTGCGGGGGGAGTGGCCCAGGGACGGTCGGACGTGGAGCCTCCTCTTTCCTTCCCAGACCCTGAGCGCTGGACGAACATTCCCTTGCTGGTCAAGATCCTGAAGCTGATCATCAACGAGCTGTCCAACGTCATGGAGGCCAACGCCGCCCGCCAGGCCGCCCCTGCAGAGTGGAGCCAAGGTGCCCGCACTCCCTGGAGACTGAACTAGCAGCCAGGCCCCGGGCTTGCAGATGGCTGGCTGGGTGTGCTGAGTCCCCACGGCCCAGACTGATCTCCAGGGTCTGCCTGCAGCACCTCGGGGGTGGCCAGGAAGGAGGCCAGCCCTTCCGGCTCTGATTGTTCTGAAGAGCCTCTCGGCCTGTTCTCTCCCCACCAGCACGCTTAGTTTTTCCATTCAGACTTAGTGGGGGATCTGGCCTGGTCCTCTTACCACTGGGGCCCATGGGGCCGCAGCGCAGAAACCCGCGGGGCTTTTGTGTCCTGGCCGGTCTGGGTGTGGGAGGGAGATGCGTGCGTGTGCTCCAGCTGCTTCTCGGCCCCATGCAGATGACTCCAGTGACATGTGGGAGGACCAGGACGAGGACGACGACGAGGAGGAGGACGGCCTAGCGGGCCAACTCTTGTCCGATATTCTTGCCACAAGTAAATACGGTGAGCGTCGAGGCCAGCCCTGCGCACACTGGTACCGAGAACGGGGCGCCCAGGAAAGGGCGAGCGGTGGGCCCACAAGGGACGTGCCTTGGGCTTTTGTACCCCTTGACCTCAGCCATGTGGGCGCTGCCTGCCCCCCGGGGCCCGTGCCCTGACCCTCCCTGGCTTGGTGTCTCTCCAGAGGAGGACTACTACGAGGATGACGAGGAAGACGACCCTGACGCCCTGAAGGATCCTCTCTATCAGGTCGATCTGCAGGTGAGGGCGTCCAGAGACGGCGTCTCGCAAGCAGCAGTGGCTTGAGCACCATTCCTGGCTGACCTCGTCTTGCCCGGTGGGCAGGGCTGGGGGAGGGCGGGGACTCTGCACCCAGGGGCTTCCTACCCCTGCCCCGTGTTGGAATCCAGCTTCCCGGGGCTGTGTCGTCCAAGTCCTAGGGGCGGATTGCAAGGTGTGATCTTGGGAAATCCCTGTGGGATTCAGTCTCTGGGTTGAACCGTCCCTAGAGCCCCTCGGGGCACTGGCACTAGTGTGAAGGTTCCCGCCCTCAGGGACACCTCCGTCCTCCGTTCCTCCAGGCGTACCTCACGGACTTCCTCTGCCAGTTTGCTCAGCAGCCCTGCTACGTGGTGTTCTCAGGCCACCTCAACGACCACGAGAGGCGGGTTCTGCAGACCATTGGCATCTGAAGCGGTCCTCCTCCTGCCCCGCCGCACACCGTTTTGCAGCCCTCGCTGGCCTTGAGATGCGCTTTCTTCTCAGCCTGGAGCGGCCTCTGCAGAGTGACACTGGCAGTACAGACCAGGCTCACCAGTGCCATCACCTAGGAGTGCTGGGACAAAGGACACTTCCCAGCGCCCCCTGAAGCAGCCGTCTCTGGACCCTTCTTGTCCCCAGCTGTGCCCGCCTCTGCTCCTGGGGTCCTCTGCTGGCCGGGCCGGAATCAGGGTGCCCAGAAGGGTTGTGTGTTCATGGATTATTCGGCCTCACCTGAGGAGCACCGGAAGTCACGACCGTTCATATTCTAAAGTGGACCTATTTCCTTTCGCAGGACGTCTGACGTGTTCAGATAGGAATACCCTCGGGCGAGAATGGTGTTTTCTGCCCCGCACCGCAGACGCGCTGGGTCTCGTAGGAGCGAGGGGAAGCGGCGCCAGGGCCCCCCATTCCTCCTGCGACACTGAGACTCCCCGTCGAAGGAGGTCGTCTTGGTTTTGCCTCGTTGCATGACACAGCCCCTCCCCGACGCTGTTCCTCTGTATACGTGCACGCACACGGGATAAGCCAGACAGATGGCAATTTGTTTTTCCTTTTTTAGAAAAAAAAAAAAATGAGGGAAAAACAGATTTTTTTAAAAAGTCCACCTGACCCAACCATATTTAACATGCCTCTCACACACATCCCCACACAGTCTGATATTCAGAGGCTCCCCCTCTCCCTCAGGAATTCTCTAAGGTGGGTAAGTTGTAGCCCTCAAATTTGCAATGTGTATTTTTCTAGGAGAGTAAAGTAATCTTTACAAATGAATTTAGTCTGCATGGTATAAGGTGTCTCAGCACCTCTGCCTTCTGTTCCTTTTAGAAGGAAAATTAAAATGAGGGGAAAGGCTTAGGTAGAGCTGTGTAGTAGACACCGTTGTGTGTTTTAGCTGACCTAGAGGAAATGATTGATTCTCCTAGTTGGGAATTGTCTGTGGTGGGTTCAAAAGTGAATGAGGATAAGAAATCAGGAGGAGGAAGGTGAATTAGCCCGGCAGCCCCTTTTTTGGTACTGCCCACACCCAGCGCCCCATTTTTAATAGCTGCAGAGTATTCCTTTAGGGTGGTGGTCTCACAGCGGGAAATAGAATATAAACTGAATTTAACTATCTCAAGGAAAGACCACCCCCCCATGGGCATTGATTCTGCGGGGCTGCCTTGGGAGCCTGGGGACTTGTTGCCACTAGGTGTCCCTGCTGGTCACTGCCCCCCACCTGCAGTGGAAAGCCTGGGAGCGGGGTGGTGTGTGTGTGTTCCCGGGGCTGCCAACCAGGCCCTGGGCTCGTGCCGCCTCTGACCACTGCTCCTCCTCCCGTGATTCTGGTGAGATGACGCAGGTCTGGCCACAGGTGCTCGGAGACTTGCCCCACGGTTGTAGGTCTGAAGGCAGGGCTCGCTGCTGAAGGTCCACCAGGCCAGGATGTCCCGGATAGGCACAAAGGAGTGGTCTCGTGCCAGCAGCCTGGGAGGCGGGGGCTCCCACACACTGGCCGGGCCTGCTCCCTAGGAAGAGCGTCTGCATCCAGGGCCGAAGTGATCCTCCAGCGAGGTGCTTTCCTCCTGGCTCTCCTCTCGCTGGTTTTGGGGAGGACCGGGCCTCCTGCCTCAGAACTGGAGTCCTGAAGGAAAGGGTCGCGGAAGCATTTAGGGGGCTACCCCTGCCCCGCAGACTTAACGCTGTGGGCGAGAGCAGAGGGAGCCCTCGGTGTGCAGGCACTTCCTCGTGTTTCCAGAGCGTGTTCACATACGTCGTCCCGTTTACCTTGACAGCTGGTTCCCATTAGGCGTTTCCATTCTGTCGTTGAGGAAAAGAGTTCAGAGACCACATCCGTTGTCAGGGCAGGAAGTGAAAAAGACCTGCCGGAGGCCAGGGGAACTGACAGAAAGTTACACTCTAGCTCCTCCTTTGTGTCTGTCTTTTTGGCCAAAGAGAACTAGCTCCAGTATGGAAAGGGTGGGGCTACCTGTTTGCAAGGAGTTGGAGTTCAAGATCAGACCGTTGGAGAATAAGAGCCCTTGGCTGTTCTGAGATCCTTCAGGTCCCCTGACCCTGAAGAACAGTGGCTAGGACACCAGGGCCTCGCCCAGGGCTTCACAGAGCTCTCAGTGGAGAGGAGTGCACGGGTACGAAAGCGCATAGGCGGGAAAGGAAGCCGAGGAGCACACGTCCCTGACCTTCGAGCGCCACTGCTTGGGGAGCACGGACCAGCAAGTGACTCAGGCAAGAAAGGTAAAGTTTAAAAGACCAAGTGATGTCAAACTGGCCTCAGGGTCTAATTTTAATAACATACCAGATGAAATCTGGACACGGTAAAGTCAAAAGCATTAGGAAAGCAAAAGTGGGTAACTGTCCACCAGCTCCCTGCAGATGAGCCCATCGGGTGGTTTATGGTGTGCCCCAGGGCACTCTGTCCTCAGCCTTCCTTTGATGTAAGTGGCTGTTGAGGGTTTTTTATGCCTTACCTTCCAGAAGAGGGTTTGAGGCCATTTACAGAAGAAATAGGTACTAGACAAGGGCGGGGGGAGGCACTGATCATATTCTCAGATAGGGTCCAAACATCTCTACAAGCTGCAAAAAGTGGGCAGAATCTCTATGTAACGTTGTTTTCAAAGATGCGGATTGACAAGAGCATCCATGAAAAAAGCCAGGGATTCCAGAGCGCCGCTGTTGCGCAATCCCGTGCCAGTACCGAATGTCTGTGATGCCAGGAGCTGTTCACACGTCTCTGCAAAACCCCAGTATAGACGAAGGCTGGGGTCGCAGCCCAGCGTCCAGAGCGGCACGTACGGCCACCTCGACCTTCCTGTGCCTGGCAGCGGGCCTGGAGTGCTCCGTCCCATCTGGTGCCCAGCGAGGACTCCGTGACAGAGGAGGCCCATCTGCAAGGGGAAGGCCGGGTGGAGGACCTGGATCGTGTCGAGGAAGGAAGCTGGAAGGGCTGGCAGACTTGGGCAGACAGGACATCGCTCTGGAAGGTTAAAGGCCTGTCCCGTGGAAGACACTAACCCGGCGGAGCCGTGGCCACTAAGGAGATGGTAACACACAGCCAATTCCTGGCTCCTCTGTTTCCAGCGTGTTTCAGCAAACACCAAGCCTCTCTCACATGCAAGGCCATTGCCGGGTGCAAGGGGCTTGGCCCCTTCCCCAAGGAGCCAGTCTAGTAGGGGTTGAGAAACAGTGCGGTGGATCTGGGGATGTTTCGAGAGAAATCGGTTCTGGGTTGAGTGCCCACCGCCCGAGGGGAACGGCTAATGGCGATGGGGGAGGCCGCCCTTGCAGGGTGGCTGACAGCTGCCGATGTTTCAGAAGCACAAAATGCAGGGCTGCTCTACGTGTCGCCTGTTGATCTCGTTCAGACCCTCTGCCGTGGGTCCTTGACCGTGGCTCGGGGGGAGGGTGTTGGGGCAGTCGGAAGCCCACTTATGACTTACAGGGGGCCCTCGGTTCTCCGTATTAGCGATTCAACCAACCAGGGACAGGGCGATCCTGTAGTAGTTACTGTTGGAAAAACCCGCGTCTTAGCGGACCTGCACGATTCAGACCCACGTTCAAGGGTCAGCTCTAACCTTCCAGAGTAGGTGCTGCTGCGTCCACCCCGTTTACAGGTGGATGAAACAGGCCCAGAGATGCACGATGACGAGGCTGAGACCAGCGACAACCTCCGGTCCTCGGTTTCCTTCTCTGTGAAATGGGGAACTGACACCTGCCTCAGGGCTGTGGTTACACGTAAAGAGGACCGGATTGAAGACCCTCGGGCTTGGGCGGGGGCGTCTGCCCCTTGCCTCCCCACCCTCCGGTCGCAGTCGCGGGGAGCTGTGTTTGGCGGTCTCCCTGACTCATTGGGTTAGAGTGACTCAGTTTCACAGATGCTGCTGCTGAATTAGGGCCTTGGTGAGCCTTTGGGAGGACAGCTCTGTGAGGGCCCTGCCGTGGGCGCGGGGACAGCAACGGAGGCGGCGGCGGCGGCGCCTGCCTACCACCTGCTGAGCAGAGCTTTTCCATGTCGGTCTGCGTGACATTATAAGTTATCGATGTATTAATCTGCTTTCACTAGGTTTTTTTCCCTCCACTTATTCCAGGAACATAGCCGAGTTTTTGCACTTTCCTTGCCTTAGTTGCTTTTGCGTGGGGAAGGCAGAACTGTTTGAGGATAAGCTGCTTCTGGATCCTTGGTTGAAAGGTTGCATCAACTGAGATTAGGCCCAGGGTCTTGGAGGAAGAGAGGGGGAGGGGTCCCAGAAGACAGGAGGGGAACTTCTAGAAGTCCGCGGGCCCGTGCGTCGTGAGGACCCTGCCCTGATCCTGGCAGAGCACCTGGAGATGTGAGGGCTGGACACGGGGCACTGGGGCTCCCGGGAAGGTCCCCGTGCCTGGGCCGCATACGTCGAGGCTGCTGGACTCGTAGGCCCCCCGAACTCACATCTGCCGGGCCCGCGTGGACAAGGCTGCAGGGCCCGCCCCTGTGTTTGCACTGTGTGAGGTCCCGGGACCTTTTCGGGATCCTGGCAGGGGGAGCAAACCATAGGGACAACAGACTGAACTCCCACCAGCTGGCAGGAAAGAGACTCAGTCTCATCTCATTCGACTGAAAGAAAGAAGCGTGGCCTTCTTGCACCCCTGGTTCCCAGCCTGGCTCGCCTGCCTGACCGCACGCTCACCGGCTGCGGCAGGAGGGCCAGTTCCACCCAGGCCCTGCCTGTGACCTGCCAGTGACCTCCAGCAAATCCTTTTTCCATTGAATAGAGAGAGAGAGAGAAGGACCAGAGTGCCTCTGCCGGCTGACCTGCGGTTCTGGTGGGTCTGACTGAACCCTAGTCTGTTTACAGTGCGGAAGCCGAGGCCGGAGGGGCTGGGCAGTTTCTCCAGTTTGCAGAGCCAGGAAGTGGCAGAGCAGGGCCCCTGCCCTGGCCGGTGGTTCGGAGCGGGGACTCTGCATCCTGCATCCCAGCTTGGCCGTTCATCCTCTGGGGCCGCTTTGGACGAGCTGCTGAATCCCCAGCCGCCACCTCCCGGTCCGAGGAACGCCTCCTGCAGCGATTCTGACTGTGGGGCTGCCTCACTGCCGGTACCATGGGGGCCACGATTAGTCTAATCCTGAGCCCAGCGTCGTTCTCAGCACCTGGAGCTGCCCTTACACAGCCGGTCTTGCCGAGGAGGACCGGCCGTTCACATCTGCGCAGATGGTTCACACGGGCTCAGGCTGAAAAGAGACCCCAGGTGGGAAGGGTGAGTGAACCCTTCCCCGGAGAGGGAGTGGGGACAGACAGGAGCGCTGTCGACAGAGCCTTCTTCCTCTCTTACCCTCAGTCCCAGAGGAGCGCTTGTCTGCCCCACCCTGCCCAGCTGGCAGGGCTGCAGGCTGAGTAAGGTGCCGTTTAAAGGCAGCCTGGCTCTCCCCGTCTGCCCCGCTGGCCGGACGTGGACCTCTGCTGCTCCTGCGGCCACCCAGGGGAGGCTGGCTACCCCCGCCTGCTTTCCTGAGACTCTGGCTGCCCAAGTTCTGCCTGGACTGCCCTGGGACCCTGCAAGGAAGCAGAAGCCCGGATTCTGGGAGAAGTAATCCTGCAAAGGCAGTGACAAAAATCCCTCTAGAGAAGAGCGCTCCTTCCTACCTGGAGCTGGAGCAGCGGTGAGGCCCGTCCCCATTCCCCCCGCACACACACACATGTCCCTCCCCCACCAAGAGGACGAACACAGGAGACAGCGTTCCGTTTACAGCAAGAAAGAGTCAAGCTTGGGGCTTCCCTGGTGGCGCAGTGGTTAAGAATCCACCTGCCAATGCAGGGGACACAGGTTCGAGCCCTGGTCCGGGAAGATCCCACATGCCGCGGAGCAACTAAGCCCCTGTGCCACAACTCCTGAGCCTGTGCTCGAGCGCCTGCGAGCCCGCACGCCACAACTACCGAAGCCTGCGTGCCACAACTACTGAGCCTGCACTCTAGAGCCCGCGAACCACAACTACTGAAGCCCACGTGCCACAACTACTGAAGCCCGCGCACCTAGAGCCTGTGCTCCGCAACAAGAGAAGCCACCGCAATGAGAAGCCCGCACACCGCAACGAAGACCCATCGCACCCAAAAATAAATTAATTAATTAAAAAAATAAATAAGAGTCAAGCTAGACACCAGGAAAAACCTGATGAAGGAGAAATGTGTGTTTATCCTGGGGCAGGGGGAGCCAGGAGACCCTGTTCCTTCAGTGCAATGAGATTATATCAGGCAGAGGAAAGGGTGTAATGACCTCTCTGGAGGAGCTGGGTGGACAGAGGCCCGCGGGGTGGAGGAGGGCAGGGTGCCCTCAGGGCCGTCCTGAAGAAGAACCTGACTGCTCAGAGGCGAGGGAAGGAGGGAAGGGAGTCACTCTGGTCTCAAGATGGCTCAGCTTGGAACATGGGCCAGGCAATCGGGAGGAGCAGGAACCTCTGGAGTGGAGGCCCCAGGGCCCCGAGCCTGGGGAAGTAAGGGGGGCCTCGGTGATGCCCAGGTCAGTCTGCTCTGATTTGAAGAGGAGCGTCAAGCGGGGTGGGGCGGGGCGGGGCGGGGGGGGGGCGGGGGGAAGGAGGCCCTGGTCATTGCCCCACGGTGGGATGACTCAGCAGAGTACTGCCACAGCCCCGGGCCAAGCCCAAACTGGGTCACGGGCTTGCCCCTGCCCCCCCCCCCCCCGCTGCCCCTGCTTCCCACACAGAGTACTGCTGGGGATAAAGGCTGCGCACCAAGGTCTCCCCAAATACTGCTCTGGCCCGGCACGGAGCATTTTACACATGTTCAAGGAGAGGCAGGAGGTGAAGTGGAAAGGCCTGGGCTTTGAAGTCACAAAAGTCAATTCTAAATCCCAGCTGCCTGTGAGCTGGGAAAATTAACTTCTTCCAACCCAAGTTTCCTCATCGGTACAATGGGACAAACTTGAAACAGGAGAGAAAGGGTCAGGGCACAACCTTTGAAAGAATGACATAGCCCGAGGACATGACATAAACTGATTAGAACCAAGTGGGTCCAAGATGGCGGATGAGTCGACTTCCACTAGACCTTGAGCCTCAGGATACGCTCACTGTACACATCAGCAAGCTGAGTGACACACCCACAGGTGCCATGACAGTTCCAAGGCCGATCAGAAGGATCAAAAAATGGGTGGTGGCCCAATTCCTGGAAATCCCCGCCCCTTCCCAAAATAGCTGGAATACTCCTCCCACTCGTTAGCCTATGAAATTACCCACCCCTATAAAAACTGACAACCCCATACCCTGGTGCCTTTCTCACCTTCCGAGACGGCCCACACTCTGCCTGTGGAGTGCGCTTCTCTCTAAATAAATCCACTTCTTACCTATCACTTCGTCTCTCGCTGAATTCTTTCTGCAACGAGACATCAAGAACCTGAGCTTCATTAAGTTCTAAAACCAGGTGTGTGATCTCAGTTGGTTGGGTTTTGGCTGGGTTTGAGTCCCCGGCACGTGGGTTCAAGTCCCAATCTGAGGTGCACGGTTTCAAACTCACTTGCAGAGTTAGCTGTTAGAATTACCATTATTATCACACTCAACGCACTCTGCCTCCTCTGGTCCAGGAAAGTGTCTGTCCCGCTCACTGGGGGCCGGGAGGCCAGCTTGTTGAGGGGCCCAGGCTCCCATGTGCTCTTGCCTGCAGAAGGTCTGGGGAAGCCCCTCCAGGCCTAAATATCTATCTGTACAACCACCTTCCAGGGCCCCCAGCTTTCCCACCCAAGCCTCTTCCTCACTCCCTCCCAGCCCAGAGGCCTGGATCAGGACACAGGTCCAGATCGGTCACGGCCACAGAGCCGGCTTTAGCTCCCCGCCTCCAGGCTCCAGCATCCCCTGCTGAGAAGCGCCAGCCCTCCCACGGCTGCCTGTTCTCGCCTCTGACCTGCCCGCGGCCCCTTCCTCACCCTCTGCCCTTGTCCAGTCACCTCCCATCACCTGCACTGAAAAATTTTCCTAGAATTTTGCAATTAGAAGTCACTGATGTCGGGGCTCCCCTGGTGGCGCAATGGTTGAGAATCTGCCTGCCAATGCAGGGGACACAGGTTCGAGCCCTGGTCTGGGAAGATCCCACATGCCGTGGAGCAACTAGGCCCATGAGCCACAATTACTGAGCCTGCACGTCTGGAGCCTGTGCTCTGCAACAAGGGAGGCCGCGATAGTGAGAGGCCCGCGCACCGTGATGAAGAGTGGCCCCCACTTGCCGCAACTAGAGAAAGCCCTCGCACAGAAACGAAGACCCAACACAGCCATAAATAAATAAATAAATTAATTAATTAATTAAAAAAAAAAAAAAGAAATCACTGATTTCAGACTTCCCTGGTGGCACAGTGGTTAAGAATCCGCCTGCCAATGCAGGGGACACGGGTTTGAGCCCTGGTCGGGGAAGATCCTGTGTGCCGCGGAGCAACTAAACCCGTGCGCCACAGCTACTGAGCCTGTGCGCCTAGAGCCCATGCTCCACAACAAGAGAAGCCACCGCAGTGAGAAGCCCGCGCGCAGCAACGAAGACCCAACGTAGCCAAAAAGTAAAAATTGAAAAAAAATATCATTGATGTTGCTGAGAGCTGGGTGTCCTGATGAGCAGGAACCAGGGGTGTAAACTTTGAGGAGAACTACTTGGAGAAAAAAGGAGAAAAGCAGGAATATAGCTAGAAAGGGATGAGTTTCGGGAAACATGAGGTTTTGTTTTGCTTTGCTTTATTTCGTTTTAACAGGAGAGATTTAAGATTTTGTTCCTAAGGAAGGAAGAACTGAAGACATGGAAAGAAGGGATGATGAAGAGGAGCTCCAACAGATGGGCTCTGAGAGCACGTCGTCGGCGCGCAGCCGGGGCAGGAAGGACAGCCCTTCACCTGAGAGTCGCTCAGCAGCCACGGGGGAGCCCCCGCAGTGAGGGCTGGGGGGTCACAGGGAGCACAGGGCCCTACGGTCCCCACACTCACAGAGCCTGTGGTCTGGGAATGGACACGCCGTCAGGCGTGGGGACCTGGGAACTCTCTCCATACATCCGTCTCTGTGGCATTTTTGACTGCTTCTGCGTCAGGACAGATGTACACTCCCCCCTACCCCGCCCCCATCAGACTACCAGCTGCTTCCTGGGGCAGGAGCCGACCCTCTCCTCACTTCCACTCTCCTGGTGGGGTGCCAGCGCCCACAGGGGCCCAGGATGGGGCAGCGCCTTCTTTGGCTGCCCTTCCCTAACCTGTTTAGATTCTGTTGGGTCTTCCACGCCCGGGACACTGGAGAGACTCGCTGTCTGTTGTTGGGCATGGGAGCCACCTGGATTGCTGGATTGATGGACCCTTGTGATGAGAACTCAGACTTTAGCCTTTCGACAACTTTCTTATATAACTTACAGCCGTGTTCGTTATATTGATCATGCTGTACATTAGAGCCCTAGTGCTTATTATCTTACAACTGGGAGTTTGTACCCTTTGACTGCCTTCATCCAAATCCCCCCTCCTCTGGTGACCACAAATCTGATCTCTTTTTTCTATGAGTTTGTTTGTCTGTAATTGACCTACAACACTATGTTAGTTCCTGTTCACAACATAGTGATTCAATATTTCTTTTTTTTTAAGCATTATTTTATTATTATTATTTTCTAAGTTAATTATTTTTGGCTGCGTTGGGTCTTCGCTGCTGCGCGCGGGCCTTCTCTAGTTGTGGCGAGCGGGGGCTACTCTTCGTTGCCATGTGCGGACTTCTCATTGAGGTGGCCTCTCGTTGCAGAGCATGGGCTCTAGGCACGCGGGCTTCAGTAGTTGTGGCTCATGGGCTTAGTTGCTCCGCGGCATGTGGGATCTTCCCGGACCAGGGCTCGAACCCGTGTCCTCTGCATTGGCAGGCAGATTCTTAACCACTGCGCCACCAGGGAAGTCCTGATTCAATATTTCTATACGTTCCAAAATGATCACCATGATAATTCTAGTTACATCTGTTACCATACAAAGATATTACACAGCTATTGACTATATTTCTCACACCATATTCCTCATCCCTGTGACTCATTTATTTTAAAACTGGAAGTTTGTGCCTCCTAATCTCCCTCACCTATTTCTTTCCTCTCCCCAAGCCCCCTCCCCTCTGGCAACCACCTGTTTGTTCTCTGTATCTATAACTCTGTTTCTGTTTTATGTTTGTTCATTTGTTTTGTTTTTTTAGATTCCCCATATGGGATATCATACAGTATTTGTCTTTCTCTGTCTGACTTATTTAACTTAGGATAATACTCTCCAGGTCCAGCTATGTTGTTGTAAATGGCAAAATTTCATTCTTTTTTTATGGCTGAGTAGTATTCCGTTGTAGGTATACACCACATCTTCTTTATCCATTCATCTGTTGATGGACACTTAGGTTGCTTCCATATCTTGGCTGTTGTGAATAGTGCTGCTGTGAACATAGGGGTGCATAAATCTTTTCAAATTAGTGTTTTCATTTTCTTCAGGTAAATACCCAGGAATAGAATTGCTGAATCGTATGGTAGTTCTATTTTTTATTTTTTGGAATCTCCATACTGTTTTCCACAGTGGCCGCACCAATCTTCATTCCCACCAACAGTGTACAAGTGTTCCCTTTTCTCCACATCCTCACCAACAGATTTGTTATTTGTTGTATTTTTGATGACAGTCATTCTGACAGGTATGAGGTGATATCTCACTGTGGTTTTGAATTGTATTTCTCTGATGATTAATGATGTTGAGCATCTTTTCATGTACCTATTGGCCATCTGTATGTCTTCTTTGGAAAAATGTCTATTCAGGTCCTCTGCCCATTTTTTTAATCTATTTTTTTTTATGTTGAGTTGTATGAGCTCTTTGTATATTTTGGATTTTGACCCTTATCAGATATATCATTTGCAAATACCCTCTCCCACTCAGTAGGCAAAGCCAGCTGGATTTAGAATGCCTCTGCCACTTACTGGCTCTATTACCTTGAACAAACCCTTTAACACCCTTGAGTCCTAGAAATCTCTGTCTGTAAAACGGACTGATACAACCAGTGAGCTTGGTTTCGCTTGTGGGATTCCGGGGAGCCCCAAATGAGGGGCCTGTCTGAGTGCCCTGAAGGACGCACGCAGAGGGGCTGAGAAAAGCTTTGGATTTTCTCCACAGCTTGGTCCCCTGCACGTTCCTGGTCAGGGAGGCCCTGGAGCAGGGGCACAGCTACCAACACTCAGTACAAATTTGTAAGGAGACTGATGACCCCCTATGGGGGTGGCGGGGAGGGCCTCCCTATGCTCTCTGGCTACTGCAGTATCTCCGCCTGCGGGGCTGCTTTGTGAAGAAAGGGGTTTTCACTGTCAAGGGTGTCGGACTGGATGGTCCCCAGGTGGCCCCAGCTGCCTGCCATGCGGACTGGTGAGGCCATAGGCTGGCGCATGCCAGGGCTGTCCACTCGGAGGGGGAAGGGGCCACTCAGGGAGCCAGCACAGCTGGCAGGGTCCAGGCCTGTGGGCCCGGCGGGGACAAAGCTGCTCTGAGCTGCCTCTCAATGGGCGCCTGTGTTCTGGGGTGGGGGCGGGGTGACCCCCGCCTCCTCGCTCTCCTCCCGCCGCCGCAGGATGTCCCGGGCTGGACACTGGGGCAGAGGAGGTCCCGCACAGGGAAGGTCAGGGTTGGCCGCTGCGCCTGAGCACTCGGAGGTGGCACCAGGATCAGGGCTTCTGGGTGCCGGGACGCCGATTGGGCCGAGGCAGGAGGCGGGCCCGGCCGGCCGCAGCGCCCAGCAGTCACTGGTCCCGGGGGGACTTGAAAGGAGGAGCTCGCTCGGGGCGTGTCCGGGGCGTGTCCTGGGCGGAGCCCGGACGGGCGGGGCGCGGGGGCAGGGTCAGCGCCGACCGGCCGAGCCCCGCCCAGAGTAGGCGGAGAGGAGCCGGCGGGCGCGCTGGCCCCGCGGAGCTGGGCGGCCGGCGTCGTCCTGCGCGCCCCGCGCCGCTCCCCGCGCCCCGCCATGCCGCCCGCCGGGCTCCGCGGGGCCGCGCCGCTCGCCGCGATCGCGCTCCTGGTGCTGGGGGCGCCCCTGGGTAAGGGCCGGGGGCCGGGGGCGCGGGGGAGGTCTCGGCGCGCGGTCCCGGAGACCCTGGGAGAGCCCGCGCCCCGGAGACCCTGGGGGAGGCTACGACCCGGCGTTGCGGGGTCCGCGGGAGGGGAGGGCGGCGGGTGCTGGGCGTGGGGCCGACCCCAGGGGCCGCTCCGGGCAGAGGCCTCTGGGCGCAGGGACCAGGGTGGAGCTCCGGGGAGTGGGAGTGGGGCTGGGCGGCCACTGGGTACCCCCGTCCGTGCCCACAGCGCTGGCCGGCGAGGACTGCCTGTGGTACCTGGACCGGAATGGCTCCTGGCATCCGGGCTTCAACTGCGAGTTCTTCACCTTCTGCTGCGGGACCTGCTACCAGCGGTACTGCTGCCGGGACCTGACCTTGCTCATCACCGAGAGGCAGCAGAAGCACTGCCTGGCCTTCAGGTGGGCTCCGGCCCCTCCCCTCCTCGTCCGCCTCCACATTCTTAGCCCACACCCAGGGCTCCGGCTTGGGCACGAAGCGGGGCTGTAGCGCCGGGGCTGGGGAGTTCCAGGAGGGGCCGCCTAGTTACCGTCATGTGGTCACCGCTGGCTGGGCTGAGTCCTCCCCTCGCTCCGTGCCTGCGCAAACGGGCGCAGTGGAGCTCTGGGCGCAGTGGAGCTCTGGCCGGAAGGTGGGAGACGGGGGTCTGATTCCCAGGTCCGCTGCTCACCAGCTGCGTGATCTTGGGGAGGACCCAGGACTGGGTCACTGTTTCCTCTCCATGAAAAGGGGGGGACACAATGAGTGGTTTTCAAACTTCTTATTGGAGGGGACGCTGACATATAGAACAGGTATAGGGAGGCTGTGATTGAAGTGGGATCTGAGAAAACAGCTCTGGATCATTTCCCAGGGGGCTTTCAGGGCTCCCGTGCTGGAATCTAACCAGTTAAGTCATGGACGGGGGCGCACACTCCACAGCCCCGCCGGCCGCTCTCTGACCAGCAGGCCGCCTGGCCTTCCGGGAAGTGTGGCCCCCTAAGATCTACCCACACCGGTCGGGCACAGCCCCACCAGGAGACTCACATCTCGGTTTGTGGTGGCCCCCTGCTGGCCAGGGGTCCGAGCCCAGTGTTACTGTCAGCGTGGTGAGGATTCCCCCCTTGAGGTTGGAAGGTGAGGGGACCTGTTCTTTGTCTAAGTCCCAAGACCATAGCGGGCATCGCCTCTGCCGTGATCCTCTTCGTGGCCGTGGTCGCCACCACCATCTGCTGCTTCCTCTGTTCCTGCTGCTACCTGTACCGCCGGCGCCAGCAGCTGCAGAGCCCATTTGAAGGTGCGTCCGTGTGGGACGGGGCAGGGGAGCCTGAGCTGGGCCAGGCTGTGGCCCACGGTGGGCACCAGAGGTCAAGGGGGTGGGGTTCTGCAGCAGCGTGTGCTTCCAGACACACACTTGCCAGCATGTAACCCCAGAAACAGGAGCGTGCAGGGGCACGTGTGAACGCTGGACTGGTATACACGAGTGCGCCTGGCACCGTTTGCCGGCATCAGTGTGCCTGCCCTGGGTTTGTGCGTGCTCTTGGCTCTTAGGAAGCACTGGGGTGGGGCCTGGAGCGTGAGCGTCATCGGGTGCGCTCCGTCATCGGGTGCGCTCCGTGCTCGAAGGACGCGTGCCTGAGTTGGCGTGTGACTGCACATAGGCCCAGACTGGTGGGCGTGGGAACAGTGACTCCCGGGCAGGGCATCAGTGTGGGAGGACCCCCGCTGGGGGCAGCTCTGCTAGGTTGCAAGATTCCAGCCCCACAGCGGCCATCTCCTTGCCCAGGTAAGACGTTCCCCAGGCCATGCTCTCTGGCCCAGGAGGTCTCTGAAGCCCCCTGAGGGAGCAGACTCCTGAACCCAGACTGACCAGCAGGGACCACCTGCGGGCTCCCTGCTGGACTCGGCCGAGCAGGGTCTGGGAGCAGAGGCGGCAGGGCCTCCCGGGCCGGAGGAGGTGGCTTCCCATGGAGGCAGGGCCCTGAATGCTGGTCCTTGTCCCCCCACTAGGCCAGGAGATCCCAATGACAGGCATCCCAATGCAGCCGGTGTACCCGTATCCCCAGGACCCCAAAGCTGGCCCTGCAGCCCCACAGCCTGGCTTCATGTACCCACCTAGTGGTCCTGCACCCCAGTATCCACTCTACCCGGCGGGGCCCCCTGTCTACAACCCTGCAGGTAAGTGAGCCCTTTGCTCCCACCTACCCGCCCCCCCACCCCCTCACAACCGGAGTCCTTCTCCCAGACCTCCAGGCTGCCTTGGCCCCGGGGGTCCTGCGTGGTCCTGCGGTCAGGGGTTCCTTTGCGCCCTCCCGTGCCACTGTGACCCTCATCCTGTCTCCTTGGCTTGCAGCTCCTCCCCCATATATGCCACCCCAGCCCTCCTACCCGGGAGCCTGAGAAACCAGCTGTGTCTCGGCCGTCCCTCAGGGATGCCCCCGCCTGAACCTCCATCCGGCCCTGGGGGTGGGCAGGGTCCTCTACTCGCCAGGCCCCAGACCAAGCTGCGCCCTGAGACCTTCTGGGAACAGAGCCCCAGGGAGAGCAACAGGAGCTGAGCTGGAACTTGGCCGTGAATGAGGGGTGGGTGGGGAGGGCCTGGGATGCCTGGACTATTTTTATCCGGGGCGGGGGAAGGACGGGAAAGCCTGGGTCACAGCCCCTGCTTTCTTTTAGTCCTTCTCCTCCCAGGACCCCAGCCGGGAAGGTTGGGCCGCTCCTGTTTGCCCGCCGTGGGCTGAGGGGGCCGGCGCTGAGGGGGCTCCGCCGGCCGTGGGCAGAAGCCCTCCTCCTGGCGCCCCCGTGGGCCGTGCTCCGGCTGCTGGATTAAAGCTGTAATGACATGTCATGTGGGTTGTGTCATTGGGCCACGCACAACTTCCTGGCTCTGCCCGCAGCCCCACAGCCCTGAAGCAGGGGAGGGCGGGTGCCAGGGCTGGAGCACAGGCAGAAGCCCCCAGGCTGAGGGCTCCTCGGGCTGGTTCCCAGAGCCTGGAGGCGGATCCTGCCACTGCAGGGAAGAGGGTGCTCGTTGGTTAGATGCCCCACGAGGGGCCGGCGAGTGAGGCACCGCCAGCCGCCCAAGGGCCCCTGCCCCCATTCGGTACACTGGGCCTCACACTCGGACCTGGGTGTGTCTGTGTCTCCCAAGGTTGCCAGGTCTCAGCTTCCTCATCTGTAGAATGCGGATGCTGCCTCAGGGCTGTCCTGAGGGTGAACCGCATACAGGAAGCTTGGTCAGGTCCGCCCTTCCCCATCAGAGGAGCCAGCCTGGGCAGGTGCTGTCAGCTGCCTTGGAGCACCAGGGGAGCCCAAGGCACGAGGCCCCCAGGCCCAATTCTGTGTCTCTACTGGGCCAGGCAGGTCTCCTCCCCCGCCCCCCTGACCTCGCCTCCGGAGGACGTGGGCCAGTTTTTAATTCAAGAGGGAAAAGTGCCAACTCAGCTTGGAAAGCCACCCAATCCGCCATCTCCCCCTTCCCAAGCCCCTCGGCTCGACCCCCCTCCCCTCCCTCCGCGGTCCTCCAGCCCCACTGCAACCTGCTTGCCCTTTGGTTTCCTCAGGCCTCTGGGCCCCAGCAGCCTCGTCTGGATGGCCATAGTGCTAACCATGCCCGGGGCCCACTGGAGGCTCTTGTCACACAGCCCAGGCGGGGAGCTCCTGGGCCAGCTGCTTTGGGGACGGGTCAGACCTCTGTCCCTGGACCTGACCCAGATGGAGGGGAAGCTAGGGCTGCTGGGGCCAGAGCTGGGACCACAGCTCCAAGTCCACCTTTTCCTTGAGGATGGGGCAGGGAGGTGGGAGGGGCCGCGAGTGTCCTGGCTTCCGGCCGCAGGTTCTGCCGTCACACGCTGGGAGAGGCTGGGAGAGGCGGTCACTCCAAGGTTTGGACCGTCCCCCTCTCTCTCTCCTGAAGCTGGGAGGTGGAGGAGGTTTGCAGGATAAGATTTCTGAGTTTCCCTAAGAAATGACGTGTAAATGAATGCAAGGCCGTGCCAGTCAGAACTAATTATCCTTATGTCAACAGCCTGGGGCCAATTAAAAATTGCTCTGTAGTCTGGGAGGGGAGTCAAGTTTATCCCAGTCAGAGCTGCCTCCCGCGTCACTGCCCCCAACACTTCCAGTCAATTAGCTCTGCAGAGCACTGAAAATAAGAGAATTCTCAGAAAAGGGGAGACCGTGACAGAGTGCAGCTTCCACATGTGGGAGGCAGAGAGGAGGGCCCCCTCACGTTCTCTAGTTTTTAAAACAAGACAGCACCCTGTCTCCAAAAGTGCCACGTCCTCTGTGGCCCAGCTCCTCACCAGGGGACGGGGCACAGCTGCTCCTGCACCAGCACCCCGGAAAACCGGCAGACACCCTACAACGTGGGGTGGGGTGGGAGGAGCCGTGATCCTCAGGGATCGGGCGACAGTGGGGTCCTGCCGGGCTGGGAGGGACCGGCGGGGACCCTGAGGGGAGGTCTGGGAAGCCGAGATGGGGAAGGGTGGCGTCTTACACGAAGCCCGCCGGCCTGCGCCGCGGGCGCAGCGGGGAATGCTGTGGTGGTGGGCGTGCTGAGCCCAGCGCAGGAAGCCAGGGAGAGGGCTAGGGCCCAGGTACTTGGAATACAGTCAGGCCAGGAGCCAGAGGTCAGCAAGAAAGGGGAGCGCTGGTGGGGCAAGGGGAAAGCTGGAGGGCGGGTGGGATAGAGGAGGCGGTGAGGCCTGCAGAAGGGGGCCGCGGGGTGGGGAGAAGGTGCGTGGCCAGGTAGTGCGGGTAGAGCACGGGCAAGGCGGCCGAGGGGCACCCTCCCCAGGCCAGCAGCCTGTCCCCCTCCCCCGCCCTCCCCAGCAGGCAGCTGGCACGCATCTATCCAGGCTGGGTGAACTTGGTGGGTGACCCGCGTTTGGACCTTACGCTTCTTACAGAAGCCACCTGAGTGGCCTTGGTCCCGACGCCTGGCCTGGGCCTCCTACGACAGGAAGTGGGCCGAATGGCCCTGCAGGCCCAGTGCCTCCAGGGCCTGGGCCCCAGCGTGTACACACCGCCCCCAGGCCCGGCGAGGGGACGGGGAGGGGACAGGGGAGGGGGCACTTTTCCTGCGGGCGGGGCCTGGGGCCAGCGTCTCAGATGGACCCCTGGACGGGGTGGGGGAGAGAGTGCGGCGGCCGGAGGGCCCTGGGGGAGCCTCCTGGCCCAGGTCGGCAGGAAACCTGGGTTTGAATCCGGATCCATCAGCTGTCAGGTCGTTTGCCCCGCCTTGCAACCCCTCCCCTCAATTCAGCTGATCCCAGAGCACCCGCGCCCGAGGACGCTCCCGGCCGCCCCGCCCCCGCCCCCAGGCCTCCCCGCAGTTGGGCCGCGCCAGGTCCAGCTGTCCACCCTCCGGGCTCGGAACGCTGCGCGGCAGAAGGCCCGGGGCCGCGGTGTCCGCCAGGTGGCGCTGCGCCACCACCCCAGGCTCGGAGGGGATGACGTCATCGGCCTGCGGAGGCCACCGCGGAGCGGAGAGGGCAGAGGGGGGAGGGGGAGGGGGAGGGGGAGGGCGGTGCCCCTGGAGGCCCAGGAACAGCAGAAGGTGGTTTTTTTGTCGGCTAATCTTGAGTTAAGTGTGTCACGCCCTAAAGCGACAGGTCCAGCTGGAGCTCTAGGATCTGGACCCTGGCGGGCGGGGTCGCTTAGGCCTCCTGAGCCCCTTCACCTGCGCTCGTTGGTGCCGGGAGGGGGCGTCACCAGCAGCAGCTCCGGGGCGGAGCTCGGGCTCCTGATGAGCTGAGTGGTCGCGGCCCGTGTCACACTCTCTGGGCCAGGCTTTGTCTGCGACGCGGAGGTGATGTCGGTCCGGCTCACAGAGCTGCAGCCTCGGCCCGCAGACTTGCTGCGCTTAGCTTGGGGGCGGCAGTGTGTCCCCCTCCGGCCCGGCCTTGGTTGGGTTTCTGGGGGACAGGCGCGTGGGTGGGGGGAGGGGGCAGGGTGCGCCCTGGGATCTGAGCTCTCTGCTTCCGGGACCAGCCTGCGCTCTGTTTCTGGCCAGACCTAGCTCAGGGGTCCCGCTTCGGCGCAGGGACGCCCCACCTCCGCCCTGCAGACGGGAAGCTGCAGGAAAGCCTACATCTGACCCATACCCAGGTGGCAGTTCCACAGCGACAGGGGTGCAGCTCCTTTAGCCGATCAAACCAGAGAGATGCCTTTGCTGTATCGGGGATGGAGGGCGTGGGGCAGAGGGGGGCACAGCCGTGTGGGCACTGCTCCCCAGCGGCCTGGGGCTGCTGGGAGGAGATGGCTGGAGCCCGCGGTTAGGAAGAGTCGCGGAGGAGCATCCAGAACACGCCTGATAGAGTCATCCCGGCGCCCTGCGCTCCACTCTGCCTGCCACCCCGACGGTGGGCGGCTCTGCCCAGTGACCCCAGGGCCTGGACAGCCAGGTCAGCGGGAGCCCTCCCCTCTGTCCGAGTCCTTCCCTCACACTCTGCTTCCTGCGGATGGGAGCTTGTGTGTGGCAACCTGGGGAGGCGTGGCAGGGAACCTGCGTTTCCGGAGCCCTCCAGGGAGCCCAGGTGAGTATCGGAGCCTCGGGACAGCACAGAGGTGAGCACAGCCATGCACAGCTAAAGGCTCGTATATATTATCAAAATCTTATGGAAAAACAGATACACAGCTATTTATACAGCAGCAGGTGGGTGTGAGGAAATGTCTGCTTTGGCATCAAACCTTCAGGTCCAGCTGCTGTCTGTCCTCTCCTCATGTCTGGAGCCCACTCCCCCCAGGCTCGCCGCCCCTGCCATGTCCTCTGATTAGCTGGGAGGGGCTTGGGGGTGTCCTCAGCCCCTCCTCCCTCTTCCCTGGGCCCTTGGCCCTCCAGTCTTCCAGGCTTGCCCCACACAGAGAGCCAGCAGCGCAGCGGCCTTGCCCCAAGGGCTCCTCAGAGGCCTGAATCCTGGCCCTAGCGGGGCAGTGGGGCCGGGCGGGTCACGTGGTCCCTGGGAGACATCGTTTCTGGATCCTAGGACTTTGGCAGCTTGCCAGCCGCGTGGGCCCCAGGCGTGCCGTCTTCTCGGTCACGTGCTGAAAGGACTCTTCTTGTCCAGAAACCTCAGCTCCAGGTATGAGACATTTGTGGAGAGCCTCAGAGACAAGAAAAGGAAAGCAAGGAGAGAAGGCATCCTTCCCGGAGCTGGCCCAGGCCTCCAGCTCTCCCACGGCAGGGCAGGGACGTCCGGAGCAGGTCAGCCGGCGTGGCGGGCGGGGTCTGTGCGGCCCTGGGAAGCGGGGCCTGGGCAGGCGTGGCGTGGCGGGTGGCGCCTGCAGCCCGGTCCTACTGGAGCAGCTTGGGCACCTCCACCTGTCCGGGCAGAGCAGAGACGGTTTAGAGGAGGGAACCCAGCGGGGGCTTCTGGAACCCCTCTCGCTTCCTTTCCTGCTGGGCTCACGAAGAGAGGAAGTGTGGACAGAGGGAGCCCTTTCCCTTTTCTGTGAAAACCCGATGCCACCGAATGACCCTGGAGTTACAGTCGAGGTTGTGCGGTATCTCAGGAGTGACCGTGTAGGGGTGGGGTCTGCCGGGCAGAGGACCGAGACTCCACCCCCCAGGGAGGCCGAGCCTTGAGAAGCAGGGTCTCCAGGGACGGACTGCTTCCCAAAGACCTTTGGGATAAACTGACCTGTAGGACTTGGCTGGTCCTGAGAGGGAATTAGGAAAACAAAGACCGTCTGGGTTTGGGGAATGGGGGGAGGGAGGAAGGGTCTGAAGCTGCTTCTCCATTTCTGGGAGAAAGGGGTTCCACTGCAGGGTGAGGGGCTAAAGGGAGCCCCCGAGAGGAAGGGCAGGCTCCCTCGCGGGGGAGGCGGGGCGGCCAGGCGGGGGCGGAGGGCGGTGAGATGAGCCAGCCCCCTCCCAGCCCCGCGCACCCTGCGGCTGAGCGCACCCGCTCACCTTCTTGAGCTGCTTGAGGTTGCTGGAGCGGATGGCGGCCAGCAGCTGGTCCCGGGAGTTCTTCTCCTGGGCGGGGAGGACCTTGTCGCCCATCTTGCGCTGGGTGGCCGGCGAGAGCGAGTTCTTCAGGTTCTCCACGAGGAGCGGGGGGGCCAGGGGCGGCGGCGGTGGGGGGGGCGCGGCCGGGGCGCCCCCTTTCCCCGGGGAGTTCTTGGGAGCGGCCCTGGGGGACGGCTGCGGGGAGGGCCTGGGGGAGCCGCGGGCGGGGGCCCCGGCGCGGGGCACCTCCAGCAGCGCCGCCCCCCCGCTGGCCTCGCGCGCCTGGCGCTGCTCCTGCAGCCGCTTCTGCCGCTGGCGGTCCATGTTGCGGCTGAGCAGGTTGGTGACGGTCATGCGGGGCCCGGCCAGCTCGAAGTGGTAGCCCAGCTTGAGCAGCGTGGTGTTCTCCTTGAGCAGCTTGGCCATCTCCATCTCGGTCTTGCCGCCGCAGATGTGGCGCTGGTTGTGGAAGCGGAGCTCGGTCAGCGAGGTGTTCTGCAGGAGGGCCCGGAAGATGGCCAGGATGCCCTTGCCGGTGATGTGATTGGAGTCCAGGTTCAGGCTGGTGATGGTCTTGTTGGCCTTGAGCATGATGGCGATGGCGAACGCCACGTGGTCGTCCGCCCGCGTGTTGGCCAAGGCGAAGACCTTGACGGCCGTGTTGAACTCCAGCGCCTCGGCGAAGCGCACCAGGATCTCGGGGGTGATGCAGTCCGAGTTGTTCACGTTGAGCTCGGTCACCTCCGGGTCGTTGCTCTTCACCCTCTCCAGGGGCTCGTCAAAGACGCTGGGGGCCGCCTCCTCCTCAGCCTGGGCCGGCCCGTCGGCGGGCTCGGCGGGGGCTCCAGGGGCTGATCTCTCCGGCGCCGCCGGGCTCTTGCTCTCTTCGCGGGGGGCCTTTGCACGGCGGGGCTCCTCCTTTCTGGCCTTCTCGTCCTCCGGCCTGGCACCCCTGTCCCTGCTGCCTCTCTCCGCCTTCTGGCCCTCCGTCCGGGCGTCCGTGTCCTTCCTCTGCCCCTGCACCTTCTCGGCCTCCTCTGTCTGGCTTGCTTCCTTCTTCTGCTCTCCCTTCTTCCCCTTGTCTCCGCTCACACTCCCCTGCCTCTCCTCGCCCTTCCTGGGGGCTGCCGTCCCGTCCTGCGCCCGCCCCTCCTTCCCGGCCTCCTTCTTGTCCACCGCGGCCCTGACCCGGCCCTTCTCGAGGCCTCTGACGAGCTTCTCCTCCTTGGGCCTCTCTGCGCCTTTGCCTTCAGCTTCGTCCTTGTCTCTTGAGAAGCTTTTCTTCAAGCCGCCCCTCTTTGGCTCCTTCCCCAGGTCTGAGTCCCGTCTGGGGCCCAGGGGCTTTTTGCTGGCATCTCTGCCCCTTTCCTCTCCCTTCTTGGCATCTGTCTTGGTCTCCACTTGCTTGCCCTCCTAAGAATTCAGGAAAGAAAAATAAACATGAAGAGCTGGCTACGGAGGCAGAGGAATGAGCCTGGGGACAGCGTGGGGGTCACTTATGTAACCGCCTGGAGCCTCCAGACAGTCTCCGTTGAGGACGCCATGCGGGGGCTTGGGGTCACGTGCAGAGACCGAGCTGACATCGGACTCACAGAACGTCAGGGTCGTTAGGCCCCAAAGGGAATTCCTGGGCGGCTGTGGCCCTTCCTCCCCAGAGGATCTCAGACCCTGAAATGCTCTCCTCTGTCGTGGGTGACTGGGAAGGTGGACCCTGCTGAGCCTTGCTGGAACATCCCTAGAACTGGTCGTGTCTTTGTTTAAAATTTTAGATTTTTGTCCATATTGCTTTCTTTGTGTTAAATTTGATTTTTTACAGTATTCATTAAAACATTAGTTGTCTTGGGGCTTCTCTGGTGGCACAGTGGTTGAGAATCTGCCTGCCAATGCAGGGGACGTGGGTTCGAGCCCTGGTCTGGGAGGATTCCACATGCCGCAGAGCAACTGGGCCCGTGAGCCACAACTACTGAGCCTGCGCGTCTGGAGCCTGTGCTCCGCAACAAGAGAGGCCGCGATAGTGAGAGGCCCGCGCACCACGATGAAGAGTGGCCCCCGCTTGCCGCAACTAGAGAAAGGCCTCGCACAGAAACGAAGACCCAGCACAGCCATAAATAAATAAATAAAAATAAATAAAAAATTAAAAAAAAACAAAAAAACATTAGTTGTCTTGATCTCCTGGGCTCCCCTTGCTTCCTGTGCTCTGGGCGGGAGCCTCAGGGCCTTGCCCAGGCTCCCAGGAGTAGGTCAGTGATTCTCAGATCCCGGGGTTTTTACAGCCGAGACCTTTTCAAAGGAAAAAAAGGTTGGAGGGACCAACAAAGGACTGCTTATGTTTTATTTTATCAGTTAGGAGTATTTGTAAATTCTGTCTACCATCCTCATCTCATCGAAATAAGAAGAAGCCAACAATAAAGAAGGAAGGTAGACGTAACAGAATAAAGGACATACCTTTACATCAAATATATGTGGCTTTTTGAAAAGCCCACATCATTTCCCTTATTTTTTAGCAAGCACTGTGCTAAGGCCCAGCCCTCTCTGTGAGGAGCCCGGGACCCGCCAGGTCAGCTGGCCTCGGGAGAGCTGGACCCATGCTGAGGTGGCGGGGGACCGTGGCAAGGATGCTGTGTTGAGCTAGAGGCCGGGGCGTGACGTCTGCACCTTATTCTGAGAGCCGCGGGAGCAGCTGAATCGCCTAAGACGAGATATTAGATTTAACCCTGTCCAGCTGTGATAGACCCCAGGGCAGCTGGGCCCCCAGGGACGCCCCGATGTCCTTCTGAAGGTTCTTAACAGGAGGAGGCTATGGCCCGACTGCTGGGAGGTGTTCTGTCTCTCAGGAGCCAGGTGGCTGTGGGGACAGAAGCCCACTCGGCCTACGTGGCCCTTCCTCACATGTGTCCCAGAGGGAGTGGGGTGCCGGTTGGCCCTATGGAAACAGTGTGCACCTGGACCACAAACACATGCCCTTGGGGACCAGCCCCAGGGTTCATTTAGCTCCGCTGCCAGAATCCCATCAGGCAGCCATGGGGCACGGGGCCTGCTGAGCCAGGGCCTTGGAAGGCACCACTTCCCTCCTCCTGCCTCGCAGGCCCAGGTCAGGACTCGTGGGGCACAGAGCCCCCTCCCACTCACTCCAGCTCCCACAACACGGGTGACCCTTCAGAGCACCTTCCAGGGCTGGGCCAGGAGGGGTGGCGATCGTGACTTGATTTGAAAGGGAGAGAGGAACTTGCAGATACGAGGCCAGTGAGGGGCCCGGTGGCTCAGCCCTTTTAGGACATTTGTAAGAACCCACCCACCGTCTGGCCAGGGAGCCTCTCGCCCTCCCCGTCCCCCCGGGTTCAGAGTGGTTCCATCACAGATGCTGTCCCCTCGAGGAGCTGTGGGTGAGTTGGGGCTGTGGCCCACCCCCCAGACGGAGGTCACGCCCCCGGCCGTGCCCACGGCACACGGTCCTGCTGCCCTCTGCCGGGTTCCCATGCCGCTCGCAGGCCTCGCTTGGAGGGAAACTGGGGATCCAGAGGGAAGATAACTTAGCCAGCCTCACCCAGCATTCGTGAGAACCCGACTTCAGACCTGTCTCACTAGCACCCCCGTGGGGCAGGGTGGGGATGGGCAAAAGCACCCCCCCCCCCCCCCCCCCCCCGCTGCCCGCAGAACCTACGCCCGCCTTCTCTCCCGCCCCCACGCAGCCTCTCAGGACTGTTTTCCAACATCCTAGCCCTCTCTCTGGCCCCGCGTTGTCTTCACCGGGATTCTCCCCCGACCTATGCGCTCCCCGCACCGGCTCCTAGTGGGCTGGGTTCTGCCACGTGTCTGCTCTACAGGGGGGGCGCCAGCCCTTTAAAAAGAACCTAATGAAAAACAGGCCGGGGGTGGGGGGGTGCGGGGTGGCGCTGAGTAATCATCGTTGCCTCCAAATAGCCAGGAATGAGTGGGGCTGGGGCCGAGAGCTCAGACGTTGCCTTAAAAGGAGAAGCAGACCAGCTTCGTCCCGGGGCCGGGCTTCCTTGGAGCCAAGCTCCTCGGCACAGAGCACGCTGCCTCCTTGCTTGCCTGAGGCGGACGCCAGGCCGACTTCTGCTGCTGGAACTGGGGCTGCATCCTGGTCACCTCTGGGGGTGACTCTGTGGTCCTGTCTCTAGGCCCCTCGACGAAGCGGGTTTAGGTTGAGTTGAACTAGGCACCCCCATGGAGCAAAGGTCTGCAGGCCTCTGGATGAGACTAAGCGGAGTTATTTTCTTCCTTTGGGAGAAGCTTTCGGGTCAGGGGAAGTCACAGGGGTGGTTTGGGACTTCCTCGTGGACGCAGGGGAGTGGAAAGGATGACCTCGGAAAATCTCTGAGGACCCGTGACACGTGGCAGGGACCCGCCGTGAGTCCAGGGTCAGGGTCAGGGAAAGAGGCAGCTCCCGGCCCCCAACTCCTCCAGGCCGTTCGGCCTCATGACTTTGCTCTGTGCCTTCAGGTGGTCAGGGTCCAGGGGACGCGTCTTTGGCGGGTGTGGACAGCAGGATGCCGTGTCTTTCCCCGCCTTGGGCCTTGCACTACTTCCCCGGGAAGTCTCGTCTGATTGGACAGGGGAGAGCGCTTCCCACTTCCACTGCCAAAGCAGGAGAGGAAAGGAAGTGCGTGCCTGTCAGGAAGTCCCTAAAAATGAGGACCCCCTCCCCGCCTGGTGCGCTGCACTGAGCCCCCGGCCCACCGGTGCCCTGCGAGCTCACGCTGACTGCCACCCAGGTCCTCTCTGTCCTTCCCATGACCCATCACCTGAGGAAGAGTAATCCTGGCCCGAGGCATCTGCAAGAAGGGGTCGCAGGCCCCCAGAGGGCAGGTGGAGCCTGGGAAACGCCTCAAAAGGGGAGGGAGTGCAGAACAGACCCGCTAGCCTAGGAGGGGGCGGGGCCAAGGGGGCAGGGGTGGCCACGGCCTTGAGGTTAGGTGCATTTGCTCCTTCCCCACAGCAAGAGCAGGGTGGTGCCCACGCAGATGGCTCTGTGTCCCCAGGGCTGCGTGGTGAGGCCCCTGAAGGTCTGTGTCCGGAGCATCCGGGCTGGGGGCAGGGACGCGGCTGCCAGAACTCTCTCCCCAGACTTCACTGAAGTTCTGGGGGCGCTGACAGCCTCAAGGCTGTGGCGCGGAGCCCCTTAGAAGACAGCATTTCCCCTTGGCCTTGGCTGGGGCTGCTTCTTGGTCTTCCCTGGTCAAGGTTCCATTTCCCGGGAAAGCATCGGGGGCATGTCCTGTTCCCGTGCTCAGAGCGCCCCCCAAACAACTCTCCTTCCTGTCCTGCACCTGCACTCCCCACCAGCCCCTCCGTGTCTCACAGCCCAGCTCGCACCCCCCTGCTTCTCCCCTGAAGCCGGCTGGCCGAGGGCTGGGGCCCTGGCCCCCACTCTCTCCAGGCACCTGGTGACCTCTGATGTCAGGCACTGCAGCTGTCAGGGCCGTCTGTCTACAAGGCAGGGCAGGGAGGAGCTGGCCATGGGCCGGGGGCACCCGAAGTTCCCCTGGGAGGGCAGCTCCCTTACAGGGCTGGCGGGCGTGAGGGCAGGACAGGGGCAGGGCCAGGCTTCACGGGGGCCCAGAGAGCTCACTCCCTCCAGCCTCCTGCTGCACGGAGGGCCAGCTCTCTCACTGTTTTCCACCAAGAAGAGAGAGTCTAGATTCTCCCAACAAGAAGTTTCAGCAGAGTCCACTGCCTTCGGGGGCCGGCGGGGGGGGGGGAGCAGTATTGCTGGGGCTGGCAGTCCTGGGAGGGACGGCGGTGCCCGTTTCCCTTGGTGCTTCGCGGGCAGGAGCCTCTGCTGAGGCTTAGGCCAGCTCGTTGGGCTGAGCTTCAGGTCTGTAACAACCGATCGTCCCCTAGGCAGCTACCGGCTCCCTCCAGGGCTGTCGGGAAGCTGGGATCGTTCAGGAAAATTCTGCCTATAGTTGCATGGGCGTTCATTGGCTTTGCAGGCAGCTTGCAGGAAACCCAGACCCAGAGGGTGGCTTGGAGCTGGGGGAGGGGGAGGGGGTACGGAAGGAGGGTGCATAGGGCTTTGACACCCCTTGGTTAACATTCCCGGAAACATACTTTCTGGGGTGTTCAGGGCTCATACAGACACTCAGCTCCTGCCCATAACTGGTGTCTGGTTAGTCCGCTGAGAACGGGGGCTGGGAGTGGAATTCCCATTGCTGGGCTGGGGTCTGGACCACTCACTGTGAGGGCAGCACCGTGCCTTCTCGCACTCTCTGAGGCGCACCCAGGACTCTGCTTGCATCTCTGCAGCTCCCAGCACAAGGCCTGCAAGTGGTCAGTGCCTGGCGGGACGACGGCCATGCCAGGCGAGGACAGGCCCAGGCTCAGGGCCCTCCGTGCTCCCAGTCTGGAGCCCCAGGGGTGGATAGGGTTAGCGCCAGTCCGCACCCGCGAACACAACAAGCTGTGCTGGAGGCTGTGCCCCTCGATCCCCAAAAGAAAGCCTCCTGCCTGCTCAGGGCGCCCGGGGACGTGTGTGCCTGGTGTGCCCTGAGCCCAGGGGCCAAGGTCAAGAGGATAAGAGGAGCCACCCCTGACACCCAGGCTCCAGCCCATCCTGGGGACAGCACACCAGGGACGGCGAGGCACCCACTGTCCTGCCCAGTGAGGAAACTGGTCATTTCCCAGCTTTGGCCGCGTCTGGAGAGGGCACCACGCCCCCCGCCCCTCCCGGAACCCTCAGCCCCGGTGCGATGCTCTGCGGGGCTGTCATTGTCCCCATTTCACACAGGACGAAACTGAAACCCAAGGCCGCACAGCTACCCCCGAGGAGGCCGGGCTTCCAGCTCTGGGGTCTGAACCGTTTCCTCCACAGCCCACCGTCCTGGGTTTCACTGAAACGCTGCACTGAGGGCTTGGCTTGAGCCATCCTTCCGGTTACTCCTGACCATCCGTCCGTCCATCCATCCATCCATCCATCCATCCAAGCAGGCAGAGCGAGCTGAGCTCCGGGCTCAGGCAGGAGGAAGCTTGGGGACGTGGGGGTGAGGGCCTCACCCGCGATGACCTTCCCTGGTGTCTCACGGGCTGCCTTTCGCTGTCCCTACAAGCCTTTACCACGTCGTCAGAGTATCTTGGAAACAAACACGGAAAACCCACCACCGTTGGACAGTGTGTGCAAGGGGAGCGTGTGGGCCGGGGGCCAGTGCTAACGTTTTCCTGGCTCTGCAGACGGCGTGTTGGGGGAAGTGAGAGGCTGGAGGTCAAGCCCGGATCTCCCGGGCTCTTCACTGCCCTTCCTGCCATCCGAGGAGTGGGTGCCACCCCCGCCAGGAGCTCCTGGCAAAGCACGTGGAGCACACCTGACGTTCGTCCCCTGGGTGCCCGGTCGTTGGCACACACAGAGGGACAGGTCTGCGCCAGGCACCGGGCTTGGCCCCTGGGGTGCAGAGAGGGCAGGCGGGAACCCCCCAGGAGCCCGGTACTGGGGTGGGGCGGGCAGCCAGCATTCCCTGGTTCCCCTGGATTTCACGTCCAGGCTGGCAGGAGGGGCCCCGTGGCCTCTGCTAAGGCAGGCTGGTGGGGAAACAGCCTCGTGGGAATGAAGGTCAAAAAAAGGAAGGCTCCCACCTGCTCAGGGCTCGTGGGGACGTGTGCACCTGGGGGGCACTTCTTATTTAGATGCTGAAGGAGTCAGCGTCTGCAACCCCGGGCCTCTACTTCCCCGTGTTGGTTTTCCCACATTACTTGGCACTGAGACTGAAATTCAGAGGGCCTGTGTGCTTGACGAGGGCCAGAAATGAAATAGACGGAGGCTTGGAGGTCAGTCCTGAGGACCCTGACCTGCCTTCCCGCCCGGCCCCAGCCCTGCAGCCCAGAACCGCTTAGGCTGACCGCTGAGCCGGGTCAGACCGGCGGGGCAGTGTGAGGCCCGGGCTGCTGGGGGAGGATGCAGGTGACCCCGTGTCCTCTGGAAAGACGGCCGAGGCTCTGCCTTTCAGCAGGGCCAGCGGGGAGCACTTCTACGCTCCCCACAGCCTCTCCTGAGGAGGCCAAGCCCGAGACGGGGCCCAGAGGCCCTCGGGGAGTCGGCTAAGGCCCCCAGCCCTGAGGATGTCCGGAGCTGGGGAGGGAGGTGGGGGCCGAGAGGCAGAAAGACAAGCCGGCCAGCGCCGAGCCTGCCCCCCAGGATGGCCCTTGAAGGAAGGCGGCAAATAGGGAGCCGGCCCTGGGGTCCAAGGTGGGAGGCTCGGGGCGGGGGACACTGACGGCCACTTTATTCCACCTTTATGGCTTTACTCTCCACCTCTACCGCTTTACCTCAGAGGACGGAGCAACTGGGGAGAGGCTGCGTTTGCTTTTCCAAACGAGACCGGTTACCTTCAGGCCGAGACCTGACCCCCAGGACTGGCACCCATGGGCTAGTTTCCGGCTACTTCCCCAGTGGCTTCCCTCTGGGCCACCACTTGGAACGTGGTCCTTCAGGACAAGGCTGGAGCCCCCCACTGACTGCTCAGTTCTCACGCCGGTCACCGCGGACCCCCTTGTTGCTGGGGAAGGTGCGTGGGCGAGAGTGAGACGAGGTCCTGCTAAATGGAGAGGTCACCTGCCCGCGGACCCTCGGAAAGCTCGAATTCAGAATTTCTTCCTTTCTAAGGCTAACATCCCATTATATGTGCAGACCACGTCTTGTCTATGCACTCATCCTTGGATGGACCCTTGGGTTGCTTCCGCCTTTTGGCTGCGTGAATCAGCTGCTGAGCATGGCTGGGCAGGTGTGTGTCTTGAGTCCCCGCTTTCAGTCCTTTTTTTTTAAAATCCTTTTCACATACTTTATTATTTATTTATTTTTAAAAATAGCCCTCAACTTTTAGGTTGTGCATTTTTTTTCTTTTTCTTTTAAATTAATTTATTAATTATTTATTTATTTGGCTGTGTCGGGTCTTAGTTGCGGCACGTGGCATGCTTTGTTGCGGCGCGTGGGCTCTTTGTTGTGGCGCACAGACTTCTCTCTAATTGTGACGCACGGGTTCTAGAGCGCGGGCTCATTAGTTGCAGGGCGTGGGCTTAGTTGCCCCGTGGCATGTGGGATCTTAGTTCCCCAACCAGGGATCGAACCTGCGTCCCCTGCATTGGAAGGCAGAGTCTTAACCACTGGACCAGCAGGGAAGTCCCCTTGCTTTCAATCCTTTTGGGTCTGCACCCAGAAACAGCATCCCTGGAGCGACACCCAGGTTCTGGCTTCTCTACACCAGCTGCCTTGACTGCTTCACCACCCAACCTTCCTTGTACCGAGTGTGTCAATCACATCCTTACAAAACCCTCAACCGTGGTCACAGCCACTGTGCAAGCCCCGGCCTGACTCTCGCCCACTGCACGTCTGTGCTGCTCCCCATCAAGGCTGCTGGACACACCCCCTCCTGAGCCCCAGCTCTGACGTCAGAATGCCCGGGTCCAGCCTTTGCTCTCACGTGAACTTGGGGACCACAGTCCTTCCCGGGCTGTCCAGTGGCTTCAACGAAGTTGCATGAAGCTCTAACAGTGCCCAGCGCACAGGAGCTTCCGGTAAAGTCAGGCGTCCTCACTGAGCGCATGTCCCCCGTCTACAGCGCCTCCTGCTCTCCACGCATCTGTGTGAACCTTTCCCCTGACCCGCCCCACCCGCAGTCTCAGCAGACCACCTCCTCCACTCACATCCCCGGAATAAACAGAAACCAACTGCGGGAATCCTCCCACTCCGGCTGCGGCTCCCCTCCCTCCTCCTGTCCGGGGCTCCCCTGCCTGGGGCTCTGGCTCCCAGCCCCACTCCTTACACCCCCACCTCCCCCCACCACCACCTCCCAGAGCCCTAACCTCTTCCCCTTCCCTGGCTCCCTCCCATCACCTTGTAAAAGTGCTCACACCTCCCCCAGGACAACCAAATTCTGCCTCAAGCCCACCGCCCCGCCCAGGTGCCCTCTGTCTCTATCCTTTTACCCCAGCCTCCCCCAAAGAGTTCTTTTTAAATCCCTGTTCATCTCTGGATCCGACACAGTTTCGCCTCAACCCCCAACATTCCACGGAAATGTCTCACCCAGATCATCGCTGACCTTGTTGCTAAATCGGATTTAGGTCTTTTATTCCTTATCTTGCCTAGTTGCTTGGAAAACATGTGACACTGCGGACCAGCCCTCCCCTCCCCCCTCGAGCCACCTCCTGGCCCTCTGGCAGCTCCTTCTCAGTCCCCAGGCCGTCCTCCTCTGCCTGCCCCTAAAACGTGGGTGTTTTCAAGGTTTTCCTTGAAGCCTCCTTCATTTACTCTTTTAGCGTCTCCCTGGGTCACCTCATCCACTCTGATAGCATCAGTTGGGTTCTAGGTCCTGGTGTCTCTTGAAGCTGTACTTCTGGGCCAGAACCCCCTACGGAGGTTCGGACCCTAGTATCCAACCGTCTAATGAACATCTCAGCTTACGAGCCCCAACGCACCCCAAAAACTCCTCTTCTCTCCCCGCCACCACACCTGCTCCATCTTGGTGGGTGGGTCCCCAAATCCATCCTGATGAGAAGGGGTGGAGTAGCATGTGAGGAGCCGGGGGGACCCCTCTGCCTCACTCATCCCTGCTCCCCATCCCAAAGGATTCGGGGGGCGGCTGTGAAATCGACCTATTTTACAAAAGACAGTTTTATACACACACACCCCGCCTCCCACAGGCAGATGAGGCCGCATCGTCCACACTACCTTCTCCACCCTCACCAATGTTCCTCTGGTCCAGGCCCCGTCACCTCTCACCTGGGTCACTGCAGACCTTCTCACTGGCCTGCTCTCTGCCAGGACACTCTTCCCGCTGCAGCATCAGGACCTTTCTGGAGTACAGATCCGCCAACTCACTCCCTTCCCTGAAACCTTCTGGTGGCTCCCCGGTCCCCCAGGGTAAGCCTTGACTCCCAAGACCTCACCCCAACTTGCGTTCCTTCCCGCCAGCCCCGCCTTTGCCTTCGCCTTCGAGGGACCCAGACTGTGGGCTTTTGCGACGATGTTCTCACTACGTGGAAAGCTCTTCCTCCTTTTTCCTGGTAAATTCTTACCCTAATTTTTAACCTTGAGGGATCTTAGCTGAGATCTTTAAATCAGCTGGGATTTATTTTGGAGTATGTTAGGAGGTAGCAATCTAACTTCTCCCCCAAACTAACGTCCAAGTTATCTAATGTCTGGATTACTTTTATGATAAGAAAAAACAAAAGTTGTTTCAGAAAAAGAAAAGGAGAGAAAATTGTCCTTAAATATTTCAGTTTCATAGCAAGACAAAGGGAAAAGAAAAACAAAACAAAAAACCAAGACACCTCAGGTCAGCGGCAGGTAGGAAGGGCGGATAGGGACAGAGATGGACGGTGATTCCCCACCACGCAGCCCAGCGGCGCTGTGCCAGGACCCACCACGGAGCCTGACCCTTGCCCGGTCCAGCTCCAGAGACTATGAGGTCGGCGCAGAGATAAGTATTAGGGTTGCGCAGAGGGCTGGGGGGCTCAGGCGCCGCCTCCCACCCCAGTGTAAACAGTTCATCTTTACCTCCCGGGATGGGGGGTGGTTTGTGAACCTGGGACACAGGGCACTTTCTGCTGGCGTCCAGCGTGAGGCCAGGCTGCCTCTGTGTCCGCTTTGCCCTGTACGTGGAGGGAGGGAGGGCCGGCGTCTTCTGGAAAGCGGGTGATGTGGAGACTTGGTGTTTCAGCCCCTGCACCGAACTCCTCACCAAACTCTGCCCCTTGGCTGCTTGGGGTCCTCGAGGGCAAGGACTTCGTGTGAAAGAGATGTGAAGTGCTGACCAGGGGAAGGACACCTGCCGGCGGGGACGGGGGCGACTCTGGGGCCCTTGTCTCCTCCTACGAGCTCCAAGAGCCCCGCAAAGAAGGGAGGGGCCTGTCCGCGGTCACCGGCATTTCCCTGCAGGGAAGGGAGCGCCAGGTCAGGGGTGGGTCGCGGCTGCACTGGGCCTGCCCTGGCCGGACCCCCGCGGGCCATGTGAGGCTGTGAAGGAGCCACGTCCAGGGCGGAAGAAGGGTCTCGTGGTGGATCTTCTCTGCCCCGAAGGCTCAGCGGCAGTGTCTCTGTGGACCTAAGGGACTTGTCTCTGGCCGCTGGGTCTGGTGACTCAGGGTGGGAAGCTTGTAGCAAACCCCATTTTTGGAGAAACTGGGAAAGCACACGGTAGAAACAAACAAGTCGCTTTGGCCCTCTGCTGACTGCCGGGCTCGGCTGCCCCGAGTGCCTGCAATTCGTCCCAGGCAGACGCAAGCCAGTGAGTCTGGAGAAGGCTGTAAAGGGCCGCTTAGATGTGAGCGTTTCCCTCTTGTCCCTCCTGCCACCCCTGGGACCTCAGCGGGACCCAGGGAGTGAGACGAGCAGTTTAATAATTTTTAAGGAGCTTGTCTCAATTTTAGTACTTATAGTTGTAAGAGATCGTTTCCTTCAATTTTGACATGGCTTTGTCCCAGTTATCTAGGGATCATATTCCAACTTTCTGTGGCAACTCAATTTTACATAGTATTTTGAAAGGTAATTGTAATGTCCCTGGGTCCCACTGAGGTCCCAGGGGTGGCAGGGGGGACACGCCGTCCTCTTGCCCGGTTGTGAGGGGGGCCTGGCTCTCCCACAGCCCCTCCCGCCTCTTCTGGACAGAGGCCTGGACTCTGCTCTTCCCCAGGCCCCGAGCCCGGCTTCAGGCTTCAAGTCACCACCTTGAAGGCTTAATTCCTGGACAAGGGGCCTCACACTTCAGTTCTGCACTGGGTCCTGAAGATTCTGGAGCCAGCGCCGGGACGAATAGGGAAAGAGGAGGGAGGAGGGAGCGGCGGGCACTGCGTCCTCGGAGTGGACCCTGGGACGGCAGCCCTACCTCCCTGCTCCCTTCACCTGCCTTCCTGACACCTCGGCACCCTCTGCACTGCTGTGCTGGGGCCACAGCTGGTCCCCTGCCCGCCTCACTGCACCTGCAGCCGGGGCCATCTCTCGGAAGTGTCACCTGGTCAGTGAGTCCGGGCTTTTGGGATGAGACCCAGACCCCTGAACTGGCCCACAGGCCCGTGTGACGTGGCCGCTGCCCGCGTCTGTGCCCCGCGCCCTCCTGCCCGCACTCTGGTCACCGTGCAGGACACATGGCCTGGCTGCCTTCGAGGTGCTGTTCATGCCGCCCAGTGTCCTGTCCCCACTCTGCCTGCCTGACTGTCCTCCTCCCCCCCTCCTCCCCCTCCTCCTCCTCCCCCCCTCCTCCCCCCTCCTCCCCCTCCTCCTCCTCCCCTTTCTCCTTTTCCTCTGCCTCATTCTTTTTTTTTTAATTAAAAAAATTTTTTTTAATATTTATTTTTATTTATTTGGCTGCATCAGGTCTCAGTTGCGACACTCGGGATCTTTGTTGCGGCACACGGCCTCTTTTGTTGTGGTGTGCGGGCTCAGTAGTTGCGGCACGCGGGCTTAGTTGCCCTGCGGCACGTGGGATCTTAGTTCCCCGACCTGGGATGGAACCCGCGTCCCCTGCGTTGGAAGGCGGATTCTTAACCACTGGACCGCCAGGGAAGTCCCCTCCTCCTTCTTTTTAACTTTTTATTTGGGGAAACTTCAACGGTTCACAAAACTAGAGCATAATGACCTCCTGGCGGCTCAGTCATCACTGTCTGCCCACCTGTGTTTCTCTCACCCTCAGATTATTTCAGGGCAAATCCCAGGTATATCGCTTCATGCACAAACAAATCAGTGTGTATCTCTAAAAGATGGCAACTTTTGAGAAAGAGAGCTATGATACTGTTCTCTTACCTACAAGGTTAATAATAGTTAATTCCTCTGAATGGCCCATCAACACGCAGCCCAGGCCCTGGGCCGGGAGCGCCTCCTGGTGGCTCGCCTGTAGCCCTCTCTGCGCTGTCCTGGGACTAGACGGCGGGCGGCTTGAGGGCAGGACCGACCCTTTATTTCTGTCCCCAGCATCTGGCCTGGCCGAGTGCTTTGCATGTAACAAATGTTTGCTGGGATGGAATGAAATATTTCAACCCTACCTATAATGTCCCTACCACGTAGGTTCCAGGGACAGAGAGCTCAGTTCTTCCTGAGGAAGCCAAGCCTTTTTTTTTTTTTTAAGCTGACTCTATGGCAGAAAGCCCTCTGGTTCCGCCCCCAGGGTCCCACGGAACAAGGTCCCCTCCTCTGAGTGCTCTTTCCACCTGTTATACTGAGCCCTTCATCCCAGTCTGACCAGAACTTTGTGGATCCTGGTTCCGCTGTTTCCGAGTTCACGCTCCCTCTGGGCCTCAGATAATCCACAGGTCTGGTGGGTGTGCCTCCCAGACCCCCATGCCCACAGGACAGGGCAGAACGGACGACAGCCCTGCTGGCCTCGGGGACCCCCCACGTTCCGGGCCACCTGTGCTATCCTGGGTGCCGAGCCACCGTGAGGGGTTTCCCGATGCCTCTGGACGGGACGGGACCGTGGGGTTGAGGGACTGCTGGCTTCAGTACCACCTCCCCCACTGCTGACTCTTCCTGCAGATTTTACCCCAGGAAAATGCCACACCCGAGCCTCCATTTCCCAGGCCTTGGGCATCTGCAGGTTGTTCTGGAAAGTTCCCTCTTTCGTGCTGCGGGGTCGTCACGACTCCCAGAGGCAGCTCCCTTCCCGCAGTCGAGGCCAAGGAGGTGCAAGGGAGCTGGGACCCCCTTGTAGTAGAGTGAAAAGGCTGGGTCTTTCCGTTTGAGACACACTGGTGTGGGGAGGGTCAGAGTTGGGGACCAGCCTGAGTATTGAGCTGAGTCTTTAAGCCCCAGGACAACTGGGAGGTGGGTCTAGTCCTTCCACTGCAGGGAGAGAAGTCGAGATCTAGCTGCGGGGGGCGGGGGGGACTTCCCTGGTGGTGCAGTGGATAAGACTCCGCGCTCCCAGTGCAGGTGGCCCAGGTTCGATCCCTTGTCAGGGAACTAGATCCGACATGCCGCAACTAAGAGTTCGCATGCCACAACTAAGGTGCCCGTGCGCTGCAACTAAGGAGGTGGCGAGCCACAACTAAGGAGCCCACGAGCCGCAGCTAAGGAGCCCACGAGCCACAGCTAAGGAGGCTGCCTGCTGCAACTAAGACCCAGTGCAACCAAATAAATAAATAAATATTAAAAAGAAAAAAAATCTAGTGGGGGGAGGCAGCAAAGGAGGATGTCAAACCCTTACATCAGGGAGGCCAAGCCCCCCAACCAGTACAGGACCCTGTGTCTATGCAGTGGAGGCTGGGCCAGGAGGACGTGGGACTGAAGCGTCATCCCAGGGGGCCTCCTTCAGAGGGCTCGGCTGGGACAGGAGACAGGCAAGGACTCTCTTAGCGCGAGGGTCAAAACGGGCAAAGCACGTGATTTGCTGGTCACAGGTTGGAGGGGCTGAGACCAGAACGTTGCCCTGGGGCCAGATCACTCCAGACGCCAGAATTCACGCATGGGCCTCACATGATGGGCAACGGAAACACACACTTTTACGCAGGGAAGTGACAGGTTGTAACTAGAGAGACAGCTCTGGCAGGAAGTGATGGGATCCCAGACCAAGGCTGACAGTGCCCGCCTTGAGGTGAATTCTATGCTCATTTCTGGGGGACAGTTAATAAGATTTGGTTAAGTGGGGAATGGCCCCAGGACTTCCAGCTCGGTTGACTGGAGAGATGGTGATGCTTTAAAACCATGACGAGGAGGATGGAGGGAAGGCGGGTGGCAAGTCGGGTGATGGCTGTTTGGGCCGGGATGACGGTTAAATGCTCAAGGAGCTGGCTTTCGTAAGAACGACGGCTCAGGAGACAGACCTGGGCTTGAGACGCTGATCTGGGAGTGGCAGGTGTTCGAGCAACAGTGAAACCACAAGAATAAATACTGCAGCTCTGGAGAAGGAGCATTAGGAAGAGGGAAGGGATTTGAGGAATAGGAGCAAGTAAATTGCCACATTATTTAATGAAATAAACCCGTGTCCTCTGAGGTTAGCAAAACCACAGTGAGATACACTTCACACCAACTAAGGTGGCTGTGATTTAAAAAAAAAAAAAGATAATAGCAGGTGTTAGTGAGCATGTGGAGAAACTGGAACTTTCATACACTGCTGGCGGAAATGTAAGATGGTGCAGCCGCCTTGGAAAAGTCTGGCGGTTCCTGAAACAGTTAAACACAGTTACCCTATGACCCAGCAGTTCCGCCCCTAGGTAATATATATACCCAAGGTAAATGAAAACATGTGTCCACACAAAAACTTATACACGCACGTTCACCGCAGCATTATTCATAACGGGCAAAAAGCGGAAACAGCCCAAATATCCATCAGCTGCTGTGGTGTAACCATACAAATTAATATTATTCAGCCATAAAACTGATGAAGTGCCACGCTCCAACATGGATGAACCTTGAAAGCATGATAAGTGGAAGGAGTAGACCCCAAAGACCACGTGCTGTATGATTCCACTTACATGAAATGTCACAGCAGGCACACCCATAGAGACAGAAAGCAGATGACGGTGGCCAGCGTCTGGGGGGCGGGGCGGGGGGGTGCCTGGGGAGGAGTTGCTAGTGGGTGCGGGGTTTATTTTGCGGCTGATGAAAATACCCTGCAATTAGATAGTAGAACTGGTGGCACAACTTTGTGAGTTACTAAAAAATCACTGAACTGCACACTTTAAAACGTTGAATTTTATGGTATGTGAATTATATCTCAATGAAAAATTGAAAGATAATTAAAAGAGACCTTGCTCTTTATGACACCAACAATGATAGGAGGGTTATACTGAACAAAATCTTATTTTACGTACCGTGTTTATCTTCTCTTGCTTTAATTTCTAAAGGATAAAGATTAAATAAAGAACTGAAAATGTAAAACGAACCTATGTGCCTGGGACCATTGACGGAACACCGTATTAGACCAGACCCATCCAATGGAAACATAATGGGAGTTATACCAGCAATTTTAAATGGTCTAGTAGCCACATTAATACAAAGGAAAAAGAAACAAGTGAAATGAATTTTAATAATGTGTTTGTTGAAGTTTCAGTGCCCTTGAATTAGCAGGGGCTGAGTCACTAACCCTGCAGATTGAATTTATAAGCACGGACTGAACTTGACCTTGGACCCATCACATCCTTCCATTTCCCAGCATCCCAAGAATATGCTCACATGTGCACGCACACATGCGCACACACACATGTGCATGCACACATGCGCACACACACATGTGCACACACACCCAACGCCACGTCAGACTTCCCTCTGTGAAGATATGCATTCGGGACACACGCAGGAAGGGTTGATGATATGATTTCCTAATAAATCCTGTGTTTTTTTGAATTAAAAATACACGTTTTGAGCCCATCTGAAAATTATTTCCACATGTGATCAATGTAAAATTACTAGTGAGCTACTTTATTCTTCCCGATAGGTCTGGGGAGTCTATGTGACTCACACTTGGCTCCCAGGGGCCACACCTCCAGCTCGTCAGCCCCATGTGGAGGGGTCCCCGGGCCGGATCCAGAGTGATTGAACTTCCCGTGTGGGCCGTTTGCTTCCCTCTGTTTATTCCCATTTGTGACGAGCAATAAAAGCCCTCAATAATAAGGGCTCCTGTGACCCACAGAGACCCTTAGTGGCCCAGCGTCCTGGGAGGGGCGAGTGGCGAGACCACGGCCTCCTCCGCAGCGGCTGCAGGACCTGGGGTGGAGGGGGTGCGGGGTGGCGATTCTGGGGCCGCAGGCTGGGTGAGCGAGCCCTGGGTCTGCATCAGGGAGAAGCCATCCTGGGACCACCGAGGGCAGGGTGGCCGGGCCAGCTCCCGCCCCAGAGCGCAGAGGGCTTCCAGGCGTAGCACCTGCCCCAGGGGTGGGTGCACGGCAGGCATCCGCCACTCGAGGGGGCGCTCAGAAAGGAGGCTGAGAGACGGGCTCTTTTTCTGTGAACTTGAAGTCAGAAGGAGGCGCTCGAGAGCGTCCCTGGTCACCAGCTGGGTGACCTCCTCAGCCCCAGCTCCTTTGTCTGTCAAGCAGGTTAAAGCCTGTCTATCCCATCTACACTGCAAGGCTGACGGGAGGGGAAATCAGACGGCGTTTGCGGGAACCCACAAGCCCGGACAGGCCGGCAAGCGTGAGGTTCCCCTTTGGAGCCTGGACAGCTGGGGCTCGTGGGCAGATGTCCCAGGACAGCAGCTGAGCGCTCACCTGGGTCAGCTGAGCTGAGCCACCCTTCCTCTGCTTTTCTGGGGGAGGGAACCGGTGCCGTGGGGACTTGGTACCTTGGGGTGCCTTTGGGGCAGGGCCTCGGAAGCAGGAGGACGGACCAGTGCCCTCCCCTCCTTGACATCCTGCCCACACCTGAAATTTCCCAGGCTGGAGGCCCAATTCTTTTTGTCAGTAGGAACAACTCTTTCCTCCCAAGACCAAGGGAAGCCGGGCACACCAGTTCTGCCACGGTGCACGCAGGTGACTGGTCCTGGGCGGGTGGAGGGCTGCCCTGCCTGGCAGATGTGCCAACATCAGGAACTTGAGCCTCGAGAAGGAGCACGGGTAGCCTCGCGTGTCCCTGCCCTGGGAGTAACCATCAGGGAGTCTTTTCTCCCCTTTCCTAGTTGGTCTCGCCCATCTGGCCACGAGTCTCAGCCGGGAAGTGTGTCAGTGGCTCTGTTTATCATGGGGTTTGGCTCAGTCTCTCTGGGGACAGGCGCCAAAGGCCAGGGGAAGGAGCCTGCGTCTGGGGATCCACTTGGGGACTTGGAAAGTATATTTATTGGAAACCATGTAAGTGTCCAAATATAGGCAAATGGTTTAACCCAGCCATACGATGGACCATAATACCCCCTGAAAACGATGTTCAGGAAGAATTTTTAGTGACATGGGAAAATGACTACTATAATATGAGAAGCAAATAATAATAACAAGCAGGAGACAGAAGGTATGTGAATACGTGTGTTTGTGCATAAAGTTATCTCAGCTACAAAAGGAAAAGTGTGTACACACGCCTGCACTCAGGAAATGTGACCATGGCTGACACCTTTAGCTAATCAGACAAAGAATGATTGGTTATTTTCTCTTTTTCCCCTATGTTTTGATATTGTCTATAATGAGCCTTATGACATTACAATTATAAATCATTGTTTGAAGAAACAGCACCTCCGTGCTCTGTGTACCACTGTCTCCTCCTGCCTTTAAGGCAAGGATTACAGGGACGGGGAGTAAAACAGAAAGTCTCTCTGCCCCCCGACCTGAAAGAACCCTGACCACTGGGACACTGGTGTCTTCAGCACTCTGGGTCATCAGTAGACACTTTCCTGGTGATTTAGAAATACATTATTTCTAAATAATACACGGGGATAGGCATGTGGAAGACTCTGCCGTTGGAGTAGGGGAGGCGACCCATCCTGGGGACACTCGGTACGAGGAAAATGGCCTGAAGTCAGCCCTTGTCAAAGGGGACTCCAGGAGAATGCCCTAAGGCGCCCACTGTATGTACTGGATTTCTTTCCTCTGTACTTAGAATGGGACCAGCTACTTAGCATCTTTGGGAGAACTGAGGAAACAGTCACTCAATTTTCTGCAGGGCTTGGTTCTCCGCAGAGCCCTGGTGAGAAAAGCTGACCGTTTATCTACAAGGACCTGCTCCCGGCTCTGCTCCGGCCTCACAATCCTGCCTTCAGGAGGGCCGGTGTGCATCTACCTGGGTCAGAAGTGGCACATCCGCGACCTCCCCGGTTATCACACCCCCATGTTCAGACCCCCAGCCTCCCCGCAGGTGGGCCTGAGGCACCGTGACCGGGGCTTCGCTCCCGCTCCGAGGGGAGACCTGCGTGAAGCCAGTTCTCTGCAGGAGCCACGGCACTTTCTCTGGATCTAGAGGCAAAGCCGCAAACTTCTCCAGCTATTTCAGGGGAGAAACCAGATGGTGGGCGCGGACAGCCCCAGCTGGCTGGGTCTGGAGCTAATCATTAATATGCTCTTTAGGGTGTATCAGTGGCCCCTGAGATACAGGCGAACTTGACTGGCTCAGGCTAAAAATGTCAGCCTGTGATCTCAGGTCCCTGGAGAGCCGGCAAAGAGACGGTCCAGAGAAGGAAGAAAAATGGAACAAGTTAAAAATGAGTCCGTGAGTCTCATTCTGTCCAGAACAAACTGAGGGGGAAATACGGCAGTGACCTCTCCCAGCCCTGGGGCTGTAGGGTGTAAACTTGTGGACCGATTTCAGTGGTTGTTTACAGAAACTGGAAAAAAGGAATCACTGCCAAATCTCTCTCCATTTGAGGATCTGGACACAAAGTCATATTTTCCAGTAGTCTCCAAAGAGCATAGATGAATAAATAACTTCTGCAGGTCCAGTCAAGTAGGACGAGAAGGGTATTTGCAAACTATTCATCCTCTGTTCATTCAACGTTCAGATGTGTTCTGAGCCGGGCCCTGCACTCACTGCTGGGGAGCGGGGCTGGGTGAGGGTCAGGCCTCGCCCTCTAGACGTGCGGGGAAACACGGACACAGGCGACGCGGGAACACCGCGTTCCACGTGTGTGGGAAAGTCACGGCTGTCACCGGAGCCGAGCCTCCAGGGGTAGGATTATCCGGGCTGGCAGGTCAGCACAGGCACAGAGGAAGGAGAGGAAGCCCCTTTGTGGGCCACCGTCAAGTGTAGACGTGGCGAAGGGTGAAAGTCAAGGGGAGGAGCATTAGTAGCCGGGAGTCAGGGAGGTGCTGGCTCGCCCAGGGCGCCCTGGGCCGCCGAGGAGTGTGGGTTGGTGGTGGAAGCCGTGCGAGCGAGGAGGCTCTCACGCAGGACAGTGTCGGGGTCAAGACTGCGATCTATGATGAGACGCTGGCAGCTCGGGGAGCATGGATTCCACCGGGCGGGGCGGGGGGGTGGGCGGCAAGGTCGTGACGAGTGATCCGAGCGCCTGGGGAGGTGGACCGGAGGGGAGGACAGCGCACCAGGGTTCTGTCGCCAAGAGAACCCGGGACATGGGCAGAGGGGCTAGGCGGGCCCCCTGCTCACCAAAGTACAGAAGGAGGAGGAAAGGCGGGCCCGGGGTGGGGCGGTGGTTGATTTATTTTTGGACTAGTTGAACTTGAGACACTTGAGGAGCACGAGAGGCAAGTGAATGCTCTAGACTCAGAATGGAGATCTAGGCCAGAGGGAGTGGGCGGGCACGGGGGCTGCGGCCAGAGCCCTGGCCACAGCGGTGTCTGGACACCAGGGGAAGATGGGGAGGGAGCAGCTGGGGAGGAAAGGAAACCAGCGGGCTGGTCAGGGTGCCAAGGGACCGAGGTGGCGTCAGATGGCGCAGAGGAGGCACGCAGGACGAGGACTAAAAAGCCAGCCCCCCAAGGCTGTCTGTGCAGGGGCCAGGGAGCTGCGGTGAGATGGTGACTGTGGGGCTGCTTCCTGCAGTTTTGTCGTGAAGGAGGAGAGATGGGGCCGGAGAGAGAGCAGGGAGGGAGGCTGAGGAGAGAGGGACAGAGACACAGAGACACAGAGGGAGGGACAGAGACAGAGACGGACAGACACAGAGAGACACAGAGAGACAGAGAGACACAGAGGAAGGGACACAGACACAGAAAGACAGACACAGAGAGACACAGAGAGACAGAGAGACACAGAGGAAGGGACACAGACACAGAAAGACAGACACAGAGAGACACAGAGAGACAGAGAGACACAGAGGAAGGGACACAGACACAGAAAGACAGACACAGAGACAGAGGGACACAGAGGGAGGGACAGAGACAGACAGACACAGAGGAAGGGACACAGACACAGAAAGACAGACACAGAGACAGAGGGACACAGAGGGAGGGACAGAGACAGAGACACAGAGACAGAGGGACACAGAGGGAGGGACAGAGACAGACAGACACAGAGACAGAGGGACACAGAGGGAGGGACAGAGACACAGAGACAGAGACAGACACAGAGGGACACAGAGACAGAGAAACACAGAGGAAGGGACACAGACACAGACACAGAGAGACACAGAGAGACACAGAGGGAGGGACAGAGACACAGAGACAGAGAGACACAGAAGGAGGGACAGAGACAGAGACAGACACAGAGACAGAGAGAGAGAGAGACACAGAGAGACAGGGACAGAGACACAGAGACAGAGACAGACAGAGAGATACAGAGAGAGAGAGACAGAGACAGAGAGAGACTGACTGAGAGAAAACCGGTGTTTAAGGGAGCAAAGGTTGCAGAGGACACAGGAGAGAACAGAATCCGAACAGTGCCTGGTCCAGAGGAGGGCGGTCTTTTCCGTGCTGAGATGGGAGGGAAGGGGGAAGATTACACACATGGACGCCTACAAGTTTTCAGGTAGCAGAAGAGGAATTTGAACGTATTCTCACCCGAAGGCTTCAAGTTTCTCAGTGAAACCTGGCGCTAGGTATCTGCTGAGGGTGAAAAGAGAGCTGGGACAAGAGGGCTCCTAGAGGAAGGCTGCCTTCTGGAAGAAGAGAGGGCTGTGCAGAGGTTTTCCGGGCAGCCTGAGGGCCTGGCCGCGGGCACCGACGACGTACCCGCGACGTCATTCTCTCCAGGTCTGGGGAGCAGCTGTGGGGCGGGGCACACATGCCAGAGGGTTAGTCTCCTGCGGCCCGGTGATGAAGGTGGGGGCCGAAGCATGAGAACCGAGGGGAATGCTGAGAATGACCGAGTAAGATAGAAGCTAAAGGGGAAAATAAGCAAAGCCGGAAAGGCTCCGAACACTGATGAGAAGTCTGTTCACGTTGGGGCCAAGGATGGAAGGGGCCACAGTCTCTGGGAAAGTTATAGTCTGGGGATGGAGAGACCTGACCCGGCCCTCACTGCGGCATCCAGGTCTGAACAGAGTGACTGGTGCGCGTGGGGGAGGGCAGGATGTGTCCCAGGACGTGACAGTGGGCAGCTGCCCTCAAGGATGGGCCCCAGGAGAAATGACAACGGTGGCTATCACTTAATTAAATGCCTACTGTTTGCAAATCGTTATGTTAGACATTCTGCAAACTTGTGTGCCCCACCCTCATAGAGACTCCAAATCAGATAGGGTCACCTCCATTCACAGGCAAAGACATGGAAACTTCATTATGTGTTTTCTGTGTGGCAGCAATTCCACTCCCAGGCACATCCCCAACAGAAATGAAATCATAAGTGCACCCCAAAATGTACAAAAGTGTTCATAACAGCATGGTTTGTAATAGCCCCCAAACTGGAAACAACCCATATGTCTATTAACAGTGAAACGATAAATAAATTATGGCATATTTATACAAGGGGTTACTACATAGCGGTGAAAGTAAAAAACAACAACAACAAACAGAGCTACAGACAACATGGATGAATCTCACAAACATACAGACAAGTGACAGGACACACACTGTGTGACTCTAAATATATGACTTTAAACGGGCAAGACTAAGCCTGGGGTTAGAAGTCAGGGTGGGGTCCCCGTGGGGAGGGGACGGGAGTGGCGACGGGGAGGAAGCATGGGCGGTGCCGTCAGCGCTCTAGTTCTTGTTCACTTTGTGGGAATTTGGGAAAGTCTGTATTTGTGTTTTGTACACTTTTCTGTATGTATTTTATATTTCAATAAAGACGTGTGCTAGAAAAAACATCCACTCTTGTCAATGAGATACAGGTAAGACACTGAAGAATAAAATGAAAGAAAGTGAAGCTGGCAAACGTTCGGAGCTCATCTGAGGCTGCGCGGCTGGTGAACCCTTGGGCCGGGAGGGAGTCCAGGGCCCCTGCTTGGCCTGCAGCCCAGGGCTCGTCCCACCGCCAGCCATGCCGAGGGTCCCAGAGCCCCCCACCTCCCGCTGGGCACGGTGGCCTTGGGGACAGAGGATCAATGCTCTGGAGTGACAGTCTACTGGGTCTTGGAACAGCTCTGGCAGCTGTTACTGCAGATGTTCAAGGCCGGGTTTCATGTCTGGGGTGTCTTGTGTGTCCCTATCTCACCAGGAAGCACTGAGCATTTCTCTTGGGACCTGAGGCGTAACCTCTGACCTCTGACCCCAGCCTCCCAGCTTCTCCCCTTCAATCCACCCCCGCTTGGCCGAGCCGTGTCTTCCCAGAGCAGCCCGGGTACCTGGCTGCACGTGAGAGGCCAAGCTCCCCTCCCCCTCCCCGGACTCGCCTTCCTGACGCATCGTGGCCCCCTCCGCGCCTCCTCCAGTGTGGGAGGTGAGCCCCCCACTGTAGTGCATCCCTCCATCAAGGTCTCCCTCCCTACTGACCCTCCCCAGCAGCACTGAACACGCTGTCATAGCCCATCCGCGTTTACCTCCAGCTGCTTCCCATTAGAACAAAATGCAGAAAAAACAGAGAGCCGTGTCCGTGTGCTGCGTCCGCCGGCCCCGCCATCCTCCTCGAGTCTTACCTTGCGGAATCTGTCAGCAGGAACAGACGTGGCGGCCCCCCACCCGCCCCGCCGCCATGAGCCCCTTTCACCTGCTTCTAAGAAACGGCTCCGCGCCTCCGCCCTCCTCCCCAGCCTCCTTCAGGGCTCCTCCTCCTTCTCCAGCACCTGAAACGCGGGAGGGACGGAGACGCGGTCCTCGGCCCCTGGCTCTTCACCCACACTCGCTCCCCGAGTGCCTCTTCCAGGCCCAGGGTTTCCAGTGTCACCTCTACACTTCGGGCTCCCAAACGGGATCTCCCCACTGAGCTCCAGACTCGCGCCTGCAACCCAGCGCTGCCCTTGGGGGCTGCTAAGCTGCACAAGCATTCTTCATCTGCTCAGATCCCCTCCTCACGTCAGTAAGCGGCACCAGATATACCCGTAGCTCAGGCAGGACGGGTCACCTCACTCCTCTCTTTCCCCCAAAACGTCAGCCAGTCTTGGCTGTGCTACTGTGAAGTATTTCCTGAATCTGACCACTTCTCCCTGAACCATCCTTGAGCTCTTGCCCAACCCTCCTCCTCCTGCCCTCTGTGCATCCCACAGCTGGCAGAGCAATGGATCCTTTTATTTTATTTTATTTTTCATGGAAAGGCATTTTATTTTAAATATAGCAGTGTGTACATTTCCTTTTGAAAATGGAGATCAGACCACATCTCTCCCCTGCTCAGAACCCTCCAATGCCATCCCACCCCACTTGGAATAAAACTCCAAGCTCCCACTGCTGCCCTGTAAGGCCCCGCATCTCCTGAACCCGCCCCGCATCACCAAAACCTGCCCCACATCACCTGAACCCCGTCCTGTATCCCCTGAACCTGCCGCGTATCACGTGAACCCGCCCCATATCAACTGAACCCCGCCCTGTATCACCTGAACCCCGCCCCGTATCACCTGAACCCCGCCCCGCATCACCTGAACCCGCCCCGCATCACCTGAAAACCACCCCGCATCACCTGAAAACCACCCCGCATCACCTGAAAACCACCCCGCATCACCTGAACCCCGCCCCGTATCACCTGAACCCGCCCCGCATCACCTGAACCCCGCCCCGTATCCCCTGAACCCACCGCATATCACGTGAACCCGCCCCGTATCACCTGAACCCCGCCGCGCATCACCTGAACCCCGCCCCGTATCACCTGAACTCGCCCCGCATCACCTGAAAACCACCCCGCATCACCTGAACCCCGCCCCGTATCACCTGAACCCACCCTGCTTCACCTGAACCCAGCCTACTCCTGGCCTCATCCCCCGCTCGACTGCTCCAGTTACAGGGCCTGGCTCGCCCTCTGACAGGCTACACCTGCTAGCACCACAGGCCTTGTGTTTGCTGTTCCTTCTAGACCGTCCCGTGGCTGATCCCTCAGTCCATCCCAGGCCTGCTCCCACGTCACCTCTGGGCAGTGTTTTCCCTGACCCCTGGTAGGAATCTCCCCCCACCAAGACTGTTGGTTATATACTCTTTCCTGAAGCTAGGGTATTCTTTGTAACAAACAGATGTTACATGTGATGTGTGTATATGGTCTGTATGAGTATTATCTGTCTCACCCACTAGAACGTGAGCTCAGGGCCAAGCGCCTCTCCATCTTACTACTGTCTCCCAGTGTTTAGAAAGTGCCTGTTGGGAACTCACGAAATAGCTGGAGAATCAATGATTTAGTGGAATCCGCCTCCCTACTTAGAAACACAAACATGATCCATGAACCCTGCCTAAAAAGAGTGAGGGCGGGGCAGAGCTCAAGGCCCCACCTCCAGGCCCCCAGCCCCCCGCCTGCCAAGTGCCTTCTTTTTTTTGACTGCGCTGCATGGCACGGTATGCAGGATCCTAGTTCCCCCACCAAGGATTGAACCTGAGCCCCCAGCAGTGGAAGCTCGGAGTCTTAACTACTGGACTGTCAGGGGAATCTCCCTGCCACATGCCTTCTGTGCCCCATTTTGCCTAAACCTCACAACTGCCCTATGGTGGGCTTTACTTCCATCTTGTGGATAGGCATCTCGGGCTCAGAAAGGCAAAGGGACGGGGTCTGAATCCAGGTCCAGCTGCCTCTGCCTCTGTTCTGACCTCCAGACTCGCTACCTTCTGCGCCCGGGATGTTCCACTTTTCAGGTCAGGACGGGGTCCAGCTGGCACTGATGGGACAGCCTGAAGGGGCTGTGGACCCTCCTGGGGGAGGCAAGAGGCGGGTGGGAGGGAGAGGGTGTGAGGCAGGAGGCCGTTCTATTCCTAGCTGTTTGTAAACAGCATCCGGAGGACGACCAGCTGGTCCTCTCTGCCTTCGACCCCAGAGACGAGGAGGGTTCACAGGCCCGAAACCTCCCCCATCTCTCTTCCCCCACCATCGTCCAGCCCTGCACCTCCGCCCTTGAGCCTGGGGGTAAAATAATTAGGCAGAGGCTCGAAGAAACCAGGCCACGGGATGGGGGTGGGGCAGGAAGTAATTAAACTCCCTGCCTCCCTCTTTACTGAACTCAGGGCCACTCTCCCCGCATCCATCAACTCCTCACTCCCACCGGCAGTAGTTTTTAACCTCATGAGGGATTAAGAAAAAGTTGATTTGGTGAATACCCAGGCATGAAGTCTGCGGGATTCAGGGAGAGGAGGGGAAGGTCTCTGTGCCACTTTCAGCACCTGGTCCAATTTAACCTCACAGTAACCCTCCAAGGTCACCTGACAGGTAACGTGGTCGACTCAGGAAGCCACGTTAATGAGGCCTTTGGTCCAGAAGGTCCTCAGCACCGTGAGTGTGCTTCCTTCCTGAGGGGACTCGCCGAGTTCTCTAGCTTGCAAGGGACAGGAGCTGGGTCACACCTGGACACCTCGGGCTCCAGACACCGGGGGCTCCCCGCACCCCCGTGTCCTGGGCCAGCAAGACCTGGGGGGACAGACCCCGAATGCAGACCCGTCTTCCTTCTCCCGTTATGCCAGGAGAGGTCTGGTAAACAAGCTCAGGCTGGTCTGGAAAGGCTATTCTTGTTTATCCAACTTGGCAGGCATCGAATATCAACTACCCCCCCCCACCCCCCAAGATGTCTGACACAGATGCTCCAGTCCCCTGGGTGGAGGGAGAGGCTGATGGGAGCAGATGGGGGGGTGCGGGCTCTGGCCCCACCCTTGCCCCTTCCTGCCTCAGCCTGGGGACCCCGAGCCCCCAGCCTACCTGATCTGGTAGCAACCTCCCCTTGGTCAGTGGGATGCTCATCCCAGCCCCGCCCACCTGCATCCCCCAGCACTGCTGCACTTTTTGCGTGTTCGGTTCCCTATGGTCCTGCCTCCCCCTCTGCCCGGCCCATCCAGCCAAGCTGCGTCCCCGCTGCCTCGCTGAGGAGAAGGCAAGCGCCCAGGGGCAGCCCAAGGGTGGGAGCGGGAGCTTCACTTGCTGAAAATTCATTAAATTGAATATTCTATACATACAGAAGAAAGTATATAATACATGAGTAAGAACAGCAGTTAAGACAAACACACGTGGATCCCACCATCTAGTTTAAGAAGTGTGCTTTTTCACACTCCGGATGGACAGAGGCAGCTTTCAGATCCAGGGTGAGATTCTGAGCTGGCCGGGCCATCGCTGGTGCCCGCTGGTGCCTCCCCATCGCCTCTCCCGCCCCCTCCGCCCGGCCTCCGGGGCTATTCTGGTTGTGGACCCATCGGGGTTAATCTCCTTAAGCAAGGAGCTGTGCTGCCCAGTGCACACGGCAAAGGGCAATGGGACCTGCTGGTGCTGCTGGGCTCTTCCGCTTTCCCGTCCCCGCGGGGAGACCGCGGATGCTGGGCCGGGAGCTGAGGCTGCGGGGCAGGGACCACAGGGAGCTCGGAGGCTTGGGCCCAGCAGCTACTGGCTCGTGGAGGTTCTCGAGTTTTCCCCGAGGGAGGACCCAGAAGGGCTTCCTCCCCCACGACTGAGCGGCCCCTGCTCCAGCCTGGGCGCAGGTGCTAATCCCGGCCCCCGGCAGACCAGGGAGGAGGACGGGGAGGCAGGCGGGAGGTCTTCTTTCCCACTTGGGAAGGAAAGAGAACACACGGCTGACCCGTTGGGATCCGGTTCCTGAAACCTGAGCCGGGACGAGGGTTTCACTGAACCCTTGGCTACACACCTGCCAGGGCCGTCTTCCACCTGGGCGGGAGGACCGGGATGGCACACACTGGCCTGGCCGAGGGCTCTGCCCCTTTAGGGGGAGGGAGGGGAGCCAGGGGTCAGCTCTGTCAAGCCCACCCTGGCCCCCTGCTCACCAGGCTGAGCGAGCACTTGTTCTCCAGAACCGCACCAGCTGCACAAGAAAGCAGACTCGGCAACAATGTGACGGCAGGACAGGATGGGCCGGGGTGGGGTTGGCACAGGTGGCGTTGGAGGGCTCAGATCAGGCAAGGTGCCCGACACTGCCAGGGGCAGGGGACGTCAGGGAAGACCCCTGGAGGAAGTGGTACCTGAGACCCAAGGACAGATAGGAGCTGACCTGGAGGAAGCAGGGGGCGGGGGAGAAGCAGAGCGAGGTCCCTTCCACAGCGAGACCCACCCAGTCTGCATATGAACCTTGGGGACTCCACCCCAGGAAGAGCCAGAGTTTAGGACCCAAGCTGGGCCTGCCTTCCACTCTTGGTCTCTATGTATTAAATAAAAAAACAAACAACATTTTACTATGGAAAATCTGAAACATATACACAGAAATAGACAGATGAGTATAATAGCACAGTGCGGACTCACCACCAGGTTCAACACGTCAGCAACTGTCTCCCAGCGGACAGTCTCATGTCATCTATACCCTGCCCACTTCCCCCGGCCGCAGTACTTTAAAGCAAATTCCCTAATCCTAGCAGGTTTTTTCCCATAAGTGTTTTAGTGTCCACATTTAAAAGATAAGGATCCTTTAAAAAGTATGCCCACGGGCTTCCCTGGTGGCACAGTGGTTAAGAATCCGCCTGCCAATGCAGGGGACATGGGTTCGAGCCCTGGTCCGGGAAGATCCCACATGCTGCGGAGCAACTAAGCCCGTGCGCCACAACGTCTGAGCCTGTGCTCTAGAGCCCTCGAGCCACAACTACTGAGCCCACGTGCTGCAACTACTGAAGCCCGCGCGCCTAGAGCCCGTGCTCCGCAACAAGAGAAGCCACCGCAATGAGAAGCCCAAGGATCGCAACGAACAGTAGCCCCCGTTCACCGCAACTAGAGAAAGCCCACGCGCAGCAATGAAGACCCAACGCAGCCAAAAATAAATAAATTAATTAAATAAATCAAAAAAAAAAAAAAGTGCACCCACAACACCGTCATCAAGTCAGGTGACGCCGGCTCCTTACTCTCTGCTTAGAGGCAGCTCCAGCACCGCCCTCCCACCCCCATGGCTCCTGGGCTTCTTGACCCAGGGAGCCGACACGTTGGAGCTGCAGTTTTGGCTTTGAACCAGCCCGATGTGGATGAGGTGGACGCTCCAGCCCTCACTGTGGGCATGAGGAGACCAAGGCAGGTCACAGTGCGGGACACTGGTCCTCAGACCACGTGTTGCAAAGCAAAGCTCGTACCAGGCTCGAGTTTTGCTAAGGGTGCTGACGAAGCCGCGTCCCCGGGTTTGCGCCCCCTCCCCAGGTGACACAGGTGACTCTGCTCACGGCCCGGGAGCGCCGAGCTGCATGGGCCCCTGGCCTGGGGGAGGAAGCGGTGTGGGGTGGGGAGGACCGACAGCCTCTCCCCAAGGGAAAAGGCCTAGGGGTGCCTTCCGCACCAGGCGTCACTGTGTCCCCTGACTCGGGGGCTGCCTGCGAGACAAGTGTCCACCTGGTGCTAACTGGTCAGCCGGGAGGGCTGTGAGGGTGAGCCCCTCACATGCTCTGCAGCCCGAACGCCTTGCTTTGGGATCAAGAGTGCTTCCTGCTTGTCTTTCACCTCTGGGGACCTTTGCAGCTGTGGGCTCAGAGCCTGGGGACTGGGTGCCAGGGGTCCAGTGGGGCGTTGACAGAGGTGCCAGCCCCCGGGGAGCGTCTTGCTTCCTTCCCTGTGTGTCCCAACAGCAAGTCCCCGCATCCTCTCATTTCCCATCAAGGTGGTAGTATCTACCCAGCACGTCAGAGCTGCATCTGGACCTTGCCCACAGGATAATAAACCATAACTGACCTAAAATGCTACCGCTGTGTTAGTTCCCGGTGCACAGCATAGTGATTTGATATTTCTGTGTGTTACCAAACGACCCCTACCCTACCAATGTTTCGGCAAAGCTTTAAACACAGGCCGGGGTGGCAGGGACAGAGCCGGGGCACCAGCTCCTCCACCTCGCCCCACCCTACCCCTCTGCTCCTGCCCCCCATCCTCGAGGGGCCATGCGTGCCCACCGGCGGGCGCTGCGGCTAGTGTCCCCGCCGGACACCTCACAGGAGTTTCAGGTGATGGCGCACAGGGCGGTGGCTGGCGAGGTCCTGGGGGGGCGGTGGGGAGGCAGCACACAGCGGAACGGCCTCCCCAGCAGACACTCCTGACCTGGAGGAAGGGTGTCTGCGAAGTCGTCCTCCGGCCGAGGCCAGGCTACTTCGTCCCAAGCGAACCCACATGTGAGCACACGGCGGAAACCGGGGAAAAACCCGGAAAGCCACTTTGCTTAAGCCCATCCTAGATGTGCGCAGACGCTTCCCCAGAGGTCACCCCTGCCCCTCCTCTGTCCGCTCCCGGTGGCAAAGCACCTGGTGGCTGGGAAAGAGCTTCATCCCCCAGCCAAGGGGCCTTACCCCCAAAAGGGGGGCTCTCCCTCAAGAGGCTCCTCCAGAAAGTGCAGACCCCACCTCCCCTGGGAATGAGACGGACGGAAGCTGTGGGCGAAGGCGCAGACCCTGGCCTGTCTCCACTGCCCTGATGCCTCACGTGGTCCACATGCCACGAGATGCCCAGAGACCTTGAAAGCGAGCTGTCCTCCACAAGGAGGGGCTGGCAGGAGACCGCAAGCCCAGTCTCTCTTCCTGCCAGGAGGGTGGGATAAACGGGAAGGAAAAAAGCCAGGTGTGGGCGTCCGGGTGGAGCCAACCCGACAGTGACCACCCCAAGGGCGTCCCCTCCAGCTCCCAAGTTGCTAGCAGCCCCGCGAGATACGTGGGTGCAGGTCCCCCCAACACATCCGACCTCTGCTTCATGAGACAGCAAATAGGGGTAAGGAGCTCACACGGCCAGTTCAGGGGATGACAATCGGTTCTGAAACATTAAATCCTTTGCCAGCAAGAACTCTTCTTCTAAGGAAAGAGCATCCTCATCGTGGCGTCGGGGTCTCCCCCTCCCCCCTCCCTCTCCCTCCCCCTCCCTTCCCCCTCCCCCGCCCCCCCACCCCCACTCACATCCATGGACATCTCCCTCTGGATAAGTTTCTTGGTCTCCTTTTCACAGAAGTTGAGCATGGCTTCCCGGTTGTACACGCCCGTGGACGGCTTCTCCGTCTGGTTCCTCTGGCGCAGCCCCACGGGGACGCTCCCATCTGGGTCCACCACGTCCAGCTCCTTCTCCAGCTCCTCCATCTCCTCAGGAGACAGGGTGGACAGCAGGCTGTCGATGTCGGGGTCCTCGCTCACCTGCCGGCGATACTTGGCTACCTTGGACATCTTGGCAAAGTGGGCTGCTGCTCTTGCGAGGGCTGCGGGGAGGTCCTGGAGGGCCGGGACGGGGTGCGAGCTGCTCTGGACGGAGCGGACCCCCAGCGGGTCGAGGACCTTGGCTCCCCTGCCCTGCCTGCTGCAGGTGCCCAAGTGTGAACTGGGAGAAGCAGCAGCTTCCCGAAGCCCAGGGCTAGCGGCCCCGGGCTGGTCCAGCCAGCAGCCAATAAGGCCCCACGACGGCCCAGCCCTGGAAGGAGAGGCCAATCCCCGGGCGGGGGCGGGCCTGCCTCGCTGTCAGAGCTGTTTGCAACTTGAGGACATTCCAGGGAATCTTGGAGCGCTGTGTGACCAAATTTAGCACAGAGCATTTAGCCTTTTAAAGACAAGGGGGCCACGCAATGAGAAAAAGATATAATACAAAAATGCAGAGGCTGGCAGAAGCAGGCGAGAGCCACGGAGAGCCAGAAAAGCAAGCAGACAGGACGCGGGCTTCACGAGCGGCCAGCCCCGGGCCTGCCCTGTTCAAGCGCACACGTGACGCCTCCACCCGGGGTGGACGGCGCTGTGGTCAGCACGTGCCCCACTGACTCCTTTCTACTGTATTTGGTAGTGTGCTGGGCACTCCCCAGTGGCTACAGCCCCAGGACAGAACTCTATTCCAGAAGCCCCGAGCCACCCACTCGTTCTCCCCTGCCGAGGAGGGCCCAGCATCAGAGGCCCCCGTCTGCCGTGGCCACTTCTTGCGAGCGAGCAAGCGAGCGAGAGAGAGAGCGAGAGAGAGAGAATAAATCCTCACTGTGTTCCCAGACCGAAAACTGGCAGGCTGTTTGAGCAAGAAAGTGTGAGGTGCAGAAGTCAGGGAACTCTGACAGGGCCGTCGGCCTCCACGAGCTCTTGGGAAGAGGGTTCCCACCTCCCTCCGCCCCGTCGGCTCCTTCCTCTGCGGGGGCACCTCCCGTGGGGGCATCAGGAGGGGCAGCAGGCCCCCACCATGTGCAAATCCAGGGAAATATAACTCTGGGCTGTTGGGAGAGACCCTACTGCAATGGGTCTGGCAGGTTTCGTGAAAGGTCTTTCACTGCTCATCCCTCTCGTTGCCCTGCAAAAGGCGCAGGGACATTCAATCTCCTGCCACAGAATCCCTCCAGAAGCCCTGCTGTAACCCACCGCGTAGCGGCTTCGATCTTTCCTGGCGTCGGTCCACCCTGAGCCAGAGAGAGACAGTCACCCATTGGCGCTTGCTGACTCCAGGGATCGTCTGGGAGAAAAACTTGGCCCTGGCGTTGACCGACGGCTAGTCGCGCTTCAGGATACGGCTGGGAGGAGCTGGGGCTGGCTGTTGGGGCTGGAGGGCAGAGGGGAGCAGGCAGAGCCGACGGGAAGGGGGCGGAGGGGCTTGGGGGGCTCCTGGGGTTGTTTCTTTTCAGAGGCGGGGCATCTGTGGGCGAGTCGGTGAGCATATACTGATGAGTGCAGACCACGTGGCAGGCACCAGTCCAAGAGCAAGGGGTGAAACTAAGGATAGAAAAATCCATGTGGTCCCTGCCTTCCTGGAGTTTACAGTCTATCCGTGAAGACAGTTAATAAACAAGTAATTTCAAACAATTTATTAAAAAAAAAAAAAAGAGTTTACAAAACGCCTCCAAAGAGAAGTGCAGGGGCCGCGGAGAGCAAAACAGGGAGGCTGGTTCCACGGTTCAAGCTCGGGCTCCCCGGGCGGCCGACCTGCTTAGGTCCTGGGCTCCCTGCTCAGCCGACGTGCGATTCTGGCCCAGCCACCTCCTTCCCTGAGACCCAGCTTCACCATCTATAAAATAAGGACAGCGCTGGGGCCAGCCTCGGAGAATGGTTGTGAGCGTTACACGTGAGCCACGCGGTTGATACGCCTGACGGGCACTGAGCACACAAGCCCTGTCTGTAGGCGTCATAATCACTCACTTCTTCTCCTGGCCCAGGTTCTGTTCTCCACGCCCCACCTCCTCGCTCATCTTTGTCTTTCCGTCTGTCCTTCAGCAGAAACCATGCATACAGGCATGCACACACATGTGTTTGCACACTCATCTCCTCCCCTCGTTCTCATCATTCACTCATTCATTCATTCAAGGGCGCTGTGTTTATATCTCACCCGGCCAGGCACTATAGGGAGAGAGATGCAAGAATAATTACAGTGCGGTCATTCTCTTTTAAATGTGTCATCTATTGAGGTAAAAAACAACTCCACGTACTAGGAGGCAAGGTGAAACAGGAGAGCAAGAAGCAACTGCCTAGGGGCTTCCCTGGTGGCGCAGTGGTTGAGAATCCGCCTGCCAATGCAGGGGACAGGGGTTCGAGCCCTGGTCTGGGAAGATCCCACATGCCGCGGAGCAACTGGGCCCGTGGGCCACAACTACTGAGCCTGCGCGTCTGGAGCCTGTGCTCTGCAACGAGAGGCCACGATAGTGAGAGGCCCGCGCACCGCGATGAAGAGTGGCCCCCGCTTGCCGCAACTAGAGGAAGCCCTCGCACAGAAACGAAGACCCAAAGCTTCCATACTTCCAGGCAGGACTCCCGGCCTCCTAACCAAAGGTTTCTGCACAGAAGCCCAGCATGTTCTCGGCTTCGGTCCCACGATGCCAAACAGCTGGCTCTTCTGATGCGACTCGGTCCAAAGCCTCTTGCTCCTAGAACCCGGGCTCCGGGTGCCAGCTCGCAGACCCTGAAAGCCAAAAGGCATCACCTGTGGGGCTGGAGGACTTGGGCCCCTGCGGCGAGGGACCACCGCCCCACTCACTCTCCAGGGGCAACGGTTATCCAAGCTCAGAATCCACTTCCACCCAAAACAAATTCATCTTGAGTATCGGGATTATGGGATGGCCTAGTCCCCAGAGAAAACCCAGCACTGCTGTGCCAGACGGAGGAAGGGAAAGGGACCCCAAACTCTGGCCAAAACCTGTGTACGTGTCGGGGGACAGGGACCAGAAGCAATTAACTAATGCTTAGGGTGGCTCTCAGCTGGGCCGAGTGACCCCACAAAGTCACATTTTCAGGAATACGGGGTGGCAGTGTAGTGTAGCAGATAAGGCCACGGGCTCAGGAGTCGAATGACGTGGGCTCAAATCTGAGATGTGTGACTTTGTGTAAGTTATTTAACCACTCTGAGCTGCAGGAAATGGAAAACGAGAATCTTAAAAGTACCTTGAGAAAAAAACATCCTGCCCAGGGTTACGAAGGTATTAAATATATCACACAAGGCGATGCACACAGAGCGTGTGGCAGAGCGTCGGACGCCGTAAGCACTCAGTCTGCTCACGCTCAGTATACGACCACACCGGCTTTCTCCTTTTCAGGGAGCCTGGAAGTTTCTCTGGAGTAGCAGACTTTGTCTCTGAAGCAAGCCGCCGGCCTGGCCCCGCGCGCTTGGGATGGGCAGAAGTGGACAGAGGAGAGCTCGGAGGCAGACCACAGGCCGGACACGTGTCTTCCTGCAAGGAGGGCAGGGGGAGGAAAGAGGGCAGAAGAGAGACAAGAGACTGCCTCCTCTCCCCACCCGCCGCGCCCCAGCCCGGCTAAAACCCCAAACACGCCCCAGTCACAGACTGGAACCCCAGACCCAGAGCTGGCTGTGGTGCCAGCCTCACTTGTCCATGGCGATCTGACGGGCCAGGTGGGGCTGGGGTCTGGAGCCACATACGTGGCCTGTGACCTCCTGCTGCGTGGAGCTCTTGAGGTCCCCAAACCTCTGGCTCAATGGAGCCCAACCCACTGGGGGCCAGGACCCCCTAAGTGGCAGGCGGGTTCTGAAAATGTCCACCCCTCTCCGAGGGTGGGGTCTGGGTGGAGAGAAGGGTTCCTCCTTCGCGCCCCTCACCCAAGCTGCTTCCAGCCTTTTCTTCACCCGGTGAGCTCACCGTCTACCGAAAAGACAGCATCCTTCTGGAAGGAACTCCCTCAGCTACTTGAATAAAGTAGATAAAACTTTAATACATCACTATTACCTGGAAGGTAGACAGTCTGCTCCAGGGAGGGGAGGGAGAGAGCTGTCCCTTCACTATCCTGTAGCATAAATACACCTGCTCCAGAGGAAGTCATGTCTGGAGCTGTCCCAGGCCACCTGCTTACAGCAACGCTCTCGGACAGAGGTGAGCTTCTGATGCTCGAGATGTGTAGAAATGGGAGAGGTCTGTGGAGAACTGTCTCCCAACACACAGCTGACCCTGCCTCTGGCTCACACTCCCCACCTCCATGGCCGGGAACTCTATCCCCTGAGAAAGCCTCATTCTCCCGCTTCTCAGGTTCCCTACCGTCCCAGTGGGACCAGCAGCCCACATGGTGACAACGCTGAGTCCTTCCTGCTCCTGTGCCTTGTCGCTGGCATCCCCTCTCCCTCTGACCCCCCCTCACCCAGCAGAATCCTCCCAATCTTCAGGCTCCAGCCTGACTGCCATTCCCCCAGGACCCTTCTGCAAGCACACGCCAGCCCCCCCAGCGCTCTCTCCCCTTCGAATGCCTCTAGCATTTAGCACGTTCTCTGTCACACGCTGGCATTTTACAATTTTGACCCAACAGCTATTTCTCAAGTGCTTATTCTTTCTCTCCAAGTACATTTGGAAGACCCTGAGGGTAGGAACCACGTCGATATTTTTAGTATTCTCTCCACCCCAGTCCTTACACTAAGGCAACTCTGAGCACAGGGGAAGGGTCTTACAGTTGATTTGGGATTACCAATCCCTCTTGTTACTTTCTCGGTTCAGCACAACCTTGGCACCCTTAATATCTATCAAATGGCCCTGTGCCCAACCCTAGCCTCTGAAAGTGGTCCTTCCCCAAGAAAGAAGACAAGTTCTACTTGTCCAAGAGCAGAAGACGAATGAAAGCTCATTGTGGGGTGGGGGACGGACGGGGTGGGCAAGAGGCATCAGAGTCACTGCTGGCCCCGGCACCTCACATCCCTCCGCGTGGTTTCTGAGGGAGGATCTTCCTTCCTTCACTTTGTTCGGTTGGGGGAAATCTCACAGCAAAACGGGCCCCGGGTCACAGCTCTTTCAGTTCACACAGGGAGCTGCTTTCCCCAAAGCAATACCCGGAGGACCTGGGTCGCAGGGTTCCAGCACAGCCTTACACTGGGCCGAGCACACCGACTTTCACCAAACGTGCCCAGGGGCGTTGGGTCACCATCTCAGACTCCCCTCCCCTTCAGGCCAGGTCCCTCTCAGGACCCCACTCCTTTCCTCTGTTGGTCTTGATGTCATTCCTTCATGTCACTGACCGTTCAGCTCTGCAGACTTCTTGAAGACTCACTACGCTCTTTTCTTCCAAGATGGATAGGGATATTTTCTGGGGGTGTGGGGGGCATGGGGGCGGCTTCCTTCTCTGGCCAAAGGTGAAGTCCTAGGCCTCGCCCAGGCCCAACTCTCTGCTTCACCCTGTTATCTGCTGCAGTTACAGAAAACAGAAGGTGAGAAGTCCAAGAACGCTTGCTGGCCACGTGAGCAGTGCCCTCCAGAATGGTAGGCTGCTCCAGGAGAGGGACTGTTGGGATGAAGTGAGCCGGGTAACCACAGCCTAGAGTCTGGGCCTCAGCTTTGCAAACTCAGCAGCTTGGTATGATCACCATTCCTGGTGACTGATTTGATTCAAGGGAACCAACCTCACAAGAGGTGAATGCATAAACCAGTATAACCACCGAGTGGATGGGAATAGTTATGAGCATTCTCTCTTAAAGGAAAATCCATTCAGAAACCAAATAACAATCAGAAGATTGCATAATGAATATGGAATAGGAGCTAAGGGATATTTCCTCTGGGTCCTGGAGAGACCAGAACCTCATGAGAACGCAAATCTCTAGTTACTGAAATACTTATGCCCACCAGGACTCTTGCTGCCTGGTGACTCTTTCCAGGTCCCAGGTTGCCCGTCGCCCACATTATCTTCAGGCTGTCAATTAATTAGATTGAAGCGTTCTTAATCAGAGTCACATTCCAAATAAGCCCTCTTGGACTTAGGCATCCAAATCACAGGACTGGTTTGAACTGTTCTTTTCAGTATGAGACACATTTTGCTGACAGTCTTCATTTGGTTCTACGGAGGGCTCAGTTTATTTGCTCACCTTATTTCCAAGATTTTGGAGGGAACGTCACTCTTCCTTGCAGTTTCCTATTATTTATTACACTAACTTTCCCAGGAAATAAATATATACAAGTTTCAAAGTCAACCTCAAAAGTGCAGGATGGGGAAGAGCTCCCGTAGCAGCTGTCACATGACAGGTTTTGCTGCCTGCACGCTGAAAGGGCCCGGGGTCCCCAGCCTTTTGCTACCTCTTCTCTGAGCTAAACACCCCTCACGTCTCCCGGTGATCATTTGGAGTGAGGTCTGAAAGAGGCTTCGTTGTCGCTGTCCCCCACGTCGAGGGCCCCCACGGGACGCGGCGCCCCAGATGTTCACAAACATTTATGCAACATCCACTACAGTCCGGCCCCGAGACTCTAAAGGACTCGGGCACCGCCTGCCCTAAAGGAGCTCCGGGTAGTCGGTGGGGCTTCACCAACTCTGACGAAGTAGGCAGCATTTAATCCACACTTGACAGCCAGGTACTAGAACAAAGAAACGTGTTCGGAAGTTCTGGGAACCCTAGCGGAGCAACACCAGCTTTGTCTTCGGCCTGGCCCCGCAGCTTCAGTGACGGGTACCTCTCCGCACCTGGGGGCACCTGGGGGCCCCGGGCGCCCCGCCCCCGCCCGGAGCCTTGCCTTCCGCCCGGAGCCCCGCCTTCTGCCCCGCAGCCCTATCCCCGGCTCCCATTGGCTGCGGGAGGAGGCGGCGAGCCAATCCCCGCACACTCTAACGCCCTCCGCCTGGGATCACTTCCGCCGCCGGGCCAGGCCCCGCCCCGCTCGCCCGGCGTCGCGGAGCGGCGGAGTCAAGATGGAGGAGTACGCGCGCGAGCCTTGGTGAGTCCGCCCGCCGCCCGCCGCCTGCCCCTCTGCCCCTGCCCGGCCCCCGGAGCGAGGCCGCTCTCAGCCGCGGGCTCGGCAGCGCCGGGGGCCGTGGGCACCCGGGCGTGAGCAGCCGGCTAGTCAGCGGGGGCCGCGGGGGCCGCGGGGGCCGCGCCAGGTGACCTTGCGGTAACTCGAGGGCGCCCCGTCTCGGCTGTGTGGCCCCGGCCCCTGCCCGGCCCGCGGGTCGGGAGCAGCCCCTCTGCCCGCCGGCGACCTTGGGCTCGTCCTTGCGCTCGGGTGGCTCGGCCTGCGTGGGGAGGAGGCGGTGCCCGGGGAGGGTCCGCGTGGGCGCGGCGGCCGTGGTCCGGGCTGGGGTTTCCCCGTGGGGAGGGGCGGCGCGGTCGGGGAAACGGGGAGAGTAGCGTGTGTTCTCGAAAAGCCGGCGACGGGGCTCTGTTCATTCGGCATTTAGCGAGGGGAGGTGGTCTCTGCCCCGCGCTCGGTCGGTCCCAGGAATGAAAGCATAGAGGAGTCAGGCACGCACACAGTTTAAGGCTTCGGAGGTCATGAGTGAAAAATCAAATCTTGTTTTTTGGGTTAATCACCTGTGTTTTTTGTAAGAGCAAGAACCAAGGTGTTCTCCAGCTGTGTGAAAAGGCCCAGGGCTTTACATTCTGACCTTGCCAGCATTAGCCATGTTGCCTGCTTTGTGCTTTTTTTCCTCCCTGAAATAAGATACAGAGTGTATGTTTCAGCGCCTCCCAGCTCTTTAAATTTACCTTCTCCAAAGGTAGTGGTCCCCCTTCCTGGGTTGTGCTCAGGTGTGCGGGACTCAGCATGCCGTACGCTGCTGTTGTCACCTGCTCTTGGCTATGATATCGTGAAGCAGGTTGGCAAGAGGGGAAAATACTTGACTTTCTTGGGTTAAAGATGTTATGGGAATCATGAATTTTCATCTACTGCTTCATTAGGTGGCCCCTTTGCTTTCTCAGTACATATGTCCTGAAGCAGTACAGTCAGTTGTCTGGTTGGTTTTATACTCAAAACTGCTTTGATCTTCTGGACTACCCTGTTTTGTGAAGTCATCCGAGCACAAACTATAAGCATCTTTCTCCTCCCTCTGCACCCGCCCCAACGCCATAGGCAGCCTGAATTCTTTCAAACCTTCCACCTTTCATTTCCTATTGTCAGGATCTTACCTGGCAGCCTTAATGCCTTTTACAGTAGTTTCCTAATTGCTTTCCTTTTCTTCAGTCCTTTTTAATACATCATAGGTACTTAATCGTCCTGAATACTTTTTAATCATGTGTTTTCTTTTCAGAAGCCCTAGTCTATAGGATATAGTGGAAAGAATTTGGGGCCTTTGGCGTACTAGATTTTGTATTTAAATTGGTTCTACCAGTTATTACCTATATGACCTTGGGCCTCTGTTCATCTGTAAAATGGAGAGGAGACAGGAATACTCTTCTGCAAAGTTAAAAGATTAGGGAGTCTCTAAGAAAATAAGCTGGCTTTCTTGAAAATCAGGTTATTTGCACTATAAGGCACCTGAAACATAGTTGATACTTAATAAATGATAACTTTAATCTTGTGGTTAGTTATTGGTTCCCTGTTGCCCTATATTTGTCTGGCATTTACATTTAGAGTCTGGCTTCAACCTTCTTTTTCTGTATCCATCACTTCCCTGCAGGAACCTTGATTTAGCCAGACTTAGTTCAGAAACTATTTCCATCTTGCCTTTGTTTTGGACGTCCTCTCTTGGAATACTGTGGCTGCTCTCTGATCTGAATCCTGCTATTCTTTACTGATTTTTTAAATACTCATTTTCATTCTGATTGTAGGATCATTTAGGTTCGATCATTTAGAGTTAGTGACTCTCCTTTGTCTTTCCTTTTTACTTTTTTATTTTTTTGGCCGCAGCACGCAGCTTGTGGGATCTTAGTTCCCCAACCATGGATCGAACCTGGGCCCCGGCAGTGAAAGCACCGAGTCTTAACCACTGGACCACCAGGGAATTCCCTATCTCTTTACTTCTATTAATGTTTCTACCATTTTGAAGAAATTTTCCTAATCCTTTTTAGTCTCTCAGAGCACTGCTTCTCAAACTTTTAAAGTGAAATCAAGTCACCCGTGGATTGTGTTAAGCTGTAGACTCTTGATTTAGTAGGTCCTGAGTGGGACCTCCCCAGGGCCTGCATTTCTAATGAGTTCCCAGGTGTTGCTGATTTTGCATTTAGGCCTGCAGGAAGCAAGCCTTGGGTAGCAAGGCCCCGAAGCATCAGGCTGACAGTTGGAACATCTGCTGCGTGAGATCGTCATTCTGTACAAGCTCCTGATTTGTGTTAGACTTGGAAAGGACCAGGTGTTTCGTGTCGATCTGGCAAAGTGAGAAATTACTTCTTATTCAGATTCTTCAGCAGCAACGATGCGCTGAACTCACACGTTTACTTGAGCAGTTGGATTGCCCATAGGGTCGGTACAGCATTTTACCCTTGACACTGCAAAAGACATTTATGAATTGAACTATTCACAGACTTGTTTTTGTTTTTGTTTCTTTTGGCCATGCCGCGAGGCTTGCGGGATCTTAGTTCCCCAACCAAGGATCGAACCCAGGCCACCACAAGTGAAAGTGCCGCGTCCTAACCACTGGACTGCCAGGGAATTCCCATTCACAGACTTTTTAATAAGCCAGATTCCTAGAATAGTGGTTCTGTTCTACTGATCAGATTACTCATGTCATTGTGCTGCATGAGTTAGGGTGCTGCATTTGGAAGCCGGGTGTACGCATTTAACCTCCAATTATCAGATGTTAGAGGTTACCAGTGTGTTAAGTGGATCTGATACAAACTTAAGTTCCAAATGCTAACTTGGACTCAGTAAACCCAAAAAGAAGTTTTAAAATTTAAATAATGTGTCTTCTTCTGCGCCTGTTGAAACTTTATTCTTTGGGTCTCAGCTTTAAATTTTGCTACAGCTGGAGAGCTTTCCTTGATCCCCAGGCGACTGGGTCACCGTTGATTACAGTGTAATTTCCTAATGCTTGTTTATTTGCTTTTCACGGTGCCTTGGAATAGATGCACTAGTAGTTGAGTGAATGAATAAAGTGCTGTGAACAGTAGGGAGTTGAAGCCAGTTCCATTCCCTGTGGCTTAGAAGACTTGGGCTGAATAGATGTGGATCTGTTTAGAATCCTTAATCTTTGTCTGTATTTTATGGGCCAGATGTTACTGGTTGCAGTGAGCCCTGCCCTGGAATCTGTTGTATATCCCTTATTAACAAAGAGGGTTTTATGGTTTATAAATGAGAAATAAGCTCATCTTTTTTTTTTCTCTCTCTTTTCTGTTCTTAGCCCCTGGCGCATTGTGGACGACTGTGGTGGGGCCTTTACGATGGGAACCATAGGTGGCGGGATCTTTCAAGCAATCAAAGGTTTTCGCAATTCTCCGGTGGTAAGTGGGTGAATGGTCTCATGTCATCATTACTTGAGACCCGTTTGCGAATGTCACTTGGGCCCCATCAGTGGGTTGGAAGTGTGTTAGACTCCTGATGTATTTTTGGTTGCTTCCTTTTGTTTCCTTATAGGGAGTAAACCACAGACTGCGAGGGAGTCTGACAGCCGTTAGAACCAGGGCCCCACAGTTGGGAGGTAAGCAGAATGTTGCCATTTGTACTTCAGATGATTTTTTTCCTATTCTTTTGAAGATGAAACTCTGGTTTGTTTTCTTCTTTTTTAGATTATACCAGTTAGTGATTTTAGTTTGGTCTAAATAACAGCTTGTCACAAGTTAGTATCAATGCGAATGCTTGATTTATGATTTATTTGGAAAGTTAACTTGAATTGTTGCATCCATTTGAAAATCTGTCCTTCAGAAGCTCAGTGGGGTTTTGTTTTTGCTTGGTTTCATTTGATTTTCCCCTCTTATCCAGACAGTGTGTCTGCAGCTTAGGTTTGTGAGGGTCAGGAGTGATAACTTCTGGGTTAGCATGAAACTGAGGAGGATGTGAGCAGAAGCCTTAGGGTGTGTGCTAGGGATTGATGGAACGGGTGGGGCTCCCTCCAGGCTTAGCTTTGGGACATTGTGCCGAGGTCAGCGCAAAGGTGGATGTTCATCACACTCTTTAAGCTCGGTAACTCAGAAGCTGGGAGAGGGGAGAATAAGAAAGCTGGGAGCTTATATTTGCTTGCAAACATACAGTCAGGCTGAAGAGACCACATATAACACATGAAATGGGCTTAGCACTTTCAGTCGTTCCTTAGTGATTTTGTGCATCAGAAGAAATAATCTTCTCTGTTTTTATAGCATTTGTTTTCTTTAGAAGATAGTAGCCAATGTCTGTTGTTTATTGAGTGCCTGCCATGTGCCAGGCACTCCAGGTGTTTTACAGGATTATTTTATTTAGTCCTCACAGCAACACAGGAGGTGAGTACTATTATCTCCATTTTCCAGATGAGGAAATTGAGGCTCCGAGGGTTGAAGTGATGGTGTATCTGTTTCCTGTTTTTCTCTCTGTAATAATTGTACACCCTGGAAAGTAAACAGTGACTAATTTTCCTTTGTTTTAATGGTTACCGTGTTGTTTAAGAGTGATAAGTAGTAAAAAAAAAAAAAAAAAGTACACACCAAACCCTGAACCTTTGATAAATGCAGAAGTCATACAGGTTTTAACAGGTTTCTTGAGAGGCTGCTTCTATCACATGCATTTTCAGTGAATAAAAAAAAAATCAGGTAACTGTCACAGCCAAGAAGAGCCTAAGGAGGTATGACTACCAAATGTTATGAGGTGTCCTGGAACAGAAGAAGGACATAAAAACTAAGGATATGTGAATTAAGTATGGACGTCAGTTAATAATGTGTCAGTATTGGGTTGCTGTGACAAATGCACGGTGCTGATGTTAGATGCTGGGGAGACTGGGTGTGGGGTACGTGGGAGCTGTACCATCTTCACGGCTTTGCTGTGACTCTGAAACTAGTCTAAGAATAAAGGTTTGGTTAAAAAACAATCAGGGTGGGCTTCCCTGGTGGCGCAGTGGTTGAGAATCTGCCTGCCAATGCAGGCGACACGGGTTCGAGCCCTGGTCTGGGAAGATCCCACATGCCGCGGAGCAACTAGGCCCGTGAGCCACAACTACTGAGCCTGCGCGTCTGGGGCCTGTGCTCCGCAACAGGAGAGGCCACGATAGTGAGAGGCCCGCGCACCGCTATGAAGAGTGGCCCCCACTTGCCACAACTAGAGAAAGCCCTCGCACAGAAACGAAGACCCAACACAGCCATAAATAAATAAATAAAAATTTAAAAAAAAAAAAAAAACAGGGTGAAATAGAGGAAGAGTAGGTTGTGGTGTGAGTGAATTGGGGTCAGCCTTTTTAAGGAAACTACTGAGGAATCTTTATGGAGTCTTGAATTTTAAAAGTACTGGGATGGCACTTCCAGTTAATTCAGTGAGCGTTTACTGAGCTCTTCCAATTAAGCTCCTGGGAAAAGGCAGTGTGGGAAAGTCATAGTTGTGTCCTGAAAGGTCTTGTATTTTCATAGTGGAAATAAGACATGCTTTTGATATGTCCCCATTATGCTTCCAGCCCTTCCTTGCGTTTTGGAACAAGATGTTCCAGGCTCATCTTGTACTTTCCCTGCTTGAGTGTAGAGTCAGCCGTCCCCAAGGAGTCCTGCTTCCTTCTAGTTGAGAATGGTACTTAGGAGCCAAAATCTGGGCACTAAGTGTATCATTGCTGTGGGGCATTGCTGTTCCCAGGCCTTCTTAGGAATGTACTGTATGTATATGAACACACACTAACCACGTACACATACATACACAAGTTTGTATCTATGTTTCTGTATATCTATACGTATTAGGAATCATGGGTTCACGCTGATACCTCTAACTCCAGTCCAGCCCCACAGGTTCATTCTCTTTTCTCTTTTCATACGAATACTTTCCTCCTTGCCTGACTTGGGCTAGGGCACCCCATAACAGGCCACCCTTCCACGTGGGCACACTGATCTCCATGCACGGGAGTGTCCTGCCTGTGGACGCCTCCTCACCCTGCTCTGGCTGTGGCTGCCCGCACGGGGCCGCCCTTTCGTGTGGACTCGGTCTCCTCTCTCATCAGCCACCATAGCTACTCTGGCAGTCATTCTTGGCGTGGGGAGAGTTCAGACCCTTGTGAGGGAGTGGGAGAGCCTTGTTTGAGGAATTTGGTGAGATAATTCTAATACACCTGGACATATCTCTCTCCCAGGCACAGAGCCACTGAGTTAGAAGGACGGACTATTTCATTTGTATGTAGTATGTGGTATTTAGTGTTGGACCGAAAAGGAGGAGGCTCAGGCATAGTTTATTTTTATTTTTAAAAAATATTTATTTGTCTCGTCCGGGTCTTAGTTGCGGCACGTGGGATCTTCGTTATGGCACGCAGGATCTTTTTATTTTATTTTTTTAATTAATTTATTTTTAAAAAATTTATTTATTTATTTATTTTTGGCTGAGTTGGGTCTTCGTTGATGCACAAGGGCTTTCTCTAGTTGCGGCGAGTGGGGGCTACTCTTCGTTGCAGTGCGCGGGCTTCTCATTGCGGTGGCTTCTCTTGTTGCAGAGCATGGACTCTAGGCACGTGGGCTCAGTAGTTGTGGCCCGTGTGCTCTAGAGCACAGGCTCAGTAGCTGTGGTGCACGGGCTTAGTTGCTCCACGGCATGTGGGATCTTCCCGGACCAGGGCACGAACCTGTGTCCCCTGCATTGGCAGGCAGATTCTTAACCACTGTGCCACCTGGAAAGTCCCCAGGATCTTTTTAGTTGCAGCATGCGGGATCTTTTTCTTAGCCGCGGCATGCGGGATCTTTTTTTTAGTTGAGGCACGTGGGATCTTTGTTGCCACATGCTGGATCTTTAGTTGCGGCATGTGGGCTCTTTTAGTTGCAACATGTGGGATCTTTAGTTGCGGCATGCGGGATCTTTAGTTGCGGCATGCGGGATCTTTAGTTGCGGCATGCGGGATCTTTAGTTGCGGCATGTGGGATCTTTAGTTGTGGCATGCGGGATCTTTTTAGTTGCAGCATGTGGGATCTTTGTTGCCGTTATGTGGGATCTTTAGTTGCGGCATGTGTGTGGGATGTAGTTCTCTGACCAGGGATCAAACCTGGGCCCCCTGCATTGGGAGCATGGAGTCTTAACCACTGGACCACCAGGGAAGTCCCTTGTGCATGCTTTAACTGGTTATATCTGCTGGATTTAACTCACAGGGTGAGCTCTGGAGAAGGGTGCTGGTGATGATCTGGTTCAGACAGTTGGCGGAACCCAGTTTATTGTCCTTATTAACACACCCCTGCTGCTGTGAGGTTTCAGAGGGTGAAGGATAACCTGACAAGGGCTCCTCAGTGCGGTTTTTCTTCTTTCTTTAATCTTAATATAAGAACTCTTCATAGAGTGTAAGTCATGTGTATTCATTTTAGAAGATTTGGAAAATAAAAGCACAAAGCAGTGAAATCGTCTGTTATCATCTGTCACCCAGAGATGCTGACAATTAAAATCTTGGTGTTGCCTTTTTATGTTTTGTGTGTACTTATACATGTGTATGTGTGGGTGTTTGTTTTTTATTTTACAGAATAGTCACTGTGTTTAGGAAGAGTTTAAAGTGCAAAATAATCTGACTTAGGGTTGCTTTTAGTTTCATGCTTGAGGAGTAAAGGATAGAAATGAGAGAGGAAAGGTAATTCCCGTTCCCTCGAGGTTCCATAATTCGAACTGTTTGTATCACCCTTTTGCCCTTTATGTGTATTGGCTTACGCCTGTAGTACATCCCAAAATAGCCCGGTTTCTTCTGTGTTCACGTTGGTGATTTTCGTAGAGCAGGTGCTCAGTGGCACTGACTGAAGAAAAGAAAAATAGAGGTAAGATGAAGCTTTAGTAAAAGAAAAGAAGGAAGGAGGACACTTTTTAAACAGATGCACAGTCTTCTGAAAGGGGGTTTGAATGGGTTTAGCCCAACTCTTTTAGGCCTGGCTTATTTCTTTTAGGCTTTGGGCCATTGCTGATTTCCCTGCTGATGTAATACAAACCAAGCTTTATTAAAAAGATAAGTATTCTGACTCCTGTTCGGTGCTTATTCAAACTTGTTTGCATGTGTTTGTGAGAGTTTTAAGAATATAGTGAGTGTTGTTATTTAAGCTTGTTTTTGACTATTACATTTAAAGTCTAAAATATAAAAAATGAAATTTATTTGTTTTGTTTTTAAATAAAATAGGTAGCTTTGCAGTTTGGGGAGGTCTGTTTTCCATGATTGACTGCAGTATGGTTCAAGTCAGAGGGAAAGAAGATCCCTGGAACTCCATCACGAGTGGTGCCTTAACAGGAGCCATCCTGGCAGCAAGAAGTAAGCAGTCAGAGACACACGCATTGAAGCCAACCTCTGCCTGAATTTAGGGACATCTGTAGTAGATAAACTGAGCATTGTGTAACTCGGTATAGTGTGAGTGTATGTGGTGATTTGGGGGGAAAAGTAAAAGGATCTCTTAACTTGGAATGTTGAGAACAAGAGAGCCTGGGGCTCTAACCAGTGATCACCGTGGTTAAGAGCAGTTCAAGTTCTGGTTCTGCCACTTTCTAGCTGTGTGACTGGGCAGTTTCTTTCCTCAGCCTCTGGAGTTAACCATCGTACCTGTCACACAGCATTGTTATGAGTGAAGAGCTTAGACCCATCTTCTGGGTCTTTGGGACAGAGAGCAACCTAGAATCCCTTTGGGCGTGGTGGGTGGGCCCAGGAGTCAGCACCCTCTTCTGTGAAGGGCCAGGTAGTAAATGTGTGGGCTTCGTGGGTTGTGAGGGCTTGCGTCACACGTACTCAGCTCTGCTGTCATGAGCGCAGCCTAGACAGTACGTGAATGAACGCACATGCTGTCCCAATACAACTTCATTTACACAAGCAGGCCGTGGGCTGGATTTGACCTGCGGGCCATAGTTTGCTGACCCCAGTCTTGGTCAGCGAGAAAGGGGGTTTGGGAACGGGGGGTAGCATGGAGCCCTATGGACAGGTCTTTGCTTTATGGTATCTTACATTAACCTGGATTTCTGTTGAAGTAACCTCTCTGTTCTCAATGTGCTCAGACGGACCAGTGGCCATGGTTGGGTCAGCCGCGATGGGTGGCATTCTGCTAGCTCTCATTGAAGGAGCTGGTATCTTGTTGACAAGATTTGCCTCTGCCCAGTTTCCCAACGGTGAGTCGTCTTTCTGCCTAACACCACAGCTCAGACGTTTGAAATGGTTTCCCGATGTCTGCTAAAATGTGGTAGTTTGAGATCTTTGCATCACACATGAATACGCCGTGCTTCGTGAGGGTTCTGGTAATAGGCCGTGGCTCTGCACACGTGTGGGTGCAGTTAGCTGTGTTTAATCTCAGTAACAGAATGCTTCGGCTAGATGATGCTGTCGATCTTTCCTTATAGTTCTTAGGGTTTAGCAGCGCTCACTTGCTCATTCTAAGAAATTGCCGATCATTTCAGCGGTGCGGGAAGAAAGGTCCCTGCAGACGTGGAACAATGATGGCCGTCAGTCGCCAACTTATTACTGCCTGTGTGGGGGGCACCGCTCTAGCTGCCGGGGGCCGTGGGAGTGTCAGGCTGACACGCTCACAGATAAGTGAGATCATCTGGTTGTGCTGCTTCCTTGAAGAAGGTGAAGTAGCGGGAGAAGGTGACTCGTGGTTGGAGGTCACTTAGGGCTGGAAGGAGAGTTTTTCTGAGAAGTTGGTGATGTAACGTGTTGCTCCTGTTGCTCTTGCCTGGTGCAGGGGAAGGTGAAGTGGTGCGCGGTTAGTGGTCCACAGGCCATCACCACGTGGTCAGGGAGTGTCTGCTCAGCCGTTAACGTGTGCAGATTCTTGTAACTTAGAAAACTTGAGTTGTCTAAATGGGAATATTCCTTGACATTGGAAGGAAGCAGAAAGACACTGAGGATCATAGTGGGGAAGAGCTGACCTGGCATTTGGGGAAGGAAATATGCAGAATGGTGAGACTTGTTGAAAGTTATTTTTGGAGCTTGGAAAGGATTCAGCATAGAGTTAGGGACAGGTCACAGCTCCCGATTCGATTTGATTTCCCTGAGGCACCAGGCGAGAGATTCGGTGTCTTTTGGGCACGGTTCTGAGGCCTGCTTCTCGTGGCCAGTGGATGACCCGGGTGACTCCTGGGCCCTCGGTCCTCGCTTCTGTTTTCAATCATTATTTCTCACTGAATACTCTGTTGTGATGGCCACTTTCTTATTTTGCTTTTTAGTTTAGCACTTTAGTGTGAAAGACTTCACATAAGATGTGAGAAAAGTTCCATGTTTGCAGAAATTCAGAAATTGATAGAACAAGAACTCAGTCACACTGTCTTGTAGGATTTAGCCTTGTTTGCTTGGGTTTAGGCTTCTTTCCTCGGAAGGAGTTCTCTAAAAGAACTGCTTTTTATTTTAGACAGGAGGAGTGTTTCCGAAAGGCTATGCGGGGGCAAAAATCTTTGAAAAGTTAATCATATTTTTCCAGTTAACTTACATGAAAGAGTTCTTAAAACAGAAAGACGAGATAAAACTGTATCGAAATGGTAACAATGGTTATTTTTGGTTTATCTTTTTCACCCAGTGTCTTCTCCAGCTTTCTGTAATGAACAGATATTTTTAGAATATAAAAAAAAAACCACTGGAGTAAAGTGTTGGAAAGAAAGCCCTCTTTACCACTGTCCTCTTTCTCTTTTCCTTCCAGATATTTTTTAGTCTGCCTCAGTTTCCCTGAAGAAAAGAGGAGTGATTATTCCCATTAAAGTCTTTTTTTTAAAGAGCCACATTTTTTCTTAGGTCACAGGCCGTCTCATCCTTTGAAAGCAAATACTACAACACTTAGTTCTGCGCAAGCTAGGGGATGGGGGTGTCTTCCTATTTCAGGACCCATTCCTTACTTAGTTGTATATAAATTGTATTACTGAGTTCTCTTGAAACATGACTAAGGTACTTAAACTTTGTGAAAATAATTTTAAATAGCTACTGAAAAATACATCAGGAGGTGTGAGAGATTCGTCCAGTCCTGATATGGCAGCTTGTTCAGCAGTTGCTTTAAAACTGGCATGTTGTTTCTTGCTGTAATTATTCCATCTGACTTTGCTGGCATAGCATTCGAGAGCTGCTCATTCTGGAGCAGAAGGGACGCCAGGCTGCCATATGTTAAGGCGCTCTCGTGGGAATCGGGCAGCTCTACAAAGAAATTCAGATTACAGCTCTGATGCAGCACTTTTTTTCCTGAGTTGATTGATCTGCTCTCTACAGAGACTTGTCCCTTTAAATTACGTAATATTCAGGTGGTGTTTAAATTCCCTCTTAATTGCAGGTCCTCCGTTTGCTGAAGACCCCTCCCAGTTGCCTTCGGCCCAGTTACCATCCTCACCTTTCGGGGACTATCAACAATACCAGTAGGACCTCTCTCCCAGGACTTCTGTAACAGAATGAGCTGCGGTTCAAGGAAGGATTTCAGAAGGTCAAATTCAGTCTGTTTTTAAAACTGTAGGTGGGACAACTATGGCCAAATAGGCTGTGAAGAGACATTTAGCACATTTTTCTATTTAAAGGAACGTGGGGGGTGGGGGAGGGTCTTAAAAGATAATACATTTATTTATTCACACTTGGATTGTGTTTGTGATCAAAATAAATGTCTGAAATCTTTAGAAGGAAAAACAGTAAGTGCTTGGAAGATGAAGGACCAGTGGCAAACAGCAATGAAGCATGACCATCATTTCCTTGGGGACCTCTCTGCCTGGTTTTGTTCTGTTAAACAATAAAAAACGCCAGGAGATTGCTCTTTCTATTAAGATAAGTTGCAGAGTTCTACTTTTCGTCCTTGAATTCAAATAATGCAGAGTCCATTGAAAGTTGCACGTGGTGCAGTCATCAAGGATTGGTCCACAGCAAACACTTCTGGGCTGGAAGGCTGCGGGAAAGTGCTTAGCCTTCTCCTTGCAAGTAAAAAAATATGCCACGTCTTGATTTTGAGGGTGTCGGATACAAAACTCTCTTCACCTCTGAAGCTACTGTGTCTTGATTCTTAATCATCAGAAAAGCTTCCTTCCGGTATACCCAGTTCTGTATGAGAAGGTTCCTGGAGGGCATAATAGCCCTGGAAAAGTTTGGCATTTATGGTATGCTGGAAAGTAAAATACATGCTGTTTTTAATGTGTTGCAAGTCCCCTGAAGCTGATCTTCGTCGAGGGTGTGTTTTGGGGTCTGGCCGGGCCTGGAAAATGGATTAGCATTTCAGAATAGGCCATTTTACTGGCTGTGGTGGAGATGCCATGCGGCCTTACAGGAGGCAGGCTGTCACTCCCCATTTGCCTGCCTCTGTGTGAAACGGAGAGCAAATCCGTGTGGGTGTGGTGAGCACACACATATTTTGGCCCAGTGCCACGTACGTAGTAAGCATTTAATTTACTAATGCTGGTTCGATCTTTGTGTGGTAAAATATACAGGAAATCATATCATTTTAACCATTTGTAAGTGTACAGTTCAGTGGAATTTAAATTAGTGTAACAGTCACCATTGTGTATCCCAAAACTTCCTCATCATCACCAACAGAAACTCCCCATCCCGCCTTCCCCCAGCTCCTGGTAACCACAGGTCTACTTGCTGTCTCTGAGTTTGCCTATTCTGGGTACCTTGTATAAGTGGAACCGTACGATATTCGTCCTTCTGTGTCGCTCTTATTTCATGGAGCATCATGTTTTAAGGTCCGTCTGTGGTGTAGCATAAACCAACACTTCGTGCCTTTCAATGGCTGAGTAATATTGCATGGTATGCAGAGATCACATTTTATTTCTCCATTCATCCATTGATGGACACTTGGGCTGTTTACACCGTGTGACTCTTGTGAATAACATGGGCATACAAATATCTGAGCCCCTGCTTTCCGTTCCTTTGGGTGTAGACCTAGGAGTGGCGTTGCTGGGGCATGTGGTAGTTCTATGTTTAACTTTTGGAAGAAGCACCAAACTTTTCCACAGCGCTGCACCATTTGACATTTCCACCAGCAGTGCACGAAGGTTCCCATTTCTCCACATCCTTGCCAACACTTTTATTTTCCTTTAAATAAATACATTATAGCCAGTCTAGTATGTGTGATGTATCTCATTGTGGTTCTGATTTGCGTTCTCCTGGTGACTAACGTACCGCGCTTATTGGCCATTTGTGAGTATTTGGGATTTGTCTTTCAGTCTGTAGCTCTTTTGACTTCCAGGAGTAAATGTAAGGAGATGTTATCAGAAGAACAGTTCAAAGCTGAGGGCATGTTGAATCACAGATAAAATGCTTTACATTTCTTAAGGTCTCCTAAACTCTTAAATGGCATATTGGTTTGGAAAGTAAGTTCCTTTCTTGTGAATTCGGAGTCTGACGGGTGTGTGTATGTGATGCTGGCATGTTTTTGCCATTTTATTGGTTAACTCAGCATATCTGAAGCAATCCTTGGTTACAGATGAATTTTCTGGAAGGAGGGGTGGGGGGGAAGAGAAGAAGCTTGAAAAAGACGGAAAACCAGTTCCTTTTGAAGAACTTGACATTTAATTCCACAGTATGTGGGACGGCAGGTAGAAACCCCGAAAACCTTTCCCGTTGTTTCCCTGCTGCGTGCCCCTCTCGTCCTCGGCGGATGCCCCCTTCCTCTGTCCCGCACTTAAGAGAGCTGCTGCTCTGGGCAGAGCCTGCCGCCCACCTGCCTGCTGGGGCTTGGCCTGAGCGGAGTGGCTCCGTCTCCGTCACGTGTCTAGTGTGGAGACGGGGGGCCGGGGAGGAGAGGTGAAGGGGGAAGCACACTTCATTCCTCTGGTTTTCTACTGGAAGCCTCGTGCCGTCTGCGTTTCCACGCACAGGTGTTTCATAACCGCCCAAGAGCGTCCTCGTGTGCTGTGTCCTCTGCCTGCCCCCGTTTATCCAGCGGGCTCGTTCCTGGTGGTCTGAGGACCAGCTTGAGCGCCCCCGCAGCCTCCCGTCCCCTCTCCGTGTCCTGTTGTCGCACTCTGCACAGCAGGAGGAGATGGTGAGCGGTTTGTTTTGTTTTCTCTCCTCCACCTTTTTCCCCAACATTTTTTCAATGAAAATATCAAACCTGTAGAGTTGAGGTTCACAGTGAACAAACATATACCCATCACCTAGCTTCTATGATTAACTTTACAATACTTTACCGTTGTGTACCTGTTCACCTATCACCCGTTTCCTAATAAAATTGAAATTTATGAAATCCATTGATAAGCTTTATAAGATGTGATTTAAAAAAAAATTTTATTGGAGTATAGTTGATTTACAATGTTGTATTAGTTTCAGGTGTGCAGTAAAATGAATCAGTTATACATTGATTTTTTTTTTAAGTTTAGCAAATAATAGAAACCAGGTAGTTTAGATTCTAATAAATATCTTAAAATACCTATTTGAAATGTTTAATGCATATTCTAAAACTAATTTTGGTGTACAAGAACCCAGAATAAAAGGTAAAATCATGAAAATTGTTTTAATTACCAAGATAAATGCAGAAACAAGCAGACAGGAAGAAATTTTTCCCTAGGTCTTTTTCCGGAATAATGGAGTGGTTTCCTCAGTTTCAAGGTTGAAATGCTCATCAGAAAGATCCCATCTGCTTCTCCCTTTTTTCCTTAGTATCTGACACTTTGTGTGAAATTGGCCTGAAATAGTGAATTTCTGAGTCAGGGTTGGAACACGTGGGTTACAGCTGCATCTGTTGAAAGCCCATCTGTTTTCTTATATGAAATGTCTGCAGATTGTGACGGCGTGGTCACAGCTCCACCATGTGGTGCATTAGTTTTAGAACACACAGTACTTTGCTGCTGGTTTTGCTTTGTACAGTACCTTACCTTTTAGAGAAAAAGTCAGCCACCTAAGGCTCAAGGGCCAAATTTACCCTGCTGCCTCTTTTTGTAAGGCCTGTGAGTGAAGAATGGATTTAAAGTTTTTCTAAGGGTTGAAAAAAAATCAAAAGAAGAAAAATGTTTCATGGCACATGGAAATGACATGAAATGAAGATTTCGGTGTCCATAAATACAGTTCTGTTGGTGCACAGCCATACGACGTCTTCACGTTTTATGAGCGACCTGCTCTCATACGACACAGCAGAGTTAAGCGGCCGCGTCAGAGACCTCAGGGCACACAACTCCTGACATGTTTGCCCGTTAGAGAAAAAAAATTGCTGGCCTCTGTTTTAGAGCAGCTAAAAATAGAAAGATTTATTTTATCTAAACTGATTCCATTTCTAGCACTCCTTTTCTTTGTGTGGACCCAAGTTCTTCTCTGGTATCATAGTCCTTCTGTCTCAGGAGCGTCCTCTAACATTTCTCATAGGGTAGGATTATATGGGTGGATCCAGATGGATGCCTAGGGATGTAGTGGGTGGCATTATAGGAGAGGAGCTTTTATATAAAAGCTCCTTATGCCCTGAGCTTTTATAGTGGGCAGTAGCATTCCTGCTTTTGCCTCTGAGGGAGACATTACCTTTATTATACTAGATAGTGAGCGTGACTTCCCTTTGCTCCAAACCGAGACCCTGTCTCTGTCTTGGAAGGGTGTAAGCCAGTTTACCAGCCTTACCACTGTGGGCGTTTAGGGCTGGATAATTAGTTGTGGGGACCTGTCCTGTGCAATGTAGGATGTCGGATCCCTGGCCTCTGCCCACTGGATGCCAGCAGCACCTCCTCTCCCAGTTGTAACCACCAAATGTGTCTCTCGATGTTGTCAGATATCTCCTAGTGGGCAAAACCGGTCCTGGTTGAGAACCATTATGATAAGCATACCCTTTGCTCCAGAGGAAGTCACCATCTGTCTTTCAGAGTGGCTCTCTATACAAGCATCCTCGACCAGATGGTCCAGAACAAAGGGCACTCAGCGGCTCATTTCTGCAAGATGTGCAGAAGCGCACGTGATCCGTGGAGAGTTGGCTCCCAGCGTTGGTTTTAACTTAATTGCATTCTGATTAAAGGAATGTTGTTCTGTGTGCCATCGATTCTTTTCTTTGTTGCGAGTTTTTCATGGCCTATCTATGGTTAGTTTTGTGTGTTTTCTCTAATGGTTAGGTGCAAAGTTTGGTGTGTGTTGATTAGGTCAAGATTGTGACATTTTTGTACAGATCTTTTATGTCTGTATGACTTTTGTCTGTTTGATCTGTTAATTGCCGGGGGAGGTACGTAAACCTCTCTGTTGGCGGATTTGCCCATTTCCCTTGTAATTCTGTTAACTTCTGCTTTCTATAGTTTGAGGCTATACTGTTAGGTACATGCCCAGTATGTGAGCTAGAACACTGACGAGTAGTTTACGTCTGGGTATTTATGAGCTCTGCTTCCTCCAGCCTAGGGTAAGTACCATCCTCTCCAGCTCATTTCCTTTTTTTCCTTGATTTTTAAAAATCATACTACATATTTTCCCATTTGTTGGCTTGTGAGTTATATTCATTTTATATTCCTTAAGTGATTTTCTTGAAAATCTTAAAACGCATACCTAAGAAAAAAATCTCACATTTATCCCTCTCCCTCTCTTCCTGATAATCCAAGGAGTTTAGAATGCTTCAACTTCAATCACCCCCTGTTCTTATATACATTTAGTCTAATATTTTCATTTTACTCTGATTCCCTCATGCAAACATTATTAATATATATTTATTATTGCTGCTTTATACAGTGTTTAAATTTTCCCACTTTTTTTGCTCACCATTCCTTTTTTCATCTCATTTTCCTTCTTGAAGTAATTCCTTTAGAAGTTCTTTAGTAGGAGTCTGTTGATGGTGAACACTGAATTTTTGTCATCAAAAAATTTATTTGCCTTCATTCTTGGATGATAGTTTAGTTGGGTATACAGTTTTAAGTTGACAGGTTTTTTTCCTCAGTGTTTTGAAGATAATGCCTTCTGGCTTCTCTTGTTGCTAATGAGAGGTCTGTCCTTGGTCCAATTTCCATTTGTCGGTTTTTTATAAGAAACCTGTCTTTTTTCTTTGGGTATTCTTAAGACCTTTATGTCTTGGTCTTCCTCAGTTTAACTAAAACATGTCTAGGTGTAGATTTATTTTTATATTTTTGCTTGCAATTTGTTGTAACTTTTAAATCCTTAGAATCACACTTTCATCAATTCTAGAAGATTTTCAGCCATTATTCAAAATGTCCAAGATACGTTGCATTCTAAGCATTCAAAAGTGAGGGAAGGAGAAACGGAAGGAAGGAAAGAGAATGGATGGGATGAGAATGCTCTTATCCCCAGGGAGATGTGAACGCTGAAAGGAGAAGCAGCATAGTTCCACAGATGCTTGACTCTGCAGCCAAGGGTAAAAGGCCCTCGGGACTTCCCTGGGGGTGCAGTGGTTAAGAATCCGCCTGCCAATGCAGGGGACATGGGTTCGAGCCCTGGTCCAGGAAGATCCCACATGCCGCAGAGCAACTAAGCCTGTGTGCCACAACTACTGAGCCTGCGCTCTAGAGCCCGTGAGCCACAACTACTGAGCCCTCGTGCCACAACTAGTGAAGCCCGCGCACCTAGAGCCCGTGCTCCACAACAAGAGAAGCCACCGCAATCAGGAGCCGCGCACTGCAACGAAGAGTAGCCCCCGCTCGCCGCAACTAGAGAAAGCCCCCGTGGAGCAACGAAGACCCAACACAGCCAAAATAAATAAATCAAAAAAAAGAATCCGCCTGCCAGTGCAGGGGACACGGGCTTGAGCCCTGGTCCGGGAAGATCCCACATGCTGCGGAGCAACTAAGCCCGTGGGCCACAACTACTGAGCCTGTGCTCTAGAGCCCGCATGCCACAACTACTGAGCCTGTGCTCTAGAGCCCACGAGCCACGACTACTGAATCCTGTGTGCCTAGAGCCCATGCTCCGCAACAAGAGAAGCCACCGCAATGAGGAGCCCGCGTACCACAGTGAAGAGTAGCCCCTGCTCGCCACAACTAGAGAAAGCCCGCGCGCAGCAGTGAAGACCCCACACAGCCAAAAATAAATAAATAAATAAATTTATGAAAAAAAAAAAAAAGGATAAAAGGCCCTCCTCCTCCTGCAACACTTACCTGGAAAGATCAGGCCTGGTGTCTCTCCTTGCTTCCCGTAGCATCCTGTTTTTCCCAGGTCACAGCACAGCACATGGAGTTGTCGTGACCTTTTTCCTTGTCTCTAGGTTAAATTGTGAGCTGGCCCGTGAGAACCACCAGGACAGGGGCGGTGCCAGGCTTGCTTCAATTGTATCCTCAGCACCCAGCCCGGTGGCTGGTGTATGCAGATGCTCAACAAAACCGCATTGCATAAGGGAATGAATAATTTGAGGATAGATATATTGAGTGACTAATAAGTACCAAGTACTGTGCTCAATGCCACAGAAAAGTGGTTTTCCAAAGTTTTTGGATTTCACTAGCCAGTAAGTTAAAAAAAAGAAAAAAAAAGAAAACTAACATTGACCTCATATGGAATTAAAAAATATCTACTATAAGCATTTCATGAAATAAAATGTATTTTAACAGTGTAAAAGTAGGAAGAACGTACTAGGATACTATTTCCTTTTATGAAAAACTCCCTACATTGTCTCTTAAAATTTCATTTCCTAGCTGATCCGTAAAAATCTCACCGTCGAGTGGCTCCTAGTCACAGAAGGGCGACTGCAACCGCTGGTACAGGAGAGAAACACAGCAGGAAGTGTGTGTACCTGGCTCAAAGAGCTGTCCCATTCAGGAGGGGGGGACAAGCGGCACAGCTGACGCCCAGCCTTAAAGCTGCTGTGCTTGTCTCCATCCCTTGGCGGAAGGACAAAGGACTCGCGCGCCCGGAGTCCCGGGAGGACCCCCATCGGTGTGGAATCCCGTGCTGTTTCCGATTGAGCTCTCACAGGTAGCTCGAGAGATAGTATAATTCCTCCTGTTTTACAGGTGCACAAGGAGACTTGGAAAGAGTCCCCTTTCTCGGGGGAGGTTTGCCCAGGATGACACGGCCCTAATAATCGGGCGAGCGCCGAGCTTGCGACCTCCAACCCGGACCCTTGCGATCGGGCTCAGTGCGGCCTGCCTGGAGGAGTAGGACACGGGAAACCTAAGTAGAGAAGGGCCTGCGGAACATCCCAGTGGGATGAATTCGGGCCAAGATGGATCAAATTGTTCCCCCCCCACGCCCCCCCACACGCCTGTCGGAAGTCCTGAGACGCCGGTGCAGAGCTGGGAGTGGGGGAAAAGTCAGGAAGAGAGGCGTGGCCCGGCCGCGTTCCGGGGCGGGGTCTGCACGGTGGGGCGGGGCCGGAGGCAGGGTCCGGGTGCGGCTGTACCGGGGCCTTGGCAATCGGCGGGGCGTGGTCTGAGATTTGTGGCGTGGTCATGACGGTTCCGGGCGTGGTCTGTGGAGCGGGGCCTGCACCGGTGCACGGGGGCCATGGCGAACGGCGGGGCGTAGTCTGAGCTTTGGGGCGTGGCCATGCTGAGTGCCGGGGCGAGCCCAGCGCTGCCTGTCGGGGCCCACTCGGGTGCGCGGCAGAAGCGCCGGGGACCACGACAAGCGGCGGGGCGGGGCCAGGCCTGCGGTGGGGCGGGGCCTGCGCGCTGGGGCAGGAACTGCGGCGGCCCGGTGCAGCGGCAGCGCGGGGCCATGGCGGGCAGCGGGCGTGGGGCTGGCGGGCGGGTGTTGCACGCGGCGCAGGCCGAGGACGTGGCGTCGGCCTCCAACTTCCGCGCCTTCGAGCTGCTGCACCTGCACTTGGACCTGCGGGCCGAGTTCGGGCCTCCGGGGCCGGGCCCGGGCAGCCGCGGGCTGAGCGGCTCGGCGGTGCTGGACTTGCGCTGCCTGGAGCCCGGCGGCGCTGCGGAGCTGCGGCTGGACTCGCACCCGTGCGTGGAGGTGACGGCGGCGGCTCTGCGGCGGGAGCGGCCGGACGCGGGGCAGCCGGAGCCGGAGCCGGAGCCGGAGCCGGTGCCGGTGTGTACGCGGCCCTTCTCGCACTACGGCCAGGCCCTGTGCGTGCGCTTCCCGCAGCCCTGCATCGCCGGCGAGCGCCTGCGGGTGCAGCTCACCTACCGCGTCGGCGAGGGACCCGGGGTGAGTGTCGCAGCCCCGCGCCAGCCCCTCCTCCCGCCCCTTCTCGTGCAGATGCGCCCCCCTCATCCCCTCCCACCTCCCCTCCCATACCTCCGCCCCCTCCTCGTCCAGATGATCCCCCATGCCCCCCTTCCCCGCATCCCATCTCTCCGCCCCATCCTCATCCAGATGCTCCCCCCACCCTTCCCTCCCCCGGCACTGCTGTCTCTAGTCCACGTCTGCCCGAGGAGGTCACCTCCTCCAGGCTGGACAGCAGACGGTTCACGAACAGAACTTAGGGTTGTCGCTGCGCTCGGCCTAGGCCGGGCCCTGGTGACGAGCTGATCCGCTCTCCTCCAGGGTGGCCTGACAGTGCTGGCTGGTTACCCGCTGCTGACTCAGTCCTTTGTCCCAGGTGCCCACCTAATGCCTCGGGCTGAAACAGCTCGAAACTGGGCAGTTAGTAGTGTTTCCTCCTGCGAAGTCCTGGATTTGATGAACAAAAAAATCTGAGTAAAAGTGAGAACCAGAATTAGGGTGTACCAGGCTTTGTAATAACTTGGCTTTCTCACTGTTGGTTGACTCAAATCTTAACTGGGGGGCGGGGGTCGGCAAATGTTGGCGATCAGAAAGGGGAAGGTCATGTGTCCACATCTGTGAATGTCCGGGCATGGCTGCCAATCCTTTCTTGGATGGGGTGTGCTACAAGTCTCAGCTGGTTGCCTGCCTACCACGGAAGCTTGCTTATTTGGTTGCACGTCCCCTTTTGCTGTTGGAACTCGCTCCAAGGGCAGTTCTGTTTCCATCTTTCACCATTCGGGAAGTAAATGGTGAAGTTCTTATGATAGAACTTGTTTAAAAAATTAAAGTCCAAAGCAATGTAGACTGACCTCTAAGGCAGAGGAGAAACCCAGGGACCTCTAGGGATAACATGCCATCTGGAAATGTGTTTGGTTGCTCTAGTATATTTTGGTTCCTGGTTTGGGGCAGAAATTAAATAGGATAACTGGAAAAATTAGGCCCTCCTAGATGTGCCTAACAAAAGTGGCACCCCAAATTAAATATCGGAACTAAATAGCTTTCATTTAAGACGTGGCGGCAGAGATACACGCTTGACGAAGAACTGTCCTTTGCCCTGTGAAGGTCTCCACTGGTGGCACTGTGCCTGTTCTTTCCTCTCATTGCCACCGTCCCAGGGAGGGCTCTCACCTTGGACACCGTGGGTCGCAGCATCTCCCTGACTTGGACTCTATAGTGTGTGTCCTGCCAGCCTCCTTCATTTTCTTCTCTTCATGTCAATAAAACAAAGCCAAGAACCAAAGAAAGCTCAAGCAAAGATGATGAGAAGGAATTGTGGTTGAGGGGATGATAGTCAGTGTTTATTGAGCTAAGCCTGACAATAGTTACATGAGTTGGCTTTATATAAGTCCTAATACTGTGCCTGGTACTTCTTACTGCCAACTCATTACAGTTGTTTTCATTAATAGGATTTATTTTTTAAAAAGCTGTGTAGAGGACTTCCCTGATGGTCCAGTGGCTAAGACTCCGTGCTGCCAATGCAGGCGGCCCGGGTTTGATCCCTGGTCAGGGAACTAGATCCCACGTGCATGCCACAATGAAGATCCTGCGTGCCTCAACTAAGACCCAGCACAGCCCAGATAGATAGATAGATAGATAGATAGATAGATGTCTAGATTACCAGGAAAACTGAGCAGATAGTACAGTCTCCATAAACCGCTTCCACACACACACTGTTTACCCTTTACTAGTGTTTTACAAGTTGGATACATTTGTTACAGTTAATGAGACAGTATAGATACCTTATTATAAACTGGAGTCCATAGTTTTTCCAGATTTCCTTAGTCTTTTTTTTTTAAATAATAACTGATATTTATTGAGCAACTTTCATGTACAAGGTATTATTAGCGTTTTTTAAATTTTTATTTTATATTGGAGTATAGTTGATTTACAATGTTGTGTAAGTTTCAGGTGTACAGCAACCTTAGTTGTTTTTTTAAAAAATTTATTTCATTTTATTTTTTTGGCCGCACGGCATGCCATGTGGGAGCCTAGTTCCCCAACCAGGGATGGAACCCTTGCCCCCTGCAGTGGACGCGCGGAGTTATAACAACTGGACCGCCAGGGAAGTCCACAACCTTAGTTTTTAATGTGTCTTTTTCTGCTCCAGGGTCCCATCCAGAAATCCACTGTGTGTTCCGCTGTCAGGTCTCCTTTGGCTCCTTTTGGCTGTGACAGTTTCTCAGACGTTCCTGTTGTGGTGACCTTGATAGTTTGGAGGAGTGTGATACCCTCTATTGGAATTTGTCGTTTTTCTCATGATTAGACTGGGGTTATGGGGGTTTGTTTGTTTTTCATAGACTATTTTTTAGAACAGTTTCGGTTTCCCAGCACAACTGAGCAGAAGTTCACAGAGATAAGGTGTCGTTTTTGTAACGTCGTATTGAGGGCAACAGTATTGACAGGATTTATGGCTGCTGTGCTGACCTCCGGTCACCGGGCTGAGGCAGAGCTTGTTGGGTTTCTGCACCAGGACGTTCCTCTCTCTCCCCTGCTTCCGTCTGTACTGGACTCTGGAACGAGACTCATCACACACACACACACACACACACACACACACACACTCTCAAGCAAAGAAAACCCCAGCATCCCATTGTGTCTCCCTTGTGCCTCTTAAAAATTGGTCTCAGGGACTTCCCTGGTGGCGCAGTGGTTAAGAATCCGCCTGCCAATGCAGGGGACACGGGTTCAAGCCCTGGTCCAGGAAGATCCCACATGCCATGGAGCAACTAAGCCCGTGCACCACAACTACTGAGCCTGCGCTCTAGAGCCCACGAGCCACAACTACTGAAGCCTGTGCTCCTAGAGCCCGTGCTCCACAACAAGAGAAGCCACCGTAATGAGAAGCCCGTGCACCGCAATGAAGAGTAGCCCCCGCTCACCGCAACCAGAGAAAGCCTGCACACAGCAACAAAGACCCAACACAGCCATAAATAAATAAATAAAAAAAAAATTTCTTAAAAAAAAAAAAAAAAAAAAATTGGTCTCAGGACTTCCCTGGTGGTCCGGTGGTTAAGAATCTGCCTTCCAAAAAAAAAAAAAAAGAATCTGCCTTCCAGTGCAGGGGGCGCGGGTTCCAATCCTGGTTGGGGAATTGAGATCCCACACGCCGCAGAGCAACTAAGCCCACGCGCCACAACTAGAGGGAAGCCCGCATGCCGCAACTAAGACCCCACGCAGCCAGATTAATTAATAATTAATTTAAAAAAAGAACAAGAGACCCCTCAGGGAATGTTCTCGTTCTTAAGTCTCGTTCCCAGGGGGAAAAAAATTGGTCTCAAGTGCCTCTGTGCTCAAAGCCCTTCATCCCAGCTGCCGGGTGGGCACCCACCTCCGCCGGAAGCCGCACTCCCCCGCGCTGTCCTCATGCTGCTGCCCACCTCCTGGAGGGACTCTCCTCCCTTCCTTCCTGCCGTCTAAATCCTGCCCACTTTTGAAGGTCCAGCCAGGGAGTTTTGCTTCCCCTGTGACACCCTCCTGGAGTCACCTGACCCTGTTCTAGCCTCTCCGTGGCGTGTGGTGCTGACACACCCTCCCTACCCCCCGCGGTGGCATCTGTGTTACAGGTGAACTCCTCTTCGCTGTGGGCAGGATTTGGGTTTGTAAAAATCGTTCAAATGTGCTCTTGATTAAGGGCTGTCAGAAGACAAGAATCATAGCCAATGCCTATAATGTAAAACATGTTTATTCTGAAAGGGTAGATTGGAGGGATGGAGAACACACATTAATCAGACTCCTTGCTATTAGCTTCTGCTTTTCTGTGTCTTTTATCACAAGTTCAAGAACAGCTTCTTCAGTATTTGTTTTTTGGTGAGAAGTTACTACAGCGGGGGGGACAGAGGAGGGAGGCAGGACCAGGGGGTCGGAGGCCACCTCAGGAATTCTTGAGACGGCCCATGGGACACACTGAGGAGTGGCCCTTTGGTGGCGTCCACCCTGGGAAGTGGACGTCAGACCTTGGCCTGGACTCCAGGGGGGTTAAATACACAGGGGGAGAGAGCGTCTCAGTCTGAGCTGGATCGTAAGGATTACCTCAAGCCTCCCCTCCAGCCAGCTCCGCCCTGGCCGCGCTGGGCTTGTGCAGGATGTCAGTTCCGAAAGGTTCTTGCCTCCTCTTAGGTTTGCTGGTTGGCTCCGGAGCAGACAGCAGGAAAGAGGAAGCCCTTCGTCTACACGCAGGGTCAGGCTGTCCTGAACCGGGCCTTCTTCCCCTGCTTCGACACTCCTGCGGTGAAATGCACATACTCCGCTCTTATTGAGGTGAGCAGGCTGAGGGCAAATGTACCTGCCCTTGGGATTGAAAAGTTCATTTCTATCAGGTCATGTTTCAGGTGGTAGATTATTACATCCATTGGGGGGTACCTCTGAAAAACTCCTCCACCTGCAGAAATTTTGTCTGTGCTAAATCCCATCAGTTTAGCACAAGTTTAGTTTTTTGAAGCCTCTGTGCTTCCCAAGGTGGACCCCAGGCCACTGCCATCACCATGCAGGTTGCCCTTCTAGCTGATCAAGAGCAGACTCTGTCCAGGTGAAATCTCCTAAGCTTTCTCTCTTGTCAGGTCCCAGACGGCTTCACAGCTGTGATGAGTGCTGACACCTGGGAGAAGAGAGGTCCAAATAAGTTCTTCTTCCGGATGTGTCAGCCCATCCCGTCCTATCTGATAGCTTTGGCCATCGGAGATCTGGTTTCGGCTGAAGTTGGACCCAGGTAGGAGACCAAGACCCCGCAAGCAAGACTGAACCAGCCTCTGAGCACAGAGGCCTCTGACCAGCGAGCGGACCTGCTGGGGTGGCTCTTGGGGTCACGTCGGAGCCTCCCGAGTCTGGGACCTTTCTGCGGCACAGGGCGCGGCCTGAATGGCCAGACGATGTGCCCTTTCCTCCCCCTCCTTCCCGTCTTCCTCCCATGTCTGCGCTGAGACCATCAGTCCTGCAGTGGCTGCGGTCCTGGGCCATCTTCAGAGGGAGATGGGAGCTCCAGCAGCAGTTTTAGAAGATGATCTTTATTAGCATCTTTAAGGTCTAAATTACCTTCTTGCTACTATATTTGCTCTTTTATTTTTGTAGCAAATCTCCCCATTTTCTCTGGCACTTAATTCCTGGAAATATATGGCCTTGATCTCTCTGTCTCCCTCTGGAGAGGCCCGGGGAAGCTGCTTGTCTGTCTGCTCCGGACACAGAGGCCTGGACCTGTGGTGGCAGAGGGGCCTCCGTGAAGTGAGATGGGTTTAGTGGAGATAAATAAGGATTTTGTAAGATTTCCTGAAAAACACATTTGACCAGGAGCACAGGTTTTTCCTGCCTGTCATCTTACCCACCAGCGTAGCATAGTCCTGGAGTGAGAGGGTCGGTTTGGATGTGAAGCCGTGGCTCTTCCTGGCCCCGGTGCTGTCCTTCTCTCTGCCGGGCCCTCAGCCCCTGGAGGTGCTGGATTGGCTACAGGCCTCGGGCTTCGCAACTGGGCTCAGCAGTGGCGCCAGGGCCGTGAGATCAGAGGGAGAGATGGGTGGGGCCCCGTTGGCATCTGCTTCCGCCACGCGCTCAGGACAGCACCAGCCCTGAGAGACGAGGGGTCCCTTCCTGTTGGACAGGACGGTAGGTGACCTGCGAGCATGGAAAATAGACAAGGGGAGGAACATCTTTTAGGGTGTTTACTCTTGCTGAGGTTCTGTTAATAAGAGTAGGAGCTACTAAGGGGAAATGAGAGAAAAGTCTATTCTAAATACACTGGATCACGGAGGTTTTTTGAACCCTCTGTACTGAAGTGACGACACAGTACGTTAATCCAGGTGACAGAACCCATTTTACTGGAGCTGTTGACTTACTCCTGTCCCCTGTCAGGTGGACAGTCCTTACCTCCTGGGTCACGTCGGAGGGTCTTGCGGGAGTCTGTCGAGTGGGAGGGTCTTCCGTCTAGTCCCCGTTACCGCAGGGGGAAAACCCTGGGCAGGAGAGACTGGTGGACACCCCCAGGGGCCCTCTTATGTGTGGTCCCTTCTAACCCTTACAGGCAACACTGAGGGACGTATTGCTATCTCCAGTTTGCAGTTGAGAAACTGTTGCTTTGGTAAAGAGCCTTGTGCAGTCACCTGGTTGGTAGAACTGGAATTCAAATGCAAGTGTTTCTGTTGCAGATCCCGTGCTTTTTGCCCCTAGAATCCTGGTGATGAGATTCCAGCTTGACTGAGAGCATCCTGATTTCTTTGACAGAAATCTGTGTGCTCTCGGAAATGTCGTGGGCGTCTGCGGCCTAGCCCGTTGTCGCTAAGGACGGGGCTGAAGGTCTTTGTTAGTTGTGGTGCCCTGGCTGGTGATGGAGCAGCTCAGAGTAGTGCCTGGGGACTTGGACTCTGTGCTGCATCCCAGGCCTGGACACGGGCATCGCTGTGAATGGGGCGGGATCAGAAACTTCCAACAGCGTGGCCTCCTTCATTCTCTGCCCCTCCTGCTGACCTTCGCCCTCTGGGGGCCTCACTCCTACCACGCCCCGCTGTGCCTGCGCCTCGCCCTGAAGGGCCACGCGTGCTCCCGGGCCGGCAGCCTCTCCCGGGACTTCTCTCCCGCCCGGGGGTGACCGGTCATCTCTCGCCCACACCCCAGGCCCTCCGGCTTGTCCTGCTGCCGCCCATCCATCCGGCCCGGGCTCCTGCCATCCCCTTCCTCCACTCAGCACCTTTCTCCACTCAGCATCTCTCTCTTTTGAGAGACGGAGAAAATAATGCAGCTGTGCGTGGTACCCGTTCACATTTCTGGTTTCTTGGTGAGAAGCTGGAACGAGAGAAAAGGTGATGCAGGCGTTTGAGAGGTTTCCGTGCGCTCAGCCGTCCTTCACTCACCTTTGCATCTCGCGCCCCTTAAACTGCCTCTCCAGTTTTCCTTTCAGACGCCGGCCCCTCCCTCCAAGCACGGGGTCTCGGCTCTGCTTTGTGGAGATGTTTGGTCTGTCGGGTACGATTGTGTCCTGCACGAACAAGGTCCCTCCGTCTGCTCTCACCCCCCATTCGTCCGTCTGGACCCCGACGATAGGTCCTTTCTTTGTTAAAGCCAATCTCTTCATCTGACCCGTTGACTCACCCCCACCCCCATCCTCTGGGCTTTGCCTCATCGTTTAGTCCCGTCTTCACACCTGCAGCCTCCACCCCCAGCTGGCCAACTGGCTCTTTCCTCTCCACCCCTGGAGTCCAGTCCCCTAAACTCGCTGAAGCTCCTGGGGTAAGAGGCCGTTGCTCAGCGTGGAAGGTGCAGGGACTCGAGGACGTGCCCTTGGCCTCCGCTTCCCGGTCCCGGGCCCTCCTGGCCGGTCCTCGCTGGGCTCCTTGTGGGTCTGGCTGCCCTGGGCGCAGGTGCCCCCGGTTCAGTCCTCGCCCCCAGCTGTGCCTGGGAAAGCTCACGCCCTCTCGTACTGAGCATGTTTCCTGTGTCCGCAGCTCCCTAGACACAGTCTGATGGTGTTGCCCCCTGCGCTCTGCAGGGGCAGCTGTGTCATGTGGCATCTGAAGCCCTTTGTGCCCCGAGCTTGGGGCCTCTCCCACCCCCAACCTACCCCCATCAGACCTTGGACTCTGGTCACCCCAGACCCCGGCGGTTCCTCGCCTGCATGTGCAGCTCCCTTCCCGCTACGAGGCTCCTGCGTTTGCTGCTGGGACCCCCGACGCGGGTCGCCCCACTCCCCCTCCTGCTAGAACAGTCCCCGAAGTTCTGCCGAAAGGAAGCTCTCTTCGTCCTGGCCTCGCACCCACCCACTTGGCCGTCTGTCCCTCGACTGAGGATGTCCGTGTAGGGGGCGCTCCGTGGAGCGTCGAGGGGCCTTGACACAGGCTTCGGCTGCAGGGCCCCTGAACTCGGGGTCCGCTCACCCTTGAATCCCGAGGACGGTCTCGGTTCCTCCCATCCCCTCTCAGCCTTGGCTTTCCTTCGGACTGGATCTTCTTCATTTTTTCCCCCCCTCATCTCTGTTTCCTCATCTTTTTACTGTGAAAATTTCATAATTGAAGATTCCTGCAGGAAATTGAAGGAATGATGCGTTGAACACCTGTCTGCCCATCCATGTTGCCGTACTAGGTTTGCTTTTGTGTGGATTTGTGGGGGTTTTTTGCTAGACCATTTAAAAGCAAGTAGATCAGCCTGCCTGTCCGAAGAGTGAAGACAGTTACCGCTTTTCTGTTAATGTGAATTGGTTTATCTCTAAAGTTTCTTTCAATTCCAAAGATTCGATTGTGAGAATCCTTTCTCATCTCTCCGGGGGTACACCAGCATTTCCTACCTGAGCCACCGTATGAAGGGCCTTCACACCCGTCTCGTCTCCTTACCGCGCGCCTTGCAGATGGGGACTGAGGCTCGGCGGGGGGAGAGCCCGTCGCCTGCAGGAGCGCCCCCAGCCCTCAGCCCAGTTGGCGCAGGTGCTTTCAGGACAGGTCCCGCCGTGGCCTCTGAGCAAGTGCTGCCTCCTCTGCGCCCTTGTCTCCAGGAGCTGGGTGTGGGCCGAGCCCTGCCTCATCGCAGCTGCCAAGGACGAGTATGACGGGGTCATAGAAGAGTTCTTGGCGACGGGAGAGAAGCTTTTCGGCCCCTACATTTGGGGAAGGTGTGGTATCGCGTGGACTCTCACGTCTCTGTTTTTACAGTGAGCCGGTCCTCCCCCCTCCCGCCCCGATCCGGGGGGGGGTTGCAGGGGGGAGGGAATACGCCAGGCCTCCTCCGCTGTGGCCGAGGAGGGGCCTCGGAGGGCGGGCATGGCGGTGACAGAGGCGTGCCCGTGCCCACGTTGCCGGGGTGGAGGTGGGGACGTGCTGTCGGGGACGTGGCTGACTTGCCTTTCCCGTTGCTGGAAGCAGCTCCGTACCCATTTTCTCTGTGTCATCTTCAGACTTGAGGTCCCCGAGATAAGAGGCTCCGTTAGGTCTGTGTGACCCACGTGGGCCTCTGGGGGGCTGGGTGTGATGGCGCCCACCGCACGCCCACTGTGAGGGGCCTGGGAGAGGGAGGCCCGGTGAGCCAGGGGCGGGGCCGGACTGAGGACCGGCTCGCTAGCCCGTACCGCCACCCCCGTCAGTGGCCGGGGTGCAGCTGGGCCCCTCACGACAACCTGCCTCTGGCAGGTACGACGTGCTCTTCATGCCCCCGTCCTTCCCATTTGGAGGGATGGAGAACCCCTGCCTGACCTTCGTCACCCCCTGCCTGCTGGCGGGGGACCGCTCCTTGGCCGACGTCATCATCCACGAGATCGCCCACAGCTGGTTTGGGAACCTGGTCACCAACGCCAGCTGGGGGGAGTTCTGGCTGAACGAAGGCTTCACCATGTACGCCCAGAGGAGGATTTCCACCGTCCTGTTTGGTGAGCCGCCCCCGAGGACCTGCCCCCGGTCCTGGGCCCGCGAGGCTCCTTCTGGGAGTGAAGGGAGGAGGGCGTAGTGCAGGGAGCCCGTGACAGCCAGGGAGGGCAACTCGAGACAAAGTTACGTGTAAGTAACTGTGCCCACCTCACTGCATGTCACACATCAGCAGGGGCTGGGGGCAGAGGGAGTCTCGAAAATGCCACGCGGTGGGGTGAACTAGCGGTGGACGTGCCTCCCGCTGGGGCTGAAGCTGCCCTGTGCACTGTCCTCCCTAAGCTGGCGTCACCCGGGGGAGGGCGGCCCGGGCCGGCCCCCCAGGTACCAGTTCGCTTTATGAGCGAGTCGTCAGATCACTGTCATCGTCACCTTGTACAGAACACCTGTTTTGTGCCAGATCTCTCACGTACCACCTTCCCAGCGTCTGCACGAAGATACTGTTATTCCCATTTTACATGTGCGTTCACTGCGACTCAGAGAGGATAGGAAATGTCCCTCAGCCACTTAGCAGGTGAGGGCAGACCCTCAAATTGAGCCCAGCTGTGCTTTTCAAATACATTCTCGGGAATGCCCTGGCAGTCCAGTGGTTAGGACTCTGCGTTTTCACTGCCGAGGCCATGGGTTCGATCCCTGGTGGGGGAACTAAGATCCCGTAAGCCACGTAGCACAGACAAAAAATAAAATAAAATACATTATCAACACAATCTCCTTATTGAAAACCCATGGTGTATCAGGTGCTTTTCTGATCAAAATCTATTTTGGCACCTATGGAAAAGCACACACAAAAATACTTATCTGTAATCTCACTGTTCAGAGATAATCGATGGTTATCCTTTCAAACATTTTTCTGTGTGTGTGTGTGTGTGTGTGTGTATCATCAGACTGTACATGGTTTTAGAACTGCCTTTTTTTTTTTAATATAATAAAGTTAAACATTTTCCCAAGTCACTAAATTTTCTTCTACAGCTCCAGAGTATGGAGGCTTCACAATTTATTCAATCAACCTCCAGTTGTTAGGTTGTTTTCAGTTTTCAAACGAAATAATATTCTGACAAACATCTTTACATAGGTTCACGTGCATCTCAGATGATTTCAGTAAAGATAAATTTCTAGAAACATAATTTCAGGACCTGAACATTTTAAAGGCTTTTTTTTTTTTTTTTTTTTTAGCATATATTGTCTACTTCCCAAGTTTACACTTTGATCCAGAGTCTGTAAAGCAATAGTGTACTGGCCGCTAGGACTCCCGCACACAGCTGTTCGTGTGCGCCGTGCGCCTGAGGACACTGAGGCTGGCGGGGGCGGGGGGTCGCTGGCCCAGATCAGAGCATCTCGCGAGCGGCGGCAGTGGCTGGTACACGCCCGGGCCCTCCCCGACACTGTCCCCTCAGTAGTTGTTCTTTTTTTCCCACGGCATGTGGGATCTTAGTTCCCCAACCAGGGATTGAACCCGGGCGCTCCACAGTGAAAGCGCGGAGTCCTAACCACTGGACCGCCAGGGAATTCCCTCCCTCAGTCGTCTTTAGAGCCAGAAGGAGACTCAGATGCTAGAAAAATCTTGGGTGACAGTTTCTCTTGTCTGACAGGACAGTCAGATGAAGAGATTCGGTTTTCGTGGGAGATCAAATTACCATCTCCACAGATAACAACACACTGAACGGGAAAGGTCACTCACTGTCAGAGGGGAGGTGTGAGCGGGGGAGGCTGAGGAGTCAGCTGGCCATAGCCCCCTCTGCCCGCCGTCCCTGGGGAGTGCCACCCCCGGGCTTTGGGCCTCCGTCCTCTTTTCGGGGCCTCGTGGGCAGCGCGGGGGGTGCCAGCCGCTTTCCTGTTGCGCAGGACCCGCCTACACCTGCTTGGAAGCCGCCACCGGGCGGGCTCTGCTTCGGCAGCACATGGACATCACGGGCGAGGACCACCCGCTGAACAAGCTGCGCGTGAAGATCGAGCCAGGTCGGGGCTCCTCTGACCACCGCGCAGCCCCCGTCGGGCTGGACGCCCCTGGGTCCCCCCTCGGGAGGGAGGAGCCCCCAGGGCGCTTCTGGCTGCCCCGGCCGCTCCTGAGCGGCTCCGAGATGCTCTGTGTGTCTGGGTCCCTGTCACTTACTTGTCCCTTTGCCGCCCCTTGTCCATGGTCAGGTCAGCCCCGCGGGGTTTGTAGAGCGAGGTCACCCTCACCCCACCGAGGGCGTGGTCCAGCACCAGAAAGCTCGTGACTGCTCTGAGGTCATGGATTTTTGTTTCCTAAGATTTTTCTTTAGTTCCACACGTGACTAACTTAAACCTTTCTGTGCCGTTGAAGCTCGTGTTCCTCGATGCCTCTGACTCTGACCATGAACTTCCTGTAGATGGGCAGTCAGTTCTGTTTACTCCAGAACATGCACAGAACCCAGCCCGCCCTGGTCTGGGCAGGCGCAGCGCGTGTGGGTGACGCGTGGGGCTGGGAAGGCGTTGGGTGGAAGGACCCCCCGAGCACGGAGCCCCGGGCAGGGGGCAGCTGCGGTCCCCCTGAGCCTGCTCTCTTTGTCCTCCCATTGGGTCCGTCTTCAAGCCCCTCGAGAGAGGCCAGGATGGACCCGGAACATTCATGGCCTTGCTGTTCCTGGGAAGCTGAGTTCCGGTCTCTTCTGTGGCTGCCCTTTGAATCCAGAGCTTTCTCTGCAGGTGTCGACCCAGACGATACTTACAACGAGACCCCCTACGAGAAAGGCTTCTGCTTTGTCTCCTACCTGGCCCACCTGGTGGGTGACCAGGACCAGTTTGACGATTTCCTCAAGGTACATCAGCTCTGAGGTGAGGGGAGACAAGCGGGGGCCCTGCTGCCGGGGGCTCTGGGTGACCGACCGTGCCTTCCTCCCTCCCTCCCTCCCTCCTCACAGGCCTACGTGGATGAGTTTAAGTTCCAAAGTGTCCTAGCTGATGACTTTCTGGAATTCTTCCTGGACTATTTCCCTGAGCTGAAGAGAAAGAGGGTGGATTCCATCCCGGGTGAGCAGAGGAGCCGGCCCCCCGTTCTAGGTGGTCGTGGAGGGTGGGGTCTGGCTCGCGCCTGGGGGGGCTGAGGTGCGCCCCCTGGGGGCGGCTTTGGGGCAGACCCAGGGGCCCAGGCCCTGTCCCACAGAAGGAGCTCGCTCCCCACCTGGCCTCCTTTCCCCACTTTGCTCTTCTGCTCCTCTCTGTCCTCTGGTTTCCCCGTCCCTGGACATAGTCAGACCCTTAGCTCTGCCCAGGCTGCCCCCGCCCCGAGGGGCTCCCAGGGCAGGAATGGGGCAGCGGCCCCGCCTGGGGAGCTCGTGAGAGGCCTGCTTCCTAAGAGAGGGCGAGCACGGCCCGTCACGGGCCAGGCAGCTCGTTAGATGTGTCCCCACTTCCTGCTCCATGCTGGGCGCCGTCCAGCCAGCTCCCCAGCCAGCTAGTGAGGGGCAGGGCCGGGCAGGACCCCCAGCTAGTGAGGGGCGGAGCCGGGCAGGACCCCAGCTAGTGAGGGGCGGGGCCGGGCAGGACCCCCAGCTAGTGAGGGGCGGGGCCGGGCAGGACCCCCAGCTAGTGAGGGGCGGGGCCGGGCAGGACCCCAGCTAGTGAGGGGCGGGGCCGGGTAGGACCCCCAGCTAGTGAGGGGCGGGGCCGGGCAGGACCCCAGCTAGTGAGGGGCGGGGCCGGGCAGGACCCCCAGCTAGTGAGGGGCGGGGCCGGGCAGGACCCCCAGCTAGTGAGGGGCGGGGCCGGGCAGGACCCCAGGCAGCTGGCTCCGGAGCCCGGGAGCATCAGCACGGCCGTTCTGGTCGTGGGAGCTGGGCCGCGTCCGTGCATGTGGCTCTGACGGCTGATCTGCAGCACAGGACACGCTCACGTGGAAAGGGGCGGCCAGGTCCATGAGACAGTGTCTAGGCCTCATGCTGGCTGGGGCCCTGTGGAGCAGGTGATCGTGCCGGGCAGCGGTGCCAGTGTTGGGGGAAGAGCTTGGGACGGACGGAGGCTCGAGGTCTCAGGAGCGGCCTGGGCAGGTTGGCCGTGATGCTGCTGGGGAAGTCTGACGGTATCTTCTCCACTTCTGCCGAACAGGATTTGAATTTGATCGCTGGCTGAACACCCCGGGCTGGCCCCCCTACCTCCCTGACCTCTCCCCCGGGGACTCCCTCATGAGGCCGGCTGAGGAGCTGGCCCAGCTGTGGGCGGCCGAGGAGCTGGACGTGAGGGCCATTGAGGCCGTGTCCATCTCTGCCTGGAAGACCTACCAGCTGGTTTATTTCCTGGATAAGATCCTCCAGAAATCTCCTCTCCCTCCCGGTGAGAAAAAGTGGGTTGTTCCTTCAAGGTTGCAGGGAGACTCACGATGCTCAAGGTTGCAGGGAGACTCGCGATGCTCAAGGTTGCAGGGAGACATGTGATGCTCAAGGTTGGAGGGAGATTCGCGATGCTCAAGGTTGCAGGGAGACTCGCGATGCTCAAGGTTGGAGGGAGACTCGCGATGCTCAAGGTTGGAGGGAGACTCGCGATGCTCAAGGTTGGAGGGAGACTCGCGATGCTCAAGGTTGGAGGGAGACTCGTGATGCTCAAGGTTGGAGGGAGACTCGTGACGCTCAAGGTTGCAGGGAGACGTGTGATGCTCAAGGTTGCAGGGAGACGTGTGATGCTCAAGGTTGCAGGGAGACTCGTGATGCTCAAGGTTGCAGGGAGACGTGTGATGCTCAAGGTTGGAGGGAGACTCGCGATGCTCAAGGTTGCAGGGAGACTCGTGATGCTCAAGGTTTCAGGGAGACTCGTGATGCTCAAGGTTGCAGGGAGACTCGCGATGCTCAAGGTTGCAGGGAGACGTGTGATGCTCAAGGTTGGAGGGAGACTCGCGATGCTCAAGGTTGCAGGGAGACGTGTGATGCTCAAGGTTGGAGGGAGATTCGCGATGCTCAAGGTTGCAGGGAGACTCGCGATGCTCAAGGTTGGAGGGAGACTCGCGATGCTCAAGGTTGGAGGGAGACTCGTGACGCTCAAGGTTGGAGGGAGACTCGTGACGCTCAAGGTTGCAGGGAGACGTGTGATGCTCAAGGTTGGAGGGAGACTCGCGATGCTCAAGGTTGCAGGGAGACTCACGATGCTCAAGGTTGCAGGGAGACTAGCGATGCTCAAGGTTGCCGGGAGACGTGTGATGCTCAAGGTTGCAGGGAGACTCGCGATGCTCAAGGTTGCAGGGAGACTCGCGATGCTCAAGGTTGGAGGGAGACGTGTGATGCTCAAGGTTGGAGGGAGACTCGTGATGCTCAAGGTTGGAGGGAGACTCGTGATGCTCAAGGTTGCAGGGAGACTCGCGATGCTCAAGGTTGCAGGGAGACTCGTGATGCTCAAGGTTGGAGGGAGACTCGCGATGCTCAAGGTTGCAGGGAGACTCGCGATGCTCAAGGTTGCAGGGAGACTCGTGATGCTCAAGGTTGCAGGGAGACTCGTGATGCTCAAGGTTGCAGGGAGACTTGTGATGCTCAAGCTTGGAGGGAGACTCGCGATGCTCAAGGTTGCAGGGAGACGTGTGATGCTCAAGGTTGGAGGGAGAGTCGCGATGCTCAAGGTTGCAGGGAGACTTGCAATGCTCAAGGTTGGAGGGAGACGTGTGATGCTCATCCCAGGTGGCTGCGATGCATGGGAGGGAGGGTGGCGGGTGGACAGAAGCCCAGGGCAAGGAGCGCGTTGGCAGAGGGATGCAGGTGCCCGCACGAGTGCCGGGCAGTGGGAAATCATAAAACCTGGTGCTTGTGGAGTCCTCAGCTTATGCAGGTCATTCTTCTAAGCTCCCCCAGCTTTGACGCCATCTAATCCTCGTCGCTGCTCTGTGACCCCAGGGACTGGGGAACGAACCCGAGGCACAAACTGATCCCACAGCCAGTAGACGTGGGGCTGGGGTCTGGACCTGCTGGGCCGCAGCTCTTCAGCACACATGCTTTGTTGCTGCTTAGCCAGAAGTAGTATTCACCAAGGGGTGTGAACTCAGAAAAACAGAGCAAGGTGACGTTTAGCAGGTTGACGGTGGGATATCTGAGGCAGTGCGCAGGCTGTAGTCCGGGAAGGAAGGTGGGTGACCACAGGAAGTCTATCTTAAGGGAAGGTTGGAGGAAGAGCCGTGGGAATTACAGCAAAGTCAAGGCGAGGCGTGACCACCTCGGGCCTGAAGGAGCAGGAAGAGCGGGTGCTCGGCAGCCTCCGTGGAGCTCCTCCTGGCGCCCTCGGAGGGCCTCGGGCACACACGTGGCCGCCTCAGCTCATGGTCTGCTGGCGAAGTCGCTAATGACCTGTTTCTTTTCTCCAGGGAATGTGAAAAAACTTGGAGAGACGTACCCGAAGATCTCAAATGCCCAGAACGCGGAGCTACGGCTGCGATGGGGCCAGATTGTCCTCAAGAACGACCACCAGGAGGATTTCTGGAAAGTGAGGGATTTCCTGCACAGCCAGGTGGGTGACCGCCACCTGCCTGTCCCCCTCGCGCACACGGCAGGCAGGGTCTCTCGGACCGCCCTCTCGGGAGCAGGGGTGAAGGGCCTGGTGGGGTCCTGTGAGCAGGCTGTGGTGCCGCCCTGGGGGAGAAGCCCCGGGCCAGGAGCTCCTGCAGATCAGCCGGGGAGGCCTGCGGGGAAAGAGGCAGTCAGCACTGACCCGAGGCAGGGAAGGTCATGTGTCAGCGGGGCTGGTCTCGGAGGGAGGCCGGAGGCCAGGAAAGGTGAGTGAAGGTGAGATTATAGGCTCCTGCTCCCGGGGGAAGCCGGTGACCTGGGAGGGTTCAGAGACCTGCTGGACCCAGGTCACCCGGGAGCGCTGCCCTGCCGGGGAGGGGCCCACGGCTCTCAGGATGAACCATTCCACAGGATTCCAGAGCCGGGCTGTGGACAAGCCATGCGCAGACTCCCTCACCTGTTGGCAGGTACCTGCTGGCAGGTTCTCGAGCCCCTGAAGGCTTCCCAGCCTCTGGGTGTCAGGTGTGGCTGTCTCGCGCTGACGTGAAGGCGCGGGTTTCCTTCTGCTTGGCAGCAGGCGGTCCTTCTGGGGCCCTGGTTTAGGTTTAGGCTCTGCAGCCTTTGCCGTGAGCTGTTGCCTCGGTGCCTGACCGCTTAGAGCTCTGAAAGTTTTGAGTCTCCCATGTGCCAACCCCCTACTCAGTTCTGTTGAGTGTAGACATCTCCAGGAGGGTGAATACCAAGACCTAGCCGTGTGGATCTTCGGCCGCCAAGAAGATTCTGGAACACAAGCCCTCGTGTCTGGGAAGCCCCCCATTCCAGCAATGATACCCGTATCCCTTTTGGCCCCTGATCACGAGGCTGTCAGATGGGCCCAGGGCAGGGGCTGGGGGGCTGCAGACCACCGAGCAGGCTGATAGGCCTCGAGCACGTGCGTCTCTTGCAGGGGAAGCAGAAGTACACCCTCCCACTGTACCACGCCATGATGGGGGGCAGTGAGGCCGCCCAGACCCTCGCCAAGGAGACCTTCGCGGCCACGGCCTCCCAGCTCCACAGCAACGTGGTCCACTACGTCCAGCAGATCGTGGCGCCCCTGGGCAGGTAGAGGCTCCCGCCGTGGCCTCTGCGTCTGCAGACCGCCAATTCCAGTTCTCATCAGCTTCCCAAGTTCACGTCCCCGTGGGGTAACCTGTTCTCTGGGCTTGGTGTTCGGGACTCTGGGCTTCTGCTCTGACTGGACGGCTCTGGACCCGTCGTGCGACCAGCAACCTCCATGCTCTCTGGGCTGGGTGGGCGGCAGGCTTCGCCCTCCCCGCCTGGGTCTTGGAAAAAGCGGGAAGGATTTTCTTTTCTCTCTCTCTTTTCTTTCTTTTTTCTTTTTTTTTTTTTTTTTGCTGATTCTTGAAGTACTGTGCAAAGGGCTGATTTCTGGTGATTCCTTTTTCAGGTTTAATCATTATTTTAATAAATATTTTTAAGTGAAAAGTATTTTGGTGACTGTGAAATCCCTTCTCCCAGGCCCCGCTCTCTGTCCTGAGCAGGTCAGGGGGAGACCCAGAGCAGGACGCTGGCTCCCTGTTCTTAAGGAGCCTGGGCTGGAGGAGGTGGGGTTCCCACAGGAGCATGTGAAAAGCAGGGGGCACGGAGGCCGCCTCTTCGGGAAGACCCTGCACGTGAGCCGCGTCCCTCCGTGCAGCGTCCCGCACGCCCCCTCCTCTTCACCGTTGCGGCTAATAAGTGCGCGCTGGAGTGCTCTTCCTGCAGCCTCTCGCCCTCCCCGGTCCTGGGTAGCCGGCTCCGCGTGGTCTGTAGTAGAGTCTGTGCAGAACCTGGCACTGAGCTGTGATTTCCACGTGGGGATCTAGGCGGTTAGCGACTTGGCGTGGGGTGTGGGGCGAGGGGAGGGTCGCACAGAAGTATTTCAGGATCTTTAAGTTGTTTTCCTAGATCCAGGGTCTCCCTGGCGGCTGGCTGCGAGGCGGTCCGCACAGACCTCCCACCACGCCCTGCAGCGTGGGAGCGAGGACGCGGGGCGCCTGGTGGGCGGCCCTTCCGGCAGACCTCCCCGGTGCCTGCTCCTGGCTGCTGTTACAGGCGGGGACTACTGGGGGCCGGCCAGACGCCTCCCCGGTGTCCAGGCGCTCAGCTCTGCGCCCAGCGGTGTCCTTCCTGGTTCTGTGCAGACCCTGGGGCGCCGAGGAGCCCCGCGGGACCCCTTCCGCAGCAGGAGCCTGAGTGCAGCTTCACAGCCAGGCGTCCTGAGCTGTGTCCCCCGCTGTCCCGCCAGGTGGGCCTGCGACAGCGCCCCTCCTGCCCCCTCCAGAGCCCTCTCCCAGCCAGGTGCTCTCGGAGGGCTGGCAGGGAGCACGTGAGCCGGCTGGAGCTGGAGCCGGTTCTCCCACATTCCAGGGCGAGGGACAGGGTAGAGGGCGTGCCTCGGGCTGTGGGGGAGGCCCCTGAAGGGCTGGGGAGCTGCTGCCCCAGAGCTCGGCTCCGCACCCGTGGCCCGTGGGAGGGACCCTGGACCTTAATGCCCTCTGCTCTGCGGGGCACCCAGCAGTGTCAGAGACCGGACGAGAGGCAGATTCCTGAGACAAACCTCTTAGTCCTACAGAGGGTTAAAGGAAGGGGGGCTGGGGCGTGGCCTTTCACTTGAGGCCGGGCCTCCCAGGACCTTGGCGGTAACCAAGGAGGAGGGAAAAGAGACGCTCAGATGCTGCATCTTTGATGCGTAAAGATCTGAGGGATCAGTAAGTCCAAAGGGCCTCGTCTTCATGGATGGGAAACGGAAGAGGCCCCAGGACCGGTCTGTGCCCCCTCGCCAGCCTGTGCCGTCCCCACGCAGGTCTCCGTGGTCTGCGGGAGATGGCCCTCATGGTTAGGGCTGAGTTCGTGGAGGGGCCCTGGGTAGGAGGGGTTGCCTTGCCCACAGGGAGGGCGAGGGCCTCTGGAAGGAGCGCTAGTTGGGGAATTTAAACCTCAGCCCCACTTAACTAGCTCCGCGTGGCCCGGGCAAGTCTTCAACCCTCGAGCTGCCACCTGCTCGTCTGTAAAATGGGGATCACCACACATCCTGACGATTCTCGTAAGGGTTAGACAGAGCCCTGCTAACACGGCCTGGCCCCTGGTGAGCGCTGAGCCGGCCCAGGTAGCCGGGCCTCTGACGCTAGAGGGCAGCAGGTAGGTGCCGCTGAGCCCTGTGCGTGGCGATTAGATGGAGGCCAGATAGAGGGGTAAACACGTCCACGTGGGTCCGGCCCCTCCCTCGGCAGCCCCGCGCGCGGTGGGCTCCGCCAGGGGCTGGGTAAGTTCTTCGGAGCAGAGCCAGGTCCTCCAGAGGGGGCTGCAGCAACTCTGATGCTTGGATGGCGTCCGGCAGGCAAAGGATGCCAAAACGTTGCCAACAAAGTCGATGCCGGCGGTGGCCCTGTGGCTGGGGATGCTGGGGACGCTGGGGCCCTGGGCAAGGCTGGCAGGCCGTGAACATTGCCTGGTGTCTGGAGAGCCTTCCAGCCTGAATCCCGGGCGTCGTGGGAAAGATCCCCAAACCTCCGTATCTTCCCTCCCTGCTAGGCCCCCTTGTCCTCAGACCTGCAGACGTTTGGGGGCCAGGAGCCTTCCTGACCCAGTTCTGACCCAGATTCCCCACCCCTTCCCGCCTCAGCCCATCCCTGGCCTGGCCCCCCGGAGGAATTTCCTGAGCCAGAGGCTGGCCGAAAGTGCAGATGCCCGCCCAGCGCCCACCTGCCACCCGCCCAGGCCACTGCCCTGTGCCCAGCCCCAGAGGGTGCAGGATGACAGACCCTGACAATCATTAAACCAGCCGGGCCTGATTTCCCAGCACCGCCGGCCTGGGTCCCGGCCAAGTGGCACAAAATATGCAAATCACCTGGGGCCAGGAGCCCAGTCTAAAGGCCAGGAAATCCCCTCGACCAATGAGCCACCAGCTCAGGTTACCGCGGGTGCCTATAAAGGCCCGGGCGCGGGCGGAGCTCGGAGCTTCTACTTAGCGCGGTGGGAGCGCGGCCTGCGCGTCAGCGCTACCTGGCGAAGATTTCCCCCTGGATTTCCTCCGCCTGCTGCCCCTGAACCCGCCTGCCACACCCTCAGCCGCCAAGGTAGGACCCCTGCCTGTCGCACTCCCCCGCCTGGCCCTGAGGGGATCGGGGAGGGGCCGGTGGAGCTTGGTTCTGAGCCTGCCCAAGCAGGAGTGCAGGGCTGGGCGGTGTCCTGAGGGCCCGAGAGCCTGTCCCTGCGAAGGACAGAGTGGCCATGACTGCTGGTCCCACTCGTGGGCCCAGGAGGGCAGAGGAGGGAGCCCAGTGGGAGGCCTTGTGCCCCCCACCAGCACACCCTCCGTCCCCCGGGGTTTTAAGACCCTGGAGCCCTTCTTGAGGAGAGGGTGTCCTAAGAGATGTTGACCTTCGTGCCCTTGCGCCCCTGGCTCTCACCAGCCTTGCCCTCCCTTCCCAGGTAGCCTCATGGCTGCAACCTGTGAGATTAGCAACGTTTTTAGCAACTACTTCAGTACGATGTACAGCTCGGAGGACCCCAATCTGGCCTCTGTTCCCCCTGCCACCACCTTCGGGGCCGATGACCTGGTGCTGGCGCTCAGTAGCCCACAGATGCCCCTGGAGGGCACAGGTGGGTCTCAGGAGGGGCTGGGCGTTTGGGGAGGGGGAGACATCCGTCTAAGAGCCTGGGACAAGCGGGGGATCGGGCAGGGGGAGGGCTGGGGTGAGCTGTAAGAAGCTGGGGTGTTGGAATTTGGGGGCTGTGCCTGGCGGGGGTGCTGGCCAGGGTGCTGTGAGCACCACCGCCCGCCCCGCTCCTGGCTGGGTGCTCTGAGAGTCCAGGCGGGACCCCCGGAATCCCCAACTGGCCCCAGAAGGGGGCTGACCCGTCGCCGTGCTGGCCCCTTGCAGAGAAGGCCAGCTGGCTGGGGGAGCAGCCCCAGCTCTGGTCCAAGGCCCAGGTCCTGGACTGGATCAGCTACCAAGTGGAGAAGCACAAGTACGACGCCAGCACCATCGACCTCTCGCGCTGCGACATGGACGGGGCGGCGCTCTGCCGCTGCGCCCCCGAGGAGCTGCGCCTGGCCTTCGGGCCCCTGGGGGACCAGCTCTACTCCCAGCTGTGGGACCTCAGTGAGTCCTGGAGGGGAGCCTGCCTCCTGCCCCGCCCCCTCCTCAGTTAGGGAGGCTGGTCTGGGGACTGGCCTGAGGGCACCACCAGGGAGAGAGCCCCAGGGAGGGGAGGGGAGACCCCTGGGCTCTGAGCCCCTTCTCTTCAGCTTCCAGCTTCCCCGACGAGCTCAGCTGGATCATGGAGCTTCTGGAGAAGGACAGCATGGCGCTTCAGGAGCCCCTGGGGGACCAGGGCCCCTTCGGTGAGAGCCCCCTCCCAGCCTGTCCTGTCCTGTCTCTGCCCCACCCCCCCAGCTGGGAGAGTCAGGGCCCCCTCTGAACTCTCACCTCCCCCCAGACCAGGGAAGCCCCTTCGCCCAGGAGATGCTTGAGGACTGCAGACAGGCCAGCCCCTTCTACCCGGGCAACTTCGGCACGGGGGCCCCCTCCCCGGGCAGCTCTGACGTCTCCACCGCAGGTGAGCCCTCGGGCATCTGCCCACAGCCTCCCCTCCCCAGATGCCCTGAGCGCTGGCGCCCCGCACTAGACCCCGGGCTTTCTGGGAGGACCGGAAGGGGCTCACTCTGACTCGCCCCTCCAGGGACTGGCGCTTCTCAGAGCCCCCAGGCCTCAGACTCCGGTGGAAGCGACGTGGACCTGGACGCCCCAGACAGCAAGCTCTTCTCTGGGGGTGCGTGGAAGGAGCCTCCTGGTCCCCGTGGGTGTTCCACTGGCAGTGCTCAGGGGCTGGCCCCTGCCCCACCCCCTCAGGGTTTTCCTGGAGGGGGGCTGCCCCCCAGCAGCCCCCATGCCCCCCTCTCCTGACCTTCCACCTCTCCCCACAGACGGCTTTCCCGACTACAAGAAGGGGGATCTTAAGCATGGGAAGCGGAAACGGGGCCGGCCCCGAAAGCTGAGTAAAGACTCCCGGGAGTGTCTTGAGGGCAAGAAAAGCAAGCACGGTGAGAGGGGGCCCTGCACGGCTGGGGGGGTCCTGCACGGCTGGGGGGGCCCTGCACGGTGAGAGGGGGCCCTGCACGGTGAGAGGGGGCCGTGCACGGCTGGGGGGGCCCTGCACGGCTGGAGGCCGTGGTAGGGCAGGTGGGTCCCCTCTCCTGAGCTGGGCCCGCCACATGCTCCTGTGCACGGGGCCAGGGTGCGCGTGGTCACTGCCCGGTGGCAGGGCCTGGCTGGTCCTGCATGGTGTGGCGGCGATGGAGCCGCGGCAGCTGCAGGAAGGGTGGGGCTGGGGTCCAGGCTTCCTGCCCACCCCTTATCCTGCCTGAGGGGCACACTTGCTGGCGGGTGCTGGGCAGGCTCAGGCAGGGACAGTGGCTCGGCCGCTGGACGCCCCGTCCACCAAGGGCCATGCAGGGGTGGCCCTTCCACGCACCAAGTCCCTGCCCCTGGCCTTGGCCCTTGAGTGGGCTCCTGCCACCAGAGCCACCGGGAGGGCCCCTGCAGCTCTTTCTCATCCGCACACGCAACCCCTCCCACACGCAGTGGGCCTGTTTGCTTCTTGGGGTCATTCTTCCCAGGAAGCTGTCCCCTTGTCCCCCAGGCCGGGGCCAGCTCTGTGGTCCTGCACCTGCTGAGCTCTCACCACCTTTTACCGTATTTGCTTTTTTTACCGTGACCCCTCTGAACTGTGAGCTCCTCAATGCGGTACCGTGTCTCAACCGCTCTTGTAGCCCAGCCAGACATTTGATCAGTGTCTGAGTTAAACCTCTGTGCCGTGTGAGACGTGGTCTTCCTGGAGCTTCCCCGGCTGTCCAGTGGGGGAGGCCAGGAGGGAGGCAGCCGTCAGTAGGCTGTGCACCGGGATGGGCAGCGGTCGTGGGGGTCAGGGGTGCCCTGGGCCACTGACCGATGGGGCCTGGCCTTGTAGCCCCCAGAGGCACCCACCTGTGGGAGTTCATCCGCGACATCCTCATCCACCCGGAGCTCAACGAGGGCCTCATGAAGTGGGAGAACCGGCAAGAGGGCGTCTTCAAGTTCCTGCGCTCGGAGGCCGTGGCCCAGCTCTGGGGCCAGAAGAAGAAGAACAGCAGCATGACCTACGAGAAGCTGAGCAGAGCCATGAGGTGAGCGGGCCTCGCTGCCTGGCTGGGGCGGCCGTTGGCACCGTCAGAGCCCTCCCCCTTCCGACGGGTGTGAGTCCCGTGCAGCGAGGAACCACGGGGTCTGGCCGCCTCGTGGACTGAGTGGGAGCCTGGTAGGTGGCTGGCTGGCCTGCAGCACACACTGAACTTGATCTGACAGCATTTCTTTGTATCGTCTGCAAGGCTCGTCCTAAGAAAGGCACTTGGTGGTAAAAAGGGCAGTAGCCAAGGCCCACACCATTGAAGCCATTAAGTTGCCTGTCTCTGGACCTTGGTTTCCTCCCAGACCATCGCTAAGGTTTCCTGAACCCTAAAATCACGTGGCTTCATGATGGGCCCAGGACAGAGCTGTAAGCCACACAGAAGCCAGGGCATGGCCAGGTGCTCGGGACAGAGCAGGGCGAAGGGGCAGAAGCTCCTCCATGCAGGAAGTGGTTCGGGCCCAGGCCGGCCGGGCTGCAGCCCAGCGGGGCAGGTCACCTGAGGGTTCCTGGCAGGTGGGCCCCTGCCTGGGCACCTCTGACCACCCTTCTCCCCTCAGGTACTACTACAAACGGGAGATCCTGGAGCGGGTGGACGGCCGGCGGCTTGTCTACAAGTTCGGCAAAAACTCCAGCGGCTGGAAGGAGGAGGAGGTGGTCGGGCATAGGAACTGAGGGTCGGACCAGCCCTGCGACCAAAGCTCGGACTTGAGGCTGCAGCCCCTGGAGAGGACCCCCAGGACGTCGGGGCATGTGCCCTGCGCCGTGGAGAGAAGCTGAGGCTCTGGGTCCTGTCGGCCGTCGTCCTGGCATCTGGGGCAGGTGGCCTCTGCTCTCTGTCCTCCTCTTGGAATTACAAGCCTGGTGTTTGGGGCGACTTGTGTGCTGGCTGTAGCTGCGCTCGCAGCTCCTTCTGTCTGGGCCGCGTCAGACCCGATCAGACCCCAGTGGCGGACACCTCCCTCCTACAGAGGCCGGAGCAGGCTGAGGAGGCTGGGGGCACTGGGCCCTGAGAAGGGCCCTCTCTTTCTGGACTGGCTTCCCCCTCCCCGCTCAGTGCTTGGACTCCGCAGGCGGGGGTCAGAGCACTCCGTAATTTATGTGCTATAAATACAGATATGTACATAGAGATCTATTTTTTCTAAGACAGTCCCCTCCTGCCCCTCCCTCACCAGGTGCTGGTGGCCACACTGACTGTTCTAGGCCCTCTGCTGGACCAGTGAGGAGCAGGGCGACGCCGGGACCCTTGGGAAGGGGCTCCTGGCTCCCTCCTCCTGTGAATGGGGGCAGAGACCTCCAATAAAGTGCCTTCTGGACTTTTTCTAAACTTTGTCTTAGCTACCTGTATACTAAAGTCTGGAGCTCTGGCCCGGATGTGGGCAATGGGGTTGGGAAAGGGGACCAGGGCAGGGGTCTGCCGACTGGAGGTGAAGGTGGAGGCTGAGGTTGGGGGAGAGTGAGGGCACGGGTGATCCTTCCCTGGAGCTTGGGCTGTCCTGCCGCCGCGAGGCACCTGCGGGGCGACCTGGGCTGAGCCAGCCCTCGGCAGCCCGCTGCCCTGCTGTCAGGCCGCTGTGCCCTGGCGTCCACTAAGGAGTCTGGAATTGCGTGTCTGGCCTTGTGGAGTAAATGTGCATTCCAGCCAAGCTGGCTGCAAGCTGAATAGCTGTAAGATGAATCCAAGCTTTCGTTGTCGGACGTGAAATCGGAGTTATGATCTTGCGGAGGGAAAAACAAACAAAGCAAGACGAGTGCTTGAGAAGGACTCGGGGGAGGAGGAATGGTTGGCCTGGTCTACGTGGCACCGCGGACACCGCTGCCGCCGCGTGGCCCCCTCCCCAGGAGGGAGGCTGACAGCCCGGGTCACAGACGCAGAGGGAGGCTTGGCAGCCCCAGGGACTCAGCCATGGTCCCTGCCGTCTCCCCAGAGGCTTCTCCAGGGTTGGGGCTCCTCTGACGGTGTCCTCAGCAGACTCCAGAAGGTGCTGCTCTGTCTGCACAGAATGACACACCTGGGTTCAGGTGGGGCTGTAGGTGGGGGGGGGGGTCCTCGTGAAGAACGTCTCCCAGAGTGGCGTTCCTTAAGTCTGAGGCCTCGAGTTCCGGGGAGCACTTTAAAAAGCCATTTTGTGCGTTTGAAAGGCTGTTTAGCTGTCTTAGAAATATCAGATTATTCACCAAAGGGATGCGGGTAAGAAAGGGATCTGAGAAAAACAGGTGTGTGCTGGTGTGTGCGTGTGCACACGTGTGTGCATGGGGCTCACTCAGGAGGACAGGGCCTGGCGGCTAGGAGGGTGGGGAGGTCGTTCAGGAGGGGATGGAGTCATGAAAGAAGCTAGAGTCCTCTGGAGCCCTTGGGGAAGAAGTCTCCTTGTGAAGGTGGGTACTGGGTGAGCGCTGGGGTTTAGTCTCCAGCAGTCCCCACTTCCCCGCGGATGCTATTGGGGGTCCCGGCCTAATAATCGCCTCATTTCTTGAAAATGACCAAGTGCAGGCACTGTGCTCACCTCTCCGCCCGCATTATCTGGGGTCCTCGCGCCCCCAGAGGGTCACCCACGTTGCCTGAGTCCCTTCTGAGAGTGGGCAGGAGCCCCGGGACCAGAGCACACCTCCGGGACCCCAAGCCCCCCAGGACCCTCCGCCTCCATCAGCTTCTTCAGCCCCGAAGGAGACACCGGCGGTGAGACGTGGCCCGGAGGGTCTGCTGGGGAGGAGAGCCGCCCGCGGCCCAGCCCTTCATCCCGTGCCAAAGGGCCCGAGGCCGCAGTGCCCGCACGGCGCGCTGACCTTTGTCCTGCCGTTTTCAGTTTATGAGGTGCTTTCCTCATCCTTTATCTCATTCCTTCCGCACCACAGCCCTCGGAGGGGACTGGGCGTCCCCGTGTCCCGGCTGGGGCGGGAGGCTGGTCCAAGGTCGGCGGAGCCTGGACTCCTGCCGGCGCTGGGGGGCGACAGGGGGCGGGGCCTCGCTCCCTCTTAGGGGGCGTGGTCCTCAGTGTCTCTGTCCCCACACTGCCGCCCCTCCCCCCGCCCCAGGACACTGCAGGGCCCGGCGGCCGTGCCTGTCCCCACATCCCCGCCGGCTGGACTCAGGGGCGTGGCCCACCTCTTACCTGCCCCCGTGGGGTCGGGGGGCTGCTGGGCAGGGGAGGGAGCCCCTCGGGGCGTGCCTGCGGGGGAGGGGCGGCTTCGCCCCTTCAGCTCCCCTCCCGCACGCGGGCGAGCCGAGCTTTCCCTGTCTTCGATTCCTTTCTCTCTGTTTACACCCTTTCACCCTCAGGAGCTGTGGGGCCTCCGGGCAAGGCCGGGCTTACTCATCTCAGTGCCTCCGCAGCGCCTGGCACAGAGAAGGCACTCGATCAATATTTGCTTGGCTGCCCTGTGCCTCTCCCTGCCTCTCCCCGCCCGGCCGCCCCCTCCCCCTCCCCCTGGGCACACACGCACTCAGGCCCCCCAGCCTCACACTCGCACACAGCCACACACACGGCCTCAGCGCGCCCCCTGCAGTGGACGAAACCCCCAGCCCCTGAGTTATCAGCTCACCTCCTCCCCCCTCTCTGAAGCGGTTCTGCTCCCCTTCTCCCCGCCAGGTGGGCTCAGGCGTGCCCCCAAGTCGGGCCCAGTGCAAAATGAAAACTCAGCCCACTTGCTAAAAATTATCAACCACTCCCAAGTGGCAACAGCAGAGCTGGGCATTCACCCACGCATGGCCCCTGCCGTGGGGCCCTGAGGGACCCCTGAGGGCAGCACCCCTGCCGGTCAGAGCCGCTGAGCCGCCCACGACACCTCCTGCTACAGGTGCATCTGCAGCAGCAGAAAACCAGGAATACGTGGCCAACTCTTTAAAATCAGACCAATTGGGCTTCCCTGGTGGTGCAGTGTTTGGGAATCCACCTGCCAATGCAGGGGACACGGGTTCAGTCCCTGGTCCGGGAAGATCCCACATGCCACGGAGCAACTAAGCCCGTGCGCCACAACTCCTGAGCCTGCGCTCTAGAGCCCGCGAGCCTCAACTACTGAGCCCGTGTACCACAACTACTGAAGCCCGTGTGCCACAACTACTAAACCTGCGCTCTAGAGCCCACGAGCCACAACTACTGAGCCCGCGTGCCACAACTACTGAAGCCCATGTGCCACAACTACTGAAGCCCGCGCCTAGAGCCCGTGGTCTGCAACAAGAGAAGCCACCGCAATGAGAAGCCCATGCACCCCAAAGGAGAGTGGCCCCTGCTCGCTGCAACTAGAGAAAGCCTGCGCAGCAACGAAGACGCAACGCAGCCAAAAATAAATAAATAAAAATAAATAAATAAATTTAAAAATCAGAACAATTTTCACACAATGACGGGATGGTGGATTCTCTTGCACCAGACGATCTGGCTGTGCTGAGCCAGCTCCCCACTGGACCACAGTCCGCGGAGGCAGAACCGTGGGTCCCCGCAGCCACCATCATCACTGCCACGCAGGGCCCTGTGGCCCGGAAGCAGGAAGTCCTCAGCCTGGGTGGACGTCTCTGTGTCTGCCCCCCACCTGCTGCCCCCGGACTAGGAGCTCATCCTGCAGCCCCTCGACCTGCAAAATGATGGCTCATTGAGGCTGTCAGTCAGTAAACAGGTGATGGGGGGGGTCATACCTGGGTGTGGATTCCTGCCAGCCGCTTCCACCATGAGGGCCTGGGGACCAGAGCCCCCTGAGGCGTACTTGGAAGTATCGAATTTTCTCACCTCAAGACCTCTTTTAGCCCAGTTGGTGCACAACATATCAAGGACACCCTGGAATATGGGTGCCCTCTGCGCTGGGCATAGCTGATTAACCCAGGGTGCCCAAGAGCCGCCCTTGCCCCGCAGCCTTGTACCGGCCCGGCCCCTCTCCCTGTGGGGGAATGCATCTGTGCAGCACCTCTTCACAGACTCTTCCCGAAACTGACCTCTTTTCAGGAAAAACAGGGTCCCTAGGTGAGTCGGTGAGTCCTGCATCGTAACCAAATTCCAGTGACTGTGGAACAGGGCACTAGACCCAGGTGAACAAGCCCCATTTCATAGATGGGGAAACTGCGGCTCAGAGGAGGCAGGCGACTTGCTCAAAGGCACACAGCGTGCGGTGAGAACGTGAGCTCAGTATCGACAGCTGCCCCCTAAGCAGCACCTACTGGGTGAGGGGTCACTCATCCCTCCTCTCACTGAGCATCTGCCTTGCCACTGGCCTGCGTGCAGGGGGCCCAGGAGGGAAAGGCCACCCAGGACTGCAGAGCCCACGAGATCTCAAAGAACAAACCCCCATCAGCCTCCCAGCAGGCCTACGAGGCAGGATGGACCCTCCTCTCCCGGGGGGGGGGGAAACCGAGGCTGTGCAGGGTGAAGAAACAGCCCATAAGGGCCTGAGACCAGGATCTGGAGCCTGGCTTCTTGCGCCTCTTTCCTCAGCCCCACCACGGACTCCGGACTCTGCCTGAAACCCCACCACCAGATGCACAGTTTGAGAAGCTCCTGGGGTGTGGGCTCCATCAGAGTAGGTTTCAGGATGCTTCCCAGTGCCCCTGTGGGAGGATGGAGAGCGAGGTGCCAGTTTTTCAGACCCTCCCAGTAGCCTCCTCATTCTTGTCCTGACTCCCCCACCCCTCCCCTCCCCCTCCCCCTTCTCCTCCCCCCTCCCCCTTCCCCTCCCCATCTACTCCCCCTCCCCTTCCTTCTCCTCCCCTCCCTCCTCTCCCTCCTCCCCTCGCCTCCTCCTCCCTTCTCCTCCCCCTCTCTTCCCCCTCCCCCATCTACTCCCCCTCCCTCTCCTCCTTCTTCTCCCTCCTCCTCCCCCTCTCTTCCCCCTCCCCCATCTACTCCCCCTCCCTCTCCTCCTTCTTCTCCCTCCTCCTCCCTCCTCCCTCCTGCTACGTGCAGGGCTGGGCTGGGGCAGCACCAGCAGCAATTAGCCCAGCTCAGCCACCCGTTACTGGAACCTTCGTGTCAACTCTGGAGCTGGTCCAGGAAACCACACCCAGTGTCCCGAATGACTCAGCTTCACCTGCCCACCTCCACACCTGCCAGCTTCATTGACCCAGGCCACAGCAGGAGGGGAAAGTCCCAACATCCCTTGGTCTATCCTTATCTACCCCATGGGTTTGCAAGGCATGCTGGGATTTATAGTCCTTATATTGCAGGCTTGGTGCCCTGGCTGATTTCTAGCCGTGAGGAAAAGTCAGTGCAAATGCTGGGGTTTGGAGGATGCAGACAGAGCATGTACACTCTTCCGTAGCATCGTCTGACATGCAAGCAGCTTAAGATTAGGAGAGACACCACCTCTCATATATCAAATTGGCAAAGAGTAAAAAGAATACCCCTGGTGTCTAGGCTGGTGAGGATGTGAAGAAACTCAAGCCTGCATAAACCGTTGGTCTAGGTGGGAATTAGGAGACACTTTCCGAAGAACAATTTGACAAGCTGTCTAAAAACCTTGAAAAGCATGCATGACTCTTCCCTAGCAATTTCACATCTGAGCACTTTTCCAAAGAAAATAATTGGGTAGGTGCACAAAGATACGTGTACCAGAGCTCCCTCTGTGGCGGTGGTGTAATCGGAGACAAATGGTAGCAACCACAGTGTCAGCCAAAGGGGGCTGGCGAAACTCACTGCAGTAGAGATATTTACTCACCTCCCAGGCAGCCCATAAAGTGAGGTTGGGCACCTCTATTTACCGACATGTGCAGCTGTCCATGATGTACCATTAAGTGGGAAGAAAGTGGATTTGCATTCACTGTGTGTCAAATGATACACTTTTGTAAAAATGTTAGTGGTTATCTCTGGGCAGAATCATGGAGAACAACTATATTTTCTTTAAAAAACAGATTCTGTGTATATTACTATAAAAGAACTAAACTATTTCCCATTTTGAAAAAACACACACACACACAAAATACCAACTTTAGGTATCAATGGGTGAGAAGAAGTTTCCAAAGGCTGTTATTTACACCTACTGCCTCCACATCTTTCTTCCTTTCAGTCACTGAGGTAAGAATCAGTCCTTTCAATTTGATGAGACGCCTTTGGCTCTGAGAGGTTAGGACTTTGTCCAGAGATTCACAACAAATTCCGGTGTTTTTGTTTCTTCTTTCTTTCCTCTGCGATGATCCCATGGAAGCCATGAGTCTTCTGATGATCCCGTGGAAGCCATTCTCCTCTCAGTGTCCTTTTGTACCTCTAGCATCCCTGTGTGGCTTCTACAGCTTTCGTGTCTGCTGAAATTCTACATCTGTTCCTGCGTGCTGTCCACATTTTCCTCTAGAACCTTTAACATCTGAGTTATACATGAATCTGGTTCTATTGGTAACTTTGTTTTTTGACGAGATTTTTTTCCTTTGTTTTTTTTTTTTTTTTTTGCATGTCTCATAATTTTTTATTAAGTGCTGGACATCTGTGTAGAACAGTAGAGGTTGAGATAAACAGCACATGTGGCTGGGAATGGGTGTGCCTCTTCTGCTAGGCCGGGGGTGTGTGTGTGTGTGTGTGTGTGTGTGTGTGCGCGCGTGTGTGTCCAGGAACGTTGAGTTGAGCTGGGCAGGAGTTCAGGTCAGTCTGAGCTTCGTGATGGTGATGGTTGGCTGCCCTTCCCTTGGTGCTGGGCTTTCTCTGTGTCCCTGCTGCACCCTGGGCCTTCAGCACCTGTGTCCCTCTGCACCTGTGTCATGGAAGGCGCTCTGTCCACGCTGTCTTCTGCGTAGATGGCTGTTGCTTGGTGCCTGCTGTCCCGGTGGCACGGTGCTGGGGGTCAGGAGGTCCCCTTGTCCTGGTCCAGGCTCCTCCTGGGCAGGCCCCATGTGCCTGGGCCTCCAGGGTAGGAACTTTGCAATGACCCTCCCGTCTATGGCAGGTCTTGTGTGGAGAAGACCTTGCAGGCCTGTCACGCAGGCTTCCTTACCTGGACACTGTTGGCATTTGGGGCTGTCTGACTCTTTGTTGTGGGGCTGTCCTGGGCCTTGTAGAAGTTCAGCAGCATCTCTGGCCTCCACCCACCAAAAGCCCTTAGTGCACTCCGTCCTCCCAGTTCTGGGGACCAGAAATGTCCCTAGACTTTGCCAAATGTCCCTGGGGGCAAATTGCCCAGACCCTGCAGACCCCCAGCTGTTTTCTGCCCCTCGTCCCCAGCACCTGAAGGTTCTAGGTCCCATTCTGTGCCCATCCCTCTCTCCTCCTCCTCCTCCTTTTCCTGCTTCTTCTAGGGGCGGGTCTGGTTGGGGCTCCTGCCTTCCCCCCCCTCAGGGGGGCTCTCTCTACTCTCCCACCCGCCCTGTCTTTCTCCTGATCCCTGCGGAGGCCTGTGGAGGAGAGCCCCTGAGCGACACCAAGCAGTGTTCTGTCACTTGCCCTCCCTCCGCCCTTAGCAATGTGTTAAATACGTTAGCAAAATTCTCATCCTCTGGGCTGTCTCCCCCTCGCTCTGCCTCAGGTGAGTCGCTCTCATCCCATCTCTCCTTGGAGGGGCCCGTCTTTCCTTGGGCTCTAGGTTATCTAGTTGCCCTGTGACCTCAGCTTTCTTTCTTTTTTAAAAAAATTATTTATTTATTTATTTAGGGCTGTGTTGGGTCTTGTTGCTTTGCGTGGGCTTTCTCTAGTTGTGGCAAGCGGGGGCTACTCTTTGTTGCGGTGCGCGGGCTTCTCATTGCAGTGGCTTCTCCTGTTGCAGAGCACGGGCTCTAGGTGCGCAGGCGTCAGTAGTTGTGGCTCGTGGGTTCTAGAGCGCAGGCTCAGTAGTTGTGGTGCACGGGCTTAGTTGCTCCGTGGCATGTGAGATCTTCTCAGACCAGGGCTCGAACCCATGTCCTCTGCATTGGCAGGCAGATTCTTAACCACTGCGCCACCAGGGAAGTCAGAACTCAGCTTTCTGATTCTGTAGTTTACCTGACTTTTTTTTGTAATTAGGGCCTGAGCGATGGTGCCTTTTCAGCTTTCTGCGTCCTGAGTGGAAACACACCCTCCATTCATTCTGTATCCATATCAAGGTCACCCTCTATTGTATAATGTGCATATTGGTTTTTGGCGGGGTGGTACAAGGATAATCATTGTGGACTTTTTGGAAAATAATAAAATACTGGAAACAAAAATGTAAGTCACTTTACTGAGCGGTTACTATATGCTGGATGTTGTTAGTATTTTACCTATGCAAACTCTAAATCTTCACAGTGCCTTTTGAGGTAGGTCTATATCACCCCCATTTTATTGATGAGAAAACCAAGGCACAGAGAACTAAAGCCAGTTACTCAAGGTTTCACAGCTGGTAAGTTTGAAATTGTACTCAGACTCGAGCAGTGTGATTCCAGATCTTATGCTCTTAAGCATGATGTCTAAATGTCTGCTCACGAAGAAGTGGTTAAATAAACTACAATGAATTCAAAATAATGAGGTAGCTACATGTAAATGTGTGTGGACCAGTCTCCAAAAGAGATTAAGTGGAGAAAGCAGCTACATAACAATGTATTTAATTAGTTATCCTGTGTGTCTCTGGGAGGCCACAAAATAAACCCGTGTTATTTCTGGAATAGGAGAGGGAGTCAAGGTGGGTGAGGAGACTTTTTACAGTATAACTTGCTGTACTATTTGAACATTTTACCATATATAAGTATTACTTTCAAAATGCTTTTTGCATTGTTTTAAAGCACAATATCTCATTAACTTCACAGTAATCATATGAAGTAGGAATTACGATCTCCAATTCACAACTGAGTAAACTGAGGTTTAATCAAGTTTAGTGATTTGTCTGTGATTGCACAAACCATGGAACCAGGATTTGTGGGGGGTTTTTGTGTGCTTTTTTTTGTATTGTTTTTTGGCCCCTTGGCTTGTGGGATCTTAGTTCCCCAACCAGGGATGGAAACTGGGCCCTAGGCAGTGAAAGCGCCAAGTCCTAACCACTGGACAACCAGGGAATTCCCAGAACCAGGATTTAAATCCAGCATCTCTGACCCAAGTTCAGTATCCCAGATGCTATGTACCCTTCGTGCACTTGTCTCCACTCACCCATCCATCATTCATAAAATACTTATTAAACATCTACCATGTGATTATCTGAGAGTTGCTGGCCTCAAAGGTGTTCGATATTCTCCAAAGAGAATAGAAACATAAACATTTCCCCCCATCCAGGGTTGACAAAGAGGAAACACATGGTAATACCCAATATGGGTCTTGGTAGGGGGGATTGGCGCTGCCTTACGTTGCTCTTAGAAGTATAACAACCATCCTGGAGAACAACTGGGCCAAAGCATTAAAAATGTGCAAGCATCCAACCTGACAATTCAACTTCAAGGACTATATATTTTTTTTCAACTTTAATTTTCTTTATTGAAGTAGAGTTGATTTACAATGTTGTGTTAATTTCTGCTGTACAGCAAAGTGATTCAGTTATACATATATATACAACCTTTTTAAAATATTCTTTTCCATTATGGTTTATCATAGGATATTGAATATAGTTCTCTGTGCTACATAGTAGGACCTTGTTGTTTATCCATCCTATATATAATAGTTTGTATCTGATGACCCCAACCTCCCGCTCCATCCCTCTCCCTTAGCAACCACAAGTCTATTCTCTATGTCAGGATTATATTTTAAGCAAATAATTAGATAAGAGTACAAAAACATATCTACAAGGAGATTCATGGCATCTTGATAACAGCCAGAACATCCAAAGAGAGGGGATTTATTAAATGAATTGCCATATGCATATAGTAAGACACTAAGCAATCATTAAAAAATGATATGTAAATATCTAATGACATGGAATGTTCATGAGACACTGTTAAGCTGCTTATAAAACAGCATGTACAATATGTCTCAGTTTTAGTTTTTAAATGTAGAGGTAAATGAATGCTTAGAAAACAGTTTGCAAAGGTATACATCAGCTTGATGACAAAAGCCATCTTTGGATGGTGGGCTTATGCATGATTTTTACTTTGTTTTTATGCCTTTCTATATTGCCTGAATTTTCTTTTACAGAAAGTCTGTACTGCTCTTAAAATAAAAAAGAGGACAAATGTTCTCTCCATTTTGAAAAATAAACATTAGTAATTCCAAAAAATGTGAGACAAACAATACATCCAATACTTGGGACAAGTTAACTGAAGTATGACTCATCTATTTGTAATCTAGAATACTACGCCATATTAAAAATAGTGATTCATTTAAGAATCTCTGTGCCAGGTATTGATGATACAAAGGAAGCCAAGACAAGGACTCTCCCCTCGTGAGCTCACGAGTGAGCAGGTGTTTAGACACACTGGATGACTTGTGTGATGAAAGTACTTACAAAGTGACACTGAAGCCACAGAGCAGAGCACAGCTCCTGGAACCAGGAGTGGGTGGGCTCGGGGAAGGTGAGTGGGAACTAGCTGGGCACAGAGATGGGGGCATCCAGGTAGAAAGAACATCATGTGCAAAGGTGAAGGTGCATGAATTGGTCCCGTTTATACAGAGACAGGTGAGAAATTGGGTAGGACTGGAGCCCAGGCTTCCAGGCGGGAGTGGCAAGAAATGAGGCTGTGAGGTGTGTAGATCCTGAGGGTAATGGTTAAGGCGCTTGCAACAGGGTGACAGGGTCGTAATTGCTTTCTGGAAACATCCTGCTGATGGCGGAGTAGCGGGAGATGGATGGGGTAAGACTGAAGACAAGGGAAGCATCCAGAAAGCTGCGGTGGTTCCCAGCGAGAGGGGTGAGGACCCGGGCAAAGCGATGGCAGTGGAGCTTGGGGCTGCGGGCACAGGGCTGGGCAGCCACGGGAGTCCACCTCGCGGAACTCAGCGCCGGGACCCGGGGCCAGAGTCTGGACCGCCCAAAGGTTCTGACTGAAGGCGCAGGGAGGCGGGTACCGTGCTTCAGGAGAAAGGGCTGCCGGTCTGACTGCTCGCCTTGTTGGATTTGAGGGCTTGGGATGTTCAGGAGGGAGATACGGGCCCAGAATAGAGGTTTCAGGGTCATCAGGCACACACACATGATAGTTAAAGCTAAGGTTTGGATATCGCTCAGGGAAAACGTGTAGAAAATAGAGGGGAGGGGGTCCAAGGACAGATGGAGGAGGAGACAGTAGGATCCAAGAGGTAGGAAGAAAGCAGGACCAGGAGAGGAGGGTGTCCCCGGGGCGGGAGGGGTGCACACTTCAAACGTGAGGGGAGCTTAGGTAACGTTTCATCCGCAAAGTGCTTATGGTTTGAAAATGGGGTGAGCAGCGGTTTCACTGGGCACAGAGGCTCCTATAAAATACAGGACTGCCCCACAGCAAAGACCTACCAGCCTAAAATGCCAGTGAACTGAAATTGAGCCACTGGTTTAAATTCCTGTGGCCTCAGGGCTGCCTTTCCCTAGTTGACGTTGCCGTCCCTGGGCCTCTTAGAGGATCGTTTCGCCCCTCCCCTCATCCCGTCCCCTCCCCTCCGCGCTCAGCCAAGGACCCTGCTCCCTGTTTCCCTGAGAAAATGGAAGAATCAGAAGAGACCTCGCAGAACCTCGGACGACAGCATCCTTCACTCACCGACATCCACCCCGTACCCGCCGCCTTCACCCCTCCTTGCCCAGATGAGCATCCCTCCCCCCCACCCCCACCCCCCACCTGTGCATGACTCCCCTCCCCCGCCACGTGCCTGTTCAAGGACAGCGGTCCTGCAGTTCCCTCTCCCGCCCTTGAAATTTCCCCTTTTACTTGCTTAGTCCCACGGGCATATAGATTTCCTCTTTTAATTTCTTCCATCTTAAAAGAACCCACAGGGGGTCTCTCGCCCCCATCCCCTTCCAGGACCGCCCATTTTCCCCCTCCCCTAGGGTACCTGTGGTCTCCTAGACCCACCAGGCGCTGGCCCCCTCTGGTGACAACGCTGCTGCAGTGCCAGTGGCCACTCCGGCACGCTGAGCGGTGGCTGGTCTCAGGCCTCGCTCCGTCTCTGATCTGGTGGGAGACGTGACAGCCCTGCCTTCGTGACAGCCCTCCTCCTTGAGCTGCTCCTTGCTGGCCCCCGGGCCACCCCTCGGGGCCACCCCTCCTCGACTCCTTCCCCTGGTCACAGGGCTGAGCACCCAGAGCTGGGGAGCGGCCTCTTTCTGTCCTCACACCCTCTCATCGTGATGTCACTCGGCTCAGCAATAAATGCCACTGAAGCGTTGATGACCCCCAACACCCAGCCCCGCGGGTCCACCTGCCCCACGACTCCAAATGCTCCAACCCGACTCCTCGCCTCCCTCAGATACCCCTCCTGTAATAAATGCAAACGTCTTCCTTCTGGAAGGTTGAGCAAGCCAAAGAGGCAGGCTTGACTGCCCCCCTTTCTCTCACCTTCTGTTCTATCCGGAAGAAAGGCCTGTGGGGCTTCCCTGGTGGCGCAGTGGTTGAGAACCTGCCTGCCAATGCAGGGGACACGGGTTCGAGCCCTGGTCCGGGAAGATCCCACATGCCGCGGAGCAACTGGGCCCGTGAGCCACAACTACTGAGCCTGCGCGTCTGGAGCCTGTGCTCCGCAACAAGAGAGGCCGTGACAGTGAGAGGCCCGCGCACTGCGATGAAGAGTGGCCCCCGCTCGCCGCAACTAGAGGAAGCCCTCGCACAGAAACGAAGACCCAACACAGCCAAAAATAATAATAATAATAAGTAAATAAATAAATAAAATTAAAAAAAAAAAAAAAAAAAGAAAGGCCTGTGGGCCTTAGGACCAAAATACACCCCGAATCCAACCACTTCACCCACCTCCGCCCTCCGGACCTGCTCTCTTATCCCGGGTAATTGCTCCTCTGCCCTTTGATCCCGGCAGCCCCAAAGCCCTCTGCAGGTCCTTCTCCTCGGAGGGAAAGCTGGGGTCCCCCACCTCTGGGATCACCCCTCTGGCTGCTCTGCTCTGCCCCCCGACACCTCCTCGCTGCCTCGGGCGGTGAGCAGACGCTTCTTTCCCCCGGATCCCTCCCTGCACCCAGGCAGTCACCCCGCACCTGCTCCGAGTCTCCGTTTAAACGTCACGTCCTCTGCGATGGCCTCCCAACTCCTGAATGAAAATCGCAGCCCATTCTCCACCCAGCCCTGCCAGCACTCCTCGTCCTCTCTTCCAGTTTGATTTTTCTCCTTTGTCCTGACCCCATCAGACACGCCGTATGAGCAGTTAGGTATTTTGTTGTTAACTGTCTGTCTCCCCACGAACGAACGCGTAAGCTCCGTGAGGGAGCGGCACTTTGCCCATTTTGCGCCCAATGCCCGTCGCACAGCAGACGTGCAATCCATAACTTATCGAACAAATGAATGTCCCACCTCATACTTCTTAAAGAGATTAATGGCCATTAGTTATCGCCTCTGACCCCCCGACTGGTGACCTCTGGCGTGGCTGAAGACCTTTAGCTCTAACCGGTGGGTGAAAGGCTGGCCTCTCTGCTCCTGATGGGTTCTCGTCTTTGTGCTCTTGGGCTGGATGAGATGCGTGTGTGAAGCAGCGCATTACAGGCCTTCCTGCCCGAGAACCGACAGGGCCTGGGGTTTGCGAGGAACGGGTGCAAAAGGGCAGAGGGAGGGAAGGTATGGGATGCTGGGGGTTGGACGGGGCGGGGGAGACACAGGGAGGGATGGTGGGCACCAGGCGCGATGGCATCTTGGTCCTGTGCTGGAGCCAGCCCGCCTGGGTGGGGGTCCCGGGCTGGGTACTCCTGGCTCCCTGCCCCCCTTTTCCCGTCTCTCAGGTGTGGCTCACACCCCTGCCCACCGTCTGGGCTTGTTCTGCAGATTAAATAGGGTCCTCCACGGAGAGCAGCTGGCGCGTGGTAGGGGCTTAGAGCCAGAGAGAAGGGACCAAGGAACTGATGGTCTGTCCTCACTTGGGGAAGGGGGCTGGGGCCACCTCACAGGGCCAGGGGTGTGCACGGCAGAGCCAGGACTGAGGTTGGCAGACTCCCAGTTTAAGGCTTTCTGCACGGCATTTCCTGTGTTCTCTCCATCAGCGGTCACTTCTCCCGCCACGCAGCCCGTCCCCGCCAGTGCCCCTCCGAACAGGCTGAGGGCCCTTCCAGGCCTCCGCCCTTCCTGCTGTACCAGAGCCCCAGGGCTGGCCGGGGCTTTCCACCAGCCGGCGAGGGAGGGGACTTCAGCCAGGAATGTGCCCTTCGCTTGAGCCCACTGGCCTGGCAGGCAGCAGACCCTGCAGGGTGGATGACGTCAGCCCTGCGGTGCAGGCCCGGCTGGTTTACCCGCAGGGCCTCGCCCTCCCAGGGAGCTGATGACCTTGCCCGGAGAGCAGAGCAGCGAGATCGCTCACCAGCCCAAGCCAGGGCCCGTGGCCAGGGCACACGGCTGGGAGGCCACACAGTGGGGGACAGAGGGGACCCCCGGGCCAGGGCCGGGGTTTGGGGTGACCCCTGCTTCATTCTCTGCAGCTCTGCTCATGAGTATTGTACAAATCTGTGTGTGTATGACTGTACACCTGCTGAGGCAGCTTCCTGATGGCAAAGCACGTTCTACGTTTCGCACGAACTTAGGTGGATGTTTATTTATCTAACCTTGTTCAAAAAGTATATGTTTGCACCTGAACCAAGATGGAGGATAAATATTTTAAAAATACTTTTTACCACTGAAGATCACAGCCCTCTCTCTGTCCCCTTTAGGTTTTACATGACACAGAAAGGACTTCGCACCCGAGAGCAGACCCAGGAATTGAAGTAAAATATTGAAATGGTGTTAGCAACTTGAAGCAGAAAGTTCTCAGCCGGGGGAAGAAATAGAATTCTTCTCATTAAGAGATGGTGTTCCCCCACCCCGGGCAATGTTGCACAGAAAAGAATTCGGCTGGAGCTCTTTTTTTTTTTTTTCCATGGTGAGTTCATTCACATTAGAATTGTATCCTTTTTCAAAAGAAGATTCCTTGTGATTGTTCTGAGTTTTAAAAAGGAACCACTTTTTAAGACACTTGTGGCTCTTGTGTAAATATTCTGTCTTCAGAAATAGATGTACTGACCATATAAATTGGTAAAGGGTCCTCTAGCAATGCAAATGCAAATTATATGTTAGAAAGCTAATATTTTTCTCTAGAAATATCACAAGATTCTGGACTTAAAAAACATATATACAGGGCTTCCCTGGTGGCGCAGTGGTTAAGAATCCACCTGCCAATGCAGGGGACATGGGTTCAAGCCCTGGTCTGGGAAGTTCCCACATGCCACGGAGCAACTAAGCCCGTGTGCCACAACTACTGAGCCTGCGCTCTAGAGAGCCTGCGAGCCACAACTACTAAAGCCCGCGCACCTAGAGCATGTGCTCTGCAACAAGAGAAGCCACTGCAAGGAGAAGCCCGCGCACTGCAACGAAGAGTAGCCCCCGCTCGCCGCAACTAGAGAAAGCCCGCGTGCAGCAACAAAGACCCAACACAGCCAAAAATAAATAAAATAAATAAATTTATTAAAAACATATATACATATAAATTTAACAAACTATATGCATATACACATGCATTATATATACATTACATATATACAGTCATTATACATATTGCATATATACTTACGCTATATATCTTTACATAGAATATATATGAAATCTCACATGTCGACGTTTCTGGTCCGTTGGGTTGTGGTGCCAGGAGCTGGCCTACTCCGGCCTTGGGTCTGGACTCTGCCTGCACCTCCCACCGCCGGGGGGGGGGGGGTGCTCCCTCTCCTTCTGGAAATGCCTGCAATGTTCCAACCCCAGAAGCTCAGCCCCCAGGGATGTCCCAGCCTCAGTCTTCTGTCTGCTCGAATCCTGCCCTGGGTTTATCTCCTTCACTGACTCAGATCCTGGCGATATGGGGCATCAGCCACTGGTTTCTGCTTGCTTCTTAGCTGCGTCCGAGTCCAAGCCCTTTGGAGCCCAGGCTTGGGTGCCACCCCTTGAGACAGGGGGGAGAAAGTGGGCCCTTGGTGGGGGGTAGCACATAGATGAGCCCTCAGGCAGCTGCCCACCAGGCCTTCACAGAGTGGACGGCCAGCCCCACACCAGACGCTGGGAGCACAAGGTCTCCCTGGGCAGCCAGGTACCTTCTGGTTGATTCCCTGCGTGGCCCCCTCCTCCTCCTTCCCTGCATCCTCTTCCTCCTGTTCCAGCATGTTTCCTGCGTTTTCCGGCAAAGCAGGTCCAGTTCTGGGCTTGTCCTTAGCAGGCGGGGTGAGCTAGTCCTCTGCTGTCTCCATCTGACAATTTCCTACCTTTAGTCACCCCCGAGCCATTGCCACATCAGCAAACCTCCTCAACTGTGATTTCTTCTAACGTTTTCCCCTGTAAAGAGGCTCCCCTTGAGATAAATGTAATACTCCAGACACAAAATGACAAATACTGAATGATTCCACTCATGTGAGGTCCCTAGAGGAGTCAAGCTCATAGAGACAGAAAGTAGAAGGGTGGGGACCAGGGGAGGGGAGGGGGAAAGGAGTCAGTGTTTGATGGGGACAGGGTTTCAGTCTGGGAAGATGAAAATGTTCTGGAGAAGTTGGTGGTGATGGTTGTACGACAGTGTGAATGGACTTGATGCCACTGAACCGTACTCTTAAAAATGGTTGATTTCATTTTATGTATTGATATATTCTAACCACAATTGAAAAAAAAAACCCAGCTGATAAACATAATATTTTTATGTGACACCTGGAAGAATTTAATTAGATGTGGATTGAGACCTTACAAAAAGACTCCCTTTTTGCTTAAATTTAATTCAAAAGGAAACCTTACATCTCTGTGGCATCAAAGGTTTGCTGTGCTACGTACCATTTTCCTAGGGGATAATGTTTAGAAACGCTTAGAAATGTTTGTCCGTGTACCACCTCGGTCCCTCTTGTGAACAGCTGTGAGTCACCCCGGCAGCATGCTTGCGCACACCTCAGGGTAGCCTGCCCTTCAAGAGGCAGCCTGGGGTACAAGGGGGCAGACGCTGGAAACCTCGCCTCCCATCCTGATGCTGCCGTGTATGAGCTGTGTAACCTCGAGTGAGTGGCTGAACCTCTCTGAGCCTTAGTTTCCTTCGCTGTAAAGTGGAGATGCTAAGGGTTCCTACCTCATGGGACTAGTGAGAGGATTAATTGATGTCGGGCATGTAAGGCATACAGCACAGCACACAGCAGCTCCACCTAAGCCTCTTCTGCTGTTATTATTATTATTATTTTAATTAATTAATTAATTTATTTTTGGCTGCGTTGTGTCTTCTTTGCTGCACGTAGGCTTTCTCTAGTTGCAGCGAGTGGGGGCTACTCTTCTTTGTGGTGCGCGGGCTTCTCATGGCAGTGGCTTCTCTTGTTGCAGAGCACGGGCTCTAGGCGTGCAGGCTTCAGTAGTTGTGGCGCACGGGCTACAGTAGTTGTGGTGCACGGGCTTAGTTGCTCCGTGGCATGTGGGATCTTCCCAGACCAGGGCTCGAACCTGTGTCCCCTGCATTGGCAGGAGGATTCTTAACCACTGCACCAACCAGGGAAGTCCCCTGCTGTTATTATTATTATTTTTTAAAATCTTTATTGGAGTATAACTGCTTTACAATGGTGTGTTAGTTGCTGCTGTATAACAAAGTGAGTCAGCTATACATATACATATATCCCCATAGCCCCTCCCTCTTGCATCTCCCTCCCACCCTACCTATCCCACTCCTCTAGGTGGTCACAAAGCACCGAGCTGATCTCCCTGTGCTATGCGGCTGCTTCCCACTAGCTAGCTATTTTACATTTGGTAGTGTATATATATCCATGCCACTCTCTCACTTTGTCCCAGCTTACCCTTCCCCCTCCCCATGTCCTCAAGTCCATTCTTTACGTCTGCATCTGCTCTACGTCTGCGTCTTTATTCCTGTCCTCCCTGCTGTTATTATTGAGCAGAGGGTGAAACAGTATTTGGTCACCTCCTCCAGGGAGCCTTCCCTGACTGCCTCCTCCACTGCCCAGACTGGGTTAAGTTCTCCTCTGTGCTCCCCAAATTCCTCGGGAATGCCCCATTGTGACATTGTGTCTGGCGGCAGTGAAGGGTAAAGGCTGCTGCGTGCAGTTGCTCACAGGGATCTACCTGGGTTGGCCCTGGGGTGGCCAGCAGCCTCGGGGTGAGCAGAGGCAGCCCTGTTGCATCACACCATGGCGGGTGTGCTGTGAGCAGCAGCAGGTGGCTCGGGGGTCTCCCAGGGTCCGCACACCAGGCCCCCACCCCAGCCAAGGGCAGCGGGGACCCAAGGGATTATTCCAACCAGCTGGCCCAGGGACAGCAGTCACCCAGCACGTGGTGACCGCCCCCTGCCATCCCTTCAGTGTCTGGAAGGAAGCTCAGGACTCCCTCCTACGCAAGTGAGCACACGACCCCACCTCCCGCTGGGCAGACCTGCTGCGGGAGGATGGCAACAGCCGGCCTGACCCTTGGGTTGGGTTCACTGTTTACAGAGCGTCTGCACATCCGTCACCTGCTCCGGTGGTCACAGGATGACCCCGAGGTGGTCCTGGCAGTATCGTTATCCCCTCGGGGCGGAAGAATAAGAAACTAGCTCAGGGAAGTGAGCAGACACAGAAGGACAAACGCTCTAAATTCCTTTCACGTGAGGTCCAATTAACAGAGACAGAAGGTAGAACGGGGACGCAGGGGCTGGGCGGGGGGTGGGAGTTGGTGTTTAATGGGGGCAGAGCTTCAGCTCTGGAGGAGGAACCGTCCTGGAGATGACTGTGGCACTTCATGCCACTGGACGGTGCACTAAAAATGGTGAAAATGGTGAATTTTATACTATGTATATTGTACCACAATTTGAAAAAATGTAAAACTAATAACGTAATAATTATGTATTAATATAGAATATACTATAGATAAGAATATGTCATCACATGTAAGTATACACACATATCCCTAACCAGCAGCCTGAGCGGCCCAGGGAACTCCCACGCCAGCTCTTGACTCTCCTCTGCTGAGACCCCCCAAGGCTCCTCTCGCCAGAGAACGCGCGGAGCCCCATGAGGCCCTGGGTGCGGACTCGGACTCGCTCGCTGGTCTCCTAGCTGTCTCCTGGCTCGAGGCCTTGCGTGTCCTGTTCGCTCTGCCCCCAGACTCCCCTCGAGATGCTCCCAGGCGGCTCCCTCCCTGCCTTGTCTTTACTAGATGACCTCTCTGCAGAGGCCGCCCTGGCACCGCTCCACGCCCCCCGCGCCCACCCCCCCGCCCCACCGTGTGAGATGCACAGCGTGTGGACGCATTCCTCTGGTCTAGGGTCTGTCCTGGGACCCCGGCTGGGATGGAGGAGGGGGGCAGGCAGGACCTAGAAGGGTCCCTGCATCTTCGCCGACTGCAGCAATGTTTGATTTTCTGTGGCCCAAGCACTCACAAGCATGTTACCTGCAGTAGCCCCGCCAGGCGGTAAAGGTGGTACCACTTTCTCCTCCTACCTGGGTCCTGGCTGACGTTGCTGAGGCCCTTTTCAGACGCCCTCGATCTCCCGCCCTCTACCCCCTCCCAGCTCCTGGAAGTGGGGAAAGGAAACCTACAGCCCCTCCTCTCCCCTGAGCAGCCCCACGGCCAGCTCTGGCCAGTGACTCAGCAGCTGCCTCTCCAGCTGTGTCCTGGCCACAGGCTGAGCTGGATGGCCTTGCCTGAGGCCGGGACCCTGGTCGTGAGGGGGACAGGTGGGCTGGGGGCAGCCCCAGGGGAGGGGAAGGGGGATCCATGGGGGCCACGGGGACAGCCCGAGGCTCGGTATGGTACCCCTCAGTGGGGGTAGGGTCCCCAGGTTCCCGGGTGCCAGCCCCCCGGAATGCGATGTGGGCAGCCCTAGGGCCAAGTGAGGGACAAAGACCCAGGTCGCCTTTGTCCTCCACCTGCCCCTTGTCCCCTGTTTACGTCCTTCCTTCCCGTAAGTGGCTGGGCCCTGGCCTGCTGGCCCGGAGCCAGGCACACCTGTAGGACAGGTTGGGCAGAGACCTTGGGGGTGGGGCGAGGGCGGCAGGACTGGCGGCTATTCAGGCCCTTGGGGAGCATGTTCGGCTCCTTTTCAGGCCACCATGGTGCAGCTCCCGCCGCCCTGGGCCAGGGATTCTCAGCCGAGGCCAAGAGGACGAGGGGGTCTGCCTGGGCCAGGGAGTCATGTCCAAATCCCCAGAGACTCTTCATCCTCAGTGGGCGTTTCCTGGAGGAACCGAGGTCCGGGAGAGACAGAGTCGGGTGGGACGTAGAAACCACGTGAGAGCCACTGGCCCCCCATACGAGGCCCCACAGAGCCGGGTGCCCTGGGCGAGGCGAGCAACAGGTCACACCTGCAGAAGCAGCGAGGGGGGAGCGCGGGCGTGGGGAGGCCCGTCTGGTGGAGAACCAGGGGGAGACCGTCCTCCCAGGAAGGAGACTCGGGGTGTCCAGCCCGGGTCTATCTCTGGCTGCAGGTGGGGGAGGGTCAGGGCCTCGGGACCTGTGACTCAGTCGGGAGAGAAGTTTCCTCCTCCAAGGGACCGACTGCCCCGTTCACGGAAGATGCCCTTCCGCCCAGTCTCCTCTGTCTCCCTGGACCACGATGACCAGACAGTCGCCAAGCATGGACTGACTGCGGCCGGTGGGATTCCGGCGGTGTCTGCCGGGGTCGCCACGGCCCACGGCATCTGTCCCCTGGGGGCTGGCCGCCAGCAACCCCCTTCCCCTCAACACTCCTCCCCACAAGAGCCGGGATGTCCAGCAGGACCCCCTTCCCGTCCTGTCCGAATCTGCTCAGCTTCTCAGAACGGGCGGTCAGCGCACAGAGACTGCAGGACCGCGGGGCTCAGGTCAGGGGTCCCGCCGCGCCCGCCACTGGGGACCCCTGGGCGGCCCAGCCGCTCGCGCTGTGCTCGGGGCGCGCTGTGCCCGCGGCCCCTCCCCACCCCGGCGTCCCGGGGCGCAGCACCCTGATTTCACGCTCGCCCCGCCTTTGCCAGGAGCCTTCGCGTGTCGGGGGCGGGGCTTCCTCAGCAGGGCCCTGGAGCGCCCCTCTCGGGCTTCCTTCATGGTGGGCGTGGGACGAGGCTCTGGGGTCTCCTCAGCGGCCCCGGCGAAGGGGTTCCCGCCGCCTGGGAGGGTCCGGCTCCTGCGCCCGGGTCTCTGGTCCGCTGTTTCCATCGTCTCCCAGAGACCTCGTTTCTGCTCTCTGTTCCCCGTCTGTCTCCCCCACGCCCACGGCCCACAGCCCACAGCCCACGGCCACTTCCCGGGGGCCCACAGGGCCAAAGGCCGGTGGAGCAAGTGCCCAGGCCTCGGAAAGCAGCCTTGTCGCTGCCCTGCGGCCCCCGACTGCGGCCCCCGTCTCGCCTGTGTCGGGCCACAGCTGCAGCGACTGCTCCTCAGCCTCCACGGCTCCCCCTCCCGCCCCTCCGTGCACGCCCCCCGCCTCGGTGCCTCAGTGGCCTGGCAGCCGCCGAGCACACGGCAGGCTTCCCACAGGGACCCCGGGAAGCTCCCTGCAAAGGACCAGCTGCTGGACATGGGACCTCGGGCTGCCGCCCCCCGCCTTGCCCCGGCAGCTCAGGGTCTTACCGGGATGCACGGTCTTCCTGAACGGGCTCCCTGGGAGGCGGCCCCCTCCGTACGCCCCTCCACCGGGGCTCTCCAGCCCCCCTCTGCCCCCTGATTCTGCCCACCCCCAGGTGCCCAGCCGCCGTGGCTCCTTCTCTGTCCGCCCCTGGGTTCTCTGTTGGTCAGAGTAGATGGTGGTCAGAGTAGATGGTCCTAGAAACGGCAGAAGGGACGCGTGGCAGGGGTGGGGACTGGGGAGCCGCTCCCCCCGAGATCTCACGTAGCTCTGCCACCATCCCATGAGCAAGTCCTACTGTCCTGTTTCCATGGCTGAGGGAGCTGGAGGTCTCGTGGTCAGCGAGTCCCCTCAGGCTGAATTGTCACCCCCAGCCTCTCCAACTAGTCGTGCCGAGGGACCAGTTTGGTTTTGCTTTGTTATGTTTTGATTTGATTTTCAAATCTCATGCTCTTGTAAAACGTAATAAAAATGAATGACTGGAAAAATGAAGAGGAAGAAAAAAGACCTACAAATTACAAGCCCTTTCTGTTGCTGCTCTTGTTCTATCAACAGATAGAAAGTTATTTGTCAAACTGCCGTAAACATTTCTAGACACGGGTCAGCGCTGGTCTCTGCACCACATCCCAGGCTGCACGAAGAGGGTGACCCTGGGTGACCTTCCTCGGAGCTGCGTCCTCAGGAATGACCTCTTGATGGGGGAGGGGGAGGCTCCCGGCTCAGCCCTACACCTTGGGAGGGGGACTTGGAGTCCCCCGGGCAGCGGGGGTGGCGATGGGAAAGCACTGGAACACCCGGATTTTAAATTACGCACTCTTCAGTTTCTGGGGCGTGATGGGTGGAGCTCAGATAATCAGGCTGGCGTTAGGACACACCTGCTGGACTTTACTGTCTGCAGCCCCCTGGCCGGGAAGACCCACCTTCACTCTTCAGCTCTGGAGTGAGCCCAGTGGTGGGGGAAGGCGGGGGCTCACCCTTGGAGACCTGGGGACGGCAGGTCAGACCTGCGACTTCTCTGAAACTCAGCTCCGTCAACGCAGAAATGGGGCAGATAATGCCTTCTTGTCTGCTGACATTCAAGAGATGTTTAAAAAAACAAGAAAAAGGTACGTGCAGGAAAATGCTTTATAAATTTGAAAATTACCCAAGGGTCGAGGGAAGATGGTTTTTCACAACCTCGGAGACCCCTTGAGAGCTGTCCCAGGCTCCGATTAACTCTTTAATTTCACTCCTCGGTGTATTTATTAATTCATCCTTCCTTTGCTCATTTAGTAAGGATTTACCTGCTGGCGTGTGCTCTCCGCTGGGGCCCTGCAGTCTGGAGAGGAAGCAAAGGCACCGGTGCACAGGCCCCACCATCAGGAGGTCCCAGGTCACGGGGTTCTCCCCATGGAGCTTGGTGGGTTGGTGCAGGGGACCCCCAAGTCTTCCTGGAGGAGGTGGCCTCTCAGGGGGACTGTCGGGTGAATCACGCGGCGTCCACACATTGGACGGTCATGCAGGTGGTACCCGAGCTGGGTGGAGCCCCCCGTGGTATCATGGTGAGGTGTCTGGGGTGCAGGGTTGGGAGGAAAAGACAGAGGCAAGCAGGTTCCAGCAGAGCGTCTGTAACTTGGTGCCGTTTCTGTAGGGTCTCCACTGGTTCTTTGCTGTGTCAGAATTGCCCTGTGGTGCGAGGGCGAGAGAGCTCCTGCACAAACCACAGAGTGTCCCCTCCCCTCATCACAGTCCTGTCCTGAGCCGACCCCCCAGCAGAGGAAGCTTGCAGTCAGACTTTCCCGACGCGAGCCGGGGTCCTGAGGGACAGAGTCACAGTCTCAGAAAAGGCTGTGAGGGACCGTCCACCCCCATGTGGGCGCCGAGTAATGTCTGGACCGACCTCACCAGTGGGTTAACGGCCGTTACCTCCAGGGGTGAGATTTAAGATGATTTTTCACTTCTTTTTCCTCTCTCGGCACAGGTTGAAACATACAGTAACCATATACTACTTTGTAAAAATAACAGTTTTATTGAGATTTAATTCACAGACCATAAGATTCACCCTTTTAAACTAGACAAGGCAGTGTTTTTTGTTTGTTTCTTTGTTTTTTGGCTGCATTTGGTCTTTGTTGCTGCGCGCGGGCTTTCTCTAGTTGCGGCGAACAGGGGCTACTCTTCATTGTGGTGCGCAGGCTTCTCATTGCGGTGGCTTCTCTTGTTGCCGAGCACGGGCTCTAGGTGCGCGGGCTTCAGTAGTTGTGGCTCTCCGGCTCAGTAGTTGTGGCTCGCGGGCTCTAGAGCACAGGCTCAGTAGTTGTGGCGCACGGGCTTAGTTGCTTCGCAGCATGTGGGATCTTCCAGGACCAGGGCTCGAACCCGTGTCCCCTGCAATGGCAGGCGGATTCTTAACCACTGCGCCACCAGGGAAGCCCCCGGCAGGTGGATTCTTAACCACTGCGGCACCAGGGAATTCCCAAGGTAGTGTGTTTTAGTATTTTCACACAGTCATGCAACCATCACCACCATCTAGTTTCAGGACATTTTATCCAAAAAGAAATCTGGTGCCACCAGCAGTCCCTCCCCACTGCCCACCCCCCCTTTCCCTGGTGACTGCTGCCCTGCCCTCTGTTTGTATGAATTTGCCTATTCTGGACATTTCCTTCAATGTGGCCTTTGTGACTGGCTTCTTTCATTTAGCATAATGTTTTCAAGGTTCATCCAACTCGTTGTACGTACTTCATTCCTTTTTATTATTTCCTATTCTATTTTATTATATTCCTATTTTATTATTTATTGAAATATTGAGTAATATTGCAACCATCTGTTATTGTTACAAATATTTTACAAAACCCAGCAGGCCTTGACTTTGGCATAAACATGGGGAACGTACCTAAATCGTCAGCGTCACTCGTGTCTCAAAAGTGTTTCTACTGAGCGTGTGTTGTGTGACGTGTTGGAAAGGCACACGTGAACACGTGGTGCCTGGTAGTCGAGGCAGAAAGAGTTGTGTAATAAACAGGCAAAGAGAGACACTGGATAATTTCAGTGCCCTGCAGACAGGATGGCAGGGCAGACTGGGACGTGTTGGGTAAAGGCGTCTCTGAAGGGGCGAGATTTGAGCCAAGACCTGTCTGGGGAGCCGTGAGCCCCAGGAGGGGGAGGTGGGTCTCAAGGCCGGAGTACGAGGAGGGTTTTGAGAAGCAGAGAAGCTGTGCACTAAAGCTGCTGGGTGCCTGGTGGCACGGGGTCCTGCAGGCAGAGTGAGGAGCTGGGGTGTCCTAAGGCAGACGGGAAGCCATCTCTTTAAACTGTGGGGTAACCCATCCCATGTATGCTTGCAAAGCTCACTCTGGTGGCCACGTGGAGAGCACAGGTGGGAGTGAGGGTTTAGGGGACACAGATGGGACCGTGGCAATGGTCCAGGGTGGAGGGGACGGTGCTGTGGACCAGGGTAGAGCCGTGGAGACGTGACAAAGGAGCAGATCAGGACTGTTTTGGTGGCAGAGCTGAACAAGATTTGCTGATGTGATGTGAGGCACAGGAAACTGTCAGCTGTTGGCTCAGAGGTAACATGGGGGTGGGGGTGGGGCGGCCCAGCGACCGTGGTCACTGCTGCTGTGCTGTTACCTGCAACGCTTTCCCAGCCCAGGGGGGTCCAGATCAGAAGGGCTGGGGCTGGCACTGAGGCCAGACTCAGGTGCGCCCGACAAGTGTGGACAAGCCCTGAGTGGCTGGATGAGGCCTCAGATGGTGAATCCTGGGAAAGGGAAAGTGAGGCTGCCCAGGCTTCTGTATCCATGACAACCAGGGCTGCAGCCTGACTCTCCTGGTGACCTGGGCTACCTGGGGGGTGGGGCATGGCTCTCCCTCCCGGTCCTTGGCCGCCCGGTGACCGTGGGCACTGGTGTAACCTGAGCGGCTGTGTGTGGGCGCTGTGGCTGTGTGGCCTGGGGCCGGGGGGGGGGGGCGGGGGGGGGCAGGACAGCCGCTCTGCTGGCGCTCAGCTGGGTGCTGCTCTGCAGACAGACTCCAGTCACGCACCCAGTGGGGCTCAGTGGGGCTGTCACCTGGCGCAACACCCAGGGCCACTGCAACCGCAGAGGGTGGGGCCGGTCACACTGCGCTGACCAGGTGGCCTCGCTCCGGTCCGGTCAGGGTTATCCCGGGAGACAGGAGGACAGATGAACAAGATGAGTGTGGGTGGCCTGGGAACCCTGTGATTCTCCCTGGAAACATATACTGGGGCAATGGAGGTGGGTGGGGAGCTGGTAAAACTGCCTTTTCTGGTTTCCTTCCCTGCAGCCCTTCATCTGGAGAGACAGGCTCTGCTACACCCACAAGGGGTTAATGTGCAGAGGGGCTGATGGTCGGGGCTGGGGGCTTTGGGAGGAGCCCCCCCATTCTGAAGGTTGCAGGCTCCGACACAGGGAAGTCAGACCCCAGTGTCTGGTGTGCCTCAGCTGGGGGAGCATAGGGCAGGCTGAACACAGACCCTGTGGCATCTGGACACAACGAGGGACAAGTTTATAGTCACTCAATAAATTCCTGGGCAGCACTTACATATGCGTAAGACAAAGCTGGATCAGGCATGGGTTCTGTGCTAGGGAGCTGAGAGTCCAGTGAAATTAAGCCACAGGCAATTGATTCCTTCACAGCCTGTCCCTAGCTCCCTCTCAACTGCTCTCTCTCTCCTTCTCTACTCTTCCTATGGATCCACCCACCCACCCACCTACCCATACACCCAACCACCCATCCATCCACCCATCAACCTATCCACCAGCCATCCACCACCCATCCATCCATCCATCCATCCACCCACCCACCCACCTACCCATACACCCAACCACCCACCCACCTACCCATACACCCAACCACCCATCCATCCACCCATCAATCTATCCACCAGCCATCCACCACCCATCCATCCATCCATCCATCCACCCACCCACCCACCCACCTATCCATACACCCACCCACCCATCCATCCACCCATCCATTTATCCACCAGCTATCCACCCACCCATCCATCCATCCACCCACCTAACCACCTACCCATACACCCACCCATCCATCCATCCACCCATCCACCTACCCATCCACCACCCATCCATCCATCCACCCACCCACCCACCTACCCATACACCCACCCACCCATCCATCCACCCATCCATTTATCCACCAGCCATCCACCACCCATCCATCCATCCACCCACCCATCCATCCATCCACCCACCTAACCACCTACCCATACACCCACCCACCCATCCATTCACCCATCCATCTATCCACCCACCTAACCACCTACTCATACACCCACCCACCCATCCATCTATCCACCCACCCTCACATCCACCACCCATCCATCCATCCACCCACCTACGCATCCACCCACCCATCCATCCATCCACCCACCCACCCACCTACCCATACACCCGCCCATCCATCCATCCACCAGCCATCCACCAGCCATCCATCCATCCACCCACCCACCCACCCATCCACCAGCCATCCACAACCCACCCACCCACCCATCCATCCATCCATCCACCCACCCATCCACCCATCCATGCATTTATCAGAGCCCTTACCACACTGACTCAGCATTGTGGGTTGATGTCCTCTCTCCTCCTCCAAAAGCAGTCACAGATTGTGTACTCAGCAATTAGTACAGGGCCTGGCACTCAGTAAGCGCTCAGTAAAAGTTTGTTGAATGAATAAATAAAAGCACAATTGACTATAATATGACACAGTGTGAGATAAGTGCCATCAGAGGTGTTTTGTGTCGCTTGTTCACCATTAAATCTCAGAGTCTGGAGCACAGCAGTTGCTCAATAAACATTAACATTAAAATGAAGAAGCAAAGAGTTCCCTAGTTGCCTAGTGGTTAGGATTCCGAGCTTTCACTGCCTTGGCCTGGGTTCAATCCTGGGTTGGGGTCTAGATCCCGCAAGCCATGAGACGTGGCCAAAAAAAAAAAGAAAAAAAAAAGAAAATGAATGAATGAGTAGAGCTTCGGGGAGTTCCAAGAGGAAAACTGTTAGGTCCTGCTGGCGAAAGGGGCCCAAGAACAGAGAAGAAAAGTCTACAAGGCTTTCCGGTGGTGGATTAGCTGAAGGCCTCTGAGGTGGCCAGAGTGCTGTGAACCCCAGTTTTTGGGACCCACTGCAGAACTGGCCCTTCTCACCCGTGGCCTGTGGAGTTGTCCTTGCCTTGGATCATCAGGGAAAACTTCCGATGCTTGAAGTGGGGCGAGGCAGCCTGGAAGCGGGTTCTCTGCACCGCGGTTGAGCAGGGGACACGTCAGGGACCAGGGAGGAGGTCGCTAGAAGGCAGATGTTGCCTTAGTAGGGAACTGCATCCAGAGGATGGGCCACTTCCTGAGAAGGGAGCGCAGGGTGAGCTGCAGAGGCTCCGTCAGGAGCGACAGAGTCTCGGGAGCAGCATCTCCCTGCCAGCTACACCGGGACCAGGCCTGCTGTGGCCGAGCCCACCCTTTCCCCTTATCCTTATCTGCTCCGGTCACCTCTACCCTCCCGTGACTCCCTGTCCCCACCAAACCCTCTGGCTAGGCCCAGCCCTGGGGGCGCTGCTGCCCTGGTCTCAGCCTTCCGCCCTCAGGGACGGGGGGGGGGGTGGGTGTGGACAGGCATCCCCCCGTCTCAGCAGTCAGCAAGTCCACCCGCTCGCTGCGGCCCAAAGTCAGGGAATTACCCTTGATTCTTCTGTACCCCGCACACCTCATATTAATCCACTAGAAAGTTTTATCAGGCTTCAGAACTATTCCAAATGTACCCAGTTCTCTCTGTCTTCACCCCTCACACCCCAGCCTTGGCCACGCTCATCCCCCACCTGCACTACTAACTCAGCCCTTCGACTGGAGTCCTGTCCCCCCTGCCCCCCGCGAACATCCTTCAGAGTAGCCACAGTGCCTGTATTTAGTTATTGACGTACAGTTGATTTACAACATTGTGTTAGTCTCAGGTGTACAGCATAGTGATTCAGTTATATATATATGTATTCTTTTCATATTCTTTTCCATTATAGGTTATTATAAGATACTGACTATAGTTCCCTGTGCTACGCAGTAGGTCCTTGTGGCTTATCTATTCTATGTATAGTGGTTTGTACCTGTTAATTCCATACTCCTCCTTTGTGCCCCCCCCCCTTTGGTAACTATAAGTTTGTTTTCTATGTCTGTGAGGCTGTTTCTGTTTTGTAAATATAAAAGTCTCTTTTGAAGGAAAGAATTTCCTGCATGGAATTCTATACCTAGCCCAACAATTCACCAAGTGTGAGAGTGGGATATACATTTTCAGTTTTTAATAATCTCAAGAAAAGTTACCTGCCACATTTTCTTTCTCAGAGACCTGCCCCACCAGTGAGGGTCTGAACCCGTTTTGGTTCCTGGTCATTTGAATGTGACCCCTTTCTCTCTACGTTAGAGAAGCTGGCAGGGTCTCCTTATACCTGGCCTTCTGCAAGTTAGCTATGCCGTGCCTTTGTGTATTTCTATTTTCAAACACTGTCCTGGGCACTTGCTGTGCCCTTTGAACTTGGAAACTGAAGGATATTTCAGGTCAGTTTTGGGAAGTTTTCTTGGACTGTTTCAGTGATGATTTTCTTACTCCTATTTCCTCTCTTCTCTCTTCCAAGAACCCCTGCTTTTTAGAAGTTTAACTCTCCAGGACTAATTCCCTAATTTTCTTATTTTTTCTCTTGTATTTTCTATCTCATTGCCTTTTAGCTCTACTTTCTGGAAGATTCTCTCAACTTTATTTTCTGTCTATTGAGTTTATTATTTCTGCTTTCATGTGTATAATTTCCAAGAAAATCTTCTATTGCTACATAACAAACTACTCCAAAACTTAGAAATTTAAAAGAGCAATAGGGGCTTCCCTGGTGGCACAGTGGTTAAGAATCCGCCTGCCAATGCAGGGGACACAGGTTCGAGCCCTGATCTGCAAAGATCCCACATGCCGCGGAGCAACTAAGCCCGTGCGCCACAACTACTGAGCCTGTGCTCTAGAGCCCGCAAGCCACAACTATTGAGCCTGTGAGCTACAACTACTGAAGCCCGCGCACCTAGAGCCCGTGCTCTGCAACGAGAAGGCCGCGCACTGCAACGAAGAGTAGTTGCCACAAGTAGAGAAAGCCTGCGCGCAGCAGCGAAGACCCAATGCAGCCAAAAATAAATAAAAATTAATTAAATAAATAAAAGAACAATAAACTTTATTGTCTCACGGTTTCTAGGGGTCGTGGAATCCTGGTGGGGCTTGGCTAGGTGGGCTCAGGGTTGAGGTCTCTCATAAGGTTTCAGTCTAGATGTTGGCTGGAGGCTTGATGGGGCTGGAAGATGCATTTACCACGTTCTGTTCTTATAAGTTGGGCTGCTTCTGTGTGCTGTCTTAGCACACAGGAACCAGCTGAAAGAACTCCCAATGGCCAAGGCTGGGACGACCTGAACAACAAAATAAATAAAGTAGGATTAGAGCATAACCCAATGAATACAGCAAGTATCCACACATCTATTCTGAAATAAATCAATGCTTGTCCCATTGGATGGCTCTTGACCCCCAGCCCTGCCTTCCAACCCCGTTTGTAATAGTGTGAGAAACGTCAGACGAATCCCAACCGGGGAGCATTTTCCAAAATATCTACCCAGCAGTCCTCAAACTGTCAAGGTCATCAAAAGCAAGGAAAGCCTGAGAAACTGTTATAGCCAAGGGGAGCCTGAGAAGACGTGACAACTGAACTTCACGTGGTCCCTGGACAGGATCTTGGAACAGAAAACGAACATCAGGTAAAAACTAAGGGCGTCTGCCTACAGTATGGACTTGAGTCAGTAATCCTGTAGCAGGACTGGTTCATTCACTGTGAGAAATGTACCAACGTAAGATGTTAATAGCAAGGGGCGACACTGCACACGGGGTACGTGGGAGCTCGGTATTATCTCTCAGTCTTTCTAGAAAGTTAAAATTATTCTAAATGCCACTCCTAGGCGAAAGTTGATTCCAAAAAAAGGAAGGGAAGCCAGTGATATCCCTTTCAGTTTAATATCCCCACAACTTCCGATCACACTTGAAATCTGAATCCTTTAGCCTGGCCCAAAGAGGCCACCGATTCCAGTCTTCCTGGGGCTCCGGTGCAGGTCACGCCGGGCCCAGCGGGGGCTTCGCATCGACTGTTTCCTCTGCCTGCTGGTCCTTCCCTCTCGGTTTAGATGGACCCTTCTCAGGGGTCCCCGACCTCCTCCTGTAAAGTAGCCACCAGTCCCCGGCAGGGATCCCAGCTGCCGCCGCGCCCTGGTGACCATCTGATGTTCTTGTTGTTTTGTTTGTCTGTTGTCTGCCTCCACCCGAGGAAATGTAGATCCCATGAGGCCGGGGCTCTAATCCCCAGAACCTAGAAAATCAGGCACAGGAAAGGCACTCGATTAATATTTGTTGAATGAGGACAGGATTTTCTGATGTTCTGCTTTCAGATCCTGTTGCTCTGTTTCGCTTAGAAAATACGGTCGCTCAGTCCTGTTCATTGGATGATCTGTCACCCCCTATTATTTACTGCCCTGTGTTCTCAGTTATCTTGTGATGTTGCCCTAGTCAGTGGTTTTCAAACTATGATTGACAAAGTTCTAGTTGTTTCAGGGCCATTGCCATCAGGGGGAGGCTCTGGGGAGACACTGGGCAGGGCGGCTCGAGCCCGGGTCCCTTCTCGCCCTGTCACCCGCCCCAACCCCAGCTCTGGGTCTCTTTGTTTTGTGTATTAGACTTTCCTACTGTAAGAGTTCTAAGGCTCAAGCAAGCGTGAAAACCCCTACACTGGATCATTTTAATTCCGAGCTAAAATTATTAAGGCTGTTGATTAGCACATGAAAGACGCCGACATCGTTAGCAGGTAGGGAGATGCAAATCAAAACCACAACTTTACACCCACCAGGACAGCTATAATCAAAAAGACAGGGAATTCCCTGGCAGTCCAGTGGTTAGGACTCAGTGTTTTCACTGCTGAGGGCCTGGGTTCACAAGCCGCATGGCACAGTGAAGAAAAAAAAATAAAGATATAACAATACCAAAAAAAAAAAAGACAGATGACAACAACAAGCATTGGCCAGGATATGGAGACATTGGAACCCTCATGCAATGCTGAGGGGGATTGTAAAAGGGTGCAGCCACTTTGGAATAGAGTCTAGCAGTTCCTCAAAATGCTAAAGGTCGCGTGATTACATGACCCAGCAATTCCACTCTCAGGCAAGAGAATTGAAAACATACGTTCACACAAAAACTTGTGCATGAATGTTCCTAGCTGCATTACTCATAATAGGGAAAAATCCTGCAGTCGATAAATGGATAAACAAAATGTGATCTATCCATACAATGGAATATTATTCAGGCATAAAAATGGATACTAGCCGACGCTACAACATGGATGAAACTTTTCTTTTTTTTTTTTTTTTTAAGATTTCTTTGATGTGGACCATTTTTAAAGTCTTTGTTGAATTTGTTACAGTATTGCTTCTGTTTTATGTTTGGTTTTTTGGCCGTGAGGCATGTGGGATCTTAGTTCCCCTACCAGGGATCAAACCCGCACCCCCTGCATTGGAAGGCGAAGTCTTAACCACTGGACCGCCAGGCAAGTCCCGTGGACGAACTTTGAAAGCATTAAGCTAAATGAAAGAAGTCAGTCATAGAAGACCACGTGTTGTGCGATTCCATGGATAGGAAAAGTCCAGAACAGGCAAATGCACAGAGACAGGAGGTAGATTGATTAGTGGCTGCCAGGCCTGGGGTGCGTGGCTGGGAAAACGGGGAGTGACGGCTCATCTGCATGGGCTTTCTTTCTGGGGTGATGAAAATGTTCTAAACTGGATCGTGGGGATGGTCACATAACTCTATGAATATATTAAAAACCATTGAATGGTATGCGTTAAATGGGTGACTGCATGGTGTGGGAGTCCTAGCTCAGTAAGGCGGTTTAGGAAGGTAATTGTCAAGACCACACTATGCGGGGCCTCAATCCTTGTCTTCACACCGTAAAGCAGACCCGCGGCTGCATGGCCCCGAGCTGACAATCTGCTGTCGCAGGCATGACTCTCTGTGAGAGACAGGCTTTGTCTCTGCTCCGTGTACCTGCAGCGCCTGCAACGGCGCTTCTCGGGCAACGTTTGCTGAATGAAGGACTGTTAAACTGCCCAGCCCCTTTCAGAAGAACCAGCCGCCCGGACATGGGGAGTGAGGTCACACGGCTGCTCCAGGGTGTCAGCCCTGTGGTCTGCCCTGGTGGCAGAGGGCCCGGGTCACACCCTTCCCAGGGGAGCCCGGATCCGGATCCGGGGACCGAGAGAGGTGGAGGTGCAAACACCTGGCATCTTGGCCCAAAGTGGACCAACCTGACGGGCGGTTCTCCTCCAGGGCTGTCCACTGGCGCCCGGCTTCCACGGGCCCGGTCCTGCGTCCCCTCCCTTCTGTCCAGAAGGGTCAATCCCTGATCAATTCCCTATACTCCAGCTCGGTGTCAGCGTCTGCTTCCAGGGAACTCGGTCGGGAGTGGTCCAAGAAGCGGGGGATGAGATGGGGTTCGGGGCTGGATGCCCCTCTGCCCAGCCAGCAAGCAGGACCCCAGCGCGGGTCCCTGGGAGCCCTTGGCACAAGCTGGCATAAGCCACACTTCCCCCAGTGGTAAATCAGGAGGGCTAAGGCGCTGGCTCTGGGGAATCATTGTGGGAAGGCTTGAAAAGGAAGGGAGATGACAGCTGTGACCCAGGCCGAGGGGGTGTGTGACACAGATGCCATGCCGCACGCACTACTGGCCCCTCATTATCACTCCCTGTCTTGACTTATTCACCTATAAAGTGGTGGAGATCCACTTGCAAAGGAGGTAATTCTCTCTGTTTTGAGGACCAAACAAGGTAAAGCACTTGGAACCTTCCAGCACTCTGAGGACACTGGTGGATCCCCTCCCAGTGTCTACCCTGTTGTCCCGGTGTGACCGCCCCCTTTCAACCTCAGGTGCATCCCCATTTGGATAATAAATTACCTTAACAAGCCCTCATTCAGTCCCTGAATCCTGTGCCTCAGCTGTGGCTGTCCCAACCTGCACGTAGGGAACTCTGGGACCTACGCAACCCCATACTTTGCTAGATGGTCAGTCCGACTTCCTGAGGACCGTCTGTCCTTTTCCTCCGATGGGCCCCGTCCCCAACTGCAGAGCAGCTCCAGAACATTCATGGCAGGCTCGCTGGGGGACTAGGAAGGAGGCCCCAGGTGTGGGGGGGGGCACCGTCCAGCGGGACCGGAGGAGCCACCCTGAGCTGGGCTGCCCCGGGCCAGCGGTGGCCCTGATGGGTGGCCCGGCCACACCAGTGCACACCGGTGCCCCCCCCCAACCCCGTCACCACCCCAGCCAGCCTTCCCTCCCCTCCCTTTTGCTTTCCTCATCCCTCAGTTTTATAAATTAAAAAAAAATGCTATCTTCACTTTGGATCTTCTTGTTCTTTGACCCCTGGGGTGCCTCATCCCTGTAAGAGCAAGGCCTTTGAGGTGCTGGACGGCGGACTTAGGGTCCGGGGGTGAGAACACTGGGTGAGGCCAGCACAGCACAGCGCCCGTTTACTCGGCATTTGCCAAACTCTTGCCGTGAGAGTCCTGACCGTGTACCCCCATTTCCCTGGTGGAACTTGTGCCGTTCTTGCCCTCACTTCTCTGGGTGGAGGCAGACGGAGGCTGGCCGCAGGGGCAGCTGGGCCGTCGGTGACCGTGCGGCCAGGGCTTGGGCCCTGGAGCGACCCCCGGCGCGGAAGCCCGGGGTGGAGGGACGTCAGAGAGGAGTGCCATCGCGCTCTGGTCACTCAAAGGGACGGCGAGAGCTTCAGAGTGTCACTCGACCGCTCACCAGCATTAACTGAGTACCTACTGTGTGCGGGGCAGTGAGAAAGGCCCACCGGCAGCCCTCCCTCCTGGGTAAACAGGGCATCGCAGAGCAAGCCGGGTGCTGGGTGTGGGGATGGGTGAGCCCAGCTGGGGCAGGGTGTGCAAGAGGGCGCGGGGGACTCCGCCATGTGTAAAGCAAACACCTGACCGAGCGTTTGCCGAGCGCCAGGCCCTGCGCCGGGGGTGGAGTGAGACCCGGGAGCGGGGAGGGGACATCCCAGGCAGCGGGACAGAGTACTGACCGAGGTGTCGGGGCACCGGGTCCCCCCGGGGCCGGGGATGGGGGTTGAGGATGGGGAGGCAGGTGGGGACCAACACCCCTTGTTCTCTGTGCTTTCCCTCACGATGCTTCACAGACACTATGTTTTTTACAAATTGAAGGTTTGTGGCAGCCCTACATTGTCAGATGATGGTTAGTGTTGTTTTTTAACAAGAAAATATTCTTTAATTTAAGCGTGTACATTGTTTTTGTAGACGTGATGCACACTTAATAGAGCACAGGGTAGAGTAAACATAACTTTTATAGGCCCTGGGAAACCAAAAACTGCGTGTGCCTCGCTCTATTGCGATATTTGCTTTATCGAGGTGGTCTGGAACCCAACCCGCAGTGCCTCCGAGGTTTGCACTTTACCCTGTAGCTGGAGGCTGCCCCAGACTTTTGGACTATGAAGACCCCCTTTTCAAAAACAGTTTAAAAACCCTGTGGGCCCTCCACTTGGTAGGAGTTTGGCTTCCAGCGTCTTCATAGTGAGAGATACACGGGAATTTGTGCTTCTCCGGAGGCACCCGTCTCTCCCTTCACTCCCAAAATGTTTTTGCAGGTCTGTGTCCCTCCCTCCCCTCTCGTTGCAGCCAGAGGGTCTTTCAAACCTGCAGATCTGGTGCTGGGGATCCAGCCTCCAGCCTCCGACAGCTTTCCTTGGTCCCCGGGGTGGAGTCCGAGCTCTGTACCCCAGCTCAGGGGGCCCTGTGGGATCTGAAATTCGCCTGCCTCCCCGGCCTCTCGTGCCCTTTCCCTGTCTCTGCTCCGATCACTCTGGCCTTTATTTACAGACTAACTGCTCCGCACAGGCGTGCACATGGCGTCCGAGCCCTACCGCCCTGTGTGCTTCCTGTTCTCACTGGCAGCCCCTGCTTCCCTGTGTGATGGTGCAGGGAGGCGCGGGTCCGGCCTGCTTTCCCGGATGCCCACGCCCACACTCACATGCATCCCTAAGCCGTCGGAGGAAGGGGGCAGGGGACGACGGCAGGTGGCATCCGTCCCTCAGGCTGTGTGGGGCTGTTCCCGCCTCCTGCCCCTGCCCCGAGGTGTGGGGAGAGTCGCCTCCGGCTGTGAAACTGGGCCTGGGCCAAGGCCCCACCTGGTGTGAACAGAGGTGAGGCAGATGTCAGCCTTGGCCTCCTGGACTCTGCTTGAGCTTCTAGGGAGCCTGGGTTCACTGGGGCAAGCGGGGGCGGGGAGGAGGAGGAGGAGGCAGAATCCCGAGGGCCTGACCTGCGCTGCACAGGGACCCCTACCCCGTGCCCATGTGGCCGCCGAGTCCTGAAGGTGACTCGGTCCTGGGCCAGAGGAAGGTGGTTTCCCAGGGCACCGTGCGCTCCTTCTCCCTGGCAAACTTCTCTTTCTGCACCGAAGGTCGAGGCAGACGGGGATGCTCTCAGAGGAGGCCTGTTTGGGGGGCCCAGGGGCCCAGGGTAAGACCTGAGCCCAGGCTCTGTTGCAAGAGGAGGCCAGTCCCTGGCCCTTAACAGGCCAGAGAGACCAGCTGGGCCCCTGGGCTGAATTTCTTAGCCCTGATCCTGCCTGAGAGATCCTGCTTTGGGGAGGTCCCACCTGTCTGCTGTCTCTCCCCAGACTGCGAGGAGGGGCCCTGGGGGCCTGGGAGTGTGGTCTGGGGAGGGGAGGGGCCCTGGGGGCCTGGGAGAAAGGGTAGACACACAGCAGCCTGAAAATCTGTTGTTCTAGAACCCGATAACTGCCTGGGCTGGGCCAAGATAAGAGGCAGCTGTTTGAAGTCCAGAGAGATAACGGCTTTAGAGAAAGTTGATAAGAGCAGTGAGATGCACTGGGTTAGGCTCACCAGTCTTGCCTGTTTCCCTCTTGCCAGTTTCCACGGCCAGCACTCCACCCTGGAGTCCAGCACGGCTGGAGCTCGGTGTCACTGGGCCCATCATTCCTGGTGTTGGCATCCCGGCCTACAGGGCTCTGCTCTTGCCCCGCAGGGCAGCTCTGGTGGCTGGCATCGCCTTTCCGACCTCGTTTCTTTGCTGCCCACTGGGCCTCCTTCCCAAATGCACTCACTCACACATTCATTCACTTAACACGTATTTCATGGGTGCCCGCTTTGTGCCGGCACAGTTCTGGGCCAGAGATACAGTGGGGAAGCCGCCAGGCAAGTCTCTGCTCTCACAGGGCTTATGCTCTGGGTGTCGGGGACAAAGTATAACCCAGTGATTACAGGGAGTGGTGGGTGCAGTGGGGGAAATGGTAGGAGGATGCAGTGGAGGGTAACAAGGGGAGATGACCAGGTGGCTGTAGATATGGTGGTCGGGGATGGCCTTTCTGCAGAGCCCTGGAGGAGAAGGAGTTGTGAAGGGCAAACTTTTCTGGAGCGGAGAGAGCGAGTGCAAAGGCCCTGGGGTAGGAGTGAGTGCGATCATCTGGGGGACAAACAAGCGGGGCGGGGGGCAAGAGGAGTAGACAGTGGTGGCAGGCAGAGGCCTCTGAACGCAGCCGGGTGGGCCCAGGCGAGGAGTCTGTGGTGATTATACGCAGACTGGGAAGCCGTGGGAAGTCGAATCAGAGGGAATCTGACTTACGCTGTGAAAACTCACTTTGGCTGCTGTGCAGAGATGGGGCGGGAGGGGCAGGCATGGGAGGCTCTGCTCTCACATCTGTTAACCTCGTGCGTGAGACGTGGCCTCTCTGGGCCTCTGTTTTCACAGGTCTAAAATGCAGCTTATTCAGCCTGCCTTTCGTGAGCCCCTGCTGTGCCCAGGTGCCGCTCTGGGTAGAGGTAGGTGAATGGGGCAGGCTTGGTCCTCCGCCCCCGTGGGGCTTATGTTCTAACAGGGGGAGGATGAGGCCGAAAACCAGCCAACCTGCAGGGAGGTCCCCGAGGCTGCGGGAATAAGAGTGGACACTTGGAAGAGGTGACCAGGTGCGGTCAGGAAAGACCCTGGAGGAGGTGACATCAGCCGGAGACCAGGTGCCACCGGAAGGGCCTCCAGCCGTGGGGTCTGGGGAGGGGAGGGGCTCGAGGCGTGACAGCCAAACCCGCTTCCCTGGGCTTCCGGGGTGCTCGACACTGACCAGGGTTTATGAGGGCGGCTAACTCGCAGGGGGCTGGGAAGGCTTGACTTCCTAAGCTGATTGGATGTGGGGACTTGGGGAAAAGGAAGGGTCCAGAAGGTGCCCAGGGCTCTGGCTCTCCGGGAAGTGGGAGCTCCTTACCCAAGCACTGCGTCCCAGCCCCTAACCACAGGCTGCCCTCGCCTGGGCCCTATCTCCTTCCGAGGAATTTTGAGATCCTCCCCTTCACAGGGCCTGCTCCCGCCCCTCCCTGCACTCCCCCTCGGCCCAGGCCTGGGCCTGTCCTCAGAGCCTGGGGGCCCTGCCCCGCAGCCCCTCCGCACCCTCCCACCCAGGCTCCCCAGCACGACCACCGTGTGCAGACCGGGGACTCTCAGAGGCCACTCCACCCGCTCCCCAGCGCCAGCCCTCACGTCTCTGGAGGTTTTGATGTAACCTCGGGGCGTTGCTCTGAACCCACGTGTTTACTCCCGTCCCAGTCTGTCACTCTTATCTATTCCATCTCTGCTGGATTGTGAGCTTCCTCAGGAGAGGGACTGGGTCTCCCAGACGTTCAAATTCACCTCGACCTTGCAAAAGGTCCTGAGCACAGGTGGCAGCTGCTGGCAGGGAGACAAGTCACAGAGACAGAGCAGGGACCCAGGTGTGTGGTCCACGAGCTGGAGACCTAACGTCCAGCCTCAGCTGCGCCGTGAACTTGCGGAGCGACCTCTCCTCTCTGAGCCTCAGTCTCCCCTCCTGTGCTCGGGGCTGGATCAGTGATTGTCATATTATTCTGAAATACCAGCGACATCTGTGGATCTCCCCGGAGTGATGCACAGACGCCCAACACTTCGCGTGTGACAGGAGGAGCAGGGTCACGGGCCCCTGCATCTGTCCGTCAGGCTTCTTCCCCTCCGATCATGCGGTTTTCCTGGCCCAGGGAGGCTCCAGCCTTGAAGGAAGGACTGGCTTTAATCCCCACGTGACCCAGGACTTGTTTTTGTTGGGTCCTTAAAAAAGTCACGTGGGCTCCGTTGATGGAGGTAGAGGCGGAATGTGTGGCCTGGATGTTGTGCGTCCTCAGCCTTGGCCTCGGCCTGGACGTGCCCCCGGGTGCCGGCTGGGCGGCTCCCATGTGGGGGGTGCAGGGGAATGTGGGGAGGAGCAGAGACAGGAGCGCCGGGGGTGGGGGGGCCGGGTTGTAGGCTGCCAGGCAGAGGACTGCAGAGCGGGGGGTGGAGGAGACTCAGCTGTGCTTCTGGGCAGGGAGTCAGCTGGTGCCAAAGCAAGTGAGGGGAAGAGGCCCCTGTGGGCCGAGGGCCGCCCCCCTCGACTGAGGATCTGGGGGCAGGGGCAGCCCTGGGCCAAGCCAGCCTCCACCTTTCTCACCAGCTAGTGCCTCTCTGCACGTTCACACCCAAGGCGCTGGCAGGGGCTGTAACCTGAGCGCCGGATGCCAGGAGGGGACCCACCCGGCCCCCCACCCGGCCCCCCACCCGGCCCCCCACCGGCTCCCCCGGCTCCCTGCCACTCCAAGGGTCATGCAGGCCCGGCCCAGGGAAGAAAGGGTGTCCTCGGCGGGGGCAGGTAAGGATTAAGGGCTCGTGACAGGCTGTCGGGGTGAGGACAGCGCCCCGGTCCCCGCCCCCACCGTGCTGCAGTGCCCTTTGATCCAGCCTCTGAAAGCTTGATTATGAGACACAGCCCATGTTTCCACAGAGGGGAGAACAATTGTTTGCAGCCCAGACAAAGGACTCTTTGTACAGCCCTGGGACCCGCTGCGGGAGAGGAAGGAGGCGCCCTGGGTGGGGAGGGGAGCTGGGCAGGGCAGCGCTGGGCGGGGCTCCCACCCGGCCTGCCCCTGGCGGGCAAAGGGCGTCTGTGCGCCCACTGCCCGCCCCAGGGGCACGCCCAGGCCCATGTGGGGTGGGAGGGGGCTCAGGGGCCCAGTCTCTGTCCCTGTGGGTGCTGGCCTTGGGGTGCTGAGCTGCCCCTCCATCGGGGGGAGGGCGGGCGCCCTGTGGCCAGGTTCCCACACCTGAGCGCGCAGGTACCAGGCTAGGGAGTGAGGGACTGTGGTGCAGAGTGCCGGGTTAGGAGCGCTTGGAGGACCCTGGACACAGGAAAGAGAAGGGGGCTGCTGGGGGTGTAATTCTTCAGCGGACTTCACCACCTGCTCTCAAGGCCTCCCCGGGGCCTGGGCGTGGACCACCTGCAGATTGTGCAAAACAAAACCAGGCTGTTGCTGAGCTTGGCCTCCCCTGTCCGGCTCTGCCCAGCCCCGCTGTGCCTGCACCCCCATGTTTGTTGGTTAAATCCAGCCCGTTCTCTCCCTGCCATCCCTCTGTCCGTGTGTGACCAGACCTGGGTGGGTCCTGGCCCTACCCCGGCCTCCCCGTCAGGGGCAGCTGTAGGGCGGGGGGCCGGGCTTGGGATCCTATTGGGACTGGAGGGACCAGAATGTGGCTCATTTCGGGGGGAAGATAAGTAGCCAGTGCCCAGTGCCCAGTGCCCACTCCCCGGACATCCCCAGCACGGCCTGCTGGTGACACAGAGTTCACTGCTCACCTGGACAGACGGCGAGACGACCACCTCAACGGGGTCGGGGGCGGCGGCCAGCGTGGAAGTTTGCTTTAAGGTTTAAGACAGGCCTTTCAGGGCCAGGGGCCTGGAGTAGAACTGGGTAAGGACTGGTGGGAACAGGCAGACAAGCTTTTCTGAAGCAAAGGACTCAAAGGCTTTGAGGGAGCACATGTTGGTGAGTCGCTGGGTCTTCTGGGAAGCTCTGCGAGTGAAGGAGCTAGTGAACGAGCAGGGCTTTGACCTGGCCTGGCAGCATCGCGCTGGCCAGACGGCGAGAGAGCAGAGCCCGTGCCGGTGTGACCCGATCACAGGCGTGGGGCAGGTGGTCTCTGTCTTAGGGGTAGGTTTAGGGCCTCAGCTCTCCAGGGTTTGGGGTGGGAAGTGGTCCTGCCCAGCGGTGGCCCGGCTACCCGAAGGCGGCAGAGGGCTGGGGGACAGGAACTCTAGGTGACCCAGGAGAGGCCGAGGCCGGGGCGTGTGGGCTGGAACCAGGCCCGCAGGTGCCAAACCAGTCCCTGCCCAGGGACACGGGCATGTTGACTTTGGCAGCCCCTCCCTGGGCCTCCTCCCACCCCAGAAGGGCCTGAAACTGACACTGGGCCTGTCGGGGGCTGGAGACGTTCCCAGCACAGTCCTGCAGGCGGCCGCCCTGGCAGAGCAAGCCGGCAGGCGGCGGCGGGGAGGGGCTGGTGCCGGGCCCAGCTGGTTGAGGCCCGGGCTGGGGGCAGCGGGACCGCGCGAGTGACCTCTTCTTGGTCCCAGAATGAAGACCCCCATGGACAAGGCAGGGGGAGAAGAGGCGCGCTTCGGAGGCATCAGCTGTCACCCTCTGGGGTGCTCGTGGCAGAGCTGGGGTCTAGGTGCTTGCTCACAATCCAGCACCACAGACCGTTTCACAGATGGAGAACCCGGGGCCTGGGGGGCTTCAGCAGCTCGGGCGAGCGGCTGGGATGGGACACAAAGTCAGACTCTAGGTCTTCAAAGGCCAGCTCTGCTGCGCCATTGGCCGCGTCCTCCTGGTCCCCAAGACCTCGGCCCCGCAGAACCAGGAGAGGAGCTGGGATCACTCCTGTCTTGGCGACCTGGGAGGGAGAGGGAGAAGAGTGAGGAAAGGGCAGCCTGTCCGCAGGGACGGGCAGGAGTCGAGACGGAGGGAAAGGATGGAAGTGGAGTGGGGGATGGGTGTGCGCGTGTAGGACGCGAACGATGTTCCAAATCAAAACTCTCCTTCATCTCGGTCGTCCTTTTTGGAAAGAGATGGGGACAGTGGGATGCGGACCCAAGAGAGCCAGCAAGGGACAGGGACAGGCAGAGCCACGCGCAGAGCTGGGGGTGCGACTTCGGGGAGAGGTCAGTGGGAAGACAGGGCAAGGGGACAGAGGAGCAGGGCGCTGCGGGCGGGTGGGATGGGGGCCAGATGGATCCGTTCTCCTCCGGGTCAGCGCCCCACAGCGTCCTCAGGCCCTCCAGCTGGTGGCCATGGCAACGGCTGGCCCAGGACTTTGTGTCCGGCCTCTGCTGCCCATGGGTGGTCCTCCGGCCAAGCCTTGGCCTCTCACAAGCTGAGAGATGCGGTGGGATGGACAGGGGGCTAGGGGTCAGAGACGCTGATGGGAGGAGCGGGTGGGGGGCCCTGGGGGGGCCCAGGCTCTGGGCAGCAGGATGTGAGGCTTGGCCGACCAGCGGGGGACTTTCTGTCTGGGGATGGGAAACCCTAGTTTCAGACAAAGAGGAAGCCTGGGTCCTACGAGACCCTGAGGGCCACTCTTCTCTCTGAGGCCGGTTGAGGGTGAGGGAGGGCGAGGGAGGCGAGGGGAGCACAGGAGGGCTGGGCCCTGAGCTTTCTCAGGGCCCGGGATTCCACCCCCGCACCACACCCTCTCTCATCTGAGCCTCAGTCTTCCCAAAGGGACTTAATTATAATAAGAAAAATAAGAGCAACTACTGTGTACTGAAAACCTACCTGGGCCAGAGGCTCGATTACATGCCATATTTTAACTTTATTTCTAAAGTTTGCAATGACCTGGCAAATTAGGTATTATTATTTTTTTTAAATATTTATTTATTTATTTATTTATTTGGCTGCATCAGATCTTAGATGCGGCACGTCGGCTCTTCGCGGCATGAGGGCTTCTCTCTAGTTGTGGCGCACAGGCTCCAGAGCACGCGGGCTTAGTTGCCCCGCGGCATGTGGGATCTTAGTTCCCGGACCAGGGATCGAACCCCGCGTCCCCTGCATTGGAAGGTGGATTCTTAACCACTGCACCACCAGGGATGTCCCAAATGAGGTATTCTTGTACCCACTTTTCAATTGAGGAAATTGAGTCCCAGAGAAGTTACATGACTTTCTCACTTGGCCTAGAATTCCTTTAAAGCCCACGGGTCCTGGCTGGGGCTGTTCCTTCCCCCAAGGCCCGTCCATCCTTTCCGGGAGGCCTCACACCGGCCACACTGGTCCTGCGGGTGGCCAGCCCCAGCTTCAGCTGCCCCGGCCTGTGTTCTCTCCCCGTGTCCCCATTCCCTGGCTGTTCTGAGCTTCTCCTCCAGACCACCGCTTCCCTCCTTCTAGGTCTTTCCATTTCAACAGCTGAAACTGTTGACCCCTGAACACTCTACTTGCTCAACCCGCCCCTCCCTGGGGCTTCTCCCAGGACCTGTGGCCGCCCTGAGGGCCCCGCTGACCGACCGTCCTGACCTCCAGGCACCATACCCCACCCTCAACTCAGTAAGTCCCCCCCACCCCACCCCCCCGCCCACGGGTCTCCCAGAGGCCCCTCCCCTCAGCTCTGCCATCTCTCCCCTCTTTGTCACTGTCTCCACCACCTGCTGGTTTCTTGGCCTCATTCTTTATGGATTTGGGGGCCTGCTCTGGGATCTCTCATCCTGCCATTATTTGGGTGATTTCATAGACCATGGAGAAACCCCATCCACCCAGTAACCTCCTTGTTCCTTGCCCTCGGCTCCAAAAGTCTCCGCTCCACTGTACGTCAGCTGCCCAGCTCCATAACCACATCCTGTATTTTGTCATCACTAGGAACTGCCCTGCCGCTTAAATCTTGTATTCAAATATCACGTGACTACCCCTCCCCCACATAGTTCTGAAACCTCCAGACTCTGCATCTACCTGCAACTTTCTGCTCCTGTCCTTCCAAATCCGACGCAGACCCTCGGCCTGTCACTCCAGCCCCTCCGAGCCCCTTGTCCTCAGCTAGCCTTTTGCTTAAGTCTTATGTGTTCTTAACTGCAGACAGTAGCATCCATTCTATTTTAAGCAAAAGGGGATTTTTGACGGATAAAGATGGCTCCCAGAGCTGTTGGGAGGGCCCAAAACAGAGTCTCAGCTCAGCTTCCAGGGAAGAACTGTCCAGAGCACATCGCCTATCAGGCCCCATGGAGAAGCTGTGTCAGCCGAGGGCTGCTGCCTGGGGGGCCCCGTCTCCCTCCACCAGCCAGCGTAGATCTGTGAGGAGCTTTCTCCATGTCAGGAGAGGGATTGGCCTTCAGTCTTTACTTCAGATGCTTTAGTATTGCTCTGCTTTCAAGAACACGCGTTATTTTTATCATTAAGACCGATTTTAAGCAGCTTTGCCCGTTGTAACCTCTTTCTGTATCCAATGCGACTTCTTCCACTCAGCACTTCTGCCCAGCACACCGCGATTGCCCGCTACCTGGTTTCCAGCCTCCAGCCACGTGCCCACTCCCCTGTCCCTCCGACCTACCTTCCATTCTGCAGCCCCTTGCGCCCCTGACCTCAGCACTCTTCCCTCAGGCCCTCTGCGGCTCCCCACTGCCCTCGGGACCGAGCCTGGCTCCTGAGTGCTGACCTCTCTGGCCTCCTCCTCCCACGCCCCCTGCCATCTAACTCCTGTGAGCTTGTTGATCCCCGCTCCTGTCTCTGGGCTTTTGTGACCATATGCCCTCTGCTGGGAAAGCTCATCTTTCCGTCTTTGCCTGATTAATTCCTATCCTACCCTATGAAGGTGTCACCTCAGATGGCACCTCTTCCAGGAAGCACTCCCTGACCACACCCCCTGGATTAGCTGCCCCTCCCAGTTGTTCCACAGAGCCCCGTGCCTCGCTGTTTTGTCATCGCTGGTCTCCCCAACCAGACTGCAAGCTCCCCAGTGTGAGGACTGTGTCTTGTCTGCTGCTTCAGGCCAACACCTAGTAGAGCCAGAGGACATTCAGTGCCCGTGAAACAACTAAATTAATGAATGTGGCCCGAGTCTACCTAGGAAGCACCATGTAAACGCGCAGCAGGCGCTTACCTTTGTGCCAGGTTTTTTTTTTTTTAAACAATTTTATTGAGGAATCATTGACATACAATACTCTGCACATATGTAAATTGTACGATTTGATAAGTTTTGACATTTGTATACACCCCCAAAACTAACAGCACAATCAAAATAGTGAACACGTCCATCCACCCCGAAAGTCTTCCACAAAGTGAGAGGCAGAACGATGGATTTTAATGTTCCAGGGCACAAAAAGTTCATTGACATGCTTTCCGATTCCTCGTTGCGGCAAACCTCTAAGAGACTCCGTTTGTTGAGTTTTGGTGTCGTGTCAGAAGCATCCACAGTGATATGAAAAGGCTGTTAAGATACCCCTTGCTTGTGAAGCCCCGTGTCCACATGAGGCTGGGTTTCATTCAGACACCCTTCAAACAGCCTATCACAACAGATCGAATGCTGACTCCAGCTGTAATCTATAAAGCCAGAGACTAAAGAGATTTGGAAAAAATGTAAAACAATGCCATTATTCTCACTAATTTTTTTGTTTGTTTGGGAAAATTTAGGTCTTTTAAAAACATGTTATTTCTGTAACATAGAGTGGGTTTATTACTGTCATTTAAAAATGGATATTTTAAAAAATTCCTTAGTTCTAATTTCTAATTGGATAAATAGCGATAGCTGTAACCACATAAACAAAAGCTCTTTGGAGTCTTCCATAATTTTTAGGGGTTATAAAGGGTCCTGAGACCAAAACGTTGGATAACAGCTGACATTCAGACCAGTACTTAGGAGAGCAGGCCCTTAGGCTGGGCTGCCTGTGTTTGAATCTGGGCTTTGCTCTTTAGAAGTTTGCAATAGAGGGACTTCGCTGGTGGTCCAGTGGTTAAGGCTCTGCACTCCCAGTGCAGGGGGCCCGGGTTCAATGCTGCAACTAAGATCCCGCATGCCGCAACTAAGACCCGGCACAGCGAAATAGACAAACAAGTGAATAAATAAATAAATAAGTAGGGACTTCCCTGGTGGTCCAGTGGTAAAGAATCTGCCTTCCAATGCAGAGGACAAGGGTTCCATCCCTGGTCAGGGAACTAAGATTCCCACGTGATGAGGAGCAACTAAACCCGTGAGCCACAACTACTGAGCTCACGTGCCTCAACGAGGGAGCCCACCTGCCACAAACTACAGAGCCCACACATCCTGGAGCCTGCGTGCCACAACTAGAGAAGAGGAAACCCGCACACCACAACTAGAGAGAAGCCCGAGCTCTGCAATGAAGATACTGTGTGCCGCAACGAAGATCCCATGTGCTGCAACTGAGACCCGATGCGGCCAAAAAGATAAGGGGGGGAGAAAAAGAGAAAAAGTTTGCAGTAGAATTTTGGGTAAGTTCGTAATCTCTCTGATCCCTACTGCCACAATATGAAAAATGGGGAGATTATAATGGTACCTACCACAGAAGGGTTTTGAGGACTAAATGCATTAACGCATAGAGAACATTTAGAACAGTGCCTGGCACGTAGAAAGTTATGAATGAGACCTAGAGATGTCTATGAATGTTAGACATCGAGGGGGATCAGAACACGCCACCCCAAAATGTGCCACTTTGGCATAAAGATTACTTTGAGCTGAAGGCAATCGAAAAAAAGCAGACACAGGAAAGCTCTCTGTCTGTCCCCTGCCTGAAATCAGGGCGTAAGTTCCCCTGTGAAGGTGCCCCCCTTGGTCCCAGGAAAGGAAGAACAATTTTAGTCGCTGGAGGTGGAGATGGTGTCAAGATGCGTCTGCACAAACTAGACGACACTCATCTTCCGTTAGAGCCCCGAGATTTACCTTCCCGCCATTTACCTCTTTCTTCTGTCTTCTCTCTTCCCCACAATGTGTTAAAATGGTGTACAAGCCCCCAAGCTAACTACTTCTTTGCATCTTCACTTCTTTTTTAAACTAAGGCAGCTACTTTACTTTGAACAAGAAAGAGGCATGAGCAACTGTGAGCATCTCCCTAATATGACAGCTTGTCCACCACAGCGCCCCCCAGCCAGCCTCCCCCGAGTTTTGGTAGAAAAGCGTCTTCTCTCTGGCCAGTCCTGTCGTCCACTGTCACACGTGCGCACAAGGCAGGGCTGGCCTCGCCTGGTATCTGCTTAAAGTCCAAGAATCGGGTCCAGGGACTTCCCTGGTGGTCCAGTGGTTAGGACTGTGCTTCCACTGCAGGGGTCTTGATCCCTGGCCGGGGAACTGAGATCCCACAAGCTGAGCAGTGCAGCCAAAAAAACCCCCAACAATAAGGACAAAAAATAAACAAACAAAGAAAAAAACCCAACAAGAAAGCAACAACAAATAAAAACAAAAAAACAAGAATCGGGTCCAGATGGGGCAGTGAAGCGGTTGTGTCTGGGGAAACAAAACTCACTCAGAGCTGAAGGCGTGAGCTGACACACGGCCACTGACCACTGATACCAAATCAGAGAAAACAAGTGGAATTGTGCAAATTTGCACAGGGGCTTCCATGTAAATACAAACCAGTTTTATAGCTCCTTTCATTAAAACGTATTCTGATCAAATAATCTTGCGAAGGAAAGCTCACCTAGCCTCAAGCCTACAACATAAAAGCAAGGAGAAAATGACATATTTCCTGCGGCTACCACGTTCGGGACCTTCACAAGGGGGACCGGGGTGTGCGAGGCCCCAGGGCACTGGCTCTGCTGTCTGTGCCAACACCCCATGTACTGCCCCTGGGCCTCAAACTGGTCAGATAGCTGGCTCTGCGCCATCCACACCGGTTCTCCCACAAACAGCCGCATAACCTTCACGTAGTTCTCATCCAGGGTGGAGCCGAAAAATCCCTGCAGGAACAGTGACCATGTCTCCTTTTCCAGGAAAATCTGGATCTACTTGTCCCCTCATCTCTCACATCAAAGTATCCACTGCCATCCAAGATGTAGTGAATCTCAACATCCAAGTGCCAATGCACCTCACAGAACATCTTAATCTTTTCTTCATAATTTGGTAGTTTATCTTTGTATATGGTTATTATGTCCACCCAAGAGTAGTTTCTATCTTTTCGGATCTTTTCTAGTTCTGGATCATCCTCATATTTGTCAGCACCCAGCTTCCGGGGGCCGGGCTCCGTGCTGTAGGGCTGCCTCGGGTGGTCGGCAACTAGTCCGTGTACAAGGCCTGCACCATGGCTGAGCCAGGGATGCCGAGATCACCCTGACCTGCACCCAGCTTGTACTTGTTTTGTTTGTTTGTTTGTTTGGTTGGTTGCACTGTGCGGCATGTGGGATCTTAGTTCCCCAACCAGGGATCAAACTCTCTCCCCCTGCAGTGGAATTGTGGAGTCTTAACCACTGGACCTCCAGGGAAGTCCCTTCACTTCTTTTCTATGAAGACCTTCATGCATGTAAAAATTAAAATATTGACATCAAATAAAATCTGTATGCCTTTTCTCCTGTTAATCTGTCTTTTCCTAGTTTAATTTGCAGATACCAGTCACAGAACCTAAGAGGGTAGAGGAAGTATTTCTCCCCCACCTACACTCTCACCATCAGCAGCAGTAGCAGCACGCCAAACAGCCCAGAGAAGCAGAAAATGCTGCCAAAAAGAGTCCTCGAGGTTTAAATCCTTTATTTTAAAGACCTCTCAGCGAGGCTTATCCTACCTGCTGTGGAATGAGAACTGCCCCAGTGACTGTAAAACAGAAGCACACGTTAGGTCTCTGTCTTCAAGGGGTTCATAACAGGACCAGCCACACGCAGGACGGAGGGAGCCAGTGGGACATGGACAAAGCTCCAGGACCATCCCTCACTTACCTACTTATGGCCCCTGCAGTGAAATGCTTTTATATGTGTTTTCTGACTTCATCCTCACAAGAACCCTGTGATAGCTGGCAGGGACGGGGTTACGATCCATATTTCCAGATGAAGAACCTGGGAATTAGCTCCTGGGACCGAACATCGGTGGTAAAGATGAGAAAGGGTCCTCAGGGGCCTGTATGGTGTTCCTTCTGAAACACTGGGGTGATGTGCATCACGCAGGAGATGGATGGTCTGAACACCGAGCTGAGAGCCGTCTGTCCTGACCGCAGGGCTGGGGCCTGCCAAACAAAGCCTGCTCCACTGCAGCTGCCTCTGGACCCCACCAGCCCTTATCTCCCCAACCCACCTCAGCAGGGACCTTCCTCACCCCTCTCCCTTCCCCATCCCCTTTAAAGCAATCACAGGAGATGCCTGTTCTGCACAGTAACATTTTAAGTGTGGCTCACGAGTGCAATCCCGTAACCACCCCACAACGAGTTAGGGCATCTCCTCAGTTTCCCTGGTGCTCTGTCTCCCTGACGTCAGCCAGGGTACCTGATCCCGGAAGCCCTGCCCAGGGTGTGACGTCACAGGGCTGGACCGGCTCTGCTGGGAGGACGGTCCAGCCTCTGTGCCCCAACGGCATGTCTCTCCCTCCCTGAACCTCTCTCCTCCTCAGGCCTGAGGTCGAGGGTCTGCTGTCCCCCGCTGCTGCTGCGTCTGGATTTGGGCGCTTCCCGGCCTCCCGCGACCCCCCAGCTGCCCTCGTCCCAGACCGAGGTCGTCACTGCCGCGCCGGTCTGCCTGCTTGGCTCCATCAGGGCCACTGTCGTTTCAGTTCCGTTCCCTGGGGGCTTAGCCCACCCTGTGAGGCTGAATGATGGTCCTGATACAGAGCGAGCTGCCGGCTGGATCCGCCTCGAGGTCCAGGGTGGATGGTTGCCATGATGACGCCTCCTCAGTCCCCCTCCCCCTCTCTCCCGCCTTACGAAAGCCCCTGGAACAGGAAAGGCCTCCCCATCCCAGTGAGGACTGTGGAGTAACACAGCCCCTGCCCCAGGGGGGTGCACGCAGCCTCGGGGGTGTGGGCAGCCCTGGGACACCCTGCAGGTTTGAGGTTCACGTTTGCTCGGGTTTGGGAGGAGGGTCTTCAGGTCTCTGCCCCTTGACCCTGGGCACCTGGGGCTGGGGGTTCACTCTCTCACTCACTCTGGGCCCCCCAGGGACTCTGGGATTTAGAGACCCTGGGAGTTTGATTGATGGAAATTTCCTCCACGTTCCTATTGAATTTCTACTGAACTCATCTTTGTACCTTTACTGCCTTTTGTTCTCGGCCCTCAGGGTCCCGGAGAGGAACCTTCCTCGCGGGGAGGCTCTGCCGCCCTCACAGCCAGCCGAGGTCTTTCTCCCCGACAGGTCTCTCTCTCACTGCCCACCCCCCATCCCCCGTGGCCCCCGCTGGTATGGAGCTCTCCATCAACACCCCACAGCACAGCTGGGAAGGGTAACACGAAATCCTTGGCTGGCGAGACAGGGCCTCCTGTCCAGGCCTCCCAGGCGTGGGGAGACTATAACATTTATTCTTCAAACGCAGACACTCTGGCGGGTGACCGGGGCACTACGAAGGACCAAGACGGGACAGCAGCACACAGCGCGGCTGTCCTGGGCTCCTGGGCTGTGCGGTCAGCCAGGGCCTCTCCCAGGCCCAGATCCCAGAGGGTCCTCTCCTCGTGCATTCGCAAAGGTTTCCTCTTCCCTCTGCAGGGAGCTTAGATGCAAAAGGTCCCTGGCTCAGGGAAGCCTGCAGTCAAATGTGGGAGGTGACGGGAGGTGGAGGCGATGGACGCTGGGATCAGAAAGGGGATAAGCCCCGCGACAAACAGCAAGAAGGAAGGAGCAGAGAGAGCGCCCGGGAGCCCGCAGGAGGCCCTCATCCCGCCCGGGGACGGGGACGGGCCGGCCGTCTGGGTGAGCCTCGGGCTCCGCGGGAAGGAGAGGTTGGGCTGAGCAGCAACGGCTCCGGTAAGAACAGCAGCCTGTGAAGAGGCGCGGAGAGGAGGTGCCTTGGTTTCGGGGTAACAGAAAGCTCTGTCCTCCTACTGCCACCCCGAGTGCCCTCTTCCGGAGGGCGCCCGGCTGTCAGAGTCGGTGGCTGAGTAAGCGGAAGGCAGGGACCCTACACTGTTCTGAGCTTTGGCTTATTAATGCTAGAGTCCCCTTCTGGGACGTTCCATCGTCCAAAAATTGAGCCCTTGTTGCCACATGCCAGGCCCTGGGCCGGAGTTACACACAAGTCATTCCACTTAATCTTCCCAGCAGCCCTGCGGGGGACCTGTTTACACAGGAGGCTCTGTGAGGCCAGACACCTGCCCAGGGCTCGGCTGAGGTGACAGGCTGAGATCTGCTAGAATGACCCGAAACTCTGAATTCTCTGGATTCCACTGCTCCTAACCACAATACCAGCACAGCCAGGGAAGGCCCGACTTTATGCTACTCATGACCTGGCCCGGGAGCTGACTCAGTCGCCCGTGGGAGCAGCACCGGGAGGTGAGGGGAGCAGGAGGTAGGCAGCAGAGAGGTGCCTACGAAGTTTCGGGGGGCGGAGCTAGGTCTTGGGCCGACGCAAACTCAGACCCGGATCCCTCCGCCCCGCTCTCCCCCCGGGTGGAAAGTTCCTCCCAGCAGAGCTGGTCCAGCCCAGCCCATGACGTCACACCACTGGGCGGGGCTTCTTGGGACGGGGGACACCCGGCTGACGTCAGCCCAGTGCCCAGAGCAGTCCTGGGGCTTGACCGCATCTCTGTGATGACTGCAATTGCAAGTCTCTTTCCCCAGCGGGCAGTGGGTCTGACCCGGGCAGGGCAGGGCAGGCCTGCTGGAGTTCTGTTCCCGGCTCTGGGATCTGAACCCACAGCTCAGAAGTCCTGGGACCACTACTATGCTGTGTGCCTATAGACAAGTCACTTGCCCTCTCTGGGCCATCTCTAGGGTGCAGCCGCCTAACTTGATGAAACAAAGAGGTTGTAGGAGAGATTTCTGAGGACCTTTCAGGAGTCCCAAAGGAGGGAGTGTGGGCCTGGACCCGCCAGTGTCCTGGTCCCCCACCCTCCCTCCCGCTCCCCTCCCTGGCGGCCGCAGAGCGAGAACGTGACTCATGCGCTCCCGGCACCCAGTTTCAGCTTTGGCCGCCCCAGCCCCGGGCCTTTCCTTTGCTGTTTACTCGCAGGAGCAGGTGGACCTGGGTCACCTCACCGCGGGCGGGAGAGACGTCGGGCTCCGAGCCCGGGGACACGGGCGCCATCTGACCCCATCCCTGCGGGTGGCCTGAGGCCGGCACGGGGGTCTGGCTCCCCAGCAAGGGGAGAGATGGGAGGGGCAAGTGGAGGGTGCCGGCCCGCCAAGGCCCCTCGGCAGGTCTCGCCCTCCACCCGCTACCGCCCCCGCCCGGTGCGGACTCCCCGGCTATCTGCTTGTAATATCTCCCCGTCTTCCGGCCTCTGTGGCCATCGTGGTTTCAGTTGTCACATGCGCAGGGACGCACACACACACACACACACACACACACACACACACACACACACCCCAGAGCTGCTTCTCAATGTTGAGCTGGGCAGGGCAGACCCACCCAGCCGCGCCAAGAAGGGAGGGCAGGGTGTGTGTGGTGGGGGCAGGGGGCCAGCAGCCCAAGTGCAGCTGGGGTGGAGGAGGGTCGGGAGAGGCGCTCGGGAAGCCTGGAAGCTGTGGTCGAGGGCTGTGAGTCTGGGGCCTGGCTCGGCCGCCACCTCTCCCTATGACCTCGGTCACGTCATTGCTCTCTTGTGCCTCATTCTCCCCGTCCGTTCAAGGCGGGGGCTCACTGGGTGAGCTGGGGGCCTTCACGACCCAGAGCCAATAGCTCCTGCGTCTCCGAAGGGGGACAGACACTGTCGGCTGTCGTGGAACAGGCAAGAGCTGGCCGTTCCCGTGTGGGCGGCCCGAGACAACCTCCGCCCCAGACCACAGCGCGGGCGGCAGAGCCGGGCAGGTGGAAAATTCCCCCTGGCCTTCTGCCCAGACGCTGTGCCCGCCTGGCGGGCGGGCGCCGGGCCTAGGGTACCAGCGGGCAGTCTGGCAGCCACAGGGAGCTGGCCAGGGCCTCCCCAGCTCAGTGCCCACCCCTGCCAGACACAGAAATTGTGTTCTGCTCAGGTAGGCAGACGGAGGGGAGGAGGAGTGATGGCGAGGCTCTCGGTGGTTTGCTGAAACCTTGGAGCTTCTCAGAAGTTGCAGGCCTGGGTCAAGGTGGTTGTTCCAGCCCCTCCCCGTCCCCAAGACGAGTGGCCCCAGGACCCTAACGGAGGCCTGGCGGCTGCAGCTGTTGAGCGGTCAGGCAGACAGAGGGCTTTGTCAGGTGTGGTGAGGCGGAGTCCCTGTGTCTGCTCCTGCTGGCCGCCGGCCTCCACCTGGTGACCTTGGGCAGTGCACGTCCCTGTCGAGGCCTTGCTTTGTCCATGTGGGACCGGGGACAGCCGTCAGGCCCGCCCTCCTGGAAGGGCCTGGGAGGTGAAAAGCTCTGTGGGTGCACGTGACGTGGGACTGGGAGGCAGGACGTGTCCCCTGGGCCGCAAGCCCAGGGGTCCCTTGTGTCTGAAAAGCCAGGGTGCGGGACCCTTGCACCTGCCTCTCTCCTCCTCTCTGCCAGAGCCTCAGAAGATTGCCAAGTTACCATGACAACACCTCCCTGCCCATCTCCCTGGAGGCCCTTCCCAGAGCCCGGAGCTGGTTTCTAGAATGTTTACCCACAAACATTTTTATGCTGCTGGTCAGTTCAGGTGGGTCTTTGGGAACTGAGGAAACCCCTTTGTGGCTTTGCCAGGTTTCAGTCAGCTGGCAAGCTGGCCCCTCGAATCGCTCCCACGCGGGGCCGTTGGACCCGGGTGGGCTGCAGTGTCAAGGCGCGGCGAGGTCGAGGTGAACCCACGCCCCGCCAGGAAGACTACCCAGAGGGCATGTCCCACTGACCCGGAGTCAGCAGCCTGTGAGCGCCACTGCCGACACGGGAAATATTGTCCGTCTGCGCCGGCAGAGAAGGCGGTAAAGATAAGGCAGGGCATGACCCCCGGCTCCATGACAGCCAGCAAGCCTGCTCCAGGAACCCAACCGCCGTGACTCACTGACAGCCAATCAGGAGGCTGGGCCAGATGCCTCTTCCAGCCAGACACACCTGTAACATGCCAGCCATCTGTTGGACCACACCCCTGCCCCAGCCGTTCCGGAGAGAAATATAAATCTCTTTTTACAGCTGCATGTGGCGAGCTCTGTGAGTCTGCCATGGAGGGCGACACACACTGCCCCGTACTGAGCACAGAGGCCCGCAGACGCATACACGCGCACCTGCACAAGTGAGATGGGTGCCCCCTCCTGCCTCTGCCAGGGCTGCCGCCATCTCCATTTCCCTCCACCCCCTGGTGGAGATGGGCAAAGGGAAAAGGTCCAGCAGGTTGCGGTGTCCAGTGCCAGCTTTCTATGGACCGTTAGGCCAACAGGGGTCCAGAATTTTCCCTCATCCTCTGAAAAAACAAAAAACAACCAACAAAAGCAAACAGGCAAAAAATCAACTCGGTGTGGTCCACGGAAGTTCCTCTGGGAATTCTGGGGTTGGAAGGGACTGAGAGTTCCCCTAGCAAAGCCACGTTTCACAGGTGAGGGCCGGGGGCCAGTGAGGGTCCTCCCCCCAGGGGAGGCAGGGGGACCGTGCTGTTGGCCAGGGTGTCTTGTCCAAGTTCCAGGAGCCTGGCCAGACTTTGGCCTCATGGGCCCACCCTGGAGGGCGTCCTGGGCAGTGGCGGTCAGACACCCCCAGAGGGAGACCTGGAGAAAGGCAACGCATCCTGGGACACGTCGAGGGCCAGGAGAATGGGATCTCCTGTCGGTTCCGCCGTCAGAGGACCAGGCTGAGCCCAAGGGCTGCTGCTGGTTCATACGAACGTGGCTGCATGCGGAGGGATGTCCATACAGGGAGACGGGCACAATCTAGGTCGGTTTCGGGGTAACCCTGGAGGGTTGAGGAAACGCACACTCACATTTTCAAGACCCCGGGTTTTGGGGTGCTTTTGTTGTGAGTCCTGAGCCCTGAGCACGGCCTTGGCTGAAGCCAGCGCAGCCCTGCGGTGCTGTGTAGGAAGTGACACTTAGCGTCAGGATGTCAGGGGCTGCGCTGGGACGGGGGTGGGGCCGGGGCCGGGTCAGTGGGCACCTGCCTCCCTGAGTCTGTACTCATGTCGGCGGCTTCAGCAGAGGACCTCCTCCCAGCTCCTAAGATTGAGGACGCAATCCAGTCCAGTCTGCAGACCCGCAGACTTTGTGCTGGTCTGGACAGTAGAGGGAAAAAAAAGCGAGTCCAGGGGGAATCAGGAGCGGGCCAGATTCGACCCCCGCAACCAGGGACGTCCAGAGGTGGGGGGTCTTGCCTGGGCCAGAAACCATTCTCTTCGTCCACAGGTTAAGTCTCACCCTAGGTCTGGGGCAGCTGGCTTGGCCCTGCTTGTTCCTGGGAACAGAGCCTGGGCTGCGATTCCGGGTGGGAAAGACCCGGCCGCGGTGAGGGCTCCGCGTTTGTCCTTCGCCTCCCTTGCATACAGGGAGGAAATCCACCCCGTCTTTCTCCCCTCCTTTGAAGCACTGCCCCCCTCTTCACCCCGATCTGGGCAATGACTGAGTAGGGCATGCAGTGACTTTTCACCCTAGGAGGGGCCCTCAGGTGCTGGGCTCCTGGCCGCGTGGCCCCAGGGCCCTCAGCACTCTGAGTCACAGCCCGTTTCCAGGCAGGCGGGACGGCAGGCCCAGGGACCTCCCAACACGGGGGCTCCAGGGGGACTGCGTGCACATAAGGGTCCGGGGCCACTTGAGGATGGCTCTTCTTGGGACCAGGGGATGAGGTGGGTGTGAAGGAGGAGGTGGACATTTATGAGGAGCCCACTGTGTGTCGGGAACGCCACTTAGCCCTGCAGTTTGATGTTCAGTACAACACTTTGAGGTAGGGTTTACAGCCAGGAAGGCTGAGGGCCAGAAGGTAAAGTGACTTGCCCCAGGCTACACAGCCTGAACCCTGCGTGCCTCCATCTCATGCTGTGTCTGGACCACCCACCGACCCCAGAGAGGGAGGAAGTCAGAGCAACTCTTGGGCTCAGAGGGTCCCCGGAGCAGAAGTCGAACCATCCTCCCTCAGCACCCCAGCCTGTGCCCTGATGCCAGCCGGGCAGGTGCCACCCGGGTAGGGCCGAGCCCTCCTCCTCGGCTCGGCTCCGTGTTCCTTTGTGCTGAGCCTGGCTGGCAGCTTGTGGCAGGACATCAGGGCAAGAAGGCCGAAAGGACACGGCCAGGGCACCTGGCAGTGAGTAATCGGCTTGTCTCAGCCCCGCCGCCTGAGGCTGTGTGAGTGGGAGGGGGGCGCCAGTGCCAGCACCTGGGGGCGAGGGGCGAGGGGCGAGGGGCCTGCGCTGTCTGGAGCTCACCTGTTTCCCAGACACTCACCCCCCAAGCAGAAGCTGCAGTGGCTTCCTGCAGGCCCCCCTGTCACAGTCACAGCCGGGCCTTGGCTCTCCCCGAAGATTTCATTCTGACCCTCCCCACCCACCCCAGGGCTCTGGAACCAGGTTCCAGACTCCAGAGAGCCCTCTAGCTGCCCGAGGATGGGAACCCTGTAGAGGCTTCTGTAGGGAAAGCTACAGAATGTGCAGGGACTCAGGTGCCCTCCTGCCCGGGATCACTTGGGGTGGGGCAGACGGGGAGGAACAGGGCGGGGGGTTGCCCTGCATGGGTTTCCCAGGCTCCTGCAGCCTCACCCCACCCTTGCCCTGCCCCTCAGTTCCTGGTCTTGCGATGCTGGGGGCCAGGCTCCCTCCTCCCGCTGGGTGACCCTCTGCTCCACCAGCTGTCGGGGTCTTTCTGGAATCAACCTTTCCTCCCCACCAGCCACCTTCCTGCTGGAACTTTGGCTCCACCTCCTTTCTGCCAAAGGAGCATCCCCTCCTCCACCCGGACTCTGCTCCAGGAGAAACCCCTTCCAAGGCTCGTCTCTAGGAAGCCTTCTTTGATTCCCCAAGACCGGCTGGTTGGCCCCAGCATTCCCGTTCTGGTCACCCTCACACACCTCCACCTGTTCTACTCCTTATGGATTTGAATTTATGTCTCCTGACCGCTTCCCCCACCTAGATCCTGGGTGTGTTCTGTCTCCTCCAGGGGACAAGTGAATTTTCCTGGAGTCACATTTCTAATAAAGGAGCAACTTCCATGTTCGAGCCGTCTAAAACTGGACGGGGCTGCCTGGGATGGAGTGACCTCTTCAAAGATGGCTGGTTGTGCGTTAGGAACAGGTGCTTTTGAGTCTGGCACATAATAGGCATCAGTAATCATCTGTTAAATAAAGGCCAGCACGACTCAGTCGCCTCCAACAGTGTGTAAGTATCTTATAAAAATTTGGGATTTTGCTCTGATGGGGCCAGCCAGCTGGGTCCCAAAGTTATGCTGTTATGGGAGGGTCCTTACCGGGAGACGCTAACCTGGAGGGCCGTCTTTAGGTAAGAGGACCTGACTTCACCACGGGAAGAGAGCATCGTCTATGGTGAGCTCAGGGTGCTGAGTGCTGGCCGGAGCTCAGCGGAGGTGCCCTGGGGTCTGGAGAGCGGGATGACACGTTGCAGGCCAGATTATCGGTTCCTCATAACAGGCTGTGCTTATCTCACCGTGGCATCCTGAGCCCTTCCCTGTGTTTGAGCATCCCAGCCTTGCCTTGGCTGGGCTGTGGGAGATAGTGGGGAGGTGGTGGGACCTGATTGGCACCTGACAGTCTCGGGGAGCCAGCACCATGCTGGGGAGAGGAATAGCGAGTCCCAGGGAAGGAGCGTCTTGGGGTGGTGGGAAGTCTTCCCACTGACCATCTGGGCCGCTGTAAGTCTTCCTTCTGTCGAGGAGGCCAGGGGTTTCCTCGCCCCAACTCCTTCACTGAGGGGAGGTTGGGATCCCCAAGCAGGGAGGACTTGGTGGGTAGTTCTGTGCCTCTGCTGACTGTGTTGTGTGTTCTTTTTTCCTTACACACACGTTCCAAGCAGCTCCTGGCTGCCAGGCGCTGAGGAAGCAGATGGGGAGACAGGCCCTGCTCGTCGGAGTTGGGTGGGTCTGAGGTCCAGGAGCTCCCCAGGGTCAGCATTCCCTGTGTCTGCTCCCTCCTACAAGCTCAGCCTCCATTCCACCCTGTCTGTTCCACGCAGCGGGCGTTCCTGACGCACTGCATCGAAATCCTCCGGAGGGTTTGCTGAAGCGTGGGGTGCCGGTCCCGCCCGAGTGTCTGCTTGAGCCAGCGTGTCAATCAGCTCCCCAGGGCTGGCGATCCAGGGACCACACTTTGAGAAGCACTGACGCTCATGACAGTGGAAACCTCGCCTTCACAGTGCCCGCATTCTACTGCGACAGCATCCTTGGGAGGCCTCAGGTGCCGGTGATACTCCCGACCTTTTACCCAAGAGAAAACTGAAGGGCAGAGAGATTCCAGGATGGCACGACACCCTCTCCTTTTCCCGTGTCCTTCCTCACAATTTACAGTTATGCTATTTGGGGGTTAGTTTTTTCAGTGGCTGCCTCCTTCCTTGAATGTGACTCTCGGGGGGCAGAGGTCATGCCCATGCTGTTCACTGTTTCCCGAGTGTCTGCGACAATGCCTGGCACACGGTAGGTGCTCAGCGGGCATTTGGACGAGGAATGATGACTGATGGCTGGCTCGTCCCAGAGTTGGGAGCGGGTCCTGACCCTCTGACCTTTATTTTATTTTATTTTAAATGGTCATTGTTTTTTTTTTTTTTTAGAAATTTATTTATTTATTTATTTATGGCTGCGTTGGGTCTTTGTTGCTGCGTCTTTGTTGCTGCGCACTGGCTTTCTTTAGTTGCGGTGAGCGGGGGCTACTCTTCGCTGTGGTGCACGGGCTTCTCACTGAGGTGGATTCTCTTGTTACGGAGCTTGGGCTCTAGGCATGTGGGCTTCAGTAGCTGTGGCTCGCGGGCTCTAGAGCGCAGGCTCAGTAGTTGTGGCGCACGGGCTTAGCTGCTCTGCGGCATGTGGGATCTTCCGGACCAGGGCTCGAACCCGTGTCCCCTGCACTGGCAGACAGATTCTTAACCACTGCCCCACCAGGGAAGCCCCCCTCTGACCTTTAGAAGCACACCTAACCATGGCCCTTCACCTGTCCCCCAGTGCCCCTGGGCCCCAGGAGCCCGGAGCCCAGAGGGCTGGCACAGTGGGGTCCCGAGGACACCCCGCCCAGGTCTGGTGCCAGCTGGCAGGGAAGGGGTGGGGTGGGGGAGGGCTTGTCTCAAATTTGCCCCCCTCCACTTCTTCGGCTGCCTCCTCCCCCTCTGTCCTTCAGTTTCCAAATCTGTGAAGTGCAGATAATAACAGCATCTGCCTCGTGAGGCTGTGGTAGTAAGTGAGTTACCATGGCAACAGCGCATCCTCATCTAGTGCTTCCTGTGTACCAGATGCCGTTCTAGCGATGGACATAGACGAGCCCGTTTAGTCTGTTACTGTTCCCTCGTTACAGCTGAGGCCCAGGTTCAGTACTCGACCAAAGTCACACAGCTCGTAAGTGGCAGAACCATAGAAGAAGTCATATCTGGACTGTGTGGTTCCGTTCGCTGGACAATGCCGGCTAGTGGAACTTGCTCAAGAAAATGTCAACTCTGAACTGTCTTCTCGGGCGGCACCTCCCCGGCAGCCCCAAGGCCCTCACCCCCCTCCACGCTGCACGCCAGGGGACAGCCCCAGCCCCGCTCCCCCCCCGCCTCCCGCCCCAGGACCTTCCCGGCGGCCAGCTCGCTGGGGAATTCCCAGGGAGGAGGATGGGGAATTCCGGGGAAGGAGGAGAGACGGTCCTAAGGGCTGGGAAATCTTCGCCTTCTGCATGGCCTGCCTCTGAGTTCAGGACAGGAGTCTCGGCTGGGGAGGCCGACCCGTGAGGGGGCCGAGTTGGGCACCCCAGGAGGGTGGGGTGGAATGGCAGGTGCATCTCCACAGCCCCCGGGGTCGGCCCGGGGAACCCACCCGGTGTAGGACAGCCGCAGGGTCTGTGGGCAGGGCTCGGAGCGCAGGCAGCCCTGAACTTCCATCTCTGAATATCTGGTTCCACCTAGTGGCCTCTGACATCCTCATGCCCCAAAGAGCCAAGGGAGCCCAGGACTGGCAGATGGGGTGCCCTTGCAGCGGCCATGGTTTATGGAGCTCCTGCGCCGAGGTGCAGTCAGTAGGGAATATTCAGAGCAGAGGGCTGACGGACTGGGGTCGGTGCTGTGTTGGTGTGTGCCTGGCCCTGGCGCTCGACTTCTCTGGTTGCAGTTTCCACATCTGAAAAATGCGAGAGTTGGTGTAGAGCCTCTTCAGGATCCCTTTGGAACTTCTGTCAGGCTACGCAAAGGAGTGGCTAAGAATTTCAGCTTTGCAGTTGGGCAAACCTGCAATTTGGATCCCAGCTGTGTGTCCTTGGGAAAGTTACTTTACCTCTCTGAGCTGGGGTAAGAATGTAAAGGTGAAGTATGATGATTCTAGCAAGCGGTTACTGTGGCCTGGCACTGGTGAGGGCTCACTACATGGATGGTGATGGCTCTGTTTGCCCGAACCACCACGAGGCAGGTGGTGGGTTCCAAGGACAGCAGCTAAGTGCTGGGAGCCGCAGGTGGGAAGGCGCTGACTTGCTGCGGGGTGGGCTGGGGGGCAGCCCTCCAGGATTCGGGAAGCACATTCCGAGGGTGGACCCCCAGGATGCTCAGGCCGAGGGCGGGGCACTCCGTGCGTCTCCTGCAGTCCTTCCTCGGCCCTTTCCTGAGGCCGGGGAGGTGGAGGTAGGAGGCCTGGCCTCCCTCCGCCATGGAGGCTGGGGTGGTGACAACGAAGGGGCCAGTTTTGTCCTTGTCTGATCTGACTTCTTGATGGACCTCTCATCTTCGCTGTGACACTCTGAAGCCTAGACAAGCCCGGCCCTGCAGCCCACATGTCCCTGTCCCAACACAAAGAATAAACGAGAAGAAGGCAGAAAGGTAAGATCTTCCAAAAGCCCAAGATGCTTCCCTTATCTTGTCTGAGGGTGCGTGAGGTTTTTTCTTCCTCTTCCTCCTCCTCCCCCTTTCCCTGGACCCCTGTTTTCACACAGCACGTTGGGCCTCCGGGTAGGACAGAGCTTTCTGGTCAGAAGGTCTTCTAGGAAAGTCAGTTCTGGGTTGGTCCCACTCCGGGAGCCCTGGCTGGTGTCTGCTGACTGACTATGTGAGTTACCTTTGACTCTGGCCACCCAGATGGCCCGCCTTCCCTCTCTGGCCTCGAGAGAGCGGGAACCCAGCCACTTCCTCTCCTCACTTTCTCTTCGTCTTCTCATGAGTGTGGGAGCTCCTGGGGCCTCACCCTGCGCCCTCCCCGCTAAGTGTCTGCACACCCCTGGGCAGCCGCAGCCCCACCTCAACCCCCGTATCTCTGCATCCTGCTGCAGCCTTTCTCTTAGGCTGCAGGTGACTCTTTCCTGCATCTCTACCCAGACCACTCACCTGCACAAGCAGAGGTTTTCGCCCAACCTCCCACCAGACTCCTCACCTTTCCTGCCCAGGTGAGTGTCTCATTGTCCACCGCAGGCCTGGGCTCAGCTTTGACCTGTCCCTCCCACGCACAGCCTTCGGCTTTCCTGGGCTCCGTTTCTCACCATCTTCTAGACAGCTGCCCCTGCCCCAGGCTGCGTGACCCCAGCCGCCGTCAGGGACCCTCCCCAGGGACGTGCTCAAGCCACGTCCTCTGCTCAGCAAGCCGCAGCCCCCCAGCTCCTCCAAGGTAAGGCGTACACCCCGGGCCTGGCGTACAAGGCCCTTCCCTGTCCTTCCTCTTCTCGCCTCCCAGGCTCCTCGCCCGCACGCCCCTCCCTGCTCCCTTGCTGCCCGCCTTGCTGTCCTCGCTGCACCCTGCTGTCACACCCCCGTGGCTTTGCAAGTGTTGCTTCTTCTGCCTGAGCACGCTTCCTTCCCTGTTGTCTGTCTGGGGAGCTTGAAGCCGCTCTTCAAGGTCCATTTAAAAGTCGCCCCCTCTGGGAGGCCCTCCAGATGCCTCCAGCCTCGTTCGGGCTTCCTCGGCGCTGGTCCCTTGCCTTTCATAGCATCCATCCCTGAGCTATAATTATTTATTTACATATTTATTCCCCCCTGCCCTGCACTGAAGGCTCCTTGATGGCAGAGGTCTTTTACATTTTTGTACTGAGTGTCTAGAACCCAGCAGGTGCTCAGGAAGGACCTGTTACTGCAAATGTCCATCCACCTTGTGTCCGGATCAGAATGCGGTGCTTTAAGTTTTGGGCGGCTGCTCCTTCCAGGGGAACTTTGTGTGGTTCGCAGGAAGCAGGTGGACCCGTGCCCACTGAGAACAGCGATGGTCAGAAGGTCTGGAGTCAGGCCCAGGCCCCGGGCCAGCTGGGCCAGGTTTAGCTCTGAGTGACTGGCCACCTCTCTAACCCGAGACACGGGAATGAGGGCGCTCGCCCCGCAGGGCCGTGGTGAGGGTTCATCCAGAAGCCGGCTGAGCGCGGGATCTCATCAGGTTCAGTAAACGACAACGAGGGTGATTATCCGGTCTGCTGAGGAGGGGCCGGTGCCCTGCCTCCACCCCACCCCGCCCCCGCCCCGCGCCCCCAGGACCCCAGCGTCTGAGGCCGGGGGCGCCCGGCCTCTGGGGGCCCCACAGGTCTGAGCGCCGCTGCCCGGGGGCCCGGGGAGGCGTGTCCTGCGGATGGCACAGAGCGCCCTGTGTCCAGCAGAGGGCCCAGCCCTGCCCTGCCTGGTGGCTGAGGGGTGGGGATGGAGGGGGGTGCTGGAGCCGGCTGGCAATGCCAGACGCCCGATGGGGGCGGGCCCACCGGCCAGCTGCCCGTCGAGTCGGCCCTGCACTCGGTCCGGCCTCGCCTCCGCTCGTGGGCAGCTACTGCCACTCATCCGGCCATGCGGTGGCCGTGGCCTCTGGCCATCTCTCTCGCCGTGGCGTTAGCGGCGGGTCCCGGCAGGGTCCCCGGGGGCGTCCCCCTGCGCCGGGGTGGTCGACAGGCCGCGACCCAGGAGCAGCCGAGCCGGTCCAGGCGTGGCACCGAGGAGGAGGAGGAGGCCAAGGGGGTGCAGCAGTACGCGCCCGAGGAGTGGGCTGAGTACCCCCGGCCCATCCGCCCCACCGGGCCGCAGCCCACCGAGCCCCAGGTGGCCGCCAGCGCCCACCCGGACTGGGCTGTGGTCCCTGGGGGCAGCGGGCAGGAGCCTCGGGGCAACACGACGGGGACGCCGGGCCGGCGGCTGCAGATCCAGAACCCCCTGTACCCGGTGACGGAGAGCTCCTACGGGGCCTACACCGTGCTGCTCCTGGCCCTGGTGCTCTTTGCCGTGGGCATCGTGGGCAACCTGGCGGTCATGTGCATCGTGTGGCACAGCTACTACCTGAAGAGCGCCTGGAACTCCATCCTCGCCAGCCTGGCCCTCTGGGACTTTCTGGTCCTCTTCTTCTGCCTCCCTGTCATCATCTTCCACGAGATCACCAAGCAGAGGCTGCTGGGTGACGTGTCTTGCCGGGCTGTGCCCTTCGTGGAGGTGAGTGTGTGTCCCGCTAGAGCCCACGGGGTTGGGTGGGTGGGGGGGCGCTGCCAGATGTGGTCTGCGAGGGTGCGCGAGGCCCCGCAGGCCTGGGGCTCTGTCTCGCTGCTTCTCCCCCAAGACAAATGCAGGATTGGCTCCTGGGAGCTCTCAGGTACCCGAGCGAGCAGGCGGGTGTCAGGGCCCTGGGGTCAAGTCTGTATCCACTCCCGGGGGTGCAAACACGGAAGGAAGGAAAGACCCTCCCTCACTGCGACCCTCGTCGCCGCCATCACCATCAGCCGCCTCCTCCATCCTCTGGAAGGAGACACCTGGTTCTGGGGCTGGAGCTAAAGCTGGGGCTCTAGTGTCAGCTTCTGTCCCTGGCATGTTGGGGTGTCCCTGGGCAGGTCACAGCTCCTCTCCCATTTCACTGTCTCCTGACCAGAGGGTAGACCAGTTGGCCCTCCAGCTGTAGCTCCAAGGTGACCACTGGTCCCACCCCTGGGAACTTCCATGCTGGGCTGAGCACGTGGATGTTGATAGATGTGTAGATCACACGGATACAGCTTAATCAAAACAGTGCAAAAATATACCAATATGTGTGCATTTACGTGGGACACAGCAAGGCCAACATGTCTGCCTAGGAACAGGAAATCAGGCTGCAGCCTTTTGCATGTTGCTTACGTTGTGGGAGGAGGAATAATGAGCGCTGGGGTGACAGTGGCCTCCCTCCCCCCAAAGGCTGCTTTCCTCCCGAGAGAATGGGAGATGCTGAGTGAGCGGGCAGCCGGCCTGGGTGGGGAAGGAATCAGGATCAGCGTCTGGACACCGTCCTATTCCCAGCTCTGCCCCCGTCCCGTGACCTAGCGATGGTTTCATATCCGGACGGACTCTCTGAGGCTCAGCGGGTGGCACAGCCCCTTCCTGTCCTTCCCAACCCAGGGAGACCACCTAACGGTGGCCCAAAGTTGCTCAGACCTGAAAGAGGCCCTCCGGCCGGGGACAGCCCTTGCATCTTAGTGACCTGGCGCTCAGAGCCCAGGAGAGCTGTGGGAGGTCAGACCCAGGGCCTTGGAACGGGGCAGACTGGGTCAGAGCCCGGGCTCTGCTGAGTGGCCGTGGTTAGCCACTTAACCTGCCCAAACCTCTTGCTTCCCCCTCTGTGAGTCGGGGCTGACCGCCATCACCATAGCTGAGTGAGTCCCTGAAGGCTCATGTGTGACGTCTACAAAGGGCTTCGAACTGAAATAATTCAGTACGTGGTGGATTTTACTGAGAAAGGTCTAAGACGCCTGTGAGCGCTTGTCTGCATGGAGCTGGTGGCCGAGGAGAGCCCGGCCCTGCCCCCTGCCCGACTGTGGGTCCCAACACACCCGATACGCAGGCCGCGGCCTAACCCCCTCCACGGCCTGGAGGACAGAGGTGACCCCTGAGCCCTCCCTGGAGGCTGGGGTGACGGGTGAGAGTGGACGGACAAATGCACCGCCCAGCACCCTTTTGTAGGGAGGCCCCAGGAGACCCCAGGAGGGAGCAGGAGGCAGCTGAATACAGCTTGGGGCCATTTTTGAGGTGTAGGAAAGGAGGGGGCGTGTTGTTTTGCCTGAGCCCTGGCCTGAGGCCTGCCTGGAGAGGGGGTGGGAGCCAGCTGGAGAGGGGAGTGCTTGGACGGAGGGGGAACTGAGCACAGCCCTGAGTGTGCCCAGACATCATCTGAGCTGGGAGTAACCCCCAGCCCCATCACTTCTCTCTGGCACTTTCTTCCCTGCTGCTCTGGCTTCCTCTCTGCTCACAGGGTGGTTTTCCTGTGTGCTCTGTGAGCTGCCTGCGGGGAGGTGGGCACAGGCCTGCCTGGAGGGGCTGCTTCCCCACTCGGGCTGGCCCTGGGCCTCTCCGGGCAGGGCGAGGATGGCGGGAGAGTGTGTGCCCTGCACCCCCCAAGGCCACTCCCCCAATGGACGTCGTGGTGGGTGAGGCCATCCAAGGACCCGCAGGCCCAGGAGCCCTACGTCTCTGTCCATGTTTGTCCTCAGAGATGATTTCCCAAAGTCTCAGGAGCACAAGGGGCTGTAGGGCCCAGGTCGCTCATCCCTGGGCCCAGAGGCAAGGCAGCGGGCGGCGGGAGTCGGGCGGCCTGCAGGGGAACCTTAGCTCTGCTGTCCACCAAGGCCCTGGTCCCGCCTGAGCCCGGTTTGTCCCGTCAGATGCTGGCCGTGAGATCTGAAATGCCCCTGAATGGCGGTGCCACCACTGTCCTTCGCACACCTGCCGTGCACTTCCAGTCTGAGCCAGCCCCTCGGTTGCCTGGGGCTGACCCCCGCCTCTCCCCCACCCCCCACGCCCCCCTGCAGGTCTCCGCTCTAGGCGTCACCACCTTCAGCCTCTGCGCCCTGGGCATTGACCGCTTCCACGTGGCCACCAGCACCTTGCCCAAGGCCAGGCCCATCGAGCCGTGCCCGTCCATCCTGGCCAAGCTGGCGGTCATCTGGGTGGGCTCCATGATGCTGGCTGTGCCCGAGCTCCTGCTCTGGCAGCTGGTGCAGGAGCCTGGCCCCGCTGCGGGCCCTGTGGATGCGTGCGTCATGAAGCCCTCGGCCCGCCTGCCTGAGTCCCTCTACTCGCTGGTCTTGACCTACCAGAACGCCCGAATGTGGTGGTCTTTCGGCTGCTACTTCTGCCTGCCCATCCTCTTCACGGTCACCTGCCAGCTGGTGACGTGGCGGGTGTGGGGCCCGCCCGGCAGAAAGCCGGAGTGCCGGCCGGGCCAGCAGGAGCAGCGCGAGGGCCAGCTCAGCAGCACCGTGGTGGGCCTGACCGCCGTCTACGCCCTCTGCACCCTCCCCGAGAACGTGTGCAACGTCGTGGCCGCCTACCTCTCGGCCACGCTCACCCGCCAGACCCTGGACCTCCTGGGCCTGGTCGGCCAGTTCTCCACCTTCCTCAAGGCGGCCGTCACGCCCGTGCTCCTCCTGTGCGTGTGCCGGCCGCTGGGCCGCGCCTTCCTGGACTGCTGCTGCTGCTGTTGCCGCGAGGGCTGCGGCGGGGCGGCGGCCACCAACGGCCCTGATGCCAAGCTCCAGACGGGGCTGTCCGCCTCTGTCTACTTCCACAAGCCCCGGGAGGCGCCACCGCTCCTGGCCCTGGGCACGCCCTGCTGAGGCTGGCCGGCCGTGGCAGGGGGAGCTCTGTCCAGAGATGGACTTGGTTCCCCTGGCTGGGGTCTGGGTATGTCGGAGCCCCCTGGCCGAGCCCCTTCTCGGGGGCCGGCCCGCCCGTCCTCTTGCTGGGGGGCGGTGATCCTCCAGGTCCTCAGAGCTGCCCAGAAACTCTCCATCCCGCCGGCTGGGAGCCAGAACCTCACCTGGTCCCAGCCTCACTCTCCCCTCTCCATCTGGAGCCCGACTACACTATACTTTGCCCCTCTCGGCATCGCCCATCCTGGACGGGGGCCTTGGGGGCCAGCAACCGGGCTCTTCTCTGCACAGGATGGGCCCAGCCCTGGAAGCCTCCTCCAGGTGCCGTCTCTTCTCCAGGAGCATTTCTCTCTCTGTCCTCCTCCTTCTCTGACGTACCCTGGTTGCCCTGTCCACCCCCCCAATCCCGGTCAGGTGCTCCCCCGTAGAAGACCCTTCTTGGAAAACAATAAACTAGGTAGAACTACCCCTGTGCCCACGGGCCTTTCTTGTGCCACATCCTGGCAGTGCCCAGATGCACCTGGGCTTTGCCCTCCTGGCTACCTTTGGCCCTTCCTGGCCTGTGGCTGGTGTCCTGTCCAGCCTGGGGCCCTGTGGCTTTGAGGGCAGAGTGGACGGAAGGGCTTGGGAGCTGGGGCACTGTGTCCTCAGGCTGGCCTGAGCCCAGCTGTCCCTGGGAAGTAGAAGGCTGCAAGCTTATCTCCCCTGGAGCCCCCGCCGCTCTTCCTCCCTCTCCACAAAGCCCCCATTCGAGGGCAACCAGCAGCCTGGGGGGCTTCCAGCCTCTCCGACTCTGAGAGCTGCTCTTGTTTGGCTTCTTAGAACAGACTGTTTAGCCTACAGACGGCCCAGCTGCCTGCCCCCGCCCGCCCCTACCCCGCCCCCTTCCCGGCAGCCAGAGTTCCATCGACAGCCCCACAGAGCCTTCTTTCCTCTCTCTGGTCCCCCCCAGCCCAGGGGGCCCTTCCAGAGGCCCCTTAGCCCCGTCCGGGCCCAGCGAAGTTGGCATGAGGTCAACCAAAGGGACACCTCGGCCTAGGCCACAGACCACTCTCTGTCCTGCAAGCCCACCCTTCCCATCTGAAGCGCAGCTCAGGGTCCCGCGGAGTTCCTGCTGCCAGCTCTGCCTGGATCACCTGAGCAGGGCCGGGGAGGGTCCCCAGGGCAGGGCCAGGGAGGCACAGGCATTGCCTGGTGCCCTGGGCTCCGTTCTCCTCTGGCCACCCCACCCATACCCACTGGCTTCAGCCCCGGACCCAAGCCTCCTTCCCCCACTCCTGCGGATCTTAATGGCCTTGTTCTCTCTCCCTGGCACCCACCCCCAGGACGGGTGATGCCAAGAGAGAGGGAGGCCGTTGCTAGGCGATGGCGCTGCTGGGCGCACACTCTTTGTGCTGGAGAGACACCCACCCGTTTCTCGGCCGACCGCTGCCACAGTGACCAAAGCCCCCAGCTCTGTCTGCAGCAACTTAAGACGGTGGGGGGAGCAGGCTGGAGAGGAGACCAAGGGCAGGCTTGCAGTGCTGAGGTGACCAGGGCCCTTCCCTCCTCATCCCTCCCCCTGACTTCCTCTCTCCCCCCACCCCAACCCCAGTCCCAGATGCACCAGCAGCCTCCTATGGGATGGAGGAGGGGGGCCAGGGTGAAGGCAGGACGCGCAGGCTGAGGATGGGAGGCTGGGGGCGGGGAGGGGGCACCGCCGCATCCTGTTTGGGGGCTCTGCCACAAAGCGGCCCCTGCCCCTCCCTGCGGCTCCGAGGCCCTGCCACCACCGCTGCCCTGGGCCCCGCCAACGTGAGTGGCTTGCAGGATTAGTCAGCAGGCCAGCGGGCCTTGGGAAAGAGCCACTGTCTCTCCGGCTAGGCCAGCTGGGGGGACAATGCAGCATTTGTTGCTTAGGGGTCCTGGGCTTGGGGTGTGGGGGCAGGCTGGCAGTGGTGGGCAGTGGACTTGAGTTGGGTCTTTAGGGGACCAACCCTGAGCCCTGATGTCAGCCAGGTGGGAGGCGGGCCAACCCACTGAGCCCCCCTGACCCCGTCAGCATGTGCACCTTGCACTGAGAATTGCCTCCCTTGGGCCGGACTGGACGCAGTTACTGGACCCCATCAGTTAAACAGGAATAACGCCCCCTCACAGAGGCCTGGAGTCATTGCATGAGACAAGATACATAAAGCTCCCGGCACGATGCCTGATGCCCGGCACCTTCCTTCCCTCCCTCCCTTTGGGGGTTCAGTCCTCCAGAACTGCAGAGCAGGCTTGGCCAGGCAGCGCAAAGGGCCCCCCCAGGATGGTGTACATACACACACAGTCTGTCCTACGAAGCACCTGCTGTGTGTGCTGCGTGCAGGCACTGGGGCAGAAGGATGCCTGCTTGCTGGTGACCAGCGCATCCTGTCTCATCTCGTCAGAGGACGCAGGAGGCAGGAGGCGAGAAAGGCAGGTCATCCCTGAAGCTCCCCATCCTGCTCGCCAGACCAGTGCCTGTTGGTCCTGTCCCAGCCTCCCAGGCCATGGCATCTCCAGCCACCTCAGCAGCCAGGAGAGCCCAGGGGACAGCCAGGCCCCAGCTTCGACCTCCTCGACCAGGGGGCACGTGTCCTATTCTTCAGGGGTTGGAAGGAACCTAAAGTCATCTAGCTCCCTTCGCCAAATTCCATCTGCTTTCTCTCCTCAAACCCCCCGGCAGTGGGGAAGCCCTCTCCAGGCAGGCCATTCCTCCCTGCGGTTCTGATGACCACAAGGAGGCTCCAAGAGGACGCACCAAGGAAGGGCCGGCGAGCTCAGAGCCACCAGGGCAGGCCCTGCTCCCAGGACCGTGGAAGTGGCCTCCTCCCTGCAGAGGTGCGGCGAGAAGGGGTGGAGCCTTCCGCAGGGCCGCTCCATCTCCGGGCTGAGGGGAGCCCAGGGGGCGGGGCTTACTGTAAAAGTGGGTCAAGATGGCCCCGGACTTGGGAAGCAGGGCGCAAGGCTCCGAGGCCACGGCTGCGGGCAGAGGGGACCAGCTCTAGGGGTGGAGTGGGCTGGGAGGGGCCGGGGGTGGGCAGGGAAGGGAGGGCATGGCTTCTCCCGGGAAACCAGCAGCTGGGACACCAACAGAGGAGCAGCCAAGGGTGGTAAGCCGTGGGCTCTGCAGGCCCGGCACTGCTCCCGCACCGCCCAGGACAATTCACCGGCTCCGCCAACTCTGGCTGCAGGTGGGGGCCTGGACAGACTCCCAGGAAGCAGGCTCCGTCCCGCACACACCGGGTGCAGCCGGGCAGTTCCCGACACAGACCCCCTCCATTCCCCTGGCAGCTGCTGGCTCAGAGCTGGGGACACAGGAAAGTCCGACTAGAGGAGGAGGCGGCAGGGCAGGAGCCGTCACGCTCGCGGGGGCTGCTCTGTAAAGGGCCATTGTGCGCCCGGGCGAGCGCGTGCCTCCCTTTGGCTGGGTGCGCCCAGGGTCGGGGACCAGAGTCCCCAGCCTGCAGGGCTGTGGACAGAAAAAAAACCCGCACCGCGCACCCCCCCAACACAAAATTGTCATTTATTCTTGTTGTTAGGAGGCAAAAAAATGTACAGTTACAAGAATCATTTTCCAAACAGAGGTTAAATATGAGCTGAAAAGTGTAAAAAAGGAAGAGGGACATCACTTTACAAATCATTAAATTAAACAAACAGAAAACAAAACCCAAAGAACCAACCCCCCATGCTGAGTTCTCTCCTTGTGCAACTCTGCAAAATGAGAACAGAAAATGAGGTGGCCCGTGGAGGTGAGGGCCCGGGGAGGGGCAGGAGCTGGGAGCCAGGAACAGGCGGGAGGGGCTGCTAGGGCGCTGGCCTCCTGCCCCTTCGCCCCCGGTATCCGGCGCCTGGTTGAGCCTGGTGGCCATGCTGAGGCTGGGGGCAGAGAAGGGTGTCTCTGGAAGCTCCCTTCAGCCTGTGACATTCAAACACTGCGGAGACAGGCCAGACTGGGAAGTGGAGACAAACGGGACGTGGGGACGGCCACCCGTGCCTGGGCTGGTACCTGCCCCTGTGCCAGCCTTACCTTTCCTGACCTGAACCGGCCCCAGCTAACCCCGCTATTCTCCTTCTCTCCAGACCGCCCCCTCCCAGATCCTGACTGGCCCCTGCAGCATCAAATGGTTGATTTTAGTCTTTGCTTAAATTAAAAAATTAAAATATATATACATATATATACTGTACACACAGGACAATAACAGAAGAGTGTGGGAAAGGAAAGCAGGGAGCGGGACAGGAGAGGAGGCGGGGCTGTGGGGCGGGGCTGCAGAGGGGAGGGAAGCAGGGCGGCGGAGAGACAAAGGGAGAGGGGAGGGGGGAGGTTAGGGGACCGGAGGGGAGCAATTTATTTTACAATAAAATCGGGAGTTCAAACCTCAGCAGAACAGGACTCTGGGACCCCCAGAGGGCCCCTCCCCACACCAAGTGAGGAGGGGTGGGCTTGGGGGGGCGGCAGGGGGAGGGGGCGGGAGCTCGGCTTCAGATCCGGAGGGCGGTCCCTGGTCCGAGGGGGCGGGGCCGGAGTCTCAGCTTCTCCGTGACTTTGAGTGCTGGATAAGCCACTGTAGGGTGATGTCTGCGGGGCAAGGGAGGAGGTTACAGGGCTTCAGGGCTGGTTCTCCTGAGGGTAGAGCATACACCTGGCGGCGGCGGGGCGGGGGGGGGGCGCGCTGCAGCTAGGGTCAACCCTAAGAGCATCACAAGCTCAGCTTCCAGCTGTCAAGCTCCGAACAGTCCCTGATGGGTGCAAGGGCATCTGGCTGCGGTGAAAGAGACGGAGCCACAGGACGAGTCCCTCAGACCAGAAGGGTCCGACCCTGCGATGTCACAGCCGGGGAGTGAGCCCCAAGGAGAGGGGATTTGCCCAAGATCACACACCAGTTGACTGCAGAGCTGGCGTGATGATCAGGATCGGGGCTTCCCGCTTCCTGTCCTGCCCAGGAGAGCCACGGCGCTCTGGGCTCCAAGGAGACAGCCACCGGATGCCTTCCCCTCCTGCCCCCTCCCCGCGAGCGCAGCGACGTCCCCAGACCCACCGATGTTGTCCTTTTCTTTGCAGGAGATGGAGTAGCAGCAGATCTCTCGGTCCTGGATGGCAGACAGATTCCTGCAGGAGACCAGAGCTGTCTGCTGAGGCTGCCACTGAGCAAGGAGCTGGGGTCCGGGGACCGGGCGCGGGGGCGGTCGGGGATGGAGGGACGGGGAGGGGGATGGGGGCGAAGGGCGGGGCTCGGGCAGGCGCGCTCTAGCGCCACCAAGCGGTGGGCACCGAGAGCAACAACAAGCCCTCCGCTCTGGCGCCTGGGAGTCTGGGGAGCAGGGAGGAAGGACAGGGAAGAGTCGCCAACTCACATTTTCTCGATCAGCTCCTTCTCATCCAAGGCTCCCGGGAGGTCTCGCTTGTTGCCCAGGACTAGGACCTGCCGAGAAGGGAGGGCAGGGCTCGGTCCAGGGCAGCAACGGCCAGGCTGCCCCGGGAGGGGGGCTGGCTTCCGCAGCCCCGTTGCCTCCGCACCCCTCCCTCCCCCCGCTCTCCACCCCCTGTCGCCAGCAGTGTTTACCCCCACCTGCCCCCAGCGGTCCCTGGGCCTTCCCGGCGAGCCCCCAACCCTCCCACTCCACTCGGGGCTGACCGGGATGCCCTGCAGCTGGGGCTTGTCCAGTAGGTTGTGGAGTTCATTCTTGGAGGCCTCAATCTTCTCTTGGTCAGCGGCATCCACCATGTACCTGGGGGGCGGCAGGTGGGGACAAGCTGACACCACAGGCTGTGGGGTGGGGGGGGGGAAGGAGCTGCAGCAGCTCTGGCTTGCCCCTCGGGGTCTCCAGGCCACCTGGGACGGCTCAGGCAGGTGCTCTGAGAACGTCTTCTGAACAGATGGGAGTGAGAACCTGCAGGGGCCGCTGGGCCTGCCCTTGTCCCATCCCCCAGACCCCTGGAGAAGCTGCTGCTCCCGTGGCAGCGCAGGGCCCCATAGGATTAGACCTAAGTCCTTCACAGAGTGACCCGCTCAGGGTCACTCACTTATGTCACTCACTTATGTTCTCAGGGCAGGGCTGGCTAGACAAGGGGGTGAAAACAGCAAAGGAAGCCCCAGAAGACTTTCCTGCATCAAAATGCTTTTTAAAAAATCAGGTTGGGGACTTCCCTGGCGGTCCAGTGGTTAGGACTCGGAGCTTCCACTGCAGGGGGCAAGGGTTGCATCACTGGTCTGGGAACTAAGATCCTGCATGCTGTGCGGCCAAAAAAAATTTTTAAATAATAAGAATAATAAAAAAATATCTGGTTACTGGGTGTAAGATAGGCTACAAAAATGTACTTTACAACACGGGGAATAGAGCCAATATTTTGATATAACTATAAATGGAGTGTCACCTTTAAAAACTGCATAAAAAAATAAAAATACATAAAAATTTAAATTTAAAAATCAGATTAAAAACAACGAAAGCTAAATGATCTTTTGTTTGGGCACATACATACGTAGGATAAAATTATTTTTAAAAAGCAAGGGAGAGAATTCCCTGGCGGTCCAGTGGTTAGCACTAGGCGCTCACTGCCAAGGGCCTGGGGTCAATCCCTGGTTGGGGAACTAAGATCCCACAAGCTGTGTGGCACAGCCAACAATGAAAGGAAAAAAAAAAAGCAAGGGAATGAACCACTAAATCACACAAAATTCAGGATAGGGGTGAGTCTGGGTTGGGGGTAGGCAGGGAGATGAGCAGGGACACACAGATGCTTCAGCATGAAGTGGTCAGTCTTCTGGTTCTCAGACTGGCCGGTGGGCGCCCAGAGCGTCTGTCAAAGGCAGCTGCACACAGGTGTGAGTCACCTGCCAACGACCACGGCCCTGCTGCGCACTTACACGATGGCGCTCACTCCTCGGCAGTAGCGCTCCCACATGCTGCGGAAGCGGGGCTGTCCCCCGATGTCCCAGAGCTGAGCAAGAGAGGTGAGCGGGTGTCAGCAGCAGGCAGGCCCCCAATCCATCCCAGCTCCCACGTGCCCCCCGCCTGCCCCAACGGAATTCCTTCTCTCCCTATGTCCCTGACTCCTAAGCCTACCTGAGCTCTTTCCCCAACTATCCAGTCGGACCCAAGCCTCTGCTTTCCTCTAGCTTCTCCTCCGGGGGCCCGACACATACAGACACGTGCACACACGCGCACATGTGCACACGCGCACACACATCCTCTGCGGCCGTGGGCTTGCGCCCAGGGGCCAGCTCGGCTGCGCACCTTGATGGTCACGTTCCCTTTGGTGATCTTGCGCATGTTGAAGCCCACGGTGGGGATCATGTCCTCATTGAACTGTCCCGACTGGAAGGAAGAGTCAGAATTGGAAAAGGGGCAAAAATCGCCAGGACCCAGATGCGCTGTCCGCGGCCGCCACGGACCAAAAGGCTGCGGGAATGAAGCAGAGGCCAGGCCGGAGCCTCTCAGGCGCCCCGGGGTCCCAGGCAGCTCCCGCGCGCCCCCTGCTTTCAAGCAAGACGGGCCATGACCAAGCCCGGTGTCCACCTCACACCCAAGCTCCCCTGTGACAAAGAGGCCCCTCGAAGTCGCTCGACCAGGATGGAGAAAGTCCTTCCTGAGGTCTAACCCACCTCTCTGTTGGACCAGAGCCCCCTTTCTGTATCTAGCCTCCGGTGGAGCAGGTCACGTTAAACAATCTAGGTTTACACTTTCACGCGGTAGTAAATGTTCACATCAAACTGAGAGTCGGTAAGTCAGCCACACCCCAAATGCAATGCGCAGCAAGCAACTTCTGGGTTTCTTTGTACTGTACCCATTTGTAGGATGGGTACTCCTCACCGTGCACCCCGACTAGACTGAGAGCTCTCGGGAGAGGAGCCACATCTACACTGACATTGGTGAATGTTCACCCAGTAAGTAGCAGTTAACCGTAATCCCGTTTCCCATAACCCACTTTCAAATTCTAACAATTCTCACGTCTCCCCTCTAAATTGTCTCTAAGATCTCTAGATTGTTCTAAACTAGCCACAGGCCTCTATTAAGGCCAGACCAAACTCCGCCCAAGGTCATCTCCACGTTCACATGTAGGACACCTCTGCTTCTCCCCCCAGACGCAGGCTGAAGGAGATGGGGCTTACTTAACCCTGAACCTGAGGGGACAGCCTTGTTCTGTTACGATGTCATTTCATTGTCTTCTACCAGGTGGGAGGAGTAATTTGCCTAAGGCCACACAAAGTGGTCAGGGGCTCTGACCATTGGCCAAAGTGTAGGACACGATGTTTTCTCATTCAGAGCCTGTGAGTCTGAATGAAGACCCCCCCCCCCCAATGAGACGGATTGATTCCCTTTTATCTTCAGGAATCACCTGAGCTCGTTCACCAAGTCCCTCGGATGTGAGCACTGAATGCTCAAGACTGACGCTCAAGATAAGATGGTTGAGGGCTCCTAACCTGGAGGCCAAAGAGGGGCTTCGGAGACCCCCTGAAAGTGCACACAATCTGTATGTGCACATTTTTCTTTGTACGTACACGCCTCTGGGGAAAGGGTCTCTGATTTTTATCGGATATCAAAAGGGTCCAAGAGCCTCTAAAAGTGAGGAAACGTGAGGAAAAGGTAGTGCCCTGAGGAGGTTTTGCTTTTGGCTAAGTAGGGAGAACCATGTATGGTTTAACTCCACAAATCCCAGCAGGGTGCAGGTGGAATGGGGCACCCACTGGACCCCAGCCCACTCCACCCCAACCGGGCAGATGAAGAATGTGGAGCCTGAGGAAGGAAGCCCAGCTCTTGTTTGTCACTCATCGTGGAGGAGCTTGGACAAGACACTTGGACCTCTCTGGGCCTCAGGGTTTCCTTCTGTGAAATGGCAGAAAAGGGTTTTGATTTCCTAACAATTGGCAAATAGGGCTCACAAAGTGCTTGGAAATGGTTTCCATACATGAGGAACCATCATTGCTCTTTGGCAACCCAGAACATTCACAGGCTCCCATAGAAATGAAAAGCCTAGCCTGGCAGAATCTGATCCTGGATAAAGGCGGGTTCCAGGAGGACCCTCAGGGAGCCAGGCTCCCCGGCCCCAGTATTTCCAGTTCAGCTGTGAATCAAAGCTAAGCTGGAACCAGTCACAACTTCATTTCCCGGCTAAGGCCTCAGATCTCACAAGCTCCTCATTCAAGGTCAGCAGGAACCCTAAAGTCATCCGGTGGAACCCCTGGCTCAGACTTGAATGCCCTCTGGCTCATCCCCCCTGGGTCAGCTCCAACACTCCAAAGTGCTTTATAATGAGTCAAAAATCCATCTTCCCAAGTCTACCCCAAAACTAGTTCTTCCATTGGACAGTCTTTTACACTTGGAAGTATTTGAAAATGGTCCTCTTGTTTCCCTCGGGCAAAAAAAAAACATCTCCTACTTTCTGGCAGCACGACTTTTTCAGAACTCAGAAAGTGAGTTTTGGGTTCTCAGGTGCACTGGAGAGTCTCTTTGTGATGTTTCCCAGCTCACATTAGCCCACTGAGCAGCTTACACATAAGCTCAATTTCTGTTTACAGTCAGACTCATAGAATGAGTAGGAAAAAACCAAATGGGTAAAAGCTGAGACAAAGAAAGGCCAAAAGAAGAGGCAAAGGGGATTCAGAAGGTCAGTGGTGGGCATGGGACAGAGCCCGGGGTCCTGACTCTTCATTTCTTTCTGAAAGACACTCCACTGTGATCACACACTGGTGGGCGGAAATGCTGTGACCCTGGAGGAGCTGAGAACTCTGGACTCACCCAGACTCGGGCACTCCCACTGCAGCCCACAAGGGATGGGTGTTCTGGAGAAGCCTCTTTCTAGGGAAATCCAGGCTGCACTTTTAGGATGTGTGAGTTGAGGTGGCAAATTTATGTCATAAAGATGAAGGCCCAGCTAGGGGAGGGGAGCCCTCGCTGCACCCCTCAGAAACTCCTGACCCTGGCAGTGAAACCTGTGACTCTTGGATTCCGTTTCTGACCTGCCAGAGCATCCCATTCTCTGGACACGACCAGGACACGGAACCGCCTGGGTTCCTGTGGATCCCCGCCTAGGAACACAGCTTTGTAAACGCTCCAGGAGGAGAGACTCCCTGGGGGCCAGAGGTGATGTCCAGGCTGAGCCACGAGAGCAGCAGCAGCACCGACTGGTCCCCTCTCGGCCTCACCCTGGAGACAGCTCCCAGATCTCGGCACCTCGGAGCTAAGCCACAGGCCCACAGGACCCGAGGCCAGGCGTTGCGCTCCTGCTTTTGGAGCCCAAGTCAACGCCAGGTCTAACCAGGGGCCTGCGACCAAGGGCCAGAGCCTGGGCAGACAGGAGCCCAGGAACCATCGTGCCAACAAACCCAGCCTGGGCCCGAAGAGCCTGTCCTGCTGGGTGAGCGGCCAGGAGCCCCTGGGCAGAGGTCATCGCAAACATGTTTGGGAAAGGAAGCCAGTGCCCAAACATGCCATCATGGGGTACCTGCCCCCCAGTCTCCCTCCACCCTTCTCTTCGAGGGTGGGCAGGATGCAGGCAGGGGAGGTACCCAGGCTGGCAGGTCACACTTCTCTGCTGACCCCTGTCATGTACGGCCGCCCCACAGCTCTCAGAAACCCCCGTCTGCGGACGAGGGCCGGGTCCCCAGACACCTCAGCTCTGCCCAAGCCTTCCTCAGCCCCACATGCCCAGCCCAGCCCAGCCCTCTCAGAAATGCAGGCCACAGCCGCTACTGCAGCTCAGCTCAAACACCCAGAGAGCTCATCTTCCCCTTTCTTTGAGGCAGATTTTAACTCCTCCCCACCACTGCCCTGGCGCTGAAAGGCTTACACTTGCCCACCTCGGTCTTGATGACCCAAAGCCCTCAGAGCCACTCTCCCTGTGTCCCCAGAGTGGACCTGCCCCTCCACCTCCAACTCATCCTCTGGGTCCGAAGCACCCCCTCCTGCCCTGCAACTTCCGGGCCAGGCCGGGACTCCGAGCTCCCTTTAGGATGCCGGATGCAGTGCCTCCTCCCCGGACCCCCAGCTGGACGCCACGGTCGGGGAGAGGTTCCCCGTGGAGAAGGAGTCTGGGCTGGAGCCCAGGGCCTCTGCTGATTCCACTCCCCCCAGGGATCCCTCCCCCCCATCCCCCATCAATAGCACCGGGGCTTCCTCTTCCGGCCAGGAGGGGTTAACCCCCGGGGTGGGGCCGGGCCGGCCCGGGCCCCCTCCCCCAGCCTCGCGGGCATCCGTCCTGCGACCCTCCGCGCGCCGCACGGGCAGGCCCCTGCACTTTCGCCCCGTCATGCGCCAGGGTGCGGGTGCCGGAGGAGGCCCGTCTCCGCGGGCGGCGGTCCCTCTGGCCTCGTGACACCCTCGGCGCCACCGGTCCTGGGGCCCGGGCCGCGTCCCCTCGTCCCCCGCCCCTGCGCCCGGCCGTGCCATCCCGGCCCGGGCGCGCGCCGCCAGGTCCCCAGGGCCGTGCTAGGCCCCGCGCGCCCGGGCCCGCGCCTCCCCGCCGGCGCCAGCTGTGCCGGCCACGCCAGGCGGTGACCCGCTCAGCTGGGCGCGGCGGGGACCTGAGGCCCGGCCGGCCGGCGCCCCGTACCGCGATCACGTTGACGAAGGTGGTCTTGCCCGAGTACTGCAGCCCGACCAGCGTGAGCTCCATCTCCTCCTTCCAGAACAGGGCCTTGAACCAGTCCAGCAGCTTGTTGAACAAAGCGATCATGGTCGCTGCGCCGGCCGCGCCCGGTGCCGGCCTCCCGCCGCCCCTCGTGCCCTCGCGCTGCGGCCGGAGCGGCCCCTCCCCGGTGCGGCCCGGCTCCAGACTCGGTGCGGGCGGAGGCTCGGCTGGAGCGCGCGGCCGCCGACGACTCGCTGCCGGATCGGCGCGCCGATGGGTGTGGCCTCCGCGCGTCCTTCTCCTCCCGGTCGCCGTCCTCCTCGCAGTCGTCCTCCTCCTCGTCCTCTTCCTCCGCCCGCGCGGCCGCCGGCCCTGCTCGCCCCCGAGCGAGCGCGCTCCTCCTGGCTGGGCCGGGCGGGCCGGGCTGCGGGTGCGCTGGGCGGGGCGACCGCGGGCTTCGGGGCGGGCCGGGCTGCTGTGCGCTAGGGGCACTTGGGGAAAGAGCTCCGATTGTTTTTCGCCTTCCCGGGTTGCCGTGCCCCGATTGGCACCCGCTTCCTTCTTACAGGGCGGTGGGCCCGAGGTGGGCGAGGGCCCCGTTGAGCGGGAACATTTCCAGGGTGGAGGAGGGTGGTCCGTGGCTTCCCAGGACGCGGGGACGATGTCTCTAAGATCTTTTGTTCCCTGAGTCCTTGCCTCTGAGCATCTCTCGGTACCGGAGCCCCAGTGGAAGGGAACATCCACCTGTGAGGCCTTGTTAACCACGAGGTACCAGGACCACTTGCTTAGGAAGCCTCTGGCCCAAAGTGACTTTTTCTGGGACCACCATGATACTAAACAGAGAGAGTCCTGGGTGGGGGGGGATTCCCATGAGGGAGGTTTGTGGCAAATGAAAAAAGTGGGCCTGTTTTGGTAAAAACCAAAGTTTTCTTCAGGAGAGCTGGCGGTAGGAGGTGTGCGGCTTGCGGAGATGCTGGTCCTGGGAGGACCCAACCTCGGGGCTGCTGGACCCCCCGATCCCACACCCCGCTTTGGGCGTGCCTTCCTATTTGGCCTCCACAGGCACTCACGTGGCGTCTGTGGTTTTAGTCAAAGGTGCATAAAGTTTCAATGTCAACCATATCTGCCAAGCCCAGCCGAGATGACCCCGAACGATCAGTTGCCAAAGTGGAGGTATCACAAAGTCCTGGCCCTGCGCAATATCCTGGGTTATTAAGTTATTAACTTACATGGTCTTTCTAGTCCTTGCCCTTTGTGAGTCCCTCTCTAGTGCCTAAGGAACACCTTTGCCCGTTTCCCAGACTGACTCCAGTGTCACTTTGTTTCATGTGTCCCTGGAAGGGCTGTAAGAGTGCACGTCCTGGGGTAGAGATGCAGCCTGTTCCTGGTCTGTGAATTCTTACTCTCTCTACTGATGCAAAGAGGCTCCAGAGGCCTGAGAGGAAGAGGGAAAGAAGCAATGACTCAATCATCTGAGAAGTCTTTATTTTCCCACCTGCTCACTCTTCAGAGCCTGTCCTCAAGCTCTGGGACAGGGTTGGGGCAACAGCGCCCAGGGAGGGGAGTCTGCCACCCGTGCGGTGGCTTTCCTCCTGTGGGGTCTGAGCTCAGGGAGGACCAGGCGCCTGATGGCCCTGCACCCAGCGCCACGGGCACCGGGAGTGCCTCTCATAGGGCAGGAAAGCTTCAGGAGGGGGTGAGCCCATTCCCAGGCGGTGAGGAAGGAGGACCAGCAGAAGCATTAAGGAAGTCACCCTCGGTTCCGACGCTGCATGTTTTCCAGAAGCGCTGTCTGAGGGAAAGGCCAGCTGTTCTCTGGGACCCAGCTCCTTGGGGGGTTCCTCGGAAAACTGGCCCCGGCAAAGGCAGCCGCCAGGGGCCAAGCACCTGGAAAGATGGTGCCTGCCTTCCTCCCCATGGGCAGCCCATCTTGGATTCAAGGACGAAGGATTTGGACGCCTCGCTGGGGTGTGGTGGTCAGCCCTGAGATAGATCTGGGGGGCCCTGGACATCGTGTGGATGTGAGGTGCAGAGGGGAGTTAGCTCTCTGGGGGGGTCCGGGTTCAGCCTGAGCCCCTGGGTCCATGTAGGTGCTTTAACCCGGGTTGCTCATGGCAACAGCCAGACATCCAGGCGTGCTCTGCGGGGAGGAGGCCATGGCAGGGCTGCTTATCTAAAGTCAGGCAGTGCTCTCGGCTCCTTGCTCGTCTCTTGTGTCCTCCCTGGGTACTCGGAGTCCCTTCTGGGGTCCAAAGGCAGGCAGAGGATGCTGGGCCTCCCTGGAGAGTAGCTGGGGTGGGTGGCCGGCAGTTACGGAGGCAGGGGCAGCTGTCTGGGCCTCCAAGGAGTCCGCACACTTTCCCTCTTCTAGAGATTTCAGCTGTCCCACCAGGTCACCTCCATAGCCTGCTCCCCGGACACTCGTGTGGGCACAGGGGTAGTCTGGTCCTTGCTCTCTTTGGGGGGTGTCCAGCCTCACAGATGTGGGTGAAGAGGCAGAGTCCCTGCTAGGATGCTGAGGACTTGGCCAAGGTAGCACCAGGCTTTTCCCAGCTCAGGTCATCGGCCTGTTCTCGGGCTGGGCCAGGGTGGGGGGTGATCTTGCAGTCACTCTCTCGCCAGCCCCAGGAAGGGGGTACAGCCGGAGTGGCTTCTAGGTGCTCCTCTGGTTGTTCTCCCCCGGTGGCAGTAAAGCACCTGATGTCCACATCCGAGGAAGAGACCGAGGCTCACACGGCGTTTCAGGGACCAGGATGCCCGGGTCTCTTTCCCAGCTCTGTTGTCAAGGTCAGCTGCCAGCTGTAAGCTCGGAGGGACATGGGGGGTTGCCCCTGGTGTCCACTGGGGGCCTCTGCAGGGAGCAGGGGAGTGGGCAGTGCTGAAGAGCCAGTGTCTAGCCCGGTCCTCACCGTCCAGCTTCCTGTGACCCCAGACACACCCCGAGGGGCACCCTGTTCCCATGCCCACCCAGGGGGTTCCCCAGGTCACAAGGCCCACTTTCCCAAACCCACCTTCCCAGGCCCAGGGAAGCGGCCCTGGGCGGGGGAGGGTGCCAGGGTCAGGGGTTGGGCTCCTCTGGCAGCTGGGCGGCGTACAAGGCCAAGGTGTGGTGCAGGAACTGGTACTGCTCCGCGGTCTGGATCATGCCCCCCCTGCGGGGAGAGGCGCGCAGGCCGTGAACAGCGGTCCGGAGGGGAGAGCCTGAGCTGCCCGAAGGCCTGTCGGCTCCTCCTTCCAGGTGCATCCTCTGCAGCGGACTCCTCCCGCTGCGCCCTCCCCAGCCCGGGGTGGGGGGTAGGAGGGGCCCACGCGGGCAGGGGTCTTCTCTGACCCCTCAGCTCCTGGGGCAGAACCAGCCCCTGAGTCCCCAGGCTGGGCCAGGAACATTCCTGAGCCCCAAGATTTCCTCTTCCTGGTAATCTTAGAAGTAATAATTCTATATATGTGTATAGTAGGCACTCGTGTTCCCCCAATACTTTCACATCTGTTAATGCGTTCCTTACGGCAGCTCTCTGGGGAAAGGGCCATTGTTTCTCTCTAGATAAAGAAATGGGGACCCAGGGAAACACGGTGACAGCTCAGTGAGATGCACCCTGGTCCTCTGTCTCCAAATCCAGTGAGCTTCTGTGCATCGCCTATGGCCGCCTAGTTTCTAGAACCAACCGTACTCTTTCCCCCCACCTTTCCCCTGAGGAGGGAATTTGGAAAAATAGAGACAAAAAACAGAAGAGATTGAAAGCGCGGGTAAATCCATAGGGTGGCCTATTTAACTCTAGGCGCCCCACGTCTGCCACCCCCCCCCGCCCCCCGCCAGAGAGCTAAAATTCTAGATTCTAGATAGAGATTCTCGCCAGGGTGTGAGCTGCAGAAGAACAGCTCTTTAAGCGAAAGGGGCCCCTTCCTTTCCCACAGGAAGTGCCTGGTGGTGAAGTGCCCCGCTCAGGCCGCAGACCCACCTGTCCAGCCGCAGCTGGCACACGATGCCCAGAATGTCCACTTCCCCGAGGGCCTTCAGCTGTTGGCAGCCGATGCGGGTGGCGATGAAGCAGCCAGTCCGGCCGATCCCTGCGCTGGGTCCGGGGGTCCAGGGAGGGGGCGGGGAGGTCACAGGGGGCCGGGTGGGTGGGGAACAGAAGGGAAGTAGGGGTGCCTCCACGGGGTGGGGGGCGGCCACGGAGGCGTCTGCATCCCTCACTGGCCTCACCCTAAAGCCGGTCCAGGTCGCCCTCGGGTCCTGTGGACGTTTTGAGGAGCTCTCTCCTGCTCAGTGGGGGACAGCCGCTTCCTGCTGGCAGGGCCCACGCTGGGCTGGATGACCCCGCGGAACGCCCTCCCCTAACCATGACGCGTCCTCACAGCTGCTGGTGCTCGGCGCCCTTGCCCGACTCGGTCCTGCCCACAGTCCTGTCCTCTGTGCTCTGTCGTGCCCTTGACTTCCTCCCTTCCTCAGGAAGTCTTCCCCTGTGAGCCCCTGACCTCCCAGCACTGTGTCTGGGTGCACCTGCGGGAGGGGCTTCCAGACCCCTCTGCCTGTGCTTTTGGCCGCTGTGTTCTAGTTGGAATGTGTATCCCAAATGCTTTCCTTATTTTAAGTCTGTCCCCTGTATCACCCCTGACTCCACCCCAATCCACTTCTTACCCTGTGGCCTAAGTATTCTTTGTAACTGGCAAATCCAGTTTTCCGAGCCAGTCCCGTGAGGCCCCTCGTCACTTATCTTCCAGGCTTTTTCATCCCTGCCCCCTTCCCGTGTGACATCCGGCCCCTACTCACTGACTCTGCTCCCAGCGTCATGTCAGTCTCTAAACTGCACCTCTGGGCCTTTGCACGTGTTGCTCCATCTGCCTGGCATGCTCCCCCCCCCCCCACCATCTTCGCTTGGCTAATGCACCTTTCAGGTCTTAGCTTGGCTTAGAGGCCATTTCTCCTGGAAGACGTTCTCTGGCCAAAGTCTGGGTTGGGCGACTTCGTTCTGTGCCCCCCGCCCCCCAGTCCCCTTTATGTTCTCATCATGCTGCGTCCTGTTCGTTTCATTGGCTGTCTTTCCCACCAGACCATAAAACTTGGCAGAAACCAAACTGTCTTGTTCACAGCTGTCTCCTTAAGCATCTAACACTGTGCCTGGCAATACCAGGTTTTCAGTAAACATTCACGAGTGAATAAATGCATTTCCTGACAGCGGGGATCATGTTCGTCTCCTGCCTCAGCAGACTGGGAGCTGCCTCTCTGGACTGTGCCTGGGTGTCCAGCCCACACGTCCAGGTTGTGCAGCCAGAGGGAAGGACAGAGCACTTGCTGGATGACCTAGAGATTCCTGTCCAAGTAAGACCTGGGCCTGCCCGGCCCTGCTCTGCTTAGACTCCTTCCCAGGAGGGGCCCAGTGGGGAGGAAGGGCTTCCGGGGGAGGGGGCACATACCTGCAGTGGACCACGACGGGCCCAGTGTTGGCAGCTGTCTCTGGGCTGTCCTCCACCTCGGCCACCAGGCGCAGCAGGGGCCCAGCCGATTCTGGGGTCTGGTGGTCAGGCCAGGCCGAGAAGAGGATGTGCTTCACTGACCGGCGCTCTTCCTGGTGCTGGGTGGGGACAAAGCGTGAGAGCAGGGGCAGGATGAGGGCACCGCCCGTCCTCTTCTCTGGGGCTGGGGCTGGAGTGACCCGAGCAGAAGACTCCAGCCTTGTCCAGCTCACTGTGCTCTACCGCTCCCTCCTCGGACACTCTCTGGGGAGCGCGGAAATACCCAAGTTCAAGTCCTGGCTCTGCCTCCAGCCAGCACGTGGCTTTGGGTGACTCCCTTGACCTCACTTTCTTCACCTTGAAAATGGGGCCATGATGCTCGGAGGATAGAGAAACGCTTTGGAGAGCAGAAGACGCTACACAATAACAGAAGCGTTTTTAGGCACTTTTACAAGTTATTAAGCATCTTGTCAAACGGCCCGCGGTTCCTCCAGCAGTGACTCCAGGACCCCGCCCCCTCCTCCGGGCGTTTGGCACAGACCGCTGGGCCTTCCTGGCGGTTCCCACAAGGATCGTTGGCGCTGCCCTACTGGACTAGAGGCTCCCTGAGGGCGGCACCCACATCCCTCTTCTTCTAGTCCCAAGCAGCTCTTTACATGTGGGTTCAAGCAGGTTTCCCTGAGTAGACCTGTGACTCCCAGGGAAGTTCCAGAGAGTGAGGGTGGCCCGACTTCCCTGTGGACCAGAGGGCGGTACCTGGATGGTGAGCTGCCTCACGGTGTATTCCGGGCTCTCTCTCACGTCCTGGACATGGATGCGGAAGGGCCCGTAGGTCTCCTCCTCCGTGGGCCAGTAGTGGACACACTTCTGGGGGGAGGGAGCTGGGAGTCAGGGGCCAGGGCAGCAGAGATGGGAGCGGGGACCCCCGCTGCGAGGGCTGGGCTGTCCTGAACTTGACACCTGCAGATAAAGTGCCCCCCACCCCTGCTTCTGGCTGGGGATGGCCTCCCTGCCACGTGTCTCAGGAACTGACAGGTGTCCTCAGCTCCCAGGGGAGGCCCCTGCCCCGAGCTGCCCCAGCAGGGGTGGGGGCTGCAGAGGTGGGTGCAGCCTCTCCGTCTGGGTTCGCCAGGGACCGCGCCTCAGCCTCTTACCTCCTTGCCCTCTCGGAGCTGAGTCAGCATGACGATGAGGGACGTCTCCTCCTGCCACACCATCTCCCAGAAGTCTGACACGGTGTTGGGCATAGGGCCCTGGGTGGCGATGTAGGCCTTGTCCTTCCCACCGTATCCCTGCAGGCGGAGGAGGCCGGGGAAGGGTGGCCGGTGAGGCCGGGGCCCTGGGGCGGCCAGACCTGCAGGCGCCGGGCTCAGGCTGCAGCCAGGGACCGTGCAGCCCGGACACACACGTCACAGACACACACGCCAGACGCCACATGGCGGACACGACACGGGCTCTGAGTGAGAACATCCGGTTCCAACCCCTGTTCTGCTCACTGCCTGTGCAGCCGAGAGCGAGTTTCCCAGCTTCCGGTCTGTAAACGGGGTGTAATGGCCGTCCAGCAGCACGTGGTGCACACCAGACTCTACGAAGTGTGTTGGGTTGAGTCTAGCATCTTTCAGGGCCTCTGTGAACGTTCCCTTCCTCCCCCGCTGCTTTCTATTGAATACTAGCGCAAGAGGCGAAGAAAACAGTTCAGTATTTGTCGAGCGGATGTTTCCCTTTTACATGCTACTTTGTATATTTAGCAGCGAGGCGTAGCACACTCCTGCCAGCCTTTCCTCTCCCCTTCAGGATCCTCAGCTTCTTGCTCCTCAAGGGACGGTGAAATCCAGACCCCCCCCCCCTTCACCAGGCCGCGTTTCCCCCGAAGGCGGCTCCGGCTGCGGGTTATTCACCGGGGCGCCCGGCCGCGGTCCCACCCACTCTGAGCCGCTAGAGGGCGCAGTCTGCACCTGCCGCCTCCCACCCCTGCGGGCTGACGCTGGGGATGGAGCCCACCTGGCCTCCCCGCCTCCCGGTTCCTTGACTGAAGCCGTCTCCACGAAGGAGGGGCTGCCTGGAGCAGCGAAGGCCAGAAGGGAGGGAGCCGGCCGAGCGCCCCCAGTTGGCGCTGCACCTTCCGTGCAGACCTGGGAGCCACAGGCTGGGCCTGGCCCGAGCCGCCCTCGGCGCTGTGAGGCTGGCAGGGGCCGCAGGACGGGGTGCGCCAAGGAGACCGGGGTCTTCCTTCCGGCGTCTGACGTCTGCTCTGTGCTCCCGCCTGGCGTCCTGGCCTGTTTGCGCCGGCTTGGCTCGGAAGGGCCGTGGCAGCCGTGGGTCGGAGCTGGGACACCAGGTGCCCGAACCACCAGCCGTGCTGGGCGTTCTCTGGACATAGCCCCCCTTCCCCGCCGGCGACTCACCCGGATGTAGTTGGCGTTGATGTAATCTCCGTCCTCCTGGCTCTGCGCCCGGCCCAGACAGACGCGGCTCTGGGGGTCTAGGAAGTAAAAATCAGCAGAGACCACAGGTCAAAAGGTGACCAGCGAAGCAAACTCATGCAGGGCCAGAGAGAGGAGAGTCCTGTGCTTGTCACGGCACCTGCGAATAGCAGGTGGCCGATACCTATGGCATTATTTCACATGCACGCAGAAGGGAGCCACAGAATGTTCCTGACCAGCAGTGGGCCATGGTCACAGAAATAACTGGGAAGGTTCCCTGGCTGGTGCTGGGCAGGATGGACAAGCGAGGAGAGGGCCGTTACTGAACGACATTCTAGTCTGGAGATCAGTGAGGCGCAGAACAGGGTCATAGCGATACAAATGGAAAAAGAGATATTGTCTCCTGAGAGGCCGGACTGGAACTGAGGCTTCATTCCACCCCCAAGGCGAGTCAGCCTGGCCGTCTAAGGGGGCCTTTCCCCAGCTCCAGTCCAAGCCGGATGAAGAAGCAGGCTCCCCAGGGCCAGCTGGTCTGGACGGAGGGTGCCTCGGGGCCAGGAGCAGGGCAGTCCCCCCTTCCGTGAGTGCTAACAGCCCCCGGACTGGCCCAGGCAGGCAGAGGGCTGTGGCCTCCAGACTGGGGGTTCCTGGAGGTGGCCTGGCCACATAAGGCTGCTCTGAGCGGAGCGGGAGGGGGAGAGTGTCCCCGGGCCTCGTGCTCAGAGGGCCTGTGCCTGCCTCTGAAATACAGGAGGTGCTGACCCCGGGACCCCCATCTGCAGCCTCCTCGCTGCCTCCATCTGAGATCCTCCAGCCCCCTCTCGGGGAGCCATCCTGACGGGGCCTCTCCCCCCGCAGACCTGTGTGGGCCCTTTCCCACGTGGGAAGAAGAGGAGGAAGGAGGTTTGGTGCAACTGGCTGTGTGACCTCCAGCAGGTTACACAACTTCTCTGTGACTTGGTTTCCTCATTTGTAAAATGGGGATAAGAACACCATAGACCGACTTCCTGGGGTCACACTGGGCAGTGCCGTCCTATCCTCATGCTGGTTGTGGCTACGGCTCCCCTTCCCCAGCCAGGCCCGGGTGTGGGCATTCGTCTGCCGGAAGAAGAGCCTCTGCGGACGGCAGCTCTCTCCTGGCCGAGGCTGTGTTTTGCCTTCTGAACGCCTCCAGCCCCAGGCCCCTGCTGCAGTCCTTACTTGGCAAGATGGTCTTGTATCGGTCCTTGGAGGCATGGCCAGGAATATCCAGGTCTTCAGGGCTGACAAAGTTTGAGGGGATCTTCTGGCGGGGGGAGGAAGCAAGTGAACAGCCAACCCCCTTCCAGCCTCCTCTCCCTCCACCTTTCCTAGTAGAGCTGGGACCCAGCTGTTCCCTCCTGGCATCAGGACGCAGGTCTAGATGTGGTGGAGGGCAGAGGAGGGAGCCTGGGCGGGTTCCTTCCTGGAGACCCCGGGGTTCTCTCTCCCAAGGGCCCAAAGGGGACAGGCCCACAGGCCAGGGTAGAGTGGTGCCAGCTGGCTCTCCTGATTCAGAAGGGCAGTGATGCGGAGGGGACCCCACGTTCTTACCAAGAATTCCTCTTCCAGCTGCTTGGGGCTGGGTGGCTGGTGCTGCAGGGCCCGGCGGGTGAGGGGGTGCCCGGCTGTGCGCAGAAAGTGCAGGGTGACCTCCTGGGGCGTGCGCACCGAGCAGATGGGCTCCACGGCCCCCAGGGACCGCACGTCCAGCATCAGAGCCACATTGGAGCCGCGCCTGCAGCACAGACGGCCAGTGCCCCGTGAGCCCACGCGCGGTCAGCCTCTGACAGTTATGATTGTTACGGGCACCTCTGGGGGGCGGCTCCTTGTCTCCCCTTGCCCCAGAGGCCCGGGCCCTGTGCACCCCCGCCCCTTGTCAGCCAGAGCTGCTGCCCCCACTTCCTGTTCCCAGCCCGGCCCCTAGATCTCAGACCCGTATCCAGGCCTGGAGGCCCCGGCCCCCTCCAGGGGTGCTCAACCCGACCTGGGGCTTGGGGCACAGGTGCGAGGCTGACGCAGAGCTTGTGCCCCAGACAGGTAAAGGGCATGCAAATGACATGCAAATGAGCACATCTGGTTTCCTTTTCCTGGAGAGGTGGTGAGGGTCCCGCAGGAGGGAAGCCCCTCCCGGAAAAGGTCTCACCTCTCCTGCAGGCGCACGTGCTTCTTGGCTGGCGCCTGGTCAGGTGGAAGCTGGGTCATGGCTGCCCTCAGGGGAACGGGTGGCTGGCGGCTGTGCTCTGGAGTGCCCCCCGCAGGCCTGGACCATGCTGGGGGGCTGGGCCCAGGGGAGGCTCACTCGGCCATGAGTTTTGACCTCTGGGCTGCCTGGCCCAGGCCGGCTTTCTGCCCTCTGGCACCTCTGTTTTCACTGGGGTGTCTTCCGTTCCCCAGGAAGTGGCGGTGTTTTCACCCTGGGAAGGCCAGGATCTCTGCAGAGGCACCCGGGAGGCGGCAGCCTGTGTTTAGAGTAAGGGCAAGATGAAAGGTAGAGACGGTGGGTGAAGATAGGAAGGAATCTGGGGGGAGGGGGCGGGGCGGGGCGCTGCCCCAGCCCTACGCTGGAGGCCAGGTCAGGGAGGGCGAGGGGGGAATATAGCGGTTCTGGATGGAAGAAGGGCTCACACACACCCACTCTGGGTGTACAGGGGCCTCCTCTGGACGAGAAGGTGGAGACCTCCTGCAGCCTTGGAGCCAGCCGGGGCCCCGGGCGTGCGGGCTGCTGGCCCAGCGGGACCCTCGCCCGGCTGCTGGCACTTCCAGCCCCAGGGTCATCCTGGCTTCTGGGGTCTCTGTCCAAGGAGGGAGGCTGGGGGTGTTTCCTTCCTCCTCTGCCCATCCCCCCCCAGCCCGCCTCGGTAACCGTCACAGGAAATGGCCTCACCAAGCCCTTGAGCGACAGCGCATATGGGGAGGCAACAGCTGGGGGCACAAGAGGGGGCGCAGAGGTGGTGGGGGGCCCTCCTCTGGGGGACAGTCCCCATCTTCCAGACCAGGGTCCCAGCTTCCGAGTCGGGGAGGGGCTGTGGGGTCACCGCGCCCGCAGGGGCCGAGCGGGCCAGGCGCCGAGTGGGCAGAGAGGCTCTTGCAGCAGGAGGGCCTCGTCCGCCTCTCCTCTCCCTTCGGGGCCTTGCCCACCCCTCGGGGACATCAGGGGGTCAGCACCCACGCCCCAGCCGGGCACCGTGGCCCCGGGCACCCTCCTGCTCATCCCCCTCCGAGACGCCCTCCCTTGTCTCCCCAGGTTCTCACAGCCCTGGCCCGCGGGGCTCCTCCCCGCCCCCCTCAGGTACTTACTGAAGCAGCTGTGTCCCCCAGCGCCTCTTGCCAGCTGTCTGTCTGTCTGTTGGTCTGTCTTTGAGGGCTGAGAAGGCTTCAGGAAGCCAGCTTCCTCCCTCCGCCCCTCCTCGCTGCCACCCACGCACGCCCCAGCTGCCTGTTGCCACCACCAGGGGTCGGCGGCCTCCCGCCTCTGCCCCTCTGGGGGCCGCTGGCCGTGTCCCAGCACCTTTGCCACGGGCCTGGCCCTGCTCGCCGGGAATGGCCGAGGCGCCGGGCCATTCTTGACCACCCGGCCCCCTCCTCCAGGGCATCTCCTCCAGGTCCTGGGTGCGTCCAGCCTCTGCCAGCTCGTGGGGCAGGGCTGAGCCGACCCTAGCTCCAGGCTGCCCTGCAGAGGCCCGGGTACTCCTGCTCCCACCGACCTCGGCTGGAGACTGATTTCCACTTCTTTGCTTCTGCCTTGGAGCCTCGCCCTGGAAGCCCTTGCCCCTTCAAGCCGCGGGAATCGTGCCAGGCACAAACAGAAGTGGGCACAGACTGGGTGGGGCAAGGGAAGGCAGGAGTTCTTGCTCCCCAAGGGGACAGGCTCGGGCCAGGCCAGAAGGGTCATCCCAGGCCCTGAGCCACACCCCGGCGCCCAGCCGCCTCTGGCCTGAGCCGGGCCAGCTGCCCTGGGAGTCGGTAGTAAAGACAGCTTGTAGGAGGGTCTCGGGGCTTTCCCCGTCTCCCAGGCGCCCCCCCCCAGGCCTCCTCCCAGAACCCTGACGTCTACTCAGAGACCCACGGAGAGCGGACAGCCTCTGGCTCTCACACCAGGGGACCCCTGTGTCTTCTTTGCCCCTGGGGTGCCTGAAGCCTGGGCCTGGGGAGGGGGGTGCCCAAGTCCAAGACCCCACTGGCCCACCTCTGCCTCACCAGCGGGCCTCCTGTTGGCTCCCTGCTCAGCTCCTTTCACCTTGAAACGTTCCCGACACCTTCCGCTCCCGGCGCCCACAATCCCATCCTTCCCCTTCCACCCACTTCTCTGATTCAGCCATCAAAGGGTGACAGCAAACAAGCACTGACGTACAACAGGCCCGGGGGTGGGCACGCAGGAGGGGGCGGTGGGGAGGGGCTGGCCTCCAGGTGGAGAACAAGATGGCCCTCTGGGGCTCAGGAGGTCCAGAGCTGAGGAAGCACTTGGCTCTGGTGCCCAGACGGGGAGGAGGGCGCAGGAGCCTGGGTGGACCTGTGGGCTGTGACCTCTGCCTCAGCTGGCCCTCAACCCCGCCAGTGTTTCCACTAGTGGATGGGGGGGGGGGCCTAGGGATCAAAAGGGGGGCAGGAGGGGATTGGAAAGAGGGCCACCCCCTCCGGGGCAAGCTGTTGATTGTTATCGAGAACAGGAAGCTAGGGTACCGCAGGGGTGGGGAGGAGGAAGCGGGCGAAGCCCTCCCCAAACCGCTCTGCCTGCGCCCCCAGGCTCTTAGGGTCTGAGCCCTCTGGCTGGGAGCATGCCTGCCTCCCAGGTTTGAGAAGCCTGAGGCTGAGCTCCTGGGTGGAGAGCAAGGAAGCTGGGGGCCAGGAAATGGGCAAGGGGGGTGGGGGGGTGGGTAGTGGTTGGGCGTTAGGCAAGACCCCGAGAGTCTCTCAGCTCCCTTTAGGTGTGTTTGCGGTAGGCAGATAGTCACCTTGCCTCCTGCCCACCCCTCGCCCCTTTCCGCTCAGAAATGCCTGGACATCTTTGGAGGTGCAAACACAGCTGCGGGGCGGGGGGCGGCACCGCCACAGGCCTCAGAGAGGACAGAGCCCTGCAACAGTCCCGCAGCCTGGCCTGGGGGCCTGGGGGCCCCGCTGTGCCCTGTCTGGGGTGGACTCTGCCCCATCCAGGCTGCTGGGAGCAGGAGAAGGCCTGTATGCCCCAGGAGTGACTCCTGTCCCTGAGCCTCCCCCTCTCCTGGTGCGAGCCTGCCCCCCACAGCTCTCGGGCCCGTCACTCCAACTGCTGATTTGCATCCAGAGCTGGGTCTGGGGTGCAGGAAGCCAGGAAGACCCCGCTGAGCCCTTGCTGAGCCTGGGCAGTTACTGCTCCTCCCTGGGGCTCGGGCTCCTTCTCAGGTTCGCCCTCCCCAGGGGCCGAGGATCGCCCCTCCCACATCGGTCAGAAGGTGGAACTGGGGCGCTCAGAGCTGTCAGCTGGAGAAGCGGCTCTGGGAGGGCCGAGGGCGCCGGAACTGTCCCCCTCCTCACTGCTCCCTTTCCCCACCTGGCCTTCACGGGGAGGGCTGCCTGTGGCGCACTGTCCCCCTGCAGCCGCTCCCCAGTTCCAGAGCTGTGAGCCCCAGGGTCCGGAGCCCCCCAGAGGGGCAGGTGTACCGGGAATTCCCACCTGCTCGCCCTGGGGTCAAAGGCTGCCACCCGATAAAAGCCCCAAGGCAGGGGTCTCAGGGACTGGGCCAGCTGCGGGGGCTCTGCACGCCGGCCGCGTCCTGCTCCCCTCCCCGCCTTCCTCTCCGCTCCTCTCCGGAGAAGCCCTGATCCCAGGCACCCCACGCACAGCCCTCAGATCCTGGGCCAGCCCAGGCGACTTCCATTCCGCGTGTCCCTGGCTGCGTAGGGGAGACAGGGACACAGAGAGCTGGAATCTGCGCGGAGGAGGACACCGCAGACAGCCCGGCTGGGAGGGCTGGTGGGAGGTGCGGAGCAGCTCTGGGCGCCCCCCAGACACCCAGCCCCCACCCGACCCAGTTTCCTGACACCTCTGGGTGCCGGCTGGTGTGGGGACTTTCCCATACTTTTCAGCCCCCGGCTGAAGGACCCGCGAGTAGGCCGGCCCAGCCGCCCTGGGCCTCCCGGGAAGAGCCCCGTTCTTTGCCGGGTTGCCGGAACTCAGGCCCCTGTAGGAGGACTTCAGGACAGAGGGGAGGCCTCTCCCTCCCAAGCCCAGAGCCAGCGAAATGGACATGTGTTCCCCAACACGGCCCCTCTCTCCAGAGGCCCTCCTGCTCCGGCCCCACCCGGCGCCTGCCGCCTTGACGTCCCTGGTTGCCACACGAGCACGTGCACTCGGGCAGGTGTGTGCACCCTCATGGCTCACAAGTCTTGCCTGTGTGCACTGTCAGGCCACACGCACGGCCAGGCTGCCGGCACGCACAGCCCCTCGCCCCACGCAACAACCTGGTCAGAGGGACCCAGGCCTGCCCCCTCCCTGGGGACCTTTCCCGGGGTGTGGGAGGAAGAGTGGGAGACGGGCCACGAGAGCCACCCTGCCCTTCTCCTCCTGGGGACTACCTTCCCGGGCGTGGGAGATGCCCAAGGCCAGGCTTCAGCAGTGGGAGCGGAAGGGGGGCCGGAAGAGGGAGGGCTGCCGGGCAGCAGCGGGGGAGACGGGCTGGTCCGCACTCGGGAGCCGGGAGGCCTGGACCTGTCCCCCGCCGGCCTCTGCCTCTGGCTGGCTCTCTCCAGAAGGAATCAGTAAGGTGCTCGAGGGCTCGGGAGGCCCCCCGGGGCTCTCTAGGTGGAGGATGTGGGTTTGTCTGTGGGAGTGGCTGCTGGGAGGAGACACAGCCCTTGTGGTACTTTTTTGCTGAATGGAGAGCCTTGGGTTGGGGAGACTGCTTCTATCGTCGGGACCTTCCAGCACCCTCTCCAGACCGCCCCTGCCCCCCAGCCCAAGGCTGCCCCAGTCTGGCTGGGGGCTGACAGGTGTGCCCCTACGGCCAGGTGCCTCAGCCAGGCCCCGTCCATAGGACTAGCTGAGGGGTCTGTGCTGTCCCCAACGGGACCCCCTTTTCTGGGAAGTCTTGGGAACAGTCTGAGACCTCACCCCTTACCTAAAACCGTGCCCTGCTGTACCTCTTCTACTTAGATTCCGAATTAGGGTGTTTCCACCCCACTTCTCCAGCCTCTGCGGGTCCACCAAAGTGAGGTGCCCAGGTGAGGGGGAGGGCCAAAGGTGCAGTGTTTCCCCCTCCTCTTGGCCAGACTGGCCCCAGATCAGTTTCCCTAGTTGTTCCCCACCCCCAGCCCTTTTGAAAGAGCACGTGTGCACTCGCGTGCGCACACACACACGCACGCGCGCGCGCGGCCTGGAAAATCTGATGGGGCTGCAGTGCTGAGTTTCCAGGCCCCCATCCAGAGGCCGGTGGGTGGCTCTGAGGTTTGGGGCTGGGCAGAGCGGGGACGGGCAGGCAGCCCCCGGCCCTGGCCGGGACTGGTCCCCGTGCAGGCCTGCGCTCCCTGCCAGACGGCCTGAGAGAAGGGTCCTCAGGAAGCCAGTTAGCTGTTCAGACTTTCTGTACCTGCCTGTTGGCTGGGCGTCCGCCTCCCCACCTTCGAGCCTGCTCTGGGGCCCAGAGCCGCTTCCTTTCCTCCGTCTCCCTTCCCTCCTTTCCCTGCGTCAGCTGCCTTGGAGTGGCTGCTCCGGGGGAGCGGTTCCAGGTGAGTCGTTGGCTCCAGGCTGGAGGGGCCTGACCTCGGGGAGGCTGCCCGGGGCCTTCGCAGCGGCTGCGGCCAGGTGGGGGCCGGAGGGGGAGGGGCAGGGGGTCTAGGTAGAGGGGGCGGGGGGCAGGGGAGGGGGGGAGGCAAGCACGCATCCTAGGGGGTCGGGAGCAGGAGTCGGAGGTCCCAGGTTCAAGCCCAGCTCCCCTCCTCACGCTGGGGCCTGGGCTCTTCCCTCCCTGGATATTTCTTCCTTATCTGGGGGACAAGGGCGTGAAACCAGAGGGCTCTTCTAGACCTACCATCACTGGGACTCAAGGCCTTTAGGACGGACGCGCGCCTGTGTATGTCCACAAGCGACACACACGAGGGGACACACACTCATAGCTGGTCCATCCACCCAGCAGCCAGCCACACACACCCCCACCACGTCACCAGGACCCCTCCGCACAGGAGCACAGAGGCCCGGTCCACCTCCGCGCGTGGAGGGTCAGACACCCCCTCCTCTCCCGGAGGGTGGGGCGTCGGGGACCCAGCTGTTTCTGCCCACCCGCAAGGCCGTCTCTCTCCTGCTCCTGCTCAGAGGTCCTGCTCCTCTGTGCCAGGTTCAGTGTTGCGGCCTTTACCAGGTACAGCCCTGAGACCCTCCTCTCCTTCTCAGCCTTCTCAGGTAGGCGGGCACCCAGCTAGGACTCCAGCTGGGTCCTGGGGTGGGGATTGGTGCTGGGACCTCCCTTCTGAGGCTCAGCTACCAGCGGGGGACCTGTCCTGCCTAACAGAGCTGGGATCCCCAGAGCCAGCGAAGGAGGTGCTCCTGGTGGCAGCCCTGGCCTGGGTGGGCTGGGGGTAGTGGGTAAGACAGGCGTCGAGGAAACGGTTTGCTGCTGCTGTGATTGGTCTACCCTCCTGCAACGCTTCCGTCCGCCATGCTGCTCCCGGCTGGCCGCCGGATTCTGGAGCAGCGCTGACCAGTAGAAACACAAGGCAAGCCGCAAGTGAGAACCACATTTGTGGTTCCCAGTAGCTATGTTAAAAAGAGAAAAATAAACAGGTGCAATTAATCTCAGCCACATTTTATTTAAAACAAGGTATTAAAAATATCATATCAACATATGATCGATTTTTTAAAATGATTAATGAGATATTTTACATCCTTTTTTTAAAATCAGTAAAGCTTTGAAATCCTGTGTGTAGCTTATGCTTGCAGCAAATCTGAAATTGGAGCCGCTCTGGTTCAAGTGCACAGTAGCCCAGGGGTGCGTGGCGACCGTACTGGACAGAGCAGCTCCAGAAGGCGTGGGGCCAGGCCTCTGCCCGCTTGTCCTAAAGGGTGTTGGGTGGGCCCTGCTCAGGGGCTGGAGGCGGGGAGGGCTCGCAGGCTGTTCTCGGTGCCCGTCCAGGGTGGTCCCCCTGGCAGCCTTCTCTGGCCTCGGTTCGGCATCTGGGACTTCCTTCTGCGGGGTAAGGGCTGTCACTGCGCCCTCCACCCAGGGGGTCTCAGGCCCGGGGAAGCTGGTATGTCTCATGGGGCGGCAGGTCAGGGCTGCCCAGCTCACCCTTCCCTCACCGTCCACAGAGCCCCGGGCCAACGTGTCCCGGGCGGCAGTGCCCCTCCCAGCAGCAGTGGGCGTCGCAGCGGGCGGTGTCCTTGCGCTTGGTGCCTTGCTGGGCCTGCCGTGCTGGAGGCGAGTGCAGGGGCAGAGGTGAGCGGCGGGGAGGGCCGGGCCGGCGTGTTGGGGGAGCCCCAGGCTGCCTCCCAGGCCCCGTCACCCTCTGCAGGTCGGAGAGGAACCTGTGCTCCTGGGAGCTGGCAGCTTACAGCCTGCAGTGAGCGTGCGGCCCCCGTGGAGCGGGGCAGCCGGCCCGCCCTCCACAGGCTCGGTGATGACGGGGTCTCCCCGGGACTGCGTCCCTCGCCCCGCCAGCCGAGTCCTCCCTCAGCCGCTGTCACACCCCCGTCACCCTGCTCCCAGGGGCCCCCGGCTCCTCCCGGGCCCTCAGCCTCTGCCTCCAGACTCCCGTCCTCTCGGTCCCCGACTGACCACCTGGACGGTTTCAGGCCAAGTCGCTTCCTTTTCCTTCTTTCTCTCTGATGTTGGACTGTAATCTACCCTCTGTCGCTCCTGTTCCTCCTTCTGCTGACCGCACCCTGAGCGGTGCCGTGAGCAGCTGTGCCCAGAGCCATCCTCAGGACCCGGGGACGGGGCCTCAGAGACTCATGCCCACCTCCTCCGAGTGTGGTCCTGTTTGCCCTGCCCCCTCTCTCTGGCCCCTGGAGCCCAGGGCTGGTTTCTAGCTCCTGGGTGACCCGGCTGTGCGGCCCACCCCCTACTGGCACCCAGGGCAGGACTCTGCACACCAGGGCCCTAGCTCCTGGGTGACCCAGCTGTGTGGCCCACCCCCTCGCGGCACCCAGGGCGGGACTCTGCACACCAGGGCCGCCGCCTACTCGTCCCTCTCCCCCCAGGTGGACCCACCAGCCCATCCCTGCCCACAGCTTCCGACAGGGCTACGAGGCCAAGAGCGCCCGTGCCCACCAGGCTTTCAGGCGTTCGAGCTGAGGCCTCTGCCGCCCCCAGGCTCTGGGGGAGCCCAGCTGTGCACGACCCCCCCCCGGTGTGGGGGTGACATGGGTCTGCTTCGGCCCCCGTCTCTGCAGGAGCTGAAGGAGGTGGGCGAGGAGCAGCCTAGGCTGGAGGCCGAGCACCCTGCCGACACCGCCGAGAACCGCTACCCTCACGTGCTGCCCTGCGAGCACGGCGGGCAGGGGGGTGCGGGGCCGGAGCTCGGCCCGGAGGAGGGGCTGCATGTGCCCGCCCTGAATGCACGGCTTTTACCGTTGGCAGATGGCCACTCCCGGGTCAGGCTGACCCCGCTGGACGGAGAGCCTCACTCCGATTACGTCAACGCCAGCGTCATCCTGGTAGAGCCGCCTGCGGGCTGGCTGCGGCGTCCACTCGGGAGGGGCCCGGTTTGCAGGACACGCTGTCCTGCCCTAGCCGTCCACGAAGACCGCCAGCTTGTGTGTCTTGTGTGTTGGTCACTGTGCTGGGACCGCAGGAGGCAGGGCTGGGCTACGCGGATTCCCACCTTCAAAGGAGCAGGAGGTGTGTGTGTGTGTGTGTGTGTGTGTGTGTGTGTGTGTGTGTGTGACACCTGCCACGCAGCATGACATGTGCTGTAATAAGGGCACACGTGTGGTGCTCAGAGCACTTGAAGAAGGAACGTTTAGTCCACCTAGGAATCAAGAAAGGCTTCCTGGAGGAGGGGGCATTTGGTCTCTTGAAGGATGAGCAGAATCCTGATAAGTGATGAAAGAGAGGCAGACATTGCCGCTGGACAGACCCAGAGAAGAGCCGGGCGGGACATGTGGACAGAGTGGGGCGGGATCATCAGGTGGAGGCAGGAGAGGCAGATGGGGCTGTTGGAGGAGGGACTGAGTGCTGGCCTGGGAGAGCTGGGTGGGCAGTGGAGCCCTGGGAGAAACGCAGGTGGTGTGGGTCGGGTGGTGAAGGGGTGGCCTGGGGAGGCTACTTCAGGGCCATCAGTGCCTTGTCATCGTCCCATCGAGGTGGGGCTGTCTCCAAGTCCTTGGTGCACGTGTGTTCACGTGTGTGCACACGTATCGGCCTGCACACGAAGTCCTCACTCCCAGAGATCACCCGTGGGATGCATGGCTGTGTGCTGGGCCCCAGTTAACGTGATCCTGCCCACCCCCAGGGCTACACCCGCCCGCAGGGGTTCATCACCACCCAGGGGCCTCTAAAGAAGACCCTGGAGGACTTCTGGCGGCTGGTGCGGGAGCAGCAGGTCCGGGTCGTCGTCATGCTGATCAGTGGGCATGCACAACGGGCGGGTGAGCGTGCCACAGCCCCCGGCGTGGCCACCAGGTGGCAGGCTCTCCCCACAGGACCAGCTGTGGGTCTGGGAGGCCGCCCAGGATGGGGCAGGGAAGGAGACCGGGAACCCAGGCTCCCAGCTGGATTCACCTCCATCGCCTCTGCTGTTTCTCACCGAGTCCACCCTCTCCTGCTCCAGGCCCAGTCTGCGTCCTTGCTTTAAACACGCCTGTGCCCTGCTCCGTGCGGGGCCCTGGGACAGCACCTTCGAGCCTCTCCAGCTGTAGGGGTGAGGCCAGGCCAGGTGGTCCTAAGTAAGGCCACGCAGTTTGCACAGGAGCCCGGCAGCTGCCTGGAAGCCCCAGGGGTCACACAGAGGTCTGGGGGTGGAGGTGCCGGGGCCGGGCGGGGGGAGACAGGCTTCCGGACAAGCGGGGTGGTGGAGACAGACGGATGGGTGGGAGGTGCTGATACAGCAGGGGTGGCAGTGATGGGGGGGCCCACACCTGCCCCCCAACCCCGCTCTGACCCTCTGGCCCTAGTGCTATGTGAGCACTCCTGGCCAGCCGACTCCACCCCTGTCACCCACGGTCACATCACCGTCCACCTCCTGGCTGAGGAGCCCGAGGGCGAGTGGATCACGCGGGACTTCCAGCTGCAGCACGTGTGTGCCCGCGAGCGAGGTGGGGTGACTCCTTGGAAGGTCGGCTCGCCTCCTGGGCCCCTGGCCTCCCCCTTGCCCAGGAGGTTGGAGGTTAGGGAAGGGTAGGGAAGCACAGGGAAGGCTAAGGGTCATCCGAAGTTGGCTGAGAAGGGACGGTTTCTGCCCTGCCCTGAGCTCAGCTCAGGGCCCCCGCTCACCCCAGACCCCTGGGCCCCATCTGCCTTCCCAGGCTGTGACCTCCTGGGGCAGCAGTACCCCCCTCCCCCTTGGGCCCCCGGCAGGCAGACTCCCCGGGAGGCTGGAGGAGCCAAGGGGAGCATCCCAGTGTGGGGGGCACCACCCCGCCCTCAAGATCTGGTGACAGAGTGAGGGCTGAGCAGAGGACAGTGGGTTAGGAGGGGACAGAGCAGCGGCTCCTCTGCCCCCCAACCTCCAGGCTGCCCAGCAACCGCAGCGGCCAGTGAAGCAGCTGCAGTCCACCACCCGGCCAGACCACGGCGTCCCCGAGATCCCCAGCTCCCTGCTGGCCTTTGTGGACCCGGTTCGGGAGCAGGCGCGGGCCGCCCCAGGCGCAGGGCCCATCCTGGTGCAGGCAGGCGAGGCAGGTGGCAGGTGGCGGGGGGTGGGGTGGGGAAGGGCCCCCCTTCACAGCCCTGGGGCCTCTGACCCGCAGCGCAGGCGTCGGCCGCTCGGGCAGCTTTGTGGCCCTGTCAGCCGGTGGAGGAGGAGGATACAGTGGACGTGTTCCACACACACGGTGTGCTCGCTGCGCCTGCACCGGCCCCTCACGATCCAGACCCCGTGAGGGCAAGGCGGGTGGGCTGCGGACCCTGAGAGGGGGTGGGGCAGACGGCCGGGCCACAGGGTCCCCAGGGGCCAGGGAAGGACCCGGGGGAGGGGCTCGGACACTCACCCTCCTATCGGGGCTTCTGTTTCCCTTTGTGCGGGGGGTGGGAGGTGGGCGGGCCCCTGCCAGCTCTGACGCGGGGTTGGGGGTGCCCCACGGGAAGGCTCCCCAAAGCCTCTCGCCTGCCCCGGGCTGTCTGGCTGGTCAGGGCCTGGAAGTCTCCCGGCTGGGCCACGGTCCCTCAGCCGACCGCCTCCCGTCCCCCACCCCCCAGAGCCAGTACATCTTCCTGCACGGCTGCCTCCTGAGCAGGATCCTGGAAGGGGCCCCGGCACCTCTGAGTACGTGCGGCTCCGGGAACCTTGTCCGGTGGGGGGCAGGGTCCCCGTCCCTCCCACCAACAGGCTGCCAACTCCGTCCACGCAGGGCCGAGGAGACCGGGAGCGGGAGCTGGGCAGCCTCCGGCACCCCCGACACGGCCCGTGCCCCGCCCAGGCCGCAGCCCATCCGCGTGAGGAGCTTCGCCCGGGCGTGCTCTGAGCGGGCGGCCGATGGCAACGCTGGCTTCCTGGGGGAGCACGAGGTGGCTGCGGGCTGGGCGGCACGACGACGCGGGGTCCCCTCGTGCCACCACTTCTGCGGCCTGTCTCATGGTGCCCCTCTGCCGGTCACCCTCCCCAGCTCCCGCTCCAGGCCCTCAAGGACCAGGCGGGCTCTGCGATGCCCTCTCCCAGCCGTGGGCAGGACAGCATGGCCTCCCATGAGTGCCAGTGGGCTTGCGGGTGGACCGGGCATCGGGCGTCGGCCAGACTGGGACCTCTGGCGGCCTCACCCTCACCCTCGTCCTGCAGACGGCTGTTGTCACGAGCGGTCCCCTCCGGCAGAGGACGGCCCTGCTGCAGAGATGCCCGAAGCCTGGCTCTTCCCCGTGAGACCATGCCCTTGGGCCGTTGGTGCTTCCTGGTCTGGGGCTGGGGGGCTGGGGGTCCTAGAGCTGAGACGGGCAGGGGACACCCTGTGCTCTGCAGGGCGGGCCCTCTGGCTGCGGTCACGTCATGCTGACCGGGGCCCGCAGAAATCTGGGAGCTGGTGTGGGAGCACGGGGCTCGCGTGCTGGTCTCCTTGTGCCTGCCAGACTCCCGGGAGAAGGTGAGGGAACGGGGCAGAGGGTGGGATGCCTGGGGGTTGGGATGGGGGTGTGGTGTGACCAGGGCCTGGGTGGGGATGGGCTGGCCGGCTGAGCAGCCCTGACCCGGTTTGGCCACGGGAGTTCTGGCCCACGGAGTCACAGCCCGTCGCCACGGACGCGGAGACCGTGCGCTGGGTGGCTGAGAGCAGCGCTGCAGGCTGGCCCTGCACCCTCCTCAGTGTCACACGTGTAAGCTAGGGCCGTGGGGTGGGGGTGGGCTCCGCGGAGCAGTCCCGGCCCCTCCAGGCACCGGTGCCAACGTCTTTGCCCAGAGGGGGAGCAGGAAGGAGAGGCCGGTGCAGAGGTTGCAGTCTCCGTGCGGGGAGCCGGGGCAGGAGCTCCCCACCGTGACCCTGCTGCCCTTCCTGGCTGCCGTGGGCCAGTGCTGCTCCCGGGGCGTGGAGAAGCCAGGCACGCTGCTCAGCCACTGCAGGTGCCGCTGGACGGGGCCCGGGAGGAGCAGGCAGAGACCTCACTGCCCCGCGGCTTGGGGTGAGGGTCAGGACACAGCCCCCTCCTCGCTCTGCCCTGACGTCGTCTTTCGGGAATCTGTCCCCCGACGCCCCTGCCCACTGGGGCCCCGGCTGGCTGTGGCCGTGCCCGGCGCCCCTCCCCGGTCCCCAGGCCCAGGCTGGGTTTCCCCACGTGCCTGCCTGGGCACCCGGCCCTGCCCCCACCCCACAGGGGCCCCTCCAACTCGAGGTCCTTTGCAGCAAGGGTGTGGCCCAGCTGGGCACCTTCCTGGCCATGGACCAGCTGCTGCAGCAGGCTTCGTGGACGTCGTCACCGTGGCCTTGCAGCAGTCACAGGCCTGTGGGCTCATGACCCCAACACTGGTGAGAGGCCACGGGGGCCGGGGTGGGTGCTTAGCCCTGGGAGGGAAGGGGCGGGAGTGGGGTGCGGTGGGAGGGCTGTGCCCCGCTGCACTCGGGCAGCCGCCAGGTGGCGCCCGGCCGCTGCTCTCAGTGGAGGACAGGGAGCCTTCCTGGCACCGTCCAGCCGCCCTCGCTGCGTCCTCCCCTTCTGCCCCAGGAGCAGTTCATCCACCTCTACAACTGTCTCAACAGCGCGCTTGTGGACGGGCTGGCTTGCGTTGGTGCCGGCGGCCGCCCCGCAGACCCACTCGGCCCTGGCTCCCCTGGAGGGCAGCCTGCACGCGCGCCGGGCCCCGTGCTGTGAGGGGGCCGAGTCGGGGAATAGAGGATGTGGTCAAGCCAGAGGCCGAGTGCGCTCCGTCCGTCCATGCCAGGGCCTGGTGGGAAACAGGAGCGGGGCTGGGGGGGCCTGGCGGGTGGCTTTCGCGGGGCAGCCCCCAGCCCCGCCCTCCAGTTTCCCCGTTCCTCAGATCTAGCCTCTAGTGTCTGGGGGAGCCCTGGATTCAGAGCTGGTTACTCGGGGCGAGGGGGTACAGCCTCTGCCCTGTGTGCAGCAGGACCGGCCTGGCCCTGCCCCCCGCGACCCAGCCTTCCCGTTTTCCGCCGCCGGCGGCAGGCGCCGGGGGCTCGCTGCTGCGTGGCCAGAGCGGCCGGGTTTTCTCGGCCTCCTTCGCTCCACCACAGTGCGGGAGTCTGGGGAGGGAAAACCAGGAGGAGAAGCAGAAAGGAGGGCAGGAGTGCTCACCGTGGCGACACCATCACCCATGGCCCATCTGTCCCCTCATCAGCCACGAGGCCCTGGACGGCTGGTGCCAGAGGCGGGGCCCCAGCTGCTCCCGGTAGAGGGCCTGGGGGACACGGAAAGCCTGGACAAACCAGAGCAGGAGGCCCCGAAACGAGTCAGACCCCGAATCGGGGAGGGGGCAGGGCTCTCCTTGGCCACCCCGAGCTCCTCGTGAAAGACGAGGGGTGGGAGGCCAGGAGGGCCCTCGCGGGCCTGTGGAGCAGGAGGAGAGGCAGGCTTCCCGCTCACCTGGGCCTCCCGGGCTGGGTCACACACGCTTATCAGGAGTCGGGGTTGGCCCGTAACGACCCCCCAGTAGGCGGCTGGAGACTCGCTCTGGGCCCCCGGGCCCCGCCCCTGCTGAGGGGGCAGCAGGGCCCCTGCACCAGACCGCAAGGGGGCCGCAGCAAGTGGGGGGTGAGGCCGGGAGCACGGCCGAGCTGGGGGGCAGGCAGCGCCCCTGTGGTCTCTCCGGCCCTCCGTGCGCGAGGACCACCCAGGCCTCCCTGGGGGCTCATCTACGTCAGGGCCGAGCCCCGCCCTCCGGAGGCCAAGGGTCGGTTTCCCGCCTTCCTGGCCCAGCCGTGCAGCCCCTGGGGCCCGGGAGGTGAGAGCAGTAGCAGAGAACGGGAGGGAGGTGATGAGTGGCCCTGGGGGGTGGCCGTCCTGGATGAAGGGCCCCTGGCTGCCCTGAGGCCTCCAGGCTGCTGCTGTGCACTCAGGATGGACCGTGCGGGGACAGCGAGGTCAGGAGACGCAGCCGGCTCTCACTCCACCCCGGGCTTGGCCCGGCGCCGGGATGAGCCCAGCTTCAGCCACCGTCTCTCCCCCTCAAGCCTCCGGCCTGGCCCTTCCAGCCTCAGGCTGGTGGAGCTGCAGCTGCCGGACTGGCCTCCAGGTGGCGCCGACCTGCCGACTCTGGCCGGCCAGGACCGCCAGGTGGGCGCGTCCCCAGCCGGGCGCCGGGCTCTATCCCGGGAGCAGGGTCCGGGGCTCCCGGGCTCACGCCTGACTGCGGCCGCGTGCAAGACGCTTTGTGGGTGAACGTCACACCTTCTCTGGTGGCGGGCCTGGGGCTCGGCTGGAAGGCTCCTCCTTGTAGCCGCCCGACTCCACCCACCCCGCGGCTCCGGCCCGTCACGGCTCACCTGGCGAGACAACCCCTCGCTCCCCTCCCCAGGAGCCAGGGTGAGGAGGGTGACCGCAAGCTGCACTTCTGGGGCTGCTCCCCCCCAAGTGGGTGACCTCGAACAAACAAGGTGCTTCCGGGGCGCTCCTCCGATCCCCTGTGGCCCCGAGGCTGTCCCCTCGGGCACAAGGTCCTGAGCCCGCAGCCCAAACGCCTGCAGGTCCCGCTCTCCGCTCTCCGGGTTGTTTGCTTTTTTCTTTCCTGGATGAAATTCCTGCCAGCTCGGAGGGAAGGAGGGAAGGGGAGCGAGAGGCGAGAAAGTTCCCTTGGCTCCTCCTCCGCCGTGTCGCCCTCCCTTGCCAAGCCCAACCCGTGAAACCCAGGAGTGAAGACCGCGCGGCGATGCCTGCTCCTCTCTGACTGTGCGCCGCCGGTGCCCGCCGCCCTCCCGGCCGCCGCGATGCCCAGCGCACCCGGGCTCCGCGCCCTCTGGCTCTGCGCCGCGCTCTGCGCCTCCCCGTGCGCCCCCCAGCCTGGCCCGCGGCCCGCCTGCCCGGCCCCCTGCCGCTGCCACGAGGACGGCATCATGCTGTCGGCCGACTGCTCTGAGCGCGGGCTCTCGGCGGTGCCGGGGGACCTGGACCCCCTGACGGCTTACCTGTGAGTACCGCGCGCTTCTCCCTGAGCCCGCCTGGCTGCGCGGAGGCCGGGCCGGCCTCAGTCTGGGGCACCTGCGCAGCTGGAGCCCCGAGGCCCAGGCGTCTTCTGCCCCGTCCTGGACTGCGGGGCCGTGGCGGGGAGAACAGTCCCAGGCTGAAGGCCAGGCCAGTGGTGAGGCCGGGCTTCCCTGACTGGTTCCCAGTTGGCCCCTGTCTCGGGGCTTCGTGGTGGGAGCCCAGGCTAGGTGAGAGGTGGGTCTCCGGGCCCCGAGCAGGGGGGCCCAGACTGCTGCCCTTTCTCCTCTTGCTGGTTTCTTCTCCTTCAGAGCAGCGCCCAGCACGGTGGCCGGGACTCAGTGGAGGACAGGGGAGGGGCCCCGTGGGGGGAAAGATTGTCTGTCCCCGACCGTGGCAAGGAGAGCAGAGCAGTCACTCGAGCTGGGTGGCCTTGGTGGGGGTCCCAGAAGCCAGGAGAGGGGACTAACCCACTCTCGTCTCCTCCAAGACGGACCTGCTGGCTCTGTCTCCCTCCACCGAGGCCTCTGGCTCCCCAGGGGCCTCCCTGAAGTCACGTCCCAAGAGGCCGTGTTGGAGACACTAATTTGTGGGCAGTGCCAAGCTGAAAACCAGAGAGCCGTTTTTAGAGTCTGAGTTGGGGTGAGATGATGTGTGAAGGGGACCCTACTGGGGGCAGCTGTCCCGCAGGGCTTGAGGGCTGGGGGCTCTGGCCTGGCCACCCGGGCAGGAGGAGGGAGTGAGCGCACACTCCAGACCACCTGCCTCCCCCCTGCTCTGGGGAGAGGAAACCTTCCTGGCTCAGCCCCGCCTGGGCCTCCATGGCCTCTTCTCGGAGGAGGAGAGTCTGGGCCATGTGTCCCGGAGGTGGGGTCCCGGAGCTTTGCGGCTTTGGGCTCCAGGGCCTGGGGGCTCTGAGGAAGCGGGAGCTAGTTTTTAGAGTCAGGCAAGTATTTGCTGAACTAAATGGGACCAGGGCAGCGCCCCTTTAGCTGTTTTACATGTGTGTGAGCGAGGTGGGTAGGACCTTGTTTCATTCGAAGACAGGGTTCTGTGGCTAAAAAGAGTTTGGAAATGACTTCTGTGGAGCCTTTCTCTGGGGAAGCAGGAGAAAGTTCCCTTTTCCAGGCCGAGGGGCTGACTGGTCCCATCTCCTTCCCCAGAGCCATCCTTTCTCAGGAGGACGTGGGGCAAAGCGGACAGTGTCGCCGTCAGAATCCACGCTGCTGGAGGGTTGTCCCCACCGTCTCGCCACAGTTCCCCTGGCGCTGTCACGTCTGCATTTGGGGTTTTCTGAGCCGACTCTGAGTCTCCCTGGGGCCTGAGAAAGCCCCTCTCTCCCAGGACTCAGCCTGTGTGTCCCAGAGCAGGAGGGAGGGTCCCACGCGGCCTGGGGACCTGAGCAGCAGGCCTTGGAATGTTGGAGGGAGGGGAAGACGCAGGGTCCCCCTTGGCCGCGCAGGGTCTTGTCTGGGTGGTGACTGGGGTGCCTCTGCAGGGCGGTGGGCCTCCTTTCTCTGCCTCTCTGGAGGGCGGCCCAGGCACAAACGCGCCGAGGAAGGGTGGGCGTGAGGGCCGCCCCCTTCCCTCCTCAGCAAAGTGAGGGTATGCCAGTCCAGCCCCAAGTGGCCCAGCTCTGGCCGGGGACGGCCCACACTTTCATCGGATGCTGGGGCCCGCAGGGCCTCTCGTCTGCGCCCCCCAAGCCCTGGCGCCTTCCTAGCTCTGCCCCCGACGGAGTCACCCAAGTCCTCTGAGCCTCGGGGTCTCCGTCTGTACGTGGGGACAAGTGGGTGGTGGGCAGACTAAGTGAGGCGACGTGTCATGTAAACTCCCCGGCACAGTGCCTGACACATAACGAGCAGTGCCTGAACCCTCACACGGGAGGAAAATGGCGCCCGGGGTGAGCGCAGCACCCAAGGGAACAGGCTGTGGCGGGAGGAGGGGAGGCGACCGCGGGATGCCGGCGGCCTCAGTCAGTGCTTGGCTGCTCCGGGTGGGGCTCGGGGTCCCGCCAGCTGTGAACACTGGGGATGGGGTGGGAGGGAGTGGACACGTCTTCCTGACGTGGAGGAGAAGGTGAAAGGTCAGATGAGAACACGTGGATGTACAGGGGGCGGCCGGTCAGAGGGTGCCCTTGATGACCTTCAGAAGGTGCCAGAGATGGAGCCGTAGGGGCACCAAGGAACTCCGGGCTCCAGGAGACACCCAGCCAGTGCAAAGAGCTACCCGCTGCTGCCCCGCCCTCCTGGTCCCACTGCGTCTCTGCTCTACCCTCACCTGCAAAGACGACACTCCCTCAGGGTCGGATGCCCGGCTGATTGGGTTGAAGGGACCGACGCCAAACACCCACAGGCCCTTGGCGTCTCTCCAACCCGTGGTCTCAGTGAGGCTCGTGGGGACTCATGAGGGTTTGGATGTCCTCCCTGGAACTCACCTGGGAGACACGGACCCCCGGCTCTGGGGCACCCAGAAGGTGGGGCGGCCCTTGCTCTATCCCGTCCCACGTCCACACAGCGAGGGGACAGAGATATACATGTGTTGTTGGCAATACCCAGGGCTGTCCCTGACTTGGAGAATCTGGGTAGTATTCTGAGTCCCTCCTTTGCCCCCAAAGTTGAGCAGAGACAGGAAGTGAGTGGGGGGCCGAGCTGCTTGTAGAAGGCCTGAGGCTCGTTCGCTTGCACTGACCCCTCAGCACCCGTTTCCATCACCCTTGTTCGCTTGCACTGACCCCTCAGTACCCATTTCCATCACCTTCTGCCGCCGGGGCGAAGGGGGACCCCCACTCCGCGACCCCCGTCAGGCAGCTTACTGCCTCCTTGGGACCTCACTCCCTGTGAGGCTGCTGTGACGACCGCTGAGCTTGATGAAAGGTCACGTGCGGTGTGTGTGTAGATTCTGGGTAGTTGGCGTCCTGCTCATCGTGGCCTGGGGGTGATGAGACGAGGCAGGGTGCTGGGGAGAGCGGGGGCCCCAGCACAGGTGCTGGTCACAGCAGAGCAAGACTGCAGTCATCACGAGCTGGTGAGCTGGGCCACTTTCCGCATCTGTAAACGGAGCTCACGCCTGCCTCACAGGGTTGTTGTCTGCATTCACTGGGGCAACGTTCGTAAAGGGTTTGGCACAGTGTCCGGCCCTTGGGAAGAGCCCAGTGTTAGCGGTGTTGTTACTAGGGTGACTGGGGCCAAGAAGTGTTAGTCAAGGAGGTCTTCCTGGAGGAGGAAGTGTGGGGCTAGCACTGTGGGAAGTGCGGGATGGGCGCGTCTGTGTGTTGGGGGATGAGAGAGGAGAGAGTGGCTGCAGGGAGCCGGGAGGAGCCCTCTGGGGCCTGGAGAGGCTTTAGTTTTCTCCTGGCTGGTGCCGACGGTGGGGGGCAGGTGAGGCAGCAACGGGTGGGATACCCCAGCCCGCTCCCCAGTGCAGCGGCTGGTCCCTGCAGGGCCTGTCGGCTGAAGAAGCAGAGAAACATGTGGCTCCAGGGAGGACAGTGGCCTTGCGGGCTGCGTCTGGGAGATCCATGGGCCTCTTCTCATTCTGGACCTCAGAGGCCACCCTTTCCGGGCCAGGCCTCAGTGTCCTTTTCTAATAGATTCTAAGAGCCTGAGCTTCTCCCCACCCCACAAACTCGGGGTTTGAGTTCTAACCCTCAGCCCGTGCCAGAACATTTCCAGACCACAATGCGCACAGGTTTTGTTGAGAAACAGGGCCGGAGACGCAGGAGAGATCGGCTCTGAGCCTCCTGTCCTAGTTCAGGACCTCCCCCGGGGAGAGCGGGGAGCCGCTCCAGGAGGAGGGTCCCCTAGGGACTGGGTGCCAGCCTTCCTATGAAGCAGAGCCAGGTGCGGGGGGCGGGGGGTCGGCCCATCACGGGGCAGGCCCGGTGGGGGGGGTCGCTGGAGGAGGGCAAGCGTGTCGGGGAGCCAACACCCCAGTTCAAAGGAAAGGCAGGAAGCAGCCCCGGGCAAAAGAAAAAGGAAACCTCTGGGCTCTGGCAGCAGCGGTGCGGGCTCAGCGGGTGGGTGGTGGGCAGAGGAGAAGAAAGCCCGGCTCTCAGAGCAAAGTCGCCCGGCCGCCCTGCCAGCCCCGCCTCTCCCCTTCCGAGGGCTCGACCCGACGGCTTCCGCGCGGACCGTGCCCACCAGGCAGCGGGCAGGGCGGGCGCGGTGCCGGGTGCCCAACGGGGAGGCCCTGCCGGAGCCCTGGGCTCCAGTCTCAGCACTTCGGTTTATGGACTGCGCGTCCTCTGGCCGCCACCCACCCGCTCCGAAGTTTCTCTTTCTTCATGTTCAGAATGGAAACGCCGACAGCATTCACTGGGAAGGGTGGTGGGAGGAGCCACGGGACAAAGGGGCAAAGCCTTGTGTCTGCTTTAAAACGTTGACCATGGGTGCTGTTTTTCTCAACCCTCAACTGCAAAGGACCTACTGAGGCCCAGGAGGGGTAACAGAGCTGCCTGTGACGGGCGCAGACTTAGGGAGACAGAGTCTAAGTTCTCGAGCCCCATCGGGCTGCGTTTCCTCCCCCCTCCCTCCCCTTTCTCCCCTCCCTCCCCCTTCCCCCCCTTCTTTCCTCCCCCTCCTCTCCCCTCCCTCCCTCCCTTCCCTTCCCTCCTTCCCCTCCCCTTCCCTCCTTCCCCTCCCCCTTCCCTCCCTCCCTCCTCCTCCCTTCCTTTTTTAAAATTTACTTATTTTATTTTATTATTTATTTATTTTTGGCTGCGGTGGGTCTTCGTGCGCAGGGGCTTTCTCTAGCTGCGGTGAGTGGGGGCTACTCTTCGTTGCGGTGCGTGGGCCTCTCACCGCGGTGGCTTCCCCTGTTGTGGAGCACAGGCTCTAGAGCGCAGGCTCAGTAGTTGTGGTGCCCGGGGCTTAGTTGCTCTGCGGCATGTGGGATCTTCCCAGACCAGGGCTCAAACCCGTGTCCCCTGCATTGGCAGGCGGATTCTTAACCACTGCGCCACCAGGGCATGTGGGATCTTCCCAGACCAGGGCTCAAACCCGTGTCCCCTGCATTGACAGGCGGATTCTTAACCACTGCGCCACAAGGGAAGCCCCCTTCCTTCTTTCTTCCTTTCCTCCCTCCCTCCCTCTCTCCCTCCTTCCTTACTAATCAAGCCCCCTCCCACTGACCTTCAGGGAAATGACCTTCCCTGGAGCCCATTCTGCTCTTGGGCTCCTGGTGGGGACAGGCGGGTGGGGGGGGAGGGGGGGGATGGAGGAAGCGACCATTCTCGCAGGGTTCCCTGGAGGAGATGGGCCTGCCTGGCACCTGTGGGGACTCTTCCAAGAGGAAAAGTCTGGACTTCCAGGTGACTACTGTCTGGAGAGTCCAGCTTCTCCCCAGAAACCGAGCTCCGTGGAATGAGCAGGTTCTCCGGTGCAGCACAAGGAAAGCTAGGTGTGGACGGGCCGAGGCATCTGGCTCCCTTTCTGCCCTGGGACACGCCCTGAGGGGCTCCAAGGACCCTAACAGTTGTGTGACCTTAGGAACAGGGCTCTGGGCCCCTTGGGAAGGTACAAGGGACGGGAGTGCGGGAGAAATTTCCAACCCTCGGCCCCCACGTTGGAAAAGACAAGTTCTTTGAGCCAAACTGAGACGGACTCGCTGACTTGGGGGCTCTCAGAACTGTAGGGGCCCCTCTGTGCTGACTAGCCCCTTGGTAAAAGGGGGTGGTCCCCAATTTCTAGTAATTCAGGCCTGTCTTCCCGCCTCAGACATGGGAGAACAGGTCTCAGGAGAAGAAAACCACCCAAGAGGCCAAACTTGGGCAGAGAGCAGAGAGTTATTTTGGAAGCAGCAGAAGGACACGGTGGGGAGGAGAGCTCGGGGTTGGCACTGCGCCCCCCAGAGCCCTGCCAGCGTGGGCCCCGGGCGGGCTGGCAACGGCAGGCAGGGGCTGCCCCTGGCTGCCCTGAGACCAGAGCCTCAGGAGCCGAGGTTTCCTTTGGGTCCCATTTCCTGCCGCTACCTGCTTCCTCCCCAGAGCCAGCAAGGGGGGCTTGTACCCCGAGCTCTCCACGGCCTGGGGATCGGGGTCCCCTCTGAGTACCTGTGAAGTGTAGAGTCTGGGGCTGGGGCCAGGGAAGCAGCTCACGCCGGCCTTTCTGTCTCCCCTCTCTACTCCAGCGGGTGGTGGAAATGCCTTCCTGGTTGCACTTTCCCAGGAAGTCCAGAAGTTTCTTCGGGAAAGCACTAGATCTTGGGAGGGCCCCTTCTTGGAGCCCTGCAGACGTACCTGGGCAGCTGCCATCACGCTGGTGGCGCTGCCTTAACCTGTCAGGGTAACAGTCGGCATTTACTGCCTCCATTTAAGCGTGTAAACCCCTGAGGGAGGCACCAGCTTCATCCCCATGTTACAGGTGAGGAGACCGAGCCCCTTGCTCAGGAGCCCATGAAGGCCGCCAGCCAGCGCTTGCTGACGCTGGGATCTCAGCCGCTGCCGCCTCCTACCCACGTGCACGCCGCCTCGTGGGGCAGACCAGGGGTTCTGGAGCAGCCCCGTAGAGCCTGTTTCTTTCCTTTCTCGGGAAGAGGCAGCGGAGGTCCCTATCCCTCCTGCCCGCTGTGGCCTCCGGAGCTGGTGGACATGGGGGTGTGTCTGGGGGACCAACTGCGGGGTCCGGGCCTCGGAAGAGTGAGAGGACGGGCTGGTCGGGGAAGGCCCTGGGGGTGGAGGGGAGAGGCCTAGCCTGAGCCCTGGCGGACGGGAGGTTCACACGGGTCGGTCGCGGGCAAGGCAGGCCCTCTGGGGGGAGGAGGGACGAGCCCGGGAGAGGCAAGGGCAGCTGGCCTTCTGTCCACGGCCTCGTCCGTCCCTCCCGAGGCAGGACCTTCCAGAGCAGGGCTTTCTGCCTTTTTCTCCTCAGGGCACATTAAAAAAAGAAAAAAAACCGACCGAAATTCAAGGCATTCGGCAGCTGGGGTGAATCGTCCAGCCTCTCCAGGCAGCATCCGGCCAGGCTGGGGGCCCCTGGCACATGCACAGCCGGAGGCCCTGCTGTGGTGGGAAAGCCTGGTGTACACCTGGCCAGCAGGAAGGGTCGGGTCTTGGCCCCGGTGCTGCCCGCTGCCGGGCCCGCTGCCCCTGCCTGTCCTTGGCCTCCATCTCCTTAGCTCCCGTGGATGGGGGAGTTGCCCAGCTCAGTGCCGTCGCCCACCGGCCTCCCGGGGGCACTGGGGTGAGAAGCCGAGGCGGACCTGCAGCGCCCTGGTCCTCCCGCAACTCTGCGGCCGGGGCTTTGCTGGGAGCAAGACCAGAGAGTCAGATCTGGAACGAGCCCCCGGCCTCTCCCCTCCCCCTTGGCCTTTGGGGTGCTGGAGGAGGTGGACGGCCCTGGGGGTGTCCAGATGGCGCGGCGGGCAGGGTGTCAGGGATTTGGACTTGGCCTCCTGGAGGGACGGGGAGCAGAGGTGCAAAGGGGGTCCACCGTCCCTGTCTACACCCCAGCCCAGTGCATTGCTTTCTTAGGGGCCTACGGGCACCAGGAATGTCAAGGTTTACTCCAATGCCCTGAGCGATTTGCAAGTTTGAATCACCGCCTGCCCCCCCGACCTGAGTTACCCTTGACTCTGGGAAGCATCAAAGGCAGCCGCCACCAAGGGCCTCTGACACTTCCTGTAGGAGGGACAGATGCCTCCCCAGGTGACCTGTCTGAATCCAGATCTGCTTCACGCTCCTCGCACGCAGGGCAGTATGCTGAGTGGGCAGGGACGTCCCGGTGGCTAAGCCCCAGGTGCCGTGAGCACCTGTGCGCATTCTGCAGACGTCTCTCACTTGTGCTGCAGCACCCCAGCCCCGGCCCATTGGCCAGTGGTCGGAGGTAAAGCCCTTGCCCGCCCCCACCCCCGGCCGTGGTGGAAGCGAACCTTCACTCACTCGTTCATTCGCGGACGGGGTGCTGAGCATCCCCGTCTGCCCGGACTCCGAGCCGAAGGCTTTCTCTGCATCCAGCCTCGTGGGGCCGGACTGCTCCCTGCTCAGATGAGGCAGGGGGACTCGGGGGAGATGAGACCAGGGCACGCGTCATGCAGCCCGTGGGGGGGTGACGCTGCGGCAGGCCGGTCCAGAGCAGGAGCGGCGGGGGGCGGGCACGGAGGGGCAAAGCCCATGCCTGCCCGCCGCCCCCGTGCAGGCCCTGGGGGAGTCACTGCAAGGCAGGCGGTCGTCTCCCCCACCTCCCCCAAGGAAGCGTGTGTCAAGCAGGCCCTGCTTGGGGGACGGAGAGCTGACACTGGGGGTGTGTTCCCTTCCTGAGAACTACCAGGCTGCATCGCCGCCCACGTCTGCTCAGGGGGTGCCCATCTGTTTGTCCGTCTGTCCACCTGCCTCATTGATTTAGGCTCCTGATGTCTCTCATATGGGGGGGGTCTCAGGGCGGGGCCAGGCCTCCCCCTTCAGACAGGCAGGACTTCACTCCTGGTGTGCTTCTCCTCAGGACATCACACCTCCCTTCACACACACACACACACACACACACACACACACACACAGAGACACAGACACGGACTTACACACATACTCACACACAGACACATAGAGACACACACACAGACACACACATACACACAGAGACACGCGCGCCCACCCGGCTTGGGCCTCCACCTGCAGGGGGCGCCCTGGACGGGGCATGAGCGGCACTTACAGGAACTGCCCTTATCCTCCCCTCCCCCGGCTCAGGTCTGGGGCGCCCGGGTGGGTGTTGGGGACCGGGAGGTGGATCACGTGTCTGGGGCTCTGAGCACCGAGGCAGCAAGGGCCGTAAACGAATCCCCTGCCTTTGTGGTGGGTGCTGATTAGGAGGCTGGGAGGACCATTGTCAAGGACAAAAGCCAGAGGGAGTGGGGGCAGGTGGGTCCCGCCCTCAGGCACCTTGGGGCAGACTCAGGACCTGGTCTCCCGGCACGGTGACCAGCCAGTGCTGGTGAGCCGGTGACCTGGGCCGCCCCGCAGCCAGGCTGGCTGCTGGTGTGCTCCTTCCGCCTGAGGGGCCATCCTGGGCTAGCGCTCTGCTGTCGCCACCTCAGAGGTCTTAATAGTTTTTGAACAAGGGCCTCATTCTTATTTTGCGCTGGTCCTGCCCTTGTTGGTAGAATGAGGGTCTCCACCTGCCTCCCATCCCAGGTGTTGGTAAATTAAGTGAGTCCCCTCCTCCGCGCTTGTGCCCTGGATCCTGACTGCCGATCCTCTGCTTCTGTTCCCAGGGTCCCGATGAACCATGACCTCGGGCAGGACAGGCTGGAGGATGGGGCGGGCGCCCCTTCTGAGGGACGCTGCGCGTGGAGGCAGCCCCTGTCCAGACGCACCTGAGTGGGCATCACTGCGGGGGGCTCCTTGGCCTGCGAGTGGCGTCTGCCGGGTGGGGACCACGGGCTGCTGTGCTTGGGGGAGCCCCCCACACCCCCGCTTCTGTGAACCGGCCAGGTGTCGGGCTCCAGTGGGCAAGGCCTCCGTGCGAACGGGGTGGGGTCGGGGTGACGGTTAACGAGTTAATATACGGAAGCGCTTGGAAAGGTGCCTGACACACGGTAACCACCTGACGTGGTCTTATTTATCCCCCAGTTTGTTAGGTGTATACTCAGTAGCGCCCGGCTGTGCCGGGCACTGGTATTACACTGACAATTCCCCACCACAAACGAGGGGGAGACAAGGACTCAGCAAGTGGCTGTGTCAGTCCACCCACCCTGCCGCCACCCTGCAGAGCCCTGCCAGCTCGGCCGCCTCCCCTCCCGGGTCCCCCCTCCTGCGGCGGTACACGCGAAGAATGGGGGTGTCGACGGCGCCCTCCTCCGGTTTCGGCTGCAGCTTTGGGCGCCTCTCTGTTCAGTGGGATTGGAATCAGGACGCCCCAGCCTCCAGTTCTGTCTTTGCCCCCAGCTTGCTGAGAGCTTGAGGACAAGTCCTCTGGTCTCTGGGCCTGTTTCCTGCTGGGTGGGTAGTTCTGCGTCCCAGGAGATTGTAGAAGCAGAGGGGACGGAGTGGGAGGAGGGGTGCGAGTGAGGCCGAGGTGAGGGAGGGGCCCCGGTCCCCGAGAGGTGCAGCGTCCCCCAGTGAGACCTGAGATCCCGGGGCTGGGATGAGGCAGGGCCACCCCCAGCACCTCCGGGGCTGTGCGCCCAGCCAGAATAGGGCCCCGCGTTAACCACCGGCAGCCAGCAGAAAGAGGAACCCCCCGAGCCCGCCCCGCCGCCAGTCGACGCCACACCAGCCCTCGCCTCGCGCCGTCTCCCCTGCTCTGAATGCAGAAGCCCAGGGTGCCCGCCCCCTGCGCCTGCCCTGCTCCCACCCGCCAGAAAGCATCAGCCTCGCCACCCACACTGGCGCAGGGATGGGGGGCGCAAAGGCACCGTGCTGTGGGCCCAGGTCCCTGCTGAGCGTGGGGAGTGGGGCCGGGCAGAACTGGGCCCCCCGGACCCTGGCCTGCCCCGTGCTGAGGACACCCTGGAGCCTGTGGGGCGCGGTGGGCAGAGTGGAATGCCAGGGGTGGGTTTGGAAGCTGGGCCTGGGGGCCCTCCTGAAGCCCTGTGGCAGCTCCTGCCCCTGCCTGGCTGTGCCCCCCGTGACAGATCAGTCCCCCCCCGACCCCTCTGCTTGCTGTAGAGTCGACACCCCAGGAATTTGCTGTCCCTCTGCCCTCCTGCTATGATGCCTCCAGTTTCCTTCCTGTTCTGCTCAGAGGGGAGAGAGGGGCAGCTACTCCTACTTTGTTGGCCCTGGAGGCACCGGGTTGGGGGGTGGTGGTGCAGCTGGCCTAGAGAGGCAACCTTGGAGATGGTCCCAGGGATCCTGGAGAATGGGGTGCTGGGTGGTCCCAGGGATCCCGGAGACGGGAGTGCTGGGTGGTCCCAGGGATCCCGGAGACGGGGGTGCTGGGTGGTCCCAGGGATCCCGGAGACGGGGGTGCTGGGTGGTCCCAGGGATCCCGGAGACGGGGGTGCTGGGTGGTCCCAGGGATCCCGGAGACGGGGGTGCTGGGTGGTCCCAGGGATCCCGGAGACGGGGGTGCTGGCTGGTCCCAGGGATCCCGGAGACGGGAGTGCTGGGTGGTCCTGCTGCTGAGGAGGCTGAAGGCCTGGGCCTGCCCCTCGTGGGAATCTTGTGGCATTGCAGGCAGCCCTCCGGCCTGCAGCCAACCACCACGCCTGGCGACCCCACTGCGTGGGAGGGGGCGGGGTTGGAGGGTGGAGCAGGCGCAGGATCCCAGGCTCTGCCGGCCCCTCCGCCGGCCATCCTTGTCCAGGCCAGGCCACAGCTGGATGTCTTCATGGGTCAGTCTGCTCAATACTTAGCAAATAAGTGATTGAAAAAGTGGTTCTGAGGGGTTGAGTAAAGGAGATTTATCCCATCTAGTGCCTTGGATATCCTAGAGCCTTTTACTCAACGCGTGGTCCCCAGACCAGCAGCATTCCTCCTCTGGGGACGCATCTGGAGTGCAAAGGCTCAGACCCCACCCCAGACCTGCTGGGGCCACATCTGCATTTTAAAGTGTGCCCAGCACCGACCCCCAGCTTCTCCTTGGAATAAGTCAGACCGTCAGCTGGCCAGCCACTCCCTGCACCCCTGCCCCGCCCCGCCCGGGATTTTGCTTTTACCTAATTTGTACTTAGGTGGCGCCCCGTGACTATCACTGTGATTTACTGCAAGGATGTGGTTAAGAAATGGCTTCAGGCAAGAAGCCTGCAGCCCCGGAAGCATGAGCTTGATTTAGGATACGAGGGGCCGACTGAGACTTCTCTTTCTCCGGGAAATTTCCCGGCTCTGCCCTAGGACTCAGCCCCCCTGGGTCTAACTCCTGTTCACTCGTCTGTTTCCCAACCAGGCTGGCAGCCCCAGGAAAGCAGGGCTGGTATCACCCTTGCACGTGGTGCTCAAGAACATTGCTGGGATGAGTGAAGCAGTGAATGAACAAGTGAATGGTAGCGGCGGGAGGTGTGGCGGCCGAGCAGACGTGCTCCCCTGAGAGGCAGGCTGGGTGGGAGGGCAGCCCTCACAGCTGGGGGCCGTGCTGGCCTGGCTCTACGGCAGGCCCGAGGTGTGGCGTCCACCCAGACGGCTGCGGTGAGGACGGAGCCGAGACTTAAGCTGCCCGTCGGCCGGCTTGGGTTTCATGAGAGTGAGACATCTGCCCCATAAACCCTGCCACTTAGAAGCTTTTGCCTTTCCTAGTCATTCTCTTTACCATTTCTTTAAAAAGAAAACGTCTTTTGAAAGTTTCCATCCAGTTTCCAACAAGCTAAGACAAAGAAAGGTATGCAGGCTTGGATGGAGAGGGCGCTCTAGGGACCCGAGGCTGCTGGTCCTCGAGTCTGCACTGTGTGTCTGGCTCCGAAGGTCCGAGTCTGTGTCGGGATAGATTTCAGGCTGGTGGGTCAGAGGGTACCGCCCTGCACGTGCTGGGTGGGGACAGGCACAGGGGAGGGGGCAGCAGTGGGGAGGGTGTGTCCTACTGGATCCTGGGATGATCCAGGGCGCTGGGACCGATGGCCAGGGACCTCTGGGGCGAGTCTGAGAACACCGTGCCCTTGGCTGTGCAGCAAATCTCAGCAGGTGTTTATTGAGCACCTACTGCATGCCAGGGGATGTGCAGATGAGTGAGGTGAAATGACACACGGAAACACACATCCAACTTCAGCCCCACGAGGCAAAGGCTGGGACGTAGAACCAGGGAATCCAGAGGGAGCCCTTAGCCGACACCAGGCTCACAGAGGACTTTCAGAAAGAGCCCCCCCCCCGGCCCCGCCCCGCCCCGCCCCTAATGTTTTAAACTTATTTTCATTCAAGAAGAGAGTACACGTGGCAAGTGTGTCCTGGTAAATTTCCACAAGCTGAGTACACTTGCGCAACCAGCACCCAGGCCAAGAAACAGCGTCGACCGCCTCTCCCGGTCTCCCCCCGCCACCCCACCCCCCGGGCAACCCCGGCCGTGGCTTCAGCAGCCCCGGCACCTTTCGCCTGTGTTTAGACTTTACGTGGACGGAGCACTGCTGTGTCGGTCCCTCCCCCTCGCCGTGTTTGAAGATCCGTCCGTGCTACTCCCACTGCTGCCCGGTCCTCACTGTGGGAGGACACGGGCCATGCGGACAGGCCCTCCAGTTTGGGGCCTTACAGGTGGGGCTGCGGCGAGCAGCTCTGGATGGGTGTCTGGTGAGCACGGACGCCCAGGCGTGGAATCTTGGGGTCACAGTGGATCCTAGAGGCAGCTCAGGGGTGCGAGTGTGTTTCCCGGGGCGGGGCGGGGGGAGGTGTGGGAGGGGCCGGTGGTCCGTGCTCCCTGCATCACTTCCAGTGGCTCCTATAACAGAGCACCGCAAACCGGGTGGTTTAAAACGGCAGGAATGACTCTCTTGTGGAATCCAGGTGTCAGCGGGGCCTCATCCACCGCAGCCCCCTCTAGCTCCTGGGGCTGCCGGCTCCCGGGCTCGTGGCCGCATCGCTGCAACCACCACCTGTCACCTCGTCACTGCCTGCTCTGCGTGTGTCTCTGCGTCTCTTCTAGTGGCACTCGTCATTGGATTCAGGGCCCACCCAGAAGCTCCTCCATTTTAAGATCTTTCACTGAATTTCACCGCGAAGACCCTTTCCAAGTCAGGTCAGGCGCACAGGCCCCAGGGGTCAGGACTTGGGCACATCTCTTTGAGGGCCACTCTTTGGCCCACTGCAGCATCTCTCCCTGTGGCCCTAAGCAGCCCAGCCCAGGCCCACCCTTTGCAAAACTCTCAGTCAAGCCACTTTCTCAGGGCTACCCTGTCCCTCTTGGCCTTGCTCCGGGAAGCCCTCCCTGACTGTGTCCTGGTCCTCAGGCACGGGACTCCTCCGACACTAACATCCTTGGCTCTGTCCAGCTGTGCCTGTGGTCTGAAGGCGTCCTCAGACTGGCCTCCTGAGGGCAGGGTGTGCCCTCCTCCTTCCCTGTGGGACACACACCTCCCGTGCACGGCTCGGCTCTGCACATGGGTGCTAGGAGCAGGAACTAAGCTGAAGGCACCTTTCCAGCAGTGTCCGGCCCAGGGCACCATGCCCAGTGGCGGCCCATCCCTGTGACCCTTCTCCCCTCAGACACCCCCCAAAGGGACCGTGCTGTATCCTGGTCCCAGGGCCTCTGTGGGAGTCCTGGCTACACCCACAGCACAGGGAGGAGGGAGCCCAGGGGACCGGGAGGCACCCAGCCCTTTGCCTCTCCTTGGAGGAGGCCAGGAGACAGGAATGCCTTTGGCTGGGGACCCTGGCCAGAGATCAGAAGATCAAAGATGAGAAGATCAGGGCTGAGGTAGGTGGCACACTTTGGAGGCTGCAGAGAGAAGCAGCAGCTGGTGTCTCCTAAGGGCAGGGCTGACCCAGAATGCCCTCCCTACCCCCTCTCTGATGGAACCTCGCAGAGCTGCTTCTCCAGATGAAGGCCCTGGGGTGAATGCTGGCGAGGGCGGGATGCTGTGTGCCCGGTGGGCAGGGCTGACCTCCTGCACAGCAATTCCCTGAAGAGGGGCTATTGAATAACATCTGTAGGTGCAGAAACTAAGGCACAGAGAGGAAAAGCAACCTGCTGACATCAAGCAGCTGGGAAGTGGTCGGGCCAAGGTCAGACCCGGCAGTCTGGCCCCAGAGCCCACGAACTACTTTACCCAGGGGAAAAGGTCAGTGCAACCACAGCACGAGGGAGCAAGGCTGGACCTCAGGCAGGACTTCTCCCTGGGCGGGGATGCTAGTGGAGACCGTGGTTTAGCCTTCCTACAAGTCCATGAACCAGACAGGTGGGGCTGGGGAAGAGGGAGGTTTGTCGGAGTGCCCGCCAGAGGGGAGGATGAAGGTGGTGGACAGGTGACCAGCAGCGCAGAACGTGGCAGGAAACGCCCCGGGACCAGGCATCGGGGCCTCAGGGGCTGATGGGAGGGACAGGTGAGGCTCCGCAGGCAGGCGGGACCTCCCTGGGTGGAGAGAGAAGGGTGTGCCCGACCAGGTGAACTTGGAGGAGGGGGCCGGGCTCCGGAAAGTTCCACCGGTCCTGGCAGCTGGGGGAGCGGGACACAGAGGCCCTCCTCTCTCCCCCTAATCCCCTCCTTTGTTCCCGAGCTGCCACCCCACTGCCACGCCTTTCAGCCTTGGGCGGGCTGGGACCCAGCTGGGCTCAACCAACCCCGCAGGGTTGGCTCTGCCACTTACTGTGACTAGACGGGCAGTAACTTGATATTTCCAAGTCTCCCTTTCTTCACTTAAAAGGGAATAAAGAAGGCTTCACTCCCGGCCTGATAAAAGGATTAGACTAAATGAGGCCAAGGATGTGCCAGAGCCCACAGAAGGCACCCAAACGGAGGGGGCCGGACCCGGGACGGTGGCCCCGGAGGGGCCTTGCTTTCCTGAGCCGCGTCTGTACAACGGGTCCGTCCCAGCAAAGGGGGCTCTTAGACGCTCTGAACGTCCAGCGTCCGCTCTTTCCTGCTAGATTCAAGCTGAGAGTTGAGAGCGCCATCTGGCCGTGATGGGCAAGGCTGGGCGAGGGTGGCGGCTGGGCGAGGGCAGCTGCCGGGATGAGAAGGGGGCAAGGGGTCCTGAGGTGAGAGGAAGGCTTCCAGCTGGGCGGGGTGGGGGGCGACTCTGAATAGAGGGCGTCCTCCCGTTTCCCCCCCAGGCACACCCGCCCCTTTATCTGGTGAAATAAAGGCCGCAGGACAGAGCTTCAGCTAAACAAACAGGGCCAGGGCTCCGCACACAAAGCGCGCTCCCTCCCACCCCGGGGCTGCCGCGGTCCTCCGGCCCCTGCTCCCTGCTCCTGGGCGCCCTTGGGGAGCTCTGATCCCAGGGGACGTCCCCGCCCTCCTCTCTGAGGGGCTCCAGGCCCACAGGGAGGACAGAACTCCCGCCCTCGCACCTCCACACCCCGAGACGGAGGAGCAGAGGTCAGAGCAGGGCTGGAAGGACGCTGCTGAGTGGAGGGCACTGAGCTTGGAGGGACCGAGTCCCGGAGCAGTTGTTTTGGACCCTCGGCTCCAGGTCAATCCCAGCCAGGGCCGCCACGTGGGGAGCCCACCCCTGTGCGCTGCGTAGAAAACGGCCCTCGATGCTGCGTGCAACGAGGACGGTGCCTGGCCGCCGCCGCGTGGGGACCAGCCCCGCCGGGCGATAACAGTCTCTGTGGAGCCCGCAGAGGTCAGAGGTCAGTCCCAGGCGTGTAACATCCAGCCCCGGGCCCAGCCCTTGTCACCGCCCACTTTTGTCACTGTCCCACCTGACTGGGCTCGGAGGGCAGGGACCCCGCATTGTTGGACCCGGCAGCTCAGCACCCGGCGCAGTGCCTGGTGTTCAGTAGGCGCTTAATAAATGCTGGTTGAATGACACACGGCTGGGCGGTGGCGTGAGAGGCTGGAGGGTGGAGGCATGCGAGCTGGGCCATGGTGAGCGGCAGCCTTGGCGGAGGGTTGGTCACCGAGTGCCGGACGCTGGCAAAGTGCTTTTACCAGGGAGGAGCCGCGGCAGAGAGAGGCGAAGTCACCTGCCCCGTGTCACACAGCTGGCAGGCGGCAGAGCCGGGAGGGAAACGGTCCAGGCCAACTGCAGGGCCGTCCGGGTGCTGCTGATAGGACACCAAGGACACACCCAAGGACACGCACGTCGTAGCCACATGTGGCCAGCGCAGCCGAGGAACCGAATTTTTACTCTGATTTACTTTCAGTGACTTGAAATGTGAACAGTCAGTACGGGCGGTGAAGGTCTGGACCATCTCCAGAGGGGAGGGGCAGAGCCAGCTGTGCGGCTCCCGGAGCCTCTGGCCCGTTGTGCTCGTGGGCTGCACACAGCAGCCCTGACTGGGCCCAGCACCACCCTCCGGCCTCTCCGCGTGGGGGGCTCGGCTGGGCAGGTAGCAGGGACCCACGCAGGGGAAGCAGACACACAAGCAGCCTGTCCCATCTTTGCTCTGCGGTGCCTTCACCTGCTCTGGGCTTGGTGGAGGGCTGGCCTACACAGCGTGGCTCGGAGGGTTAGGACCAACCACCAGGGCAGGGGGAATACCTCTGATCAGGGCAGGGGCTCGGGGACCACCCCAGCTTGGCCACTTTGCCTGGCAGAACAGCGAAGTCCCCTTAGCCTGAAGCAGCCGGCTGCCCAACAAAGGGGTTCCCCTGCAGGGTTGGGGTCAGGGCAGGCCCGGGACCCTCTCCACCTCCGAGGCTGCCCTCCCTCACCCCACCCGGGCACCCACACCCTCAACCTGGTGTTCCAGCTGGCACTTTCCCTTTTCCAAGAAGCAGAAGGTGGAAACAAGGGTTTGGCCTGAAGTTGGTGCCAAACCTCGATTTCCCGAATGCAGCATCTTTAAGTGGGAGGCATCTCTCCTGGCCTTGGTCTCCTTTCACTGCCGTCAGCTTGAGGAGACAAATCCATAGATGAAGTATCACGCTACCGTGAGCCACATTCCCTGTCTCCTGTGGTCTTACAGCCCAGCGCTAAAAAACCCTACCTTTCCCCTCTCACATGACGTTTAGGAATGTCGCCTTCCCTTGCTTTGTGCCCCCCGCCCGCCTGAATTGACCGGGTCACCTGACGGCGCTCTGGGTTCCCCGTCTCTCCCTGGTTCCCTCTGACCTGCACAAGCCTGGTCTTGGCTTAGAAACCATGGGGACCCCCAGTGACTCCCGAGTCAGGTGCCAGCCCTCCCCGTCGGCGTCTGTCTTCCCATCCCCCATGCCGCCCGCCTCCTTCTCAAGCCCTCCTGCCCCACCAGCCAGACTGGAGATGTCCTTACAAACAGGGGAGCCAAGACAGGGCAGAATCAAGCAGTAGCCCTTCAATTTAAAAATACAGTGTTGTTCTCACACAGGGGTTTGTGCAAGGCCTGTGAGCCTGAGGTTGTGCTGTTGTGTGTGTGATGGTGGATGCTCTTGCCCTGGTTGGAGCCACTCCTTTGTTGGGAAATTTGTGAAAATTGCAGAAATCTGAGAGAACTCTGTGTCGACTGGTTAGGAGCCTCCAAGAAGACAGCCAGTACCCGTCCCCCTGATGAGGAGTCAGGGGACGAAGGAAGACGCGCCGTCCTCAGGAGACGCAATTCTAGTCCCCATTCCATCAGCTGGTCCCCCTCGGTGTCTGTCTCCCCTCTTGACTGAAGGAGCACAGACGCCATTCAGGGGAGTCTGGAAGTGCAGGGGTTCTGGGCAGTCACGGTAACTGGCAGGTGCTCCCAGCGCTGCGGAGCGGGCAGGGATGCAGGAGCCCCAAGGCCCTCGGCCGGCCCCGCGTGCACGGCGAGCCCCCCCCCCCCGTCTTCGGCGCCTTCTGTTCCAGACCCGCCTGCGTCCCACGTACCCCCCTTTCTTCCCCCAAGGCCATCTCTCTCTGCCCTCCCCCTTCTGAGTCCGGACGGACAGTTTAGAACCCATCGGAGAGAGCGGCGGCGGGAGCGGTTGGTGACCAGGGAGCAGGGTACAGATGAGGGGTTCGTCGCTCTGTGATAAACAACCCTCCCCAGCAACACTGCGAACTCGGGCCTGGAGCGGGCCCCGCGCCGTCCGTGTCCCCCCAGCCCGGCACTCGGAGCCCACAGACGCCCGTCGGAAAGGAAACCAGCAATCTGGGGGGCTGGAAGGGAGGGTGAGGTGGGTCTGACTGGACCAGGCCCCTGACCCCAGATCCGAGCCCTCTCTCCTGTCACCTGCCTCTTAGTGACACAGGAGGTCAGCCAGTGTCCTCTGAGTGCCAGGGCTGCCAGCCACAGGCGCAGAGGCCGGGCAAGGCTGTGGTCACTCACTCGGTGTGTAGTGCAGCCCCTGTGTGCCAGGTACCCCCAGGCCTGGAGGCTGCAGAGGGCACTGAGAGTAAGTCCTTGCCTTGAGGGAGCTCCTGGCCACATGGGGCGTTGTGTCCTGATCATCATAATTCAGTTGGTGAGCACATTAATAAGAAGTCATGCTGAGCGACCCCTGAGTTTATTTTACTAACTCGTACAGTTTAATGACTCATGTAATTCTCACTCCAACCCCTGTGAGGCAAGTACATCGTGATCCCTATTTCACAGATGGGAAGACAGAGGCTGGGAGGTGTCACGTGGCAGGGCCAGGCCCACGGGCTCATCAGTGCTGCGCTGGGTGGTGATGGGGGCAGGGCAGCACCAAGCACACAGCAGGGGCCCAGCTAATGCCCCTGCAGGAGCTTGAACAAAACCGCGTAGGACGCAGGACGCTGCTCAGCTCTGCCGGGGGGTGCTGGGAGGGCCTCACAGAAGTGGCCTTGGGGCACAGCCACGCCTGGGGACAGGGGCTCATCTCCCGGTCACTCTGGCCGCTCTTTACTTGGCTGCAGAGATGGGCCCTGCTTCCTGGTCTCTCTTCCAACCAGTGGGGACAGTCCTCCCAGGCCCACCCAGCAGGACCAAGGAGCTTTGCCGTCTGCTGTTTCTCCCGCTTATAGGAAAAATGCAAACAGAACAAATCCCCCAGGGCCCTTGGGTGTCAGCCAGATGGCCCTGGGGGCGGGTCTCCTACTACCCCCCACCCCGTCCAGGTTTGGGACTTGCTGCTCTCTGCCCCTCAGTTCCCCAGCATCTTCCTGGTCTCCACGGCGTCGCCGCCTCTCCCGGCTTCCTTGGTGGTCCACCTGCTACACAGGGTCGAGCTCTGAAAACGCTTCCTGTGCTCGGGCTGCCAGCCTCGCTCATCGATCCTCTCTGTCCCCCTGCCCATGGCTGTGTCCAGCCCAGCACACAGAGCCCCCCTGGGTGCCCCAAGGGCTGCTGGGAAGAGGCCTCGGGGTGGGGCTGCAACCCAGCCTCTCGCCCCTGCAGTTGAGTTGAGAGATGCAGCGGGCAGTGCCCGCCACGAAACATGGTGCCTCACGTCCAGAAGTGTTCAGACTTAAACCAAGCGTGCCCTTCCGAGTGGGCCTCTCTGTGTAACTGTGTAGGTCAGGCACCCACAAAGCCCGTCCCGGAGAGCAGTTGTGCACGTGTACGTGTGCGTGCGTGTACGCGTGCGTGCGTGTACGCATGCGTGCGTGCGTCTAAACGTGCGTGCGTGCGTCTAAACGTGCGTGCGTGCGTCTACGCGCGTTGGCTGAGCTCACGGGGCGACAGCGGTGGGGCAGAGTTTGAGGCCAGGCCTCAGTGTCCAGCTCACCCACAAGCTGGGCCCCAAGCAGCCCCCGAGCAGCCTGCGCCCTCCCGGCCAGGGGCGGAGCCCCGCTCGCCCAAGGTCACAGCCGAAAAGAGTTCCACCCGAGGGGTCGAGCCGGGTGAGTTTCTCCCAGAGAGATTCTGTCTTGATAACATGAGGATACTTGGAGAATGCTTGTGACTTTCGTGAATACAACGCAAACGTGCCCTCCCGCGACACGCATGCCCGGTGCCTCACAAGACAGGCGCTGCAGGGGCTCACGAGTCCTGACACTCGCAGTGCTCACACGTTCGCACGGCCCGCGCCCCTCTCCCTGCCCTGGTCCAGGCGAGGACGGCTGGGCGCCCGGGGTGACCTCCCCCAGGACCGCCACCTTCACCGGACTCCCGGGTCGGAGCTCCCGAGGGCAGGTTCCTCCTGAGGCCCGCGTGCCAGCCCCCTGGTCCCCAAGGCCGGCGGCTGGGCCTGGAGCCCCCGCTGCGTCTCCCTCGGCGGCTCCACGTCTTCCTCCGCCCCCCTTTCCTTGGTGCCAGCCCCAGCCCTTTCCTGCAGGGCCGACGGACCCCCCTCCTGCCCCTCACGGAGCCCTGCAGCTGGGCTGGGCGCTGTCCCGGGCAGGATGCGGGGCGGGCAGAGTGCAGGGCCCCTCCTCCCCGAGGAGAACAATGAGGCTGCTCGTCGGGGGGGGGCCGGGGGGGCATGGAGCCACATCAGAGCCTCTGAGGTGCGGCCCTCGGGGCGACGGCTGAGTGATGGGGCCTGAGTCACATGCCCGCGAGCGCCTGTGGAGACACGTCCAGAGATGCTCGGGGTACGTGTTCAGAGGTACCTGCTTTTGTGGCTCCTCATGCCTTCCTGCCGGGCTGATTGTGCGCCGGGCCCGGGGCCGGGCAGGATGGTCTGTGGCCTGGGCCCCCGTGGCCTCATCGTCCCCTTCCGCCACCGTCCAGCGCGCCCTGGGGCTCTGCGGCCGCCAGCCAAGCAGCCACAGCTCGCCCGGCCCTCCTTCTGGACGGGCAGGCCCGGGACGGCCCCTCGGTCCTCACGTGGAGCAGGACGGGAGCCTGCCGGTGCCTTGGCTCTACCTGCCCCCGATTCTTCCTTCCTCAGAGCACGTAGCGTCCAGAGGCCAGGCTTCACCGGAGATAAAACACTGGGGCCTAAACAGCCTTTTCATAGGTCGGAGCTGGGCCCCGAGCCCCTGACCCGCACCCTACCTCCAGCACACACGTCACACGCGTTCCTTGTGGAAAATGGAGACCCTGGGGTTTGCAGTGAAAGTGCACCCCTGGGGCGGAGGGAGCTGCAGGAAGGGCAGCGGGTGGTGCCCGGCCACACGGTGGGCTGGTGGGCCACCCTGTGCCCTCAGGCGGGGGGAGCTGGCAGAGGCGAGCAGCAGCTGTTCGGAGTCTGAGACAGGAGGGATCCCAAGTGTACGAGACGCACACGTGCAGCCCAAGCATCAACTGCTGCCCGGGCGCAGACTGGGGGGAAAACGCTGGGGCAGGGCAGGGCCGGCAGGCTGAGGTCACCCCTTCTGCCTACCGCAGGCCTGCTGGGCTGGGGCGCTTTCCCACAGGTCACCGAGGGGCAGGACTGATGTGTGTGCACTGCTAGGCAGTCTGTAAGCCCTGGCTCGTTGAATCCTTACGAGGACCCTAGGAGTTTGGTGGTGTTCAGCCATTTTTACGGATGAGGAAACCAAGGGTCATAGTGATCAACAGCCTGAGGTCTGGCAGGTAAACCAAGGAGAGAGTTGACCTCAGCGCTCTTTTTCTCTTTGCTTTCTTTTTTTTTTTTCCCTTGAAAATAGATTTAATCTTATTCAAATTAGAAATGTTCAGCACTTTCCTCTTTGCTTCCTTGAGTGTAAAGTGGAGGTAACATTGGAATCCACCTTGGGGTTGTTGTGAGAATTAAATGGGATTAGAGTAAGTCCCCCTCCACACAAACGAGGTCAGTTCCGAGAGCGCGTCTGTAAATCCTATTTGTCTGTAAGTCCAACAAAGTTGGCCTAGCTACCCAACTTACACAACCGGCTATAGAGTACTGTATTGTAATAGGTTTATAATACTTTACACACAAACAATGCATAAAAAACGAACACAAAAAATAAAGAAAACATTTTTAATCTTACCGTACAGTACCTTGAAAAGGACAATATTACAGTTACAACAGTTGGTACACAGGGGCTGGCGTCGAGTGAACAGGCAGGAGCAGTTACTGATTGGAGGAGGGAGAGGAGGTGGGAGATGGTAGGGCTGAAGGATCGTCAGCAATAGGAGACGGAGGGCAAGCTGCAATTTCACTCACGCCTGACGTTGGTGGCACAGGTTCTGGTTCCTTGCTGGATTCAATTCTATCCACCCTCTTGAAAAAACGATCCAGTGATGTCTGGGTCGTAGCTCTTTTTTTCTCGTCATAGATGACAAGGTAGCACTGGATTGCATTCTGAGTAGCTTGCTGCAGCCTTCGTGTATCATTCTACGTTTGGGTCGGTCCTGTGCCTCACAAACTAACAGTGCCTCCTCAAATAAAGAAATCCCCCTTCCATTTCCTGCATCGTGAATCTCTTCAGTTCTTCGGTTACTTTTTCTTCCTCTTGTCTCTCTTCATCCTTTCTCTGGGCCTCCAATTCCATCAGGTCTTCATCAGTAAGCTCCTCGTGTTGCACAGCCAGGAGTTCAGTGAAGTCGTCCTCTTGCAGATCTAGCTCCAGCTTCTTGCTGAGGGTCACTACGTTGCTGAGGACCTCTTCAGACTCCTCATCCACCTTCTCAAATCCACACAAATCATGAACGAACTGTGGGCAAAGGTTCTTCCAAACCCCATTCATGGTGACCGCCATACCCTCACACCATGCGAAGTCAGTGTTTTTTATGGTCTTGTAGATGTTATAGTCCTTCCAAAGTTGTCCCTAGGTTGTTCCTGATTTGTCATTCACCTTTACTGCCTGACAAAAAGTGTGACATAAATAATATTTCTTGGAAGTCGCTGTAACTCCCTGGTCCATAGTTTGGATAAGCAATGTAGTATTCGGTGACAGATGCACTACTTTGACGTTGGGATGAAAGTCATCCATGAATGGGGGGTGGCCCGGAGCATTGTCGAGCAGCAAAAGAATGTTGAATGGGATGTCCTTCTCCAAGCAATATTTCTCTACTTCTGGGATAAAGTGGAGGAAAAACCAGTCCTGGAAAGTGGCCTGTGTAATCCTTGGCTATGTTTTTAAGGATTCTTGGGTTCTCTGAATTATAAACTAAGAGAGGCTTCAGCTTCGTATCACCAGAAGCATTGCCACCAAACAACAGTTAGCTTATCCTTTGCTGCTTTACAGCCCGGCATCAATTTTTCCTCCTTACTGATGTAACTTCGGTCCGGCATCCTCTTCCAGTACAGTTGTGTCTCATCCACAGTAAAAACCTGGTTGGGTAGATACACACCATCATCAATAATTTCTTTAAGTGTTTCAGGAAGTTCCTGGACAGCTACCCTATCTGCACTTGCTGCCTCTCCACTTACTTTTACATTGTGAAAGTTGGCTCTAGCCTTGAACGGATGAAACCAGCCATGGCTGGCATTAAAAGATGTGCCCTCTGATTCTTTGCCGTGTTTCTTCTTCAAGTCTTCATAAAGGTTTTTAGCTTTCTCTTGAATCAGCGTTAAGTTGAGCAGGACTCAGCGCTGATGTTGATCCTGCATCCGCACGCTGAGAAGTTTCTCCATCTCCTCCATCACTTTTCCATGCTTCTTGGATATTTTGTCAACATCGTCGGCACAGCAGACTTCACATGTTCCATGATCTTGTCCTTGTTCTTTAGATTCGTGCCAATGATTGAACGATTCATGTTATAAGAATGAGTGGTGTCTAACATCTTTTTGCCTCGCTCCACTCTCTCAATTATTTTCACTTTTGTTTCCATCATTATCGCTTGGCGCTTCTTAGCAGTGCCAGCTACACCACCGCTGCTTTTACGCTTGCCTTCAGACATCCTGGGCTTGAAATAAAGGTATTGTACTACTGTACTCTATACAGTACTGCAAAGTACACAAAAACACAACCACTTGTAGAGGATGCACGCACGTGACAATGTACACCAGATGCGTGAACTAACTTATGTGACTGGACATGCGAATGCATGTTCGCATCTTTGAAGGTTCGTATGTAGGGGACTTACTGTATTTGGATAAAGGTTAGCCTGTGCCTGACACAAAGTGGGCCTCCAGTAAACGCCAGCTGTTACACACCACAGTATTGTGATTCTTTTGTGTGCAGGGTATCTTGGAGGGCAGTGACACAGAAACCACCCTCAGGGTCTCTCAGATAATATGGGAAGGCGAGACTGGTCTAAGGTGGGACTCCTCAGGGATGTACCAGGGGCCAGGCCCTCTGGTTGGAGAAAAGTAGAAGGAGCCTGCTGGGGTTGGGGGAGAGACAACAGGAGAGAGACTGCAGGCCTCAGAGGGCTGTGGAATCCCACGGGCCCAGGGACTGAGTAAAAGGCAACCCCCTGGTGAGCCTGGGGCTGATTCCAGGAGCCCACGGGGTGGCGGTGGTCTCGGGTAAAACGTCCACGAGGGATCCTGCGTGTTGATTGGCCCTGTCCTGCTCTGACATCCTCTGAATTTTTCTCTGGCCTATCCCCGACAGGGTCGGCTTCCTCTGTGGCCCTCATCACAGCCCGTCCCGGGGAGGGAGGGGGGAGGAGGGAGGCGCAGGGGGAACCACGGGGAGCACGGCCCGGGGAGGACGCAGCTCACAGCCTGCCCGCGCCCTTCTCTCCCGCAGAGACCTGAGCATGAACAACCTCACGGAGCTCCGGCCTGGCCTCTTCCTCAACCTGCGCTTCCTGGAGGAGCTGTGAGTAGATGGGGGGGGGACGCGGGGGCTGGAGGCGGGCACTGTGACCTCTGACACAGGGAACTGGGGGTCCCCAGGGGGACGGGTGGAGCCAGTGGAAACGGCCTTGGGGAGCTCTTCTGAGTGGGGTCATCCCCACCTGCCCAGGTGTGGGCCCGAGGCGGGCAGTGGGGACAGAGGAACTCGGACATCCAGCCTCTCCCGCCCTGAAGCCGACCGGCTTTCTGTCAACGCTGCTCCTCTCCCTGGGGTCATCCTTGACCTGCCCTTGCCCCCTGTGTCCGGCTGCCAGCTGCTCCCCGGGTCCTGGTGGCTCTTCCTCTAAAGGTCCCCCGTACCTATCCCTGCTGCTGCTGCTGCCCTGACGTCCCCTCCCCTGGGGCCGCCCCAGCCCCTAAGGACAGACCACCTACCTCCTCTCTGACACACTCTGCCCATCTCAGGGTGCCTCTTACCAGCTCCACGGCCTTCTCTGGCTCCCCACAATCCAAAGGAGCCGCTTCGAGGACCCTCCTTCACCTGGCCCAAGCCCACCCGGCCAGCTTTGCTCCAGGGAGGCCCGTCCCCCTGCCCGTCCCTGGAGCCCTCCTGCATCTGAGCAGATTTCTCCTCCAGCCCAGCAGGCCCACCATCTCTGTCTCCACTCTGTCAGGGCCAACACAAGGCCCACTTCCCTCAGGAAGTCCTCCCTGGTTGATCCCTCCCCATGGCCTGGAACCCTGCAGGCTGGCCTCGTGCTCTAGTGCCTCACGTGAGAGAGTCATGTCCTTGGCCAGAGTGTCCACTGTCCCCTGCAGGCAGCCAGGTCACCCGCTCCCAACCCTGCCCCCCCCCTCACCCGACCCCCAGCCTGCTGGTTCTTGTTTGGGCATCACCACCGATCCTGGGGCTCTACTGGCTTTGCTTAAACTCTCAGACTGGGGGCCCCTGGCCCTGACCCACTCCTCCCGCACAGCCCTCCTCACCCTGGCCCTAGACACGGCCCCCCAAGGGTGCACTCAGTCTGCCCGGAGCAGACGAGAGGGCGCCTGGCGTGGGCACCCGGGCTCGCCACGTCAGCGAGTGGGCAGGGTGGGTGGGGACGCCTTCCAAGGAGGAATTTGAAGGCTGTTCTCAAAGGAAGGGACAGAGTGAGAGGCAGCGGAGGGGCCGTCGAGGTGGAGGGGCCCAGCTTGGTGGGAATGAAAAGAGGACAAAGGCCTAGGAGCTGGGCTGGTGACACGGGCACAGCCTGAGCCCTGGGGGCTGCTGGGCCTCTATCCTCCACTCCCCGGGAGGGGGTTGGGCCTGTTTTAGAGGCAAGATGCCCACCTAGGGAACCCAAAGGTCACGATGCCTTTCCATGTGTTTTTTTAAAACAACAAATGTCAAATAAAAAGACTCAGTGTGTGTGTGTGTGTGTGTGTGTGTATGTGTGTGTGTGTGTGTGTTTATTGGCCGTACCATGCTGCATGAGGGATCTTAGTTCCCCAACCAGGGATCGAACCTGTGCCCCCTGCAGTGGAAGCACAGAGTACTAATCACCTGACCGCCAGGCAAGTCCCCTAGTAGACAGATATTTTTTAAAAATGGCTTCTGGGGATTTCCCTGGTGGCACAGTGGTTAAGACTCTGTGCTCCCAATGCAGGGGGCCTGGGTTTGATCCCTGGTCAGGGAACTAGATCCCACATGCATGCTGCAGCTAAGAGTTCGAATGCCACAATTAAGGAGGCCACGTGCAGCAACTAAGGAACCCATGAGCCACAACTAAGGAGCCCACCTGCCGCAACTAAGATCCGGCATTACCAAATAAAAAAAAAAAAAAAAAAAATGGCTTCTGAGCTGTGTCAGCACGATTTCCACATCGGCAGGCGTCTCAGTGAGAACCGATGCGCCCAGTGATGCCTAAGAGACCCTGCTCCATCCTCAGCAGACTCTGCTCCGCCAGGCTTAGCACTGAGGATGTGCATCGGCGTATTCCGTCCTGTTTGCTCCTTTTGGAGTTGATGGTCACCCATGACAAACGTGGAAACGCTTGATTAGGCCACAGGGTTAGACTAATTCCGACACCCCGTTTCCTGCCCTCTGGACTAGTGGGGTTGTCTGTGTAGTTTAGGGCACAGGGAGACCCAGACACGCCCGTCTGATCTAACTCCACTGGTGACGGGAGACAACGCAGCGGGATGGTGGGTAAGCAGGTCAGCGCTGTGGATGGACGCGGTGGACGTGGGCCTAGTGGTAATCGGGTCCGGGGAGACACCAGGCACCCTCTGTGACCCGAGCCTCGGTTTCCTCCTCTGAAGGCTGGGGGTCCTAGTGGGCCCCCTGCAGGGTCATTGTGCAGTTAGCAGTGCAGTTACACCACCAGCCTCCCTCCCACGGCCCAGGATGCTGACCCAGGGCCACCGCCCTGCCCGGCTGCCTGCCAGCATCACCCACCGGCCCCTCTCTCTGACTTGCAGGCGTCTCTCTGGAAACCGCCTCTCGCACATCCCGGGACAGGCGTTCTCTGGTCTCTACAGCCTGAAAATCCTGTAAGTCTAAGTCCCACTTTACATGGAGATGCAGCCTGGAGAACTCTGGGCAAATGGAAGTTTTGTAACCTGTGTCTTGGTTTGCCACTGGCTTGCTCATTTCCTTATCTTCACTTTTCATTTTAATTATTTCCATGTCTTTGCTTTCGCCCTGTCTGTAACAAACTTTGTGATTTGTAAACAAACGTATAACAGCATCTGATGCTTAGGCCACAATGTAGGGAAGTGACCTCCTCTCCTTTCCGTAACGTGAATAGTGCCCGTTAGCACAGGTCTTTGAGGGTCAAGGTCAGACTCAGACCCACGTGCCCCCCCGGACCTCTCAGGCCGGGAGGGTAGGACAGTTTCTGGAGAGGAGGAATCTCCGCTGGTTTCCTCTGGACCCCCTTCCTCTCGAGCCCCAGGCTTGGTCTCTGGCTACAGCACTGCGTCCCATTCTCTCTGCAAACATTTCCCCTCCTCCAGTTCCTAGGCGTCTCTGCCCCTGAAGCAAAAGGAAAGTGAGAATTGAAAAGGACCTTGTGTTATTCTCTTCCATTGAGCCCACAGCCTATTGGACAAAAGGGGACGCTACGGCACCCTCTCCCCAACCCCAGTCCACAGCTCACCTTGTCCCAACTGCGACTGTCCTCCCCGGGCTCCACTCCTGCTCTTGTGATGAGTGTGGGTGAAAGGAGGTGGGAGAAGGGGATGCAGGGGGTCTGAGAGTGGATCAGAGAGGTTCCTCGGGAGGGCTCGTCACCACAGCGACTGGCTTGGGAAGAAGAGGAGGAGCCCGGGTGCTGATCCTGGACCATCTGAAATTTCCCTAAAGTGGTGAGCCGCTCCCACACTCTCCTGCCTCCTCAGCCCCAACTTGGCCTGCAGGTCTTCTTTGTACAGTTGAGCAGGTTGTTCACTGCACAAGACCATCGCCTGAGGGGTGAGAAGGGGCTGAAATCTAGCCCTGTGCCAGCCTTGGGGCTACTTCCATCTAGAAAGGAATATCTTTCTAATTTGCTCCAAGTTGGTAATAGGCTGGCGGTGGCCCTGCCCACTTGGCCTGTGAGCTTCAGGCTTCCAGCGTGTCAGCAGCCCCCAGACCACCTCCAAGCGTTCTCCTTTCTCCACGTTGTCTGACTCTGGCACTGCTGGCCTCTGGCTCCAGGGCTCTGGCCTCTCGTGCTGCCCTACTCCCTCTCTGCCTGTGGGCGCTCTGCCTCTGTCCCCTGTCCCTCCTTCCTTCCGCTCTGCTGCAGACCCTGCTCTCCCATCCTGCCGGCCCTCAGTCCTTCCTGCCTCTTCTCTCGGTTTGTCTGTCCCGCTCCCACCAGCATCGCTTCCCCAGGGATGGGGAGGCCCCCGGAGCCAGACGTGGCCCAGGCGGCCTGCGTGGTGGTGCGTCCGTGCCCAGCGGCAGGCCCAGACCTGCAGCCGGATTGGTGAGCGGGGGATCTGTCTGCTGGGCCTTTAGAAGATGTGAGACTCGCGTCCTGTTCCTAAGCCCCCAGCTTAGGGTCGAGCCTCTTTCTTCTTCGCCTGCGTCAGGCAATTGATCAAAGCCTCCCGGAAGCCGCAGCCCCGCCCTCTGGACATGGTGCGGCCCAGCAGGTTGGGCGGCAGGAGAGGCTGCGGCTGGAGAGGAGGGCAGCCGGGCTGTCCGTTCCCACTGCCACTGCCCCCCAGCTGCCCCCCGAGGACACCCCAGTTCCCCAAATCCTTCGTGTCCACTTCTCTGCTTCAGGGATGGGTGGGTGGTCTCGGGGAAGGTGCCCGCCTACTCAGCGTCTTCACAGCAGGGATTCCACCTGCATCTGGGCAAGAAGTACTTCCTGGCGTCCGCCACGGTTTCTCCTTCCGCAGTGCCTTCCCTTACTTGTTTTCAGACCTGCGAGAAAAACAGAGCAGTAAAGCCCGCCATCAGCACGATAACCTCTTTATGTGCTGGGAGGCGGTCACTTTAGCTGCTCCAGGGGCCCCTGTCTGAACTTCATCTTCCTTCTGGTGGGTGACGCCTGGCTGTCCCTGCAGGACACTCTGCCTCCCCTTTGCCCTTCTGGAGGCGAAGGACCAAAAAAGGGGGGTCCCTCTCTGATCCTCTCCGAGCAGCTGTGGCAGAACCCCTCCCCTGTCCCTCCCGCCCAGCCCCACACCTGACCTGGAAGTCTTACTGCTAGGGTCCCCGCCTTCCTGCGCTGGTTCTCCAAAGCTCTGGCCAGGCTTGGGTCAAGAGGGTCAGCCCCTGCCCGTGCCTTTTCCCGAGACCGTAGGTGGGGATCCCTGTCCTGCAGAGTCCTGAAGGCTGAGAGCCCAGACACACTGCCCCCACCTGCCCCCCACCAGAGCTGTCCTCAGGGGAGCCACAGTTCTTTCTGCCCCAGGTGTGTGGGGAGACGCCTGGACCTCTGAGGGCACCTGCCCTGTGCCCGTCGGGGCAGGTGAGGGGCAGGTGTGGCCAGAGCTCCTGCATGGGGTAGCGCCTAGAGGGAGGGTGGACGGCATGCGGGGCACACAGTAGGTCTCCCTGGAGGCCCCTCCCAGCTCCAGAGCAGCCCATCCTGCAATAGGTGCTGTTCCTGGGGCTGTACCTGGCCCAGGGGGGCCCCGTGGGTGTGCGGGTCAGGGCGGGGCGGCTTCCTTCTTTCCTGCCCCCGGCTCTTCCCTGACCCCCCGGGGGCCCGCCCCACGTGCCCCCTCCTCCTCCTCTCCAGAGGCCAGCAGGGAAGGACGTTCCGGTGGCAGCGGCCACCCAGGTCCTTCCTTACGGCCGGGCGAGCAGGACCCTTGCCCAGGGCCCTGAGGCTTCGGGAACTCCCCGAGGCCCTGGAGTGGCCTCCTCAATTTTCTGAGCACAACTCTGGTGGCCGGGGTTGGCTGGGGTCAGCAGTGCCACCTGAAGGCCCCAGACCCCAGTTTCTCCCCTTCTCGCTCTCTGACTCACTGCCCCACGGGTCCAGGAGGGCAGCCTCCCTAGCGGATCGTGCCCCCGGCTGGCATGTCCCTGCTTTTGTGGGGTCATGTGTGATGGCGTCACCAGATGGTGCTGACACTCCGATCTGGGCGCCTCAGGTTGTCTCTGTAGACACGCACACCACAAAGGCAGACTTGCCTGGGCCCTGCACGTCCTCCCCCTCCCCGAAGAAGCCCCGGCCTCTCGGCTGCAGACGGACAAACTGAGGCCTGGGGAGGAGATCGTGCATTTGCCCACGTCCTTCCAGAGCAGACGGCCAGAGGATCCCGTGTTCCGCTCCCCGGCCATGTCTTCTCTGCTTCCAAGGGTCCTCTCCAGCCCGGCCTTTTCCCCAGAGTTCCTTTGAGGCACTCTCCCAGCCCCGTGCACAGCGCCCTGGACCTCCAGCCAGGGAGGGGTGGGACAGGACTCTGGGCTCTGAGGCTGGGCTCCGGCGTGGCAGGCGGGCGGGAGTTCTTCAAGCCGCCTCTTCCCCTCACAGGATGCTGCAGAACAACCTGCTGGGAGGGATCCCCGCCGAGGCACTGTGGGAACTGCGGAGCCTGCAATCTCTGTGAGTCGGCGGGGGGGGGGGGCGGCTGGGGGCGGGCCTGGGCGCCCCTTCCTCCCTGCACCCACCGTCCCAACAGTGCGCTCCTGGCTTTTGTTTCTTCAGGGGGCTGTCATCGTCATACGTCATGTGTACGTGCGCGTGTGTATCTCGGGGCAGGAAGGCACCCAGACCCTGTGGAGGACTGTGGGGATGGGACCTCCCTGGATGGGGCCCCCGGGGCCGCCGTCCGGGGATGTCTGGCCTTCTGCCACGAAGCCTGGGTGGGCATTGGAGGCTGCCGCCCTAAAGAAGCGTCAGGAAGGGACTGTCTCCCCCAGCTCGCCTGCTCCGACCCCGGGGCTTTGGTGGCAGGGGAGCGTTCAAACTCAGACACACGTCTCCCGGCGTCCCAGACTCACGGGCCCCCGGTGACCCGTCCAGCCCTCCATGGAATGCTGCAGTTCCTGTCCTGTCCACTAGGGGCGACGTGGTTCCAGGGCAGAGGCAGAAGCAGGGGGGATGGGTGAGGGACCAGCCGCCGTGGTCCTCTGGGCAGGAGCTGGGTGCACACCGCGGGGCCTGGAATGCAGTAGGGGCCTAATGCATGCTGCCTGAACCAACTGAATTTTCAGGTACATCTACGTCTGATGGGAGAGGACATAGGTAGTTGGAAGGAATCCAAGCTGGGGGACAGGACTGGGGGAAATTGAGGCAGGCTGAACATGCGGTGTCAAGACAAAGGCCTTGGTGTCCTGGCCTGTGGGTCCTGCAGTGGTCCCTGCCCCGTCCTCCCCTCCCCAGGACCCACCGTGCACAGAGGGCCGGCCGAGGGGGCCGGGTCACAACCCCCAGGCTAGTCTCCTCCCTCTCTGCCCAGACACCCCACTCTCCCCAGCTGCCCGTTGGCCCCGCTCCCCCATCCTCCCCCTCACCCCATTTCCCCCTCCATCCCTGCACGTGCTGGGCCTCTGGCCCCGTCACCTCCTCTCCCTCCATTCAGGCCACAGCTGAACAGGGCAGGCGGCAGGGTGTGCCCCTCGAGGCCACGGTCAAGGGTCAAAAGCTAGGAGGGCCCGTGCTGCACCCCAGCCCCCCACAGGGCAGACCATTGCTGGGGCGCCCACTGAGTAGGGGCAGCCAGAAATGGGGGGTCGGGGGAGAGCGGGACATTTCATCCAGAGCATCAAAGAGGTTTCCATGGGGGAAGAGACTTCCACTGGACGTCTTCACACTTACTTTGAGGTTAATGTTTCCGCTGTGACTTGCGTCTTCTGCCTGCTTGGGGACCCTGAGGGTCTTGTCTTTTACACACTTGGGCCGCACAGGCACTTCCTGCACTTTCTGAGACACGGAGGCCCTGCGGCCCAGGATTCAGGCTTTATGCTTAAGGCCCTGGGGAGCCATCACAGGACCTCCAGCCGGAGTTTGCATCATTGCAAATCACCCTGGCGGCAGTCAAGGAGGACATCCTGGAGCCGGGGAGCCGGTGCCGGGCTCCTACACCAAGGGAACGTGACGGGGCCGGAGGAGAGGTGGGGGCCGTGGCTGAAGGAGCAGCGGACTGGCTCTGGGAGTATCAAGAAGCCTGGTTGTCAGGGCTCTGGGCTCAGACTGCCTGGGTTCAAATCTCAGCTCCTTCGTTTACTCCCTGTAAGGCCTGCAGCTTCCTGGCCTGTGTGCGTCTCCTGTTTCAGTAAAAGGGTCTGTGTCCCTCGATAGGACACAGAGGGGCTACTACCACCACTGTCACTCCTGGGGACGGTGGTGTTGGCTGGACGCGGGCGCCCAGGGAGAGGAAGAGTCGCATTGACCGCCAGCTCTCTGGCCTGGACACCTGGGTGGACAGAGAGGCCGGTCACTGAGAGCCTGGCCCGCGGTGGGGACTTAGTGAGAACGTGTTGAACGAGTGGTGAGTCGTGAACCCCAGGGGATGAGCCGGGGAGGGCACAGGGCAAGGCGGACGCCGAGGCTCCTTTGGACATGTCGGGTTTGCGGTACCTGCCGGAGGGGTGACCAGGCCTCTGGTATAAGATGGAGCGCGGGTCACTCTGCCTGCAGGACATCGGAGTGTGCACGTGCCTCTGTGTGTGTGCGCGCGTGCGTGCGCGTGTGCTGGGGAGAAGGGGGGCGTCACCCTACCCGAAGGTTCTGTTTGGTGGTGTTCCATCAGAGTGAGACGCTGTCCAGCTGACTCAGGCCCCTCCACCCAGGAGGGCTCAGGAGCAGCAGGCCCAGTCTGCCGGGCTGAGCGGAGAGGGGGGAATGGCCTCCGTCGAGCGCCGCGCGTGCCGGCGCCACACCCACGTGATCCGATTCCGTCCTCACGCGCCCCTGTGACAGTGGCCGTCTCTGCCATCAGATGAGGGAACAGAGGCCCCGACCGGGTCAGGGCCCCCCGCGGTCAGAGCTGGCACTTGGGGCGGCAGGTCCACCGCAGCCAGGCCCCTGGGGCTCAGGTCCCCGGGAAAGCTGTTCCTCGCCTCCCCTGGGCAAACTCCCACGGACGTTCCTGGAACGTCCATGAAGGTTCCGTCCCGTGGTCCACGGGACAGGAAGCGGGTTTGGGTGGGGGGAGCGGGCGGGGGATGGGCCCAGGCACGCAGCCCGACGTGGCGCCCAGGCTCTTTGGCCCCCCATTACCCCCCCATCTCCTGCATACACTTGCTTCCTCCCCAACCGGTGTGGGAGGGCGAGGGTGGCCGTGCCAGACGCGTCACTCCAGGCTTGAGCCACGGCCAAGAGAAACCACGGCAGCCAGAGGAGCCTGGGGGAAAAGAGAAACTGGGTGGGGGTGAGGCAGGGCCGGGGGTGGCAGGGGAGTCCATGGAAGAGCAGAGAACAGCCCAGAAAGACCTCAGGCCTGGGCCGGGTGGGGCCCGAGAGGAATCAGGAAGGCCCCGTGGCAGGACTAAATTAGGGGAGAAAACAGAAAACAGCCCCGTCCTGGACACGCCGGGGGGAGCACGTCACCACAAGGGCAGCCCCATGACACCGCCGCTCTCTGCCGGGCCGGGGAAGCGAGTCCAGGGCGGTGCGGACTCTAGCCCGAGACCCCCGTCAGAACCAGCGCAGCCGCCATCTGAAACACACCCGGGCCTGTGCTGGGGGAGGGAGGGGGAGGGGGCGGGGAGGGCGCCCGTGCCCGAGTCACCTGTGACGGCCGCATGCTTGGTCTCTGGGGGCTGGCGCAGTGGGTGGTCCCTCTGCAAACATGCCCGTCTCCTGGGGACCTGCCTGTGGGGCGAGGAGGAAAGTGGCCCAGCCATGCCACCCAGCGCACAGGCTCTTGGAGGACAGGGATCGCAGGTCTCCCTGGGGGGCTTCTGAGCAGACCCCCCTTGTTCCATATCTCTGACCCTCCTCTGAGGGACAGCTGTCCCCCAGACCAATGATGACCAGCACTTACGGCCCCTTCCGTGTGTGAGCCGCTGGTACTCACAACTCACTTCACCTTGCGGCTCTGTGGGATGGTTAGACCGCTAACCTCGTCACCACATGTCACAGATGAGCAAACTGAGGCACAGCTGGTGCAGGGACTCGGTGGAAGGGACACAGTACGTAGCAGAGCCGGGGTCAAAGCTCAGGCAGCCTAGCCCAGGGTCCATGTGCACGCCGTGACACTCAGCCACCCCCCAGGGCCGTGCTGAGGGCACTGAGTGGGCAGATGATGAGCCCTGGGCAGTGGGCCATCGGGGGCTCTGGGACCATGCTGTCTCCAGTGCATCTCCTCCCAGGGCTGGCCTTGGAGCGTGTGCCCCGCTGGAGGATGCCCACGGACACTGATTTGGCCTGCGTCTGTCTGCACCCTGGGATTCTGGGGTTGGGTGAGGTCGGGTTGGGCTGACGTAACAAAGTGCCATAGATGGGTGGCTCAGGAGTTTATTTCTAACAGCTGGAGGCTGGCAGGCTGAGATCGGGGCCCGTGGTGGAGCTCTGGTGAGTGAGGGCCTCTTCCGAGCTGCAGACGGTGCCCTCGCGTTGGGGGAGCAGAGATGGGCAGAAGCCTTCTCCTGACTCCTGAGGGCTCTAATCCCTCCCGAATGCCTCGCCTCCTAATTCCATCGTCTGGAGGAGGGTCAGGTCTGCAACATACGAATTTCAGGCGACACAAACATTCGGTCCATGACACGTGGACGGTGTTGGTTGCCAGGGGAGCCCAGGCTGCTGACACTCTGGCATCGCCATGGATCCCTAGAGACCCCTGGTGCTGATCAGACCCCAGACGCTCCTCAGGAGAGGCCGTGAGGCTGCTTGTGCCCGATAAGCATCGACTCGTGGAGAGCTTTAGCACCCTGGCGCCAGGAACAGCGCCGACCCAGCCGCGCGAGGAGCAGCACGTGCACTGCAGCCCGCTGACCCACAGGGCCTGGGGGAGCCTGGCTGCGGCTTCCCGCTGGGGCAGAGGCGGAGCCGGCTGTGCGTGGGAGGCGGCCCCTCGGGGAAGCATCTCCTCAGGCCTCTGAGCGCCGGGGGAAGGAGAGGGCATCACGGGGACAAGGACCGTGTCTTCAGGGCAGGGGCCCAGGCAGAGGACGGCTCACACCGCCTGGAGGGACCGTGTCGCGCAGTGGTTCTCCGGGCGGGGTCCCTGGGCACCGGCGCCAGCACCTCCTGGGAACCTGTCAGACGTGGCCTCCCAGGCCCCGCCCGCACCTGCTGAATCAGAACCTCTGCAGGTGCGGCCCGCAATCGCGTTTCCACGAGCCCCCCACCCCAGTGGATTCTGACGCCCGTGGAAGAGTAAGAGCCAGTTATGGACGAAAGGGACCCCCAAGCCCCCTGGGCGGCTTCAAATAGCAGACTCGGACGCTTGCACAGTCCGGAGGCCGCAGGCCAAGGTGAAGGTGTCAGCAGGGCGCGTCCTCCTCAGAGCCGCCTCCCGTGGCTGTCGGCTGCCAGCGTTCCTCGTGGCCACATCACCCGTCCTCACGAGGCCCCTCCTCTCTGCTTGTGTCTCTCCCAGGACACTTGTCACTGGGTTTAGGGCCACCCCAATAATCCAGGTGGTCTCACCTTGAGACCCTTAACTTAGTTACGCCTGCAAAGACTCTTCCAAATACGGTTCTTCCATCCACAAGTTCTGGGAGTTAGGATGACAATGCACCTTCTTGGGAGGCACCACCCAGCCCACCCAGGGGTGTGAGGGGGACAGAGGGCCGGTGAGGGTCCTGCGGAGAGTGGCAGGGTGATAGCTGGGCGTTGAGTCAGAAGGAGACCAGAGGCTCAGCCAGGGTGGCGGTCCATGAGTCAGCCGGGCAGGGGGGCGGCGTCTGCCCCGCACGGCCCGGCACCAGCGGGAGGTGGGACGTGGGCCTGGAGGTCTGGGCGGCTCTGACCATGGCGATGCCCGGTCTGCCATGGACGAGCCCCCGAGCTGCCCCGAGCTCTCGGGTGATCCAGTGGGTATGGTCAGCGCCGCCCAACTTGCCTGCCGGCCAGAGAAAGCCCAAAGCCCGGCCATGCTGTGGGGCCCACCGAGGGGTCCCCAGGGACCACGAGGTGGCAGATGGCCTCCCTGGCATGGCTATTTCGGGCCCCATGATTATATGCTACTGTATTTGGATCTCCCCAAGGTTCCGGGAGTTGATTACTACATGCGTCTGGGGCAGAGGCTGCTTCGAGGTGGGTGGGTGGGCGGGCATGCGGGCAGCCCCCTGCGTGTGATGAAGGTCTCAACACGGGTGATTTGGCTCCCGGAGAACTAGGAGAGTGTCCGCGTGGGCTGGGCCCTGGGATCCTGTGAGGGTTCTTTCAGCCATAAATGCTGGTCTGGGAGAGAGTTGGCCCGAGCTGGGCCACCAAGGAGCAGCGTGGTTCCTCGGCCCTTGTGGGTCTCCTCAGCCCCGTGGAGCTCCTACAGGCCTAGGCCTGAGAGACCTGAGAGAGGCAGGGACACCCAGGGTGGGGGTGGGAGCTGGCCACTCAGACTGAGATGAGGTGCACATGGGCCCTGGGCAGAGCCAAGAAGTGGGGTGACCCCCCTCCCCCATGGGGAGATGACAGAGGCAAGGTTCCTCCCTCCTGCATTAGTGCCTCTTCCTGAGCAGCTGACGCCAGTGTGGAGATCTGGCCTGGGTTCTGGGTACATATGGAGGGAAGAGGAGATCCAACCCCTGGTGTTCATCCATCCATCCATTTATCCATCTTCCCTTCCTCCCTCCCTCCATCCACCCATCCATCCGTCATCCATCTATCCATCCATCCAACCAACCATCCATGCATCTGTCCACCCACCATCCGTCCGTCCATCCATCCATCCACCCACCATCCATCCATCCATCCATCCATCCGTCCATCCATACATCCATGCATCCATCCACCCATCCATCCATCCATCCGTCCATCCATCCATTCATCCATCTATTCACTTGCTTATTCAAGCCTTGCCGAGTGCCTGAAATGCCTGAGCTCAATAGTAAAATGAGGACCCTGCCTTTCAGCAGCTCGAGCTTTGGCGTGGGAACATCGCACACCTAGACCCCCATCCCTACCCCTCCTCACCCATACACCATGGACTTAAGCTTCTGAGACAGAAAAGTGAGGGCAGGTGAATGTGATGGAAAGTCGGTGTAGAAAAGCGAAGCAGAGCTGGTGGACGTGATGAAGACCAGGTGAACCCCAGTGTATGTAATGAGAATCACACTTGTGGTTCAGGCTTGTTGAACGCCCGCTGTGGTACCAGGATCTAGGCTAATGCTCAGCAGACGTCACCTCATTCACTCCCGGTGACAGATCTCTGTGGGACGTCCCATGATCCCCATTTTACAGATGAGGAATGAAGGTTCAGGGTGTTGGTCACAGAACTGGTAAACAGTGTGTCTGCTGGGAGCTCACAGCCTCGTTTCAGAATTCTACCCCACTGCAGCCTTAGAGCCCAGAGGGAGGTGAGGGGCGGCCAGATCCCAGCCAGGAAGAGGTGGGGACGGCATCTGTGTGCGGGCCGCCAGCCTTCCACTGGCTGCACCCCTCCCCCACTCCCCGGCCGTGCGGCCGTCCATCTGTCCGTCCGTCCAGGGAGAGAAGCCTGGTCAGGGGCTGGGAAGGGGCGATCTTTTTTGAGAGTCTGTGAGTAATCGTCCACCTGTTCCTGGCCTTTGGCGCCCAGGTGGTGGCCAGCCGCTCGCGGCGTGTGGGAGTCTGCACGCCAGCCGGAAGAGGCCACAGGTGCCCGGGCTCCTGCTCGGGCCGCCGCAGAGGCCGCAGGGTGGAGGCTGCCCGCCCAGGCGCAGGGCCTCAGAGTACCAGGCGGAGGCGGCGGGTCACCGGGTCCAGGCAGGGGAGGGGACTCGCCCGGCGTCACCAGCGAGATGGGGGCAGGCCTGCAGATGCTTTTTCGCTCCTTTCTGAAAGGGGACCATCATTTTACGAGCCGCTGTGACCCCTCTGGCCAGATGGCTCTAAGATCAGTGGTTCTGGAATGTGGCCCCCCCCGGGACTCTGGCCAAAGTGGCGGCCCCCCCTCCCTGGCCGCAACACCTGTGTTTGGAGTTGCAGCCAACTCCTCCTTCCGCCTGCCCCGAGATAAAACCGTCCCGTTCCGGCGGGACCTGGTCTGGAGGACTCTGTGGACCCTCGGGAGGGGTCTGGGTGGTGGGGAGGGGCGGGAGGGCCGCGGTGTCTCCAGCTGAGTGAGTCTCGAGGGGCCCTGGCAGCCCTGGAGAGGACAGCCCCTCACAGAGCCCTGTCTCCCCGAGAGAAGGGGCAGGTCTGGCCCCCGGCTCCTCCCATGCCCGCCCTCCGGAGACTTCTTCAGGGTACCCCCCCCCAACGGTGCCCCGCGCGGGGAATGCAGCACTTGTCTGGGGCTGAAAGTGACCTTGGCCCATCCCTCTCCTCGGAGCCGAGGCACCGCAGTTTGGGCCAAGACCGGGAGGAGAGGCGGAGAGAGGGCGGGAGCAGAGGGAGGGGAAGCGGGAAAGGGCTTGCTCTGAGCATCTCCAGGTGACGGCACCACCCCAGTGCCTCCGTGGGCTGCAGGGCTCTGGCCTCTGGTGCCATCTCGGAGGCTCTGCTCCAAGGCCCCTCCAGCCACCACTCCCCCTTCACAGCGCACACGCTGTTCCGTTTGTCACCTCCGGCTGGCCTCTGCGGCTCCCGGTCCCTCACAGTGGTTCTCACCAAGGTCCAGACCTTCCCTAAGCCCAGCAGGCTCTTCCCAGCCCTTGTCTCACGGGGTCTCAGCTCCCTCTACCTGACTGGCCTCTCCTCAGTCTTCTCTGCAGGCCCCCAGCCCGTGCCACCCTATCGATGTCAGACTCCTGGGGGCTCTTTCCTCGTCCCTCTCGAGTCCACGCCTGCAGCCTGGGCTGCTGCGGGGGCTGCCGGTGGAGCCTCGCGTGGGTGGCCAAGCCGGCCTCGAGCTGAACACCCCCGACGCCCCTCCTGAGGGCGTTGCAGCCCCAGCCTCTGTGTCGTCGCTTACGTTCCTGATCCACGACTTGGCGGCCGCCCTGACCCTCCCATCACTGCCCGCCATCGCCCCTGCCCGGGGTGCAGCAGCCTCCCAGCCGGTCCCCCGCTTCGTCCTGGGCTCATCCCGATCTTCCCCACTCTGAGTCCGACGGACCGTAAAACACAAACCTGCTCGTGTCACGCGCACACACACCCCGCTTAAAATCCCCGTGGCTCCCGACACCCTGAGGACAAAGCTCCTTGCTGGGCTGCAGTGCGTGCCACCTGCGCCACCCTGCCACCGCCGGCAGGCCCACTGAGCACGTGCGTCCTGCTCCCCTGCCCAGGCCTCAGGGGGGCCCTGCTGCCCGCAGGAAGCCTTTTCTGCCCCGACGATCACTCCCGCAGGGCCCCGCCACCCCGCACTGCCAGAGCGTCCCGCTCGCCTGCTGTCATCCTCTTACTTCCCTTCTCCGTCCCCTCTGAGTTTCATGAGGGCGGACACTGTCCCTCCTGTCACTCAGGATTCCCCGCCGCTGGTACCGTGCCTGGCCCATGCGGGCGCTCAGGCGTCTTTGCTTATAAACGTATGAACAAACGGATGCAGAAGGGGGCAGAGAGGTGAGGCAGCCCGGCCAGGGATGAACAGGGGTAAGAACGGGAGCTGGAATTTAGACTCGGGTGTGTCTGCTTCTTAAGTGGACCGTCTTTCTGCCAACACTTGCTGCTCCCGCCTTCCTCTGGAAGCTTCCTCAGAACACCCAGGAATTCGAGGAAGGAGGGCGTCCTGGGGTCCTTCCTGCCCTCCACTGTCCCTGTCGGGGGAGGCGGAGGGCAGGCCAAGCTTGGAAGGGAGTCAGGGAATGACAGCAGCCGAGGGCTGGAGCCAGCAGAGCACGGTCGCGGCCTGGCGTGGACGCTGCCGCGGGCCCTGGCCGTGTGCTGTCAGGATCTGCACGTTAGTGCATGGATCTGCCCAAATAAAACAGGGGTGGGAAATAAACTTGTTATTTTTTTTAAAAAGCCATGCAATGCCTTCCAAAGCCAAGAATGACATTACTTAGGATTACCTGCCACTTAGGGATGGTCCCTGCCCCTGTGGGCAATGGGGGCCTTACTCTGTGAAGCGGCTGGGCCAGGAGGGTCATAATTTCCGGAGCTGGGGGTGGGCAGGGGTGGGAATGAAGAGTCAGTGTCTGGATGCGATGCATCTCAGCCGGGAGCCAGGAGGCTGGACCCCCCACTCCCAGTCCCCTTCCTTCCTGCTCCTCAGCTGGGGCTGCAGGCCTCCTCAGGGAGCCCCCAGGCCTTCTAGGCTGCTGCAGCTGCCTCGGCCCCAGCCCCAGCCCCAGCCCGAGGCCCAGCGTGCTCCTCTGGCCCTGTTAACCGGCCCCTCAGCTGCACATCTACTAACCTGGGCCTGCAGTAAACCCTCCCTCCAAACATCTGGAGTGGGGGGAAACAGAGGGGGAGAGCATGTCTGGGGGCCGGGGGTGGCGGTGCTGGAAGCCAGCTGTCTCCCCGATTCTTAGTCCTGCTGCTTGCTGGGGCGGAATGGGTCGGAGGGGCCAGGTGAGGGTGGGCCCAAGACTCCCCCAGGTCATTGGATGGCACCACTTTCATAATATTGCTCCTCTGATCAGAAACCACAGACCTCAGGGCCAGCAGGACAAGTCTTCCTATGAGTTACACCTGCTTTCACGTCGGTGTGCCTATACCTGCCCTCGACCCACTCCAGCCAGGTCACTTACCCTGTCGTGTCCCTAGCTCTCTGAACCTGTCCTCTCCTACCTCCAAGCCTTGGCTGGAGCTGTTTCTCAGGCTAGGATGCTTTTCCTCTTCCTTTCTGCCAAGATTTGCCTCTCTACTGCTTGAATCAATGCAACACACCTCCTCCAGGAAGTCCTCCTAGACTGATTCCATCTGACTCTGAGCCTGCTGAGTACACTGAGTACCAGAACCAGGAATCCTCAGTTCTCACAACCAGGACAGCAGGAGGGGAGGACCTGGCCCCCCTGGCCCGAGCAGAGCAGAGCAGGAAGGATCCAGGCAGAGCTCTCTTGTCTTTGCTGGTGCTGACCTGGTGCCTGCCAGCTGCTACTGGCTGCCGGGGCTGGAGGAGAACGTAATCAGAATTCAGATCGGTGGGGAGGGCAGGGTGTGGGTGCAGGCATAGTAAATACCCTTTAGGTATTACCTACAGATCTGTTTCAGAGTGGGGGCAGGGCGGCGCGCGGTGGGGGTGGGATGCTAAGTGGTGACCTTCTGGCAAGTCTGGAGAGTTCTGAGAGAGGCTGGTCCATGCCGACCCAGGCAGACAGGACCCTTCTTGGCCCATCTCTCCCTGGTGAGACCTGACCGATGTCCTGGATCTGACTGCCCCAGCCACTTGGAGCCTGGGAGTCAGAGGGAGAAGGGAAGTAAGGCTCAGGGGGCATGGCCAGTGGCCGCTCACGTTCCCCGCGGCCAGGCCTCATGTATCTGCCGACCCTGGGTGGGCGGCGTGTGGGCTCGGGCTGGGCTGGGGGCTCCCAGAGGCTCTGTCTCCTTTCAGCTGCGAGGGGTGTGTGCGATTCCGGGGTCTTTCTCTGAAATCGCTGCTGCTTGTCTTTGGAAGCCAGTTCCACCTCTTTCTAGGTGAAAGTTGTCTGCACATCCTGAGCTGTGGTTCTGTGAGCTGCGAACTGGGGATGATAAAGTGACAGCCCTGAAGCTTCCTGAGATGCTCTGTGTCCTGCCGGGAGGGTCCCAAGTACACGCGCAGGGCGTTGCTGTGATGAGGCTTATTATTAGACTGACCCATGGGGCCGGCAGACTCCACGTGAGGGACCCTGAGACCGCGGGGGCTGGAGCGGTGGGCCCTCACCCCCGTCAGGCTTTGCTGCAGAACCAGGTGGGGTCCTCCTGAGGGGCCGGTCGCCCCTGTGCGGAGGGAGTGTGAGGCCCTCACCGCTCTCCCTCCATGGCAGTCAGCACGCGCACCGGGCCGGTCAGACACCAGCTTCAGCGAGTGACCGTCAGGTGGAGGTTAGGACATGGTCACAGCAGGTCCGTGCAGGCACGAGAGTCCAAGCTGGGTTCGAGTCTGAGCTCATCTGAAGTGCAGGTCCTTCCACTCTTCTGCATAGGTGAGGGGTTTCATGACTAGTCTCTTCTCTTTTTTTCTCTCCTTTTCCATAGATTTACTTTTAAAGGGCAGAACACCTGGGGAGTTTAAATACCAATGTGTTCTCATGTCCAGACGCTCCCAGGACCATCTGTCCTCTCTCAGTGGAGAAAAGGTCTGGTACTTTGTTCTTGTACGTCTTTCTCATCTGCAGTGTGATCTGCAATTTCTTGTGGACGTGTTAACTTTTCCACATCCGTTTCAGGCCTTGCAAACCCAAATTCATCCTCTGCGGCCACGATAATCTCCAGTTGGTCCAAACTAAGGTCTTCATAAAATGGGAACTGGGAGCTTTTCCACGTCAATCTTGTCATAGTTTCCAGACAACACGGTCTTTGGTTTGGTCCAAAGTCAAAGGGGGCATCGCTGGGCTGGCAGCGTAACCGTGAATCTACCTGGAGCCAAGAGCAAGGGCCCGAAGGACACACTGTCATCGAACATAAAATGCCTCGAAATAAATGCCCAAAGCTTTTAGGGCTTTAGAGAACCCCCGGCATCTGAGTCTAACTGTGGCCGTTAGGATACACCGAGTCACAGAGCTGCTGCTCTCGGGGGCCTGGCAGCCGGCTTCTGAGATGAGCAGGAGCTTCGTGATGCCAGGGTCCCTCCTGGCTGGAGGAGCAGCAAAGCCCCACAAGGAGAAGCGCCCGAGCTGGGCTTCAAAGGTAGAATGAAAGGTGAGCAGCGGAGAGAAAGGACGGCCCTGCTGGGAGGGGAGCAGGCTGAGCAGAGAAGTGGCTGTGAACTGGGGGGCTGGGGGCAATGCTGGACCTGGAGAAGGCAGCCTTGGTGCAGGCCTGGCTGGCAGCCTGGAGGAGGCCGCTCTGCAGCGAGGGCCGGCCCTTCCACGAGGCCAGTGAGGAGGCCGGGGGGGGGGGCAGAGCCTGGACCACAGCAGTGGCCCCAGAGAGGGGGCCCCAGGGAATGAGGCTTCGCCTGCTCACCCCCAATCCTCCCCTCCCCGAGCCCTGCCCCACACAGGCGCCATCCCCAGCCGAGCGCAACAGAGCCTGGGACTTAATTATACACTGACACAGTTTGTTTTTAAAAAACATGTTTGTTTTTGTTCTGACTCATTGTAGAGAATTTAGAAAATACGGAAAATAAAAAGAAAATAGAAATCACCCACAATTCTACCACCCAGACGCGATGCTTGTTAACTTGTCTGCATTTCTCTCTGAAACCACATACCCTCACAAACACACGCATCCTTCATGATGTGTTAAATATTTACAAATTGCGTTGGGGCCTGGTTTATTGTTCCTTCGAGACTGTACTAACATAGCACTGGGGTAATTGTTTTAGCTTTAAGTACTTTTAAAATTTGAGATATAATTCACAGCATAAGATTCACCCTTTAAAAGTAGACAGTTGAGTGTTCTTAGCATGTTTACAAACTTGTGCAGCCATTAGCACTCTCTAATTCCAGCACATTCTCATCTCCCCAAAAGAAAACCCATCCCCGTGAGCTGCCACTCCCCATCTCCGCCCCCCACACCCCAGCCCCTGAGACCTCTAATCTACTTTCTCTCTCTCTGCATTTGCCTATGCTGGACATTTCCTATAAATGGAATCGTACAAAACCTAGCTTTTTGTGTCTGGCTTCTTTCGCTTAGCACGTTGTCAAGAGTCACCCATGTGTGTATTCGTGGATCTATCAGTACTTCATTCCTTTTGATGGCTGAATAATATTCCATTGTGTGGACAGAACACGATCTGTTTACCTGTTACCAGTTGGTAGATGTTAGGTTGTTTTCACTTTTTGGTTTTTGTGAATAATGCTGCTGTGAACATTTGTGTGGATGTGTTTTCAGTTTTCTCGGGTGTATAACCAGGAGTGAAATTGCTGGGTCACATGGTAACTCTATGGACAACTGTTTGAAGACCTGCCAAACTATCTTCCAAGGTGGCTGCAGCATCTCACCTTCCCACCAGCAATGTCTCTATGTCCGTGTCCACACTTGGTACTGTCTTTGTAATTATAGTCTCCTCGTGGGTGTGAAGTGGTGTCTCGTGGTGGTTTTGATTTACACATCCTAGTGACTAATGGTGTTGAGCATCTTCTCATGTGCTTACTGGCCATTTGTTCATCTTGTTTGGAGAAACCTCTGTTCTGATCCTTTGCCTATTTTAAAACTGGATTGTCTTTTTCTATTGTTGATTTGTAACAGTTCTTTAAATATTCCAGTTACAAGTCCCTTACCGGATGTATGATTTGCAAATATTTTCTCCCATTCTGAGTCTTGTCTTTTCATTTTCTTGATATTCCTTTAAAGAACAAAAGTTTTTAATTTTGATGAAGTCCAATTTATCTGTGTTTTCTTTCTTCTTCATTCTTTTGTTGTTTTGTTTAAGAAACTATTGCCTAATCCAAGGTCAGGAAGATTTATAGCTACGTTTTCCTCTAAGAGTTTTATAGTTTTGGGTCTTTGATCTGTTTTGAGTCCATTTTTGTATAAGGTGTGAGATAGAGGTCCAATTTCATTCTTTTGTATGCAGATGGAGAGTTCAACAAACCATTTCATCACCCCAAAGGCTGTTTTTTGAAAAGACTGTTCTTTCACCCATTGAATTGTCTTAGCATCCTTGTTTGTAATCAATTTTCCATAAATGTATGAATGTATTTCTGGATTCTCAGTTCTATTCAGTTGACCTATACATCTATCCTTATAGACCATCCAGTCTTTTTTTTTTTTTTTTTTTTAATTTATTTATTTATTTGGTTGCACCGGGTCTTAGTTGCGGCAGGCGTGCTCCTTGGTTCCGGCATGCGTGTGAGATCTAGTTCCCTGACCAGGGATTGAACCCGGGCCCCTGGAGCTCGGAGTCTTAACCACTACGCCACCAGGGAAGTCCCTACACCGTCCAGTGTTGATGACTGCAGTTTTGTAGTAAGTTTTGAAATCAGGAAGTGTGAGTCATCCAACTTTGTTTTTCTGTTTCATGATTGTTTTGACTATTCTGTCTCCCTTGCATTTCCATATGGATTTTTAGGATTTGCTTGGCAACTTCTGCAAAAAAAAAAAGGGGGGCACTGGGAGTTTTGATAACGGTTGTGTTGAATCTATAGATCAGTTTGGGGACTGTTGCTTTTTTAACAGTCCATGAATATGTCTTTCCATTTATTTAGATATTCTTCAATTTCTTTCAACAATGTTTTATGGTTTTCAAAGTATAGACTTTGTACTTTTTGTTAAATTTATTCCTATTTGCGTTGATGTTATTGTAAATTGAATTGTTTTCTTTTTTTATTGAAATATAGTTTATTTACAATGTTGTATTAGTTTCTTGTGTACAGCAAATGATTGTTATACATATATATGCATATATATATTCTTTTTCATAATAGGTTATTACAAGGTATTGAATATAGTTTCCTGTGCTATACAGTAGGTCCTTATTGTTTATCTATTTTATATATAGTAGTGTGTATATGTTAATCCCAAACACCTAATTTATTCCCCCCCCCTTTCCCCTTTGGGAACCATAAGTTAGTTTTCTATGTCTGTGAGTCTGTTTCTGTTTTGTAAATAAGTTCATTTGTATCATATTTTAGATTCCACATATAAGTGATATCATATGATATTTGTCTCTGACTTACTTCACTTAGTATGATAATCTCTAGGTCCATCCATGTTGCTGCAAATGGCATTGTTTCATTCTTTTTTATGGCTCAGTAGTATTCCATTGTGTATATATACCACATGTTCTTTATCCACTCATCTGTTGATGGACATCTAGGTTGCTTCCGTGTCCTGGCTATTGTGAATAGTGCTGCTGTGAACATAGGGGTGCATGTAGCTTTTCGAATTAGGGTTTTGTCCAGGTATATGCCCAGGAGTGGGATTGCTGGATCATATGGTAGTTCTATTTTTAGTTTTTTGGGGAACCTCCATACTGTTCTCCACAGTGGCTGCACCAATTTACATTCCCACCAACAGTGTAGGAGGGCTCCCTTTTCTCCACACCCTCTCCAGCATTTATTGTTTGTAGACATTTTAATGATGGCCATTCTGACCGGTGTGAGGTGATACGTCATTGTAGTTTTGATTTGCATTTCTCTAATACAGGGGTCCCCGACCCCCAGGGCCACGGACCAGTACCGGTCTGTGGCCTGTTAGGAACTGGACCGCACAGCAGGAGGTGAGCGGTGGGCGAGTGAGTGAAGCTTCATCTGCCGCTCCCTATCGCTCCCCATCGCTCATATTACCACCTGGACCATCCCCCCATCCGTGGAAAAGTTGTCTTCCGTGAAACTGGTCCCTGGTGCCAAAAATGTTGGGAACCGCTGCTCTAATAATTAGCGATGTTGAGCATCTTTTCACGTCCTGTTGGCCATCTGTATGTCTTCTTTGGAGAAATGTCTGCCCAGTTTTTGATTGGGTTGTTTGTTTTTTTTGTTATGGAGTTGTATGAGCTCTTTGTATATTCTGGAATTTAAGCCCTTGTCGACTGCATCATTTGCAAATGTTTTCTCCCAGTCTGTAAATTGCCCTTTTGATTTGTTTATGGTTTCCTTCACTGTGCAAAAGCTTGTGCGTTTGATTAGGTCCCGTTTGTTTATTTTTGCTTTTATTTCAATTACCTTGGGAGATTGGCCTAAGAAAACATTGGTCCGGTGTATGTCAGAGAATGTTTTGCCTGTGTTCTCTTCTAGGAGTGTTATGGTGTCATGTCTTATATTTAAGTCTTTAAGCCATTTTGAGTTTATTTTTGTGTATGGTGTGAGGGAGAGTTCTAACTTCACTGATTTACATGCGGCTGTCCAGCTTTCCCAACACCACTTGCTAAAGATGAATTGTTTTCTCAATTTCACTTTTGGATTGGTCATTGCAAGTGTGTAGAAGTACAGCTGATTTCTGTGTATTGATCTTGAATCCTGCAATCTTGCTGTACTTATTTATAAGCTCAAATAGTTGTTTAATTAGGTATTTTAATGTTTGGGGTTTTGTTTTGATTTTTCTTTTTTGGTATTTTAATGTTTGATAAGGAAAGTTCCAGTCCATTTTTCTGTTATATTTTGCTCATCTATTTGTTTTATAACATGGCCTTTAGTTTTATTTTATGAGGCTACACCTAACTCTGGCCCAAAAAATCCCATTCAGTACATTTTCTGATCCCTTACATATTTGAGAATATATTTTTGTGGACTTCACATATAAATGTCAAAATAACTGGATATAAGATTCATGGATCATTATGTATTTTTCTCAGAATCCTGTCGATGTAGCTCAAGTTTTCCCCTGGCATGTGGTGTGCCAGAAAATTCGGAGGTTGCCCTCATCATTTTTTCCTTAGAGAAGAGCATGTGTCTTCCTTATGAATGCTTGTGGAAGTTTTTCCCTTTATCTTTACAATTTAAAGTTTAGCCAGCATGTGTCTGGGTATGAATCACTTTTCCTTCAGTTTGCCTGGAACACAATAAACATTTATAAAATACATTTTTTTCAGCTTCAAAGAATTTTTAAAAATTATAGCTGTGTTGTGCTTCTGCTTCGTGCATTGTGGGTTAATCTTCTGAATACCTGCAGTGCTCAAGCTCAGATTGAATTCTCTCTCCCGCCCGTCTGATCTCCGCTTTCATGACTTTGGTCTCGTTGTTCTGACCTGTGTTGTGACGTCAGGGGCAGCGTCCCATCCTGTTCTCACGGCCGATTGACTCTCTGCGGTGCTGGTTCCGCTCGCTCTCACCTGGGACGCATGTCCCAGTTTTGCTCTTTCAACTTTCCCTTCCTGCAACTTCCCTGCCCACCCAGCCCCACTCGCATTTCAGTTTGTCTTTGAAGTTTACCTTTCTTTTCCCCGTTTTGTGCTGTTGTTCCTCTGTCTCCGCCTTTTCTCTCCTATGCGTGTCTGCTCCTGTTCCACCGACGTCATCGTTTCCTGTACCTTATTGAGGATGTTTTTATTCTCATTCTAGTAATAAATTATTTTTAGAGATTTGATCTTTTCCTGGGTTTCAGGATGCTATTATCATGTTCATGTTCTACAGAATTTAAAAAACTTGTTGCTTTAAACTTCTTTCTTTCTCTTTCAAAGAATTTTATTTAAAAAAATGTGGTTATACACAAACTATCAATACTGTGGTACAAATGAACTTATTTACAAAACAGAAATAGAGTCACAGATGTAGAAAACAAACTTATGGTTACCAGGGGGTAAGGGGGGGGATAAATTGGGAGACTGGGATTGACATATACACACTACTATATATAAAATAGGTAACTAATAAGGACCTGCTGTACAGCACAGGGAACTCTACTCAATACTCTGTAATGACCTATATGGGAAAAGAATCTAAAAAGGAGTGGATGTATGTATACGTATAACTGATGCACTTTGCTGTACACCTGAAACTAACACAACATTGTAAACCAACTATACGCCAATAAAAATTTAAAACAAAAACCAAAAAAATCGTGGTTAAGTCTATATAACATAAAATATTCCATCTTAATCATAGTCAAGTGTGCAGTTGAGTGGCATTAAGTGCATCACATCACTGTGTCACCGTGCCCACCATCCATCCCCAGACCTCCCTCCATCCTGCAAAACTGAAACTCTGCACCTGTTAAGCACTCACTCCCCAGCCCCCCACCCAGCCCCTGGCCCCCACCCTTCCTCTTTCTGTCTCTGTGAATTTATTGCTCTAGGGACCTCATGTAAGTGGAATCACACAGTATTTGTCCTTTTGTGTCTGGCTTATTTCACTCAGCATCACGTCCTCAAGGTTCGTCCACGTGGTAGCAGGTGTCAGAATTTCCTTCCTTCTAAGGGCTGAATAATAGTCCACTGTGTGTACGTACACATTTTGTTTACCCATCATCCGGTGATGGGCGGTTGGATTGCTGCTTCCACCTCTTGGCTGCTGTCATCGTGCTGTGACAGTGGGTTTACGAATGTCCCTTTGAGTCCTGCTTCCCCTGATCTTTAAGGAGACAGCATCTCATCGGGACGTGGTGTTTGTCACCAGGAGGCAACGTGGATTCCCCACGGTCTGGCTCTCCATCATCCGGGGCTGTTTCAGTCACCTTCTCAGATACACGGATGGGAAGCAGGTCGGTGTGTGTGATCCCCAGGCCGATTTTCAGCACCTAAGCAGGGGCTCGTAGCTCTGGTGTCCCGCGTGGAATCTTCCACTTCACCCAGCGGGTGGTTCTCTGATTCCCTGGGCCAAGGACTGCATGGTGTGAAGGTTTGCTCCCGGCTGAACATTAGACGCACCAGAGGAAATGTTAAACGATGCTGTGCTTAGGCTCCACCCTGACCCGACGACTCAGGGGCTCTGGGTCCGGCCCAAGCACCAGAGGTTTAACGGCTCCTCAAGTGATGCCACAGTGGAGCCACGGCCAGAACCGCTTTGTCTCAAGATGCCTGACTCAGGCTGTCCTCCTGCGCGATGGCCCTGGCCTCCCAGGGTGCAGGCGCCCCCGCCCCCCGCCCCTCCCTCCAGCCGTGTGGTTTTCGGGAATCGGGGTCTCTGAGTGGACACAGAAGTGGGGATTGGGGTGCCGGGGTGGGGCTGGAGCCCTGGCTGCCTGGAAACGCGTCGCTCACACAGTCAGGGGAGGCGGCTGTGCAGTTTTCTGGAACGCGATTCCGAAGAAATGGGGAAGGGGGGACGTGCCTTCCGCCTTCCGTCTAAGGCTGGGGGCTCCTCTGTTTCACAGAGCAAAACAGATGAAGACCACTCATTCCTGGCTGTTTTCCTCAGTTCCACTGACCTCAGGGCCGGCAGAGATGTCAGGTTCTGGTTAAGTGTTGCTTCTGGTCAAGGTCTACGGTTTCGTCTTTTTCTGTGTCTCCATAGGTGTTGTAGTGGGAAGGTGGTTACATTTTCCTCTGTTTTAACTGGGAACTACTGGAGTATCTGACCTGTCTCCTGGGCCAGGGGAGAGGCCTATGTCTAGTCTCCCGTGTCGAGGGCTTCAGCGCGGGCGGAGGTGCGGGGTGCTCACGGGTCAATCCGTGAGGCCCGAGCAGGTGACGGGCGTCGGGGGCCCTGAGGGGGAGGAGGGGGAGCCTAGGGCAAGGAAGGGCACCGACCTTTACAGAGGTGCAGAGATGAATACACCATGAACTCGGGACAGGAAGTGGGGAGAGACGCATATTTCCCACGGGAAGTGGAGAATGGGGGGCCCTTCTGAGAAACGAGGCTGATGAGAGAGTCATTCCGGGGATGGGCTCTTGAAGCCCAAGCTAAGGAGTTCGGAGTTGGCCAGAAGCCGTAGGTGACTCTGTGCAGGAGGAAGACAAGCCCAGAACACGGGGGTGGTTCTCTAGTCTGTGTGAGTGGATGGATGGATGGACAGACAGACGGATGGGCGGACAGACAGAGGGGTCGGTGGAGGGACGGGAGGTAGGGGCTGGGGGGAAGGGACTGACCCCACGCAGCTGTGGCCTCCCGGCTCCCACACTGGTCCACGGGGAGCCAGGGGCCCTCGGGAGGAGGGACGACCGGACCCTGGGTTAGGGACGCAGAACCGGCGTCTTCTTCCCATCCCCCACGGCACCCTTTTCCATGGCATCTGTTACTACAGAGTCTGGTGGGATGGCCTTTAAGACACTGGGGTGTTGCTCGTGTTCCCTGAACCTCAGACATCTCTGCCCCTCCCTGGAGGGGTCATCTGCCTCTTCCCCCACCAGCCATAGCACTCCTTGCCGAGGGCAGGCGCCCTGGCCCCAGGCAGCCACAGGACAGGCTAACGCCTCTCAGACAGCCCAGGAAGGCCCACCGAAGCCAGCCTGCTGTCTGGAATCCAGCGGCGGGAGGCGGGGGCGTGGATGGGTGCCTTGTGTAGTCCCCACCCCGGATTCCGGGACGGTCACCCACAGAGCTGGCCTTCTGCCCAGATCTGTAGGTCTGTGTCTTCAGGGGAAGCTGGTAAAGGCTGCACATGGGGGCTCCTCCCTGCCTCCCCCATGGAGGGCAGGTAATTATTTTTATATATTGCTGCCGATTAAACACGCGGAATAGCCTGGAGGAAGGCTCAGGTGTCACCTTTGATGTGCACAAAGGAAGCTCTCTCTGCTCCTGGGGTTCTCGCCCATCCGTCACTCTCCTGGCGGGTGGAGGGGAAGGGTGGCTCGGGCATCAGCAGAGCTCAGAGGACTGGTTGGAATTGGCTTTGTCTTAATATCCTCCCTTTGATCTGCTGAGAGGCTGACAGCGAGAGGGGAAGGATCTCATTAGGTGACATAAATCAGGGCTAATGAAACCACCGTCCTCCGACAGACGCAGACTTTCCTGTGTGGGGAGAGGCGGTGAGTGGTGTTGCCCTAACCCTCCTCTCCGCTGGGGGGGACACAGAGATTAATTAAGGCTCCGTCTCCTGTACCCCCACCCCCGCCCCTGCAGCAAAGCTCGACTTTAAGCTTCTGGGGGCCTAGACGTCAGCGTCCGCTCTGCCCCCCGACGCTGTCCGTCACGGTAGGCCGCTTCCTCCCGCTGGGGTGCTCGGGGTTCCAACCCCCAAGAGTTTTCATTTCTGGACTCAGCGTCGTGCACACCCTGGGAGGCCGGGCAGTGGGACCCCAGCTCTTCACGAGACTTTGGCCAAGACGCGGGGCAGGAGCGGCCGTCCGCCTTGGGGTCTCTGGGAGGCTAAACCGGGCCCTGTCTGTGGGGCAGAGAAGGGTGAGTGCCGTACGCTCCCCAGTGGACCAGGGCAGGAGGGAAGGGAAACTGGCTCCATGCCAACCGCCTTCTTTGGCTCTGCCCTCTGTTTACTCTGTGACCTTGACCGTCCTTGACCCCTTTCCTCCTTGGTTGCGGGGGTCCCTTTCAGCTCTCACCCTGTGACTGGTCTCTTCTCGGTAGGCAGTCCTATGAACAGTGCTGGAAGCACTCAGAACTCCATCAAAACAAACAAAAGCCACACAGATTGAATGCCCACTTGGCAAGTTGCAGGGAGAGGACACAGCCCATGCCCCCAGGGGTCTTACCGTCTGATCAGAGAAAAGCGTGGTAATGGTCGAAGGTCCAGAGCTGGCCTTGGCCTTCCTCCCACCTACACTGGGCGTCCTTCCCATCCTTCTGCCCAAAGCTCCCTGCATTCCAAGTCTGTGTCCCAGTCCCACAGGTTTCTCTGAAAAAGCTATAATCTCCATTAAAATTAAAAGGCTACCTAATAATGTCTGCCAGATTTCTAAAAACACTATCAGCAACTTCCATTCTTTAAAAAAAGAAGTGTCCAAGTGGTAAAATTTTAATCATCCTGAAAGGCTTGTGGGCTCCGGGGGTGGGGTTGGCTGCCTGAAGCCTCTACAGGACGGCTAGGCACGTGTGTCAATTAAAATGAAATAAACGTAGAGGCTCCGTTCCTCAGCCTCACCAGCCTCCCTTCAGGTGGTCGGGAGCCGCAGGGGCCCCCGGGGGGCAACAGCATACGACGTGCTGTCTCGGAGGGGACCAGAGGCGCCCGCCCCCTCGCCCGTCAGAAAACTCCTTCCCTGGGAACCAGCTCAAATGTCACCTCCTCTGGGAGGCCTTACTGGATTTCCCACAGGCAGAGGGTGGGTCCCAGCTGCAGAGTGTTTTCCACAGGCTCACTTGACCAAGTACCGGCCGTGGGTTTGGAGCCACAGACTTTGGAGTCAGACGCACGGTTTCACCTCCGAGCCCGCTTTCCTGCAGGCAAGGTGAGAAGTAGGAGCTTCCAACTCCACAGGGCTGGGGTGGAGATTCAATATGCAAGTGTATGTGAAATACTAGTGCGCCTGGTGACGACTAGCTCTCAGGAAACGCTGGCTAAGGTTTTTGTGTTGCTTCATTAAATAATAAAGTAAATAGTCTAAGAGCTTCTCCAGACAGGGGTTGTGTGCAGCTCACGTTGGAGCCCAGAGACGAGCCCAGGGCCGGCCTAGCAGTCGGCGCTGATGAGCGCTTAGCGGGTTCCGTCCACTCCACTGGATGGAATGTCTCAGTCCATCGGGATTGAAGTTCATCCACTCCGATGGAATCGAGGAGTAAGGGACTGATACTTACCGGCTGAACTGAGACTCCTGTGATGAGGGGCATCTGGGGAGCCTGGTGGTTGGGGGGCTGCGGTAGTGGCTTTGGGAGAGCCCTGGGAGAGCGCAGAGGCCTTCTGGGGGGGGTGGCGCGCAGGCTGCGGTCTCCCAGGGAGCGGGGAGAGTGTCCGTGTGTAGAGATACCTGGGCGACAGCTGGTCGTGTCTGCTTGGTGCCCAGGTGGACGGGCCCTTCCGCCAAGCCTGCCCCCTGGGAGCCCCGTGCCCTCCCGCTGAGGCTGGAGGCTGGAGGCCGGCACTGGCGGCGGTGTTGATGTGGGAGACTGGGGCCCACTGCCTGCGGGAGGCCCAGGCACGTCCTGGCGGCTCAGCCGGTGCCAGTCTGTCCCCGAGCCCTCAGCTTCCCGGCGGTCCCCCTGGTGTCTCGTGCACAGGGTCACCGGGTCCAAAGTGGCTGCTTGCTTTCTGTTTTCACCTTCTTTCACCTTCCTTTTTCATCCTCTCTGCTGGGCCCGCCGGGCCTCGGGGGTCTCAGTCCCTCTCCGCTCCTGAGGGCTCTGTCCTACAACCGCTGGTCCTCCACGTGGCGCGGCTCAGAGTTGGAGCGACCCTGCAGCCACTGGAGCAGAATAGACCAGGGGACCCTCCCTGGGGACTGCGCTCAGGGAGCAGGTACCACGCCTGATCCCTTTTGAATGGATACCTGGTGGCAACAAGTGGATCAGCTGATGGTCCACTCGGAGCCCCGAATCTGTCCCTCTGTCTTGAGTTTGACTAAGATCTGGTAGGACATAGGAAGGATTAGAGAAAGAAATTCCAGAGAGGGTCTGTTCGGTCGATCTAGTGCTCTGCGGGCTGTAAGCGTCCTTGGTCTCCAGATAGGAATGTGCCTCCTGCAGCTCAGAGACGTGCAGTCCTTATAGGGACCCAGGCTGGTGGAAAGAAGCCCTAAGCTTGAGTCCAGCCCTGCCGCTTACCCGCTTTGGGCATTTCTCTCTCCTTCTCTGGGCTCCTGGCCCTTCTGGTGAGCTGAGTGGGGCGGGCGGCTCCGTCAAGCTCCCAGGGAACAGGATCTGCGTCTACACCCCTGCTCTTCCGGGTCTCTGTCACTGTCGGTGAGCAAGCTCCCACCTCCATCTCTCCTGCTCCCAGCTGGGGTCTCGCCTCCCTCCTCTTCTGTCTGTGGGACCAGGCCACCGCCTGTGGGGCTTGGAGAGAAGGGGCCCAGCCCTCCCTCCTGGCCTCCTGGGGGAGCGCGGGGAGTGGTTTGGCTCTGGAGAGGCTCAGCGGCTTCCCCAGAGCCCAGGCAGGCCCGGACCGGCCTGTGAGGTGCCTGCCGGCCTGTCTGGTATAGCCAGCAGCCTCCCAGGGAGCGGAGCCCAGCCCCCGTGGGAGAAGGAGGGGGAGCTCGGGCTGGTGGCTTTACTCCAGGGCTCCGTGGCGTAACCGCCCTCTTCCTCCCCGCCGGAGAGCTAGACTAGCTCCTTGCCTCCCCTCCCCAGAGCAGGGGCCCCCCGGCCACCCTCGAGCACGGGACCCGGGAGCCGGAACCCAGACTGAGGGGTGGGAGCTGCTTGGAGGACACCCAGCCTGCCAGGGGCTGGGCAGGGGCAGCAGGAGGGTCCCCAGGGGCTAGAGGTTCCTGGGGGCAGGGGGCCGTCCCACACAGGAGAGGGGCAGGGGGAGTGGAAGCCGGTGCTGCTCCGTTGCCTCTCTGCCCCCCTCCCCACTTCTCTCTGGGCGCCTTGGGGACCCACCTCAAAGGGGGGTTTGTCCTCACAGCCGAAACCACAGGAGGTCCTGCGGTCGCCAGGTGCCGAGCCCCTCCCTGGGCTCCCCCGCCCCTCTGCACGGCCTCCTTGTTAGAGAGGCAGCTGGGGGCAGCCTCTGAGCTGTGCGTCTTGTGTGCATTTCGCCTCCAAGTAGTCTCGGATGGGCGGGTAGTCAACGTATACAGCTGAGGAGGCCGACCCAACAGGTTAAATGAGGGATTTGTGACTCGATCTGCCTGCTGGCCAAGTCCATGCTCACAGGACCCCCCAGGGTGAGAGCTGCCACATAAAGTGCAGATACTGCACGGGACCTACTTATTCTAAAAAGTTATTCCTGTTTATTGGAAATTCAAATTTAACTGGGCATTGTCCCAGATATTGCATGGGACCTACTTATACAAAAAACGATTTGTTATTTACCCGAAATTCAAATTTAAGTGGGCAACATGGATTACTGTGTGGGAAATCCAACCCTGCTGCCCTGGGTCCATGGCCCACACTGAGGCCACCTGTGCCAGGCCCGCCCAGACGCAGGCGCAGGCCTGACCGACCTCGCCCACAACTGTCCCAGCTCCTCCACTTGCCAGGTTGCTGGATTCCCCCTTGGGCACGTCCCTGTCCCCAAGCATCGAGCAGGGTGGGAGGTGCAGACACTTCCTCTGCTCCCAGCGCCACCCGCAGCCCTTCCCTGCGAATGGGAGGGCCGACCAGGGAGAGGTGGCCCTTCTCAGCCCTCCTGCCCCTGGGCTGCACCCAACGCAGCAGGAGGACTAATCGGGGCCGTGGGGACCTGTGAAAGCGGGTACAGGCGTGTGTGAGGACACACGTGTGTGCTCACACGTACGCGCACACAGGCAGCTCTCAGACGCCGAGCTCACCGAGTGAAGGCCGTCCCCCTGCCCGGCCCCAGCCCCGGCTCGCGTCCGGCTACCCGCCTCTGTCCTCTGTCCTTCAGCGGGACGCTTCCCCGGGCGCTCAGGTCCTCACCCTCCTCATGCCCCCAGGACCGGTGTCGCAGGGGGTGAGGCACGTGGATTTGGGCTCAGACACCTGGGTGGAACCCCAGCTCTCTAGCGACCTTAGTCCCTCTGTGAAACGGGTGCTCAGAGCCCCTCGTGGCATTGCTGCCAGGACGCCGATCACACGCCTGGTACCGACCTGGCCTAGGACAAGGGCTCGTAAGTGGGAGCAATGACACTGTGGGGTCATGGTTGTCACTGGAGGGGGAGCACCCCTGCCTCGGGGACCCAGGCCCCCTGGAAAGGCAGCGGCCGAGAGCCAGGCTACAGCCCCACCGGACCCCCGGTGTCCCACGGGGAGGGGGAGGGGCTTATGGATTTGACCGCCTAAGGGAGTATGAAGTCCGTGCCCGCTTCCCATCCACACTGGCCCTGTGTCCCCCTGCCTGAGGCCCTCATTCATGATGCCCACCCGCCACTGTCCTGGTCTGAATCTTACCTTCCTTAAGGCCATTTGTGGGGCTGCGGTCTGTGTGGTCTAAGTGGGAGTCAGGGCTCAGCTACCTGCCCACGGTCTCTGGGAAAGCTGGGACCAAGGTGCTGCCCCACTGGGGGTCTCCCCAGGACCATGAGGAGCCTCCGGACATCTGCTGGGGTCTCTGTGGACGGGAGCGAGATGAGGGTGAGAGTCTCACCATGGTGGAACGGGTGTCAGAGCAAGACCACACCTGCTAGGAAGGTCTGTCCGGGTGCCCTCCGGCCACTGGCGGCTCGGCCAGCCCCGGGCTGGGGAGTCGCTCCCCTGTTTATTTGAGGACACCGCTGTCTGTGGACGGTGTGTCGTGGAGGGTGTGGGAGATGACGTCCCCAGGAGGGGGTGCTGGAGCCCGGGGCCTGGAGTGATGGGTGACTGAACCCCAGAGCAAGGCCCCAGGGCCAGCCGAGCACTGACCACAGGACGAAACGTCTGGCTCCCCATTCGGGCTCCCTCTCCCGTCCAGCTGTCCCTGCCGCCGACCAGAGCGTCAGAAGCTCTGGAGGGCCTGGCTCGGTGCTTGGGAGACATTAATGTGCTTAAGACCCCACCAGTGACCTGGGAGGTTAGAATTCAGGTGCTGACCCAGAACGTCTGGGATGGGGCCTCAGACTCTGCCTTTCCGACCAGCTCCCCTGAGCTTACGGTCTGTGGACCACATTGCTGGAGGAAGATCTGATGCACCACTGATGCCCGGGGCCAGAGGCGGTGGTGGGGGGGGGCGCCGATGACGGAGCCGGTGTGGCCAAGCCTGCTCGATGGGGTGGAGAGGCGGTGTGTGAGTGCAGGGTGCGGGAGATGGTGGATGGGGCGGAGTGAGGAGCTCCAGGCTGGCCCCTCCTCAACACCAGAAACCTGGCCACGTCCTTCTTTGTTTACCACCCTCCCTGGCTCCCCGTTTCCCTGACACAGAACACAGAATCGCTCGCAGGGCCCTCAAGCTCCAGCCCTGCCTGCCTCGCCGGCGGCACCTGCCCTGCTCCCTCCAGCTTCCCCTTGCCCTTCCTGAAGCCCCGCCTGGGCCTGGCTGCTTGGGTCCCCTTCCAGATGCTCTATTTCCCACACGCCCCCCTCCTCCTCCACTGGCTGATTTCTCCTAGTCGGCCAGGTCTCCACGTAACATCACCTCCACCTGGAGGCCACTCCTAATGCCTCCCCAGCCATCACACTGCGCTGGAACCATCTTCCGACCTTCCCACTGAGTTGTGAAGGGCGGGGACACCGTCCTCTTTGTAGCCGATGCTTATCCAGCACTTTCCAAACTGTCTATGCATAGAAACATCTAGGGCACTCATTAGAAACAGATTCCAGGCCCCATCCTGGCCTTCTGAACCAGGCCATCCTGGTGAGGCTCTTGGAGTCTGTTCCCACCTGTGGTCCCCAGGTCACCAGCACAGTCAGACCATCGAGGGTCTGACGACAGTGACCGAGTGACAGGCACTCACGGAAGGGCCTGTGGCCGTCAGGTCAGGTCTGACGTGGGTGGAGGTCTTTCCTAGTTGCAGCTTTCGGGGCCTGTCCTGGTCGGCTTGCTCTCCCGTGCAAGGCTCCAGTGTCTGCCTGTTCACTCACAGCTCCCCTGCTGGTGAGCCTGGGGGTTTCTCCCGGGGGTGGGAGGGACACGGGTGAAATGGCTCAGGGAACAGACAGGAGCACTGCCGGCTGTCGACACGTGGGCTCGTGCTGCTGGGATGGAAGAAAGGCACCTCCGCCACCGCCCAGTCTTCCTTAGGGTCAGCGTGACGGGGCCTTCGGGCCTGTGTGGTTGAGGGCTGGCGTTTCCATGACATAGGTGCCGTCTGCCCGTGCGCAGGACCAGGCCTCAGTGCAAAGCCCCTCAAGACAGCAAAGTCCAGGGGCAGATCCACGGCCACAGGCCAGCTTGTCTCGTCCCTGTGGGACCAGCTGCATGGGGTTGAGGGGGTTTCAGCCCGAACCCTGGACCAGGAGGCACGTTGGTCAAGGACATCGTGGCTTGGGCACAGTTGTGAAAAGCTGGCACGGGCTGTCTCCTGGTCCTGCTGGCTGCCGAGAGTGCCTAGACTTCACATCAGAAGTCCTCTGCCACCGTGGGCCCTCTGGCTGTGGACAGACCGGACCGCCCACCATCCGTCTGCCTGTTCTGACATCCAGGAGCCTCCCGTAGGCCACCAGCCAAGCAGGGAGCCCCGTCCCACCCCCGGGCCCTTGAGCCGGGGAGCAGGGTCTCCAGGGCCGAGCAGTCGGGAGCGGCCGGTGGTTTTGAGGAGGCGTTTCCTTTGGCCGCGTACAGGGAGGGGCTGTCCCCCGTGTCCGTGGTGGGACATCTCTGTTATCCGGCCTCAGAGTGGACGGGGCTGGGAGGACAGCGTCCGCAGAGCAGGGGAGCCGCGGCACAGATGAGGGGCTTGACGGTGGCGGGGGGCAGTGTTGTCCGCAGCCGGGCTGTGGGTGCAGCCTCGGGTCACCGACGGGAACGCAGGGCGTAAAGGGCCAAAAGCTGCGGCTTGGAGCCGAGGCGAGCCCCGGGGCCCCTTACTCCCGGGCACCTCGGAGGCTGCACTGGCACAGCACTGACCCTCCCTCCTCTCCACCAGGCGCCTGGATGCCAACCTCATCTCCCTGGTCCCGGACAGGAGCTTCGAGGGGCTGTCCTCCCTCCGCCACCTGTGGCTGGACGACAACGCGCTCTCTGAGATCCCCGTCAGGGCCCTCGGCAATCTCCGCGCCCTGCAGGCCGTGACCCTGGCCCTGAACCGCATAGGCCACATCCCCGACCACGCCTTCCGGAACCTGTCCAGCCTCGTGGTGCTGTGAGTGCTACCCCTCCCCCAGCCGGACGGCGGCGTGTCCACCCTGGACGGCTTCCTCCTGGCTGTGTCCCTGAGGTTTCCGAACCTCTGGCCTGCGTTTCCCCTTGTAACGTGAGGATGACCATCTCCTGTTGACCCCGTGGGGCTGTTGTGAGGCCAGGCGACATAAGAAGTGCTCTGAGGGGCTGGAAGAGAGGAATTAAGCTGCGATTCCCTCTGCCATTATATGCAAATATTGCAACTATACCGCACTCATGGGAATGCATGCCAAGAATCTCCTGAATGATTTCCACCATATTTGACAATCGGGCAATGGGTGGATGCAGTCTTGTGCTTTGGCACAGGGGTGGGATAAACTCACCTCATCCCCAGGCCTGGAGAAGGAGAGAGAAGCCAGCGCTGTAATTAGACAGCAGAGCCCCGTCAGGTAATTCCCTGGGAGATAGCATCCCTGGCAGGAACTGGAGCCCGGGGTTAACTCTGTCCTCGCCCCCCCCACCTCCCCACCCTGGAACTTTGGAGTGCAAAGTTCACAGGGTAATTGCCAAGGGCTTGGAGGTCACGTGTAATTGCTTTGGGTTACATCCTAATTGCTGTGGGGACGTAAGGCCTCCCCTGCTCTTGGAAATCTGGTATGATTTTCCAAACCAGGGAGTGGATGAGGCTTGGTTCCGTTTGAGAGATGAAGAAGCAGGCATGAGTTTGTCTGATTCTCTGTCCTGGGAGACTGGAGAGGCGGGACCAACATCCTCCTGAACCACATCCTCTGTCAGCACGGCCACACGGTCCTCCTTCTGAGCGCCAGTAGGGGGTACTGACAGCGGCTAAGCAGAATGGGGCGGCTGATTCCAGCTTTGGTGATGCCCTGTGACACCGTGGTGTTCCCTGGGGATAAACGGCGTCAGGTCTCTGAGAGACAAGACTACTGGGAAAATGCGGGCCTCACTATGGGCCCCCGACAAGTGAGCAGCGGAGGGTGTACGGAGCCCCGTGGAGGCCCTGCGGAGTCCAGGGGTGGAGAGCCGGCCGCTGCCTCAGAGGCTGGCGGGCCAGTCCCAGTAGCAGGATGCTGGTGGGAAGGACGGCAGCGCTGTCGCTTAACTCAGGCCGAGGGGACCGGACGCTGAGTCAGGCTCATCTCAGGGGCTCAGGGCGGCCGAAGCAGCTGGAGGAGGGAACGGGGCGGGGGGCCTGCTGGGCTGGGGGCCGTCCTGGGCCGGAAAGTTGGCTTAGAGTAGACAGGTGAGGAGCAGGGGCTCCAAGCAGGTGTCAGCAAAGACACGGGGGCATCGGGGTGTTGGCTGAGGCGAGCACGCCAGTCTGGCCAGAGAGAAGGCCGGGCAGGTGAGTCTGGGGACTCAGGGTCAGAGCAGGAGTCTGGCTGTGGCCCTCGCGGGGCAGGGGAGGCTGGAGGCGAGAAGGGGGTTGGGAGTCTGGTTTGAAGGATGGGCGGGAACAGGGGAGACTGGATCTAGGAGGCAAAGTCCAGCTTAGGGAGGAGACAGAGGCATGGCCCTGAGGGACGTTGTGAAGGAAGAATCCATCCGACTTGAGGTTTTCACAGGGTGGGAGGCCAAGGTCAGGGGCGCGAGTGGGGGAGTTCGGCTACCGTGGATCCAGGAGGGGCCGGGGGGCCACCGGGCACAGGAGGAGAGGGGCCCAGGGGCCCGCGATGCTGAGAGAGGAGAAGGCCCAGAAGCATTGCCCCTGCCCTTCAACTCCTCCGGCCCTGGGACGGGGGAGAGAGGCTGCCGTGGCCGGTGACCTTGCAGGGCAGAGTGCGCTGGAGAAAGCCGTCCAGGACCGAGGGCTGAGCTGCAGGAAAGCGCAGAGGCAGAGGGAGAACGTGGGCGGACGGGGGTCTGGCCAGAGGCGTGAGGCAACCAGCCGGTGGAGAGGGGCTTCGTTTCAACCCGAACCCTGGGCCTTGGTCAGGCTGCTCTGCGCGGCCCTGAGGGGAGCAAGGGGCGCTGAACTGGACAGGGTGCTGCCCTGTGTGGGGTCTCATCTCTTCCTCTGGACCGTCAGCCCCAACAGACTGGCCTGCAGAAGGGGCTCGGGACGCCTGGGGTGACCGAGTCGTCGTCTGGACGCCTGGGCTGCAAGATGCTGTGGACCAGAGGCGCTGGCGGGGCTGGGGGACGGGGTGGGGACGGAGATGAGCTTCCGCGGGAGGTGCGGGAAAGTGGAGTTTGGTGACAGCGGAGGAAGCATGGAGGGGAGGGGCTCGTTCCCAGAAGCCAGGGCTGTGTTCTCTCTATCAAATCCAAGCCCCTGCGGTGGGTCTGTCTGCCTCCTGGGCATGGAGCAGGTGGGGAAGGACCCCCTTCTCTCAAGACCCCCGGCCCTACCCACCATGTAGGATGGGGTCTGCCTGTTGCCTTTCCATCTGAACGTCTTGGAGCCCAGTCTGATTTCTTCCCCGTGTACGCGATTTCCTTTTCCTTCCTGAAGATGTCTTTTAATCCTTGAACTTTAATAGCTTCACTAGAATATGACACAGTGTGGAATTTTCTGCATCCAATTTTCCTGAAACAATGTATGCTTTTGACCTGCGGATTTCATTCTTTATTGTAGAGAGTTTTCTTTTGTGTTACATTTTGAATACGTCTTTTGTCTCATTTTTGGATCCTGGCCCTCAGAGACATCAATAGCCCAGTGTTGACTAACATCGATTAGTTTCTAGCTGTTTTAGCCTTTCGCTCTCATGCAGCCCAGCTCACCAGTTTAGCTCAGGCTTTTTCTCTGACACCCATTCCACTGCCAACAGAGTCTATACTGTTCCTTGTCTCAAACTTATTGACTAGCTTTTTATTATTATTATTATTTTATTTATTTATTTTTGGCTGCATTGGGTCTTTGTTGCTGCGCGCGGGCTTTTTCTAGTTGAGGCGAGCGGGGGCTACTCTTCGTTGCGGTGCGCGGGCTTCTCATTGCGGTGGCTTCTCTTGTTGCAGAGCACAGGCTCTAGGCACGTGGGCTTCAGTAGTTGTGGCACGTGGGCTCAGTAGTTGTGGCGCACGGGCTCAGTAGTTTTGGCTCGTGGGCTCTAGGGCGCAGGCTCAGTAGTTGTGGCGCATGGGCTTCATTGCTCCACGGCATGTGGGATCTTCCTGGACCAGGGATCTGGGAACCAGTTGGGATCCGGTCATTGAGCCCACCCATGGCCCCTGCATTGGCAGGCGGATTCTTAACCACTGTGCCACCAGGGAAGCCCCACTGACTGGTTTTTTACTGATGTATTTTTGGTCCTCAATTCATTTCCTTAGTCTACAATGTCATTTTTTCCTTCACTTAAAAATGCGGTCTTTGAAATGTTTTACTAGGTTGTTTTGCAGCAGAAGGCAGCTGTGATAAATGTCTTGCTGCTCGTTCATCTGTTACGTTTTCTTCTAGGCTTGGGACTTCACCTGGCCTGGGCATCTCTCTTCTGCTCTTCCTGTTGTATGTTTGCACAATTGCCATGTGATTTCTCTTTCTGGCTTCTGCTGGGACAGCTGCATCACCTTGGCTCCCTCAGCTCTCCCCCAAGGCTGTAGTTTGTGGGCCAGAGCGGTGGGTAAATGAGAGTCCACCTGCCTGTGGGTACCCAAGTGCGCTGGTGCAGGTAGGGCTGGTCTCTCGCAGGGTCAGATTGTGGTAAATGCAGGAGTTCGCTCCCTTCACACAGGAATTCCCTTGGGCTTCAAGTCGTTTCCTCAATGCATGAGGAGCCTGGAGCCTTCATTTTACTTTCCCTTCCTCTCTTCCCTGGGAAGCCAGCAATGGGGAGGGAAAAGGACATCCACAGCCGCTTCTCTTCAGATTTGGGGACTGCAGGGAGAATTCTCAGGATCTTGTTTTCTCACCAGTTCAGATTCTGATGAGGAGCCCAGAACGTTTCCTTGGCCATAGTCTTTGCTGTTTATTTACGTTATGTCTCTGCCCTTGCTCTGCTGCTACTCGTAGTATTTGGGGTGGGGCAGGGGTCCTGTCTCTGCTATTTTTGCTCATCTCACTAGGAATTGGGAGAAGAACATTCTGTCACTTACTTTCAACTCGCTCTTGACCTTGGAAGTCCCCCAGACTGACCTTGGGCCTCTCTCCCCACGTGTGCTCCGGCCAAGCCCTCACCCCCTCCCCTGGCCGCCTCTGTCCTCACATCGCCTCCACATGGCGCGCCCTACCCTGGCGTGCCCGCGTCCCCGACCTTGTGGTCCTGCGCGCGGGGCCACTGCCTCCAAGAAGCCTTCCTTGGCGCCCCTGGCCTCACCCGTCTCCATCTCCAGGCTGGCCCACAGCTCACGCCGGCTGTAACAGAAAGCTCACCTGTAATGACACGCTGTCTGCAGTGGTTTGCTGCCGGCTCCCACAAGTGCGTCTGGCCACTGACCCAGGCGGCTGGGTCCTGTAGGAGAAGCCCCAGCTGGGGCCCCGACGTCGGGCCTCTCCCCTCGAGCCTGGTGGGAGCCTAGTGGGAGCCTGGTGGGAGCCTGCTTCGCCTCGGCCTGGGGAATGCCTCTGGTTTTTTCCTGCGATGGGAAGTCTGAACGGCGTAGCCTCTGGCCACTCCAGCCTTGGAGACTGTGGCTTCCGAAGTCCATCTTGGCCCGTCAGTTTGTCCCTGGAGACACAGGCTGACCCGCTGGGGTCACTGTCCATGCCTCCTCCGCAAGCGCGTCTGCCTCCCTGCCCCAGCCCGATACTGCGCGCGCCTGTCCTGACCCTGCTCTCCTCCCGCACAGGCATCTCCATAACAACCACATCCAGCACCTGGGGACCCACAGCTTCGAGGGGCTGCACAACCTGGAGACTCTGTGAGTGCCGGGAGTCCTGGCGTGGGGTGGCAGAGGGGAAGCGGCAGGACTGGGCTGCTGGGACGTGGCCTTTCTCTGGAGTGTCGCTCCCAGTGGGTTCCTTCCTCCTCCAGGGTGTGGGCTGTGCCCCCGGGAGTTCAGGGTGGCACTGCCCGCAGAGAGACCGAAACAATGAGATTTTAGACAGAAACGGACCTGCGAGGAGAATGAGGATATTGAGCCTGGAAGTGGAAGGCTTGAGGTGGGGCGGGGCTGGCTTGGCAGCAGTGACTCCCCAGCCCCCCCACCCCCCCACCCCGCCACCATGGGAGAGCGGCTGCTGGGAGGGAGGGTCTCCGGCTGCTCTAACTCGCGGAAAGCCTGGCAGGAGGCGCCAGTTCAGCGCCCAAGCTGTGGACTCTGGAAAAGCCACATTATTTACCCATCATCGTCCTGGAATTCAGCTGCGGTCAGAAGGCACCCAAGCCCTCAGCACCTCCTCTGCGGTCCCGCGGCCCCCTCAGAGCGGGCTGGATGCACCCCCCTGGAGCCCACAGCCGGCCCACGGGAGGGGGCGGGGCTGCACCTTAGCCGCCGGCTGCAGGCCTGGGAGGGCACGGGGCAGAGCAGGAGCCCAGGCCAGCAAGGGTGACTCACGGTGCTGGTCCTCTCGCTGCCCCGCAACACACGAAGTGTCATTCCTGAGGGCAGGGGTTTTCAGGCATCTGAAGCAGCAGAGGAGAAAATGTGGGAGACAAGCTGTGACCTGAGGAGGAGGCCTGGGCTGGGGCCTCTGCGCCGGGGGCCTGGGCTGTCTGCCTTTGTGGCCACAGAGGGAAGCGGACAGGAGGCGGGGACCAGAGCTCGGGGCTGTCCTGGGCTCTCTGGATGGGGCGCAGCTCTTCCAGCCTCTCCACCTTCAACCTGATGCCCGGCGGGCCGGGGTGCCCCAGCCTGGGGTCAGGAAAGCTGGGCATCTCCTTGCCACTGCGCGTGGCTTGGGCTGCGTGCCCCCCCAACCCCCCCGCCAGCTGTCACGGGCGGCCGGACAGTTAAACGGGACAGTCTAGGCCACTCGGTCACATGCTGGGAAATGGACGTCTGGGGAGCTGGCGGGGCCCCCTGGAGTTACCCTCCGTGGGGACAGAGCAGACCTGGGGAGTTAACTGAGAAAACACACCGAAGGCCCCAGCCAGTGCCCAGTCTCTGTGCCACATGTGACCTGTGCAAGCCTGCCGTGTGCGGGGTGCCTGGGGCCCCGGATGTAGGGGTGGCCAGCACCCCCTCGAGGCCTGGGCCGCAGTGCCCTCCCTGGGGGATACGGAGTGCTGGGGCAGGTTTGGAGCTGCCTGGCGCCCAGAGAGCAGCGGGGAGGCCAATGCGGCTGCCGGGGGCCGGGTGGGGCTGTTAGCTCTGCCGGGAAGTCAGCTGGGGAGGGGGCACATGCTGGGTGTGGGTTGGCACCTCTAAAAAGCCGAGAGCGCTGTTTTTTCACGGTCGGGGCGCGCTGCTTGATTCTTTCTCTGCGAGCCCTGGGTGGCAGCGCAGGGCGTTGGGCTCGGCTGGCACTGGCTGAGCTTCAGAGCCGGTGCCGCTGGCGCCCATTCCTTTCATCCGCGGCAGTGCTTGGCTCAGTGCACAAAGCCCAGGGCCTGCGTCCACTTTACAGACGGGAAGGCCAAGGCTGAGAGACCTGCACCGCGGGGGCAAAGCCTGCAGCCCGGCCTCAGCCACCCGGGGGCAGTAACACCCAGTCTCCCAGCCATGGGACCCAATCTGCAATTCCCCACCCTCGGTGACGCTGGATTAAAGGAGAGCCCTGTGCAGAGCTCTGACGGAGGTGGCACCCCATGGGGACCAACCGCGCCCCACCCCCTCCTCCTCCGGGGCCTTGATCTCAGCACCCTCCCGCCCCACCCCTGAGGGCTGAGTTCTTCTTCCAACTTTTGATCTCCCAGTAAAAAGGGGGAGAGTGCATTCTTATCCTCCATGGCCCAGAGCTCGCTGGGGGGGCCGGAGGGGCAGCCAGATTAGAGGGGGGAGTGGCTGGGAGAACGAAAGGGGGAAGGAGAGGTAGTCAGACCTTGAATTGTTGCGTAATTGGCCTGCTCTACAGCCCCGCGGTTACCCTGGAGCTTTTGTGTGCGCGTCTCTCTGGAAGGGCAAGTCTCCCTGGGGCGGCATCTCTGCACTTAGACCCTTCTCATCAAACCCTCCTGCCTGAGCTGTGGTTTGGCTCCGTCTGTGGCCTGACCCTTCCACCTGGGAAGGAGGGGCCAGGTGCAGGCGCACACACACACACACAGAGTCACGCGGGGCCCCAGCATAGCATGGGGACACCCATGGCCACGCGGCTTCTGTTGTGACCTCTGCTGTGAAGGCTAGGCTGCCGGGGTCCCACCCCCGGTTCTACACGTGCCAGCTGGGTCAGCCAGAGCAGGAGGCTTCACCCCCTTGTCTGCACGAGGAGTAGCTGAGGTAAACGTGCACCCTGAGCCGCTCTTTTACTCCCGAACAGCCTGCACACCCAGGTGATCAGGGCAGGGGCGGGGCGGGGGCTGGGGCTGCCGTCCCGCCCTCCCGCTGAGCAGAGCAAAGCACGCAGGCTGCCGGTGGTGGGTGGGTGCAGGCCCCCTGGGCTCTCAGGAAGTCTGATCACGCTCGGAGGGGCTTGTGGGGACGCGGCTGCCGTTCCCCCCACGCGGCCCTCTCCAGTCCAGACCCTGCAGGAAAGCCCAGCTGGAGGCAGACAGGACAGACCCTATCCTGTACCCACACCTCCTTTCTGCTCCCACAATGAGGATGCCCGGCTCCTGCGGGAAATTCGGAATCAGAGGTGGGCCAGCGCCCTGCCTGCCAAGTGCTGTTTCCTCCACTTTCCAGATCAGACCAAATCCAGAGATTTGGGGTGAGATGCCCAAGTTTCTACAGTTTGTAAGTGATGGTGGAACCCGAGCCTCTGGCCTCCTGATACATCGCTCCATTTAGTGCCAGCTCCTGTGAACTCAGACCAGTTACGGAACTTGCCGGTACCTGGGCTGAGCAATAAGAGAAAGCGTGACCCAGAGCGACCCCGGGAAGTCTCTCCGGGGGGGTCTCAGGGATCCAAACCAGGCGCGCCGGGCCCTGAGGTCAGTGTTTGGAGATCACGCTTGGCGACCACGGGCTGCTATTCAGAACTGTCACGGATGGTCCTGGAAGACCCAGCGGCAGTTACGAATAAAATTGTGCAGAAAAGAAAAGAAAAGGCCCAACAAACATAATTACAACCTGAGCACCGCCCCGCACCAGCCCCCCAGATCTGGGGATTTGGGGTTTGCGACTCAGCTAGAACAGAGGGGCTGGGCTAGGACGGGTCTGGGGACAACAGCGCCTTACCTCCCTCGGGCCTGGGTGATGGCTTCTGGGCCGCCTTATAACCTCATTAAACGCATCAGACTGACTGAGCCCCCGGGCTGGCTGGACCTCCCCCCTTCAGAGGGGAGCCTGGGGCCCCGGCAGGAACAGAAATCTCCGGGCTATAGCTCCCTCTCTAGATCAGGACCAGCATCCAGCAGAGGTCTGGGAGGACTGCAGGGCAGGACGGAGATTAGAAGATTCTGCCTTATGATCCAAAACTGCACATTCCGTGTAAAACCTCCTCTGGTGCAGACGCCCCAGGGATCTGCTTCTGCGGAACATTTTTACTTCACCAGCAGCCAAGGCTGCAATGTGTCCCTCTGTCTCCGCCTCAATGAAACCACCCAGGCCAACAGATTCTGCTCTAAACCGGCTTTGACTGGGTCCTGAAAGCATCCCGCCACCTCCCAGTCCTGGGCCCGACGGTCAGCTTTAGGCCAGGAATGGACAACCAGGCGGCTTTCCACGGAGGTCCTTCCAGGGACTGGGCTTGAGTTGGTGGACCTGGATTCAGACCCTGGCTCTGCCACAGGCGTGTGACACGTGCAACTCACCTGAGCTCTCAGGAGCCTCAGTTTCCACACGTGGAAAATGGGGGAGATATTTTACAACTCGTGTAGTGAAATTCACAGCCCTGGAACCCTGTGGGTGCTTAATTTATGTTGCCTTCTCCAGCCTGTCGTCCCATTTAATGATGGACAGACAGCAATGTGCCTTTCCTCCCCCTTAATTAATTAATGTTCTTTTCCTTCCTCCCTCTCTCCCTCACTCCCTTCTTCCCCACAGCGCTGTGTCAGAAGGCAGCAGGGAGAGTGTTGTCCGCGGGTGTCCTCTCACGGTGGCCCGAGCTGTGAGCACCTCCTCTGTAGGGTGGACGGGGATTCCCGGTCAGCCAGGGCACAGCCACTGCATTAGTTTCCTGCGGCTGCCATCACAAATTAGCACAGACTTTGTGGCTTTAAAAAAAAACCCAAAAAACAGAAATGTACTCTCCCGTAACTCTGGAGGCCGGGAGGCCAGAGTCGAGGTGTGGGAGGGGTTGGTTCCTTCTGAGCGTCTGTGGTGGAACCTGCCCGGTGCCCCTCTTACCGTCTGGCGGCTGCCGAGGTCCCTGGTGTCCCTGGGCTGGTCAGTGCTCCCTGCGGTCTCCGCCTCTGCTTCACACGGCCTCTCCGAGCATCCTTTTCTTATAAGGACCTTGCCACTGGCTCCGCGGCCCACCCCAGTAAACCAACCATCTTGAGAAGATCCTCAACTTAATTATATCTGCAAAGACCCTTTTTCCAAACGAGGTCACGTTCATAGATTCCCGGGGTCAGGACTTGGACGTGTCTGTCTGGGGCTGCAGGTCAATCCGCTCCAGCTGCCCGCTGGCCGGCGCCCAGGGTTTCCTGCCTCTGGCCCGACGTCAGCCTGTCAGGCCCGCGGCCGCTTGAGGCCAACCTTGTAGGAGTTGAGGAACTCTTGCCTCGCCAGTTGTTTTTTTTTTTTAAATTTTTTTAAACTTTATTTATTTATTTATTTTTGGCTGTGTTGGGTCTTCGTTTCTGTGCAAGGGCTTTCTCCAGTTGTGGCAAGCGGGGGCCACTCTTCATCGCGGTGCGCGGGCCTCTCACTATCGCGGCCTCTCTTGTTGCGGAGCACAGGCTCCAGACGCGCAGGCTCAGTAGTTGTGGCTCACGGGCCTAGCCGCTCCGCGGCATGTGGGATCTTCCCGGACCGGGGCACAAACCCGTGTCCCCTGCATTGGCAGGCGGATTCCCAACCACTGCGCCACCAGGGAAGCCCCTCCTCGCCAGTTTTTAATCATCTTACATTTGTGGGTTTATTAACTGCAAATTAGTGGGGGTTTGTGGCTTATAGAAGAATTTATTATTCTATATAAAACTTTTTTTTCTGGCTTTTCCCGCAGAACCACTAATGACTTCTGACAGGCAGAAAACTGAGCTCCGGCTGGGTCTGCTGTGCGTCCTAGCCAGGACGGCTGTTATAGTCGTCCCCGCCAGGGCAGACCCTCCTGCCGCCTCGCGCTGGGCAGGCAAGGTCACCGCGCTTATCACTGCTCCCCGCTGGCTCTGAGCGTCCTGCTTCCCCAGCCCCCGGGCCAGCTGGTGTGCAATGCGGCTGGAGGGCCCGGAACCTCTGGGCAGCAGGTTCCCGGGTGGACGCCGTGGAGAGGAAACTAGGAAGTTGAGGTGTGGCCCCCAGGGCCCGTGGGCAGGAGGCACCGGCAGGAATCGAGGATCACCACCCTCCTTCTTCTGTTTCTTTAGTTCACTGGTTCCGCGAATATTACTGGGTGTCCAGTATGTGCCAGGCCCCCACTGTGGGCTCCGGGGGAACATTTATGAGCAAGAAAGACGTAGCCCTCATCACAGAGACTACGGGGCTCTAGGCCGGGAGTCCTGAGCGCCTCTTAACTTACCACTAATTCCAGCGTGTCTGCCCCCAGCACCCTAACTCCTGACCCCGGCGACCCCAAGGCTCGGCTCCTCTCCCTCTGCGTCCTCCGCGGGCCCCACCCTCTCCCGTCCCGTGGATCTGCCGATGCCGCCAGCACGGAGGTCATCGCTCCTGGACTCCAGACTTACACGCCCACAGGCCTTCCTGACGTGCTCACTTGGATGCTGACCGACATGCCAGCAGAGCCCCCCACGGAGCCCCCCCACCGGAAGTCTCCCCAGCTCTGCGGAGGCAGCTTTGCTGGACCTCGCGTGATGCAGCTGCTCGCCCGTCACGCCCCGCACCCGAGCTGCGTCTTCAGCTCACGGTGACGGTCTGAGCGCTTGACGCCCGCCCCGTCCCCAGGCTGCCCGAGTCTGTCCCCTGGTTGTTGCCATGGTCTCATCCTTGTCACTCTGCAGTCTGCGTCCCACGCGACAGCCACAGGGACTTGAAACACAAATCCGATCCAGTTGCTCTTCTGTCCAAACGCTCAGTGTCTCCCCGTCCGACTCTGGCCTCGGGTGACCAGCCCCTGCTCCCACTGGCCTCACCCTTGCCTGGCTCGGCTCCACCACAGTGCGCCCTTGCAAGCGCCGGTGTGTCCCGCCTCCCAACCCCTGCCCTGGCTGCCTCCTGTGTCTGGAATGTTCCTTCCACAATGATCTGCCTCCTGCAAGACTTTGCTCAGATGTCACCTCTCTAGTGAGGTCCTCCTCCACCACCATTTTGCAACTTCTTCCCGGCATTCTCCTTTTCCTGTTTAGTTTTCTCCACAATCTGGTAGTCTTCGTTATTTGTTGATTGACGTCATCCGTGGTCTGTCCCCCGCTCTGTCCATTCTTGTACCTGCAGCGCCTGGCACGGCTCCGGGCACAGGGAGGGCGCTGGGCAGGTATTTGTTGAACAGACGAATGGGCTTGTGGCCCCTGGAAAATCCATCTCTCTGAGCTTCAGCTTCTCCCTCTGAGCTGTGGGAGCGATGGACCATCTCATCCACAAGGTTCTTCCCAGCTCTGGTCACCCGTACCCAGACCTCTCGCCGAACCAGACTTAAATATCCACAGCCCAGGAGGTAGCCCAGGTGCCCCAAGCTCTCTAACTTGGAGAAATGCCCACAGGGGTGGTCCCTCATCCCTGCCTGACGCGAGATCCCCTTCCCACAAGCCCTGTGGTCCGGACCTCGGGGCCCCGCCTTTAGGCCAGCTGCATTCTGCTGTGACCAGGAGCGCCTCAGAGCCTTCCAGTGTCCTGCATGGATGGGCCCAGCGTCCAGGTTGTCCAGGTGAGGCGGTGCTGCCCACGGGGACCCACCCGATTCTACAGGACCCTGTCCTGCTCTGAGTATCATATCTTAGAGTGACAGGCTTTTCTGGGGAGGGTGGTGAGAATGTGAAATGTCTACAAACCTCGACCCCAAGAACTCGGGAGGACCAGAGGTGGAGCGTGACTTAGGTTACACACAGGTGGTCGTCAGGCGGATGGGGTGGGGGCCAAGGAGGAAGCGAAGGGGATGCTCTAGCCCAGGATGAGGACAGCAACTTCATCCTCAGGGCAGCCCGACAGCGGCGGCCGGGCAAGGGGATCGAGGCAGAGGTGGAGCCCTGGCCACCGGGATCCCAGGGATGACCCCGGGCGGGTTGGACTTTCCCGCTCACCTCCCTCCCAGTCTGGGGTTCTCCGATCCCTGGCGCCTCCTGAGGGCAGGCAGCATATAGTCTCAGTGTCAGAACCAACAGCTGCATTAAAATCAGCCACGCTACTGCATCAGGGACATTCTGGGGTTTCTTTCTGGCAAAGAAGAGGGTGTGGGTGGAGGGAAGGGGAAGGAGGGCATGCCCGTCTCTCCAAAGAAACTGAGGACAATTTTACTAATTGCTGCATTAGTTAATGGGTGGCCTGGTCGGCAGGCTGTTTAGACAGTACAGCAATGCTATTAGTCATGAAGTTCTGTTGGCTCCTGGCTCACCAGGACATCTGCCCCGAGTGTGTGGAGTCAGACTTGGGGCCCGGGGTCAGCAGTTAGGACTTGCAGTGTGCTCACCGCGCTTGTCCGCCTTCCCTACCAGCCTTGGTAGGTAAAAGTGGCTCCGAGTGTCTGGGTTTTGTGTTTCGTGTGGGAGCTGGGCCCCCACATTCCTCCACATGCTTTTACCTGTGATCTGGTGATAAACACAAACATTAGCCTTGAGAATAAAAGTGTAGGTGGAAACCCAATTAATGATATTAATCTTTCCTGATGGCTGTGGAAAGTAGAGACCAACTTGTGTGTGCGCTGTCTGTTCTGGAGCTTCGTGTCCAGGAAAAGGAAGAGGGAGAGAATCGCATTGTGTGAGCACCTCGCGTGCAGGCTCTGGACCAGGTGAACAGAGTGCCTTGTGCGGTGGGCGTCCCTGAGTTATGGGTGAGGAAGCAAACAGCAAAGTTCAGTGACTGGTCCAGGGTGGCGCTGCTGGTCCCAGATGACAAGACCTCTTCCGCTCACTAAAGCAGAAAACTCACAGAAGACCCCAGCCTCCAGCTCGGAGTCACCTGCCTTGACCTGCCGGTGAGCGTCTGGGGAAACCTGACTCCGCCTCCACTCACCCTCTCTCCCAGTCTCCCCAAAACCTCGCCCTTGGCCCTGCTACCTGGAGCCCAGCGGGACACGCTCTGCGTAGCACAGAGCCCATGTTGGCCCAGGAGCCAGCAGGACTGGCTTCAGGGCCTGGCTCTGACGGGCAGAGATCTACCACTTCTCTCCGAGCCTCAGTTTCCTGATCAATAGAAAGACGGGGCTGGACAAGATGACAGTAAACTCCTGCCAGCTCTGTGCTCCGAATACACAGCGAGGCTCCCGGGGTTCCCAGGAGTGGCTGTTTCCTCACAGCCCGATGGAAGGAGAAACCGGGGCTGCGGGTCCTGGAGCATCACGGGGCTGGGGTCGCCTCCCTAGCTACGTTTGCCGACGACACCATCGGTCCTGGCTGGATGTGGCTGGGACGGCTGAGCAGACGACAGGGAGGATTAGCCACAGACAGCTGCGCTTCCAGAGCGAGTTCCGGCTGGAGCTGGGAACGGGTCCTCTTTAACCTCAGCCCTCCCCAGCTGCAGACAGAACACTTCCCTCTTCCTGGGCTTCTGGCTGACTCTGGGTTATTAAATATAACAGACTCTGCAGCCACGGATGAGTTTTCCAGCTGAAGTTTAGGGCATCATAAATCACCTGCGACGGAAGAATCAAGACTCCCCCTGCCAGGGGAGGCCTTCCCTGCCGTCCCCAGGAGCCTGCAGGTCAGAGCCTGACCCGAGGGCCGAGACGCAGCCCCACGTGGCCAGCCGCAGGGGGCTCAGACCGTCACCCTGACAGCGGACATTGATGCACGTGGCCGGTGCCTGGGCTTGGGGAAGTCCACAAGGGAATCCATTTGCTTCCTGGTGCCAGCAGGCTTCCCGTCTCACGTGGGAGACAGTATGTACCCGGACCACCCCGTTCTCTACGCCAACAGCTGGGACTACAATCCTGGCGATTCCTTTCCTGGAACCGTGGTTCAGGGATGGTCTCCCTCTGTGCCTCAGTTGATCTCCTGCAGAATGGAGGTGATAACAGTACCTGCCTCAAAGGGCTGGCGTGGGAATGAGATGAATTACGATAGTAAGTCACCTAGAACTGTGACTGTTACACAGGAATTACTATTATTATCATCATTGTTATGGTCGCCACCACCAGCGTTATTACCCATCTCACCCTGACCGTGTTTCTGGAGAAAACACCAGGAAAGTTCTGGAAGAGTGAGTAAGTTGTTCTGACTGCAGGGACTGGGTTGGATTCAAAGGATGTCTAGGGCTTTGACAGCTGAGGATGTGGGGAGAGCGCGTCGGGCTGAGGGCAGAAGAGCCACAGCTAAACACAGGAGGGGGTGAGACGGCAGGTGGAGCTGAAAGATCGCTCAAGGCGTCGGAGCCCAGGAAGGCACCCGACCGCTGTTCTGTGAGTCGTGAGAAGCCTTTTCTGAGCGTTCAGAAGGATGACAGCATCAGCTTTGCATTTTAGAAGCGTCTTTCTGGCAGGTGTGTAGTAGCTGAGTGGGGGCTTCAGACTCAGGTTCAAGGCCGGGTGTGACGCCAGGTCAGTGGAATGAGATCTAAATTGCTGTCCCCAATAGGCCAAAGTATGAACCATAGCTCAAACATAATCGGAGTTTATTTCTGGATCGTGTAGTAGCCCCAGGAGGTACTTTTCCTCGGCAGGTGGCCCTCCTCCGTGTGGTGACGCAGGGATCCGGCTTCTTGGGGTCCTGCCATCCGCAGGGCCTCATTGTGCTGGGCGTCCAGCTGGCAGAAGGGTGACGAGACCGTGGAGGGGACAGTCTGGCTGCTTTGTAGACCCTGCTCTCGAGGCGGCAGGCGTCACTGCTGCCCGCCTTCGGAGGGGAGGACCAGTCCCGTGGCCACGCCGGCTGCAGGGAGCCGGGAAGATGCCCGCACCTGACTGCGCCCCGTCTTACAGAGGACCGCACTTCCGTGATGTTGGGAAGGTTCCGTCTGTGCTTCTGACACCTCGGCCACCAGCCACACGTCGTGACCAAGCGGCTGAAGTGTGGCCGGTGTAGCTGAACTTTTAATTTTACTCACATGTCATACATTTACGTGGCCGACGGGGCTAGGGGCTGTGGCACGGGCAGCGTGGCTGCGGAGGGAGAAGAGGGTGGGTTTACGGGGACACAGTGCTCTCCGCCTTGGCCAGTTGACGGCTGGGTGTGGTCAGGAACCTTCTTTGATTCCTGTGCTCACTTCGCTCGACTGTAACAAGGGTGTAATGGGGTCAGCTCCCGGTGAGGCAGCGGCGGGACAAGAGGTCATTTGGGTGGATGCTTGGTGCCGGAGAGGTTGTCCCCAGGGCGACCTGGAGCAGGGGCCCAGGCAGGAGAGCGCGCCGGCCCCCGCCCCGGCCTCACCTGGAAACAGTGCCCTTTGCTCAACCGAACTGCGTTGCTTGTTCTGCCCCGAAGGCCACCCCTCGCCTCCTGCAGACCATGCTCTCTGCCCTGATGTCCCTCCTGCTGCCTGCACCTGGTCCAGGGGCCGCATCCCCTTGGAGCCCTGTCTCTCAGCCACGTGCATCTCCATCTCCACAGGCCCTGGTGTCGGGTTCGTGGGACCCGCCACATCCTGCACAGCTGCTCATCCCGCCGCCCAGACGGGGTGTCTCCCATCCGTCTCTGCACCTCCCGCTCCACCCAGCCGGATTCTCTGTGTGTTTGGGGCCAGCAACAAACCCCCGTCGCCCGAACTGAATTCCTCGGGGGCAGAGAGGGTTGCGGGGACGTTCCTGGGCCGTTAGACCAGAGGTGACGTAGAGGTGACATCTACGCGGCCCGGATGAAGCAGTGCGTGGCAGTTACCCTTGAATCTGTGTAGACATCCAGTTGGAAAAAATCAGGCTACCTCTTTGGCATGTGGTTTGCAGAATTCTTTTTGACATTTGCACCATTTTTATTCTCCCACATTTTTCTACAAAAATAACCTTTTAGTTCACATGCCTTGTACCACATGTCTTTCCCCACTGTCTGTCAGGCCGTTCCTGGTAAAATTCCTGACCAGAAACTACCGAGGAGGGCTGGAACCACTCAGTTTGGCTGCTGGACATGAGTCCAATGAAGTATGTGAGGGCTCAACGACGGCGAGGTCCCAGGGGACCTGTCCCAGGCTCTCTGGCCCCGGGCAACCCTGAGGGTACCGCTCAGGACTGTCTGGTGCCTCTTGACATCAACCTCGGCATCTTAAGGCTGTCCCCGCAAATACTCCAGATTCCTGTAAGAGCCCATTAATGTTTCTCATTAATCAACTTGTCTAGACCTTTCACTGACTCACTTACTCAGACAACAGTGTTTGTTGAGCGGCTGCTCTGTGCCAGGACCCTTGTGGGGTTTCAATTAGAAAACAGCAAAGTTTCTATTTTCAAGGAACTTTCATTCCAGTTTGGTGGGAAGAAAATAAACAGATATCTGTCAGATGTCAACATGTTCCATGAGGAAAAAGAAAGCAGGGTATCTCGTTATTGCCGCATAACAATCACCTTAAAGCTTAGCGGTTTAAAACAACATTTGTGATTTCTCGTGAACCTGTGTGCTGGCCGCTCTTCTGCTGATCTGTCCCGCGGGCCTGTCACAAAGCTGCCTTCCGCTGGGGCTCAGCCAGGGCGCGTGGGGCCTTGGTGCCGGCCACCCGCCCTCTCCACGCGGCCCTCGTCCCGTGGGAGGCCAGCCGGGCTCTCACACGTGGTGAGGGCCCTCCCAGAGGACGCAGAGGCTGTGAGGGCTCCTGTGACTCAGGACGGGGCGGCCCCATGTCACTTGCACCCTGTACCGCTGGGCACTGCCGAGTCTCCGGGAGCCGGGAGGGCGAGGCTGCAGGGGACTCGGGCCACTTTTCCGGGCAGCTTGATTGAGCTGTAATCGACCATACGACGTTGTGTAAGTTTAAGGTGCGCGATGTGATGATTTGATTCACTTATGCTGCAAGATGATGAGACTCGGGGCCACCTCCAATCGACCACACAGGGCAAGGGAACAGCGCCCAGCGGGTCAGAGGGGGCCTCCTGAAGAGGGGTTATTTGGGCAGAGGCCTGAGGGAAGGGCGGGAGTAGCCGTGCCGACGCCTGGAGCGTCCCAGGCGGATGAAATTGTGAGCAGAAGCTCTGGGGCCAGACCTGGCGGGCCTTTGCACTGAAGATGATGCTGCAGTAGTAAGACTTCCGAGCGAAGATGCTCCCGTGTTACTTGTGGGAAATCTAGTTCTCCTGGGGCAGCAGAGGAGGGTTCCTGGATGGGCTGAGCCAGGCTGAAGGGGGCTCTGGATTTGGAGACGTTGAGACGGGAGGGTGAATCGTTTGCACAATCAAAGGTCAGAAAAAAAGTTCACCTACCCCGCCTCTGCCTCCATCCCCAACCCTCTCGGCCCGATTTTCCAGGCACCTTCTGCCGCTCCCTGTAGATCCCCAGGAATCTGCAAACTCCTGTGGCACCTCTGGTCTCAGGAAGGTGCGTTGCAAACCCCCTGCCCTCGGCTCACCTTCCCCTCATGCGGCCCGGGGGGCCTCTCTGAGCGAGTCCAGGTGTGCACACGGGAGGGGAAGGTGTCTGGTTGCCTAAAGGACAGGGCAGAGCAGAGCAGAGCAGGGGTTACCCGAGGTCACCAGGGGAGTCTGAGCGGAACCCGGGAGTTGTGTCTGTGTGTGTGTGTGTCAGGGGCCAATTACCCAGCTCGACTGTCACTGCCCCTCTGGCCCCTGGGCCAGGCGCCTGGCTCTGCCTGTGGACTGTTAGGTGTCATGACCCTGCCATGCAGAGGAATCTGTCATTTTCTCTGTGTTGACCTGTATTTACCACAAAACCTGCAGGTCACTAATTAAAGGGCCTCCCTGTGGCCCTGTCCCAGCACTGGATGGCCTCGTGAACGCTGTCAGGGCAAGGGGGGCTTTCACAGGCCGGAAAGGTGGGCTGGGGTCATCCTGGGGACTCCAGAGGACACTGCCCCTGAGCCGTCCCTCCCCTGCCAGAGCAGGGACCCTGTGCTCCAGCTGTTACCGACCAGGGTTCTTGGCCTGCTTTATCAATAGAAATTGATCAGAGGCCAGACAAGAATCTCAGGCCAGGCTTTACTGGGGCCCCTGCTGCAGCAGTGGGGAGCGAGGACAAACAACAGGTTCCCGTGCTGGCCCGCTCTCTGAAAGGGGGGCGAGCTTCTTCCTTTTGTGGGGTGAGGGTAGGGGTGTGTCCAGAGGTCAGGCCAGAGGGGTAGCTTAAGTGTTTTGCCCACCCCTTAGGTGGTGGTGTGCGCAGGGGGCATGCGCAGTGCCCTGCTTTTGCTCCAGGCTCTTCAGAGGTGGCAGTTGGGTTTTTTGGTCTCTTCGCATCTTTTGTCCAGAATTTGCCCCAACTGTGCATGCACACGGTTATTTTTAGTCCCACACAGTTTCTTTGTATTTTGTGGCTCGAGGAAGAGATGTGTCCAGGTGCCAGCACTGCAGCAAAGGGGCCCAGGTCCCAGCCTGGCTCACAGCCACCGGCTTGTAGAGGTGCCAGGATGGCACCCCCAGATCAGGTGCATCCTACGTAGGGCCGAGGCACTGGCTACTGAGTGAGACAGAAGCCAGCTTTACAGCTCTGAAAGCCGACATCTGTCCTGAAGTCTCTTGGTGGGGCGGAGGGTGGGGAACATCCTCTAAAAGTCCCTGTCGCCCTTACCTACCCTCCACTCCCAGTCTCCACTCCTCAAAATGCGCACCCCTCTTCTGGCGGGGCTTCCCCGCCATGTGGGAGCTGGGTTCTCAGTCTCCTCCGAGGACCATCAGCTTTGCTCTTGGTCGCTTGCATGTCTCCTCCTGCCCTTAGCCGCATCGCCGTGAAGGGCACGATGCCTGGCACTGCTGTGACGAGCCTCCTTTTACAAATATCTGCACCCCCGGCGCAGACTTTTCTGTGGGTTGAATTCCTGGAAGTGGAGTGACTCAGTGTGAACCTTCTCATTTGAAAAGATTCTGTCAAATTTTGCCTAAAAGGTTGTGCACATTTAAATTCCCACTGAGGGTTTGTTGGAACGCTGTTTCCCCATACCCTCGACAACCTGGGTTGCTATCACTTTTCAACATCATTTCCAATGTTTTCTTTCTCTCTCTCTCTCTCTGTCTTTCTTTCTTTGGTTGTGCCGGGTCTTAGTTGCAGCAGGCGGGCTCCTAAGTTGCGGCATGCGTGTGGGATCTAGTTCCCTGACCAGGAATCGAACCCGGGCCCTCTGCATTGGGAGTGCAGAGTCTTAACCACTGGACCACCAGGGAAGTCCCTCCAATGTTTTCTGATTATACACATGATATATGTTCACTGTTTAAAAAAAAGGGGGAAATGCAGAAAAGGGTGAGAGAAAATAAAGATTAGCTGTCACGCCACCACCAGAAGGTAAGACATCCTGTCCATTTTTACAAAAGATGAGAGCAGAGGCCACAGATAGCCAAGATGGTCACCTGAGGAAGCTTCCAGAATCCCTCGTGCCAGTGACAAGTTGTTAAAAATTGCCCCCTTCTCCCCAGGCCCCCTCCCCAGCCACTGGTGTCTCCAAAGGCTTGAGATACTCTCCTCAGCCCAGGGGGCTGTTTGGAGAGAGTTGGTTCCATTATCCATCCCTAAGTGTCCCCTCAAAACAGGTTTGTGGCCGGGAAGGCCCCCGCCGAGGTCTGGGGGCAGCAATGGGAGAGGAACAGCCCAAAGTGTGTTCCGGACATTGGCCCTGGGCCCGGCAGGCTGGCAGACCCTCTCTCCAGCCAACCCAGAGCCAGCGTCCATTTCCCGGAGCCTCTGACACGCCCTGGGGACTGCCCTCCAGCGACTCTCTTGCCTTCTTTCCAGAGACCTGAATCACAACCAGCTGCACGAGTTCCCCGTGGCCATCCGGACGCTGGGCCGCCTGCAGGAACTGTAAGCTCCTCTGTGGGGTTTGGGGTGTCCTCTGTGCCCAAGGGCCCCCCACACCCTCATCTCCTGAGGTCCCGACCTCCCAGGTCAGCAGTCACAGGCCTCGCTGCTGGACTCCAATCATCTCTGGGGCTGAGTCATCCGCAGAGCTGGGCCCTTCCAGCCTGGGGAGAGCAAGGCCCAGCCCCGCCTGTTAGGCTTGCCTGGCACCCCCCTGTCTTGGCTGGGTGTGTCCAGAGATGTAAGGGGACAAGAGCGGGGGGCTGGTCTGTGCCTTGGGGTCCCTCCTCAGTCCCCTGTCCCAGTGGGGCAGCGAGGAACTGTCTCTGCCCCACCCCACGACGGCCACTGCTCGTTTTATTCTAAAATGCATTTGCTCCTGCTAAATGCAAACCAGGGGTGAGACAGACACCAGCCGTCCCCTAGGGCCGCAGGCCTGTCGAGGATGCAGAGTACAGGGGCAGGACAGAGCAGCTCAGGGTCGGCATATAACTCCGACCCTAAATCACATAGTCTTAGCTAAAACGGTCTGGGTGTCCAGAGAGCACAGAAAGAGCACTGTGGGCTAACATGTCTGAGACCAGCCTTAAAGGATGGATGGGGTTTAGGCGACAATGGGGGAGGAAGAACAGTGGAGATGAAGAGCCAATGGGACAGTGAGAAGGCAGAGGGACGCTGAGCCAGTGGGAAGACAGCCTTCACGGAGGAGGGGCCACCGTGTAGCAGGATGGGATCTGCGTGGTGCTGAGTGGGACCAGTTAAGGCAGCGGAAGTTTATGACCAGAGCCCAAACCTCCAGGCAGCACTGAAGCTGTTCTCACTGCCACCCGGGACCTTTAGCACCAACCCCACGCCACCCCCTCACCTGGTCCAGACGGCTGACAGTGTGAACGCCAGGGAGCAGGAGGGGAGCTGGAGCAGCTGCAGGGGAGGGTCCGTGAGAAACGGCTGCAAGCCCTCCACTGCCAATGAATCACCAAGGCCTGCCTTTCCCCTGGAGTGGGGAAAGACAGGGAGAAGTTTCACTCGGTCTGTAGGGCGTGGAGGGAGCAGGGTGTGCAAAGGCCTGGGGGCAGGAAATGTAAGCTGGGGGAGAGAGCAGAGCCCTGGGGCAGCAGGAGCAGGAAGGCACACGTGTGGGGTGTGTCCGTCCACGTATACTGGGAGAAGCAGCTTGAGGACCGGCTCTGTCTCGTAAACTTCTGAATCCCTCGGAGCTGGGCTCAGCACCGGCCACGAAGAGGGTGATCAGACACGTGTGACGAGCGAATTCACGCAGGAACATTGAACTAACATAGCAGGCTGGGTGGGCCTTGGCTGGAGGTGAATTTCGTGAATGAGTGTGGAAGTGATGAGGGGAGGGTGGAGGGGTCCCAGAGGCCAGGAAGACACAGAGAAACCAGGGGTCTCTGGTGAAAAAAGGACGATAGAGGGGGCTGGTCAGCGTGGATTGTGCTTTTCAGTCCAACATTTACTTTGAACTGTTCTCCCCGATAACCAGACGCACTGTTCCCGGCTTCCAGAGCCTGGACGCCCGGTGGGGGCCTCGCCCCCCATCTCCTCCACGGTCACGGGCGTCCCCCCTGCGCCGCCCCCCCGCCCCGCCGGGGCTCGGCTCCTCAGTTCAGGGCCTTGAGGCCAAGCCTGGCTCCATCTGGGGACCACTTCTCCTCCGGGGGCCCCTGTTTTTCCGCTTCCTCCTCCCATGCACCCTCAGCTCCCTCCTGGGGACCTCCAGGGTTCTGCCCTCCTTGGGGTCTGGGCCCAGCCTGTTCCCGAGTGGCCCTCACAGTCCCCCCCCCCCCCCGGCCCAGGCTCACCCTCTCTCCTTCCCACGGGTCGTTGAGCAAAGAAGGAAAGTCACAGGCAGATGTGGAACCGGGGTCCCCAGCTGATGTCCCTTTGGGCCCACGGCCTTCCTGCCTGGCTGTCGGAGAGCGTCCTGGGGTCCCCTGTCCCCGTCCACACGCTCTCCGCATCCTCCTGATGCCCGTGTCATCCCCCAGGGGTTTCCATAACAACAACATCAAGGCCATCCCCGAGAAGGCCTTCCTGGGGAACCCTCTGCTGCAGACGATGTGAGTCCTTGCTCCTGACGCATGTTGGGGGAGGACAGGGTTGGCAGGCAGAACTGGAGAGGGGCTCCCTGCGTGCTGGTCTCCACGGAGGGGGGAGAGCAGACACCTGCCTCGGTCCAGCCGGGAGGGCGAATGAAGGGCTTCGGTGTCTTTCCTGCAGACACTTCTATGACAACCCGATCCAGTTCGTGGGGAGGTCGGCGTTCCGGTACCTGCCCAGGCTGCACACCCTGTGAGTTGGTGCCTCCCCCTGCCCTCTGGCACCACCCCCCGCCCGCCAATCCCGCCAAGTCAGGGTCCTGCTCACATAGCTGAAGCAGCAACAACCTGACAAGGTTCTGGTTCTCCGGGGCCCCCGGAGCCACACCCTGTGACTCTTGGACACCCAAAGGCATCCTCATCTCTCCCGCTCTTTCAATTCCCATCCCAAGTGCAACGTCTTCAGAAAACCTCCTGCAGGTGACGCTCCACACGCAGCAGCACAGGGACGCCCCTGAGTCTTTGGGGGTGCAAGCTCCACCTTCCTGTGCACCCCACTCTCACCCCCGAGGCTGGTGCCATCCGTATGTTTCATCGCTGGACCCCAGGCTCCCCCGCTCAGGCCCGAGCCCAGGGTCCTCCTCAGGGTCCGGCGGCACCCATCCTGCTGGGCTCCTGTCGCGTGCAGGCCCACGTGGTCCCCCGAGGTGGGGTGGCCATTGGGGGAAACCCCGGCAGGTGACACTTAGGGGAGACCCGCTTCCCGGCTCCAACGAGCAACCCCAGCAGACAAACACCTTTCCGGAAGCACTCAAGCCGTTGCCTTTCAAACGGGGCAAGTCCCACGGTCCCTGCCTGTGTTTCGTGCACACTGGGCCTGGGTGGCTGGGTGGCCAGGTGGCTGGGGGCCAGGTGACCGGCTCTGTCCGGCCAGGCTGGGTGGAGCTGACCTAGGAAATGGCAGCTTGGACCCTGCTAGGCGTCCAGCCTCCACCAGGGCCTGAGCAGCTGGGGTCACTGGAGGGAGGCCGGGGAAGGATGGTGTCCCCAGAAGATGGGGTCCCTGTGGGGGGGTCCCTGAGGGCTGACCCCCCCCTTCAGCACCTGGTGCTCTATCTTCAGATCTCTGAATGGTGCCACGGACATCCAGGGGTTCCCAGATCTCAAAGGCACCACCAGTCTGGAGATCCTGTGAGTGGACGCTGGCCCCCCAATCCCCCGTCGCCCCCCAGAGCCCCCCGAGTCTGGTCCCCGTTGTCTGGCCTTCTGCTGTGGCTTCTAGCCGGGCCCAGAGGCTGCCCGGCTCGGCCCCAGGGCCCATGGCCGCTCCCACCGGGCTGGCAGGTGGTTCAGGGGAGGGGCTGCTCTTCCCCGCTTTCCCAGCCTGGGGTTTCTCAGAGATCCTAACCACAGCCGAGGTGCACGGAGGACCCGGGAGCGGCCGGAGGGCTGTGACACCCACCTCCTGCGCCTCCTGGTTTCCACTGTGTCCTGGGGGGGAGGGGTCAGAGCATAGCAGGCCCTCGATTCGCTGTAAGAGAGTGAGCAGAAGAGTCACGCGAACACCCAGAGCTGGAAAATTTTCCACGAGGGAAGTAGTGGTCCCCCGAGGATGACCTTGGCCTCACGTCCTCCCCGGAGCACCCTGTCCCAGGCCCGGCCGCTCTGCAACCTGCTTGCAGCCCACTGCCCCCGCCCCGGGTGCCCCGGGTGCCCCGGCGTCCTCCCTGCCCCAGGCACGGGGCACGGGCTCTGGGCTTGGTTCCCAGGGCCCCACTGGCGCTGGAGTTTCCATCCACGGCCTGCGCGTGGCCCCCCCTCCCCTACGAGGAGCAGAAAAGGGTCCGGCCCCTGTGTTGCTGGTGACACCAGGAGACGGGGGACACGAAGGGGAGGGCGGGAGGGTCTGGCTGCAGGACCGCCTGCCAGGCGGTGCCCGGCCGTGCCCCTCTGTCCACCCCAACCCACCTCCTCCTCTCTCTCCCCACAGCCCCCCGCCCCGTGCCCCCCACTTCTCTCTTTTTTTTTTTTTAAATTAATTTATTTATTTATGGCTGTGTTGGGTCTTTGTTTCCATGCAAGGGCTTTCTCTAGTTGCGGTGAGCGGGGGCCACTCTTCATCGCGGTATGCGGGCCTCTCACTGTCGCGGCCTCTCTTGTTGCGGAGCACAGGCTCTAGACGCGCAGGCTCAGTAGTTGTGGCTCACGGGCCTAGTTGCTCCATGGCATGTGGGATCTTCCCAGACCAGGGCTCGAACCCGTGTCCCCTGCATTGGCAGGCAGATTCTCAACCATTGCGCCACCAGGGAAGCCCCCCCCCACTTCTCTTTTGTCAGCTCTGTGCTCCCTCGTCAGCGTCAGGCCAGAGGGGAGGTGGGGGGAGGGGGCTGGGGACGGCAGGGCCCGGGTCGGTGCCAGCCCCGCTCCGTTCTCCCCGCAGGACCCTGACCCGTGTGGGCCTCCGGCGGCTCCCCCCGGGGATGTGCCAGCAGCTGCCCAGGCTCCGTGTCCTGTGAGTGCCTCCCGCGCCCTCCCGCCTGGCAAGGCCCCTCTGGCCTCCGTCCCCTGGTCACTCTCTTCCTGGAGAGAGGCAGCCTGGGCTGGGACCTGCCTGAGGGGGAGTGGGCTGCCCTCTCCCGTTTGGGGAAAAGCCTCGGTCTTCGAAGTCAGACCCGGGGCTGAGGCCGAGCTCTGCCACTTCCCGCCGGTGAACCCCGCCTCCCCCTTTGTGTCTCTGAGCTCGGGTTTCTCATCTGCAAAACGTGGGTGCATTTAGGAGGGTTGGAAGCGCTCGGCACGTCATAGGTCCCCCCAGAGTGGCTCTAATAGGTTACCCGAGTCTGCACAGGGACCATGGAGGAGCTTAAGTGTCCCATGGGGAGCAGGGAGTTTCCTGTCCCCTGAGTCTCACTCGGGTCTGAGGTGCTCACCATGGACCACAGCCCCTGGCTCAAGATGTGCACGGCCAGCCCTGGACGGGTGTCCAGCCTGCCACCGACAGGCTGTGTGTCCGTGGGCAGGTCCTGTCCCCTTTGTGTGCCTCAGTCGGATGAGGGGTTGGGCCGGGGGATCCCTAGGGGCGTCGGCTCCGTACTGTGACAGTGGTACCGCCTGGGTAGCCTGGGTCAGCTGGCTCGTCCCCGTGTAGCCCTGTCGTGCCCCTCTCACCTCCTGCTCCCTGACCCCCGGGGTCCTCCCAGGGTCCCCTGGGCCTTCATATGGATGAGGAAGCCCCACCCGGGCCCTGCAGAGAGGAGGGGCCCAGCGGGGGGCTGGAGGGAAGTGCCCGGGGTGACGAGGTCCATAGCCGTGTCCCTGAGGCCCAGCTCCCCTAACCGGCCCGCCCCCCTCTCCCCAGGGAGCTGTCTCACAACCAGATCGAGGGGCTGCCCAGCCTGCACGGGTGTCAGAAGCTGGAGGAAATGTGAGTCTGGGGCATTGGGCCTGAGTGTGGGGTCAGCAAGCACTCTGACCTTCCCCTCCCTGGGCTTGCTGACCCTGAGGTCAGGGCTGGGAGCTCGGCAGAGGCCGGGACAGGCCATGACTCGTAGTGACAGCCCAGGAGATGGTGCCCAAAAGCAGTCTCGAGGCGGCTCCTTGGGTGTCAAGGCAGCAGGAAATGTGACAGTGATTAGGGCCAGCGGAGGGGCGGGTGGGCTGGACATGGGGTGGCCGTGGGGGACTGGAAGTGCCCCAGGCTCTCGGTTTCCGTAAGCACACACGCATGTGCACACTCGTGTCTGGGAGGGAAACCTGGGCTGCAGGTTCCACGGGGACCGAAACACTTCACAGGTTCTCCGAGCTCCCTTCACCCAGCTCCTGTTTCCCCAAGTGACAGAGCCTCCGGCTCTCCATGCCTGCGCCCTGGGGCCAGGCAGGGCTGGGGGCGTGAGGGCCGTCCTGGTGCCTTGACACTGAAGGAAGGAGGGTCTGTACCTTTGCCGAGGCCCAGGGTCCGCCTCCCACTCAGAAGCCAGTCCGCTGAGCTCTGCCTCCCAGCTTGGGCCCGTCTGGGGCCGCCAGGGGCTGGGCAGCATTCTGCTGCTGGACTAGGGTCTGGAGGGCCCGAGGAGTGAGGCCAGCTGGGCTGGGAGCCAGGCCCGGTGGGAACCCTGGAAGCTCACTCCCTTTGGGGCCACAGGGACAGCTTTGTAGCTTTGTCTCCTGACCCACTTACCCAAGGCAACCACATCCCCCATGCTCCCTGTAATTCTGGTGATTCTGCAGGCTGGGTCCTTTCTTCCTCCCAGTGGGTGGGGTCGGGGTGGGGGCAGTGTCTGGGCCTCTGGGCTCATCCAGCCTCTCTCGCTGCTCTAGTGGCCTCCAGCACAACCGCATCTGGGAAATCAGAGCTGACACCTTCCGCCAGCTGACCTCCCTGCAGGCCCTGTGAGTACCCAGGGTGGGGGGACCCTCCCTGCACGCCTGCGCCCCGTGAGGACCCCCAGGACCCGGGGAGGGCCCTCCCTGCACGCCTGCGCCCTGTGAGGACCCCCAGCACCCGGGGAGGGCCCTCCCTGCACGCCTGCACCCCGTGAGGAACCCCAGCACCCGGGGAGGGCCCTCCCTGCACGCCTGCGCCCCGTGAGGAACCCCAGCACCCGGGGGGCCCTCCCTACACTCCTGCACCCCGTGAGGACCCCCAGCGCCCGGGGAGGGCCCTCCCTGCACACCTGCACCCCGTGGGGACCTCCAGCACCTGGGGGGTCCTTCCCTGCACGCCTGTGCCCCGTGAGGACCCCCAGCACCCGGGGGGCCCTCCCTGCACACCTGTACCCCATGAGCACCCCCAGCACCCGGGGGGCCCTCCCTGCACGTCTGTACCCCGTGGGGACCCCCAGCACCCAGGGGGCCTTCCCTGCACGCCTGCACCCCGTGAGGAACCCCAGCACCCGGGGGGCCCTCCTTGCACGCCTGCACCCCGTGAGGACCCCCAGCACCTGGGGAGGGCCCTCCCTGCACGCCTGCACCCCGTGAGGACACCCAGCACCTGGGGGGGCAGCCTCCCTGCATGCCCACACCATGGCACAGGTGTCGGTGACCCAGGGTAAGAACGACGGGCCCTCCATGTGTCACTGTCCCCTCCTGTTACATCTTCTGCCCATAGGGACCTGAGCTGGAACGCCATCCGGTCCATCCACCCCGAGGCCTTCGTGACCCTGCGCTCCCTGGTCAAGCTGTGAGTGTCCACTGCCCTCTCCTCCTGGGTGCTGGAGCACCGTGGGCCTGTGGGCGGCCCAGCGGGGGCAGGAGGGCCCGGCCTGGGGTGGGACACGCGTGGGTGTCGGCCACACATGCTGGGGACGTGGCTCCAGCCTAGCCGGCATTCCCAGCCCCCTGGACAGACGTGGGGCTTGATGAGCAGGAGCCACCCCTGCGAGCTCTGCAGCGCCGCGCACAGCCTCAGCCCTGGGCAGCCAGGTCCCTAAGTCACCGGATGTGGACAGGGAGCGTGTGGGGCCGCTGCAGGCCCGGCGTCAGCGCCGGGAGGGGCCTGGGGGGCCGCCGCGCACCGTGGAGCACGTTCTCCGCTGCGTCCCGAAGGCGCGTCTACCGGAGACCGCGCAGCCCTGCCCCTCCCCTCTTAGGTGCTCCCTGGCCTGCGGGGGATGGGTGCTCAATCAAGGGGCCGGGACCCCGGCGCTCACAGCCCTGCTCTCTGGGCTCCAGGCCACACTCTCACCTCTGCTTCCCGCCCGTTCGCTCTGCTCCCGCCACATCGGTCGGATGGGTATTTTTATCCCTTTGAAAGATGAGGCCACTGAGGCTCGGGCAGACCTGCGACACGCCTTGGCTTCACGGGGAGCTGGCGACGGGGCCCGGTTCCCTGACGTCCAGCCCGGGCCGTTTCCACGCCGCCGGCCTGTGGCCGCGCTGTCTGGTTTGGAGGCCTGGCTTCTTCTGATATTTCTCCAGGGGGGCCATGCACATCTTCACCTCTGGCTGCTAAGCTAGCCCTGAAACAGAACGGGTGACCGAACCCCTGCGTGTGGCCAGACGGCCGCGCTGTTCAGTCCCAGCTCTGGCCTCCGCGTCCTCAGAAGAGCAGGGGGCTGGGGGCCGGCACAGCAGGCGGATGCCCTGGTGGGGCGGACAGGGCCTCCGGTGGGACTCAGACGGGGCCCGGCAGCTGTGGCTGAGCGGCTGTGTTACCCAGGAGCTGGGACGGCGTGGCGTCACCTCCAACAGCCCCGTGTGGTCGGCCCCCGCGGTCCCACGAGCGGGGGACGACGGAGCCCTGGCAGCCCTGCCGCCTCTACCCGGCATCCGTGCTCCTTCCTGCCGAGCCTTCCTTCCCTCCTCTCCTCTGGCTCCCATCCCGGGCACACTGGCCACGCCTTCAGCACAGTCTGCCTCCAGCCACCCCCCGACTGCCAGTGACCCTGACCATCCGCTGTCCTAGGGACCTGACGGACAACCAGCTGACCACACTGCCCCTGGCCGGGCTTGGGGGCCTGGTGCATCTGAAGCTCAAAGGGAACTGGGCTCTGTCCCAGGCCTTCCCCAAGGACAGCTTCCCCAAACTGAGGTGAGGCTTCCCGTCCCCACACCTACAGAGGTCTGCCTCAGGGCAGTGGCCGGGCCGGGAGGGACAGGAGAAAGCCCAGGGCCTCACCCCGAGAAAAGCAAGCCTGAGTGGGGAGGGCCCCTTCCTCCTCATCCCCGTGTAGCATTTCCCTCTCCCAATCCCAGCCCTGGGGGACCCCGGCGAGGACAGAAGTAAGATGGTGGGAAGGCCCCCTGCCTGCTTGGGCAGCTTCCACGCCTGGACTCAGGGCCGAGCCCAGGGTGCTGATGAGTAGAAAACAGCCGCTCAGCCCTGGCTGGTGCCGAGGACCCCAGGCCTCCTTCGGCCCGTGTGGCCCACGCTCTGTCTGCTGCAAAGCAGTGGGGGTCCGGCCTCACCCGCAGGGCGCCGACCCAGCTCTGATGTGCCCAGAGGCACGGGGCGCAGGCCTCACGGAGGGCGAGGGTGAAGGGCGCCAGGAGAACCCGCTGTCCTCGCGAGGGGAAGAGGAAGGCCGCCCGGAGGGGCAGAGCTCCCAGGCTGCGTGGCCCGGCTGCTGCCCGTCGGAGCCTGGCTCGGGCCTCTGGATGAGGGAGGAGGGGCTGGACGGCGCTCAGAGCCCTCAGGGAGAAGCCTGGGGGGCCGCCAGCGGGGCGCTCGGGGGCGGGGGCGGGCTGCCGGGCCCCGGCCGCGGCTCAGCTGCCGTCTCCCCGCCCCCCAGGACCCTGGAGGTGCCCTACGCCTATCAGTGCTGCTCCTACGGCGTCTGCGCCCGCTTCTTCCAGGCCTTGGGCCGACGCGCGCCCCACGGCCCTCACCCTGACGACCGGGACGCTCCCAAAACGCCCCTGGGCCTCCTTGCCGGCCCAGCCGAGAGCCGCTGTGAGTGACCCCGGGGGGCCGTGGGGGGGACGTGAGGGAGGAGGCGCAGGACCCCGAGGGGGGCCGGCAGGGGCTGCCCCTGTTCACGCCTGTCCCCCAGGCCCGGGAGACGAGGGCGGCGCTGGGCTTGACGGCAGGCACGCCTCCCGCCTGCCGAGCCCTCCGTGGCCCCCAGGGCGCTCCCCAGGCCGTGGCTCACATGACAGCCCTGTCCTGGTGGGCCTCGTGGGCCGCAGCGCCTCCACGGCGCCCCCCGCCCCGCCCCGCGAGCCCCGCGGCGGGCGCTCTCAGAGCAGACAGCGTTCTCCAACCAGCCCGAGCCAGGCGGGGTCAGGCGAAGTCAATTAAGTTAGACCTGCTTCTGGAAAAAGAGTCCTCTCACGCTGTGTCTCAGAGCCGAAAGGAGCAGCTGGGGGTCACTGCTGCCCCTGCCGTCTGCCCCACTGTCTCACCAGGGACTTCAGAGGCCCTGGTACCCGGGGGCCTCTCGGGGAGGCCAGAGGGGAACACCTACAGGCTGGGGTCTCTGATGAAGGGCAGAGAGAAGGTCTCCGTGGCCTGCCCCCTGTTGCAGAGCACGAGCAGAATTGGGAGGGAGGGGAAAGGGCCCCGACTCTGGGGTTTCCCTTCAGCCTCTAAGTCCCTCTTCACAATGTGTCAGTGCAGAAGCTAAACAGAAAGATCCGATCTAAACGCGTAAGAACATTCACGCCGGTGTAGATGGACCCAGCTTCTAATTCCAGCAGACCACTCACGGGTTGGGTCACCGCGGACAAGGCCTTGCGGAGCCTCCGTTTCTTATCCGTAAACTGGGAGCGGCGTTCGCGCCCCACAGGCTGTCGGGAGCGTTGAAGATCCCACAGACAGAAGCGTGTGCCCTCCGTCCACGGTGGCTGCTCAGGGAGGGGCCTCTGGCTGGACACGCAGGAGTGTAGCTGGGAGCCCAGGAGGCGCCGTGGGCGGGCGAAGGGGACTGGAGCCCTCCCGGGAGAGTGTGAGGCCCGGCAGGGGCAGCAGCTTCCCCGGGGCGGTCTGGGTGTCTGCCGTCCACTCCGCAGGGATGGAAGGAGGAGTGGAAACCTTCCTTCCTGAAAGTGAAACTCCACCAGGCCAGAGTCTGGGAGAACCACAGGGCATCGGGATGGTGGGCGGCCATTGCCATAACGGCACCAGGGCAGGGCCCCACTTCCTGAGGAGCTGCTGAGCCTAGGAGGGGGCCAGGGCCGCGGCTACAGCCGTATCCCACTTCCCCCTCGGTGAAGAGCGGTCCTTAGCACTTTGGCCGTGACCTTACAGCCTCAGACGGAGTCCACGGGCCCCAGCTCTTGCCTCTCATCCGGGCATTTTGAGTTCCAAGCGCTGCTGAGCTCCGTTCTGCGGAGCAGGAAAGGTGGCGAGGGATGGAATGCTAGGCTGTGGGCACAGCCCGGCCCCCTGCCCACCCAACAGCGCCCGGGCCATGGGCAGCTCCACAGGGCCTCCCTGCCTCCAGGGAAAGCTCCCAACTGAACTGTTTACCCTTTAAGTGGGAGAAAGGCTCCACACAGGAAGCAGACACGTGCGCTGAAGGCGGGGACAAGTGTGACAAACGGTCGCCTGCCTGGGCCTGGCCTGTACGCGGTGAAGAGCCCGATGGCCCGGCTCCCTAACCTTCCAGGAGAGGCAGTTTCCCCCGCCTACCCCAACCCAACTCCAGAAACTTTCCAGGAACTCCCTGGCGGTCCAGTGGTTAGGACTCGGCGCTCTCACTGCCAGGGGCCCGGGTTCAATCCGTGGTCGGGGAACTAAGATCCCACAAGCCTCGAGGGGGATCTCCCAATGATGAATTATCGCTGCAGGAGAGAGTTTTGTCTTTATAAACTATAAACTGGTTTAGTTATCATTTATCATTTCAATATTCTTAAAGAATTTATGGCCCCTGAGATGTCCACCCCCCTGGAGACTGCAGGCCCTGGTTTAAGAAACAGCACAAGAGCGAATAAGGAAAACAATGCCATTTGATTCAAATACGTTTGGAGTTTCTTTAACAAGGGATTTGCCTTTCTAATCCTATTTTCTCAGACGAACAGAATGGCAGAGCCTAGACTTAGAATTGGAAGGATGGTTAAAGATGATCTAGTCTATCTGCTAACGCAGCAGAGAAACGCCCTTCTCACACTGGAGTCTTTCTGCTCCAGTCTCTGTCTCCAGTTACGCACACCGCGTGCATCTGTAGAGCTCCCCCGACCGTCTCCCCGTCCCCCCACCTTGGCTCTGCGGCCCAGCCAGGCTCGGTCTGAGTTCCGCTCTGTCGCTCACTGGCTGTGAGACGCAAGGCAAGGTCTTCGCTTCAAGGAGCCGTTCCCTCACCTGTCCGATGATGCCCGGGGCTGCCTGCCTGCTGCAGCTGTGCGGAGGGTCAGTGAGCTGGTGGGGATGAGGACTCAGCAGGCGCGGGGCCTGGAGGATGAGAGCTGGGGGAGCCCCAGCCCTGGCGCCAGGTGACCGCCTCATGGGTGCAGCGTACGTGGCCACGGCTCCTCGAGAGCAGGGCCGCGTCTCGTCCGCCCCACGTGCCCCCCACCTGTGCCCAACGCCCAGCACAGGGTACTGCGCTCAGCACACGCGACCTCTTTGTTGGACACTCTGATGGTGGGAGCTTGTTTGTGTAGGAAGAACCAGAACTTCTCCCTCTGGATCATGATTTGCCTCCTTCTGTGACCCGTGTGTGGATGTTGTTCTGCCGTCCGGGACCATCAGCACGTCGGGGTGTAATGATGCCTGCGGGCCGGCAGCCCTTTGAGGACGGCGTTCCTCCCCTCACCCTGCCTTTCCCGAGTCCAGCACCCCCAGCGGCTCGGCCGTCGTCACCGTCCCCGGTCCACCTCCTCCGAGCGCGTCCCGCTCGCTGCTCTGTCCGTTGCAGTGTGCAGGGCTCCCGGCTGGACACGGAGTCAGAGCGGTGGGCTGGCCCGTGTGGAGGGCCCCCACCAGCAGGGCAGCCTCCCCTGACTCTGCGCAGCTGCCTGGGAGGACATGGGGGCACTCGGTGTCTGAGTTAATAGGAAGAGCAGGTCTTAGGTGTAAAGGGCCACAGGCGGATAATAGGGAGCTGACCAGAGGTTTGCCCCCGAGGGTAGAAACATTTGTGCAGGGCCGCTGGGAGGCCCCGTGCCCAGCAGGTGAATCGGGACAACATCTCAGAAGGGTGGGGTTTTGGAGAAAGGTGGGGCTTGACCCACACCAAGACCAGGGTCTGAGCCAGTTTCTGGTCTCCCCTCAGATGATGTGGACCCGGACGAGCTCCAGCTGGAGATGGAGGACCCCAGGCCACACCCCACTGTCCAGTGCAGCCCTGTTCCAGGTGAGAGGGGTGCCTCGGGTGGGGGAGGGCAGGGACTGGGGAAGGAGCGTTACGGAAAGTGGGGTCCAGCTGCTCGCCTTTTGAAAGCCAATACTCGGGAGACAAGGTCGGTGGAAAGGAAAGTTTGCTTTACTTTGGAGGCTGGCAACCGGGGAGGGGGAGGGTGGACTCATGTCCAAAGGCCGACTCCCCCCGCCAGAAATCAATGGGCAAGAGCTTTTACGGGGGCGTTTCAGGGATGTACAGGCAGAGGGAGGGGCTACATGCAGAGACAGCACAGTCAGCTCTGACGGGCATCTTGAAACTGGTCACTGGTGGTCTCATCAGCGTCATCTTGATTGTTTTAAGTACAGTTAGTCTTCAGTTCCAGGGTCGGTTTGTTCCCATTTCTTCAGGCCAGTTCTCAGAATTGTGACAGCGTATGTCATGGCTACAATCTGTTCATCATGTAGTTAACTTCTTCCAGCTGGCGGGGGCGGGTTTCAGTATCTATAAAACAGCTCAAAGGACATGGCTCAGAATGTTATCTACAGCCCTTGAGGAGGAACTGAAGCTCCTTGACTTTGCTCAATGACTATTATTACTTAGTCCTGTTTGACTATTTCCTTTGCTTCTGCATTTTCTCACTTCTCTGATTAAACTTACTCTTTGGTTAAAACCGACAAGAGGCAGGCGGAGGACATGGGGGTGGGGAGGACCGTAGGGTCCTGCTCCGTTTCAGGAGCCCCCAACTCTTTTGTGAGTTCAGCCTCTTCTGGTCATCCCTGGGGAAGGGGCTGTCGTCCCCCTCCGGTGGCTGCTTGCGGGGAGCGGGAGAGGGGGAAGGGAGGGGAGTCAAAGCGGCATTTACGAATCGCCAGAGGTGATGCAGCCAGGAGGAAATTTCTCTCAGTGAAGAGACCCCACTGCTCAGGGCGGGGGTGCGGGGCTGGCTCGTCTGAGACCCGCAGAGTTCGAGCAGGGGCAGCACCCTGCAAGGCCCCCTTCTCCATCCCTCCCCACTCCATCCCAGGAGGGGTGCCGTCTCTCGTAGGTAAAGCTCTCCAGGGCGTAAAACACCGGGTGTCCCGGGGGGCTCCTTCCAGCACTGTCCGCTCCTTAACGGCTGAGGAAGCCTCCTTCAGTCTCCCCTGAATCCATCTTGCTGTCAAGAAACAAAGAGAATTCCCCTGTGGTCCAGCCCAGCCTCTGTGTTTAGCGTGAAGCCCCAGGCCGCCCCGGAGGCAGCAGCGGCCACGGGAGCCGGGCCGGGAACCGTCGGACGAGTGGAAGGCAGTGGACAGCGTCCCTCTCGCCAGCTCCCCAGCCCCGCCCAGGCCCCGCAGCACACGCGCCCCGCGCTTCGCGGCTGTAGCGCGCCCTCTAGTGCCCGCAGCGGCAAGCGCACCAGCGCACCTGGAGGGGCAGGTGCGTGTTCACGCGGCCTCTGAAAACCGGTGATCAGCAGCGATGACGTGAAAGGGGAAGCTCCAAAAGACAAAATCCAACTTGCACTCACTTTTACAATAGCTCATACAAATTGCCAGATAAATTCTGGTGCGCCCATATTCACTGCACAGACATCTAAAACATGTTTTTCAGTAATATAACAATATGGGGAAGTGTGCATGATAAAACTTTAACTTAAAAAAGAGAATAAGAAACTATGGGACGTCCCTGGTGGTGCAGTGGTTAAGAATCCACCTGCCAATGCAGGAGACAAAGGTTCAGTCCCTCGTCCGGGAAGATCCCACATGCCGCGGAGCAACTAAGCCCGTGCGCCACAACTACTGAGCCTGCGCTCTAGAGCCCACGTGCCACAACTACTGAGCCCACGTGCCACAACTACCGAAACCCGCGCACCTAGAGCCCGTGCTCCGCAACAAGAGAAGCCACCGCAATGAGAAGCTCGCGCACCACAACGAAGACCCAACGCAGCCAAATAAATAAATTTTAAAAGAGAGAATGAGAAACTATATACAGTAAAGTCCCAATGTAGTTAAAAAAATCTATATGTATATATGTATTTCTTAAAACTAATAGAAAACATAGCAAAATGATGCATTTCTCTGAGGAGCGGGACCACAAGCAGTTTTAATCTTTCCATGTTACGTTTTCCAGTTTTTCTACAATTGACATCTGTTATTTGGTAATCAGAAAAAAAAATGTTTAAAAAATAGCTGTCACAAATCCTCTCAAATCCCCAAGCCACTTAGCAGCACATTGAAGAACAGGAGTCCAAGGTCAAGATGGATGAAGAAACAAAGGTGTCCAAAGTTACGAGGTGGTTTGAGGACAGGGCCTGGACAGAGAGATGGACAACGCCAGGCTCTCCCGCATCCAGTGCAGAACCAGACGGGAAAACCCCAGGGGCCGCCTGCCCTCTGATGTTCTCAGTAGGCTTTGCCCCCAACACTGACCCGGTCGTGAGCATTAAATGTGGCCGAGGAACCAGGGAGAGCCCACCTGGCCAGGCTCCTCGTGGCGGGGCCCTGGGTGCCGCTCTGCGGGTTGGCCCCAGCCTGTCCCTAGGGCTGCTGCCCTGGCCGCTCCTCCAGGCTAGCCTGCCCCTTCCTTGCTTCTGGACGCTGCTCCGTGGGGAGGGCTGCTCTGCCTGATGTTTCCCCAAGGCTGGTCCGTGCTGCCTTAGTCTGCACCGTGTGTGCGTTTCTCACATGTCTGTGCCTCTGTGTCCTGGGCTGGTGTCCACCCCCTGCAGCTCGTGGAAGAAGCCCTCCTTCTGTGTCCCCTCTGCTCCTCCCCCAGACCCACCAGGAGTCCTGAGACTCCCGGTGGCCGGCAGGGCTGCCCTGCAGGTGGATGAGGCTGTGTCAGCCCCGGGGCCCCAGGCTAGAGTCCGGTCCTCTCTCCCACAGGCCCCTTCAAGCCCTGCGAGCACCTCTTCGAGAGCTGGGGCGTCCGCCTGGCTGTGTGGGCCGTTGTGCTGCTCTCCGTGCTCTGCAACGGGCTGGTGCTGCTGAGCCTGTCCGCAGCCGGGCCCGGCCCCCTGCCCCCGGTCAAGTTCGTGGTGGGGGCCATCGCAGGGGCCAACACCCTGACTGGCCTCTCCTGTGGCCTCCTCGCCTCGGTGGACGCGCTGACCTTCGGCCGGTTCGCGGAGTACGGCGCCCGCTGGGAGTCGGGCCCGGGCTGCCGGGCCACGGGCTTCCTGGCCGTGCTGGGCTCCGAGGCCTCGGTGCTGCTGCTGACCCTGGCCGCCGTGCACTGCAGCGTGGCCGTGGCCTGCGTGCGGGCCCGAGGGAAGGCGCCGGCCCCGGGCAGCTTGCGCGCGGGGGCCCTGGGCTGCCTGGTGCTGGCGGGGCTGGCGGCCGCCCTGCCGCTGGCCTCCGTGGGTGAGTACGGGGCCTCCCCGCTCTGCCTGCCGTACGCCCCGCCCGACAGCCGGCCGGCCGCCCTGGGCTTCGCCGCGGCGCTGGTGATGCCGAACGCCATCTGCTTCCTGGCGGCGGCCGCAGTCTACGTCAGGCTCTCCTGCGACCTGCCCAGGGCCGAGCTGGAGGCCGTGTGGGACTGCGCCGCCGTGCGCCACGTGGCCTGTCTCACCTTCGCCGACGGGCTCCTCTACTGCCCCGTGGCCTTCCTGAGCCTGGCGTCCGCGCTGGGCCTCTTCCCCGTCACCCCCGAGGCCGTCAAGTCCGTGCTTCTCCTGGTGCTGCCCCTGCCCGCCTGCCTCAACCCCCTGCTCTACCTGCTCTTCAGCCCCCACTCCCGGGAGGACCTGCGGCGGCTCCGGCCCTGCCCGGGGGTCCCGGGGCCCCTCGCCCTGGCGGCCGCCGGCCAGCTGGAGCCGAGCTCCTGTGACTCCACCCAGGCCCTGGTGGCCTTCTCGGACGTGGAGCTCATCCTGGAGGCCTCCGAGGCGGGCCGGCCCCCCGGGCTGGAGACCTACGGCTTCACCTCCGTGACCCTCGCCCCCTGCCAGCAGCCCGGGGGCTCCCGGCCGGAGGGCAGCCACTTTGCGGAGCCAGAGGGAACCCGCTTTGGGAACCGGCCGCCCGCCGTGGACGGCGGACAGCCGCGGGGGGCTGAGGGGGCCGTGCCAGCGGGGGGAGTCCGGGCGGGGGCCGGGGGCTTCCAGGCGTCTGGCTCTGCCTCGGCCTCGCACTTGTAAATGTCCTCTCCGTTCCCCTACGCCCCTCCCCTCCCGCCCCCTCGGTGAAGGAGGCTGCTTGTAAAATAAACCCCGGCAGATGGCCCTGCTCTCCCAGGCCACCGCTGTGTGTCCTCAGCCTGGTTTCCCCTCGGCCCTGCCCTGGCCTCTTCCCTGTCGCGTCTGAGGCTGAGGACCAGAGGTCTGGACGTTTGTCCGCTTAAGGGAAATGAGAGGAGCAGGGGACAGTGACGGGGGTGGGGGCCCGAGCGGCCCAGGATCAGGTGCGATGGGCAGGGGACCTCACAGAGGCCAAGAAGGGGCCGCCAGGGCATCTCCCCTTGCTCCGGGACTGGATGCACATGTGCTCTGTGCCCCACTGGTCCTGAACATGCCGCTCAAAAGACTCCTGTGAAAATAAGTTCCTGAAAATAGGACATTGTACCCCTTTCTTAGAGATTCAGGGTGCACGTCAGTGTGGTAAAGAGACAGGAGAATCCCACGGCAGTGCGATCTGTTGAACTTGCTTTAAGCCAGTTCCCCAAACTATTGAACAATAGGTTTTGGTCTGCCGGTTGGGTTTTCGTGGAATATCTACTAGCGTCTCACAGACCAGCCCTCGTCTCTCCCAGGGGCCCCCTTCTGCACCACCTGGTGACATCACAAGAGGCCACCAGTCCTGAAAGCCCGGTCCTGGGAGCTGGAGCCTGTCAACCGGATGTGACCTTCTTGTCCCTCTTGTCCTGCCCTGAAAAGAGTGGGGAGTGAGCTGCTGCCCTGTGCTCCAGCCTCAGACCCCAGCACAGGGGCAGGTGGAAGGGCTCCCAGCCACCAGAGAAGCTTCCGCCCTCGTGCGACGGAGGGTTCCTGGCTCCCGGCTGCCTTCCTGTGGTTCCTGTGGTTCTCCGTCTGCCACCTTCTGCCCCAAGCCTGGCCCTTCCTCTGTGCCCCAGGCCCTGCCCTCTAGGGGGCACAGGGAGCCCCTGGCCAGCGCCTGGGGGGATATTTGTGTTGCGTGTTGGGTTGCAGGAAGCGTCACCCAGGCCTGGGACTCCTGGGCGCCCCAGATTGGCTGGGACCTTCTGCCTTTCCCGTCGTGGCCTCACTCCCTTACTTTTTACCAGGGCACACCCTCCCTGCCCCCAAATACAGGATGAGGCGTGAGAGCCGGGGCTCGGAAGAGGGTGAGATCTGTCCAGGGCACCCCGACATCTGCCACGTCGGGATGGGAGTCGGAATCCGGGACCCAGCAGGACCCAGCGCTCCCCGAGCGCTGTCATGGTCCTGAGCCAGCCCCCTAGGGCCTTGCTCCTAGGATGGCCTGGGAAGGTCCTTCTGTTGATAGTTTCATGGCCTGCGGCACAGTGTCTCTTTGTTTCCCTGACCTCCCCTCGAAGTGGAAATTCTCACAGGAGTCGCCAAAGCCACCAGTGGGGTGGAGGGATGAGGTGGGGACCACGGTGGAACCGGCACATTTTCAATCTCACTCTAAGTCAAGCTGAGTCGCCTGGCCTCTCCCAGGCTCTGAAACCAGACGTGCTGCCCTGGTGCCACAGAAGAGCCCCAGGGCCCAGGCACGGGGCCAGCCCCGGCAGGCGCTCGCCAGTGGTGGTGGATTCATTTGTCAGCCGGTGATGTGAGAACCCCGGTCTCTCCACCTCCCGGAGTTGATCAGGAGCCTCTCGTGGAAGCAGGTCGCTCTACTTTGGTGCTGAGAAGTAGTGACTCTTATGTCAGAAAGGAGTTCTCTGAGACGCCCCAGGGACGGACAGCAAAGGGGGTGTGATTTTGGGAGCCTCGACTTCTGGGAGGTCGTCCAGGCCCCTCCCTGTGTGACCACCATCCCCCCGGAGTCGGAGCTGTTGCTGGGTGGGCCGGGGGGAGGACGGCCCTGCGTTGGAGCCCAGGAGTCGTGGGACCCGTACCTGCATTGGCCTCTCCCACGAGGAGGGGCTGGGGCTTCAGGGCTGCAAGCTCGAGGGCAGCCCCACCGCTGTCTGTGTTCTATTCCCAACCAGCTGGTCATTGGCCAGGGCTCCACCTTTTGGTTGGAGGAGAGGTGTTTGCCAGGAACTGTTTTTATTATTCAAAAGCCTCGTAGATGTTGTACATTCACCCAACACGAGAGGTGAAGTGAAGTTTCTTCGTGTTCGCCTGGCTTTCCTGCAAGTCGGTGTGTCAATCCTTGGTTCTCTCCGCTGTGATCAGTAGAAGATTATGAAGATAGGTATATCATCGATTAAACTCAGCATCAAAAGCCAAATAATTCAATGCATGTAGATGCCTTTGTTTTGGATTGATGACATATTCCAAGATGGTGCCCACGGGGAAGAGTCCGTCCCAGGGGCCGTGGTGGTGCAGATGCTGGTTCCCGCCGCCCTGGCCTCTGACAGTCCTGCCGTGGAACACTCACAGTGCCCACCCGTCTCCCCGGACCTCCTGCAGCAGAGGATTCTGAGCAGCTCTGTCCACACCGTGAGGAAACCCCTGCTCAGGGCTGGGTGCGAGGCCGCGGTTACGGAGCCTCAGGCTGGGCCTTCCCTTTGCCGTGCCCCCTCCACCTCAAGCTTCGAACCTCCTTCCCAGCTTTCCCCGTCCAGGGATGGGGAGTGGGGAGGACTGACGACGGTTCCCCGCAGGCCCGAGTAGGTGAGGACGGCGCGTGGCCATGGAACCCCTGACCCATTCTGGCCTCTGTGCTGGTGCACCCCGCCCACCCCGGGTGGGCCCCGGGCTCGCCGAGCTGTGAATATCGATCGGATCCTTCTGATAAAGAAGCACCAGTGAAGCCCCCGGGTCCCCCGGCCCCTCTCCTCTTCTCTCTGGTGGGTCTGTGGGCACGGGGCGGGGGCTGCTCTGAGAGAGGAGGGTGCCCTGTCCCCTGGGCTCTGGGGCGTCGGGGCACAGCTGAGGGGCGATCGGGGTCACCCCGCCCACCCAGATTTAAGCGCCTTTGTGCGCCTGGCACTGGGTTAGAGAGAACGCCCGAGCCATGGGGTTTCTATCCTCAGACTCTGAGCACCCTCGACCCTTCCTGACACTGCGAACCCCAAATACTCCGCTTGCTTTCCTGTCCTTGGCTGACCGTCTCGGCCTACTTTCTGCCCTGGGAATCTTCTCCCCGACCCTCTCTTCAGGCTGGGATGGTGTCCCCAAGGCCATCCGGTGGGCCCCTTCTCAGGGTGGGGGAAACGGATCGGGTTCCAGGAAAAGCTGCGACCCCTGGATGAGCCGCCCCGGCCGTCGCCCGACTCCCTCCTGGGAGAACAGCGGTGCACGCCGGGGACCCAGCCCCACTCTCCTTCAGGATGGAGCTCCGATCCGCATCCTTCCGGCCCATCCGCAGGGGGGGCCACTCAGCTGCCCTCCTTACACTGTTCGGGTTGGGAGGAAGGGTGTTTCTTAAAAGGAAATCGCGTAGAGCGGGAAGGGAGGCAGAATCTCAGCAAATCGAAGGCCAGGAAGAGCCGCGGGGCTGGGCTCACGTGTCTGAAGCCCGAGGGCTGGGCTGGGGTGAGGCTGCGCTGAGATGGGGGAGTGTGAGCTCCCCCGACGGCCCTGCCCCGTCTGCAACCTCCTCCGTGTCCCTTCCTTTCCTTAGTTTTGGATAAGTATCTATAATACACTCACGTGTTGTGAAGAGCACGTATCTTTTCAACTGTCCCCCCGTGCCCGCACCCTGCCACCGTCCCTGACCCTCACTGGTCACCACCACCACTGTTTTCTTCTACATCCTTCCAGAGTTTTCTCCTGCACAAACAACAAGCATGTATGTTCTTACGCGTCGTACCACAGCGTACCACACTTCTGCTTCTGCTTGTTCACCTGCTAATACAGCCCGTATCAGTGGAGAAACGCTCTCATTTTCAAAGAATCCTAGCTGATCTCCTGTTACGTGGATGGAGCATACACTTTATTCATCCCCCTTCGTGGGCATTTGAGTTGCTTGATCTTTTGCTCTTACACACGACACTGCAGCCACTGGCCGTGTGTCCTTCACTGCACTTGTCATACACCCGTGAGGTACCTTCCCAGAAGTGGACCTGTGGGGTCAAAGGCTACTTACAAGTCATGACATCTTCTCTTCACCTCGTAGCTCCTTTTGACGAATGGTCTGTGTTTATTCATAAATTCTGCTTCCAGGGGCCTCCCTGTGAGCCCTGCTCTCCCTCAAGGCCCCACTGTGCATCCCTCGCTTCAGCTCCTGGGCTGGTGGCCTTGTTTTCTCTTGGGGTTTCCGAGGCAACGTCCTGAGAGGTTGAGTGAGAATCCGACTAGCCGGGTATCCTTCTCTCCACCAGGCCAAATCATAGGTCAAAGGTCAACTGATGGGTTGACCACTCAGGCCAGGCCCCTACCCTGGTCCCCTGAAGGGCAGTTGTGTGGACAGGTCTGTGGGGGTCCTGCTAGAGTTTAATCCCAGCTAAACCACCTACTAGTTGACTGAATTTTGTCAGGTTAATCATCTTCCCCATGTATAAAATGGGAATAATAATCTCAAACACTGTTAAAAGAATTTTAAAATAATTTATAAAAAGTGCTGGGACATCCCTGGAGGTCCAGTGGTTAGGACAGTGAGCTTCTGCTGCAGGGGCCTGGGTTCGATCCCTGATTGGGGAACTAAGATCCCACATGCCGCTGGGCACGGCCAAAAGATTTTTTTTTAAAAAGGTGCCCAGTAAAGTATCTCATATATAAAACAATAAATAAATCAAAAGAAACGAGTACATGTAAGCAGACCCTACTCTCAAGGGGCCGTCTGGCAGGGGGATGGGAGCTAAGCCATCCCGTCCCCGAAAAGGGCCACCCGGACACTCAGCCTCGGGTCTGTTGTCACAGCCTCGTCAGAAGGAGGCAGAGCCGCAGAGGCCTCAGCGGTGAGACCCAAGGGCCGCCGCGTGCCCGCCCCCTCTGTCTAGGGAGTAGCCCTCCGAGGGACCAAGGTGGCTGAAGTTCCGCCCTGTGGCTTCTTTCTCCTTGGGGTGGGCCTGTGCCTGGGGTGCCTGTTGCTCTGGCCCAGTGGCCGCTTTCCTCCTTCTGGGAACATCGATTCTACTTCAGCAACTGCCCCCACCGCCCCCTAATGCATGCGGCTTGCCGGGGGACTCGGCTCCGGGTCCAGTGGTGGCCGTGACCCCGGCTTCTCGGCTTATTCTCTCTCTGCCACCGCGATGGGTCCGAGGACGGGCTCCCATCTCCGGGGCTCCCAGCGACCTGGGGAAAGCATGACTGGACCCCTCGGTTTGTGAAGCGATGATTCCTTTGCTCGGGTGCGAGTGTGAGATCTGTCGCTCGGCTAGAGAAGACCCCTCTCTCAACACCCCCCCGCCCAAAGCCCGGAGTAAACCTACTCACCTCTTAGCAACCCCTGGGGGAAGAGGGCAGCCGTGAATGGGGTTTGGATGGGCAAGGAGGGTGGGCGGGGTGGGCTGTCAGGTGGGGAGAGTGGTGCTGGGAGGGGGTCCGCAGGGCAGAGGGGGAGGGGTGGAGGAGGGGGAGGATGGCAGGGGAGGACAGAGGGGCAGGAGACCAGCCTCCTGGCTTCCTCCCTGAACCTGACCCCTGCAGGCTCTCCCCTGGGAGCTCACAGGTGGCTTCAGAATCACAGGACCGTCAGGCGGCAGCACAGGGACACGCCTTCGGGAGCATCCACGCCCCCTCCTCATCGGGTGGAGGAGGCACCACCCCACAGCTGCCCGGGGCCGAGGGGCAGATGCACAAAAGCCAGAACATTGTCTGTGTAGTAGGTACATGGGGTCGTGGAGTTGGTCCAGCCTGGGTTCAGCTCCCAGACCTTCCATTGACAACCCGCTGTCCTGAGGTTTTACTTGACTTCTCTGTCTTATTATCAGTAACATGGAAATGACAACGGTACCTAAGCTCTGAAGGTTATTGAAAAGATTAAAGGAGATTTTTCACGTAAAGAGCTTAGCTTAGTTCCGGGCACCTAGTAAGTACTTGAGAGATGTTAGATGTTATTACTTAATCCAAAAACCGAGGAGAAACTGGGGCTCTGAGCTGTCTTCCGGCTCAGCCTTGAGCACACTTGACAAGGAAGAGGAAGGGTCCCCAGAGGAGCTGCTCCCGAGAAGGCTGGCAACCTGGGCTCCCAGCCTGGCAGGAAGGCTGTGGGTTCGCAGGGGTCCATGGGTGACGGTGCCGGGGGCCCCGGGCCACGAGAGAGGAGCATCCCCTGGCACGGGCCAAGGTGGCTGGTGAGCTGTCAGCAGGGGGAAGCTGGGGGCTCCCCAGAGAGGATGTGTCCAGGTGGTCCCTCAAACACACCTCCGGGTCTGGGGAGAACCCGGAGACTCAACCTCACCCCCAGGGCAGCCGCCTCTGATGGGGGGTCTGGGGGAAAGCGGCTCAGCAGGCCTTTCTCCAAAGCCGAGCTGCAAGGTCCTGCTCAAAGGGAGGCAGCGATGGGTGGGAGGATGGAGGTCCGGCCCAGTGGGAGGTGGGGTCGGGGAGAGGCAAGCGCACGAGGGGGAGAAACCGAGGGGACCTGTCACCTGATGGAGGCTGAGAGCTGGGGCGGATGGGCGCTCGGGGGCCCCGGCAGGAGCCATGCTGACTGGGCAGAAGGAGAAAGTGCAGGCGTAGCTTCTGGGCACAGAGACCTGCGCCCACCACCCCGCCTCTCACAGCCGCCCGGGCTCCCTGTGTGGGATCCAAGCCTCCCAGCGGCCAGTCAGCCCGGGGGCGCCCCCCCCGGCCCCCCCGCCCCCCATCCTTCCCTCCCCCAGGCTGCCCCAACCTAAACAGGGCAACCTCAGGGAGCTGCTTGCTGATGGAAAAATAACTTGGCTGGGAAAGGAGCTTTATTTGTCTGTGCCGAATTCCCGCCGCAGCCGAAGGGTAAAGAGCTAGTCTCCAGCCTCAGCCCGCAAGGTGGGTGCTAAGGTCTGTTCCTACTTAGATTTTGGGGAGCCGCAGGGGCAGCAGGAGAGGATACTTGGAATCCGCAGGGTCTCTGGGATCAGTCACGACGTCATCTCCTCTCCGACTCGGGGGAACGGCGCAGCTTGCTTGTCCTGGCAAGCAGCGCTTTGGGGCCGTGTGTGGCTGGACCGTTGTCCCTGCCCCCAGCCCGCTAAGCTCGCGGGGTCGGCCCCGTGCTGGGCGCTCTGGGTGCAGCACCCCGGTCCGCCCCCACAACTGTCCCCCCTTCTACAGGACAAACCCAAAGCGTGGAGAGGTTGAGCAGGGCTCTGGGGGCGCACAGTTGGCGAGCAGCACTGCCTGGGCCGGGCCAGGGTCTCCTGGACCCGTGTTCATGCTTTTGATGCTTTTCCATCCTTCCCTGGGCTGGGGGCGGGGCTGGGTTTCCTCACCTCCCTCTTCTCTCACTCCTGTTCTCTGCCCAAGGCCCCTGTACTTGTCAACCCAGAGATGGAGGGATGGCCTCTAATGACTCCTGGCTTTGGTATTTCTTGCAATTAGTGCAAAGGCCCTTGTGGCCACTGTGTCCCAGCACTTGGGGTGGACACACTGGCAGACGGGTACAGGGCCATGAGGTACACCAGGTAATGGGCACGGCTCCTCCAGAGGGGCCGGACAAGGGCGTCCCAGGGCAGCTACATGGGCTGAGACCATCACGGTCCAGGTAGAGTCAGGGGGACGGCACAGGCCAGAGGGGCTGGCGTGCTGAGATTGGAGGGGGCCAGTGCGGCTCAGCGCGGTGTACAGAGCGGAGGGTGTGCGGGGAGGGGAGGCTCAGGGAAGGCACTGGAGGGTTTCAGGAGGAGGTGCAATCTGGCTTTTTCATCATCTGAAGATGTTCTTGCTGCTGTGAGGAGCATGGACCGCAGAGGGTCCAGGCTGGAGGCCAGGGGACAAGGTACCGGCCGTGACGGCAGTGCAGGTGAGAGACCTGGTGGTGGCCAGCTGTGGAGGGGGCTTGTCCTTTCCCACAACGACCCCTAAGGCCATCCCACTTCACACCTGGCCTGTACCCCCATCAGCACCATCAGCACTTGGTGTCTCCCTGCCACAGTGGCTGGTTTTTCCACCGCCGCTGGATGTGAACAAGAAACACACGACCCTGAGGGCCGCGGGTGGTCACTCCAGGAGGGGAAGAAGCTGAGGGAGGGGACGGTGAGGACGGATGGCAGCTGCGAGACAGCCTCTGAACCACCAACCCAGACGCCCGCCCTGGCCCCAACTCCCGGTAAACAGGGCAGAGAACTTCCTGGGTATTATCACCAGCCAGCTGGATCTCACAGCTGAAAGCATCCTGGCTGATATACTAATGGCATATAGAAACCCCAAATCTGACTTAAATGTGCCCAAGTATAGGAGACAAGCCTGGAACAAAATTAATTCCTGGGCTTTAACAAGAGAACAGTAGCTGATTTTGAGAAATGGGTTCAAGAATTATGTAGAAGTTGGAAATTTATGAAATGGTGGGGGGGGGGACACAGAGGAAATTTACATTTTCGGTTGACACTGTCGTCTGTCGCTACCACTCGTGCTCTAAGGTGGGCCACTGCCGAGCGCAGGGCGGTTCCGCAGCGGATGAAGGGAAATTGCTTGCTCACTGGATGCACTCTGCGTGCACGGTGCCCAGCCTGGTACAGGACTACCAGCCTGGGATACGAGCGGGACATGACAGTCTCTCTGCCTAGGCGGCCCCGACATCTGCTCTCACTCGGCACCTCATTCCACTTAAGCCGATTTCTGCCCAAATCTGTTTTCTCCGTCATCTAAACAGAATGATAAGCACAAGCCCAAGTGTACTGTAAAGTCACGAGCAGGGATTCGAGCTTGCACCTTAGTACTTGCCGTGAAATGAAGCTAGAGACAGAAAGGATTGTGAAAATCCATGTAAATCTGTACGATTATCTGGTTAATCCCATGCCTGATTTTCTCACCATTATATTCTAAAACACTTGGCACATAGCAGGTGTTCAGTCACTATTTGTTGAACAAACGAAAGTTATACCACAGCCATGTAAGTAAGTCACAGAAAGCGCAAGCTGCAAGAAACATTAACAGAAGGGTAATTATCTTATCCCCACACTGTGTTTAAGACTCCTGAAAACCTAGAATCCCGGAAGCGTGACAGTCACCAAATTGTCTCTAAGGCTATTTGACCCCCACGTCCATCATTCAGTGTCCTGAGTGATGCTGGTGAGTTGGCAAAATAAAGGACAACAATTCCAAATATTTTCACGTTCTTACTGTATAGCTCTCTGGCCAGTTTGCTCCCAGACACACATTCAGGATAAACACATACTCAACACTAAATGATTATTTATTTTCCAGGTTTACAAGTTTTGGAATACATATGTATGAGCTAAATAAAACAAACTACACTCAGAGAATCAATGTAGAGCAGAACATATAAATACACAAGGTCTGTTTCACAGGATACAAAAATGATAATGCCATCAAATACAAAGAAAAACATTCCAGAAATGTAAGCAAATTGGACCATGCTGGCAAAGAACGCTGGCAAAGAACATATTAACTAAGACGGGCCTGGACAAACCCCACCCTAAACATCAGGGCAAAATTTCTTTTCTACGCCCCCCAGGTGCCTGGCTCTCCTTTTCTGTGCTGCGCTTTGTCCTTCTGAGTCACCCGCCTCGGGGGGGCTATCAGGCGTCTCTTCTTCATCAGCCTAAAAAGGAGCAGGCGGGGTAGAGCACAAGGTTCACACCGACTATTCTCCCAGGTCCTTCTCTGCTGCCTCCTGGATAGGACATTCTCTCCGACAACAGCTTCCCCCATCCTCTGTACTGTTTAACTTTTAATTCTTCTCACAAGTGACCCTAACTGCTGCATAACTCAGCCTGAAGCGCGGGACAGCTCAGCGACAACCTCGTGTGCTCATCTCCGCTCCTCAAGTTTGTCTTTTGTTAAATGAGGAAACTACCGATGTAAAACGGGGACGTTTCTCCTTCTCCCTTCCTCCACGTCCATGTCCCCTCCTGCCCTCCCCGACTCCTGCAAAGAGCTCCTTCTGGCCTAAACAACAGACCTCGGCTGCCCTGTGGTGGCGTGGGTGGACCGCAGCTGCTGGGCAACCCTGCAGCCGGTTGAGCTATCTGCTGAGTAATGATGTAGAAGGCTGCGGTAGGAGGAGATCAACCGGCCATCCCAGTGTCCAGTACGAACTTGGCACATCTAATAAACACTTACACACACAGAGACGCATTCACGCTTAACAGAGCAACAACAGGAGTGCAGTCAGAGCTGTAGAGACACCCTACCTTCTGTCTCGCGTGCTTCTCTGTCCACTGCCTGGCATTCCTGAGGAAGACTGGCTTGTTGTATTTAAACTCTGAGGACTAAGATGGAAGCAGACAGTCAATGGAGAGAGAAGGGGCTTGGTAACCAAGCTGCAGCCGCTACGCGACCCTCCCCAACGGAGAGCAGGACGTGGGGAAAGCAGGCCGTGAGCGGGGGGGCCGGGGGCGCTTACGATGTCGGCCATGAGCGGGTCATCAGGGTTGGGCTCGGCCATGAGCTGCTGGACAGAAGTCAGCAGGGTCGCGATGTTGAGGGACGGTCTCCAGGCGCCCTAGGCAGACAGACAGACAGACAGCGGCCCTAAGAACGTGCTTCTCTAACACAGGTTTTAGAGCCGAGGACCACAGAAGGCGAGAGGGTCGCCTCTGCTCCCACCACTCACTTTTGGCGGCAATTTGAGAACATCTAAACAAATCCTTCCAGCGGAATCGATGTTGGGATGGTAGATGGGAGTCAGAAATCGGATCTGAGGAGGTTCAAATGGGTACCTTTGAAAGCGCAGGAGAATACGGAAGTTTTACTAAAATACTGCTTCTTACATTATATACAGCTGCTGGTGACTAATGAGGACGACAGCCTTTGAGAGGCAAACCTTTGCTCTTGCCAAATTTTTATTACAAAAATTTATGAACAGTAGAAAAGTTGAAATAATAGTACTGAAAACCCTCTTATACCCACCACCTGGATCAAGCCCCTTCACCCTCTAAATACTTCAGCATGTCTCTCCTAAGAATAAGGTCCCTCTCCTATAGAGCTGCAAAACTATCAGTATACCTGTGAAAAAAATATAAAAATTATTTTCCAATATCACCTACTACTCAGATTTCCTCAATTTTCCCATTTTTTTTACAGATGGGTGTTGAAAAACAGGATCCAATTTTGATTTATACACTGCATTTGGAAAATCTCTATCGGTCTCAGAACTGACGCCCCCCGTGATTACTGAGCTGCTTCTCTCAGGACTTGTAACAAGCCTGGCCTGGTGAACAGCTGTCTACAAATCACAAACTACACTACAGCTACCACTCCCCTGATTAGAGCCTTACAGGAGACCTGTATTAAAAGGGCCTTAACACAGAGGCAGAGAGAATGGTGGCTGCCAGGTGCCGGGGGAGCCAGTGTTTAATGGGTGCGGGGTTTCAGGTTGGGAAGACGAAGAAGTTCTGGAGATGCATGAGGGGGACGGCTGGATGACAATGTGAATGCATTTAATGCCACTGAACCATGTGCTTAAAAACGGTTTAGACGGTCAATTTTATGTATATCTTACTACAGTGACGGGCAGGGGGTGGGGTGGGGGTGAGGCCTAGATGTGATCCAGCTCAGGGTTAAGAAAAAGAAATCGAACTCCAGAGACATGAAATAACTTGCCCAAGGTCACATTAAGTCATGGTAAGACGAGGATTAAAATCCAGGTCCTTTAACTCCTGCATTCAACACTCTACGACACTGCTGTCTTCCAGTAACTGCGCTTTACCCTGGAAATTTAGGATATAGTTCACACTGACCTCTCAGGAATGTTAACTTCCAGCTTGAAAACACCTTTTTCATAAGGTGTGTTTGCTCCACCTAATATCTCTTAAAAGAAAAAAAAGAAGAAGAACAAAACGTCAAGAGGTAATCAGATGATCTGAATTACCACACCCCATGGACCTAATGAAGTCTGGTCCTAACGGAAAAGCTGGGTCTGGGACAGAAACTCTCTCAGGGCTTAATAAGTCCCCATGCAATGTACCAGTGTACCCAAAGTTGGTGTCAAACAAAGAATACACAGGAGATCAAAACAGAAGGTGGACAACGCTGGCCTCAGATCACATACAACCTGCAGTTCTGCTTTGGTTGGAACGCAGTGTTCTGAACACTTACGTTTCCCATCTGGCCTCACAGATATTTGAGAAGGTGAGCTTTGGTACTAACACTGCTTCAGAGCTGATACCCAGATCTTGGCTTACAAATCAGTAAAAGATGGAATCAAAGGCCAAAGAAGAAATGTCATGGAAACCTTTTATAAATGTAAACAAATCAGGTAGAAAGATGGCGGGGCACTTTGACCTTGCAATTGTCCCCTACTTTAGAAGAACACACAGGTGTTCAAACTTCAGCACAACCTTTGACAGGGTCGTGACCCGTCACGCCTGGTGCAACACCTACGAGCTCGCAGATCTTCCATTCGGTCCCCATCCTGCCAGCATGTGATGCCCGGGGGTGGCTCCGCGGCCAGCAGGCTCAGCTCTCTCTTCAGACGGGATGCTCTCTGCATGACCCCAGGGAGAAGCACCCACACACGGTTCCTGGCGCCGCACTCAACACTGGCTGGGATCCCTGGGGAGAAAAGGGGCACCCACGAAAGGGTCAGTAACAGTGACCCCAGTTTTTAGCACACGGTTTCAATTCACTGAAGGACAAAGTCCTCATATTAATCTCTATTCTGAGATGGGAGTCTGAGTTTTTTCTATTTCCTTCTAGTTATCTATTAAAGCAAACATATCGAAAAAAATAAAGTATAAAACAATGCAAAAATTTCTACAAAGACTCTACATGCTTTAAATTAATGTCTGTTTCCACTGATAAATAATTAACTACTGAGGCAGAGCCTGGGTGTAGTTTTGCTCACCACTGCGTCCTCAGGTGCCCAGCAGAGAAACGGACGGTCAAGTACTAGCTGTGGGGGGAGAGCAAGGGCAGTGACGGGGGACAGTCATCACTCCAACGACAGGTTTATAAACTAATGCTTCAACGTCTGGGGTTTTCTCCACGTAGTTTGGAATCCACGTACTTCTCAACCCTTCAGAGTCCACTCGGTCAATTTCACCTTTCTTTAGTACTTCCAATCTTCCTTCCTTCTTCCCGTCAACACTCAAACAAGTTCAACATCTCTCTCATCTAACACAAGCCCCTCCCCCCTTCTCAGCCCCACTCCCCCCTCTGGCCGCCTCTGGCTCCACAGGTGAGTCACAAACACCACCTCCCAGTCTCCTGCCGTCTCTACACTTCATTCATGACATTTTTGACAAATACATAATATTAATGTAATCAATTACATTAATATTTACACTTTCGTGTGTGAAAATTTTCCTTACCTCCAAACTCAGATACTTTCACATTTAAGTCTTCGATCCACTAGTAATCAATTTGTGTGTATAGTGTGAGTAGGGGTCCAAGTCTGAATTATTTCCCTCATATGAAAAACCAATTGTCCTAGTCCCATTTATTGAAAAGTCCATCTTTTCCCTGCTGATGTTGTCATAAATTTCCATACATGTATGGCCCTGTTTTGGGATTATCGAATTTGTTTCACTGATCAACCTGTATTATCTTTCAGCCAATACCCCACTGCTTTAATTGTAGATTATTAGTAAGACCTGGTATATGGGAAGGTGAGTTCTTCCCCCTTGTTCTTTTTCTTCAGGAATGCCTTGGTTATTTCTTAGTCCTCTGCTCTCCCATATGAATTTTATAACAGTTTAAAAAGTCTACACATATATACACACACACATAGAAAGCTGCTGTGATTTGGACTGGAATTCCACTGACTCCACAGGATCAATTTTGGGAGAACTGACATCTTTATGGTAGTGAGTCCTACAATTCATGAACATGCTATGTTCAGGTCTTTCTGGATGCTTTTCAATCGTTTTATAATTTTCTCTATAAAGAGTTTACCTTTTGTTAGATTCATTCCTAAGTACTTTATATTTTTATCTTTTTTAAAACTCTATTTTCTCCCCATTTCTTATTGATATATGTAAATATAGTAGATTTTTAACCAAAACTTTATAATGCTAATGATGAATCTATTTGGGAGATGGGCTGTGGTTGGTAATTCTACATATATCATCCATGAATAATCAGTTTATTTCTTCCCTTCTAACCTTTTTCCTGTCGTCTATTCTGGCTATAACTTCCAGTACAATGCTGAACAAAAGAGCTGATAGCTGGTATTCTTATCCTATTCCTAACCTTAGAGGAAAAACTTTCAACACTATTGCTTATGGGTAAGACTAGCCTATAGTTTTCCTTCCTAATTTCGTCATCAGTTGTCAAAGTTAAGCTGGCCTCCTGAAATGAGTTAGTTTGACATCCTATAGAAGAATCTGGGAGATTATCTGTTTCTAAGATGTTTGACAGAATGATACCTGGTAATGGCGTTTTCAATGTGAGAAGATTTTAAACTACAAATCCAATTTCTTTAAATATTACAGCATTATTTAAGGTTTCTATTTCTTCTTGAGTCAATTTTGGCAAGTTAAATTTTTCTACAAATTTATCTATTGCATTGTTTTACATTTATTTATATAGAGTTATCTTTTCAATTTTGACATATAATGCTATACATTGCTTTCTAAGTACCAGTGCATTACAAAGTTTTGATATGTAGAATGTTTATTCCTCTATTCTCAATATTTTCTAATTTCCATTACGATTTAATTTATTTAGAAACAGGTTTCTCAATTATCAAACATGCAGGAGCTTCAGAGTTGTATTTACTATTGATTTCTAATATGTAGCTTTTCAAATCCTTTGAAATGTGTTGAGTCTTGCTTTATTGCAAAATATGCAGTCAATGTTCATAAATGTCCCAGGTGTGCTTATAAGTAAGACTGCCCCAAAGTTACAGGCTCAGCGTTCTCTACATGCCCACTAGAGAGGTGTGCTGGTCGTGTTGCTCAAATCTTCTCCAGCCTTACTGATTTTCCCTCCTCTGTGATTTATCAGTAATGAGAGTGATGTTTATTGAGAGTAGATCATTCTGATGCGAAATCTCTTAATTTCTCCTTGTAGTTTTATCAATTTTTGTCTTATGTATTTTAGGCTAAGCTGTTAGATACACACAAATTTAGAACTGCTACATATTCCTAGCAAATTACAGCTTTTATCACTAGCAAAGAGCCCTTCTATTCCCCGGTCATGCCTTTTTCTTAAAGTGTATCTCATGTTAAAGCTACTCCAGCTTTCTTCTGGTTGGTATTTGCTGAGACATCATTTTCCATCTTTTTATTTTCAACCTTTCTGCACCTTTACACTTTAGATGTGCCTCTTGTATATGTCTGGATTGTTTAAACCCAGTCTTTAAATCTTTATCTTTTAATTGGTATATTTAATATATTTACATTTACCAATATATTAGTTATCGATTATCATAAAACCACTCGAAACTTAGTGAACAAAAACAACCACCGTTTTGTTTGCTATAATTCTGTGGGCCAGCAATTTGAGCTGGGCTCAGCTTAACAATACTTCTTTTGGTCTTGTCTGGGATTACTAATGTGGCTGAAGTCATCTGGGGGCTCTACAGACAGCTGAATGGACTGGGAGGTCTAAGCTGGGGTGGTTCATCTCTCTTCCACCTCTGATGGGAGGACCGGCAAAGTCACGTTGAAAAGGGGCACACAGCCTGAGTTGGGAGGAATGATGGCCACCTTTGCAAACAACCTACCACAGTCATAATTACTGACATGTTTATATGTTTCCATATCTTACTTTATATTTTCCATTTGTCGTTTTTCTAATTTTCTTTTCCTCTTCTTTTGGGTTGATTTATTTTCTCATTCCATTTCCCATCTACTAGCTTGAAAGTTATAAACCATATTTGTATTTTTTTCTTAAGTTACCACATAGATTTTAACATGCATATTTAACTCATTCAAGTCTAAAGTTACCATTAGCCTCCTCCCAAACAATACAAAGACACTAGAATGACTTAACTCTGATCACAACCTTCACTGTTGACTTATACTGTTTTCTACTTTGATTCTATCATTTTCTTTAAATCCAACAAGGCATTGTTATTACTATTTTATACAGTCAAAGTGTAAGAAATACTGGGTGAAAAATTTCCAAATATTAAAAAAATAACAATCTACAAACCCAGGAAGATAGGAGCTACCCAAGCAGGATAAATACAAAGAAAACCACACCTAGGCTAGGCATGTTAGGAGAATAGCAAGAATGACAAGGATGGTAAATAACTATATAAGTATATTCCGTATGTTCAAGACGTAGAGAAGAGCATGAGCATGTTAAGAAGAAACATGGAAGATATAAAAAAAAAAAAGATGCAAATTAAACGTCTAGAAATGAAAAACACCATGTCTGAGATTAAAAATATAATGGATGGGATTAACAGCAGACTAGACAGTGTAGAAGATTAATGATTTTTAAGACACAGTGATAAATACAATCCAAAACCAAACAGTGTAAAAAACCATAAAGAAATGATCAGACCCTTATCAAGTGCCTGTGGGGACACGGAAACCTCTGGCTTCCGAGTACTTCATCTAAGGCTGCCCGTCAGTTGCCAAGGAGCTTAAAGATCTCATAAGTTAAATGTTCAGCGAGGATGGAGTGTCAAGAGGGTGTCCCAGAGGCTAACAGTAGGAATGGTAGCACTCCTCACATCTTTGCCCATCCTAAGCAAGGTGAAGGAGATGTAAAAGACCAAAATTCACTTATATGGATATGCGGGTTTGTCTACCAGACCCTTCTATGAGTTACCGTCTTAAATGACATATTATTTTATACTGCTAAACTTTCACAAAAGAGAATGGTTGAAAGATATGATATGTAGTAAGAACATTCTGGATGAATAAGGGCAATAAGCATTCTAAGTATTCCACATACAAGAACATCAGATAAAAGTGTATACTGTGAAACCCTTAATCAAGGACTTCCATGGTAGTGATCAGACAGCACAAACGTCAGATAAACACATTAAAGAATTGTATGTTTTATCCACCAGACATGTTTACTACTGAAGGGACTTTAGAGATCATCTAGTTCAACTTTTTAAAAATACAGACAAAAAAAAAAAATAAGACAAAACAAGTGAAATGGCTTGATTTTTCTGTTTAAAAACTAACTAATGGTTATTTTTGGATCACTGTGACTATGAATAAATAACTTTCTTTTAAAACTTTTTTCTAGAATGATTATATTATTTATAGAATGAGAACAGTAAGTTATTATAGGAAAAAGCATACTATTTCCCCTTAAAAAGAATTTCTGGATCTACCTGAATGAGTTTGCCAGGTTGTGCCCAGTTTCCAGCTTCTAAAGTCTTCATTTCCCTTCAACTAAGATTTCTTAACTACCAAGGGAAATCCCAGTTTTCTAAGACCAATTGTAAGAGCTTCAACAAAAACAGCTTGAAGATGTAACATCAGCTCACCCTGCTAAATGTCCAGTACCTGAATTCTAATAACATAACCCTATCCTGACAGCTTCTCTAATAGCATAAACCCCATAAGAACAGAGCCAATGGTGCGCACGCAAATTCCATGTCCCAAGGGAGTCCAGACCAGGGTTGTCAGATAAAATACAGAATGCCCAGTTAAATCTCAATTCAAGTAAATAAGTTTTTAGTATAAGTATGTCCTAAAAAAAGAAAAATTAAAAAAGAACAGAATATTAGTGATAACATTAAACAGACTTGAGTTGGGAGAGGGAAGAGGAGAGAAAAAATATTTGAAGAAATAACAGCCAAGAAGTTCTCAAATATGATGAAAACTATAAACTCAGATTCAAAATGCTCATGGAGCCACAAGCATAAGAAACATGAAGAAAACACCAAGACACATCCTTATTAAATTGCAGAAAACCAGTGATAAAAAGTTTAAAAAGCATCAAGAGGAAAAAGAAGTCATATTATGTGCAGAGGAACAAAGGAAAAAAGGCAGCAAATGTCTCCTCAGAGACAATGCATGCCGGAGGACAGTGGAACCACATCTTTAAAATATGGAAAGAGAAAACTGTTGACTTAGAATTCTATATCTGGCAAAAATTAAGGAGATAAAATGGAAAAATAATTAAACATAAGAGTAAATCTTTGCGACCTTGCATTGGGCAAAGTCTTCTTACATATGACACCAAGAGCACAAAAGACAAAAGAAAAAATAAACTGAATTTCATCAAACTTAAAAGCTTTTGTGCTTCAAGAACATCGTGAAGAAAGAAAGTGAGGGACTTCCCAGGTGGCACAGTGGTTAAGAATGCAGGGGACACGGGTTCGATCCCTGGTCTGGGAAGATCCCACATGCTGTGGAGCAACTAAGCCCGTGCGCCACAACTACTGAAGCTCATGCGCACCGCAACAAGAGAAGCCACTGCAATGAGAAGCCCACGCACGGCAACAAAGAGTAGCCCCTGCTCTCTGTAACTAGAGAAAGCCTGTGCAGCAACGAAGACCCAGCACAGCCAAAAAAAAAAAAGAAAGTGAGAAAACAATACATAGTAGGAGAGAAAACATTTACATATCATACACTTGATAAGGAACTTATTTGTATCCAGAACATATAAATAACTCAATAATGAAAAGACAACCTGATTAAAAAATGGACAAAGGATCTGAATAGGTATTTCTCCAAAGAGATACACAAATAATTCAATAAGCACGTGAAAAGATGCACAACATCATTAGTCACTAGGGAAATGCAAATCAAAACCACAGTAAGCTGTAACTTCACAACCACTAAGATAACTATAACCAAAAAGACAGCATCTAAGTGTTGGCGAGGGATGTGGAGACACAAATCCTCATATGTTGCTGGTGGAAATGCAAAACGATGCAGCTGCTTTGGAAAACAATCTGCCAGTTCCTCAAAACAGTTAACAAGGAGTAACTTATAACCCTGTAATTCTACTCCTAGGTATATAATCAAGAGAACTGAAAACATATCTACATAAAAATCTGTACATGAATGGTCACAGCAGCATTATTCATAATACCCAAAAAATGGAAACAATCCAAATGTCTGTCAACTGAAGAATGGATAAACGAAACGGGGAATGTCCATACAATGGACTATCATTCTGCAATGAAAAGAAATAAAGTGATTCACCAATTCCACTTCTGGGAATACATCCAAAGGAAACAACTCTAACTTGAAAAGATATCTGCATCCTCATGTTCAAAGTGTTATTAACAATAGCCAAGACTCAGAAACAACATCCATCAATGGATGAACAGCTAAAGAAGTTGTGGGATGTATACACAATTGAATACTATTTAGCCATAAAAAAGAGGAAATCCTACCATTTGCAGCAAGATGAATGGACCTTGAAGGCATTATACTAAGTGAAATAGGTCAAAGACAAATACTGTATGACCTCACTCACTTATATGTGGAAAAGGTCACATTTCAGGATCTGGTTCTCAGTTTTGTAGTCTAAAACTTCAACTTGGCAGTAAACCTAGATTTGATAGGGCTTAGATGTACTAATTCATGCCAAGCTCACTCACAAAGACTTAAACATTAATTAAAAGGTCAATTTATTAATTTGTAAAACTACAGTAAAATTTTTAACTCCACATATTCTCTCCCTAAGTTATTCCTACTTGGAAAACTAATTATAATCAGAAGATTACCTGGTGGTCATAGATTGTAGTTAGGAGGACGATAGCAACTTATGATAATCATAAACTTAAATTGAGGCAGCTATCTTAACCATATGTTTAAAGGTGACTAAGTTTGTGTATTGGTTGGGTCAAGGTACTCTCCTGAACTGGGGTGCAAACACAAAGGGTCCTTTGGTTCTCCTTCTAATCTCCAGGGCTGTTGCTCCTCCACAACTGAGACACTCAGAAATATTTAAATAGAATTGGTAATACTACAGGCAAATTAATACGTTAAATAGAATCAATTACACTACAACAGTCATTCATGTAAGTTATTCCAAATTTCCTTAGCCACACCTTTAAGACCATCATCTCTGGGACCAATTACTTTACTAGGTAATTAACCACTATTTTTATATACTGATCCTCACCACTTTTTCTCAGTAAGCAGACACTGGGAATCAATGACAATAAAACAAATATGCACAAGTCATAGAGTGTCGGAGGGAGGCAGGGGTACGTCTGAGGGGGCAAGGAGGAGGCGGGGGAGCGGGGCCGGCAAGGAGAATGTGTAGAGGAGAGAGAGGAGGTAGCGGGACGGCCGGGGGGAGGGGCATGTCTGGAAGGGATGGGGGAGGCCCGGGGGCTGGGAGGGGGCGGCCGCTGGGGCGTGGTGTTGGCAGCTAGATGGCTGGGGCGGCCGGGGGACAGGGGGACAGGGAGACAGGCCGGGGGCGCGCGCCCGCCACGGCTGTCAAGACATCCATCCAGAGCCTCCGTTCCACAGCCGATAGTCGGAGAAGAGGAAGGTCCCCCGACAGGCAGAAAGCCACCAACCCACCCACCGCCCCACCGCAGACCCCCGCGGGCGGCCTCTCTGCAGAAGAGCCGGAGGACCCGCTCCCTCACCTGCGCTGACGCCCCTCGCAGTGCAGCGGCACAGACCAGCCTGCACCGCGCCTGCACGAGCTCGACGGTTGCGTCGCCCCGCCTCCCGCCCGCGAGGGTGTGATTGGTCGGGAGCGCTGCCCGGGAGGAGCGCGGCTTCCGATTGGCTGGACTCCGAGCGGGCTCCGCCCACGCGCTTTGAACAGGGGCGCGGCGCGCGGGGACTGGCTCGGTTCTGGCTCCGTCTGTCCCAGCGAGAGGCGCGGTAGGAGGAACCGGGAGAATCTGATCGGGAGAAGGGGCTACGGTCAGGGTTTTTCACGCGGAGGGGCTGCCGCTCCAGGACAGTCATACCCGCGGAGGGCGCTCCGGGAATTCAACGGAATCTGAGGGACTGGGGATTCGGAGCCGGGTTCCGACTTGGGGCGCGCGGCCCGGCGGCCCTGGCTTCCCGCGCGGGGAGCGTCCGTCGTGCTCGGACCGCACTGCCGGCCGGAGGCCGTACCCACCCTCGCCTCCTGCTCCGGCCGCGGGAGGGGCGGCCGGTCCTCCTAAACCTGCGGACCGGTACAGTCCGACCGCTGCGGGATTTGTGCGTTCGGCCCAGATCTGCGTTCAGTAGCCGTGGCTCCCGGTGACCGCTGCGTGGGGCGTCCTCTCTGCCCCGCAGACCCGCGCTCTCCAGGACGGTCCGCGGCGCTCCCGGGGCCTCACGTCGGTTGTGGGAGTGAGCCACGCGGGGAGCTGCGAATCACACAGGAATCCTGTTACAGTCCAGTTAGCTGTCGGGTTCGCACCTACTGTTAGCATTTACTCATTGTGGGGAAGTGTTTTCCTTCTTAATTCTGGAGTTGGCTGCTTATTTTAGTACTGATATTTTCTATTTTAATCTCTTCAATGTCTTCTCTTATTTTCCACCCCAACTGTAACTGTGTCACAATTACAGTTCTGTCTTCGGAGCTGAAATTGATTACTTTCTTGGGTGGTTTTCTGAGAATCGAGTCTTTAAAATGTCTCTTAGAAAAACCAGGCACTATGTTGAGTCTGGTGGAAAGGAGAGATAGTATGATAAAACAAGCAAAGACCTGTAGTTTTGGAAGCCAAACCGAAAGAATTGGATAAAAGAAAAAAGAAAAACAGAAAGAACTCCGTAGGCTAAATGTACAGTCTCTGTTTGTCCACCAGAGGGAGGTATGTTGACTGGTGGGAACAGAGGCCACGCTGAAAGGTTTTCATAAACTGTACCGGTGTCATTGCTTTAAAAAATGGAGTATTCTGATTTGTAGTTCATGTTTTAAGTGTATGGGAAATTATTATTTAATAAAAGTTTCCTCACTTTATACAACAGTGTATGTGCATCATAGCTGGTGCACTTAGTACATTTAAAAGTTCAAAAATTGTGGTGATGGTTTTGTAATGTGTAAAAATACCAAATCACTATGTTGTGCACCAGGAACTGACGTAGTTTATAGGTTAATTATACTTCAACAAACAAAAAAATCTTATAGAAAAAGAGAACAGATTTGTGGTTTACCGCAGGCAGGGGAATTGGATGGAGGTGGTCACAAGGTACAAATTCCAGTTATAAGATAAATAAGTACTAGGGATATAATGTCCAATGTGATAAATATAATTAACACTGCTGTATGTTATATATGACGGTTAAGAGAGTAAATCCTAGGAGTTCTCATCACAAAATATAGCTTTTTCTTTTTCTTTTATTTTGTTATCTATATGAGACGATGGCTATTCACCAAGCTTACCGTGGTCATCATCTCATGATGCATGTAAGTCAGATCATCATGCCGCACACCTTAAACTTATACAGTGCTGTATGTCAATTATATCTCAGTAAAACTGGAAGAAAAAAGTACAAAAATTATGTTTTACCTATACACAGGATTATTTGTCAGGATTTATTCACTTGTATATAAAATATTTTTTTCTTTAGAATATTTAGGAAATCTAAACTCTCATGTTTGTTTAATGGTAGTAAACAATTGTATAAGTTTATTGTTTAAGTTTACTCTCAGAGAGCCCTGCTTGAGGGAAGACGTTTCAGAAAAAAACTTAGATGATTTTAATTTTGAAAAGCTTTTCAAATCATTATACACAGATTGATTTGTTTTTTTTTTTTTTTTTGGTGGCATAACTTTTTTTTGGCTGAGCTAGTTAAATTAATTAGATTATAATAATTATCACTGCATTCCGTAATCACATAGCTGGAAGATTCATCTCCTTCCAGGTAGGTTTGCACTTAAATTATGTAAGGAACTTAACTACTTATATTTTTCTTTAAAATCTCCAAAGAGGGTATCATTTTCTTACTACCTCAGGAAAAAAGCAAGTAAAATAGATACAGTAAGGAAGTACTACCTGGAACTTCCTAGTATTGAGACTGAATTCTTCCTATTGAAATTTAAGTTCATACCTCTTGGGAAAGTATGGATTTAACTTGGACTTGGCCAATTTTAGCTTATTTTTACAACTGGAACCAGATGTTTCTTCTTTCCTGATTCTGAATGCGAAAAGAATACAGCCAGAAGAAATATAACATTATCGAGCCATGAAAATTTTACCCTAGTTTAAAAATCCTTATTAGAAAACCAGTATGTAAAATATATGGTCCAATTATACATACTTTTTTTGAGCCGATATTGTGTACCAGGATCGTAATATTAAAATGGTGCACGTGGATTGCTGTCAGAGATCTGTTTCCTGAGATTTCAGCGATTTGCTGAAAACTTGCCCTTCTCTTACTTTTTTGTTTCCTTGCCAGACTAGCAGAGTTCAGCTAATAATGGTTTCTTGAAGAGGGTTAGGTTCCTAGCTGAGTATTATTTCCTATCTTGTTTAATATCAATATTTCTTTTATTCTATAGGGACGGTTCTATTTGAGAGCTTGTGAGCAATTTTAATTATTAGCAAGAGGCTGAGTTGGAATAAGAAGAGGTTCCATGCTGACAAGTTATAAAGTAAACCTCATACAGAATTTTTAATTCCAATAGATGATGAGGCATGAGAAGTTCTATGGTGACTAAATTAATGCAAGGAAAATATGGCTATATAAAGTATACAGTGTTACATCTTTTATTTTTATGCACATTGTTCTTCACAGTTCTCAAAGATGTATGACTTAATTAGTATTTATAAAGAATTCAAGGATACCTAATTAAAGCATATATGGATAGACGTAGTATTATTAGACATAATAATTTACATTTATATGTCCCTTTTCATTTGATTCTTGGCTTGTCTCAGCGGAAATTGAGGCACATGATAGAACATAGTAAAGTTTCCCTTTACAACGACCTAATCATTTTTGCAACATTTTTTTAAATGAAAAACTTCAACCATACAGGAAAGTTCAAAGAACCTAATAATTGTATATGTTCTCTTTCATAATGGAAAACACAGTTATGTTTTGTCCAGGGCTAAAGCCCTGGGGAGTTAAAGTTACTAAATCAACCTGACAGGTTTTAATAACCAAGTTCACTGTGAATATGAAAATGGCCTGCGTGCTGCCTTAGGAATTTAGGACGCGCATGGTATTTTTTTAAATTGAACTATAGTTGACTTACAATATTGTGTTTGCACCATAGTATTTTTTTGTAGCTTTGGGAAAAAAATCATGGAAGACGGGACATATGTCCCACATATGCCTCCCAAGAACTTAAGATCCATGAAAAGAGTAGAAGAGGAGAGAGAAGGGAAATTAATATTTATTGTGAACTGGTATACGCACAGAGATAGTACTAGATATCCTTGCATGTATTATCTTATCCGCTCCACACGACCACCCTGTGAGATTTTTTTTTTTTTATTAATTTTTTGGCCGCGCCGGGTCTTGTGGGATCTTAGTTCCCGAGCAGGGATTGAACCGGCGCACCCGGCCGTGAAAGCGCCGAGTCCTATCCTCTGGACCTCCAGGGAATTCCCTAAGGTATTATTATTCCCATCTTACAAATCAGGCTCGGAGAAGTCAAGTAACATGTTGGGAGGAGAACTGAACTTGAATGCGCTTCCCACTATACCTGCGAGCATCATTCCCAGGACCTCTTCAGGGCCATGTGTTAATGCGTTCTAAATTACAACTTTAATAAAGCTCTGGATTTACAACCAGGACACTGTTTTGAGAGTTTCGGGTACTTTCCGTCCAGTTTTTCCGCAATAGAAAGTAGGGATAATTGCCGACCCCTTTTCCACTTCAAAAGACTGACGTGATAATTAGGGAGCCAAGATTAGCTGGAATTCAGAACAAGAATAAACTACGACTCCCAACAAGCCCGCGGAGGTGACTCGGGCGGGGGACAGCTCCCGCTTCGGGGCAGAGGTGACCCCGCGCGTCCGTGGCCAAGCAGGGACCCCCCCCCCCCAACCCGGGCCGCGCCTCTTTCCCGATGCATCCAGGGACTTGTAGTTCCCGTCGGGCGCCGGTGCGCCCGGGAGATGGGGAGCGCGCGGATCTTCTACTACAGGTCCCGTGATGCCTCCGGGGCGCCGCCGCGCCTGCGTGCTGAGGCCACGGGGGAGTGCGGGCGGCGCGGGCAGCGGAGCAGTAAAGATGGCTGCGCGCGGGTCTCCGCCCTCCGCTCCCGGCTGAGGTGCCTGGCGGCGGCTGCGGCGGCGGCCCGCAGCAGCGGCGGCGATGGCGGAGATGGAGCACCTGGGCGGGAAGCGGGCCGAGTCGGCGCGGGCACGGCGGGCCGAGCAGCTGCGGCGCTGGCGGGGCTCGCTGACAGAGCAGGAACCCGCCGACCGGCCGGGCGTGGGGCTGCCGCCGCAGGCTCAGCGCGGGGGCCCGCGGGTCCGCTTCGAGGACGGCGCCGTGTTCCTGGCCGCCTGCTCTAGCGCGGACACCGACGAGGTGAGGCGGCTCCTGGCCCGGGGCGCCGACGTGGACACGGCCAACGTGGACGGCCTGACCGCCCTGCACCAGGTGAGCGCGCGGGGCCGGTGGCTGAGCCGCCTCCCGCCCCCCCCGCGGCAGGGGTCCCCGCCGCTCGGCAGTGTCCGCATCCCGCCGCCCCCGGTCGGCGCGGTGTCCCCCGGTGCGCGCCCGCGCCGCCTGCCTGGTGCCCTCTCGGAAGCCGGCTTTCCGTTCTCCCGGGAGCGAGTCCGGGGTCGGGCCGGGGCTGGCAGGTCTGGGTCCGTTCCGCGTCCTCTGGTTTGCGATGGTTCGAAGGCAGCTTCCGTGTCCCGCGGGCCCAGCTCGCGAGTCCCCGACCTCACGCTCTCCCCGCCAGCGTTACCCCCGCCGGCGGAGAACCAACCTGCGGAATCATCTGGTTTGCTTGATGCTCGTGCAATAGCCTTTCTTTCTTTCTTTTCCCCTAAAGCCCCCTGTGGAAATGACACGCCCCGGATCGGGCTGTAATCTGTGGACTGTGGGTAACTTGACAGTTAGTTCTGTGCTTGGTGCGAACACCTTCACTTTCCCCCTCTTATGCAACCATGTTCTGTGTGGCTGTCATGACTAACTCCACCCTCCCTCTCCACGTGGAACTCCATCAGTTATTTCGGTGAGCCGGGAGCTGGACACCCACTCGTAATCTCTCTTGTTTTCCTTCTTCTGCTGTCTGTGCGAAGTGGATGTGTTGGCATGAGAATCCACTTCTAAATAATAATTCAAGTTCGCGTCATGCCACGTTCCTGAACATATTAGCCAGTACCTTAAAAGTCGTCCTCACTACGTTTGCAGTCCTTTTTTTTCCCAGATAAAAGAACCTTCTTTTCACTCTGTTATATGCATTTCTTCATGCTCTTAACCGTGCCCCAGCTAAGGTAGCAACCAACATTTGTGTAGTCCTTTGCTGTTTAAAAATTATTTTATATGTCTTACTGCATGTAATCTCAGCAGTGATCCTTTGAAGTAGGTGTGGCAGGTCGTGTTATAATAACCGTTTTACAGTTGAGGAATCCGAAGCTTAGAAAATTGTTGCTTGTGCGAGATTAGAGCGGCTAGAAGTTGCCCTTAGGCATGGATTTTTCAGATTTAAGCTCCAGAGCTGTATATCTCACCTAATAAAGAGCTGAATATAAATAAGATGGACACAAAGAGTGTAACCGAAAGTGGTGGGGTCCGGCCGCTCGCAGCTCAGAAGCCAATAAAGAGGCAAGTTTGGTGGAAAGGAAAGTTTGCTTTACTTTGGATGCCAGCAAGTGGAGGGGGGCGGGGCGGAGGGTGGACGCCTGCCTAAAGGCCGACTCCCCCCACCGACAGTCAGTGGGCAAGAGCTTTTACAGGCAGAGGGAGGGGGCTATGTGCAGAGACAGCACAGTCAGCTCTGACGGTCATCTTCAAATTGGTCATTGGTGGTCTCATCAGCATCATCTTGATTGTTTTAAGTACAGTTAGGCTTCAGTTCCAGGGTCGGTTTGTTCCCATTTCTTGAGGCCGATTCTCAGAATTGTGGCAGCTTAGGTCATGGCTACAGCCTGGTCATCATGTAGTTAACTTCTTCCAGCTGGCCGGGGTTTCGGTATCTACAAAGTAAACAGCTCACAGGATATGGCTCAGAATATTATCTATAGCCCTTGAGGAGGGACTGAAGGTCCTTGACCATGCTTAAGGACTAAACTATTATTATTTGGTCTCCTTTGACTGTTTTCCTTTGTTTCTGCATTTTGTCACCTCTCTGATTAAACTTATTCTTTGACTAAAGTTATCCCACAGACAAAAGGCAGGCTGAGGACATGGGGGGGCATAGACCATAGGGTCCTTCTGTGTTTCAGGAGGGCCACGTGCATTATTTTAAATTTCTGAGCTCTTTGAGAGGATGAATTTTTACTTTTCAGATGTATTTGGGATGTAGATTCTGAAAGAAAACACTTGAAGGGGTCCTAGAGGCTAGAGGAGTAGAAACCTGTTTCTAGTCCACGTGTTCTTTATTGAAGCACAGTGTTCTGAGTATAACTCAGTAGCCCTGTTTCTCTTAAGGCGACTCTGCTAGCTGAGTCTGGCCCTTACCACACACGTTTTAACAATGCCCTGAGAAAAGCACCTGCTTTGAGGTTACTCCTGGTAGGTCTCCTTCCCACACCAGGAAAGCAGTTTTCTGACCCCTTTTCCTGAGACTGGTCCCCTTGGTGTCTTTCTTTCTCTCTTAATTACCACCCTAGATTGTGAAGTGCAACCTCTCTCAGTTAATATTCTTTCACGTTCCGTAATCTCCTGAAATAGGAGAGGAAGGAGATGACAGCTGTGGAATTTTTTGAAACACCTGCCAGTGCACTATGGCATTCCTCCCTATTTACAGGGCTGGCGGTGAGTTGAGTTGACCAGGTATACTCAATACTAGAAAATTCAGCTAAAGATTAGGCTGCTTGAAGATGTGAGGTCAAACAAACCTTATGTTGAGAGACCGTCCCTTTGTTTGAATCAAGACCGGGGCGTTTATTGGCTCAGGCATCCTTTTACAAGTCAGTTTCTGCAGAGTTACAATATGTTTCTCCCATGTCTGAAGAACTCTGAAGATACATACAAGATTATTTTCGAAATGTGAGGCTGGAGCCGCCAGAGGCTGAACAGCCATGGAGTGAATGACTGCATGTCCCGTGAAGCGGAGAGTGGTACACTTCCCTGAATCACTTAGTGAAAATACCCACCTGCCGTACAAGTGTGATGTGAACTATCAGGATGACTGCTTCCAATCTCTCTTGTTCTGGCCGCAGCCTCTTGACCAGCTGTGCACTATTACCTGAGCACATTGGAAGAAACTCCCAGAAGATGTTGGGGGGATGAGTTTTCCTCTCCCACAAGGTTATAGTAGATGTTTTGCACTTCAGGTTGTGGTGCCTTGATGCTACTTTTGACTTAGAGACCTTTCTTTCTTGGCAGGCTTTGCTTCTGCCACGAGGTGCTTGAGTCAAAGATAAGCTCCAGGGGGCCTATTAATAATGCTTGAAATAGACTGGGATAAGAAGTATCTCAAAGATTAGAACTACTCTGATGAAAGCCTTGGAAACTGATGCAGTCTAACCAAACTTGGGCAAATAAATTAAGATTTGGTGTGTATGTAGAGCTGTCAATGAAAAGGGCGTTAATCTGATTATATAACCTTGGAAGCGCATGTTTGCTCACAGAGGAATACCCGTTTCATTTATGTGTATATATTACAGGGCATGAAGTGTGGGCTAATAATTGTGTGGGCTGGTCCTTTTAAAATTTTCTTTTTATTTGTTTATTTATTTTGTAAGGTCGATTATTAGCACCTATCTTGTATCCTTAGCATTATGATCTTGGGTACTGTAGGTCCAGATACAGGCTCTTAGAACTGTATCTACCAAATTATCAGGTTGCTGAGGGGCAAGTGCTTGCTTTTGGAAAGGAGGTTTTCTGGGATTTGTTAAAATGGCTGCCTGCTCTTCCTTCAGAGTGTATTATATTGACACTTACGTTTACGCGGGTGTGGGGAGGACACCAATGTCAGTACACGTGGATCTTAACACGAGGCCAGGCTGATCAGTCTTCATTTGGAGGGATACCTAGCAGACTAGAATGATACTGTGCTTGACTTAGAATTCAGGTTGGTTTTGTAACAGTCTCAGAGTCCACGTTTGGACCCTCAGGGTCACCCCAGACTGGAATTCAACTCCTAGTAGCCTCTGTCATTCTAGAGCTGCCTCAATCTGACCCTGTATCCTCAGGGAAATCAAAGTTATCTATTTCCCTGGAAGAGAGGTGGAGGTAGGGATAGATGAGGGAAGGAAGAAAGGCAGAGCAGTTTATATTCAGAGTGAGACAGAAGAACACTAAGATGATTACATGTTCAGTTCAATTTCAAATAGTATGTATGTGTGCCAACTTATAAAATAAAACTTGTATTCTTTTTTTAATTGGGGTGTAATTGACATTTAACATTATATTAGTTTCAGGTGCACAACATTTGCTTCAATATTTGTGTGCACTGTGGAACGATCACTGTAGTAAATCTAGTCACCATGCAAAGTTAGTTTTTTTCCCTTGTGATGAGAACTTTTAAGATACACTTTCTTGGCGACTTTCAAATATGCACTACAATATTATTGACTGTGATCACCTTGCTGTACATTACATCCCCATGATTTATTTGTTTATTTAACTTTTTATTTTGTATTGGAGCATAGTTGATTAACAATGTTGTGATAGTTTCAGGTGTAGAGCAGAGTGATTCAGTTGTACATATACAAGTATCCACTCCCTTTTCAAATTCTTTTCCCATTTAGCTTGTCACATAATATTGAGCAGAGTTCCCTGTGCTATTCAGTAAGTCCCTGTTGGTTATCCATTTTAAGTATAGCAGTGTGTACATGTCAATCCCAAACTCCCTAACTATCCCTTCCCCCCACCCTTCCTCCCTGGTAACCATAAGTTCATTCTTTAAGTCTGTGAGTCTGTTTCCGATGACTTGTTTATTTTATAACTAGAATAAAACTTGTATTCTTAACCTTTTCTCTTTTATTCCAAGTTCATTATTTATTCGTCTTATAGTTCCATGTGTGAAGGGACTTATCCTGTATATTGGTGAATTTTGCTTAGTGTTGGGGAGCAAGGTAATCTGGGATTAAGAAAATCCTGTTGGAGTCTTTCTTATTGTGGATCTAGAACAGTCATCCTGAGTCATTTTGGTAGTTTACCTCTTCACATTGGTTAATAGGAGGCATCAGAACATGTTGGCCACCTGGCCACTTGCCTTATGAGTATTTGTCTCAAGTTGCCGTGCCATAATGGAACTCAAAGCCAGATTTGGAAATTAGGCTTATTTTTATGGTGGTTATTTTTGGGGGGGAATGGGTTGGGGGAGTACAGATGCAAGTGACTTTTTTTTTTTTTAATTAATTTCATTTTATTTTATTTATTTTTGGCTGCGTTGGGTCTTTGTTGCTGCATGCGGGCTTTCTCTAGTTGCAGTGAGCGGGGGCCACTCTTCGTTGCGGTGCGCCGGCTTCTCACTGCGGTGGCTTCTCTTGTTGAGGAGCACGGGCTCTAGGTACGCAGGCTTCAGTAGTTGTGGCTCACGGGCTCTAGAGCGCAGGCTCAGTAGTTGTGGCGCACAGGCTCTAAAGCACAGGCTCAGTAGTTGTGGCGCACGGGCTTAGTTGCTCCGCAGCACGTGGGATCTTCCTGGACCAGGGCTTGAACCCGTGTCCCCTGCATTGGCAGGTGGATTCCTAACCACTGCACCACCAGCGAAGCCCTGCAAGTGACTTTTATTTGTTCCCTGGCCAAATTTTTTTCCCCATTCTTAAAGTCCTGTACAGTAGCTATATACTATCATTTGGGCTTTGGAATCTTCTCTGTATTTTCCAGTAGCCAAGCTGTAGTCGTGTGTAGATGATGCACAGTTCTGCTAAAGGTAGAGGGCTGGACAGGTCTTATTGGTAAATTAAAATTAAGTCCTTGCTTATTTTTATTTTTACATATTTTTAAATTAAAGTATACTTTACATACAGTAAAATAACCTTTTAAAAATGTAGAGTTCTGTGAGTTGTGACAAGTGCACACAGTTGTTTGACCACCACAGTCATGATATGGAGCATGTTCGTCACCCCCAAGGTTTCCTTGTGCTCCTGGTAGCCAGCTCCCCCTCCCACCCCCAGCCCTTGGCAGCCCTTCCTCAGTTCCCTGTTCCTGTAACCACGATGCCACGTAGACGGATCGTACAGTATGGAGCCTTTTGAATCTGGCTGCTTTCGTTTGCTGTCATGTGTTGAGGTTCCTCCATGTTGTTGTGTGTGTCTGTAGCACATTGGTCTTTATTCCTGAGGGATGTTCCACGTATGGATGTACCACAGTTTGTTTATCCGTTCACCAGTTGAAGGACATTTAGGTTATTTACAGTTTTCGGTAATAATGAATAAAGCCACCATAAACATTTACGTACACATTTTTGTGTGAACATAATTTTTCATTTCTCTTGGTTACATTCCTAGGAGTGGGGCAACTGAGTCACATGGTAATGAATGTTTAACTTTAAAAGAAACTGCCAAGCTGTTTTCCAAAATGACCCCACCATTTTGCTTCCAAACAGCAGTGTCTGAGTTCTAGTTGCTTCCCGTCCTTACCAGTACTCTGTGTTATTTTTTTTTAAGCCATATTAATAGTCATGTAGTGGTGACTCATTTCCAATGACAGTTATAATACTAGTAGTAATCGTAGTGGCAGCAGCAGTAGGTGGTAAAAGTACTGATCATAGCTCCCACTGTTTATGATGGTATTTACTCTGAGCCAGGGACTGTTCTGTGTTCTTCTGATATGTTAACTCGTGAGTAATACTCAGAAGAACTCACGAGATATGTACTTTATCGTTGTCTGGATTTTACAGAGATGGGGAAACTGAGACACTGCCCAGGGTCACACAGGTAATGAATGGCAGAGCTGGAATTTATTTAAGCTCAGATCCCCAGTGGACACCTGAAACCGTGTGCAGTGTGGAACCCTGTATGTATGTACCCCGGGTGGGTTGGAGTGCTGACCCTGCAAGAGAAAGGCTGTGTGTGACTTTACAGCCGGTCCTGCATTGCCAGGGCTCCACATCTGTGGATCCAACCACCTGGGTATCGTCTAGTGCTGTAGTACATGTTTATTGAAAATATCTGCCTATAAGTGGACCTGCACAGTTCAAACCCCTGCTGTTCAAGGGTCCATGGTACTGTTATTTCCTTACTGACGGGTGGGCAGTGTACGCAGACTGGGTGTTGTGGACAGAACAGACTGGGGCGGAGCGGGTGGATGGGAGAGTTCATCAGCTGTTCTGAACGGCGGTCAATTTAAAACTTAGGAATTGCTTATTTCTGGAATTTTCCATTTGTTATTTTCCGATGACAGGTAACTGAGGAAAGTGAAACCAGGGGTAAGGGGGGGAACTACTGTATATGTCTGCCGATAGGCACAGTTTCTGCTGTCAAGGAACCCAGTCTGGTTTGGAGATAGATAAATAAAAAAACAATTCCTTTTAGAGGGGTACGTTCTATGATTCACTCCTAAGTGGAGGGACAGAGGAAGGCAGTTCAGGGTGAGAGGTAGGAATGGGTGTGGTGTGTAGGCATGGACGTGTCGCAAGGGGTGGGGATGGGGGCATGCAGTCCTTAGTAGAGAACGGTGGGTTTGAGCAGGAGAGGTAACCCAACCAAAGCAGGGTTTTAGGAATAGGAAGCTGCAACTGGATTTCAGAATGGATGGAGGGACAGAGATGAAAGAACCAGCTGAGAGAATAGAGGAGAGAAAAGTGTAATACAGTTCTAGCCTGAGTCTGAGAGACTTGTGTTATTCAGACAGGAATAGGATTCAGTCCTGCATTGGACTGAGCTGCTCTGAAGACATCCACATAGAAATATCCTGTTGACATCTGTGTGATTCAAGGCCAGTCATCACCTCCCATCTAGGCTCCGGTTCTCTCACATTTAAAATGAGAGACTTGGATATTAGCATAAAGGTGAGTGTTGAAGCGATGAGTGTGAAGAGAATGGGATAAAATATGAAAGAGAAGAACAAAAAGCACAATTCGGTGGCAGCAGAGGAGGCAGAAGTTCCAGTTGGAGCTGTAGGGTAGGTGGTAGGCTGAGTGGTGCCCCTCAGAGCTGCCCCAGTCCTAATCCTCAGGACCTGTGGGTGTTACCTTACCTGGTAACAGGGGCTTTGCAGGTGTGACTAAGTTTAGGGTCTTGCGCTGGGAAGATTTGCCTGGATTATCCAGGTGAGCCCAATGTAGTCTTAAGGGTCTTTGTGAAAGGGAGGCAGAACAGTCAGTAGTAGGAGATGTGATGGCAGAAATGAGACTGGAGCCGTGGAGGAAGGGGCCAAGAGCCAAGGCGGGCGGGCAGCCTCTCGCAGCTGAAAAGGGCACGGGGACAGAATCTTCCCTCAGAGCCTCCAGAAGGAGCTAGCCCCGCCAGAAACTTGATTTTGGCCGGTGAGACTGAGTTTAGACTTCTGACCTCCAGATCTGTGAGACGGTAAATATGTGTACTTTTAAGCCACTGAGTTTATTATCATTTGTTGCAGCAGCAAGAGGAAACTAATGCAGAGGAGCACCAAGAAAGCAAGTGATACTGAGGAGTTTCAGGAATGAATGGTCAATAATGTAAAAGGAAATGGAGGAAGAGGCCTGAAAAAAACTTAGATTTGGTCATTTATAATTTTTGTAAGAGCAGTTTCAGTGGGAAGGTGTTTTGAGGACTATTCATGGAGATTATATCACATTTTTACTATTAAGGATAACTTAAGTTAGTCTTTCTGTTGACTTTTGGAAGGGGGAAAAAAAAAACATCTACCATCAGTGTGATTACAACTGTAAATTAGGGCCCAAAATATATGAGAAGACTCCTAAAAGGCTGGTTTCTGGTTAGTTCAAGAGGTTTCATTACTTATGAGTTAAGAATATTTTAGGATATTAAACCTGGCAGGAAGGTTGCATTCCTGTTACTGAAGGGCTGACTAGCTAGTTTAGGTTATTTTATTTCCCAGTTCTGCTTCAGCCCATTTCCCACTCATTAGCACTGTGGCTGGAAGGCAGCCTTAGCGGAGCCGTGACAGGGAGGTTAGTGCCAGCAAACTGTTTCATCTGCTGTTTATTCTTTCACATTCATTTACTGAATGAATAGATGTGCCGGACTCTGTGCTTCTTGTTACATAGCAATTGATACATCTTAGAATCTAAATAGAATTTGGGGAATGCCCTCCAGAATAGCTGGTTACTATTATCATTTATAATAGGAAATTGGCAATGTAGTGATTTCCTTTCTTCCTTCCTTTCTCTTTCTTTCTTTCTCTCTCTTTCTTTCATTTTTGGCTGCATTGGGTCTTCATTGCTGCGCACGGGCTTTCTCTAGTTGGGGTGAGTGAGGGGTACTCTTCGTTGTGGTGTGCGGGCTTCTCATTTCAGTGACTTCTCTTGTTGTGGAGCATGGGCTGTAGGCACAGGCTTCAGTAGTTGTGGCACGTGGGCTCAGTAGTTGTGGCGCACAGGGAATAGTTGCTCGGCTGCATGTGGGATCTTCCCGGACCAGGGCTCGAACCTGGGTCCCCTGAATTGGCAGGTGGATTCTCAACCACTGCGCCACCAGGGAAGTCCCATGTAGTGATTTTCTATTTTAGCATTCTGGCTTTTGGAGGTTGGAGTGAAGTATTACATTCATCGGTATTTGCAACTGTTTTCATCTATACTTAAGGATGAAAATCATCCTATTTTCCTAAAGATGGTGGAAGAGGGAAGTTTGAGATCTTTAATTAATCTTTAGTGGTTCAATAACTCCAGGTAAACGATCTTGACCCAGAGTTTTATGTAAGGCAAGGAATTGAAAGCTCATTTGGGTTACTAATCGAAGGTTGCTCAAATTGTTGACTTTTTTTTTTTTTGGCTTTGAATTTATTTCTTCTTCTGCTTTTGAAGTATAATTTAAAAAATGTTTCTTAGATTTTAGATTGTAACCAGTTTGAGTAAATTTGGGGGGCTTGAAGTTTTATCAGGCACGCAGAGTTTGTATTTGTTTCATAAGTCACGTTAATTGGAAAACTGAAGCCTTAGTTTTCAATATTGAAAATTGATCTGTATGTAGTTTCTGATGCAATGTTGTACTACATTGTACTTACGGAATGAGTTTATGTAAGAATTTATAAAAGATTTTGTTCTTAGTATACTTAAACATCATAATACTGTGGCGATCTGTTGGAATCATGTTCTAAGGCAATTTTCGGAAAATATTTTACAGTGTCACGCTCTGAACATCCATGATATATCTGGCTTTTACATATGAATTTTTGGTCTAGTGACCCACTTTCTTTTTGTTTTTAAATTTTTAAATTATGGAATATTTCAAGATAAAAAAATAGAATAGTATAATGAATTCTCAAAAGTTGTCAACTCATGCCCAGTCTTGTTTCATTTTTAGATCCTTTGCTCCCCATCCCCAATATACTGGATTATTTTACAGCCAGTCCTAATTATCACATAATTTTATTTGTAAATATTTAATATGTATTTGTAAGAGATAGGAATTTAAATAAAAACAATTACAATTTCATTAACACACCTGAAAATTGAACACTCATTCCCTAAAATCATAAGGTATTCAGTAGTGTTTAAATTTCCCTGGTGGTTCATGAATTTTTTTTTTTTTTTTTTTTTTACTATTGGTTTATTCAAATAAGGTCTGCATTGGTTCATAGGTACCTTAAGACTCTCTTAATCTATAGTTTCCCCCTCGTTTTTTTCCTCTGCATTTTATTTGTTGAAAAACTGAATTGTTTGTACTGTAGAGTTTCCCACAATCTTGATTCTGCTGACTGCATGCTTATAATGTTAACATGTTCCTTTGTCTCCTGTATTTTCTATAAACTGATGACCAGATCCAGAGATTTGATTTGATTCAGATTTGAATTTTTTGGCAAGAGTACATCATAGGTGGTGGTATATACTTCTATCAGGAGGTACCTAATACCAAGTTGTTATCTCTTTGTGGTTTAGTGGCCGTTGGTGGCCTAAACAGAATTTTGAAGTTTCAAGCCAGTCTTGACTAGACCTGAATTCTATTAATCAATACATTCTTCTAATCATCATCACATCTCCCTGTGTTGACCTTCTACTTGGGATACCAAAGATCGGTTCAAAGCATGTAAGCTGTGAACCTTGTGAATAAAGTGGCTCATACAGGTCAGTGTAGTGTATTGACTGTTGCACGGCTTGATGTGGGGCTCGGCAAATTTAGATCAGTGCCTTCGTGTGTAAAGATTTGTCAGTGACGATGACCGTGGGGTAAACTTTATCACCTTTTCAAATCTGTTTCATTAACTCTTAGCTGAAGTTCCCCCTATTTTGAAATATTGTTCAAAGTTCTAGTTCAGTACTGTGGTTTCTTGCCCCCCAAGGTCACCACCAGCCCTTGAGCTTCATCATAAAAGAAAACTTCGAAGGAAGGGATCCAAAGAAAACTAAAAATTAGAGTAAATTGGCTGTACGGGGAGAAGAGAGACTTTCTTCCCAGGGCCCTGCCTTATAAGGGGGGAGGCAGGAAGAGAGGAGTGTCCATGCTGGGTGTATCGGTCAGCTGTGGGCAGATGATGTGCTCATCTTTGAAAATGGAAGTGACATTTGGAACATTCAAATGGAGACTGGGTTGGTCGGCAAGGAGAGGTCTGCCCTTCTAGTTGAATGGGAATTTCACAGCAGGGTGTATTGTTTTACAAACTATGTTTTATTTATATGGGGCATTTCATGGGAAGCAGGTTTACTTACTTTCTGCTTCTCTGCAGCATTTTTGCTAGGTGTCTTTTTTTAGTTAGTTATTTTTATTCTTTAATTCATTCATTTTAAAAGTCGGCTGGCCTAGCTATGAGATGTGGCTTTAAAGTGCCAAACACATTATGTTTGGGTCCTTTGGATGCAGCTTCACAGTTTTGTGCTCATGCCTCTGGTATTGAGGCATGCTTAGATTGTCCCCTTTTGATGGTAAATAGCATGAAAAATGAGGTCAGAAGAATGACTCACCTCACTGTAAATCACTAGGGGCGATGGAAATGGTTCTGAAGGGTCACCAAGCTGCTTTCCATCTGCTGAGAGCCTTCTGCCCTGCTGGAGAGCTCCTGCAGCACAGGGGCCAGGTGAAAAGGCCCATCTGTTCGCATCTCCCGACTGCCGCGCTGGGCTCTGGGCACTGGACTGGCGTCAGGAGAGTCTTCCTGCTGGGAAGTGCTCTCAGTGCTCAGTGGGTATATATGGCAGGCACGGACTCATGGTCATGGTTGGCACCAGTTGTCAGGTGCAAGGAGACGCTGTGTGCCTTGCTTAAGCTCTTTCTTTGCTAAAGCCCGTCCATGACGGGATCACCAAGGCTCAAGGGTTTTGAATGGGAAATAACTTTGAAGCATAAGTCAGTATCTACATTATTGTTAAGAAGGCTATTACTGTATCTTCTTTTTCTTTTTTTTTTTTTAATATCAAAAGAAGAGAAATTTCCTGTTCTGTCTCCATAACGCACTTCTGTGGTTTGGATCTTTAAAAATTTAAATGATCCTTTATTAAGTTTTTTTGGGTTTTTTTTTTGCCAGGTATTTATTAAGTACTTCTTAGATGCCAGATCCTATAGTAGCTGCTGGGATACAAAGATGGCATAGTCCCTGCCCTCAGGGATTGGGAAACTCACAGGTTTAAAGACATAGTCTAGTCCATATTGCTCCTGTTTAGCATTGAATCCATTTCCTATTACCCTGTTCATAGTAAAAGTGGAGAAAGAGTATTGATCATTATCTACAATTTGCCTTTGTACATTTTTAGATAATCAGCCTTCTCTAATCCAGTCTTCTTTATTCTGATCTAATACCCATCCCTTTAATTTAAGATCAGTTTCCAAATCATTAATCATTTTGCTGTCTCTTCTGTGGATTTCCTAGCTCTGCAGCTCCCTTTGGCCTCACTGGCTCAGGGGTAAGAGTCAGTAATGGCTTCAGCTCTGGGGGCTACCACTAGGGGAAAAGACTTGTTAGAGGGGCACTTGAATGCAGAGTTGCAGGACTGGCCATATATATTGTTTTGTTATAGGATTATCAAGTTTTAGGACACCATAGCAGAAAGAACCTTAGAGGACAACATCTGATCCACCTCTGTCATTTTTACAAATGAGCAATCTGAGGCCTAGAGAAGGAAGCTGAAAGAATACCATAAGCATGGAACAGAAATAAAATATAATGAAATGTTTTATTTATAAGACATATCAAGTTTCTGCTTGATATTCTTTTCTGTCTCTGAAAATGTGGTTGTTTGCAAGATAACTTCAAGAAAAAGCAGAATATTCTCTAACTCCTTTTGAACTTTTGAAGAAGGATGATACCATATGGTTGTATTTCTCTTTAAAAAACTTCAATATAATAGAAACATCATGGGATAATTATTCACATTTCAAGAAAATGAATCTAAGAGTTCTTTTAAGTATTGGTTTCCCATTTGATTTATTCATCTGTATATTTACTGCTAAGCAACATAACATTAAAACGAAATTATATAAAAGAAAAAACAATTCATTAGTACAAATACCACCTTAACACATTAATTGTTTTTATTTTTATTCTTTCCCAGGTCACGTTAATTTTTACAAATATTTTAACTTGGTAGAACTCACGGTGTGTCATAACTATAATAAGTGCTCTTTACTGAGTGTACACTGTTGAACTGCATTTTGCTGTTTTTATTATCTTTGCCTCAACAGTTCCACCAAGTAGATGGTATTATTCCATTTAATACTGAGGAAGTAGAATCAGAGAAGACAATTTGCCCTAACCTAGATACCATAGGTCATGCCGGTGTTGGAACCTAGATCTGTCTGACTCAGAAGCTTCTGGTTTTCTACCTAGGATACACTGCTTTTCTGAAGTCCTGGTTCCCCTCTCCATCTAGACCTTCTGTTTACTTTCAAAAGACCTCTTAGGTACATACTATTTTGTAGGGGGAGGTTTCTTTTTGCATTCTTTCGCTGCTTTGATTCTTACATAATTCTGCCTTTGCTTAATGTGAGATAATGCCAAAAACATTGCTTCCAGGCCTCATTCATGTCTTGGCATACACAGAAAATGACAATATTTGTATAGCACTCTTGGTAAAGTGGAGATTTGGGAGTTTGGTATAAAAATTCATTAAATTTCTTAATATATCATGATAAGAAAATCTATTAAAAACCAGACTTTGGCTAATTGTTAGCATTAAAATCTATTTTTTAAAATTGAGGTATAGTTGATTACAATGTTGTGTTAGCATTAAAATCTATTAATAAGTAAACAGATCAAGAAGTAACAATCAAGAAATTAATAAAATCAGTTATGTTTTATTTAAGGACATCTAATAATATCAGCTGTATCAATAATGATGATGTTGATGATCATGATGACAATCATGACAACCATACGTATCTTCTAGTTAGAAAAGTTGTGGAAAATTAGAGCAAATTCAGTAGAAAAACAAAATATTTTACATGTGCATGCAAAACATAAATCTCCCCTGATGTTGAACAATGTAGACTAAAATAAAAATATAGATTAAAATGATTCAATAGGAAGAGAAAGGGCTATTTTGTGGACTCACTGTAGCATGCTCTCTGGCAGTGGACTATGTAGCAAAATTATCGTTACTAAATTTAGGAAGTTTCTGGAAGGAGCCATACAAATTAAATATGATTTTACCATTTAAAAATTTTGATTGGTTGCAAAACATTTTTTAATAGCAATACAAAATTTCATTCAAAAGATCTTTGTGTCATACTTGTAACCCATTTGTAATACAATATATGACTGGGGAGATCCAATATAAAGTCCTTTAGCTTAAATATATTAATAAGAAGCACTCAATAAATACTGGCTATTACTATGTTGAGTTACTATTGCAAAATGATTAAGATTATGAGCTTTGGAATTACCTGGGTTGTAATCCTGGTTTTGCTACTTACCTAAGCTTTGTGTTAAGCTATCTGAACTCAGTGCCTGATTCTTAGGAGGCACTTGGGTGACGTTCTGTTAGTCCTAAGACAAAGACCACAATCTTTAATGAGGCCTTACTGTGACCCACCGGGCACTGTATGATCTCATCCCCTGTTATCCCTCGGAACTTGTCTCCCCCTTGTTCTGTCACACCGGCTGCCACTCCAGCCACACTGGCCTCCTTGTTTCTCAGGAACCCCAGTTGCTGCTCTCCCTAAAAGGCCTTGCATCTCTTGTTCCTTCTGCCTGGAATCCTCTTACGTCAGATATCCCCATGGCTGGCTTTTTTTTTTTTTTTAGACTTCCGCAGAGTCTTTATTCAAATGTCACCTTTGTAGTGAAGCATTTCCTGGCCATCCTATCTAAAAATGACAGATGAACTTTCCTCACTTTCTCATTTTTAAAAATTGAGGTATATTTTACTTGTAGTAAAAATGCATAGATATTAAGTCTGTAATTGATGGGTTTTGAGAGTGTATACAACCATGTGCCCATCACCCAGATCAAGAAACAGGACATTTTCATCGTCCTTGGAAGTTCCTCTCGAACCTCCTTTCCCCAGGGAATCATAGTTAGGATTTCTATCATTCTGCATTAGTCTTGACTGTTCTTAAAATGGATTATATTGTGTGTACTGTTTTATGTTTGGTTTCTTCAACTGAACATGTGTTTGAGGTTTATCCATTCCTTTGTATGGCTGAGTAGTATTCCATTGTGTGACTGTTCCACAATTTGCTTATCCTCCTGTTGATTGACATTTGGGTTATTTCCTCTTTTGTTGGTGGCCATTATGAATAAAGCTGTTATGAATGTTGTTCTATAAGTCTTTTCATAGATATATGTTTTCATTTCTCTTGGGCAAATACATAGGAATGAAATTGCTGGGTCTTAGAGTTGTAAAATTCTAACTTTATTAACAGCTTGCAGTTTTCCAGTGTGGTTGTAGCATTTTACACTATCCTAGCCATGAATGAGAGTTCTGTTTGCTCTGCATCCTTGTTAAGTTTTGATAATGTCAGTCTTTTTTTGTTGTTGTTTAGTCATTTTAATATTAGTCATTCTAGTGTTTGTGTATTGTTATCTCATTGTGGTTTTAATTTGCATTTAGTGACTAATAATGTTGAATACCTTCTCAGAATTTTTTGGTCATTTGGAGAGAGAGAGAGAGAGAGAAGTGTCTAGTTCAAATCTTCTGCACTTAAAAACATTTTTTGTCTTTTTATTGATTTGTAGACATTCTTTATATTTTCTGGATATAAGTCCTTGTTTTGATATACATTATAAATATTTTTCTCCCAGTCTGTGACTTGTTTTGTCATGTTCTTATCTTTTTTTTTAAATAAACCTTTTATTTTAGAGTGATTTTAGAGATACAAAAAAGTTGCAAAGCTAGTTCAGAGAGAGCTTGTATCCCCGTCACCCAGCTGCCCCTACTGTTAACATCTTACATAATGATGGCACGTTTGCCCAGACAGTATTGTGTTGTTTTATGGATGTTCTGAATGGCATTTTCCTCATATTATCTAACCAGTTTAAGCTGTTTCTTTAAAAATTTATTTATTTATTTATTTATTTTTGGCCGCATTGGGTCTTCACTGCTGTGTGTGGGCTTTCTCTAGTTGTGGCGAGCAGGGGCCACTCTTAGTTGCTGTGCGCAGGCTTCTCATTGCGGTGTCTTGTCTTGTTGCAGAGCACAGGCTCTAGGCGCGCGGGCTTCAGTAGTTGTGGCACGTGGGCTCAGTAGTTGTGGCTTGCGGGCTCTAGAGCGCAGGCTCAGTAGTTGTGACATATGGGTCTAGCCGCTCCGCGGCATGTGGGATCTTCCAGGACCAGGGCTCGAACCCATGTTCCCTGCATTGGCAGGCGGATTCTTAACCACTGCGCCACCAGGGAAGTCCTAAGCTGTTTTTTAAAAATAGTATTGGGCTTCCCTGGTGGCGCAGTGGTTGGGAGTCTGCCTGCCAATGCAGGAGACACGGGTTCGAGCCCTGGTCTGGGAAGATCCCACATGCCGCGGAGCGGCTGGGCCCGTGAGCCACAATTGCTGAGCCTGTGCATCTGGAGCCTGTGCTCTGCAGCAGGAGAGGCCGCGATGGTGAGAGGCCCGCGCACCGCGATGAAGAGTGGCCCCCACTCGCCGCAACTGGAGAAAGCCCTCGCACAGAAACGAAGACCCAACACAGCCATAAATGAATAAATGAATGAATGAATGAATAAGTAAGTAAGTAAGTAAATAAATAAATAAAAATAATCTTCTAAAAAAATAGTATTTATTTGATTTCCTTACTGAACTCTATTTATTAGTTTTATCAAGTGCTGGTTTTTCTAGTTAGATGTTAGCATCTATGAACCATGATGGTGTTTTTTTCCCCCCCAATATTTAAACCTTTGAAGCACAAAAGTTTAAAATTTTAATGATGTCCAATTTATTTGTTTTTTTCTTTTGTTGCTTGTGCTTTTAATATATCTAAGAAATGATTGACTAATCCAAGGTCACAAATATTCACATCTGTGTTTTCTTCTAACAGTTTTAGAGTTTTAGTTACTACATTTTGGTCTTTGATCCATTCTGAGTTAGTTTTTCATATGGTGTGAGGTAGAGATCCAACTTCATTCGTTTGCATGCGAATATCCAGGTGCCTCAACACCATTTGTTGCAAAAACTCTAAAGTTTAAACCTTTCCTTTTCTGGTCTGCATTTTTTGACCAGAACCTCAAAGAGTGTTGAATAATAATTGTGATGGAAGGCATCTTCCATCTGTTGTCTTTCTTTAATTAGGATGTCTCTCATATGTCTCCATTAAATATGATGTTTACTTTGTTTTTAATAGCTTCTTTTGATTAATTTAAGCAATTTATTTCTAGTTTGTTAAGGTTTTTAAAAACCTTTTTTATTGCAAAATTTAATATACATACAGAAAAGTATATGTAAAACAAAAATATATAATCAATGGATTTTTATAAAGTAAAGGCCTGAGTTACCATCCCCTTGGACAAGAAATGAAAGATTATTTGCTAACTGTTCTAAGATCAGGAATGAATATTAATTTTTTGATACCTTTGATGTTAGAGCCATTAGTTAATAACCCTGGGAAGTTTAAAAGGTGATTGGAGTCATGTGACACATAGTATGCTTTAAAAGTGCCTCTGGGCTTCCCTGGTGGCGCAGTGGTTAAGAATCCGCCTGCCAATGCAGGGGACACAGGTTCGAGCCCTGGTCCGGGATGATCCCGCATGCCGCGGAGCGACTAGGCCCGTGTGTCACAACTACTGAGCCTGCGCTCTAGAGCCCGCAAGCCACAACTACTGAAAGCCGCGTGTCTAGAGCCCGTGCTCCGCAACAAGAGAAGCCACCGCAATGAGAAGCCCGCGCACCGCAACGAAGAGTAGCCCCCGCTCGCTGCAACTAGAGAAAGCCCGCGCGCAGCAACGAAGACCCAACGCAGCCAAAAAAAAAAAAAAAAAAAAAAAAAGTGCCTCTTCCCCCCAGAAAAGTGCCGGTTATCAACTGTAGTTTAGCTGAGCCACTGAGGCTGCCGTGATTTAACATTTCCAGGAAGATCTGTTTTTCTCCTGAGCTTTGTAAGGGCCATCCACCTGCATTCTCATTGTCTGTCCTTGGATGGCTCACAGGTATGTCAAACCCAGCATACTTCACGGGTTCCTGTGTTTCCTCTCTCAGTAAATGGCACCTCCCTCTACCCAGCTGTTATGCAAAACCTGGGTAACATCTGTGGCTCCTTATTTTTCTTGATTCATTTGTTCACAGTTACTGTGTGTTAGGTGCTTATTAGGCCTGAGGGTGTGCAGGGAACAAAACAGACATGGTCCTCTCATGAGCTTCCAGCCACCAGATCCTGCGGATTCATCTCCTAAATGTCTCTCGAGTCTGTCTGCTTTCATTTGGTCTCTTTTTCATTACTTTAGTCCAAGCCTTTATCTCTCACCTGGGTAATAGAAATAGTCTGCTGAGTGGTTTCCCTGCTTCTCCTCTTGTTTCCTCTATTTCCTATACTTCAGCCAAGAGTTGCTGAACATTCCATACTTCCCTTAAAACCCTTAAGTGGTTGTCATTGCCCTGTTCTCTAGTCTCCTTCTCACCATTCCCAACTTTGGATTCTGTGCTTCAGCTACATTGATTGTCTTTCATTCCCTCAGTTGTGGCGTGTTCTCTTGTCTCCCCTTTCCCAACCTTATTGTCTCTCCTCTTTGCCTGCCCATCTTTCAGGTCTCAGGTTCAACATCGTTGCTTCTAATCGCCCCCGCCACCCCATGGCTTACCCATACTCTGTTTTCCCATGTTAGGTGCTTCTCCTATGCTTTCCCTTGGTATCTTATAGCTTACCTGTCATGGCACTTGACATATGGTCTTATAGTTTCTCATTTAATTGTCTGTCTTCCCCTAACCAGACTGTAAGCTCTGAGAAGCCAGGGACTGTGCCTGAGTTATTCACCATTATGTTAGCTACATCCACCATAATATCTATTCAGTTTTAGACATTGGGAATAACTATTTATTCAGTGAATGAATTCATGAGAAGAAGCTGGTGGTGGCAAGGGAGGAGCAGTGAGTTGTTCCAGAGACTAATTTAATGAGAATAATCAGAATTGGAATTTGGGTTCCTATTTATAACTTTCTTTGCTGCAAAGTATATGATTTTCTTTCTTAATAATTGATTCTTATTTTAGATTTTTTTTGTTTTGTTAAACTTTGCTTGGTTAGGTCTTAGAGATAATTAGGAATTGGATATCATGTTCTTATGACTTTGAAAGACCAGCAGAACAAGGAGGAGAGCATAAAGCAGGATTTTAGATGCTAAAAATATTGCAGAATTTAGAGCCTTGACCTACAAGCAGTATGTCAACATGAGAAGTACAGCTGTAGGAGTGTCTCTGATATAGAAAGTTTTTGCAAAGTTCAGACGATTTGCTGTAGCAGAAGTACTACAGCTTTTATATCAGCTTGAAGCAAACTCTAAATTGAATGAATTGATACAAATATGAGAGTTGTAATAAGAATAAAACAGATTTTTTTTTAGTACAGTTTGGGGATTGGAATGTAAATTCAGTCTTGTACGTAAAGATAAAAGACTTGCATCCTTTTAGAAATTATATGTGAATTAAGTAAAATTAGTCTTTATTTGATATAAAAATTACCCTGGAAGTTGTTGTATGTAGTAAAGTAATATGGAAAGAATCATTAAAGTGTTTTCAATATAACATAAACATCAAACACTAAAATAGGGTGATGGACCGAACCAGAACCCATCAAGGGCGATGTGTCTGCTCTCTTCCTGAGCGCTGGGCGCTGCTGGCCGGGAGCAGCAGGGCCGCTCTGTGCCCCGCGCGTGCCGCAGGTCCAGTGGGGAGAGCAAAAGAGACACCCTCCCCGCTCAAGAACTTGTGCGCCTTCGGGTGAGATGAGACGTTATTACGTGAGAGAATAAGGACTAGCTGTGTAAGACGGGGCAACTGGGATGAATAGACAATTAGTGTGGGTGTTCTGAGGAAACGGGTTACTTTCAGTTGGAAAGGGCACAGTTTCTGGCAGGTTGGGCATCTCATAACTGCTTCTTGAATAAAGAGACTGAATATTTTGGAGCAGAAGAGTAATGTGAGAAGGATAGTATTTTAAATGATGAATTTGGTAAAATTATATTGGATTGAGGAGGGAGAAGCAAAAATTAAGATGCACAGTAGCTTATTAGAATAGCTTCTACAGCAATGGTGAAAAGGGGTTAAGAGAGCAGTAAGGTATGAGTAGGCATGTAGGCAAAACACAGGATGTTGAGAATTACTGGATGTAGAAAGCAGGAGAAGCCAAAGTCAGAGACAATTTTAAGATTTGGAGAATAAACTGAAATTCAACAAATATTTATTAAGCATCCATTGTGTGCCAGATACTGAACTAGGTGCTGGGGAAAGATGGTGAGAAAGTCCTCTTTGGTGCAGCTTTTTCTCTACACTGTGCTGTGACAGACATGGGGAAGGCACGAGGAAGCTGATGTGGGGCAGAAGCAGAGCTTAGCTTCAGGCATTTACAGCTTGAGGTAGGATTGTGAGATGCCAGACCACTAAGGTGCATTGAACAGTTGGAATATGGAGAAGAGTTTAGGGGCTGAGGTGTATTTTGAAGTCGGAATCCGCTGGACTGGTGGGAAGTCCACTGTTATTACAACCATCCTTTCATAAGTGACCCCAACTTCCTTTAGTGTGTGCTGTTCACAGCACGTATGCTGCCTCCTCCCAGTCCTGCTTTCCTAAGCTTCTCAGAGCGCAAGATGAAGTTTATCCCATTTCCTCTTGGCTACATTACAGACGTATGGATGTTGTATTGAAGAAGCAGCAGAGTAGTCAAGAGCAGGGCTCTGGGGCCAGACCGTGCGGATTTCAGTCCTGGTCCTACCACTTTCGAGCTTAGGCAAGTTCCTTAAAGCCTTTGTGCCTGTTTCACCGTAGGTAGAATGAGGATAATGAGCCTTTCAAACTCATAGAGCTATTATGAGGAATAATTGAGTTAATGTATGTGAAGTGCTCAGAACACTGCCTGCCACCAAGAGTGCTTATATATGTATCGGTTAAATGAAGTGAAATGCCCTCCTCTGGGCCTTCATTACCACCCGCCAGTGTTTTCATCATCCCCAGGGACTCCGCGTCTCATTTTCGTGCTCCAGCCACATCTTCACTTTCTTTCCTAATAAGGATGGTGACCTAATCATCATTTACTCAGCAACAACAACAAAAAAGACATGTTCAGTGCTCCTGTCTGTCCCTCCAGACCCTCTCTGTTGTCATTCCTCCTTCCAGCCTCCTTTTAGAGGCTGGTACCACCCTCCCTGCCTCATCTGGAATGTTACTCGGTCCACCATCTCTTATCACGTGCCCCATGCTTCTCTCCCTTCCTTTCTCCTTCCTTTCTTTAAAACACCTCAAGTTGTCTCCATTCTTAAAATAAAAATGGCCTCCAAAAGAACTTACTCTCTTTTTCAAGCCACTGATTCATCTTTTTTTCCTTTGTCGTCAAATTCTCTTTAAGAAGTGGTGTATAACTGCTCTTCTAGTTTAATTCCTGCCATTCTACTGAAACTGCTTTCTTAAAGGTTACCACAGACTTCCTAAATGCCTCACCTTATCGTTCTTCTTAGTTTCTTTCCTTTTGGACCATTTTATAATATTTTGTCCACATGATTCCTTTTATCAGTGAAAACTCCTGTCCTTTGGCTTCTGAAGCATCGCTTTCCCAGCCCTTCTCTAACCTCCTGAATCAGCTTCCTGCACTTCCTTTACTCTAACCCTCCACTGCCCACTCTCTTCCCAGATGTCCATTCTCAGCCCACTTTTCCGTCCATCATTTCTCCATTTGTAACCTTACCCACTCCCAGGGCCTCGTCCGTAGCTCATGCACGAATGGTGTCCAGATCTGTCCAACCCTGACCTCTGTATAGTTGATCTTTTTTCTGGACTCCAGATATATATTTCTAACTGTCCACTAGACATCATGATCTAGATGTGTTACTCAGGTTTATCTCGGTCTTGGTATTTCCAGAGCAAAACTGTTTTCATGCCAGTCACAAACTTGTTCCTCCTGTCTTGTCCTCGGGGGAGGAAATTATCATCTAAGACATCGGTTCCCAGTTGTCTGTCCCACGTTGCTGCCTGGCTGACCGCATGAGAATCATCAGGGGCACGTGTTGAAGACAGAAACTCCTGAGCCCAACCCTCCAAAGCCCTTCACTCGGTAGGTCTGGGGTAGGACCCAGGGACCCTTTATTCTGTGCTTATCCACATTGGGAGTCACTGTTGGAAACTGGGATTTGCTCTCTCTCCGCCTTCCCCTGTGATCTGCTGAATCATCAGGACTTGCCAGTTCTGTCTTTTAAATGTCTCCGTTCACACTGTCGGGACCCTGTTCGGGCTGTCCTCTCTCCTGTGAACTGTAGGCACATGTTTTCTGAGTGCTTGTGGAATAAATGAGTGCATCATTACTGTAGTCTGCTGTAGGTCTGCCCTTTTCTAATTTTGCACATTTACAGTCCATTTTAGTAGTACCTTCCGAGTTATCTTTAAAATACCAATCTAATAATGCAACTTTTATTTAAAACATTATCAGTGGTTGCTAAATCTAACTATATACCATAGTATTCATTAAAATACGGATGCCTGGGCCCTACCTTTGGAAATTCCAATTCGGTAGCTCTGGGGCACAGCCCAGTAATCTATATTTTTACCATGCATCCCAGGCAATTCTGATGCAGCTTTGTTTTGAAACCCTTGGAACGCAGGTAAAAAGGCTAACAACGTGGCATCTAAACTGTTTCCAACCTGTCTCACCAGTTTCTCTCCCTCTGCTCCCCAGCCACGCTCACAGACCTGCAAGGTTATCCCTCACCGTTGCCCACCCACTCCTCCTGAACTTTTGCTCGTGCTTTTCTCTCTGCCTAGTTGCCCCCTCTGCCCTTCTACACCTGTAAAACCCTCTTAATCCTTCAGGGCTCCGCTCAGATGTCACTTCCTCTGTGACGTCAACCCTGTCAGAATTTATCCTTCCTTCTTGCTCTCATAGCATCTTGCTCGTGATGCTGGTTTAGCAGCCGCATGTGACAGTGTCTCCCACAGATTCATCCTTGCCTTGTCTCGTGCTAGGCCACGAGCCCCTGCCCGCAGAGTGCGTCTCAACCATCCTTTCTCCTTAGTGCCCAGCACACTGCTTGAAAAAAATGAATCAGTGCCTGGGAAGGTTCTGGAAGAAGATGGGCTCTCTCAGTGTCGGGGAGAACAGAAGACCCGGGGCTACCCTTGGGGAATTTGCATATTGAGGAAAGGAAGAGGAAGAGCTGTCAGAGGGGAAGCCGGGAGCCAGTTAGTACATTGCGGAAGCTAAAGAAGGAGAGAGGTGTTGTTCAGTCGTTCATTCATCTAGGCATTTACTTAGATACATGTTTATTGAGCTTTTATTGCTTGTCGGGCACGGTTCTTGGTAACAAGGAACATCACGTGCTGCAGAGAACTTGGATGTGCATTTGCATTTAAAATAGAAAAACAGAAAAGTCAAAATCCTAAAAAACTTGATTTTCTGATGTGATTTTTGTTTTGTTTTGTTTTGTTTTGCTGTGCTGTGCGGCTTGCAGGATCTCTTAGTTCCCTGACCAGGGATCAAACCGGCCCCGGCAGTGAAAGCACCAAGTCCTAACCACTGGACTGCCAGGGAATTCCCTCTGATGAGGTTTAGAATTGAGTCTTCTTCCTATTATGTTCTGGTCAGTTATCTCCATCTCTCAGAGGAGATAAGACTAGTATGTAAGCATCACTATCCCCCCAAGTCCTTGGTCACTACAGGGCCTCAGGTCTGTATTTTTCCTTATTCCCTAAGGATGTAAAGTCCAGCTAGCTGTAGGTTAGATAAAGTTAGACCCCAGTTTTCTAAACTGAATTTTCAAAAAGGTTGTAGGACCTTCTCAGCTATTTGGAATAGATTGTTAAGCTGACCTGAAGGCAGAGAGACTCTGCAGTCTTAGAAATCATAATGTTTTTCTGATGGGATACTTGGGGAAGCAACTAAATCATGTGAGAAAAGTTTAGCTGGAGTGAGAACATCTTACCTACTTTCTCTGAACACATTCACCAGAGGGAATTGTCCCATTCCTTTCCTGTGGGGTCTCACTCACGAAGAGAGCAGGGTGATGGAATGCCACCTCCCTCCCAGACCCCCTGGGGGTCGTGTGCTTGGAAGCCTGACCACATCTTGACTGGAAGCCTTGACTGGATGCTGCATTTTCATGACTACTGTTGTTGGCCAAAGATGAGGAGGCCCATGTCTACCCTATCCTGCTTTTAATAGTTTCTGGTAGTGCCTTCAGAACATTCCTATTTTGCATCTGTTTAGCCCCATCTTAACACAATTTAATTAGGCATGAATGTCAACGATAACTTATTGCCTGGATTGTGGCTTTCTCAGATCTTATTTGTTACTGCTAAAATAAAAGATGTTTCGGGACTTCCCTGGTGGTCCAACAGTTAAGAATCCATCTTTCAACGCAGGGGACGCGGGTTCAATCCCTGGTTGGGGAACTAAGATCCCACGTGCCGCAGGGCAACTAAGCCTGCATGCCACAACAAAAGATCCCTCGTGCCCCACAACTAAGACCCGACACAGCCCCCCCCAAAAAAAGATAAATAAATAAAAATATAAGATGTTTCATTTTTTAAAAATAAATTTATTTATTTTTTATTTATTTATTTTTGGCTGCATTGGGTCTTCGTTGCTGCACACGGGGCTTTCTCTAGTTGCGACAAGTGGGGGCTACTCTTCGTTGCGGTGCGCAAGCCTCTCATCGCGGTGGCCTCTCTTGTCGCAGAGCACGGGCTCTAGGCGCACGGACTTCAGTAGTTGTGGCTCTCGGGCTCAATAGTTGTGGCTCGCGGGCTCTAGAGCACAGGCTCAGTAGTTGTGGTGCACGGGCTTAGTTGCTCCGCGGCATGTGGGATCTTCCCAGAGCAGGGATCGAACCTGTGTCCCCTGCATTGGCAGGCGGATTCTTAACCACTGCGACACCAGGGAAGTCCCAAAATGTTTTATTTTTAATTAATCAATTAATTAATTTATTTATTGGCTGCATGGCTTTCCGGATCTTAGTTCCCTGACCAGGGATTGAACCTGGGCCACCGCAGTGCAAGTGCCATGTCTTTACTACTGGAATGCCAGGGAATTCCCAAGATGCTTCGCTTTAAACAATGGGGAAAAAAAATTAGCTTAGGACTTGACTCTAAGTCAGCATCCAAATGCATAAATTTAATTATTGTAAATTCTGCTCAACTACCAAACAATCAAGATTTGGAGACACAGAGCCTTTGAGCTTTGCAGGCTGTCTGCCAAGTCGTTTGCAGAGTCACACTGGCAGGTGGAAGGCTCAGGTGGGGGTGAAGTAGTTTCATTATTTACCTAGTGTTTCCAGCCTAGGGCTGCTGTGGCCCCAGTGGAGAGATGTATCAAGCAGTTTTGATGTGACCTGTAAATAAGGAGGAAAATGTGTTTCAAATAATTTCTATGAACATAATGGAATTTTGGATTACTGTACTTGTTTCTATCCGCCTATAGAATGGATACACCCACTTCTTCCCCTGACAGCAGAGCTCTGAAGCTTTATGCTCTCAAACTCTCCCTGTCCCTTGGTTCTGTCCTTCCTGGTCTTCTTTTCATGGTGTCAGTAGAGGCATTCCCTCTGCTTTGCTGTCGCCTGCTTGGTTACTGACTTATTCCAAGATTTCTCCTGTCCTGATCATTTCTCTGAACTTGAGTGCATCCCTTTTAAGACCTCTTACTTCTCCAAAGAAATGATTATGTGTATTCCTTTTGAATATGAATTCTTCATATTTGAGTCACATTTGCTCTGGTCTAACACTTGAAGGCCTGAGGTCTGAAGTATCTATTATGTAGTCTTTGAAAGTCACTGTTTCATTTTTATCAGGGTCTCACATGGTCACTTAGGGTAATTGGATTGCACTGATAGCATTAGAATTTGTAAAGCAATTAGTTGTTTTACTAATGACTAGCCCTGTTCTTTATCTTATTCATAGATGCTATCTTTTATTGATGTATACATAGATTGTTTCTTTCTTTCTTTTTTTTTTTTTTTTGAAGACCTATCCAGCATTTTTTTTGGCTGCGCCATGCGTCTTGTACCATATTAGTTCCCTAACCAGGGGCTGAACCCAGGCCCACGACAGTGAAAGCGCTAAGTCCTAACCGCTGGACCGCCAGGGAACTCCCCATAAATTGTTTCTTAATAGCATTCCCCTTATTCAGATTTTACCAATTTACATATATACGTACATGCATGCATTTCAGGTTATTAAAATCCCAAGGGGCCCTGAAGATATTTGCACTTATTCAGTGTAAAACAGTAATTCTTTCTTCTCTGAACTTTATTGGAGCAGAAGTCAGTACTGATAACCCATCTTATTCTTACAGAAAAGGGGGAAAATGCACCTTTTGGTTAAACCTAATTCAGGTTATCTGAGTCCAGTATTGTGTGTTAATGAGTGCTGGGGTGGCTTTGATGATCTTTATTTTGGTTGTGTGAGAGTGTGTGTGCCTCCCGTACCTCAGCCAAGACTCAGGGGGCAGTGCTTTCTGGCCAGGTTGCTGCTTATCTGGGCTTTCAGTGATGACTTGTGAATTTCCATTAGTGTTTTTCCTGAGCTAATGGAAAAACTTCATCTAGCTTAGCAGCGTATCCTTCTCTGTGCTTTTGGACCAGCTTCAAGACTCCTTCCAAGTAGGATAGTCAGTACTGCATTGTCCATGCTTCCTGGGAATAGCCTAAGAAAGGGAAATCTAATCATTCCAACCCTTCCTTTGTGGTATCTGTGAATAAGTAGCATATTAAAATTATTAGAATTTCACCTTTCTTCTTTCTCCTCACCCTCTCGTGCACAGTGAGTAGCTTAAAGGCCAGAATTATTAGGGTAGCAGCAAAATATGTATTTGTAGTGCTGATTCAATTTGTTATGCAGCAGAAACTAACACACCATTGTAAAGCAATTATACTCCAATAAAAAAGAATTATACTAGTCTCAAAACAAAAAAAACAAAAAAACAAAGGACTTGAGGAATCTGTAAACCAACAACTATGGGACTGAAAAATGTCTGGATAAAGGAGTCTCATGCAGAGCTCAGAGAGATGTAGGCAGATTATTTCTCAGTATCTAATGTCAGATCCCAAGAATTTTTTTTTTTTAATTTTTATTTTGAAATAATTGTAGATTCATAGGAAGTTATACAGAAAGGTCCTGTATATCCTTCACCCAATTTTTTCCCACTGGTAACATCTTACATAACTATTTTACATTATCAAAACCATGGAATGGACATGGTACAATTCATAGACCTTATTCAGATTTCACCAGTTTTATGTACACTGAGTGTGTGTGTGTGTGTGTGTGTGTGTGTGTGTATGTGTATAGTTACGTGCAGTTTTATCACATGTGTAGATTTGTGTAAACACCAACACAATTAAGATACAGCAGGAATTATATTTTTAAATTTCCAAGCTGTGTTAAGCTTATTCTGTTAATTTAGGTGATGTGACTTTTTTTAAACAATCCAATTTCCAACTTGGAATGACTCGAAAAACAAAGCATATTATGTTGGGGAAAATGAATTTCTTCGAGAACTTTAGAAAGGTTGATTGTGAAATGTGTACTTAAAATCCAAGAATATTTTATGTTATTTAATAGTGATATCAATAAAGTTTAAATCTTATTGATAACCTGAATTTTTTTTAGACTGATTTCCTTATGTAGAGATAGTTATACAACAAAATGAAATTCGTCATATTTTAAAAAACAAAATGAAATTGGTCATATTTTAAAAAGTGTGTGGGATAACAGATTCTGTTAGGGTTTGGATAGGAGGAAGCCCTGTTGCTTTTTAAGATTCTTTCTCATTAAACTGAGAAGTCTTAGGAGATATCATCTATGTTCAGTTGTTTCCTGAGCTTTAACTTTGGTTGTGTATTTGCTAGCAGTGTAAAGCATGCAGAAGGGCCAGATGTAATAGCCAGACTTTTCCTCTCTTTGACTTACTATTTTTAATAAACCCTTTCAAACATTAGAGAAAATGATATAACAGATACCCATGTAGCCACCAACCAGCTTAAGAAAGAAACTATAAACAATATAGTTAAATATGTCTTTATATTTTTACCTCATATAAATGTATCCCCAAATAATTTATAATACTGTTTTACATATTTTTAAAGTTACACAAATGGCATCATATTCTACATATCCTTTTGCTATGTGCTTTTACAGTTTTGATATTACATTTGTAAGATTTGTCTGTGTTGATTCACATAGCACTAGTTCATTCATCTTCACATTGATAGTCACATGGTAGCCCAGCATATGATTATACTAAAATTTATTTACTTTTCTTGTTGATGGACATGTAAGTTGTTTTCAAAATAATGTTTGTGTGTTTTTTGTTTTGTTTTGCTATTAAACATAATGTTGAAATGCAAATCAGAACCACAGAGATAGGGACTTCCCTGGCGGTCCAGTGGTTAAGACTTCGCCTTCCAATGCAGGGGGTGTGGGTTGGATCCCTGGTTGGGGACATAAGATCCCACATGCCTCATGGCCAAAAAATAAAACAGAAGCAATATTGTAACAAATTCAACAAAGACTTTAAAAATGGTCCACATCAAAAAAAAAAAAACAAAAACCCACCGAGATACTACTTCACACCCACTTGGATGGTTTTAATAAAAAAGGTGGCCAATAACAAATATTGGTGAGGTCAGGAAGAAACTGTAGCCTCATGCTTTGCTGGTGGGATTGTAAAATGGTACAGCCACTTTGAAAAAAAGTCTGGTAGTTCCTCAAAGTGTTAAACTTAGAGTTACAATATGACCCAGCAGTTCTGCTCCTAGGCATATATCCAAGGTAGTTGAAAACACATGTCCAAATAAAAACTTGTACATGAATGTTCATAGCAGCATTATTCATAATAGCCAAAAAGTGAACCAAGTCAAATGTCCATCACTGATGAATGGATACACAAAGTATGGTGTATTTATACAATGGAGTATTATTTGGCCGTAAAGAGTAATGAAATCCTGATATGTGGTACATGTGGATGAATCATGAAAACATTATGTTAAGAAGCAGGAAACCAGATGCAGAAGGCCATGTATTGATTCCATTTGTATGAACTGCCCAGAATAGGCAAATCCACAGAGACAGAAAGTAGATTAGTATTTGCCGGGGGCTGGAGAGAGAGAGCAATGGTAGGTGACTGCTGAGGATGTGGGGTTTCTTGTTGGGGTGATGAAATGTTGAGAAATAGATGGGGATGTTGCACAGCTCTGTGAGTATACTAAAAAGCACTGAATTGTAAGCTTTAAACAGGTGGATTTTATGGTCTGTGAATTACATCTCAATGAAGTTGTTGTAAAAACGCAGTTTAAAAACTCATAATGCTATGTGAACTTTCTTGTACAAGGTTCTGTGTGTAAATGTGTTCAGGTTTTTCTGGGATTTATGTGAAAGATCAAATGTTTGTGCACCTTCGCTGGATAGCACTGTTCCAGGTTATTGGCTGCACCAATTTACACTGCTCCCAACTGCCTTTGAAAGTCTCTGTGGCTCCACGTTCTCATCTGCACCAGCTACTGTCAGGTTCTCTATATCACTGACTTCTCAGGCCAAGACTGACACGGTTCCCAAATCGATTACTTGGTGTTCTCAGACAATGTCAACAGCGCTGCATAGAATTCTTAGTGATTAGCTGTAAAATATCAAAGCCCAGGTAGCATATTGCCTGATGTTTGGGGCTTGTGCGTGACTAACTTCACATAAGCTTTATGGAAGTCAAGAGGGGATTGGACACGTCTGTTGCAGAAAACCTTCCTAGCTTCGCGCCAGACAACTGGGTCTCAACAATTCATGTTTGCGCGGCTCCGTTTGCATCTCATCTCAACCCTGTACATCTTCTCCCGCGGCCGTGCTCCCTCAGCAGGTATTTCATGCAGTAGCAGCTCTTTTGTTCCCTGTGGCTTCTTCTTAGTGGAAGAAGTTTTATATGTTGTACTAGGTGTTTTTGTTTTTTAATTCTGACTGAACATCTGGGGAAAAACCCCCTTGGATCCTTTAAATGTATTTTCTATTTCAGTCATAATAATTGCCACTTTTTCCTCTGGTTAGTATTATGATGGTTTAAATGATTATTCCAAGAGCTGCTTTTTTTTTTTTTTTAGTAAGGAGAGACTATTCAAAACGATTTTTGCAAGGGAGGAAGGGACTGTAGTAATAGGGGGAGGGGGATTTTTGCAATAGGGAGAACTCTGTGGCTATGAGAGCTATGAGTGTCTTAAGACCTGTTATTTACAGTATTATTCATGACTGATTTCAGAAATGTACCTGTAAATCTGAATACTTTAATGGGTTCCTGTGTATTTAGCATGTTCCATTGACTCTCTTTGTTGGCAAACTTAAGGCACTGAATAATTAAGAATTGGCTTAAGTGCTATTGTATCAAACACCTTGACACTTTTTTTGTTTTTGTTTGTTTTTTAAGGGCGATATATTTGTCTTACTGCCACTTGCTTTTTATAATATACTGGTCTTCAAGAGGGCCATTTTCACGAGAACATTTCTAGGCATATCTCTGCCTAAGGCCTTTTCCAAACTGCAATTAGAAGAATAGAATTACACAACTTTTCATGGCATCCTTTTTTTTTTTTTTTAAATGAAAAGGCATGAAGAAGCTCAATAGGAGTCCAGGGAGAAGGATGTTTTAGGAGACATTCAAGGCCAGTTCAAACAGTCTGTTGACTGAGAAAGTGGAGCTGATGATGGCTGTGTTCGCACGCAGTTGTCAGTTTTCTGTCAGAAGCTTTTTGGTGCTTTTGCTCTGGTCTTTCCACTGCCCTCTCGGCTAACCCGGAAAAATGACTTTGCTCTTGGCCTTTACCATAGCCTTTGAAAACAGATACTTTAAATTCCTTTAAGACCTTGAATTGCCATTCAGCCTTAAGAACTGTCAACCATGTCAGTGTGGCATATTAACAAGTAAAATTAGCTGGTGCTCTGGGAAGTAGGGTGGGCTAGTACTATTTATGTAGGCTGTCTCATTGAGCTTTTTAAAAATGTTCAGAGCAAGAAAGGTGAAACTTGGTCTCAAAAAGATAAAGGGTTTCTTTCTGCTTAATTCTTAATTAAATAAAGACTTTGGCATGTCGTAATCAAAATTTCCATGAAAATTTGGCAAGATAATTCTGAAGTTTATCTGAAAGAGTCAATCAGAATGTCTTCAGAAATAGCCAGGAAAATTCCCCAAAGCCCAATGAGGTGGGTCTTGCCCTACCAGATGCCAAAACATAGTACCTATAGTAAAGTAATTAAAATCCTATAGTACTGATACAGGAATAGATAAATATTATAGATCAGTGAAAGAAATAGAGATTCCAGAAACAGACTTAAGTACAAATGGGAATTTAATTTTGATAAGGGTGGCATTTCAAATTAATAGGACAAAAATGGACTGATTTATCAATGGTGTTGGGACAGTTGGTTCTTTACTTGGGGGGAAAAATTAGAGCCCCTAATTCTCACCATCCACAAAAATAAATTCCAAAGAATCAAAGAACTGTGTGTGTGTGTGTGTGCGCACGTGCGCACGCATGCGCGCGTATATATAAAATTGTTTTTAAGAAGGAAATACAGGTGAATATTTTTATAACTAGGAAAGAAGGGGTGGGAGGGAAAGGGCTTCCTGAGCAAAATGAAACTCAGAACTTCCGTATGACAAAAGACATCATAAAAAAAGTTGAAAGACAGATGACAGATTAGGAAAAAGGTTTATGATCAAAGGATTAATATCAAGAGAAATGAATTCTTCATACAAGCAATTTTTTTATTTTTTAACTTTTATTTGTTTATTTAATTAAATTGATGTATAGTTGATTAACAGTGTTGTGTTAATTTCTGCTGTATAGCAAAGTGATTCAGTTATACATATATGTATATATTCTTTTCTTTTCCATTATGGTTTATCATAGTATATTTAATATAGTTAGTTCCCTGTGGTATGCAGTAGTACCTTGTTGTTTATCCATTCTGTATATAATAGCTTACATTTGCTAACCCCAATCTCCCATTCCATCCCTCCCCCAACTCCCTCCCCCTTGGCAACCACAAGTCTATTCTCTGTGTCTGTGAGTCTGTTTCTGTTTCATAGATAGGTTCATTTGTGTCATATTTCAGATTCCACATATTAGTGATACCATATGGTATTTGTCTTTCTCTTTCTGACTTACTACACTTAGTATGATAATCTCTAGGTCCATCCATGTTGCTACAAATGGCATCATTTTGTTCTTTTTTATGGCTGAGTAATATTCCATTGTATATATGTACCACATCTTCTTTATCCATTCATCTGTTGATGGACATTTAGATTGTTTCCATGTCTTGGCTATTGTGAATAGTCCTGCTATGAACATGGCGATGCATGTATCTTTTTGAATTTGAGTTCATACAAGCAATTTTTAAGAATTTAACTATCCAAAAGAAAAATGAAGAAAGGCTGCAAATGGGCAACTATTTGTATGGTTAACAAATATATGACATAATATCCATATGGAATTACCAGGGACCCAGAATAGCCAGAACAATCTTGAAAAGAAAGTAGGAGGACTCACACTTCCTGATTTCAAAATTTACTACAAAGCAATGGTAATCAAGACAGTGTGATATGGGCACAAAGATAGACATATAGGTCAGTGGAATAGAATTGAGAGTTCAGAAAGAAACCCATCCATCTATGATCAACTGATTTTTTAAAAAAATTAATTTATTTTTAGCTGCGTTAGGTCTTCGTTGCTGTGCACGGGCTTTCTCTAGTTGCGGGGAGCAGGGGCTACTCTTCATTGCAGTGTGCGGGCTTCTCATTGCAGTGGCTTCTCTTGTTGCGGAGCCCGGGCTCTAGGCACACGGGCTTCAGTAGTTGTGGCACGTAGGCTCAGTAGTCTACATATTGTATGATTCCATTCATATGAAAGCCCAGAATAGGAAAATCTATGGAGATAGAAAGTAGATTAGTGGTTACTTAGGGCTGAAGGGAAGGAAGCTCCGAGGTAGAGGGGTGACAACTAAAGGCTATGGACTTTCTTTTTGAGGTGACAGAAATTTTCTACAGTTGACCGTGGTGATGGATTCACTTATCTGTGACTATACTTAAAAAAACAAAATGCTGAAAAGTAAGCATACCATTGAATTATGTACTTTAAGTGGGTGTGTTGTATGGTATGTGAATTGTGTCTCTGTAAAGCTGTTGAAAAAAAACGAGAAACTGCCCACTTTCATTATTAATCAGAAAAATGCAAATTGAAGCATTATTTTTGTTCAAAGCTTTAATAGGAATTTAAAAATTGGTTCTGTCAAATGTGGGTTCTGGTATGGAGTTGAGACACTGGGCACTCTTAAACACTGTCTTGTGAATGTTAAAGCCTCTTCAGAAGGCAGTTTGGCAGAATTTATAAAAATATATGCAAATTATTTGGCCCCCAAGTTTTCTTTCCTTACACTGGCACATGTGCTGAAAGATGTTTGTACAGAAATGTTCTTTGATTTGTTGTTTTAGTGAGAAAAAATTAGAACAAAACTAAATTTATATAAATAGGGGAATGGTTAAATAAATTATATATTCATAGCATGACAATCTTTTGCATTTGTGAACAAAAGAGGTAGACCTGCATAGACCTGTATTAACATGGAAGGTCTATAAAAATATTGTGAAAGAAAAGTGCACAGAAATACATATAATATGTCCCTATTTATGCTTTAAAAAATCCTAAAAGAGAAAAATCTGTCCATATAGAAGTATATAACTGTTTAGACAACATTTTAGAAAGATATACACCAAACTGTAGATAGTTTTCATTTTTTCTTATTCTTACAATAAAAATATACTCTTATGTTACTGGATTACTTTAAAAAACATGAGTTGGAAGAAAAAGGCTGTAGTATAAGCTGGTAGTGGACAGGCCCTTGGGCTGGGAGTTAGGAACCCTGCTGACATACACTTAAGCCCCATCAAGTGGTTTTATTCTCACATCTCACCTAACTCAGGGTCAGGGAGGAGGATTGGTACCCATGTTCCTCCCCATTATCACTTCCTGAGCGTTACTTTCAGTACCTCTTGTAACAATAAAATACTTTCTGCTCCTTGGATTTGCATGCCATTGAGCTGTGCCATCTTCTTACCCCTCATTCATCAAAGACAACTCATAACTTCCATCTAGTTACTAGCAGACCATCGGACACTCTGGCCTCTTATTTTCTTAACTTCCTCGTTTTGGGTGACTTATCCCTCCGCATTGCTCTGTCACCCACTTCCAGTCACCCCCAACATGGTTCTCACCTAGACTGCTCTTCCTCTAAGCACCTGGCGTTTTTTTTTTTTAATTTTTATTTATTTATTTATTTATTTTTGGCTGTGTTGGGTCTTCGTTTCTGTGCGAGGGCTTTCTCTAGTTGTGGCAAGCGGGGGCCACTCTTCATCGCGGTGCGCGGGCCTCTCACTGTCACGGCCTCTCTTGTTGCGGAGCACAGGCTCCAGACGTGCAGGCTCAGTAGTTGTGGCTCACGGGCCTAGTTGCTCCACGGCATGTAGGATCTTCCCAGACCAGGGCTCGAACCCGTGTCCCCTGCATTGGCAGGCAGATTCTCAACCACTGCGCCACCAGGGAAGCCCGCGCCTGGCTTTTTGACCATCACGGTAGTTGCTGACTCAGTCACTCCCATTATAACCTAGTTCTTATTGGGACTCCCAGTTCCTCCCCCATCTCTCCTCACATCAGCTTCCCTTCTTATCTTGCTTAGATTCTGTGTGCACTCTGTAATGCTTTCCCTGAATCCTAAACTCCTTTATCTCTGAAATGTTTGAATTTATCTGGTAATGTCCTAACTCTGGATGAACCCAAGTCTCTGATTTCTCTTTGGTTCCACCGAAGCGGTGGAAAAATCACAAAATAATACAGATTTTTACCACTTTACATTTATGGTCACCAAGTTCAAACAGGTCCTTACCATTGTCTGGAAATGCTGTTACGTTTTCTCTGGTCAGCTCACCACGCCTTCCCTGAAAAGATCATTTCACACCTCTCTGCTTTCCTGCCCTTCTCACCACCGCGCTTCGTCCTCTCTCTTCCACAGCTGATGCCGCCTCCTACTGCTCTGCCTCCCAGCACAGAATCTCCCACCTGGCTTTTGTCTCCAGCACTGCCCCAAATAGAGCTCTTTAAAGAGCTTTGACGCGGGGCTGTGGGGGTGCTGGACTGAGAGCTGGTTCAGCGAGGAGGCTCAGGGGCAGGCTGATGGGGTTTGAATGCTGTCGTCTTAGTTTTTAGCCTGTGACCTTGGGCAAGTTGTTTAACCTTTAAGAAATGAGAATAATAATAATATCCTTCTTAAAAGCTTTCTAGGAGGATTAAATGAATTAACATATGGGACAGTGCTTAACCCATAGTGCTAAAAAGTTAACTGGTTAATATTGTTTGATATTACTATTTATTAGAATAATTACTATTCTGTTCATTATATAAAATATAATTATATAAACATCGAATCATTATATTATTTAATTACTAGTACATTTTATAATATATTGACTAAATATATTAATTAAATAGATTAATATTTAATATGATAAACACCAGTATTATGATTACTCCCGCCACCACTTCCATTACTGTTATGGTTATTACTGCTGTTTCACAGATAAGATAGAAAACAGAGAAATTAGATGAGAATTTCCTTACCTTTTCACCTCCAAACCACTCTGCCTTTGTCTACAGCATTCTCTGTTCCTTCCCTCCTGTTGCAGTGGCAAAGGTGTTTCTTCCATCTAATTCTTCCATCTTTGTTTTAGAACCTTTCTCCACAACCGAACACCATTCAGTCTTTCTTCAACCTTTTCCTTTTATTTGGACCCTTCCAAATGACATTAACCGTGCTGGCCTCTTCCATTGTACAGTAACACCCCCCAGCCTCTCCCCAGCCTCTAGTTGTCACCCTGTCTCTTCCCTCCCTTTCTTAGCTGTATTTTCCAAGGCTTAGCCGTGCTTTCCTTCCCACTCACTCTTCATTCCATTCCTGTCTCACGTCTGCCTCGTTACTGCGTCGAAGCACTTCATGCTGAGGGCACCTGGGGCCTGTGGGTGGGCCTGACGCTGACGTTTCTGTTCTTTGTTTCACTCGATGCTCAGCAGCATCAGCCACTCTCTCCTTCCTTCTTGAAACCGTTTGATTCTGTGGCTTCCGTGATCAGTGTTTCTCTCTTTTCTTCTCTGGTTGCACCTTCCTTGCTTGCGTGTCCTTTTCTACATGGTTTTGTTTTGGTTTTTTAAATTAATTAATTAATTAATTAATTAATTAATTAATTAATTAATTTATGACTGTGTTGGGTCTTCGTCTCTGTGCGAGGGCCTTCTCCAGTCGTGGCAAGCGGGGGCCACTCTTCATCGTGGTGTGCAGGCCTCTTACCATCGCGGCCTCTCTTGTTGGGGAGCACAGGCTCCAGACGCGCAGGCTCAGTAGTTGTGGCTCACGGGCCCAGTTGCTCCGCGGCATGTGGGATCTTCCCAGACCAGGGCTCGAACCCGTGTCCCCTGCATTGGCAGGCAGACTCCCAACCACTGCGCCACCAGGGAAGCCCTCTACGTGGTTTTTAAAGGCTAGAATGTCTCACCCGGCGTGTCAGGATGGCCGAGTGCTCTAAGGCACCAGACTCGAGGCGTGCACCCTGGAATGTCTCAAAGCTTGGAGCTAGGTCTTCTTTTCACTCCATTCTCTCCCCATCTCTTGTCCACATGCCCAGCTTCAAATAGTCCTCAAAAAATATTGGCTGCTGTCACCATTGTTAACATTATTTGCCAACCTTTCCCTTCCTTAGAGGACTGTTGAGAAGACCCATGGGAATATATTTAAACATTGAATATTTTGGTAAAACGAATGGCATTATATTATAATTTACTTACATCTTATTATTCCACTGAAATTAATCTGGCTCTAAAACACAGTAAAACCCAATCCTATTGACCAACTTTATTACAGTAATATATTATTGGAATAAAAAAGTTGTTGATATGATGTGTCTAGAATTACCTTGTTAAGAATTAGCAATCATCAGAGTGTCCAGATTGAGCAATGTTCAGACACTATACATGAAGCCGTTTCCAGGCACTGAAGAAAATGATATTGATAATAATAGTAATAACAATGACAATGACAAGAATTCAGCATAGTCCTAACAGAAATATCTTCTATATGTTGTTTTCTGTTCCTTAAATTCAGCAGATTTTCATAGGATATGATCTCATGGCCTAAAAGAAGGAAAGAGACCTCTGGAGAAACTGACAATTCTGAGTCGGTACATCACACCCACACCCACGCCTACACATACATATACACGCATACACACACAGAGACACCCCCCCTACATACACATTACACACACACACAGACCTAGACACAGAGACGCACATACACACACACACACCACATTCACACATACATACAAACACAGACACACACATACACACACCAGAAAAAGCAAAAACACTAAAACCAAGGACAAATTGTAATGTCATTTCCACAGCAACAAGCTGGGATTTTAGAAATGTGACGTTAACTTAGAAAATGAAAGGCTCCTACTCCGTGTGACATCATGTTAGTGTCACCTGGTATACGGTGATCTGGGTCTTCACTGGACTGTCTTCATAGTTGTTACAACATTTGACTGATTTTGATGACATTAAATTGCCTTTCAGGAAATGTTCATCATTTAGTTACTTTGAAGTCCCTCCCCCACCAACCTGTTCTTCCAAAACAGTTTTGACTTCTTTAAGAGACGGTGTGCCAGGCGCACGGGCAGCCCAGCATTCCCGGGGACAAGGGTGCTTCCGTCAGAGGGAGTGTTGTGTCTGGTGCAGCACATAGCTTGCCTGGCAGAGGTCTGGGCAGAGGGGCAGATTCCCCAGGCCTGCTGGGCGTGGCGTGGTGGTTCTTGGGTTTCCCTTAGGATGCTGACTAGCTCAGAAAGCATCCCTCTCTCAGTGGCCTTGGTGACGCCTTTTGATCACTATTTCCTTACGAGTTTAAGAGTAGGATCAGAAAAGGGTTCCCCGTTTCCTTCTTGCTCTTTGCCATGTGCAGTGCTACGCTGGTACCGTTTCAGAGTTCGTTGTTCAACCCACTCTCTCCCCTGGTACCAAACACAGATCACTTTGTGTAGACTGAGGTGGGAGATGAACTTCTGAATTACCTAAAGCTGGTATTGTGATCGTCACCGCGTGGACGCTGACACTTCTGCTCCCGGCTAGCGGTGCCAGGACACACTGTGTGCTCACCGGACGTGCCTGGGGGTGAAGGTTAACATGACTGACTGTATTAAAGTAGGATATTAGAAGTTGTTTTCGTATTTGGCTCAAGTCACACATTTGTCCTATAACCAGCAGATTTCTATCCTAGTTACACTTGATGTGTTACGTTACATTCTAAATAGTTACTGGTACCATTAAGCAAATGTGTATTGAATGCTTTCTGTGTGTAGAGTGCTATTCTAAGGCCTGGGGATATACTTAGTAAGTCACAGTCTCCTTGGAAGGAGTTTAGCCTGGTGGGGAAGTTGACAGTCAGCGATAAGTACAATAAGATGCAAGGCGCTTGGAGACGTGGGTGGTGGTAACTGAGTCTGCTAGGATGGGAGGTACAGCAAGGCGGGCTTCATAGAGGAGGTGATGTGTGGACTAGGTCACTGAGACCACGTAGAAGCTCTAAGCAGGGAAGACATTCCAGGCAGAGGAAATGCGTGTGCAGATTTGTGTGGAAATGTGGCACGTTTGGAGACTTGTCATGGTAACGGCATATAATAGCTGGTAGCAACATGCGTGAGCGGGTACATTGACCAGTCCCGTTCCAACCTCTGTACACATATGAAGTCAGGTAGTCCTCATAACAAAACTGTGAGAAAAATACTAGTGTTATTCATCTTTTAAAGATGAGCTAGCCCAGGCAGAGAGAAGGAACTTACCTAGGGCCTTAGAGCCATTAAATTTCACAGCTGGCATTTGAACTCAAGCTTTCTGGCCAATGCTCTAAATTGGGTGTCAGCAAACTAGAGCCCACAGGCCAGATCCAGCCCACTTCCTGGATTTGTACATCCTACAAGCTGAAAATGGATTTTGCATTTTTAATTGGTTGAAAAAAGAAGAAGAAGAACAATATTTTGTGGTGTGAAATTTATATGGAATCTAAATTTCAGTATCCATAAAATTTTTGTGGAGCACAGCTACCCTCATTGGTATTGTCCATGGCTGTTTTCACACTGCAGGCAGAGTTGAGTGTTTGTGGGAGACTATGTGGCCTGCAAAGCCTAAAATACTTACTCTCGGGCTCTTTACAGAGAAAGTTTGCCATCCCCTGCTCTAAATCAGTGGAGCCTCATAGTATATTTTGTTTTATAAAATCACACAAAGACCGTGTGTTAACAGCAGTACTTGGATTTATGTACTAACCTTTTTAAACACCTACTTTCGTATTTGTTATCTCTCATGTCCTCCCATCAACCCTGCGGTCAGAGGAGGGTCCAGTTTGGTGCTCGCTCTCTTACAGCTAGGAAACTTCGCTGTGGAGAGATCGGGCTGGGCTCTGGCATTTGTGTTGGATCTTCTGCTTGTGTCGTACCTTGTGCTGCCCCCACTTCTGTTCTGAAATGTGCCCTCCACCTCTGTCCTGGATGTGCCCGTGCTCACGCCTGGGCTCGGCCCGTCCACGAATGAGTTGATGGAGACCTGTTGAAAGAGCCCACGCTGCCCTTCACCTTCAACACGTCTGCAGCAGCGGCTGACCTGCCCGACCTTGGCGAGGGCTGCCTAATCCTGGGTGCACTGCCCGCCCAGTGCTTCAGGAGTCTGGGGTTTGATTACAGATAAGTAAGCACTTGCCATCAAAGGAGACAGGGACATTTCTCATTTTTATTTCCATAAAGGGACGCCGTTGCATAGCTGGGCTATGTCTTCGACTTGAGTAAATTTTTAATCCTTTTTTCAGGTTTTCACTTGTGCATTATTCTACCTTTGGAACATGAGGTTTCTTTTTGCTATTCCTGATCTTTTCCTGGGCTTAGTAATGCCTTCTCTTAACCAGTAAATAACAGAAGCTCTCCTCGTTACCTTGGCAATACCACTAAGCTAGTCAGAGAGGATGGAGTCTAACTCTTCCGTGTGTGGCCTCAAGGGATGTTTGTGTTATTTATTGATTTGTACTATTCACTCCACTGCCTTACCTCCAGGACATAGCAGTCTGAGAGTTGGACTATAGGCCATGTTTCTTAAATTATTTAGATTGATGCTTTCAGGAAAAGAAAAGTTATTTAGATTTCTAAAGTCTTAACTGCTATTACCTTCTCTTGGAGCCCCAATAGTGAATTTATATTATCAGCAAAATTGATTATCCTTAAAAAACTAGAAATAGAGTTGCCATATGATCCAGCAGTCCCACTCCTGGGCATATATCTGGAGAAAACTCTTAATTCAAAAAGTTACATGTACGCCAATGTTCATAGCAGCAGTGTTTACAATAGCCAAGACATGGAAACAACCTAAATGTCCATCAACAAGGTGTGGTGTACACACACACACACACACACACACACACACACACAGGAATATTACTCAGCCATAAAAAAGAATGAAATAATGCCATTTGCAGCAGCATGGATGGACCTAAAGATGATCATACTAAGTGAGCCAGAGACAAATGTATGATACCAGTTATATGTGGAATCTAAAACAATGATACAGATGAACTTATTTACAAAACAGAAATAGACTCACAGACATAGAAAACAAACTTATGGTTACCAAAGGGGAGGGGGGGAGGGATAAATTAGGAGTTTGGGATTAACATACACACACTAATATATATAATATAGATAAACAACAAGGTCCTACTGTATACCACAGGGAACTATATTCAATATCCTGTAATAAACCATAATGGAAAAGAATTTGAAAAGTAATATATATATAAATATATATATGTATAACTGAGTCACTTGGCTGTAAACCAGGGAACTAACACAACAGTGTAAATCAGCTATACTTCAATTTATTTATGTATTTATTTATTTAGGCCCCGTTGTGCAGCTTGTGGAATCTCAGTTCCCCAACCAGGGATTGAACCTGAGTCACGACAGTGAAAGCACTAAGTCCTAACCACTAGAGCACCAGGGAACTCCCTACTGTACTTCAATTTGAAAAAATGCAATACTTCTAATAAACAAAACAACAACAACAAAAATTGATTATACCCAGATTTGGTCTGTTCAGGCCCAGCAGAAATAAGATGCTGCCTTAAGAAAGGTCAACTATGATTCTGCTCATAGTCAGCGTTTCCTTGGCCACAGGCAGTGCAGAGGTCAGAGCAAGTTGGAAAGCATTCCTCTGTGTCAGGGGTCAGATGCCTCAGGGATGCAGCTCAGACACCCACAGCGGTGGGCAGCACGAGTGCAGACGTTTGTCCAGCCCCAGTGAGTGAAGCACATAAGGTGTGTGCTTTCCCCGTGTGCAGAACCTACTTCAAAAGAAAAATAAGGCTGTGCGCACGCATTGAGCGCTAGTTAACGATATGCAAGGTGAAGGGTTTCGGGGAGTTGTTACGAAGGTCTGAGTCAGCGCGGGGTGGGTGTGTGATACAGCAAGTCTAGCGCAGGGCTCGTGGTGGACTACAGGCCGGGGGGAAGTTGAAGTTCTTTGAACTTCTCTGTATGTTTGAATGTTTTCATGATACAGTATCTGGGGAAAGTGGCTAGGGCATGTAGCGGGCAGGGTAGAACCCAGTGGGGATGGTGGGGCGTCAGGAGCTCACGCTCTGCCCGGAGGCAGCAACTACTGCTCGGCTCCAAACGCTCGTCACTTTGTGGGAATCTGGCCCCAGCGTGGCCAGGTGTTCTTGTTTTTTAAACGCCTCAAATTGGAACTTTTAATGTGAAAAATCTTTTTTTATAATGCCACATGGGCCCAACAAAATGCTTTTAATTTACCAACTCCTTTCCTATCCCAGAGATTTAAACTTCAGAGAAAAAATTGGAGGTGTTCTCTTGAGTTGCAGAGCCACCGCTGTTGTCACTAACACGTGACTTTAGAGAGATTTCAGCTGCAGCTGAGACCTGATCCGTAACCTCAGCTCCCCAGCTCTGTGGGCTGCTGTTCAGTAATGCTTTGCCAGGGCCGGGCCGCAGCACTCCTGACACTGACCCAGCCGGGGCTTAGCTGCGGGGCCGGGGAAGCTGCGAGGTCAGGCTGCTTGGCCTTGGTTTTCCTGGGCTCACTTGGGGGTGGTGTCAGAGGGGAAGGGCAGCAGGCAGTACCCGCTGCACATGGAAGTCACTGAGGCCTTGAGAGAAATCAGCGCTGCCTGGGAATCAGGCACAGAAAGACTTCTAAGACTTGCTTAGAATCCCTGTTTTGGCTCAGTGGTGCCACAGTCCACGCAGGGTCCTAAGCTCCTAAAAGCCTGTGTACCCCTTTTCACCTTCGGCGCTCTGACCAGCCACCCTGTGCCTTCCGCCTCGGGAGCGCTCCTCAAACCCATCCCTCCTCTGTCTCCACCGACAGGACGTTCCTGCAGGACCTCATCCTCTCTGGCCTCGGTTGTGGTTCCCAAGAGGCGTCTCCGTCGGGAGTTTCTCCTGCCGGCAGGTCAGGCCTCATGTTCCCACTGCAGTTCTCACTCTCGGACGGTTTTGATGGTCTCACCCCCTGGCTTCAAAACCTCAGGCCCTCCCTGCTGCCTTCAGGATAAGGTTAAAGTCTATAATTATAGGGGGATACGGGGCCTTCATTGCTGCCAATCTACCCTACCAGCCTCTCCTCCTTCCATGTCCCATTCGCCTGCAGGGTCAAGTTCAAACTCTTCAGTCTGGCAGATGGAAACGCTGTTCAGATTTTCATGTATGCCCCGCGGCCCCCCCCCCCCCACTGAGTACAAACATGCCAAACTTCTCACCATTCCAAAAAACTGTTTTTTTCCCTCTCCTCTGGACCTTTGTATATCTGTTCCCTTTCTTCTGATTCTCTTTATCCCTGCATTTTCAGCTGGCGACGCCTCCTTTATGACTCGGGTGAATAATATCCATTTTGGGAGGTGCTCCCTGTCACCCCCAGACAAAGTTAGTGACGTCTTACTCTGAGCTCTAACACTGTACATGTCTCTTATTTTGTGTTAGAGTATGATTCCTCTTGCATGTATCATTTAAATGACTTTTTCTACCACTAAATGGTAAAGTCTTACTCATTTTTGATTCCTGCCTCTCTTCCTAAGGACTATGTCTGGCCTAGTATAGGCCTCAGTAAATGTTTGTTACATGAATAAATGAGAAGTGCTTCATACTCAAGGCACATCACTAAGATGAAGTCTTAACCTGTTCTTTGGTGATGTGTCAGTGTCAGGTCTGCAACTTAAATCTGTCTTCTCAGATTTTCTGCCTGTGCTAGCAGTAGACGTGATGGGCCTCTACAGCAGTGACTCTGCTGTGTTTGTAAAGCCCTGGCTGCAGCCCCGGAGCCCCCTTGTGAGCTGTTCTTCCAGTCCTGGCTCGCTGTCTCCCTGTCTCCCTCTCCTCTAGTCCCGCCTCTCATTTACTTCCTTCTCTTTCTTACTAACAGAACCTGACTTCTGTGGTCTGTTGGCACCTATTGGAACTTACGTAGAGTTTATACTATTTTTGTGTTTATTTTAAATGAAGTATATAATTTTTGCCCTTTCTTGTGCTCTTAGAGACTAAACAAAAATAATAATATACTGATAATAGTCACAGTAGCAGCTAACACTTCCATAGCATCAAACTATATACTGGGCGCTAAGTGCTTTTGTGTACCTTAGCTCATCTGTGACCCATGACGTAGGTACTGTGATTGGTACGATAATTTTGCAGATGAGGGAACGGAAGCATGCAGAGGTCACTTGTTTCAAGAACACAGAGCTACTGATTGGTCGTCCCAGTGTTTGACCAGGCGGTCTTACTTCCATAGTCTGCACTGCAGACTACCGCACCGTACCCGGTAGGGTTGCGTGATCGCGTTCCCTGCTGCCTCTGCAGTGTAGGACTCTGCCCATGGGAAGACATGACAGTAAGTGATACGGACTAATATATTAGTAGCTTTGCCTATGCAAAACTCTGGATGAAAATGCTGGGAAAATAATAACTTCTTGTTTAATGTCTTCTTTTAGGAATAAAATTTGCTGTACTGATTTATACTTTGAGAGTCTGACCTTCCTGTAATTTCTTTGTGGCTTTTACTCCTTACCCAGCTCAGGTCCCAGAATTGCCTGCCTTCCTTTTCTGAGGCTTACTTGACAGCGTGGAACATTGCCCGTGCCCTTGCTTTCAGACCATACTCTTGCGGCTTGTGAAACACTTGTTTATGGGCACAGAGTGATCTGGAGTTAAATAGAAAAATCCCTCTCCATGGGACAGCAGTTTACATGCCAACTGGCAGCAGGGTGGACCTTGGGCTGCGGTTAGGACAGGTAGCCAAGCTATGAGGGAGGTTTCTAATCTAGACTCATGCTAATAAACAATGGTAACCCAGGCACTTTAAATGGGATCTTTGTGTTTTGCATTTAGTCTAGTCAGGAGTGACCAACTCACATCAACCAGTTGGCCACATTCCTCATATGAAATTATTGCAGAGCTAGACTAATGTCAGTTTACCCTGTATATGCTAAAGCAACGTCATTTTTAGGAAGATAGTGTCAGGTATTAAAAATGTTCCGTCACGCACACACACACACACACACACACACACACACACACACACACACACACACACACACACAAAAGGGGCTTCCTTGTCAGTCCAGTGGTTAAGACTCCCCACACCCAATGCAGGGGGCACAGGTTCGATCCCTGGTTGGGGAGCTAAGATCCCGCATGCCACACAGCGCAGCCAGAAAAAAAAAAAGTTCCATGGGCCAAGTGGTATCTTGAGCATGGCCCATGAATGCTGTTTTGGGTGCCTCTAAATTGGTAGGTAGAAAACTTAGGTGGTTCCACAACTGAGTATGTGACCTTAAATAATTCATTTAACTTTTCTGGGCTAGTTTCTGCATCTGTAGAATGCGAAGTCACAATGCTGCCTGCTCCAGCTGCCACATTCCTTCCTTCCTTCTACAGCTTTGTTATAGTCTACTTTTCCCAAGGAACCTCTTTTGATCTAGCCTGTTAAGGTGAATCATTTCATGACTTGGTATGCCTCAGCCCTTATGTGCACAATCTGTAAGAAGATAATCTCTCCAGGGGCTTTCTTATTGCTATACACATGTCAGGCTGATTTAGCCATGTACACTCTTTTGATCTGAGAGAAACTCATGCTTGGGATTTACCACAATTATTAGGCCTCATTTATGGTTCCTCAATATTAGGATTATCAGTGAGTGACAGGTAGAGGTTTGGAGACTGGAACTATAAAACTTCTGTTTGAGAATAATCATGGGCTTTGAGAAGATGCAGCTTTCATTTTCTGGGCCCTTTCTTCATCTTCTTTCTTCTTCTTGACTTTCCAAAAACCTGCCTTGATGACAAAAGTTAGGTCAGCTGTATATAGCCTTTATAGTACAGAAGTTGCCAAGGTGATACCTGTAAGACAACTTAATGGGCTTTTCTTCATTTAAATGCACGGGGAAGGTTGAGGGAAACATTATTTGAAGTGTTAGGGCTTGTGGCACTTTTAGGATGTCGTATTAGAACCCAGAATGAACATATTTTTGAAATCTAAATACTGTCAACCCTTAGACAGTATAATACTTGCTCTTAACTGAAGGAAGGTGTTCTCTGGTCCCAAATTATGAACACTTACAGTCTGGGGATAATATGCCAGTTTATCGAGAACAAGAATCTTAGTGTGACACTCCATGGAAAAATTCTTTCCTTCTGCTGTCTATGTTGGCTCTCTCTCCTGAAAGGCCTCAGATCTGTGTCCAGAGCCTGCCTGACCACTGAGTACATAATCAAATATAGTTCTCACCATCTGGGAGCCAAACTGTCCGTGCCAGTGGGGCTGTGAGTCTTTCACACAGAGCTGACAGTGGCTGGGTCACCTGTCTGTTGGAGCAGACTGCTGTTAATGGTTCTCACTTCAGTAGTGGTTACACTGTATCACGGTCGGAATGGAAGGTTTGACTCAAGCACTGGGTCAGGCGGTATGAACTACAGTAAGGTAAAGCCTTCTCGTGCTGATCTGCTGATGGTTGAGATTTCCAAATGTACTGACTTCTTTATCACCTTGAATCTGTTCGTCTGAATTCTTGTCACACGGTGCGGCTGCCCTGCTGGAGCAAGGGGACTTTGAGCTCAGACATGCTGGGTCCACAGCGGACTCACATGAATGAGTGAGTCCGCTCACCCACTGCCCCCCGAGCTTCAGCTCCAGTCCTCGGCCAGAGCACCTGCAGCAGCGTGCCTCACGCAAGCACTTGGTCCGCTCTTCCAGGGCAATTGCTCTGTGGGCTGAAAATTGATTGAAAAACCTTCTAAAACCTTCTGTTAAATGCAGCTGTATCTTAAGAAGTGGTATAATTAATTTTTTGACCAGTTTTCATCTGGCAAAGAAGGGTGACCCGCTGCTGTGACTTTTGTTAGTACCAAGGGGTGAGGACGTGGCAGGCTCTCTAGGTTCTGACTTCCTATTCTGCGCCAGTCGTATTAGTTTCCTGCGGCTTCTGTAACAGATCACCAGGAACTTCGTGGCTTAAAACAACAGAAATCTGTTGTCTCACAGCTCTGGAGGCCAGAAGTCTGAAATCAAGGTGTTGATGGGACCACACTGCCTCTGGAGGCTCCAGGGCAGAAACCTGTTCTTTGCCTCTCCCAGCTCCTGGTGACGGTTGGCGTTCCTTGTGGCCGCATCACTCCAGCCTCTGTCTCCGTGGTCACACTGCCACCTCCTCTTCTGCCTTTGTCAGATCTCCCCCTGCCTGCCTGCCTGCCTGCCTACCTCTTCGTTGGACACTTGTCATTGGATTTAGGGTCTCACCTCAAGACCTTGACCTCATCACACCTGCAAAGACCCCTTTTCCAAGTCAGGTCACACTCTCCAGTTCCAAGGATTAGGACGTGGACGTATCTTTTTGGGGCCACTGTTCAACACACTGCATCAAAGGAACGGAGATCTGTGAACAGAACAAAACGTATGGGAGGCAGCAACATACAGCGTCCTCAGTCTGGCCCCAGCCCGTACTGGGAAATGCTGTATGATTTTGTGGGATTAGTCTGGAGAGAGGTCTTTGGTGAATCCAGATAACCGAGAATCAACTGAATGTATAGAAAATGTGACTTTCTGTGCATTTGGGCATTCGTTCTTTTTATTCAACAAACATCTTTTGGTGGCCTCCTAGGTGCCCCGTGCTGTTCTAGGTATTTGGGATATATCAGTGAACAAATAGCCAAAGATTCCTGCCCTTGTGGGATTTACATTCTAGCTTTGCTAGCAATGACTTGAGAATTTCATATAGGTGATTCAGGGTGTTTGGCTGATAAATATTTTTGTGAACGAAATTAGGCTCTTTGCTGTTATCTCCAAGCATTTAGGGTTTTCAACATAAAGTTGAAATTATATAAATTTTGTGTTATATACACTATATGTAAATTATTATTATTGAATTATACAGGTTTGGGAGTATAACGGACAAAATAGTTAAAAGTATGGAATGGGGATGTATTACAAGCATCATCATCTCCCAGCACTTTTGTCAGCATGATTTGTTGAAATCAAGGCAAGCGTGGGCTGAAAAATCCAAACAAGTAGGCGTCCCGCTGCCCCAAGACCAGCGTCAGCATGTCCCCTGTGCTGGGGTGGACGGGACTTTGTTGGGGAGATGCCGTTCTGGGCCCGGGCAGGTAGTCTGAGCAGTGTCCTGAGACACGGCAGCAAGGTCAGCGCTTGGACCAGTGGCGCTTGGTGGCGGTGACAGTTGCAGGCTATTTTGGGAACGGAGGAGGCTTTGTTTTGTAAGGCCGCCTCTGCACTGCCAGATTAACTCTGGCACTGGTCAACCATCAGCCTTTGCTGTAGAGAGAGCAATACTAGGTACAGTAGAGGGACTGTGGTACTCTTTCCCATTTTACTGGTAAAATCAAGGATTTTTCCTTGGAGATAGCTTCTCATTGCCAGGGAAATGTGACATGCTGATTTTAGGAAGCTTTAAATTATTACCTGGCAATTTTTCTGATAGCTTTCTGGACTAATAATTAAATGATATCTCCTTTTCTCAAGGAGCTTAGAACAAGTTGTTACTTTAGTAATATCCTGTGTGTCTTTAGGGAAGGAAAACAGAAAGAAATGGACATAAGCCACAGCAGAAAGAATAGGGTTAAACGCAAAGAAGAATTTTCCCACTGATGTCAAAAGTAACATGAGAACGCTGTTTAGCCTTCTTTGCCTGTTCAAGAGAAGGAAAGAGCCGCGTGTGGGGAAGGCTCGCGCAGCCCTGTGTGGAGGCGCGCTGCTGGGGGCCGCGGCCCCGGACGCGGCTTTCGTAGCTGGCGAGTCTGCCCATCCTGCCCGCTTAGTCCCCGTGAGTCAGCAGCACAGCTGCAGACGGACTGGGCAGAGGGCGTCTAAATTTAGTCATCATTTAGTCGAGAAGGTTTTCAGGGACTGTTTGTCTCTCCCCCATGACTTTAGTCATATTCTTTCTTCTGGAGGGAAAAAAAAACCAACCAAAAACAAAGAACAGAGAACGGTCACTCCAAGATATGTCATGAGAGTGACTGTCCTACAAATTTGTTGACCGGTCTGCCCGACGACGATCCTCTTTAGTTAACTGTGGACGTACTGTTTGAGTCCTATGGCTCCTGACCTTAGGAACCCGCAGGATCCTGGGCCCTGGAGGGAATTTCCTGAAGTCAGATTAACAAACAGGCTCCCAAACCTTGCTTGTTCAAAGACATTTGCAGCCAAGCTGCCTTCCTCCCAAAGGGCGCTGGAGCTGGAGGGCAGTGGTAGGTGAGGAGTAAGTACGACTTGAGCTTTTTCCTGGGGAAGTTGTTGCTGCTTGTTAAAACCATGGCTTGAAAACAGCAGTGCCCCTCGCCCTGCCAAGGGCTCATCTCCTTACACCCTCACTAAGGCCTGCGGGGTGGGCGGCATTCCCGTGCTCCAGGTGAGCCGCTGGCGCTCAGGTTGTATCCTCGCTCAGGACTCCGCGCGCTGGCAGGGCTGGGGCACGAGCCCACGTCCGCCTGGCTCCAAAGCTGACGCTTCTCGCGATACACTGTCCTGCACTCTGTCGAGGGGGTTGGGAATCACCTCACTGTTGTCCTGCTTTATTTTCTCTGAAATGATTCTTTGGAGATTGATGCTTTGTCAGATTACATTGCAGATTAGGCCAGCTTTTTGTTGTCATTGCCTCGGACATCCTCACAGTGTCATTCTTATAAAATACTGTATCAAGGATTCAAGATTCATAGACAGAAATTATGAAACTGAAAAGGAAGAGAACTAAAGTTATGATGGGTGAAGGAGATTAAGAAAAGGAAGGGAGATAAGTAAGAGGGGAGGAGAAAGAAAAGACAGGTTTTCTCCTGTTTGATACCTGGACTAGCTGGGGTTATTTCAGCCTCTGGAATTTGGATGCCATCATCTGCAAAGGGTGAAGAATCATCTTGAAAACACTGGCTTCCAAAATTCTGCCTAGTGTTGGTGTGGCCGTTGGCTAAGTGTTCAGGCTGTTCTTTCAGAGCCAAATACATTTTGCAGCCAAGCAAGGAGCAGTTGGCCCAGCTGCTTAACACAGGTCAAGATGGCACATTTGACCTTCCTGACACAGGAGTTTATGACTACATGGGCAGAGAGTGTCCTTAACCTCTAAAACACTTTCTTCTCTTGGACTTTAGCACCTTTTTGAAAAGTGCCCTCGGACTTCCCTGGTGGTGCAGTGGTTAAGAATCCGCCTGCCAATGCAGGGGAAACGGGTTCAATCCCTGGTCCGGGAAGATCCCACATGCCGTGGAGCAGCTAAGCCCGTGAGCCACGACTACTGAGCCTGCACTCTAGAGCCCGTGAGCCACAACTACTGAAGCCCGGGCACCTAGAGCCCGTGCTCCGCAACAAGAGAAGCCACCTCGATGAGAAGCCCGCGCACCGCAACGAAGAGTAGCCCCCGCTCGCCGCAACTAGAGAAAGCCCGCGTGCAGCAACAAAGACCCAACACAGCCAAAAATAAATTAATTAAAAAAATAATTTTTTTTAAGTGCCCTCTTCCGTCCTCGCAGTTAAAGTATTAATAGTTTTTAGTGAGGTACTCTGCAAGGGGTTGGTTAAATCTTGCCCTGCGGGATTATAGACTGGCAGACATACAGTATATGAGAGATTTAGTGATAATCATAATTATGAAATAGTTTATAATGTTATGAATAGTTATGAAATATTTTACATGGTAAAGAAGTATAAATGGGGAAAGCTTGTAGAAGTTGATCAACCCAAGAAAACATCATAGAAGAAATGTAATTTTTGGAGCTTCTTGTTGAAAAAGAGGCTGTCGTGAATACTGGCTATAAAAGTTGTCTGGCCTCAAAAGATCAGGTTGGAGGAATATATTACATGACATCAAATCAAATCTAGGTTGAGATGTTTAGCTAATCTCACTAATTGTAAAAAGAGTATCAAACGGTTTGGGGGAAATGAATAAAGATGTCTTTTTGTAACCAAGGTTGCCTAATTAAATATCCTCTAGATTGAATCAACCGCTTTTCATCCATCCTTTGTTTCTAAGTGGGATTGACACGCTGTTTATCTGGAGGGGTTTCCTGAAGTCCTCTTGGTAGGATAGGTGCTTCTTAAGTGTAGTAGTTACCCTCTGAATTCTGGCTTGAATTCTTCCCACAGTAATCTTTTGCTGTTTAAACTGTTGCTCATTATCACCATAAAATATCCCTTGGTATATTTCACTGAAGACATCAATTCTCAAACTGTTTGATCTAAGGAATCCTGTACACTCTAAAAACTTATTCAGGACCCCAAAGAGCTTTCGTTCATAAGTATTATTATATATTACTGAAAAATCTTGAAAATACTATTATTATTAATTCATTTAAAATAGCAGTGACCCATTATATGTTCATATAAATCACATATTTTAATTGAAAAGAGCTATATACTTTCAAAAACAAAAGCAAAGTAAGATAAGTCCATTGACATGGTGGCATGAGAAGAGTGGCATTGTTTTACATTTTTACAAATCTCTTAGTGTCTGCATTCAGTCTTGTGATACATTGTTTTCATTAAAGTATATAAAGAACATCTGGCTTCACATGGATGTCTATTTGGAAAAGGGAGGAGTATTTTAATAGTCTGTCCAGACAATTATGGGTATTCTTCTTGGCACTGTACTAAAACGCCAGTAAGTATATAGTAGTTTCTTAAATGTTAGTTGCAGTGTGGAATCTGAAACCATGTCAATGGACTTTTCTTACTTTGAGATATTAAAATCCAGTGGTCTAACTTGTATTTTGAATGAATCTTCTACCCGTGTATGATTTTATCACACTATGCATCTGATTATGTGGAAAATATGGGTTCATTGAGTTATGCACATCTTCCAGATGTTAATACGCTTCAGTCTGTAATATCAAAAAACCACATTTGTTGATAATCCCATTGACTGCATCAGAAAACTGAGTATTAGGAAGCTGTCAAGCTCATGGTAGTGGGTATGTTTCCCAAAATTCTTATTTTAATTGGATGGTCAAATTTTATCATTGGCAACAAATATTAGGTTTTTTTCTTTGAAGTGACAGGCTCACCTTGTTCGTTTTCAAGTCTTAATCATTGTAATTTACCTGTCGGTTGCTCTTTTGAGGAAAAGCAGCATCTGTGGAAAAGCTGCTCGTCCACCTCGCAACTCAAACAGATGCACAGGAGCTTTTTGCTGAGAGATGGCGCTGTGCTTTGTCACGTGGAGAAGGGCTTTATGTGTGCCCGCTGTTTTGTCACACAGAATATTAAGAACACTTACAGTTTAATAAAATTAATAATGTTTACTGCTCCATCAAGGTCATTCTTGAGTGAAACTGGCCTTTTTTGGGTTTTGTTTTGCTTGAGATCATGTGGCCCGGAAGAGTACAGTCAGCACCCGCACCCCCTGGTGCCTCCCTTGACTTGTGCAGAGGCTCCAGGAGTTCTCCCCACCATGGCTTTGCATTGTTAGTGCAAATGTCAACACAGCAGAAAAGGCAAATCATGTATTAATATCGTTATAAAAATCATTTTGATCCAGATAGTTTTAGAAAGAGGAATCTCATTTGTTTCTGGTCCTGAATTGTCTCAGCTGTTTTGGATCCGCCTAAGCCTTGATGATGATCACTTTTATCGGTGTGGGCTTTTTGCCTCCTTTTACTCTGTAGATAGTCCAGATGGCCTTTGGGTCTTGGCAGGCCTCATTGCTGTTTGTGACTGTTCCTTTTAGGCTTCTGGTAGGCCTGAAGCCTTTATTCAGAAAGCTTCTCTGCCTTCTCCTAATTGTTGCTGTGAGTTGGGCAGCTAAGGGTGCCTAACCAACCACAACTGCAAACATACTTCGCCATATTGTCTGCAGCTATTCAGAAGATACATGAAAAGAAAATACATTTCTTCTGTTTGAAGGATCACTGCACCCTTTCTCTCCAAAGTGGGGATAGTTTAGCAACCCTAGAAGATAAACTGCAACTTCCCACTGAGAAAGTTGCATTTGATCCGATGTGACTATTTTCCTCTAAAATTCCTGGGCAAATTAGTGGTTCCTAACATTCCCTCTTTTCTTTATAATGATGAAAGAGCTCACCCACTTATAGTACTTTAGAAGTCGCTTTCCTCGTTTGACCCTAACAGCACTATAAATAAGATTAAATATCATTATACCTGTTTCACAGCTGAGATACTGAGGCATGGAAAGAATTCAGGGATTTGCATAAGATCACAAAGCTGAGAAGTCACACTCTGGACACTTGCATCAGGATGCAAGAAATGGAAATCAGTATTTCATCAGCGCTGCTGCATTGTCCGTGCCCAGAGCAGTGTCTGGCACGGTGTAGAACTCAGTAAGTGCTTGTCGAGTAAATGGATGGACTTTTCTTTCCAGGCTTGTATTGATGAAAATTTGGACATGGTGAAGTTTCTGGTGGAGAACGGAGCCAGTGTAAACCAGCAGGACAACGAGGGCTGGACACCCCTCCACGCAGCAGCGTCCTGTGGCTACCTCAACATAGCAGAGTGAGTCCCTGTACGGGTGCGGTGCTTGTAGGGTAGCCTCTGGTTCTCGTCCACTCTTAAGAATTTGAATTTCATAAATAGGAGTAATTTCTCTTTACTACAAACTATAAAAGCAGGAAATTGAATATGTTTTACATAGCTGCTAAATCTATAGTTCTTTTAGTTGAAATTTTGTGTTTGCTTCTATTTTCAGGTAATTCATATTTGTTGGGATATGCAGAGGTGGCTTCTGTCTGTTGCACTGTCTGGGTTGACTTTTTGAGCGACTATAGCTGGACACATGTGGGCAGGCCTGGAGAATTTTTCTGGACTTTTTTGTAAACCTGTTTTATTGTTTTTTTTTTAAAAAAAAGCAGTGCTTAATACAAATGAAGGTGGAGAATGCCTGGCTGCTGGTCACAGAATTCACGTAGGTAATAGCAGAAGAGTGAGAGCCAAGCATCCGAGCAAAGGAAGGGTAGGAGGGGCACGTGCCCCCCTGCCCGGCCCTCATTGAGACCAGCCTCCAGCACAGCCGGGGCCCTTCCCGGGGCAGAAGAATCCCAACCACATAGTGTCTGGGCTGGAAGGGGCGCTAAGTTGATGTCTGTTGAATGAAGGAGTGGTCAGGGAGGTTATTTTTAAATAGAAAGAGATGTTGGCACTTAAAACATCTTTAAAATGAGGCAACTGAGTGTATTCTAGATGAGAGTAAGTGTAGATTGCTAAGGTAAGTTCTCTAAATAAAATCATGATATGCTATGGTCCTTTGAAGATCCGGTTGCTTGTCTTAAGGCCCCTTTCAGTAGGATTAGAGCTCCGTTACATTTCTCCTGTTCAGCAAACAGCTCTGCAGAGGCCTGGGAATGGCCTCCCACAGAAACTGCTTTGCCCGGGTGTCCCGGGGGAGGGTGCCCAGTGGGGGAAGTCAGACAACGGCAGGGTCAGAGCCAGAGAAAGATCAGGCCGAAGCACTGGTGTTGACTGGGCTTCTTGTTCTGAAAAGCGGGCGGCTGGACTGGCCCCACCGCCAGCAGGAGTCAGCAGTGCGGTTTTCTCCTGTCTCCGTTCTGGTTCCGTGAATCAGTCGCCCCCTCTTGCCGGGCTGCCCCTTCCCAGGGCCTAACGGGAGGGCTCTGATTCTCAGCCTAGCCCACTCGCCGGCGTTCCGATGCCCAGGAGTGAAGGTGGCTGCCTCAGAGGTTTCCATTTTCACTTGAAAACTGTATCTAAGAAACATTTATAGGACATGTTAGTCCCTCATCACTGATGTTTGGTTATCTGTTCAGCTGGCTTGTTTGTGATTTTGAGCTACCAAATCTCATTACATTCAAGGATTTCACTTTTCTCCATTGGAAGGTAACAGGCAGAGCTCACGCTTGGAATTAGGGCCCCTCGTGTTGGCGTAATCCACGGAGGCTCTTTTTTCTTCCTTTTGCGAAGCTGAGTACAGAGGATGATTGTAAATGCTTTTTCACAGTGGTTTCTTTATCTCATCTTTATGGATGAACATAGTTCCTTTGGAAATAAGTTCACAATTTAAGTGTCTCTTGCCCAAATAAATATTACCTTGAGTGAAATGAATTGGTGAGAGTTACTGTTTCCGCATACAGGTGATTAGTAGTCAGACATGAAAGTCTGGCCAGGAAAGGTGAACTGGACCAGACCCCCTTGTGTGATGGGGTGGTGGGAACGGCCCTCCTTACCTTCTGCTGTGCGTCACCGTTAGACGGTATCCACCTGACCGTCCTTACGTACTCATCTGTGCAGCAGCGTTTTGCGGACAACGAAAGAACCCCGTTGCTTATGCTACTCATGTTGGTTGGCTCACCTCAGGGCCTCTGAACAGTGTTTCAGATACGATTAGCATTTGATCATTTTGTCATTTTTCTTTTTGTATCTTAAAGACCTTAAACTCTATATTCTTATTCCCGGAATCATTAGAAACTCTAAATTTCGAGGGAGTGGAAACAAAGAAAAGGCAAACTGGCTTTCTAGGGAAGAATCTAAGAGCATTCTGTTCCATGTTCCATGATGACCTTTTTTTGTCTTATATTTGAACTCAGTATGACATATTTTTTAAAAAGAGGTTTAGGGGCTCTTTATTCCTGATTTTGAGTTCAGGCTTATTGCTAGTTAATGGGATGTTTTCCATTTCTATTACCAGTAAGTGTTTAACTTAGAAGCAGATTATTGACCCAAGGGTACAGCATTTAGTTTGGCTTTATAGTTTATTGGGGTGCTAATTTATTCTGAGTTTTTGAACACGTTTCATTTTCTTTCTTCCCCCCTTAGAATAGTAGCAAAAAGACCTTATGTCAATGATGAGTTAAGAAGAATACAGAGGCTTTATTTTCTTTCTGTCTTTCTTGGCCACACCGCACGTGGCTTGTGGGATCTTAGTTCCCCGACCAGGGATTGAACCCGTATCCTCGGCAGTGAGTCCTAACCACTGGACCACCAGGGAATTCCCACAGAGGCTTTATTTTCTAAAGGGCATATTTACGGAGCTAATGGGTATTTCTGAAGCCTCAGGAACTATAAAGATTCTCAGGAATAAAGTAAATATTACTTTTTAGGGACTTCCCTGGCGGTCCAGTGGTTAAGACTCTGTGTTCCCAATGCAGGGGACCCAGGTTTGATCCCTGGTCAGGGAACTAAGATCCCCCATGCTGCATGGTGTGGCCAAAGGTTAAAAAAAAATAATAATAAATGAACAAATCTTACCTCATAGGTTGATATTGATTCTTGTTCAGGTAAAAGTGTGAAACTAGAGAGGTTTTTCCTGTTTCCTCCTCACCCTTAAAATGGTTTAGGAAGGTAGCCTTACTTAAGAAGAATCTCTTCTGAACCAGATTACTTTCTAGAAATGTGTCTTCTTGATCATGGGTCTAAGAACTTGTCAGAAAAGGGAAAAGCAGGGGCCTGTATGCCCAAGTGACATTGTGCCTGATCCAGTAAAGAATGGAATAGATGTCAGAGCAGGGTGGCTAAGATGTTTTATTTATTTCACGTAATATTTGTGGATTGCCAAAAGGAAAAAGAGCGTGTCAGACCTCATGATGGTGATAACCATGAGGAAGGCACAGCTGTTGTCCTGAAGTAGCTTTCAGCCTGGTGGGGCGGTTGCATCAAGATCCGTGTATGTCATGACAGAAGCGCAGACTTAGTGCCGGGGAGGACGGAGTTCAAGGAAGGAAAGGGAAGGCGTGGTTGGTGAGAACAGGCAAAGGCATTTTCAATGGACCTTGAAAGATATGAGAAGTTTCTAGCAGGGAGAGGAGAAGGGGAGGGTGTTTCATCGATTGGGAGAAACTACTCAAGCTGTGGGAGAGGCTGAGCGACAGTGGGGTGTGTCTGGGGACAGTGAGGCGTTGAGTTTGATTGGAGTAGAGGGTACAGTTCCATCCAGAAAGCATTTCTCGAGTGCTTACCGTGTATATTATTTGCATTTTGATTTTTCAGGGTTGGGGAGGTGTAGTTGAATGTCCTCTTTGTCCTGAAGGGGAGAAACCAAAAGAGAGGAGCTCTTGATTCGGGAAATGAGGGGCAACAGATGGACAGAGGACTGGGCCTCAGCACAATTAAGAAAACACATGGAGCAGGTTAGCCTTGGAGGAGAAAGAGTTTGTTTCCGTCTGAGTCTGTGAGGGAAAGATGGAGAAAGCCGAAAATGAGATGAGTTCATATATGTGGAATCAATCTGTAAGTTAAAAACATTTATTGAAGCTCTATTTATACTAGGTACTAGGCAATCAGAAAGCAAAAACGTGGTCTTGATGTAATCTTTGTTGATTCTCCTCTGCCTCCTTGAATACAGTGGCCATGCATTGATTATCCTCTTAAGATCTTCTACAGTGTCTAAAATGTAGTACCTTTAAATGCAGGAGGGGACCAGTACATGCTTACTGAATTGTTGATTCGTTGAAGTTTAATTTAAACAGTTTTTCTTTCTCCTTTAAATACTTATATTTGATAGAGCTCCCAGCATAATTGGGATTCTCACTGGCCCAAAAGTAACTTGATTTAGTGCCAAGGTGAACTAGACTTGAATTCAAAAGACTGGAGCATAACCTCTGCCATTTGCCCCCTAATAGTACCCACCTTGCCTACTTCATAAAATTGTTTAAGACTCATTATATAATTTTACGTGAAAGTACTTTGAAAATCAAAAAGGATCTATGTAAGGTATTAAAATTGTCAGACCTTTCCTCTTTAGGATCAAGTATTATATTTCAATATAGAATCTAATCATTTAGAATAGAACAATTTGTTTCTTCAGGAATTTAGTTTCTTCTTAGAGTGTAGATTTCATGTATATGGCTGGTTGAAGGGAGAGTTTTATGGAGGCGTAATTTAGGCAGACTCATGAAAATTTTAATTCATCCTTTATTTTTCTGTTTTCATGCCCCAACACTACTTAATATACTCTTAATGTGGCATTGGGAAAGTTTCTGTGAGAATTACTTCTTTACATGTCTTCTGGGAACTCTCATTCTCAACATTACAGGTGTAGTAAGTCCTTTTGGGAGCCTGTGTTTGGACCCCAGGGATGGTGGGTGAGCTTTAGGGCTGCATGTCTTCCATGTGATATTTAGAAAGTCTCTTGCTGTCCACTGGGAATGAGAGGGTGGGGTTAGGAACATGAGTGTGAAGGAAATCCCGCTTGTAGGCATTGTTCTTACCAAGAAATAGGGAAGCTTTTGATCCTAATTATTGAAGGCTAGTGGAGTTAGAAATTAACAGTGGAATACCTTATATGGGACCACATTAAAAACTCCAGAACACAGGCCGTGCACTGCACTGAACCCCAGGGATAGGAGTGTAAGCTGATGTTAGACTGGGGAGAGAACCTTGATTCTGTATCTTGTCTGCACAGGTATTTCATTAACCATGGAGCCAGCGTGGGTGTTGTGAACAGTGAAGGAGAAGTCCCCTCTGACCTCGCAGAAGAGCCTGCCATGAAGGATCTTCTTCTGCAGCAAGTGAAGAAGCAAGGTAAGCTAAGGGGTTAGAGGGGCAGGTGAGGCTCTGCTGTGCAGGGCCGTGCGCTGTAGTGTGATAGGAAGGTTGGGTCTACCCACACAGTGTTAGTCATCATTACCCACATCACATACCCTCTTAATACTCACACAAGCATTGGCCAGATGCCAAAAGGAGGGCCAGTCCTTCCTTGTTTTTGCCGTTCTGGGGCTGTGTACCCATTGTGCAGTTAGGCGACCTGACTGTTCTTTGATGACGCAGGTTAGACTGAGGAGGGGCATGAGCGTGTCTTACTCTGTGTACACGGTGTGGACTTTGCTTCACACTGTGAAGTCTAAAGAAAGGATGAGATACAGTGTCCCTTCGAGTACTGGCCAAATTCTGTTTATGACTTTGCATCTTTTCTCTTGATGAGAGCTGAAAGTGGTGCTGGTTGAGGTATTTATTACAACCTCTGAAATGATCTTTAACCATACTAATCATGAAAATTATTCTGGTAGTTTGTCACGGTAAGGAAGCTAACTTAGAAGAATAAACTCTGAAAGAACTTATTTTATATTTTCAGAAGAATCCATTTCAGAGAATAGGTCAGGATTCTGCTACTGGAGGTCTTTGGGTTCTTTTAGTTAAAAAAGTTGCAGATAACACTTGTTAGCAGGGAGGACAGGTCTTAGGGCGTTTGCTAGAACCACCACAAAACTGTGTGGACGTGGTTTATAGTGATGTGTAGTCTTTCTGTTAAACCACTTTACCCACAATCTGCAGTTGAGTCCAAAAGATTTCTCTCCAGTGACCTTTTCTGACATGATGCTTTAGAACAGTCAGGGCCAGTCCTGGCCATATCCGTTTGCTCACATGTTATCCAAAGCTGCATTTGCACTCCTACAGCAAAGCTGAATAGCTGTGACAGACCAAATGGTCTGCAACGCTGAAAACATTTAATATCTGGCCTTAAATAGAAAGTATGCTGACCCCTGCCTTAAAAGAATGATATTCTAGGGCAGAAAATACTTGTATGAATACTGTGTATAGTTTTTGTGTCCTATTGAATTGAAGAACTTTATGCCTAATTTACCATCAAGTCCCACTCAGCCTTATCTCCTCAGATTGGTGTTACAATTTACAAGTGACTTTTTAAAAATAAACTGGATTTTTAATAGTAGTTTTGATTTTAATTTCTGACTCTTCCATTAAGGAGTATACTCTGTTGGAAGAGGTATGCATATGTATGCTTACCTTTGCAGCACTGTTAACTCTTTGTGTGTGGAATTCTGGTCTGTTCCAGATCAGTTACCCCTTTCAGTTCATCGAGAGGATATAATAATTGTGAATACAATACACGTGCACCCAGCGTCGGAACACCTAAATATATTAAGCAAATACTGACAGAGCTGAAGGGGGAAATAGACAATAACACAATGATAGTATCCTGCTTTCAACAATGGATAGATCATCCAGGCAGAAAATCAACAAAGAAACGCTGGACTTAAACTATCCTTTAGACCAAATGGACCGAGTAGACATACAGAACATTCCATCCAACAGCAGAACAAACATCCTTGCCAAGTGCACACAGAACATTCTCCGGGATAGGTCATATGACAGGCCACAATACACGTCTTGGCAAATTTAAGAAGACTGAAATCATACCAAGTATATTTTCTGACCACAGTGGTATGAAAGTAGAAATCAATAGCAGGAGGAAAACTAGAAAATTCACAGACTGTGGAGATTAAACAACATGCTACTGAACAACCAGTGGGTCAAAGAAGAAATCAAAAGAAAAATCCAAAAATATCCTGAAACAAACGAAAATGAAACACAACATACCAAAACTTGTAGGAGGTAGCAAAAGCAGTTCTAAGAGGGAAGTTTATAGCGATAAATGCATGCCTTAGGAAAAAAGAAAGATCTCAAATAACCTAACTTTACACCTCTAGGAACTAGAAAAAGAAGGACAAGCTAAGCCCAAAGTTCACAGAAGGAAGAAAATAACAAAGATCAGAGCAGAAATAATGGAAATAAGAGACCAGAAAAACAATAGAAAGTATGAATGAAACTAAGAGCTTTTATGTTTTTTGAAAAAATAAACAAATTGACAAACCTTTAGCTAGACTAAGAAAAAGAAGACTCAAATAAATAAAATGAGAAATGAAGAAGACATTACAACAGATACCATAGAAATACACAGGATCATAAGAGACTACTGTGAACAATTGTGTGCAAACAAATTGGATAACCTAGAAGAAACGGGTAAATCCTCAGAAATATGCAACTTACCAAGACTGAATCAGGAAGAAATAGAAAATCTGAATGGATCAATAACAGATAAGGAGATTGAATCAGTAATCAAACAGCAAGAAAAACCCAGGACCAGATGGTTTCCCTGGTGAACACTACCAAACATTTAAAGAAGAATTAATACCAGTCCTTCTCAAACTCTTCCCCAAAAATTGAAATGGAAGGAACACTTTCAAACTCTTTTTACAAAACCAGCATTACCCTGATAACAAAGCCAGATAGGTACACTACAAGAAAAGAAAACTCTAGGCCAATATTCCTGATGAATATAGATGCAAAGATTCTCAACACAATATTAGCAACCTGAATTTAACAGCACAATAAAAGGATCACACATCATGATCAAACGGGATTTATCCCTGGGATGCAAGGATGGCTCAACATATGCGAATCAATAAAAGTGATACACCAGTTAGTAGAATGAAAGATAAAAATTATATGATCATCTCAACAGATGCAGGAAAAGCATTTGACAGAATGCAACATCCTTTCGTGATAAAAATTCTCAACAAACTGATTGTAGGAGGAATGTCCCTCAACATAATAAAGGCCATATACAACAAGCCCACAGTTAACATTATCCTCAGTGGTGAAAGTTTGAAAGCTTTTCCTCTAAGATCAGGAATAAGACAAGGGTGCCCACTCTCACCACTCCTATTCAACATAGTACTGGAAGTCATATCCAGGCAAGAAAAAGAAATAAAAGGCATCCAAATCAGAAAGGAAGAAGTAAGATTGTCTTTGTTTACAGATGATATGATCTCATGTATAGAAAATCCTAAAGACTCAAACAAAACACTGTTAGAATTAATCAACAAATTTGGTAAAGTTGTAGAATACAAAATCAGTATACAGAAATCAGTTGCGTTTCTATACAATAATGACAACCTATCTGAAAAAGAAGTAAAAAATACATTCCCATTTAAAATGGCATCAAAAACAATAAAATACTTAGGAATAAATTTAAGGAGGTGAAAGATCTGTACGCTGAAAACTGTAAGACTCTGATGAAAGAAACTGAAGAAGACACAAATAAATGGAAAGATATTCTATGTTCATGGATTGGAAGAATTAATATGGTTAAAACATTCATACAACCCAAAGCCATATATAGATTCAATGCAATTTCTATCAAAATTCCAATGGCATTTTTCGCAGAACTAGAAAAAACAGTCCTAAAACTTGGTACCACAAAAGACCCTGAATAGCCAAAGAAAGAAGGCAAAGCTGGAGGCATCACATTTCCTGATTGCAAACTATAGTAATCAAAACAGTATGGTACTGGCAGAAAAGTAGGCACATAGACCAATGGAACAGACTGCAGAGCCCAGAAACGAACCCTCACATATACGGTCAACTAATATTTGAACAAGAGAGCCAGGAAGACTCAATGGGAAAAAGATAGTCTCTTCAATAAATGGTGTTGGGAAAACTGGATAATCACATGCAGAAGAATGACATTGGACCCTTATTTTCATGCTCACAAAAATTAACTCAAAATGGAGTCAAGTAAGTCCTGAAACTATGAAACTCCTATGAGAAGACCTTCTCGATGTTGGTCTTGAGAATGATTTTTTTGGATATTACACCAAAAGCACAAGGAACAAAAGCAAAAATAAATAAATGGTTCTACATCAAACTAAAAAACTTCTGCACAGCAAAACAAACAATCAACACAATGAAAAGGCAACCTACGGAATGGGAGAAAATATTTGCAAGTCACATATCTGATAAGAGGTCAATATCCAAAATATATAGGGAACTCATACAACTCAATAGCAAAAAACCAAACAATCCAATTAAAAAAGCAGAAGAGCTGAATAGAAATTTTTCCTAAGAAGACATACAAATGGACAACAGGCACATGAAAAGATGCTCAACATCACTAATCATCAGAGAAGTCCAACTCAAAACCCTATTGAGCCTCACACCTGTTAGAATGGCTATTATCAAAAAGACAAGAAATAACAAGTGTTGGTGAGGGTGTGGAGAAAAGGGAGCCCTCCCACACCGCTGGTGGGAATGTAAATTGGTGCAGCCACTGTGGAAAACTGTATGGAGGGTCCTTAAAAAATTAAAAATAGAACTGCCATATGATCCAGCAATTCCACTTCTGAGTGTATATCCAAAGGAAATGAAATCAGAATTTCAAAGAGATATCTGCACTCCCGTGTTCAATGCAGCATTATTCACAGTAGCCGAGATAGGAAACAACCTGAGTGTCAGTGTATGCATGAATGGATGAAGAAGACACGGTATGTGTATATATATCTATTTATACTGTAGCTAGTAGAATAGTATTCAGCCACGAGAAAGAAGGAAGTTGTGCCATATACGATGACATGCATGGACCTTGAGGGCATCATGCTAAGTGAAATAAGTCAGACAGAGAAAGACAGATACTGTATGATATTGCTGGTATGTGGAACCTAAAAATGCAGAACTCATAGAAACAGAGAGCAGAATGGTGGTTTGCAAGGGCTGGGGAGTGGGGGAGATGTTGGTCAAAGGGCACAAACTTCCAGTTATAAGATGAACAGGTTCTGGGGATCTAATGTACAGCAGGTGACCATAGTTAACAATACTGTATTATATACTGGAAAGTTGCTAAGAGATCTTAAATGTTCTCACCACAAAAGAGAAATGGTAATTATGTGAGGTGATGGAGGTATTTAATAACTGCTGTGGTAATCATGCAATATATAGGTGTTGTACACCTTTAACTTATACAAAGTTATATGTCAATTAAATCTCAATAAAGCTGTAAAAAAAAAAAGAAGAAATAAAATAAATCAGTTACCTCTTCCCCCCATCCATCTCGTCAAATCAGACAGGTAATCCTCAGGTAGTTCCCAGGGTCTCGTTCAAGAATTGAGAAGGAGGGGAGCAGACCGTGCACAGGTAAAGCCTACCAATGAGTGTGAGACTCCTTGGGCGGGTGTGTTGGTCCTAGGAACAGGTCATTGTCTTACGCAACAGGGAATACCCCACCCCAGCTCCTTTTCACTGACACGGAGGTTGGAGAGTTGTTGGCTAAAGGGAGGCACCCTGGGATTTCGTCCATAATGTTTTAAAGGGAAACAAAATCCACATTCCCTTGGAAGTTTCACTGTGCATCACCTACTCCTCGGCTCTAGGGCATATAGCTTCAGTCAGCGTATTTCCCTACACAGGGAGATGAACTTCAGAGGTAGTTAATTTTTTAAAGTATATTATACCTGAAACTAAGATTTTTGATACCAATCCTAAGGAGTAGTGAGTGGAAAAGAGGAGCAGACGGGGACCTAGGATATCAGCGTTCTGGTGACAGCTCTGATGTGTCCTGTGGCCTTGAGTGAGGCACCTGACCTTTGTATGTTTATTTCCTCATCTGTTAAGTGGGGATAGCAGTATCTATTATATTTACCTCAAAGGATTGTGGGGAAACTAAAATGGTATAACATGTAAAAGGACTTTGAAATGTGTACTTTGTACAAATACTATAATATAAAATTACATCCCCTTTGGTTTTTATGTTCTTAAAATTGAAAACACTGTTAAGTGTGGTCCCTTAGTGGATCTGCCATCAGGTACTATTTAACCTGGTGATTTTACCCTGATAAAACCACTGATAAGTCGGTGGATGTCATGGCTCTTCTAAATGAAGATAAATCTGAAGACTACCCCACTTGATGACTAAACTGCCATTAGTGGTTGTATTTAGGATGTGTCTTGAATCCAAGGGACCTTTGGTGATGCTGGCCGTCTGGATCTGGTCTCTGCAGGGGTCGATCTCGAACAGTCGAGGAAGGCAGAGGAACAGCAGATGCTGCAGGACGCCCGCCAGTGGCTCAACAGCGGGAAGATACAGGATGTGAGGCAGGCGCGCTCAGGGGCCACTGCCCTCCACGTGGCTGCCGCCAAGGGCTACTCTGAGGTCCTCAGGTAACGTCCACGCACGTGGTCCGGGCTGCACGGACCGGGAGAAGAGGAGTTGGTTGGACGCGGGATGGATTAGGTCATCAGCTGTGCTGCGTTTCTTTGCTGCTTCCCTCCTGGGCCACGCAGTCTCTCCTTCTGTGTTTGCTGGTACTCTTCACCTCCCTCCTCCCGCCACACCGCCCTCTAGCTTCTCCTGACGGGTCTGACGTGAGGCAGAGTTGAGCTGGACTGGCCTGAAGGGGACCTTGCGTGAGCGCTTCCAGCTCCACAGTTCGTCATTAGCATCCCTGGCACCTCCTCTCCTGGTGACATGCAGTACAGAGCAGACTCGCAGTCCTTTTGGTCCTCTTTGACTCGTTAGACTAATGACATAGGTCTCGAGTGTGCAGCATCCAGCTGGAGCAGGGTGGTCCCACGTACACGAGGAATCTGGACTCTTCTCTGCCTGTTCCCTTTCCCTTTACATCCTTCCCCGCTTTGTGTGGCCCTGCTCCTGGGCTTGCCCGGTACCTGGGCTGCTGGCGGCACCGCATGTGTCCTTGTCGCCAGATGCTCTCACTGCCTCGTGTTCCACCCAGTACGAGCTTCCTGGTCTGCGTGGTGAGTGTCGGTGCACCTTTCTGCCTGGCAGCGTGTTCACGTGCTCGTTTCTTGGACGGCGTCTGGAGGCCCACAGCGTAGGCCGCCTGCGTCCGCCCGGTGCCGCCAGGGCCTCAAGAGTCACGCTGTCCTCCACGCACACAGCTGGGCTGTAGCCTTAGCGTTAGCGAGCGGCCCCCGCACGTACTCCCGTGGAGTCGGAGGTGCGAGCGTGGTGTCCGGGGAAGACCAGCCAGAGAGCTGGTGAGGGAGTGAGAGAATCAGGTGCCCGAAAGCCCCTGCCTGCGCTGCAAAGCTGACAGCACCCCCCCGACGGAGCTGAGCTAGGCGCTGGCCGGCCTCAGGTGCCTGCGTGGTATGACGCGGGTGTGCCAGGGAGCGCCGCGGCCTCTGGGACAGGGTGGTTGCAACTTACCCGTGGCGGCTCTCAGGCAGCAGCTGGCGCCGACTGTGCCGTAGAGGCCGGGGGGCGGCGCAGGGCAGGGCCTGAAGCGCCAGCTGGGTGGCCGCTGGCGTGGCCCGGAGCTCTGCCACTGAGCACGTAATGGCTGGTTCGGGGTTTCTCCTCAGACTTTTGACTCAGGCTGGCTATGAGCTCAATGTCCGGGACCGCGACGGCTGGACCCCGCTCCATGCCGCCGCACACTGGGGGGTGAAGGAGGCGTGCTCCATCCTGGCAGAAGCCCTCTGTGACATGGACGTCAGGAGCAAACTGGTTAGTGAGCGCCACCCTCTCACGGGGCTCGGGAACAAAAGGCTTCAGGTCCCTGCTAAGTGACCAGGCTTGCTGGCCGGGCTTGGGCATCCCTGGTGGTCCCTGCTAAGTGACCAGGCTTGCTGGCCGGGCTTGGGCATCCCTGGTGGTCCCTGCTAAGTGACCAGGCTTGCTGGCCAGGCTTGGGCATCCCTGGTGGTCCCTGCTAAGTGACCAGGCTTGCTGGCCGGGCTTGGGCATCCCTGGTGGCTGTAGTTCTGCTTCCCGCCCCGTTATCCACGCGGACATGTTGGCTTTGTGAAATAAAGCTCCACTGAGCCGGTCTGCTGATTCTGTTTATGCTGAAGCCCCTAAAACAAACAAACGGGAAAAAAAAAAAGGTATTTTTCCCCTTAGCAGAAATGAGCAGTGGGGAAGCCCAAGGCCACTATCTGTGGTGAACTATGAAATATTTTGGTTTTACTTTTAATTCAAAGACTTAATAGCTGAGCCCTAGTCACATCCAGTTGTTAAAAAAACGTTATAATGATGAGATCCTGCAGTTTGGCTGAAAGTAGTCTTATTCAGCCTCACTTCAAGCAATATAGAAGTCCTGCAGCTTCTATCCCTACATCTACTGATTTTCTAGGAATCCAGAGACATGGCTTTTTACTTAGTAGATGTTCTTATCTACCTCCCATCTCTCCTGACCCAGGGTTCATTCTCACATTATGGGTTAGGGTCCTTAACTGTGCTGTTTCCTGAGGTAACCCTTCTCTCACTTAAAGGGAGATGATTCCTGTGACTTAGTCTTTAGTGCACCCATGCCCTGGACCTCCTTCTGAGGCTTCTAAGAGCCCTTTGTTGAATTTATCATAGCAATTAAGAGCATTTTAGAATAGGTACAAGTAGAGATTTCAATTGATCATTTGCCAAGAGGCAATAAACGTTAGAAATAATGTGGTGATTTCCTCCATCCAGCTTTACAAAATATAAAGCCCTGTATTTTAGGGTTTGCTGTTTCTTGTTGTGTTTCCTCTGTGATAGATGAAGGTATTACCACGGTGTCGAGTAGGCTAGTCAGTGAAGCAGCTGTCACTGGAGTCAGAGGCATACAGTGGACATCCCCTAGTTCTCTGATAAAGTCCCGTGATCGCTGCGCCTGCTTCCGATTGGTCATGGCGCCCCTTTTCTCTGCCAGGGCCAGACACCATTTGATGTGGCTGACGAGGGCCTCGTGGAGCACCTGGAGATGCTGCAGAAGAAGCAGAGCGTGGTGAGTCTGGGGGGACAGTCCTCACCACAGGCCACACCAGCTGTAGTTTGTCCGCTGAGAGTGGAGTTGGACGTCCCTGCATTCCAGCAATGGCAGTGGTTCCCTCCAGGAATATCCACAGTCTGTTAGAAGAAAATATCCCAGACACTGTTGTTGCTAAAGTTCGCTTGTTATCTCCTCATTACCTTAGAGCCTTCAAGCAGCTGAAAGGCAAACATGACGACGACGACTCTAGTTACACTTGAGCTCTAGGAAATGAGTGTGGTGGGTTCAAGGCAGAAGTTTTTGCAAATAGGGGTAGAGGACCCCTCATAACTTTTCCTTATGGACTGAAAGGACTTCTTTGTTGACAGAACATCGATTACAGGGGGGAATATATTTCTTAAAAAGCAAACAAACCCACAAAAACTAAAACATTTGGCATTGGACAGTGCTTGGTCAGTGATTCATATTTATTCCATTCATCAAATATCCAAAATTCAGTCCTTTTCTCCCTCTTCTAGATCTTTGATGGTTTCATTGTCTGTGCCCTTCTGCTTAGTGCAGCACAGGAGGACCATGTAAGCATGGTACCCACGTCCAGACTGCAGGGTGGAAAACCCTGCCAATACTCGGGTGAACAGGGAGTGAGTCACACTCTGCCTGAAAGAGGGAGGAGTAATTAGGTGAGGAGGATAAAGTCAATCACATTAGGGGCTTGAGAATCTCCTGTTTAAGCAGAGTAGGACAGAAAAAAAATCACTAGCTTTCCTTGTGTTTTCCTTTGCATGGGTTGTGGCTCAGGGCACATGAGCTCAAGGTCAGGAGAATGTGCGAAGCTGAGAGCAGTTCTGAATGAAAGACCCGTGTGGTTCAGTGATGGGACAGATCAGCTGTCCTGCCCGCCCCTGTGCTCAGCACCGTCTGGAGTGGGAAGTGGAGATGCTCATTTCTTCAGGGCTGCCTGGGAAAGCTGCAGACCCAGAGCGCAGGCGCAGCTTGCGGTTCAGTTTTCTCCTCTGATGAGCAGCTGGAATCTGTTTCTGAGCAGCAGCAGCCTTCCTAATATAAGATTATAATTTGCATGGTTAGGTGTTTGTTGTTTCTTAAATTTTTTATTCTGAAATAATTTTTAAGCTTACAAAGACGTTGTGGAAATAGTAGAGAGTTCTCGTGTATCCTTTACCCAGCATGGTTCGGTCTTTGAACATGAGTAATATCCTCACTAAATAACATTTCTGTGCTACTGGGAATGGTGCCTGCCTTTGCCCCCTGCATAACTTTGGGGTCCAGGGATTTAAGTACATTTTTTCTAGAGCATGTGTCTAAGTACCAGACAGTTTTTTCCAAGGGCTTATTTCCCATTTGGCACCTGCTTCTTCTTTAGAACTGTTGCCAACTTAATTCAGTATATGGATCATAAAGAGTTCTTTCAGAGGTACTTCTGGCGTTTTATCCTTTACACCTAGGTTTTTGGGACGATTGGGTTTGGATATTTGACGGGGCAGTTTTCACTGAAGCTCTAACGCTGTGGATTTCCTCTTCTCATTGAATGAGGATCTTTCTCTGTCATTATCTTCCAAGGAGACACAGCACACAGCTGATGTGTTTCCCTTCTCCCCAGTTCTCTCCTCCCCTTTGGTGTTGGTCCAGTAACAGGGCCATTTTAGTTTTTCTCATGGCTGCTGATTTTTTACCAATAGTCAACGTCTTCCCTTTTTTCTGTTTTCTCAATTTCCAGCTTCGAAGTGAAAAAGAGACACGGAATAAGCTCATTGAGTCAGACCTGAACAGCAAGTTGCACGGTAGACTCTTTAAGAAGTAAGATATTTGGGTTTGAGAAATGTGATGAGCCCTGCTGAGTGTGACACGTTTAGCTTGAGAATTTATACAGTGAAGAGACCCCGTGTTTGTAGCCAAATGATCTTTAAACACGTGGGAATGTTTGAGGGGCAAGGAGGTGAGTGGCATTGACTTGTGGGGGGACACTGAGAGTGGGTGGATGTGTTTTAAATTTGTGAATTAACGGAGACTGTGTGCATTGCTTTTCTCCCAGCTTAAGGGTTCTTAGTCCCAACTGCTTCCCTAACTAGAAGGTCTGAGCTCAGGGGCCGTGTCTGTTTTGTTTACACCATACTGTTGCCTAGCATGGTCCTGGCGTGTGAGAAACACTCAGTAAACATTTGTTAAATGATTTTTAAAAAATATTTACCTGGTCACTCATCATGAAGATGCATAGCCCTCCTTGTTCCTGTGTGTTAAACAGGCTGGATCTTCTTCCATCACACTCTCAAATCACATACTAACGCTTAGTCAGCAGAAAACCCAGGATTCAGAAGAATACGGATGTAAAGGAGGATTTGAATATATTTCTGTTACTGCTTCCACACAGAGCTTCATAGACTTGTCCTTCTCATACCGGATCCCCAGTGAGCGTAGGAAATGGTGTGTCCTTTCTGAATTACGCTCAAATTGTCATCTTTAATTTAGCAAAGAGAAGATGCTCTATGAGGAGGAGACACCGAAGCCCCAAGAAACGGAGGATGAAAACAAAGAATCCAGCAGCTCCAGCTCAGACGAGGACGAAGGTGCAGATGAGGCTTCTGAGTCAGAAACCGAGAAGGAGGCGGGTGATGCCGAGACCCTCTGTCCCCAGAGCACGGCGGGTCGCTGCTTGTCACAAGGCAGGTGATGCCAGGGCCCTCAGGTGGAACCGATTCCCTAAACAGAACCTCCAAGTCTTTTTCTTTTTCCTTCCCATTATGTGAAGCTGCTTCAATTCCTGATTTGGGGATTGAAGAAGGAACAAAATCATATTTACCTTTGTGACTCTTATTGATGATACACATCATATGGAGCTTCTTAAGTTTGTCATGTGGCGAGACAGGAACCCCAGCGGTGAGAGTTGGGTGCTGAGCACGGTCAGAGTGCCAGGCTATCCATTAGCCTGGGGTTTTGATACACAGTGAGGCAAACACTTAGAAAAGAGACATGGGGTTTTGCTGAGTAGAGGTTCATCTGCCACAGAGTAGTTCTCATGGATAATTGGGAGCTCGTGATAAACTAAGATTTCACCGTGCCCATGTCCTGCAATTACCGGCATGTTATTTCTCCAGACTGGTGTCCGCGAGAAGATGCAGTGTTTTCAGTGAGAGGACCGAGTTAGAGGGAAGAGTCCACATTCAGTTTATATCAATAGTAAAGTCTGTGTTTCCCTCTGAACTCTGCCCCAGCCAGCTGCCCATCACGAAGATGTTCAGCTCTTTCTGTTTCCTGGGCCCCAGCTCCCATAAAGTGGGTCTGCCTTTACTGACATGGTTTCTCTCAGTTGCAAGAGAGCACTGCCTTTGTCCATGTCTCCGTCTCTCAGAGGAAGTTAGAGACCCTTGCTTCTGTAGAACAGACGGGCCCCAGCTAGGTTTGTAGTGTAGGAGACGACCTTTTGTTCACTGAGTCTTGAATTGCTATTCTTAAGCAGGCACAGCTTGCTCTGGAAATGCCAGTGTAGTATCTGTCAAAATCTATACATGTTCATCTTTTTAATATTTGTATTGTTTACTGAGTGCTTACACATCTTAGGCTTCCAGCATTGTCTGGAATGAGCATCTAGACTTGCTCTGTGCCGGGTCACTGTGTTAGCTACCAAGGCGTTGGCGGAACGGGAGGGCACCGCCGGGGCTACTGGAATTACCCACGATGTGTCCCCAGGCCTCAGGTCTCTTGTTCCCTGCAGCCCAGCGCCACGTTGCTATTGGGGTGAAACACCCCGCACCCCTTGATGATGCTGCACTCCTGTTCAGGAACCTTCCATGACCACCTTCCTGACTCTGCCTGCAGAGTGAGTCCCAAGCCCTGTGGCCCGGCCTTCAAGACCTCTCGTAGTCTAGCTCCCGCTGACCTTTCCAGTGTCGTCTGTAAGTGCGGGTGTGTGCTATCCAAGCCGGATCGCCGGGGTTCCCAGACGAGCCTGAGTGCTCTACCCCTGAACAGTTATTCATGCTGTAGCATTTGTTCCTGGCCATCAGATGTTTATTGCATGGTTTCTGGCAGAAGCTGTAGGGTCTGCCAGATTGAAGAGTCCTTCTTTAGGTTTCTCCTGTACGGGAACCTGCAGAGGAGGGACCCCTCCCTGTGCGCTCACCCCCCGTGTGGACCCCAGCACTGCTCATTCCTCTCGGTTGCAGCGTCCTTGGGCTGGGAATTCCAAGTGTGTCACTCCCAGGTCTCAGCACCGCACCTGGCACGTGACAGGCAGCCACATCCACTGAACGTTTTGCTGAATGTATCTCGGGGACGTAGGGGGCTAGGAAGGCGTGTACATGAGTAAAGCCCATGTCACGTGAGAGAGGTAAACGCAGCCAATGGTGTTCACTAGTACGAAAGACTGCGTTGAGTTTGGGGGTTCATCGTGACACCTTAGGGTGGAGATCAAGGAGGCGGAATAGAAGGACACAGAGCTCACCTCCTCCCACGAATACATCAAAAATACATCTACACATGGGACAGTTCTCACAGAATATGGTAACACTTCACATTTATGTAGTGCTTATTTATTTATTTATTTGGTTGCGCCATGTCTTCGTTGTGGTGGGCGGGCTCCTTAGTTGCGGCACACGGGCTCCTTAGTTGTGGCATGTGAACTCTTAGTTGCAGCATCCGGGATCTAGTTCCCTGAGCGGGGATTGAACCTGGACCCCTGCATTGGGAGTACAGAGTCTTATCCACCAGGGTAGTCCCTATATATGGCTTTTTAATTTGCGACACACGTAACACATTTTTCTTTAATCCTTACACCCCCACTCCGAGGTGATGTATTATTGCCTCCACTTTTTAGAACGGAAGTGACACCGCAAGTGAGGTGACTTAGGTCTCACACCTGTGGGTGGTGTGCCCGAGCCCCCGCCTTTGACCTGGACTCCTCGGAGTAGCAGGGGCAGAAAGCTAACACGGGGGGCAAGAGCGAGAATTCCCCAGGGGAGGGGTTGTCACAGAAGAGCTACATACTCGGTCTGGGAGGTGAGATGGAGTCCGGTGGAGGAGGGGTGCTCCCAGAGGATGTGTGTGTCTGCGTCAGGAAGGCCGGGCAGGAGTGAGGAGGAGACCAGAGGCGCCAGCGGGTCAGTCTCAGAAGCTGGCGACTGCAGTGAGCTTCCCTGCGCACTTCTGTCTGTGGACATTTTACTCCTGACTAGAGCCCGGCTCAAAGCAGCGTCCTTTGTGAAGCCCTGTCGTCACAGCTACAAGGTTTTCTCACCTCTTCTGACTCCTGTAGCTGTGGTCGGAGCCTTTGTGTTGCTTGGACTACTTAGCGTTAGTGTTACCTCGGTTCTCCTCTCGTCTGCTCTGCTCTCCCCCCACCAGCGAGCTGCGGGAGCACTGGGACACACCGTGTGTCCTGCTGACCTCCGCGTCCTTCCTGGTGCCCGACGCCGGGCCTTGTGCAGGGCAGGTGCTCAGCACACCCCGGCGGGGGCGTGGGGGGCGGGTGGTGCCTGAACCTCCAGGTGCCGCCTGGCACCCGTGCGCACACTGAGCAGGCCCTTGTTGAGTGCATTTCTCCTCTTTTTAAACCTCCACAGGTGCAGCCTCATAAAATGACAGTTTCCATGTGTGTTACAAACAACCGTAGTTGTAAGGAATGTTAATTATATTTTGAGGTAAATGTAAGCAGTTTGATTTGGATTTCTGTTTTTCCCTTTCTTTTACTTATTTGACGTATTACTTATCTACTGCTGCATAACAAGCCATCCCAAAACTTAGTGGCAGGTAACACAACTCTTTGTACGCACCCAGTGTTACAGGTTGGTAATTTGGGAAGGGCTCTGCCGGGGCAGCTTCTCTGTTGTCCGTGTGGCAGTGCCGGCACACTCACGGGTGTGATGAGTTGGTGCGTGGCTGAGGGGTGGCCTTCTCCCTTCCTGGTGGCTTGCCGGGACGTTTGGGGCAAGTGGGCCGTGTGTCTCTTGCCATCAGGCAGGCCAGCCCCTGCTCCACATGGCAGCTGAATTCCAGCCTTCATCAGAGAGGGCGAGCTCTGCGCACACGCACTCTCCAGGCCTCTGCTTGTGTCCCGTTTGCTAATGTCCCAGGGGCCACAGAAAGTCACAGGGCCAAGCCCGGAGTCAGTATGAGGGGTACCACACAGGGTGTGGACTCACCTGGAGTCAGCCTGTGACAGTGTCAGTGAGGTTTGGCAGTGAGGTCCATTTCCTGGGGGTAGAGACGTTCAGATTGTATTCAAAGACTGCCTTGAGTATTCACAATAGCCACAAAGACAGTGACGTTAATAATAATAAACTATTTTCTAGGGACTTAATATTGAGTTATGCTATTTAAACACATTTTATCTCTAATCTGTACAGCAACTCACAAGACAAGAATTTGAGTCCCTGATTTATCAGTGAGAAAATAGAAGTTCAAATATGCTAAGTAACTTGCCCAGTGTCCCACATCTAGGATGTGGCTTAAAACTGTCCCGTCGTTCATGAGGGGGTTACCCTGGGGCTGTGTTTCTGGAGTCCAGGGACCAGAGGCCCAGCAGCCACTGGACGCAGGCAGACGGGGCTTCTGTCAGCGCCCCGTGAGGGCCCCCTCCCGCTTATGTCACCACAGTGTTCTACACGACCCTCCTTCTGGCCTTATTTCCTGTTGTGGCCCCAAGAGCCCTTGTTACTTGGTGGCTGCCTTTCCTGACCAGCGGACGCGGGTGTTGTGATTTCCCGGCCCTTCACCGTCCCTCCCGCCCTTCCTCCTGCTGCTGTGTGCCCTCCAGCTTCCTCCACAGCGCCTTCCCTACGTTCCCTCCCTCAGGGGATCTGCCTCTTCTCTGAACCCCCGGAGCGCTTGCTGATTTAAATCAACCAGTTCAGCGCCGGACGTCTTTGACCTTGTGTTGTTACCGTGATTATTTTGCATCTTATGTCTCTTCTTTTTGTAACTGCCTAGAAAGCAAGGTCTATCTTATACCTTCTCTGGCTTTTCCTGCCCAACCCCCCAAACAGTAGATTCTTACTATGTACTTACTGATGAATTTTATATGTGACATATAGTGTGGAGAAGGTTGTCAGCTCTACATGTGGGAATTAGAATTGGCGCCTGTCAAGACAGGAATTCCACTTGAGTCTGTTTTCTTATAAGAGACAGTGGTTGCCAGAGGTTTCATAGTAGTTTGAATCCAAGCATTACAGGGCCCTAGTGATCTGTCTTGATAATGGGTAAACCCTTTCTGTTAGCTGAAAAGTACACATACACACAGATAAGGTTTTCATCCTTGTACTTGTTGCTTCTCTTGTCTTAAATAACAGATAAAAAGCTGGGAGCCATCGTCAACCATTCCGACTCTGAAAGCAAGAGTAGTGCCGCAGAGCCGACACCAGCGCCGGCGCAGAGCACCTCCTCCACCTCTTCAGCCAGGAGAGTGAGTATTTTGGAATTAATTTGGATATTTCCCACTATTGCAGTAACATACAGTTAGAAAGGCCTTAAAGGTACATTCATGCTTTTTTTTTTTTTTTTTAGTTGTTTTGTTTGTTTTTTTATACTGCAGGTTCTTATTAGGCATCAATTTTATACACATCAGTGTATACATGTCAATCCCAATCGCCCAATTCAGCACACCCCCATCCCAACCTCACCACAGTTTTCCCCCCTTGGTGTCCATATGTCCATTCTCTACATCTGTGTCTCAACTTCTGCCCTGCAAACTGGCTCATCTGTACCATTTTTCTAGGTTCCACATACATGCATTAATATATGATATTTGTTTTTCTCTTTCTGACTTACTTCACTCTGTATGACACTCTCTAGATCCATCCACGTCTCAACAAATGACTCAATTTCGTTCCTTTTTATGGCTGAGTAATATTCCATTGTATATATGTACCACAACTTCTTTATCCATTCGTCTGTTGATGGGCATTTAGGTTGCTTCCATGACCTGGCTATTGTAAATAGTGCTGCAATGAACATTCGGGTGCATGTGTCTTTTTGAATTACGGTTTTCTCTGGGTATATGCCCAGTAGTGGGATTGCTGGGTCATACGGTAATTCTATTTTTAGTTTTTTAAGGAACCTCCATATTGTTCTCCATAGTGGCTGTATCAATTTACATTCCCACCAACAGTGCAAGAGGGTTCCCTTTTCTCCACACCCTCTCCAGCATTTGTTGTTTGTAGATTTTCTGATGATGCCCATTCTAACAGGAGTGAGGTGATACCTCATTGTAGTTTTGATTTGCATTTCTCTAATAATTAATGATGTTGAGCATCTTTTCATGTGCTTCGTGGCCGTCTGTATGTCTTCTTTGGAGAAATGTCTATTTAGGTCTTCTGCCCATTTTTGGATTGGGGTGTTTGTTTCTTTGATATTGAGCTGAATGAGCTGTTTATATATTTTGGAGATTAATCCTTTGTCTGTTGATTCATTTGCAAATATTTTCTCCCATTCTGAGGGTTGTCTTTTCGTTTTGTTTATGGTTTCCTTTGCTGTGCAAAAGCTTTGAAGTTTCATTAGGTCCCACTTGTTTATTTTTGTTTTTATTTCCATTACTCTAGGAGGTGGATCAAAAAAGATCTTGCTGTGATTTATGTCAAAGAGTGTTCTTCCTATGTTTTCCTCTAAGAGTTTTATAGTGTCCAGTCTTATATTTAGGTCTCTAATCCATTTTGAGTTTATTTTTGTGTATGGTGTTAGGGAGTATTCTAATTTCATTCTTTTACATGTAGCTGTCCAGTTTTCCCAGCACCACTTATTGAAGAGACTGTCTTTTCTCCATTGTATATCTTTGCCTCCTTGGTCATAGATTAGTTGACCATAGGTGCGTGGGTTAATCTCTGGGCTTTCTATCTTGTTCCATTGATCTATGTTTCTGTTTTTGTGCCAGTACCATATTGTCTTGATTACTGTAGCTTTGTAGTATAGTCTGAAGTCAGGGAGTCTGATTCCTCCAGCTCCATTTTTTTCCCTCAAGACTGCTTTGGCTATTCGGGGTGTTTTGTGTCTCCATACAAATTTTAAGATGATTTGTTCTAGCTTCGTAAAAAATGCCATTGGTAATTTGATAGGGATTGCATTGAACCTGTAGATTGCTTTGGGTAGTATACTCATTTTCACAAGGTTGATTCTTCCAATCCAAGAACATGGTATATCTCTCCATCTGTTGGTATCATCTTTAATTTCTTTCATCAGTGTCTTATAGTTTTCTGCATACAGGTCTTTTGTCTCCCTAGGTAGGTTTATTCCTAGGTATTTTATTCTTTTTGTTGCAATGGTAAATGGGAGTGTTTCCATAATTTCTCTTTCAGATTTTTCATCATTAGTGTATAGGAATGCAAGAGATTTCTGTGCATTAATTTTGTATCCTGCAACTTTACCATATTCATTAATTAGCTCTAGCAGTTTTCTGGTGGCAGTTTTAGGATTCTCTATGTATAGTATCATGTCATCCGCAAACAGTGACAGTTTTACTTCTTCTTTTCCAATTTGTATTCCTTTTATTTCTTTTTCTTCTCTGATTGCCGTGGCTAGGACTTCCAGAACTATGTTGAATAATAGTGGTGAGAGTGGACATCCTTGTCTCGTTCCTGATCTTAGAGGAAATGCTTTCAGTTTTTCACCATTGAGAATGATGTTTGCTGTGGGTTTGTCATATATGGCCTTTATTATGTTGAGGTAGGTTCCCTCTATGCCCACTTTCTGGAGAGTTTTTATCAGAAATGGGTGTTGAATTTTGTCAAAAGCTTTTTCTGCATCTATTGAGATGATCGTATGGTTTTTATTCTTCAATTTGTTAATATGGTGTATCACATTGATTGATTTGCGTATATTGAAGAATCCTTGCATCCCTGGGATAAATCCCACTTGATCGTGGTGTATGATCCTTTTAATGTATTGTTGGATTCTGTTTGCTAGTATTTTGTTGAGGATTTTTGCATCTATATTCATCAGTGATATTGGTCTGTAATTTTCTTTTTTTGTAGTGTCTTTGTCTGGTTTTGGTATCAGGGTGATGGTGGCCTCATAGAATGAGTTTGGGAGTGTTCCTTCCTCTGCAATTTTTTGGAAGAGTTTGAGAAGGATGGATGTTAGCTCTTCTCTAAATGTTTGATAGAATTCACCTGTGAAGGTCCTGGACTTTTGTTTGTTGGAAGATTTTTAATCACAGTTTCAATTTCATTACTTGTGATTGGTCTGTTCATATTTTCTGTTTCTTCCTGATTCAGTCTTGGAAGGTTATACCTTTCTAAGAATTTGTCCATTTCTTCCAGGTTGTCCATTTTATTGGCATAAAGTTGCTTGTAGTAGTCTCTTAGGATGCTTTGTATTTCTGCGGTGTCTGTTGTAACTTCTCCTTTTTCATTTCTGAGTTTATTGATTTGAGTCCTCTCCCTCTTTTTCTTGATGTGTCTGGCTAATGGCTTATCAATTTTGTTTATCTTCTCAAAGAACCAACTTTTAGTTTTATTGATCTTTGCTATTGTTTTCTTTGTTTCTATTTCATTTATTTCTGCTCTGATCTTTATGATTTCTTTCCTTCTGCTAACTTTGGGTTTTGTTTGTTCTTCTTTCTCTAGTTTCTTTAGGTGTAAGGTTAGATTGTTTACTTGAGATTTTTCTTGTTTCTTTAGGTAGGCTTGTATAGCTATAAACTTCCCTCTTAGAACCGCTTTTGCTGCATCCCATAGGTTTTGGGTCGTCGTGTTTTCATTGTCATTTGTCTCTAGGTATTTTTTTATTTCCTCTTTGATTTCTTCAGTGATCTCTTGGTTATTTAGTAACGTATTGTTTAGCCTCCATGTGTTTGTCTTTTTTACGTTTTTTTCCCTGTAATTCATTTCTAATCTCATAGCGTTGTGGTCAGAAAAGATGCTTGATATGATTTCAATTTTCTTAAATTTACTGAGGCTTGATTTGTGACCCAAGATGTGATCTATCCTGGAGAATGTTCCGTGCGCCCTTGAGAACAACGTGTAATCTGCTGTTTTTGGATGTGATGTCCTATATATATCAATTAAATCTCTCTGGTCTATTGTGTCATTTAAAGCTTCTGTTTCCTTATTTATTTTCATTTTGGATGATCTGTCCATTGGTGTAAGTGAAGTGTTAAAGTCCCCCACTATTATTGTGTTACTGTCGATTTCCTCTTTTATAGCTGTTAGCAGTTGCCTTATGTATTGAGGTGCTCCTATGTTGGGTGCATATATATTTATAATTGTTATATCTTCTTCTTGGATTGATTCCTTGATCATTATGTAGTGTCCTTCCTTGTCTCTTGTAACATTCTTTATTTTAAAGTCTATTTTATCTGATATGAGTATAGCTACTCCAGCTTTCTTTTGATTTCCATTTGCATGGAATATCTTTTTCCATCCCCTCACTTTCAGTCTGTATGTGTCCCTAGGTCTAAAGTGGGTCTCTTGTAGACAGTATATATATGGGTCTTGTTTTTGTATCCATTCAGCCAGTCTGTGTCTTTTGGTTGGGGCATTTAATCCATTCACGTTTAAGGTAATTATCGATATGTATGTTCCTATGACCATTTTCTTAATTGTTTTGGGTTTGTTTTTGTAGATCCTTTTCTTCTCTTGTGTTTCCCACTTAGAGAAGTTCCTTTAGCATTTGTTGTAGAGCTGGTTTGGTGGTGCTGAATTCTCTTAGCTTTTGCTTGTCTGTAAAGCTTTTGATTTCTCCATCAAATCTAAATGAGATCCTTGCCGGGTAGAGTAATCTTGGTTGTAGGTTCTTCCCTTTCATCACTTTAAGTATATCATGCCACTCCCTTCTGGCTTGCAGAGTTTTTGCTGAGAAATCAGCTGTTAACCTTATGGGAGTTCCCTTGTATGTTATTTGTCGTTTTTCCCTTGCTGCTTTCAATAATTTCTCTTTGTCTTTAATTTTTGCCACTTTGATTACTATGTGTCTCGGCGTGTTTCTCCTTGGGTTTATTCTGTATGGGACTCTCTGCGCTTCCTGGACTTGGGTGGCTATTTCCTTTCCCATGTTAGGGAAGTTTTCGACTATAATCTCTTCAAATATTTTCTCTGGTCCTTTCTCTCTCTCTTCTCCTTCTGGGACCCCTATAATGCGAATGTTGTTGCGTTTAATGTTGTCCCAGAGGTCTCTTAGGCTGTCTTCATTTCTTTTCATTCTTTTTTCTTTAGTCTGTTCCGCAGCAGTGAATTCCACCATTCTGTCTTCCAGGTCACTTATCCGTTCTTCTGCCTCAGTTATTCTGCTATTGATTCTTTCTAGTGTAGTTTTCATTTCAGTTATTGTATTGGTCATCTCTGTTTGTTTGTTCTTTAATTCTTCTAGGTCTTTGTTAATCATTTCTTGCATCTTCTCAATCTTTGCCTCCATTCTTATTCCGAGGTCCTGGATCATCTTCACTATCATTATTCTGAATTCTTTTTCTGGAAGGTTTCCTATCTCCACTTCATTTAGTTGTTTTTCTGGGGTTTTATGTGTTCCTTCATCTGGTACATAGCCCTCTGCCTTTTCATCTTCTCTATCTTTCTGTAACTGTGGTTTTTCCATGCTTTTTTTTTTTTTTTTTAAATTGAGTATAGTTGATTTACGATGTTGTGTTAGTTTCAGGTGTACAGCAAAGTGATTCGGTTATACATACATATATATCTTTTCCTTTCAGATTTTTTTTCCTTTATAGGTTATTACAAAATACTTAGTAGAGTTCCCTGTGCTATACAGTAGGTCCATGTTGTTGATCTATTTTGTATATAGTAGTGTGTATATGTTAATCCCAAACTCCTAATTTATCCCTCCCCCCTTCCCCTTTGGTAACCATAAGTTTGTTTTCTATGTCTGTGAGTCTCTTTCTGTTTCGTAAATAAGCTCATTTGTATCCTTTTTTTTAGATTCCACATGTGAGTGATATCATATGATATTTATCTTTCTCTGTCTGACTTAACTTCACTTAGTATGATAATCTCTAGGTCCATCCATGTTGCTGCAAATGGCATGATTTCACTCTTTTTTATGGCTGAGTAATACTCTATTGTATATATGTACCACATCTTTATATTCCTGCCTTAGTCAGCTCAGCTGCCATAACAAAATACCACAAACAGGGTGGCTTTAAATAGAAATTTATGTCTCACAGTCTGGAGGCTGGAAGTCCAAGATCAAGGTGCTGGCAGGTTCAGTTCATGGTGAGGGCTCTCTTCCTGGCTCTCAGACAACCACCTGGTCTCCAAGTATAATCACACTGGGGGCTAGGGCTTCAGTATATGGATTTGGAGGAGTGGACACAATATTTGTGTCCATGACTTTGCCCACAGTATATTTAAGAAAACTATAGGGCTTCCCTGGTGGCGCAGTGGTTGAGAATCTGCCTGCCAATGCAGGGGACACGGGTTTGAGCCCTGGTCTGGGAAGATCCCACATGCCGCGGAGCAACTAGGCCCGTGAGCCACAACTACTGAGACTGCGCGTCTGGAACCTGTGCTCCGCAACAAGAGAGGCCGCGATAGTGAGAGGCCCGCGCACCGCGATGAAGAGTGGCCCCCACTTGCCGCAACTAGAGAAAGCCCTCGCACAGAAATGAAGACCCAATACAGCCAAAAATTTAAAAAAAAAACTAATTAATAAAAAAAAATAAAACTATAAAGCCATCACCAAACAAATTTGGCTACAGTGTGTTTAGATGACACAGGCCCTAGTAACCTGGGACCAAGGAAATGTTGTCAGTTGCCTATTTTCTTTGTATCTGACGTTGAGGTGAGCATATGTGAAGCTCAGATTGGGCTGGGAAGATAGCCAGCATCCAGCCTTGATTGTTCTGATGACTGCTCTTCTTTTTTTACTTCTCGTGTTACATTTTACTTTCCTGAGTTGTCTTTACAGTCGATGATGAGTAGAGAGCAGAGGTTGAAAGCACTTGTTGAAATACGTGAGTGCCCCCTGCCGCCTCCCCAGGCCACTCAGAAAATGCGGGCTCCTCACTGGCGATGACGCCGCCCCACAGCGTGGGGGCTTGATGTTGAGGAGAATTGGCCCGAGCTCTTTGGAGTGCAGCTCTTGGAAAGCTCTGTGCTTCTGCACATGTTAACTTACTGATCTTCTTAGAGCCTCGTGAACGTGCAGGTGGGATTCTGGTGTCCTTGTGGAAACGAGGAAGCAGAGGCTCAGCTGTGCGTTGGTTTCTGGGAGCGTCCAGCCTCTTAGTCCTGCACACTCCCCCTGCTTCTGCGCATGACTAAATCGCCTGCTTTTTTTAAGAGGAAAAGTACTAAATTAAAAAAGATACAAACTCACACCCATACTTATTCCACTTTGCTAAAAGAATGCTGGGAAAGACATTTTTCCCCTCAAAACCAGGGTGGCTTACAAAGAGCCGACAGGATTGATTCTCTGAAGCTGGAAGGAGTACGTAAATATATCCGTTCAGATGATCGGGTAAAAGAGAAAAATCTAAGCATGGTTTTACATTTCTATTGCGTTTTCACTATGCCAGGCGGTAGAGGTGGCCTGGTTCTGGAGAAAGACCGACGCTTCTAGCAGCGCCCCCCACGGCCCAGGAAGAGGCCTATGGCTGATGGTCTGTAGACCAGATGTGCCCCAGCCTGGTCTTCAGGCTGACACTAGTCTGTGATGTTTTCTGTGGTTTATAGCAAGATGAGATGGTTAAGGACAATGTAAGCTTTCCATGAAGCTTTCTTTTTCTAATGTTAAAATTACTTCTCTCTCTTTTTTTTTAATGCAATGATGGTACCAGAAATGGTAATCCATTTCTGAAAGCTGTTCTCCTGGCAAAATTTAAAAACTGGCAACTCTGTGACTTGTACAATTTTTTTTTTCTTTTTTAATTTTGCTGCTCGCTGAAATCTGAAATGCTTAGAACTGCTGCCCTCGATCAGATAAACCATTGTCTTGAAATAAGCAGTCAGAATTTGAGTGGAGTGGCCTTTAGCATCTGTGTGTGTGTTACCTTCCACCAGCTTACCACAGTCCCATCACAGGACCTTGAAACACAGCGACACCTGGCCCGCCCTGTGTTTTCCAGTGTCCACGTGGTATAAGAGGGGTAAGCTCTTTGCCAGGGTTACAGATGGGCATGTTGAGGCCTGGAGAGGTGAGGTGTCCTGTCCCCAGGCACTCAGCGGACAGGAGAGGGTTACAGACGGGCATGTTGAGGCCTGGAGAGGTGAGGTGTCCTGTCCCCAGGCACTCAGCGGACAGGAGAGGGTTACAGACGGGCATGTTGAGGCCTGGAGAGGTGAGGTGTCCCGTCCCCAGGCACTCAGCGGACAGGAGAGGGTTACAGACGGGCATGTTGAGACCTGGAGAGGTGAGGTGTCCCGTCCCCAGGCACTCAGCGGACAGGAGAGGGTTACAGACGGGCATGTTGAGACCTGGAGAGGTGAGGTGTCCCGTCCCCAGGCACTCAGCGGACAGGAGAGCGCGTGTCACCAGGCCTGGATCAGCACTCAGCCCGCTGTTGTATTCCTCAGAGCAGCTCTGTCAGGTGGGAGCCTCTTAGGCTGTCTCTGGCCCAGCAGAAAGGGAGCCCTGCCAGGGCCTGGTGGCTGCCAGGTGGGACAGGGCCGCGGCGCCTGGCCTGCCGCGTGCTTCTCCCTGCTCCGCCCCACATCGCCCCACGGAGCTCAGCTGGGTGTGGAAAGAACCATCAGGACCTTTCTTTCCTTTGCTTCGTCCCTCGTAGTTCTCCGGCCTTTTCAACAAGCCGGAAGAGCCCAGAGATGAGTCTCCATCTTCGTGGAGGCTGGGCCTCAGGAAGACCGGCAGCCAGAACGTGCTGAGCGAGGCGGCCAGGTCCAGGGAGGCCCTGCGGGACCGGGGCGCGTCCATCCACCGCTCGGCCTCCAGCCCCCGCATCTCCGCTGTGCTGGACAACAGAGAAAAGGTGCAGTTTCCTTCCGTGACAGTTCAACCTCGGGAACAAAGGAAAACATTCTTTAGTCCCTAATTTGATTCTGGAAGTACAGAGTCTTTAAAAGGAGACAGGCATGTTGATTAATCATGTAGCTGTTTGCTTGCTATTATTTGCTTGGCCAAGAAAGAAAGAAACCCCTTTTCCTTTTGGCATATACCCTCTGTTCATTCCTCCTTACCCTCCTTACCTAGGGCAAAAAAGTGTGTCAGAAGCATGAAGATTTGGATACGGCCTAAAAGGTTCCTCTGAACCAATAACACTAATTTATTCTTTTTATGTTTAGAAGCAGAGTTCCTTGGTTGGGCATTCAATCCTAATGAGGCTCAGGCAGAGTAGCACTTAGAAAAAAAAATTTTAGTGTCTCATTTTTTCATTAATTGATGTACGATCCGGCTACCTTCTCATCTGCTGTTCATCCAGAAGGAGCACATTTCTGTGTCTTCACTCTGGTTCCAGAGTTCACAGGGCTCGCTTGGTGCACCTTTCTGAGGCTGGGTCTCCTTTAACCACAGACCCCTCGCTCGGTGCTGGGTTTCCGGAGACACTCGGGCCCGAGGTGTGTTGGCTGGATTAGCTCTGGGGCCCATTTGTACCTGAGGCTGCATTTCGAGGAAAAGAACTTCAGAGTGCAGTTGCTGTCTGTGGCTTTTCAAAAGCTCCCTGTCTCTGTAGGGCTGCTGCTTGGTGTAATTTGTGCTGCTCTTTCCTGTTTGATGGTCCTGGCTTTTCCCATGAGAATTATTTCCCTACATATTGGTTTTTAACGGAGGAGAGCTGGGAATGAGCCTTTGAATGCTGACAGGTATACCTTTTTTAATACCACTCAAACTGGAATTGGTATTGAATCTGGAAATAAGATTATATAGGTATATTAAGTTCTGCTTTTTTACCCAAAATGTTTTACACTGTGTCAGTACTGTGCCTTCCATGTGCGTTCCTTGTTTTGATTTTACAGGAGAGAGAAAACAGAAGCTGTCTCAGTTCACTGGGGCCGCGGAGGCTCAGCAGCGCCGGCGACCTGGAGGAGAAGGAGAACAGGTACTCCGCACACCGGGGCCCTGCGGCCGCCCTCCCGCTCAGGACCCCTAGCCCTCAACCCGCGCTTTGCCGCTGCTTCGCCCTCCAGGTCGACCCTCCCGTGTGGGCTCGCTTTAGTCCACGGCTGGCTCTGTGCATGTGGGGTCTGTGTCCACTGGAGTCTCAGGCGCTCCTCGTGCCCAGGACAGGGCCTGTCCCCTGGTGAACACCAAAAATGTGGTTATTTAATTGAATTGATCAACTTCTAATTTGTAAGTAAAGTCTTCCTCATCAGTTAAAATGGATATGGGAATGTTGAGGTGTCGCTGCATCTCAGAGCAGAGCCTGGGCTAAAGCCTTGCTTCTCAGGGTGCGGTCCTCCACCCAGCAGCACTGGGGCCACTGGAAGCCCGTTAGAATTGCGGAGTCTCAGTCCCACCCAGACCTGCTGAAGTAGATGGGCACTTGCACAAATCCCCTCGGTGACTAAAAGGCACGTGAAAGCTTGGGAAGGACTGCCCTGGGGGACCTCCCCGGGTTGCCAGCTGTGGTTAGGAAGAGGTGCCAGGGCCACTCCTGGGCGTCGCTCCGTGTAGGAAGCTGAGGAGGCGCCTTCACTTGCGGCGCACGTTCTCTCTGCCTCCCCCGCCCCTCCTCTGCGTGCTTTGAGCGACCCACACCGGGCTGACCTGCCAGGCTTTCTAACTGAGGAACAAAGTGCCCTCTCCTTACGGAAGGGCTCTAGATCCTCACCATGAGGACTTGGTACCTACTGAGATGGGTTGGCTTTGAAGTTGCTAAAAGGAAGCAGACAGGAAGCCTTAACCAGTCCCCCGTCTGTGCGGGGAGACAGGTGTATGAGCACCTATCTCTTGAAAAGGGTCCCGTTGCTGTCTCTGCAGCCACATGCGCTCCGCCTGCCCGGCCCCCCTCCCAGTTTATGCCGTGCCCTGGACAGAGGGCAGGGCCAGTGTTTTGTTTTGTGTCCGTCCTGCATCCACAGAGAGTCGGCTGCTCACCTGGTGCGGAGCGGCCCCCCTGCCCGCCAGCTGTGGAGGGACGCAGCGGAGGGGAGCGAATCTCTGCAGACGGCCGCTCCTTCCACCTACGTGACAACCTACCTGAAGAGGTACCAGGCTCCAGGGCTGGGCGGTGGTTTCCTTCACTCTGGCCACGGGCAGATGGGCAGTAGCTTGCATGCCTGTTTACACCCAGTTAGCACCACGAAAACGAATCAAGAATGAATTGCTTTTACATTTCTTGGGAGTAACATCTTAAGTAATTTTAAATCAAAGTTAATTTCTTTCCCTAACTGAATCAGAGTAAGCTAATTCCACGTTCTCCCCACAGACAGATCTGAATATATACTCCATCCTTTCAGTCCTGTAAAATCTTCAACCAGATAGGACTTCGAGTAGACTCTGAGCAGGGCTGAATTTAAATCTCACCCTTGCCCGGTAGCCAGCTCTCCTTCCTCATCTCAAGTCACGCTTTGGGGGGAGGCAGGGAGGGACCTGTAGGGTGTAGCGGGGGCAGGATGGGGACAGATGTTAATTGCATTAAAAAAAATTTCATATTGAAGCCTGTTTATTTAGGGACTTGAGTTGTTGTTTTTTTTTTTATGACTTTAATGGCCCTCAGATCCATCAAGATATGAAACTCGCAAGTTTGGTGCAGAGAAGGTACCTGGGTCTCCTTCCCCTTTTCTCATCTGTATACCCCTTTCTGCAGTTATCTTCTTTACCATGTACCAGCCAGCAAGCAAAGCACCTTTGCCAGAGCCGTTAAGCTACAAGACACACTTAATTAATATTTCCACTTGAACTTCGCTGCCGACGTGGAGGAATCTGATTCTCATTGCTTCCTCTGAATTCTTTCTTCACTTGTACTCTCTTAACCAAACCCCTCCAACTGCCTTGTCATGCCACAGCCTTCATCAGTAGGTTTTTAGGTGATTCTTGGCTACCCTAGACACAGGCTTTGGCCACAGACTGTATGTTTGGGATCAAAACCTATTTTCGCTTGATAGGAATAATCTCGTCAACCAGTTAATGTCGGAATGTGGGGACTGTGCCATAAATCAAACAGCCACTGTCACCTTTTAACGCCCTTCAGCTCTGCAGATACGTCCTGTAAGAGAGGGCTCAACTTTGAAAGTGAGCAAGTAGAATTCGTTGATGTCACTGAAGCTTCGTCCTACAGCCTCAGTGTTTTTGGCTTTAATGAGGCTGTTGCCTGTTTGTCTTTGAGGGTGAGGCCTTAGTCTGAATAGATAACTTATTACTCCTTATAGCTGGATCCAAGACCAAGAAAAGAATGTTCTAGAACTTAGGAAAGATGAAGGTGCCATCTTCATCTTCATCTTTAATGTTCAAGCCTGGTGTTATTTTGTGGTAGGGTTGGTGGCTTTCTGGATCCAAGTCATCAGCAGATGGATGGAGTGGGTAGTATTTGGTTTCATAGATGTCGTTTGGCATAATCATGGTGAACAGAGGAGAGGGGACACTTCTCTTTAGGGTGGGAAGCATGCTTAATTATGTGAGCATGTTTGAGAAAGTATCTACAGCTTGCTCTATACCTTGGACTTCCAAAGCTTTTCTTCTGTAATCCTAAAGCACTTTTTTATTTTACAAATCTTATTTTATGATCTTTCACAAGGAAAGAATCATATACAATCACTGTTTCAAACAGAAAGTGTGAATAGACATTTGTCATTCTTGGACTATGCCAAACCTCAGAAACTTTCCATTTTCAGTTTCCTTCTTATTTTTTAGGCAGAAATTCCTTTTATAACAGCCCAGTAAAATGCATCTTTTGTCGAAGAACTCTTCCTGGCTTTTTTGGGTCACCCCTGCCTCAAGTGTTTCATTACTGTTATAGTCAAGAAGTTTTTAAAAAAATTCTAATCCAAATAATTTTTTGCCGCAGTTGAGATGGTTCCTACCTGTCTTCAGCTGAGACAGGGGAAAGCTGTCCTCTGTTGCCTGTACAGTATTACTTGCCAGACCTAAACCTTTAAATCCTCCCAAGGCGTTTTGGCCTCTGTCCTCTTCTCTACTCTTTAATCCTGAGTCTCTGCTCCAAACCCTCTGCAGATTCTCGGGCTCACTTTAGCTTTGGCAGTGTTGCTTCTGTCTCAGGGAAGCAGCTGGGGTTGCATGACTTTGTCGGGGGTGTTGGAGTTCCTTTTTCTGGTACGATGCCTCTGTCTCCCGTCTTTCCCCTCTCCCAGCCCCACTCCACGCGTGCACTCCGCTCCCTCCTGTTGCTCTTCATCTCTCCTCCTCTCCGCGCCTTCCCTCTGTGGGGTGATGGACGGAGGCCTGCTTGCCGCCGGGGCCCGGCTCGAGCCGGGCTGGGCCCCTCCACTTCCCAGCTGTCGTGCCCTCTCTCCATCCACCTTCCTTTAAGCGCGTAGTCTGGGTGGGGCGGTGGTGCTGGGCGGGCGGCGAGCAGCGTGTCCTGAAGGAAGTGACCGTGTGCTGTTTTGCAGTGCGTCCTGTGGTGGACGTAGTGGCCCCTCAAGTCCCTACCTCTCAGCCAATCGCAACCCACCTCCTGCCGCCTCACTCATTACCATTGGGTCCTCCAGCTCTGGGGCGGCAGGTGGCAGCCCGCCGCCTGCGCCCCGCGCCACTCAGTGCAGACACTGCTGCATCTGTGCACCACGCAGGTAAGGCTGCTGGGGGCCGCTGGAGTCACGTCTGCAGGCTCCAGCCAGGAGACTCCGGACTCCTGGAGCGTGTCCCCGAGTCAGTGAGGACGCTTTTGCCGTGACCTGTGTCGGCCAGGCAGCAGCTGCTCGTCAGGCAGCCGTAGGGCGTGCTTAGGCCTTGCCTCCCAGTCGCTCTCCCAGCTGGGTTACAGTGTAAGGGCCCTGCTATCGTGCTAAATCGCGTGTTACAAACAGCCCACACGTCATTTATACTGATTTCCCAGGAAGTATCAGGAGGGATCTCTTCTGTTCACTCTTTTTGGAAGATGGCATTCAACCCAAATCGAAAGGAACGCTAATTCTTGTCCCAGAAGCCTCCTACAGCCCCCTTCTGAGAGTTTCCAGCAGTGAGTGTTTTGCGGCACCCGTTGTGGGAAGCAGGAGATGTGTGTTTGTCTCCACTCTGTTGCCGGCTGATATCTTCTTGGTTTCTAGCTCATCCAACGGGTGGCACGGGCAGAGTGTCGTGTGAACCTGGAGCAGAACTTCAGCTGTGCTTGTAACTATGGCGTGAATGTGGTCAGAGACCTTTTCCTTTGGGTGCAGCATAGGGGCTCCTCCACTGGGTCTTGTTTCTACAGCTGACACAAAGAAAATGAAAAATGTCATCGAGGCCAGTGTTGCAGCAAGGACACGGCTGGTGGTGGTGCCCGACTGGTGCCTGACTGGTCGCTGGGTTTCTTTTCCTGACAAAAGTGGTGCTCATTTGTTTGGCCAAGTGGGGTGGCTTATGATGGACCGCTTCTAATAATACTGTATGATTATTTACACATTTACTAGGCCCCATAACAATCCATTTGCACAGGCATGGTAAACGTTATCCCCACAGATGGAGACACTGAAGCACAGAGGGGCTACTGATTAATTCAGAACGAGGCCTGGGGAAGAATGGTAATGGCCACCCTTTGTTGAACCCCAGCGTGTGCCAGGCATGGGGCTCGTACCGTACAGAATTACATCAGGACTTGCTTTACTCACACATAACAGCGTATCCAAATAATACTGACTAGGTTTATTTTAAAGGTTTATTTTTTTTCTCTCAGTTAAGACAGTCCAGAAATAGGCAGGGCTGGCACGTAGCTCCAGAGCCACCAAAGGGTCTGTGTTCCTTCTGTCTTTCTGCTTCACAGTGTTTAGATCGTGGCTTCCATTTCCACGGGTTGCCTAATGGTCCAAAATAGCTGCTAGAGTTCTAGCCATCATGGCTGTATTCTAGGCAGGGAGGAGGAGGAAAGGGGGAAGTATGCGAAGAGGGAATGCCTCTGAACTGAGAATTTCCCCAAACGCACTGATCTTCTGCTCGTGTCTCCCTGGCCACCTGTAGCAGCCAGGGAGGCTTTGAAAAGTGTAGATTTTTAGCTAGGCACATTGATGCCCTGAATAGTAGGGTCCTGTTAGTAAGGAGGGAAAGGAACATGAACATGGGTGAGGCAGCTGGCTGCGTTACATATAGCCCTAAAGAGCCCTCCAGTGTATGGAACTTACCCTCATTTTATGGATGAGGAAGCTGAGACCAAAAATGTAATGATCTGCCCGAGGTCACTCGGCCAGGAAGGAACCGCCAAGGCAGGATTGGAGCCTAGATTTGTGCGTTTTGGGGCTCTTTTCTTTTTCACTATTTTCTTTCCACTGAGTTTATCTTTTGTTGTGGGCACTATACTGAGTGTTCCACAGACATTATTTGATTTAATCATCACAAGATCCCTGCACTTCAAGGCAGCATTATCCCCATTTTACAGGGGAGAGATTGGAGAGGTTACACTCAGCCCCAGGTGGTTCCAGAGCCTCTGATCCCTGCTCTGGAGCTTTTTCTGTTCTGATCCTAACAACCTACTTGTAAAATTATAGATTTCAAAATAATAGTAAGAATCCTATTCTATAATTTGACAAATAAAATCCTTGGCATTTCTCCAGCATAAGATATTGCAGAGACCGAAGCATGTTATGAAGCTAAAAAGAATTCCATGTAAGGTTTCGATAAGTGTAATTATTTTATAGCTTTGTTCCTGGCTGATTTCATTAGTGCTTCCTATAGGCTCATACATCTTGTAAGTCTGAGGAATTATTTGCCTTCATTTTTTAAATTAAAAAATAAATGTAAAATTTCACCTTTTTTCTGAGCTATTAATTGCTTCTGGAGAAGTGGCTTGTATTTTTTAGATGCCACTTCAAAACTGTTCTCATTTTATACTGGCATTTAGGTACCATATTTAGGTTTTTATGATCTGATTAATTCTTTCAAGCTTATTATAATAATGTGATTATTTGAAAATGAGCTTATAGCTACTTATAAGCATTTTGGTAATTGTAAGTAGGTGAAAAAACCAGATTTTTTAGCATTCATTATTTTTATTTCTTTCCCCATCTCTGTGAGTATCAATTTTGGATCTCTGTTACCCCAGCAACAAGCTGTGACATCACAAATGATAGCTTTTTGGGTGGAAAGCCAATGGTTGATCTCAACTCTTTGTTAAGAAACAAAGGTCTTGTTTTCATGTAAATGAATGTAATTGTACAGCTTGCTATTGGAAAGTCTGTAGTTAAGGTTGCATGTAGAATCCTGTTAGTTTTGGTTTCAGTCTCTCCTGTCTGCAGTTATGAATACGGACAATCAGGCATTTGGTTCCGTGGAAAGAGAGCAGTTGCTAAGCTAGGTGAGGTTGCTGAGTGTCTGTCGAGTGTGTCTGGGTGATCCAGGAAGACGGCCGTCCGCTGTGAGGCCACCGCAGGCACTCACTGCCCGGGACTGAAGGGCAGTGACGTGATCGTAAGTGACTTCAGTGTCTGTTGTGTGTGTGTGGAGACCAGATGGTGCTCAGGACTCATTCAGAGCTCTCTCGCATGTGTCACTATCTTGCCTTGTGCCATAGCTAATCAAAAAAAAATTTTTTTCTAATCTCAAGTAAAAAATATTTTCTGTAAAACATAACTGCTTGGGCAGAAGATATCAGACGGAAGGCGTAATCACTGTTCTAAGATTTAAGAGCTCAGAATTAAGAAAGCAGACCAACCACAGACAAATTCTGAGCGAGAAGATTCTCTGGGTAAACCCACCTCGAAGCTCTGTCTCTGCCACTGCGTTGTCAGTGTGCGTGCCTGACCGCTCTCTTTCTGCTTGTGTCCTTTCGATTTCAGGCCTCCTCACAAATCCCAGGCTGACTCCACAGCGGAGAGAACAGTAGACAGTGTGTCTTGCGGCACCCCGCTCTGTGTGATCACGAATCGCGCCCCACCTAGCACTGCCAATGGGGTCACAGCTGCCGCTCTGCTCTCCACTCCTGGGACAGACTCCTCTGTGGAAGCCAGGGAGAGGAGGAGGTGGGTCACGACTGATGTCACTTGTGGGGCTCTGCTCTGAGGGAGTAGGTAGAGGGGTGGGCGGGAAGTGTTTTCCCCAATCGCACACACTTCTGTGAAAACGGGTCTTCATGTTACAGCTTGGGATTTCTATTTTGCCTGTGGGAGATTTTTGGTGGAGATCTTAATTCTTTCTGATTATTTAACATAGATACTTCTTCTGTTATGGATCTAGGTATTTCTTCTTTCTGTTTGTCTTACGAGAGAGATCACTGTCAGGCACTATTTCCCCCTTTTGTGATGGAGCACCTGAGCAGAGAGAAGCATCTTTGGTTTTGCTCTGGGTGGTCCACGATGACTTCTGGCAGCAAAGAAAAGCAGTGGTATGATAAAAGGCTCAGAGAAACAGAGCTAGGATATACAGTTTTGATTAATTTGAGAAGAATACCAGAAAAGGAAGTGGATGGCACATGATGATACTGTAGAGGGACGGTGGCCAACTGTTCTGCAGGCTCCTTGGAGGGATGGTGGGAGCAGCCGTGAGCTGACCTCAGAGAGATCTAAGGCAGAAGCTAAGAGAACCTTCTGAGTGTCAGGATTAAGAGACCATGGAAGGTGTGACCAAGGAGAACAGGCCATTTTCTTCCACTAGAAGAAGTGGTAAAAATAGAATGCATTCCATTTGGGAGTTTCAGATCTACATAAAGACTGAAGCCATAATTATCCCTTTTTTAAGACTAGAAAAAGAGGTCAAATCTTACCAAAATTTAGATTTCACTTTGACTTCATTTTATTTTGAATATCCAAAGGAAGGAGGTGTTATATTTCTGAGTGTGTCTATATGTGTAACAAGTCAGAGTGTCTTTTCATCTACAAGGTACAATGAGTTAAACTTTTTAGACGTTCGTTTATTATAAAGATAGCTCTAAGACATGCATTTTGAGAAGAAATAGAAGGAAGATGTTAAGTTGAAAAATAGTGTTTTTCTTCCTTTCCTCCCTTTCTTTTTTCATTTCTTTACGTAAAACTTGAAGAAATTCCATTTTCTGGGCTAACAGATTGTAGAGCTAACAGTCGTCATCTTTTAATAGGCTTCCAGCCAGGAAAGTTTTAATAAATCAATCTTCAATATTTAATGTCTATGTATTTCATAGCTCAGACGTTACTTAGATACTGTTAGTTTCATCTAGAAACTAAATGCAAAAGCAGTCTTTCATTAGCTGGGGAAAAAACTCTCTTTAAAAACTCCTTCTGAGCTGAGACAAGTGAAATGAGTTAAATTCATCATTAAGATCATGGTCCCTGGAAGGATGCGTAAACCAGGTTCTTTATCAAACTGCATTATTAAATACTTAGTTGCATGAACCATCATTTAGAGAAATCTGGAGAAACAATTACCGTCTTCTGGGAATTTTATAACCTGTGTGATCAATGACCTGCTACAGATTGTGATTTTTGTTTTAGAAGTTCTATTCAAGCCACAAATATTTATTGAGTACCAGCCGTGTGCCACATGTTTTATAGAACTAGGATGTATTTCCTCAAGGAGCAGCAAATGTAAGAATAAAAGAATTAGGTCAAGATATTAATGAATTGTAATATGAATGTGGTATATCAAGATGAGTGCATTTTAGGGATGGCACAGAATAGGTATAGATATTTGTTAGATAAATAATTACTAGATAATAAAATAAATAAATAGCTGGCACAAGATAAATAGCTGGGAGAGTATTCGATAAAGAGCTGTTGGACTCAGTCACTCGATCTGTAGCAGCGTTTATTCCTCCCAGAGTTTTCTGAGCACCTGCTGCTACCAAGCACCGTGACAAGCGCAGACCGAACAGCCGTGAGCTGACGAGTATGGTCTGAGCCCTTGCGAGGTGTATACACTAGGGAAGAGGAACGACGGTAATTACACTTGTGATAGATGCTGTGCCTGGTGCCTTACAGAAGATCCGCCTACCGTAGACTCGCCTTCTCTGGGGGGATCAGAGAAAGTCACTCTCAGGGTGTGATGCCCGAGTGAGAACTGCAGGGCAAATAACAGCCAGGGGAGGGGGAGGGGCGGGTGTTCCAGGCAGAGCAGGCAGCCACCGCAGAGACACCAAGCGGAGGACGGTGCTCGATCCTTCGGAGAAGCTGGAAGGAGACGTGGCAGCTGGAGTGCAGAGAGTGAGGGACAGAGCCGTCTGCGGTGAGGCCCGCGGCGCAGGCAGGGCTCCGTGATGCAGTCTCACCCCCAGCGAGGAGGTTGTGGGTTTATGTGCCGAGAACCATGGTGAGCCACCGGAAGAGTTTTTTGATCCGCTTTGCAGAGATGTGCTTCACACAGCGTGTAATTCACCAGTTCAACGCAGCCATCACCACAGTCAATTTTAGAGCATTTTCATCACCTTAAAAAGAAATCCCGTACCCTTTAGCTGTCACCACCCCGTCTGCCCATTCCCCAGAGGCCTAAGCAACCACTCATCTACTTTCTGTTTCTGTCAAGTTGCCTGCTCTGGAGATTTCATCTAAACGGAATCAGAATGTGATCTTCTGTGACTGGCTCCTTTCCCTTAGCGGCATGTTTTCAAGAGTCATCTGCGTTGTAGCGCGCGTCAGTGCTTTATTCTTTTCATGGCCGGATACTGTTTCGTTACGTGGATACACTGCATTTTGTTTGCCATTCATAGGTTGGGGACATTTGGATTGTTTCCACCTTTCAGCTATTTGAAGAATGTTATTATAAACATTCATGTACAAGTTTTTGTGTGAACATAATGTTTTCATTTCTCTTGGGTGTGTACCTAGGAGTAGAATTTCTGGGTCATCTGTCAGTAGAAGATTTTAGACAAAAAAAAGTTGATGTGACTTACATTTTTAAAAATTCTGCCTTTTAAACTCTGGTTGCAGTATTGCATACGAAGTGGACAGGGGAAGAATGGACAGGAATGGATGTGAGATGACCAGTTAGGAGACCACTGCAGAGGAGCGATCGTGAAGAAGAGCAGTAGCTGGCACTGAGGTAGTCGTTGGAAGAGATGGAAAAGAGTGAATGTGCTCAACGTTTATTTAGGGGGTGCTTCCAGCAGCATGGCAGGCAGGCCCACAAGGGCCCTGTTCCTATGATAAACAGACGAAAGGGTGGCTCAGTTCAGAAGAATGAAAGGGAACCCTCAGGTGACAAAAATGAAGAGACCCCAAAAGCCAGAATGGTCTGAGTGGCCCAGGGTGGTATGAGACCTAGAGTCTGGAGGCTCCGGTTTAGTGCCGTGTGTGGATGTAAGACACGTGGCTGTGGACCTGACTAGGCTTGGATCCATCACCAAGAACCTGTGTAGAGCTGGAATTTTCAAAGGGCTGCCCAGTTCTTTGCCCACGGTCCAAAGATGTGTCAAGAGTCCGGGCAGGTTTTTTTCTTAAGAATATATATAGGGACTTCCCTGGTGGCACGGTGGTTAAGAATCCGCCTGCCAATGCAGGGGACATGGGTTTGAGCCCTGGTCCAGGAAGATCCCACATGCCGCGGAGCAGCTGAGCCGGTGCACCACAACTACTGAGCCTGCTCTCTAGAGCCTGAGAGCCACAGCTACTGAACCTGCACGCCACAGCTAGTGAAGCCCACGTGCCTAGAGCCCGTGCTCCCCAACAAGAGAAGCCACTGCAATGAGAAGCCTGTGCGCCACATCGAAGAGTAGCCCCTGCTCGCCGCAACTAGAGAAAGCCCGCGCGCAGCAACAAAGACCGAACGCAACCCAAAAATCAATCAATCCACTTCTTACTTAAAAAAAAAAAGACTGTATATATTTTTTAAAGAATATGTTTATATATTCTTTCTGAGATTCTTCTCCATTATAGGTTATTACAAGATATTGAATATAGTTTCCTGTGTTACACAGTAGTCTTTGTTGTCAGAAAAATCTTTTATGGGATATTTTTACTACCCATATAGTTTGGAAAGCCTAAGCCAAGAATTTAACATAGGAAGTAGGTCTGTACTCTTAAAATTTTGGGGCCATCATGGCACAAACAAATTCAAAACTACCTTGAAGATAAACACATCTTCAACCTGGGGTCCAAGGGATTTCTGTACAACAGTCCCCACCAGAGACAAACTCACACAGGACACTGTGAACACTGGAGAGGGAGAGGCACCGTGAGGGAGAGCTCCCGGGGCAGCGTCTAGATGCTCAGGATGCAGATGAGCGGCAGACAGAAACCTCAGACCGTGACTTCAGTCGGTGATGTTGACAAAAATTAGTCAGTTGATCTAAGAAGTGGAGAATTTTATTTGAGCCGGATTTGAGGATTATAACCTGGAAGAACATCTCAGGAAGCTCCAAGAACTGTTCCACCTGTTAGAGGTCACGGCACAGTAGCATAAGTTTTTGAGACACAAGGCTGTACGCGAAATGACGTCTTATTGACAGGTCACACAAGCCACGTCTGAGCGTCATCGTGGCCCCATCAAGAAGGAAGGTTATCTTTAAGGCGCTGCTTGTTGGTGCTGGGAGAACGCTGCTCTTCGTGGCGCTGGGAGAACGCTGCTCTTCGTGGCTGAGCAGGTGTTCCTGCCGATGGAGGTTGGTCGATGTAAAATGCAGATACGCCCTGCACAGTAAGGGGGAGAGCGGGGGCCAGAGGGCAGAGCAGATGTGTTTATGTCTGAATTGTTCTGGTCTTGCCATAAAATATGAACTTTATTTCACAGTAACGATAATTAGAAGTGACCAGCTGTACTAAAGATAGAGCGAGCGATCTGGAGGAGCAGTGAGGTAAGTGCATCAGGAGTCGCTGTTGAGACAGAAGGTGTTGCACATGCACTGTTGTATCCGGTAGAGAGCTGCTACGGGAACCTGCGTGTGTAAGGCGTCCAACAGCCGTCTAGTGAGAGGCTGCCGTGTGCCCGGCGCGGGGGCGTTAAGGATCCAAGGTCAGGGAAAAGCTAGCCCGTGTCCGTGTGGAAGGCAGCTCGGAAGCTGCAGTACAGTGTCTGATGTGGGAACAGAGGGGAGTAGAGGGGCAGGGAAGGGGCCGCAGAGGAGGTGCCTGGGCTTGAGTTTTGAGAGGCTGGTCATAACAGGAGGGTGGTATTTTAGAGGGACATGAGAAATTCGGGGAACAAGTTCACTGTGCCTGGCACTGGGAGGAGGGCAAGGCCAGTGCAGCATTTCCACAGGTGTCTTGTGTGAAGTAGGTTTAGATGCAGAAAAAAAGTGTTCTGTGGCCCAGTGAATTTGTGAAACGACGGCTTAAACACAGGTAAACGGTTGCTCCGAAACCTGGGGATCGCTCCTCTCCAGGGCGTGGGGCTGGTTAGAATTTGCAGCAGTTGCCAGATTTCTGTGTCCGTCGAATAGTTTTGTTTTTTTACAGAAACCTGACTGGTACTCCATTGGGAATACTTTGGAAATTGTGGCGCTAGAGAGAGGCGGGCAGGAACCACATGGTGTAGTTTCTGTCTGTGCTGTGCTGAGAAACTTGAACTTCCGCTCTTAGAGCTGTGGACTGGAGTGCTTTCAGCCGGAGAATGGCTTGATCAAATAAAACGTCATTTAAGCCTTTACAGAATTAAAGCCGTTCAGTTTCTCCTTCAGACAAACACACGCTGAAAAAAAAGCACATGTTTTGAAAACAACTAAATGTTCCTTCTGAAAGAGCATGCTGGGTACTAATTCTTCTCTTGAAGCTGCAGCTTTCTCTGTAATCAGCTCCTTGTGGAAGCATTTTGGCTCTTGCTGGGAAATGGAGGCCTGGAGCCTGTGTTGACAGGTCCCGTTGGAAACAATTAGCATCAGGCAAATGGGTCTTCAAACTGGCCATAGCAAGACCTGCCCAGCGGAAAAGTCATCTCAGAAAGAATCTCTGTTTGCAGGGTAACTAGAGCTCGTGCATTGGGGTGTGGGTCTTCCCATGGAACCGGCACACCTGACTTTCCCTTTCTGAGCCGGTTTTGTTCGAAGAGGGGGGAAGTGGGCGCGTGCAGCGCTGGCCAGGGAGCGGGTGCCACTCTCCCTGGGGGGGGGGGTGGCCCTTCGCTCAGCCTGTGAACTACAGATATGATTACAGATTCATCAGTAGACAGGGCTGGATGCAAGTGGTCATTATGATAACAAATCGTGATCAACACGGAGAGGTTAACACTAGATTTTCCTGAGGGATGATGGGTAATTTTTATTTTATTTTTATTTTTTCCTGTATTTTCCAAAGTTCCAGAGTGATGAAGATTTACCATTGTAATGGGGGTGGGGGGCAGGTGAGCTTGAAAAAAAATTAATTCTGTGGACAACAGTCTCTGTTATGATGTAAGTCTGTGAAGATGGCCACAGTCACTGAAGAGTAGACACAGTAGTCAAGCGAGTCAAGGTAATTTATGCAGGATTCCAGATAATTTGTGATTTTGTTACATAAGCTCAGGGCAGGACCTCTGAAAGTTTATTACTTTTGAGAAGGGCACAGTCTTGGATTTACAAAGTTCCTTTTTTAAATTTTCTTTCTTTTTCTTTGTTTTTTTTTTTTCTGAAAAGCTCCCCTGTGACCAGTGTGTTCCTTTTACCTGATGGAAAGGAAGAGGAGTTATGCCCCTGTTTTGCAGATGGAAATGCCGAGGCCCTAAGAGCATGGAGTGATTTGCCTGATATCACACCTTGAGTCAGGCACAGTGGAGACCATAACTTAAGCCTCTTTTTCCTCCCCATTGAACTCACTAACCATTTCTTCTTTTGGATTAAAAAAAAGTTTTGGTCCAGGGGCCAGTCCATCTCCATCAGTGGCCTGGAACACGGCAGCCTCTGCCTTCATGGCACTCCGATCACTGCATCCCATTTTGGGGTTGCTCCTGAGGACGGTAGAAACCACCAGCGTCCTCCGATTGTGCAGGGGTTGACTGGGCTGGCGGACGGCAGGGTGGAGAGGGCACACGGCACGCAACTGGCAGAAGGCGGCAGGGTGTCAGGGCAGGCAGCAGCTGTCGCAGGGCGTGGCAGCTGCCTGCATTCCCAAAGCCCCAGGTTTTCCTCAGCAACAGCGTCAACAGTGTCAACAACTCCCGGGGCTAATGTTGGAGTCTGCGGGCTCCCGCCTTTGATCCTCTCGCCCCAGCCCTGAATTTTACACCTTCTTTTTTATTGGTGCCCTTCCTTTTCTTGTAGAAATGGCCAAAACAGTTTTTCTCTACAAGAAGCTAAAGTTATTTGTCTTTCCCAGATAGCTCACATGCGACTTGCTTTGTTTGGTCTGTTCACGGCCGAGTCATATATACCGCACGTGTTGACCTTCTTGAATCCTTTGGGTTCTTTATAAGCTGGGTAGTTATTCCACTAAGTGAAGCTGTCAGCAGATTAATTTGGCATCGTCTTTGGAATGTCAGAAATTTAAAACAAGTAATTAAACACTGAGTCATGGTTTTTAAAAGTTGTTTGACTCATCTCCCTGTCTCCAAGCTAAAGTCAGGCAGTTGTCAATTCAAGGAGGTGTTCTAGAGAAGAGGTTCTCAAGCTCCTCCAGCCTCTCTCGGTTCTTGTTCTGAAATGAGTATTTTCTTTCCCTAAGAGCCCGCAGCAGTGCTGAGCTTACCAGGCTTTTCTCTGCTGGTATAAGTAGTTCTCTCTCTTCCTAACTAGGAACAGGAAGAGAGTGAAATGTATGCAGCGGTCGGTACATTCTCTTAAGTATTGCCATGCTGGAGGTTTCTGGGTTGCTTGTATGATTAGTTATTATGTTAGCCCATTAGCTGTTAAAGATTACGCTTGCTTGACTCCTTTCTTGCCATGGTTAGGAGGTCAGTTTCTGCTGTTTTGTCGCTGAGCACGTGCCATGTCGTGCAGCGTTGGGTGTTGTTGATTCTGGGGGCCGCTTTTTTCATGTCTCACAAGCTCCGCCATCAGGACATGTCATCACTGCCAGTTGTCATCCCCACACGTGTGTGCATTTGGTCATCAGTGCTCACGTTACTTCTACTGGGTTATGTGCACTGCTGGTACTAAATATGTCTAAATAAGTCTGAAAGAGCCCTTTCAATAACTATTAAAGTAAGTAATTTTTAAATGGTGATAAAAGAGCATGTGTGATTGACACCTGATTGGCACTGCTTCCCTTTCTCGGTGGTAAAGTGCTGGTGCGTCCTGCAGTTGATGACGGGCCAGATCTGATGGCACTAGTTAGCCAGTGGGAAAGATGCTGTTGGTCTGTATTTAAAAACCCCAAGTGGGAAGTGACTATAATGCATGTGGGGTTTCTTTTTGGGGTGGTCAAAATGTTTTTAAATTGATTATGGTGATAATTGCGTAACTATGAGTATACTGAAAGCCACTGAATGGTACACTTAAATGGGGATGTGAATTATATCTCAGTAAAGCTGTTTAAAAATAACACTCGGACCATTTTGCCCCACTCGGCAGTTCTGGGAAAGAAGACCTGGTTGGTGCCTGCTGAGACTTACTACAGTAAGATGGAAGGGCCTGGAATTTTCAAGTCTTATTATCTTTTTTCTGTATTTCTGTTGCTAAACACAGCTGCTGAGACATGAACCCTCTTCATTTCCAGAGACAGTGGCGTTTGTCACACAGTTCCTCAGCACACCACCTAACATTTCAGGAGTGGCGGCTTAAAAGTGCCCCCCCCCCCCCACAGGACACAAGCATTCCAGAGGCAGCCAGGAAGCCGACTGCCTGAAGCTGCAGAGCCTCTGGCGGCTCTGCCCCAGCTCCCAGCCACTTCAGAGTACAGCCAGCAGTCACCCGACACCTGCTGCACAAAGCTCTTATCAGCCTTGTGTTTACAGTTAATCTCCTTCTGATAAAGTGGTTCTTTTTTCAGAGCTGTGAGTGTTGGTGACATGTGGGAGGGACCAAAATTTTGTGCCCTCACTCAAGCCCCCCCAATACCAGGTGATTTTCCCATGTTGGAAGAAGATGGTCGCTTGTGACAACCTCACAAAACGAGCTCTAGTGTTTACTAGGGAAGGACAGCCGGAGGAGTGGGCACTTTTTCAACAAATTGGGCTTCTGGGAAAGCTGCTGCACAGGTGTGTGGCAGGTGTGTGGCAGGTGTGTCTGAGGTGCTTGACCTCTCACCTGTGATGGTTTGATCTGGCAGTGGAGTCCTTGCCGTTCCCGGTTTTATGGAAATGGGAGGCGCAGGAGGTTGATCTTTGTGTTCTGGGTTTGCGGGCCGACTGGTGTGCCGAGCTGGGCACCCGTGAGCACTGGGCCTGGAGGGGCAGGAGCCGCAGGTGAGTGTCTGCTTGGCAGCTCTGATGGCCGAGAGCGTCCTTCTGCTCTCCGTCCGCGTCTCTTCCTGGTGGTTCTTTGGGAAGCTGGCTGGTTGCGCACACCATTTGGGCGCTATGGTTGGGGTGGGGGGATGGTAAGAATAAGATGCAGTGTTTGGAATAACCAGTTGGCAACTATTCTGGTTTTTCTTCCTATTCCTAATTGATTTAAACATGTGTGCTGACTTAAGGATCCCATCCAAGAGATTAGAGTGGCAGAGGACGGTTAAGAATTTCAGGAAGTAGAAACATGCATCTCTTTTTAAGAGGAAACTGGTATCAGTAATGTTATACTTCAGTTGGATAGTAGTACACAGGTGGTGGTTGTATTGTTTATATCCTTTATAGCTTAAGTATTACATAGTATATATTTTAAGTAAATAAGACGGGAAAAATGTCAGATATTTAGGGCAATTACAGAGAAGCTGGTTTAGGTATGTGAAGGCATAGATCGCTCCTTGAGTTGGCCTTTGAACAGGAAATTATAAAATGAAGAGACTAACTCATTGAGGTCTGGGTAAAAGCACTTTGCTTACTACAAACTGTACAGTCAGATTGAATCTTTTCTATTTCATTTTTTTCATACTTTATTTTTTATTTTATTTATTATTATTTTTGGCTGCATTGGGTCTTCGTTGCTGCGCACGGGCTTTCTCTAGTGGCGGTGAGCGGGGGCTACTCCTCGTTATGGTGCACGGGCTTCTCATTGCGGTGGCTTCTCGTTGCGGAGCACGGGCTCTAGGCGAGGGCTTCAGTAGTTGTGGAACGGGTGCTCAGTAGTTGTGGCTTATGGGCTCTAGAGCTCAGGCTCAGGAGTTGTGGCGCACGGGCTTAGTTGCTCCGCGGCATGTGGGATCTTCCTGGACCAGGGCTCGAACCCGTGTCCCCTGCATTGGCAGGCGGATTCTCAACCACTGCACCACCAGGGAAGTCCCAATCAGGTTGAATCTTAATGGTAATAAATGTTTTCCCATACGTGTAAGAAGTTTCCTCATTGATCTTGGTTGCTCAGAGGACCAGATTGTAGACAGTTCAAAATGGGGCTGAGTCAGGCATTTGGGCGCCCCTGCGGCTGGCCGTCATCACAGCCCCATGGGGAGACTGCTCGTTGGACCGTCTGCCCAGCCTGCCAGAACTGGACTGTTCTCTCCCTGCTCCTCCTCTCCTTCCTGTATTGTGTGTCTTTGGCGATCGTGCCACTTTGTGTTCCCTGAACGTGTTTGATGTCCGCGCTGACCCTTCTTTCTGGGACAGCCTTCTGTCACCTTCTCTGCTGAGCAGAGTTCTGTTCGTACCGTAAGAGCCCCTGAGATTCACCCCCCTGCCGGCTTCCCGTTCCCCCAGCCCCAGGCTGAAGCCGGGGTCCTCTTGCCAGTGTTCTTCTGTGGCCCTGTCCTTAGGGCTGGTCCAGCTGACACCCTTGCATCGGGAGCTCCGGGAGGTGCTCCTTCTGCTGGGTTTTCTTCATACCGCAGAGCCCACTACTCAGCAAGGAGTCGGGTAAATGGGTGGGGATGAACAAGCCGCTGTGTAGTGATCCTGGTGTCCAGAGGGGGGCAGCAGAGGCACGCCTGTCGATCCACTTCGCAGAAGGCTGGCTCCCCAAGACCCCGTCCTGTGTTTGGCTCGGTGTGCGGGTAAGCACACCAACCCCATTCCACTTCAGGTGTTTTAATGTAGGCAGAGAAGGTGTGTCCCGGCAGGTGGCGGTTCATTCACGTGAGAGCAGCAGGCACAGGTGGCAGCCCCCTGGGCTGCCAGGCAAGAGCCCTGGTTTGCTCTCCAGCCGAGAGTGCACAGCTTGTGCGTCGAGGTTGCCTTTTAGCTTCTGAATCGGTCTGTGTGGAGTTAGGAGGTGGCTGTCCTGCCGCTCGCGCGTTCAGTGCTGTGCGAGGACTGCAGGTGCGACACGAGAGAGGCCTGCCTGCCTTGTGCCCTCGAGACTGAGGACGCTGGGTACGCGCCTCGGAAACCACGAGGCCGCGTGGGGGGTGGACCCTCGAGGGCAGACTGTGTAGGTGGCGTACTGCGCGCTCGGAGGAGGAGGCGGGTCCTGTGAGACGGGAGGCCGTGGCGGCATCTCAGGTGGCCTCAGACATGCGAAAGGTGTAGACTGGGTTAGAGAATTAGTGTTCTGAATGCTTACCGTATGCCAGTACTCCCTAGATGCATTTAATCCTCATAGCTTTGTGAGACGAATAATATTATTTTCTTTAATACATATAAGAAAATTAAGGCTCAGATGACGGGCCCTGCCCACAGTCACAGAGCCAGTAAGTGGCAAAGCCAGGATTCAAAACCGGGTCTTTGGGACTTCACAGCCCACGTGCTCTGACCCCACCGGTCCGTGTCCGAGGAGCCGGTCTCCCCTGGGCCGTGCGATACCGTCAGCTGGCACTGTGGGCACAGGGGTTAGGCTCTCTTGATGTTTTGTTTTTTGAAGGAAGTGAGTATCTGTCTTGGGAGAAACCACTTCTGAAAGCAAAGTAAATTGAAAGCTTTCCATCCTCTCTGGAATCCGAATGGGGAATCCGGGCTTTTGGAAACCAACTGAGGCATCGTCTTGTCGGCCATCAGGCTGGTCCAGCATTCTGTACTGGGCGTAGGGAGTTTCCCTTGGGGAGGATCCCAGAGCCGGGGCGCACAGTGTTTCCCAGAAGGAGCACCAAGAGCTCACTGGTGACGGGGACGGAGGCGCACCTGCCCACGTGCCTGTCCTTTCCGGGCCGCCGCCTCACCCCACTCTCCCTGTCGCTCTCGAGGGAGGGCTCTGACCGCACTCTGTCCCCCACCTCCTGCTCCCTCTCCAGCCTGCCGAATCGGAGCCCTGCCCCCTCGCCCTTCTGGCACCTCCACCACGGACTCTCCGTGCCCTTGGTCGTGGGCCACTGCCTTCTGGAACCTGTGTCTTCCACGGCCTCTGGTTCCAGTCTTCCCTGCCCCTCCGTCCTTCCCCGCCGCCCCTGCTCTGTGCTCTTCCAGCCCTTCCGCCTCGGCAGGCACCTGGGGCTTCCTGGGCTTCCTCCTCTTCTCCTCCCAGGACCCTCCTGAGCTGCTCTGCCGCCTCCTGCATCACTCGGGTCTCTGTTTCCCGCCTGGATCTCCCTGCGGAGCTTCCCGACACCACGTGTACAGCGGCGCCTGACTTCCGGCGGCCACCCAGAACTCTAGCCGTATCTGGCCATTCTTTTCCTTTCCCACATTATTTCTTCATCTGTTTAAAGTATTGCTGCAGGTATGCATTTCCTTTAGTTCCCAGGTCCTCTTTAGGACAAGGGTATAAACAAATAAACCAAACCACTCCCTTCCCTCTGACCCTAAAAGGCAAGAAAGAGCCTTTCTTGTTAGTTAATGGCTAAGCTGACACTAGAACCCAGGAACACCATTCCTAGTTAGAAACGGCGAGGAAAACCTGCACTAACGCCTGGCCGCCGTGGGGGCTGCGTCCTCTGCAGGAGAATTCGGTCTCTCTTGTCACCTGTCCCTTCCGGCTTGTCCGGGATGGCCGTACTGCATGTGAATGGCAACCTCTGGAGATACGAAAGCATCCTTTCCCCAGATGGAGTGTTGCTGATGGCAGACTTTTGGAAGATATCAGGGGACACTAAGAGAAGCCTAACATAAGACAGTACCCCCGTCCTGATGTTGCTAGATTTGGAAAAAGGAATGTCTTGCTGCACGAATCCACACAGCTGGGGTGCCGTGGCGCTAGGTGAAGAGCCCGTTTTCGTGTGGTGCTGAGGCCGGGAGGCCGGTCCTGCTCCCTTTAGGTCTCACCTGCCAGCGCTGTGACCCTGGGTGGGCGCTTCAGTGTTTGCTTGGGCCTCGGTCAGCTCTTCCGTAAAACAGGAATGATTTTATCCTCTCTACCTGAAGTCTTGAAGTTAGATCATGTGGCTCCTCGAACTCATAACATCTTTAGCCACAGGTCCGTGCTCTGTTCTTCTCTGGCTCATCCCCTGCCCCGTAGCTGTCCCTGCGTGCTTCCAGGTTGATCTTTAGGAAGTTCCTTCTCACCTCTCTGAAATGTACCTGTGCCTGTGCAACCTCATTCACAGGATGTAGTCCGAGGAATGACAGGCCCTGGTAGAGGACCAGTAGGCATTCTGTAATTAATGACCACAGCATCCCGAGTGCTGTAAAGACATACTCTCAACTTGGTTCCTGCCCCGTTTGAAGTTAACCGTTAAGTACCATTCTGTCTTCACAGATTTTAAATGTAGGACTCCCTAAAGCTATTCCAAACACCAGTTTCCTGTTAGTGGGCTCTGGATGAGAGATTATTCTCTCATCATTCTGGGGAAAACAGCTTTGTACTCTCCCTGGAAATCTTCTTGGTTATTTTCCTTTCATTCTTCTACTTAAAGTAGCTTTATTTTACTTAGCCCTTCAAACCTGCATGGAGAATATTTTCATGGGCATTAAGACCGCTTCCCAATGAATTATCCATTTCTGGGAAAAATAATTAAGGGGAGCTCTTTATTAGACCAGGTGGGATGGATATTCTAGCACCTTTCTTTCTTCCCCAAATTGCCACGCGGAGCTATTAACGTGAGGATGGAAACAGTGCAGCAGGAGCGGTGGTGATGCGAGAGCAACAGCCAGGCCGTCCGGTCCTCACGGCAGCCCTGCTGATTTCTGCTCATACCTATTGCAGCTGCTGATACCTTTGCTGCGTAAGAAACTTGGGTTTAGAGTGCTTAAACGTTTTATCCGAGATCACCTAGCAAGGAAGTTGAGGAGCCAGGGTTCAAACCCAGGCGGTCTGATTCCCATGTCAGGGTACTTTATCACCACACTGTACTTGTCAGAAGATAGTCTAGGTCTTTTATTATTATGATGATGGTTTTCTTGATGTTCATTGATGATTTGCTCTAGGCATTTTGCACGGCTTCTTGAGATAAAATTAGCCGTTGTGTAGTATGTAAAGGAGCACTGTGAACTTGAGAGGCAGAGAACAAATTATTTTTGTGTAGTCATGCTTAAATTCTCTGCTAAGTGTTTGAATTCCACTGATCATGTAACCTCAGAGTCATAGCAAATACAAAGAAAAATGCTTCCTGCCCTCTAGGAAACAGGAGTAGGAAACAGAGTAGACAGAAACAGTGTAGACAGGCATGGTAATTAGAAGACTTCAGCATCGAATCCCCTCCTCTGTCACTGCATTGCGGATGTTAGCCTAGTTTTATCTGGAGGCCAGAGCAGGGATGGCTGTGAAGCCACGGCTGCCACTGTGCTTCCGTCGCAGGACCTTGTGGGCCGAGACCATCGTCTTTTCAGGGCGGTGAAGAGCCACGTGATGCACAGGTTCACGAGGCCCAGATGGTGTGCTGGGTGTGGGTGTGGTCTGGCACGGGCGTTGCCAAGTTTTGTCTGTAAACGGCCAGATAACATACATTTTAGGTTTTGCAGGCCATTTTGTCTCCATTGCAAATATTAAACTCTGCTGCTGTCGTTGGTAAAACTTGATTTACAGGATGTGGCAGCCAGGTTTGGCTCCAGGACTACAGTTTGCTCCCCTGTCTGGGTTTAGAAGGTACAAGGGCTCAGGCTCTACTGAAGACGCAGTGTGTCCCCCAGGAAACCGTATGTTAAGGTGCATCACTTCTGTGAATTTGGAATCCATACCTGGGTAAGCGAAAGTGAATGAAAATGTTCCTTCCCTCCTCAAAAACCTTTAAAACTCAAGTACTGGGGTTTTCTGGGTTTGGTTTTTATAGATTTCTTTTCTTACAACTTAGTAAAAGTTTCATATATTGACACAGGTTACAAAGTAATATACATAATATTCATTAAGAATGGACTATAATATACTATATATAGGTATAGAATAGACATACATAGATAAAAATCTAGGCATACGTGTAGTAGAATAAAAATGGGCTTATCTTCATGTGGTAGAATTCAGTTTATTTTTATTTTCACATGTTGATCTGTTTTCTAATTTTTTCCGGAAAAAGCATGTATGATTTCAAATATTTAAGACTCCAAGTGAGGCAAAAGGCCCTCGATTTCACCCCCAGACCTGTTTTTACCAGCTCCATCTCTCTCATTCCGTAAAACTCGCCGGAGCAGGCAGTGCGATAGGCCAGTCAGAAGCTTGCGCCTTCACTGTGGCGTCTGTCTAGGACGCAGAGAAGAGACAGCAGTCAAGAAGTGGTGCAGTGGGGTGCTGTGTGTGTTTGCAGGTGGAGGTGGTGTGTGAGGACGCCGGCTGGTAACCCGGGCAGCATTTCCTGAGGGGTTCGTCCTCGGTGTGCTCACCGACTCCAGGGCTGGTCCACAGCTTTGCAAGTCTGGGGACTCAGGTTTTTCCACTTCACCCAGAGAAGAGGAATCTATTAAGGAAAGAGGCACACATACCGAACTCACAGTGGATTGAGACATGTATGGCAATTCCAGTTTACTAATCCACGTGGAGGAAAATAATCTCTTAATATATAGCCTGGTTGAGAACTTCTGTTTCAGGCTATGGCATATCTTGTAATAGACAAACCCTCCTACTGAGAATAACCAGAATAAACATAAGAAAAAAAAGTCTTTGAAGGCATTGGAGAGATGGTAAGGAAGTGAGGACTTGAGGGACCCAGATCCCAGAGAGAAGGAAAGCATAGGAGGGGAGCCCAGCACCCGGCTGTGCTTGTCCCCCAAGGTGCTGGCTGACCAGTGAGGCAGTGGCTACAAGGCTGAGAAGCTGGGTGAGGTTTCCAGCCATCTCCCAGTGCTTAGGGAACAGAAATTAGAGTTCAGAGACAGGGGCCCCAGTGGACACCCCAGACTTCCCCTGGGACCATCGAAGGGCTGCCTTCTAGCAGGAGGGGCTTGCCAGACATGGCCAGCTCTGTAAAGACTGAAGCCCAGCTTCCAGGCGGCTCAGTCTCAAAGTGGGTGAAGGGGGTTTGCTTACCCCATGGTTTTCACAGTGTGGTCTCCACATCAGCAGCGTCACCTGAGAACTAATCAGAAATGCAGATTCCCAGACCCCCTCCACACCTGCTAAATCAGGGCTTCTGAGGGGAGAGCCTCATGAGATTTGTATTTCACAAGCCTTCCAAGTGATTCTGATGCAATGAAAGTTTGAGAACCAGTTTCTTAGCCTAACTAAGCCAGAGAAAAGACTATCCTCTCTGGAGGATGACGACATCTTCCAGAGCTGCAAGTTATTACTACATTGTTTCATTACAAATTCTGGCATTAATTCAAAAATTACCAGACATACTGCATAATAAGACTGATTTACAAAACACTAAGAGAAAATACAGACACTAGGAACAGACCCAGATATTGATTGTTATCAGATGTGGACTTTCAAATAATCATAGTAAATCACGGTTAATATGTTCAAGAAAATAGAAGACAAGATAGAGGATTTCAATAGAGAACTGCCCTCTCTTTGGAAAGATGGAAATGCTAGAACTGAAAAATAAAATAACAAATTAAGAAATTCAATTGTAGTAAAGCAGCTGAAGAGAGGATTTGTGAACTAGTTAGACCGGACGGTGGAAAACACCCAAAATGAAGCCCAGAGAGAGAGGAGGATAGGAAATACAGGAAAAGTGTAGTAAACAGTAGGAGGGTGACCAGCGAGTTGTGATAGACGTGTGCCCGTAGTTGGAGAAGGCGAGGCGAGGGCTGGCTGTTTCTCCTGGGCACCACTTCTTCCGGAAAAGTGGCTGCTCAGACCAGTTATTCAGAGGTGGGCGTGTGGCCGCCATTCTCCTGAACATGAACAAAGCGCACCTGTCACTCTGAGTGCTGGTTGCCAATTGTAACATTTAAAGCAGAAATTAGAACTTCGGAAAACTTGTACCTGTCACTGTGGGTGATACCGTTGACTGCTTCCCAATGTGGAAAGACTGTTCTGAGACCAAAGATAATATTAGAGAATGTGGGGTTTTTTTTTTTTAACTTTTATTATTTTTTATTGATATAATTGAAATAAAACAATCCTTTTTGGTATACAACATAATGATTTGATAAGCATATTACAAAATGACCACCACAATAAATTTAGTTAACATCTATCACCACACATATTTTCCTTGCGATGAGCGCTTTTAAGATCTGCTTTCTTAGCAGCTTTCGAATACATTAGTGTTGTTGACTGTAGTCACCTTGTTGTGCATACATTCCCAGGACTTATTTATCTTATAACTGGAAGTTTGTACCTTTTGACCACCTCCACCCACTTCGCCCACCCCCCCACCTCTGGCAACCACCAGTCTGTTCTCTGTACCTATGAATTCAGTTTTTTAGATTCCACATACAAATGAGATCGTACAGTATTTGTCTTTCTCTGTTTCTCTTAGCATAATGCCCTCAAGACCCATCCATGTTGTTGCAAATGGCAAGATTTCCTCTTTTTTTTTTTTTTAAAAAAAAATGCCTGGCTTTTTATTTATTTATTTATTTATTTTTGGCTGTGTTGGGTCTTCGTTTCTGCGCGAGGGCTTTCTCCAGTTGCGGCAAGCGGGGGCCACTGTTCATCGCGGTGCGCGGGCCTCTCACTGTCGTGGCCTCTCTTGTTGCGGAGCACAGGCTCCAGACGCGCAGGCTCAGTAGTTGTGGCTCACGGGCCCAGTTGCTCCGTGGCATGTGGGATCTTCCCAGACCAGGGCTCGAACCCATGTCCCCTGCATTAGCAGGCAGATTCTCAACCACTGCGCCACCAGGGAAACCCAAGATTTCCTCTTTTTTATGACTGAATAATATTCCATTAGGTATGTACATGTGCGCACGCGCGCGGGTGTGTGTGTGTGTATACACACACATACATACGCCACATTTTCTTTATCCATTCATCTGTCAGTAGACACTTAGGTTGTTTCCGTATCTTGGCAATCGTGAATAGTCCTGCTGTGAACATTGGGGTACAGGTTTAGTACAGATCGAGACTGCGATTTGGTTTCCTTCAGATAAACACCCAGAAGTGGAACTGCTGGATCATATGGTAGTTCTATTTTTAATTTTTCGAGGAACCTCCATACTGTTTTCCAGAGTGGCTGCACCGATTTACATTCCCACCAGCAGTGCGTGAGGGCTCCCTTTTCTCCACGCCCTCACCAGCACTTGTTATTCCTTATCGAATAGCCATTCTGACAGGTGTGAGGTGACATCTCACTGTGGTTCTGATTTGCATTTCCCTGATGGTTGGTGATGTTGAGCATCTTTTCATGTGCCTGTTGTCCATCTGTATACCTTCTTTGGAAAAAGTCTGTTCAGATCCTCTGTCCATTTTTTAATCAGGTTGTGTGTTTTCTTTTGAGTTGTATGAGTTCTTTATCTAGTTTGGCTATTAACCCCTTATCAGATATATGACTTGCAAATATTTTCTCCCATTCAGTAGGTTGCCTTATTGTTTTGTTGCTGATTTTCTTTGCTGTGCAGAAGCAAAAAGTTTGATGAAGTCCCACTTGTTCATTTTTGTTTTTCGTGTCAAATCCAAAAAATCATTGCCAAGACTGATGTTAAGGAGCTTAAACCGTATGTTGAAGAATGTGATTTTTAAAATTACTATTGCATAATGAAACGTGTCACCATTTGGGAGATTTTACCAAAGACACGCCTGGGTAAGACATTCCATCCAAAGTACAAGATAGACCACTGGATTTCGGCATAACAGAATATGAAAATTCTGTTAACGTCATTTCAGATTCCACATTGCGACTAACCTTGAAGAAAGTACCACTTGTGTTTGACTGTAGGATCAAAGAAGACTGTCCACAATTATCTGAAAAAGCTATTCTAATACTCCTTGCTTTTCCAACTACATATCTGTGCAGGACTGGGTATTTTTTATATATTTTAACTAAAACAACATATTGCAGCATATCGAATACAAAAATGTATATGAGAATCGGGCTGTCTTCTATTAAGCCACCATTAAAGAAATTTACAAAAATGTAAAATAATGCCACTCTTACTAAATTTTTTTTTAGAAAATTTAGTTATTTTTCATAAAAGATAAGTTATTGATGTTAACATGTAATAGGGCTATCATTTTCAGATGAATTAATAAACACATGTTTAATTTCTCAACTTTACTGCCTAATAAGGTAAATATTAATAGATATACCCCACATAAACAAAAGCTGTTTGGGGATCCTCAGTAATTTTTTAAAATATAAAAGGGTCCTCAGACCAAACAGTTTGAGAATCGTTGCTATAGGTGCAAGTAGACCTAATTTTATTGTGCTTCACATTATCGCTTCCAGATACTGCGTTGTTCACAAATTGAAGGTTGGTGGCAGCCTGTGTCGAACGAGTCTCTCGGCGCCATTTTCCCAACAGCATCTGGTCACTTCATGTCTCTGTGTCACATTTGGTTATTCTCACAATATTTCAAACTTTTTCATTATTATGATATCTGTGATCAGTGATATTTGAGGTTACTATTGTAATTGTTTGGGGTGCCACACACCACACCCATATGAAACCACAAACTTAATCAACAAATGCTGTATTTTTACTGCTCTACCCAGCAGCAGTTCCCCTGTCCCTCTCCCTCTCCTTGGGCCTCCCTATTGCCTGAGACACAACAATACTGCAATTAGGCCAATTAATAACCCTACGAGGGTCTCTAAGTATTCAAGTGAAAGGAAGAGTTGCACATCTCTCACTTTAAATCAAAAACTAGAAATTATTACCCTTAGTGAGGAAGGCACGTGGAAAGCCAAGATAGGCCTAAAGCTGGGCCTCTTGCACCAAAGAGTTAGCCAAGCTGGAAATGCAAAAGAAAAGTTCTTGAAGGAAATTAAAAGTGCTACTTCAGTGAACACACAAATGATAAGAAAGCGAAACAGCCTTATCGCTGATATGGAGAAAGTCTGAGTGGTCTGGATAGAAGATCAAACCAGAAACAACAAAGCCTCATCCAGAGCAAGGCCCTAACTCTCTTCAGTTCCATGAAGGCTGAAAGCGGTGGGGAAGCTGCAGAAGAAAAACTTGAAGCTTAGCAGAGGTTGATTCATGAGGTTTAAGGAAAGATGCATTCTCAATAACGTAAAAGTGCAAGGTGAAGCAACAGGTGCTGATGTAGAAGCTGCAGCAAGTTACCCAGAAGATCCAGCTAAGATAATTCATGAAAGTGGCTGCACTAAACAACAGATTTTCAGTGTAGGTTAAACAGCCTTCTATTGGAAGAAGATGCCATCCAGGACTTCCATAGTTAGAGAGGGGACGTCAGTGCCTGGCTTCAAAGGACAGGCTGACTCTCTCCTTAGGGGCTAATGCAGCTGGTGACTTTCAGTTGAAGCCAGTGCTCATTTACCATTCCGAAAATCCTAGGGCCCTTAAGAATTATGCTACGTCTGCTCTGTGCTCTGTAAATGGAACAACAAAGCCTGGGTGACAGCACACCTGTTTACCACATGGTTTACTGAATATTTTAAGCCCACTGTTGAGACCTACTGCTCGGAAAAAAAAAAGATTCAAAATATTACTGTTCGTTGACAGTGCACCTGGTGTCACCCAAGAGCTCTGATAGAGATGGACAATGAGACTCATGTTGTTTTCATGCCTGCAAACACAACATCCGTCCTGCAGCCTGTGGATCAAGGAGTAACTTTCAAGCCTTATTGTTTAAGAAATACATTTCGGGGACTTCGCTAGCGGTGCAATGGATAAGAATCCGCCTGCCAATGCAGGCGACACGGGTTCGATCCCTGGTCCAGGAAGATCCCACATGCTGTGGAACAACTAAGCCTGTGTGCCACAACTACTGAGCCTGTGCTCTAGAGCCTGTGAGCCAAAACTACTGAGCCCTTTTGCCACAACTACTGAAGCCCATGCGCCTGGAGCCCGTGCTCTGCAACAAAGAGAAGCCACTGCAGTGAGAAGCCTGTGCTCCGCAATGAAGAGTAGCCCCCGCTCACTGCAACTAGAGAAAAGCCCATGCGCAGCAACGAAGACCCAGTGCAGCCAAAAATAAATAAATAAATTTATGAAAAAAGAAAAAAAGAAATACATTTCATCACGCTATAGCTGCCGTAGATGGTGACTCCTCTGATGGATCTGGGCAAAGTCAATTGAAAACCCTCTGGAAAGGAATCACCATTCTAGATGCCATTAAGAACATTTGTGATTCATGGGAAGAGATCAGAATATCCGCCTTAACAGGAGTTTGGAAGAAGTAGATTCCAACCCTCATGGATGACTTCGAGGGGTTCAAGACTCCAGTGGAGGAGGTAACTGCAGATTTGGTGGAGAAAGCAAGAGAAATAGAATTAGAAATGGGGGCCTGAAGATGTGACTGAATTGCTGCAATCTCATGATACAACTTGAAGGATGAGGAGTTGCTTCTTATGGGTGACCAAAGGAAGTGGTTTCTTATTCATAGCAGCGCTAGTTACAGTAGCGAAGACATAGAAGCAACCTAAATGTCCATCGACAGATGAATGGATAAAGAGGATGTGGTACAGATAGACAATGGAGTATCACTCAGCCATTAAAAAAAGAATGAAATAATGCCATTCGCAGCAACATGGATGGACCTAGAGATTGTCATACTAGGTGAAGTAAGCTAGACAAAGACAAATACCATATGATATCACTTGTATGTGGAATCTTAAAAATAAATAAATAAATAAAAGATACAAATGAACTTATATACAAAACGGAAATAGACTCACAGACATAGAAAACAAACTTATGGTTACCGAAGGGGAAGGGTAGGAGTAAATTAGGAGTTTGGGATCAACGTGTACATACTACTACACATAAAACCTAAACAATAAGGACTACTGTGTAGCACAGGGAACTCCACTCAATATTTGGTAATAACGTATAAGGGAAAAGAAGCTGAAAAAGAATAGATAATATGTATATGTATAACTGAATCACTTTGCTATACACTTGAAACTAACACATGTAAATCAACTATACTCCAATTAAAAAAATAAAATTTAAAGAAAAAAAGAAAGTGGTTTTTTGCAATGGACTCTACTCCTGGTGAAGATACTGTGAAGGTTATTAAGATGACAACAAAGGATTTAGAATATTACATAACTTAGTTGATAAAGCAGGGGCAGGATTTGAGGGGATTGACTCCAGTCTTGAAAGAAGTTCTACTGTGGGTAAAATGGTATCAGCCAGCATCGCAGGCTACAGAGAAATCGTTCATGAAGGGAAGAGTCAGTCAATGAGGCAAACGTCACTGCTGTCTTCTTCCAAGACATCGCCACGGCCACCCCAGCCCTCAGCAACCGCCATCCTGACCAGTGAGCCGCCAGCAACATCAAGGCAAGACCCTCCACCAGCAAAAAGATTACAGCTTGCTGAAGGCTCTGATGATGGCTAGCGTTTTTAACAATATTTTTTAATTAAAGTATGTACCTTGTTTTTTTAAGATATGCTATTTATTGCACACTTACTACAGTATAGCGTAAACATAATTTTTATATGTACTGGACAACCAAAAATTTCACATGACTGACTTTATTGCAAGACTCACTTTATTGTGGTGGTCTGGAACTGACCTTGCAGTATCTCTGAGATATGCTTGTATTACAGTAACAATTAAAATGTATTGTTAGGATATTATGAACCGTTTTGTGGTACTGAATATGAAAATATAGATAAGATTCCTTGAAAAACAAATATTACCAAAACAGAAAATCTGAATAGGCCTAATTCTATTAAAGAAATTGAAACCCTTATTTAAAACCTTCCCATAAAGAACACTCTAAACCCAGATGGGTCTGTTGGTGAACCCTTCCAATTATTTAAGGAGGAAATGACCCCAGTCTTACACAGATTCTCAAAGAAAATAGACAAGGAGAAAACACTTCCCAACTTTCATACTTTAATTTCAAGACTGGCTGGGTTATTATAAGGGAAAATTACAGGCCAGTTTCTTGCATGAATACAGATGGAGGAATCCTAAAGTAAATAACACTGAATCTATATAAAGAGTAAGTCTATATGAATGATGATACATCATGATGAAGTTGAGCTTATCCCAAGCATGTAGGGTGGTTTTATCATTCAAAAATTGTTCAGTGTAATTCTCCATATTAACAGAAGAAAGAAATGATAATCTCAGTATACAGGGAAGAAAAGCCTATGATGAAGTTCGCACACTAATGATTAAAAAACGAAACAAATAACAACAGGCCCCTCCTAGCCCACTCCCATGGGCGGGGAAGGAGTTGCCTTCACTTGAGCAGCGTCTGCAGTGTCTTAGCCAGAAGCTGTCTCTCTGAAGGCAGGAGCGAAGCAGGGAAACGACTGTCATCACTGCTAGCCAGAGCGTGAAATAAATAAATAAAATAAATAAAAAGTCTAAGGATGGGAAAGAGGAAAGAAAATTTTCATTTTACAGTTACAGATGGTGTGATTCTGCACGAACACTAATACGTTTACAGATAATGTCTTGGCTTATGTAATGTTCACCCATAGGCTGTCGGGTTGAGTCGGCCTGACTTCATCTTAGCTCACAGAAATCCCCTCGGTGTGCAGACGCACCTGCTGTCCCCCAGGGCCTTACCTCTGGTGTGACTCTTCTTCCCCGCAGGTCATATCTGACTCCTGTACGGGATGAGGAAGCAGAGTCGTTACGGAAAGCGCGCTCCAGACAAGCTCGGCAGACTCGAAGGTCTACCCAAGTGAGTGTGACCTCCGTGTTTAAGTCCTGTTTTGTCTGTCTGCCTTTCCACTGGAAGTACAATTAAACAATGATAAAACGTGTGCCTTATTCCAGCCATTGTAGTGAACGCTTTCCTGTTAAATCTTACACTACATAGAATCAAATGAATTCATAGCTACATCTACCCCCTCTCGCTTCTGTTCTTCAGGCGCAGGGCAGGTTTCTCTCCTTCCCTCCCTAAGACTAGTCATTCCACGTGTGCTTAAGGCCCACACCTTAATTCCTGCAGGAGGACAGTCTGGCACAATCTCAGAGTGTTAACCACAGAGTCACCATGGGACCCAGCCATGCTGCTCCTGGGTGTGTACTCAAGAGAAATAAAGCAGGCTTCTACAGAAAAGCCCTACACAGATACTCATATCAGCGTTATTCACAGGAGCCAGAAACCCAAATTCAGTGTCATCTCTGGCCAGAGTTAACTTGCTGTATAGACCAAAATTACGTGTGGAGTGTGCAGGTTCGCTGGAGGGCTGAGCCCTGGGCTCCCGGCAGCGTCAAGGTCAGCGTTCTGGGACTGGTGGTGCCCCAGCGAGTGTTGGGCAGTGGGCCCAAGTGGGGCCATTGCACAGACCAAATAAATGAAGCAGCTAACAAAACTGGAAAAAAACCCTCACAAATTTCCATTGATTCGGGAATAAAAAGAAATGAAGTCCTGATGCATGCTAATGCTGCAATGTGGATGAACCTTAAGCAAAAGTTATGCTGCATGAAAGAAACCTGGCATGATTCCATTTGTATGAAAATGTCCAGAATAGGCAAATCCAGAGAAATAGAAAGTGGATTAGTACTTGCTGGGGGCTGGAGAGAGGGAGGAATGGGAAGTGACCACTAAGGGTGTGGGGTTTCTTTCTTTCTGTGGTGATGAAATGTCCTGAAATTAGATGGGGATTTTGCACAGTTCTGTGAATATACTAGAAAACAGCGAACCGTACTCTTCAAAAGGGTGGATTTTATGATATGTGGATTATGTTTCAATAATGATGTTATAAAAAGAAAAAAGGAGAGTCCCTCAGGGAAGCTTTGAAGTAAGGAAGACATGATCTCCATTATATTTTTGCAAAAGTCGCCGTGCAGAGAACTGCCGCGAGTGGTCTGGGAAGCCTGGAGGCCCGTGGGAAGCTGTTCCTTGGCTGAGCTGGAGATGACAGGCGTGTGGCAGCAACAGTTGAGGGAGGCTGTGACCGGGCGTCAAGGAAGCAGAGGAGGATGGGCCGGGCAGCAGAGCTGAGGAGCAGCCAGAGGGCTGAGGGATCAACCAGGAGGTGGTCCACGAGGGAGCGAAAGGCAGGCTCCAGGGAAGAGGGGGCGCCCCGCAGCTTCGGATGCTACAGACGCCAAGCAGGAGAGCTGAGGACCGAGAGAGGGACCTTTCGCGTAGCCCCCGAAGTGCCCTCCAGGGTCGGGCAGGTGCCGTCCTGTGCGGTCATTGCCACAGCTGTTACTGCTTGTGCTTGATGGTGGTTTGTCTCCCCAGAGGGTGTAACCCCCACGAGGGCCAGACAAGCATTCGTTTGTTTTGGTTTGGTTTATTGTGGCAGACTACACGTAACATGCAACTTAATCTTTTAGCCATTTTTAAGCATACGATTCATCGGCATTAAGCGCGCTCACATTATCGTGCAGTCATCAGCGCCATCCATCTCCAGAAGAGCTTTCGTCTCCCCAGACTGAACCTCGCTACCCGTTAAACAGCTCCCTCTCTCCCCACAGCTTCTGGCAACCACCGTTCTACTTTTTATCTCTATGACCTTGACTCTAGGTAGCTCACGTGAGTGGAATCACACAGTTTTTGTCTTTTTTGTGACTGGCTTGTTTCACTCAGTGTAATGTCTTCAGGGTTCATCCATGTGGTAGCACATGTCAGAATTTCCTTCCTTTGTAAGGCTGAATAATATTTTGTTGTATGTTTAGACCACATTTTGTTCATCCATCATCCGTTGATGGACACTTAGGTTGCTTCCACCTTTTGGCTGCTGTGAACAGTCTTGCTGTGAACGTGGGTGTGCAAATATCTCATCAGACCCTGCTTTTAGTTCTTTTGAGTATAGACCCAGAAGTAGAATAGGCTGGATCATATATGTTTCTGTCTTAATACTTACTTTCCATTATACTCATCTGTTTTCTTATGTCTTTTCCATTAGATTATGGTTCTTGAGTACAGGAATCGTTTGATTTGTCTTTGTAGTTCCAGTGCTTAGAAACGCAGTAACTTTTTATTAAGAGAATGAGTGAACAAATTAGCTAATAGTTACTTCCGGCTTTGGAACTTCCCTCTTATGAGGACGTGAGCATATGACTACTTGAGTTAGAATCAGCTCACTCTCTTCCTAACCCTTTTCCCCCTTCTCCTGCAGATGTCTCCTCATTATTTCCTTTTCTTCTGTACTACTGCTCCTATGAGCCTGGGGAAAATTTTAATTGGTAGAATGTCTCTGTGTGATTCCTACAGTTACAAAAGTATGTTAGAGAAAAGCTAGTTCAGGGCTTGCAGGGTTTTTTAAAAATTTTTTAAAATGGAGGTATAGTTGGTTTACAACATTGTTAGCTTCAGGTGTACATCATACTGAATAAAATTTTTAAGATTATATGCCCTTTATAGTTATAAAATATTGGCTGTACTCCCTGTGTTGTAAATATATCCTTGTAGCTTATTTTATGCATAATAAGTTGTACCTCTTAATCCCCTGCCCCAGTATTTCCCTCCCCCTTCCCTCTCCCTCTGGCAACCACTGGTTTTTTCTCTATATCTGTGAGTCTGTGTCTTTTTTGTTATATTCACTAGTTTATTTTATTTTTTAGATTCCACATAGAAGTGATATCATACAGTATTTGTTCTCTGACTTTTTTCACTCAGCATGATACACTCCAGGTCCATCCATGTTGTTGCAAATGGCAAAATTTCATGCCAATGGCTAATACTCCATATATGTATGTATGCATATATGGAGTATGTGTATATATGTGTGTGTGTGTGTGTGTGTGTGTGTCTCACGTCTTCTGTATCCATGCATCTGTTGATAGACAGCTAGATGGCTTCCATATCTTGGCAGTTGTAAATAATGCTGCTGTGAATATTGGGGTGCATGTGTCTTTTCAAATTAGTGTTTTTGGTTTTTTCAGATATATGCCCAGGAGTGGAATTGCTGGATCATATGGGAGTTCTATTTTTAGTTTACTGAGGATCCTCTATACTGTTTTCCACAGTGGCTGCACCAGTGTACACTCCCATCAACAGTGTACTAGGGTTCCCTTTTCTCTGCAGTCTCACCAACATTTGTCATTTATGGTCTTTCTGATGACAGCCATTCTGACAGGTGTGAGGTGACATCTCATTGTGGTTTTGATTTGCATTTCCCTGGTGATGAGTGATGTTGAGCATCTTTTCATGTACCTGTTGGTCATCTGTATGTCTTCTTTGGAAAAATGTCTATTCAGGTCTTTGGCCCATTTTTAAATTGGCTTGTTTGTTTTTTTGATATTGAGTTGTATGAGCTGTTTATATATTTTGGAGATTAACCCCTTATTGGTCATATCATTTGCAAATATTTTCTCCCATTCAGTCTTTCCCATTTGTCTTTTCGTTTTGTTGATGGTTTCATTTACCATGCAAAAGCTTTTAAGTTTCATTAGGTCCCATTTGCTTATTTTTGTTTTTGTTTCCTTGCCGTAGGAGACAGATCCAAAAAAATATTGCTGTGATTTATGTCAAAAGAGTGTTCTGCCTATGTGTTCTCCTAGGAGAAATTCTGCTAACTTTGGGTTTTGTTTATTCTTCTTTTTCTAATTCCTTTAGGTTAAGGTTAGGTTGTGTATTTGAGATTTTTCTTGTTTCCTGAGAGGGCTGTATTGCTATAGACTTCCCTCTTAGAATTGCTTTCCCGAAGATCTTGGAACACTGTGTTTTCATTTCATTTGTCTCCAGGTATATTTTGCATTCTTCTTTGATTTTTGCAGTGATCCATTGATTGTTTAGTAGCATTTTGTTTAGGCCACACATACTTGTGTTTTCTGTGGTTTTTATTCTTGTAGTTGATTTCTAGTCTCATAACCTTGTGGTTGGAAAAGATGCTTGATATGATTGCAGCCTTCTTAAATGTACTGCGACTTGTTTCATGATATAGCACAGATGTATCCTGGAGAATATGCATTTGAAAAGAATGTGTATTCTGCTGCTTTTGGATGGAATATTCTCTCTCTATATCTATTAAGTCCATCTGGTCTAATGTGTCATTTAAGGCCAGAGTTTCCTTACTGATTTTTTGTGTGGATGATCTGTCCATTGATGTAAGTGGGGTGTTAAAGTCCCCTACTATTTTTGTGTTACTGTTGATTTCTCCCTTTATGTCTATTAATATTTGTTTTATTCATTTAGGTGCTCCTATGTTGGGTGCAAATATATTTTCAATTGTTATATCTTCTTGGATTCATCCCTTGATTATTATGTACTGTCCTTCTTTGTCTCTTGTAACAGTCTTTATTTTATTTTATTTTTATTATTTATTTATTTATATATTTTTGGCTGTGTTGGGTCTTCGTTGCTGTGCACAGGCTTTCTCTAGTTGCGGCGAGCGGGGGCTACTCTTCGTTGCAGTGCGTGGGCTTCTCATTGCGGTGGCTTTTCTTATTGTGGAGCACACGCTCTAGGCGCATGGGCTTCAGTAGTTGCAACACGTGGGCTCAGTAGTTGTGGCACGCGGGCTCTAGAGCACAGGCTCGGTAGTTGTGGCACATGGGATTAGTTGCTCCACGGCATGTGGGATCTTCCCAGACCAGGGATCGAACACATGTCTCCCACACTGGCAGGTGGATTCTTAACCACTGTGCCACCAGGGAAGTCCCAACAGTCTCTATTTTAAAGTCTATTTTTCTGTTATAAGTACTGCTACCCAGCTTTCTTTTCATTTCCATTTGTATGGAATACTTTTTTCCATTCCCTCACTTTCAGTCTGTTTGTGTCTTTAGATCTGAAGTGTGTCTCTTGTAGGCAGCATATATTGGGTTGGCCAGAAAGTTCATTCAGGTTTTTCCGTAACATCGTACAGAAAAACCAAACGAACTTTTTGGCCAACCCCAATGTATGGGTCTTGCTTTTGTGTCCTTTCAGCCACTCCATCTTTTGATTGCAGCATTTAATCCATTTCATATAAAGTAGTTACTGATATGTATGTACTTATTGCCATTTTGTTACTGTTTTGGGATTGTTTTTTAGCCCTTTTTTTGTTCCTTTCCTCTTTTGTTCTCTTCCCTTGTGATTTGATGGCTCTCTTTAGTGTTATGTTTGGATTTCTTTCCCCTTTATGTGTATGTATCTGTTACAGATTTTTTGGTTTGTAATTACCATGAAGTTGGCATATAGCAATATATGTGTGTGTGTGTATGTGTGTGTGTGTATATATATATATATATATATATATATATACACACACACACATACACACGATTATTTCAAGTCACTGATCTCTTTAATTTCAAATAACATTTTAATAACCCTGCATTTTTCCTTCTCTCCCCCCATGATTACTGTTTTTGACATCATATTTTATATCCTTTCATTTTGTGTATCCCTTAACTGCTTATTGTGGATATAGTTGATTTTACTACTTTGTCTTTTAACCTTTCTAGTAGCTTTGTACTTGGTTGATTTACTACCTTTACTGTATATTTGCCTTTACCAATGAGATTTTTCCTTTCATAATTTTCATGTTTCTAGTTGTGATCTTTTTTTGTTTTCTTTTTTTTTCTTTTTCCTTTCTTTTGCTTAGATAAATGCCTTTAACATTTCTTATAAAGCTGGTTTGTTGGTGCTGAACTCTTTTAGCTTTTGCTTGTGTGTAAAACTTTTGCTTTCTCCATCATCTCTGAATGAGAGCCTTGCTGGGTAGAGCATTCTTGGTTGTAGCCTTTTCCTTTTCATCAGTCTAATTATATTGTGCCACTCCCTTCTGGCCTGCAGAGTTTCTGCTGAAAAGTCAGCCGATAACTTTATGGGAGTTCCCTTGTATATAACGTGCTGCTTTTAATATTCTATCTTTAACTTTTGCCATTTTAATTCCAATATGTCTTGCTGTGGTCCTCTTTGGGTTGATCCTGTTTGGGACTCTGTGCTTCCTAGACCTGGATGTCTGTTTCCCTTCCCAGGTTAGGGAAGTTTTCAACTGTTATGTCTTCAAATACATTCTGTGACCCTTTCTCTCTCTCTCTTCTCCTTTTGAGACCTCTATGATGTGACTGTTAGTGCATTTGATGTCATCTTAGAGGTCTCTTAAAGTGTCCTCATTTATTTATATATATATATTTTTTCTGTTCGGTGGCAGTGATCTCCACTATTCTGTCTTACAGCTCACTGGTCTGTTCCTCTGTATCATTTAGTGTACTGTTGATTCCTTCTAGTGCATCTTTCATTTCAGTTATTGTATTCTTCATCTCTGTTTGGTTGTTCTTTGTATTTTCCAACTCTTTGTTAAAAACTTAACAACTTCTCACTCTGTTCATTCTTTCTTAAGTTCTTTGATCATCTTTACGATCATAACCTTGAACTTTTTCTCAGGTAGATCGCCTGTCTCCACTTCACTTAGTTGTTCTTCTGCGGTTTTATCTTGTTCTTTCATTTGGAACATGTTCTTCTGTCGCCTCATTTTGCCTAACTTGCTGTTTGTGTTTCCATGTATCTGGTAGGTTGGCTACCTTTCTTGACCTTGGGGAAGTGGCCTTCTGTAGGAGGCGTCCTATACATCCCAGCAGTGCACTCCTCTCTGGTCACCAGAGCTGTATGCTCTAGGGGTGCCCCCTCTGTGGGCTGCGTGGGTCATTCTGTCGTGGTGGGCTATGTGGGTGGGCTGGTTGGTTGCCAGGCCCTGCCTTGTGTGGAGGCTGCTGGTTGGCGTGGCCAGGTCATGAGGTGGCTGACTGTGGAACCCAGGGGCGCCCCAGGGCTAGTGCTGGCTCACTGGGAGTAGAGTCAGTGGGGCTGTGGCCCGCCCACTTCACTGGTGAGTGAAGCTAGGTCCTGGGGCTAGTGCTGGCCTGCTGGTGGGCAGAGCCGGGTCCTGAGGGTCTGGCTGCAGGGCCCCAGGGTCCAGAGCTGGTGTCAGACTGCTGATTGTTGGGGCTGGTTCGTGATACAGCTAGCTGTGGGGTCCAGGGTGTTCTGAAGCTTGTGTTGGCCTGCTGGTGGGCAGGGCTGGGGCCCAGCTGGCCCCTGGGCTGGTGCTGACCTGCTGGTGGATGGACTGAGTCCTCCCACGGCTGTGGGAGCTGTGATTGTCCTGGGGCTGGTGTCCACCCATTGGTGTGGTGTCCACCCATTGGCGTGTGAGGCTGGTCTGAAGGCTAGAGGAGGCTTACCGGTGGGCAGGGCCAGGGCCCAGGGGTTTCTGGGGCTGGTGTCTGCCCGCTGTTTGGAGGAGCTGGGTCCCAGTGTCTCTGGCTGTAGGTCCCTGGTGGTCCCGGGTCCAGTGCCTGTGCACTGGTGTGTGGGGCTGGGTCCTGGGCCCTCTGGTGGGCAGGGCTGTGTCCAGGGGGTCATAAGGCAGCCTGTCTGCTGGTGGGTGGGGCTGTGTCCCTGCCTAGTTAGTTGCTTGGCCTGAGGCCGTCCCATTCCTGGTGCCTGTGTTCTGTTGGCTATGAGCGGGTCTGGGTCCTGAGGGTAATAAGCTAGAGGGAGGATTCCACGATGGTGCCTGCCTGCACCAGTGTCCTTGCGCTTGAACCAGCTCCCCAGCGTGGCTGCCAGCGTCTGTGTCCCCAGCATCACAGGCCTGCCTCTCCGGGAGACTCTCCAAGATCAGCGTGTGGGTCTGACCCAGGCTCCTGTGAAATTACTGCTTCTGCCCTGGGTTGTGGAGCATGTGAGATTTTGTGTGTGCCCTGTAAGAGTGGGGTCTCCATCCCCACACAGCCCTCTGGGACTCCTGAAAGGAAGCACTGCTGGCCTTCAAAGCCAGACGTTCTGGGGGCTTGTCTTCCCCAGCGCAGGACCCCCAGGCTGGGGCTCAGACCCCTCGCTCCTTGGGGAGAACCTCCACAGTTGTAAGTATTCTCCCATTTGCGGGTCGCCCCTCCTCCCCATCTTGTTGTGGTTCTTTCGTTACGTCTTTAGTTGTAGCAGATCTCTTCTGGTCGCCCCTGGTCAATAGCTGCTCTGTGCATCGTTATCCTGGTGTGCCCTGGGAAGAGGTGAGCTCAGGGTCTTCCTGCTCTGGCATCTTGGCAGCTCCCTCAGGGGTGGTTTTTTGTTTGTTTGTGTGGGTTTGGTTTTTGGTTTTGGTAGTGGTTCTAGCCTGGCTCTGAATTTTCACCATTTTGAGCCTGGTTCTTCTTTCTGTGCGTAAACTTAAGTTTTCCTTGTATCTGCTGGACGGTCTCTGTTGGTGACTGCATGCTCTTGGGGGGTCGGGAGCGTCCAGGTGGAGATGTGAGAACCATGAGTGTGGAAGCAGCGGGCAGGCCTCAGTGCTGACCTGTTTCTGGAACTCAAGCAGGAAACGCTCAAGTATCGTGTTTGAAGTGTACCTGGGCTCAGGCCTGGGGCCTCTGCATACTGAGGTGTTTGTTTTCCGCGTGTATTGCTTGAAGCGGCCTCACACATTTCGGGAGCTTCTTTTGGAATTTGGTACCATTAGATCTTTGCGGAGTTTCCCTGCTCGTTCACGGGGAGTTATTCCATGGTTAGGGTGAAACCTCTCTGACCTTGTGGTATTTTCCCAGGGTGTAACCCTGACGGATCTCCAGGAAGCAGAAAGGACGTTCAGCCGGTCGAGGGCAGAGCGTCAGGCTCAGGAACAGCCCAGCCCGAAGCCCGTGGGCCCCAGAGGGCTTGAGGGCAGCGCCCAGAAGCATGAGCCCCTAGCAGCCCCTGCAGAGGAAGCTGGGGAGAGCCGCCAGCCCTGGGACCGGAGCCTGGAGGATCAGGTGAGCTCTCTGCGCTGAAAGCAGGTGGCTGGGGGAGTCTCTTCCTCACTGATAATTCCAGAACTGTCCTACTCTGCAGGGGACGCCTCATAGAACACGCTATTTATGTCCATCTTTAGTTGGCAGACCTGCGTAATTGAAAGAATTCAGAGAATGTTAGTCCTTAAGTGATCCATTTTTTCCTCTGGGAGTTAACTAATGCGCTTTTTTTCCAGTTTTATTGAGATGTAATGGACATGTAATGTTGCAACATGATTTGATGTGTGTACATGTTGTGAAATGATTACCACCATACGCTTGGTTAACTAAATGTGTCTTTCTATTCTGAAAAGAGAGATCTTGGTATAAAAAAAATGCAAATAGAACTATAAGCATTTATTATTTAGTTTATGCCAGGCACTATTTTAACAACTTCAATATGTGTATTAAATTGTTTAGTCCTCACAACAACCCTCTGAGGTAAGTATTATTATTCCTTCTTAAACTATGAGTCAGTGGAGTGACAGAGAGGTTAAGTAACTTGCCCAGCATTTTGCACGGCTAAGAAGAGGTCAAGGACTTCCCTGGCGGTCCAGTGGTTAGGAATTGACGCCTTCACTGCTGGCCGCCCAGGTTCGATACCTCGTCGGGGAACTAAGATCCCACAAGCCACGCGACCAAAATAATAATAATATTGATTTGTGTGTGTGTCTGCCTGTCTGTGTATGTTCTGGTGTTAGACTGTTTGGGTTCAAACCGCAGTATCCTTACTAACTAGCTGTAGGGCTTTGGGTAATTTATTTAACCTTGTTTTACATAGTTTCCTAGTTTGTAAAAACAGAGCTTCTAATAGAGGGTACTCCTTGTGAGGTAATACGTGTATAGTGCTTGACACGTTAAGTGTTCACCAAATCTTAACTACTACGATGATGATGATGTACTTAAAAGCCTCCAAATTCCTCTTTTCTCTCTCCCTTTCCAACCGAATATATACGTATGTATAATAACCATTTAGGTAATTGGATGAATGCTTATTTTGAATTTTAATTTGATGGTACAGTATTATAAAATAAAAGATTTTACTGGAAAAAAAAAAACAAAAGCAGAGGTGGAGCGAGGCGTTGGCCCCACAGCTTGCCCTCCTCACCACTAGTATGTTGTTCTACAAACTTCCGCAGACCCAAGCACTTACAGAGCACCCTTATTCTCAGCCACGAGCTGTCACTTTGGGGTAGACGTTTTGACTTACGTTCCATTTCTCAATTGCAGTTGGTAGTCAAAGTTATAGGGTTATATTTAAGGTGATCGTAACTCCTGGTTTACCTAAGATTGTTCCAGTGACACCTTTTATCTCTGGGTAATTATCCATACCATTCCTTTTCACTCTCAGAAATGTCCCAGTTGGGATGATAAACTTTATGGTCACCATAATTACAGGAGAAAGAAGTCTTCTTGCTCTAACTTTGAATGGCTAGGCTGCATAAGCTAACTGAGGTTCTGTTGTTTATTTCATTGTTTTATCGGCTATTTTTTGAGTACTTATTACATACTAGGGACCGTTCTAAGCACATAACATACATTCTCATTTAATCCTCACAGCCCTCTCTGAGGAAGATATTATTATCCCTGTTTTATACATGAGGAAGCAGAGATCAAAACTCAAGTCACTTACTTCAGGTCACACAGCTCATTCAAGCTGGAATTTGAGCCAAGTTCTATCAGACTCCCAAGCTGACTATATTTTATTGCTTCTGTCTCTATAATTTATAAACAAAAATTTATACAATCTCTGCATGTAGTAAGAATTTCTTTATCTCTGCATGTTCAACAAACCACATTAAGATTTTTTTTTTTTTAATTTATTTACTTTTGGCTGTGCTGGGTCCTCGTCTCTGTGCGAGGGCTTCCTCCAATTGCGGCGAGCGGGGGCCACTCTTCATCGCGGTGCGCGGGCCTCTCACCATCGCGGCCTCTCCTGTTGTGGAGCACAGGCTCCAGACGCGCAGGCTCAGTAGTTGTGGCTCAAGGGCCCAGTTGCTTTGCGGCATGTGGGATCTTCCCAGACCAGGGCTCGAACCTGTGTCCCCTGCATTGGCAGGCAGACTCTCAACCACCGCGCCACCAGGGAAGCCCCACATTAAGGTTTATTGTCAAGCTCTGTCTGTCCTAACTCTCAAGGGAAAAAGAAGTTCAAAAGGGAAAGTGGGAATTTTTTTTTTTAATTTTAATTTATTTTGGGGGTGGGGGTGTGGCACGCGGGATCTTAGTTCCCCAACTAGGGATCAAACCTGTGCCCGCTGCAGTAGAAGCACGTGGTCTTAACCGCTGGACCGCCAGGGAAGTCTCAGAAAGTGGGAATTTTTCAGAAGTGTCAATAAGCCTAGTTAATGGCAAGTTGGTAGAAAGCTCAGATTTGGTCTGTTTTCAGATAACTCCTACATTGTTTCTTCATATTCCTGAGCTTTTTCTTTTCCTACATAAACCTTACCTTTCAGTGCGCCGTCTTAAAAAGGCCATCGTCCTTCCTATTTGCGTTGCAAAATCAAAGGAATTTTTATTACCAAGGTTGGTGCCCCCTAGTGCCCTTTGATCAGTTTAGGAAGAACTTTCCTGGACTGCTATCAGCCTGTAGCATCTTCAGAGTAGGCGTCTAGAACTCTTTCCTGTCTGGCTAATTAACTACTTATAAGCCTCTTGATATAGAAAAGCCCATTTTTAATAAATGTGCTGTCCTTACCCTTTGGTTAGACTTGACCTCTGACATCTCATCATGTGGATTGTTCCAGCCTGTGTATCGTCGCCTGAGGTGTCCGGCTCAGCCAGACAAACCCACGACACCAGTGTCACCTCCTGCCCCGAGACCCTCCCTCTACACCAGTTCCTACCTGCTCCGGACGGGTAGGTCTTCAGCCCCTGATTCAGAGAGTTCAGAGCCCCCCGCCAGCCCTGCAGGGGCAAAGGAAATGGACAAAAACGGTAGGTCGAGCTTCAGAAACCGCACCCTCCTCCAGTGCGCGTGCCCCAGGTTCTTAAGATCCATGCTTTGTTTTCTCTCTGACCAGAGGGCGAAGAAGCAGATTTGGGTGATCAGTCCTCTAACAGGCTGTCCATTCGTGAGAGGAGGCGGCCCAAGGAGCGACGAAGAGGCACAGGCATCAACTTCTGGACGAAGGATGTAAGTGGGCTGTCCGTGCTGGGACATCTCGCGTTACCCTGCGCTGCCCGCCGTCCTGTGTGTCGGGCTCAAAAGGAAGAGTTCCACATCTGCACATGAATCGTGCAGATTGTCAGGAAGCATCACTGAGAAAAAGAGCAGAAGAAGAAAGACTCCACTAGTGTGGGACTCATTTGGAAGGTTCTGGGTGGGACGCCCAGGGCCTGGGACAGTGCCGAGCACACGGTAGGCAGGCAGCAAATAAGCGGTGAATTTACAGCAGCCGTGCAAACAAATACAACAAGTGCATAAGCCACTCAGACTTAGCAGCCCCCCAGCGGCCCCTGAGAGTCCCGTGGTGAGTCAGCAACACCTCAACATCGTGTGTGTGCAGGTGCTAACCAGGTATTTCAGGGGCACTGCCAGAATCTCGAGAATTTCAGAATTTCATCTGACTCAGGTTTACTCTTTTGGAGAAAAAAAGGAGCAAGTGCTATAAAACAGCTTGACTTTGGGTTTTAAATGAAGACAGGGGCTCCTGTGCCTCCTGATGATGAGCACACACTCAGTTCTTTCCTTCCCCTCTGGTCTGTTCCCTGCTCGCTCAGCCTTGTCACTGGCATTTAACAGTCAAGTGGCCAAGATCAGGTCCCTGGTCACTAGTGACTCATTTGGAATTAGATGGGCCATTCAGTGAGACAAGAAATGAGACAATGACGGTCGCCTGTTAGAAACTACTGGACGGAAGTGTTTGATTATTATAGGACCAAACGGGCTGACAGCTACTGACAGAGCCCAAGTGAGGTCCGTCTGTCTTAAAGATTCTCCTTTTCCCGCCAGGTTCATTTGACTCTTTGACTGCAGGTGGTGCTCCTGAGGTGCTGCCAAAGCAGCAGTGACAGTGCCCTTGGCCGTCAGCCCTCACTGCCCAGGGGCGTAATTGATGGGGCTGACCTTGTTGCCTCGAGGGATGCCTGTGACCGTGATCCTCTTGTCTTTCTTCTTTCTCCCTTTCCAGGAAGATGAAACTGATGTCTCGGAAGAGGTGAAAGCAGCGTGGGTAAGCAACCGGCAGGGAGGCTGCCCCCGTGGGGCTCAGCGTCCCCGTAGGTCTCATCCCGGCTCGCGTGCACACAGTTAACAGAAGGAAGAGCGGGCTCTGTGCAGACTTGGGTCCAGGGAGAGTTTGGAGGCAGACGCTCCTCTGCGAGATGGGACGGGTGCTCGCTGGTGTACTGTTTTCTTTTCTTTTTTATTTAATTTATTTATTTTATTTCTTTTATTTTTGGCTGCGTTGAGTCTTCGTTGCTGTGCGCGGGCTTTCTCTAGTTGCCGTGAGCCGGGGCTACTCTTCATTGCGGTGCGCAGGCTTCTCGTTGCGGTGGCTTCTCGTTGCGGAGCGCAGGCTGTAGGTGCACGGGCTTCAGTAGTTGTGGCACATGGGCTCTAGAGCGCAGGCTCAGTAGTTGTGGCTCGCGGGCTCTAGAGCACAGGCTCAGTAGTTGTGGTGCATGGGCTCAGTTGCCCCGTGGCATGTGGGATCTTCCTGGACCAGGCATCGAACCCATGTCCCCTGCGTTGGCAGGCAGATTCTTAACCACTGCGCCACCAGGGAAGTCCCCCGTTTTCTTAAATGGTGTAACAATGCCCATGTTCTTGAACGAGTTTCCTGCATGTTTCGGTGCCACCTGCCAGGCTCTAACACAGTTACGGGCTCTTTTTCTCTATTGTGCTATTGGATCGTATAAAGTACTTGGAAATCTTGGGAAGAAAAGTGAAGAGTGGTGCTGTTTCTTATGGATCTACATCCTCTCCACGCTAACAGAGAGGAACACAAGAGTGAATAGTGTAAACGGTCCAGAAATCACTTACATTTGACTTTGAAATAAGGTTTAGCTCCTTGGCTCTTGTGTAACCAGATCCCTTAAGGCCTGGCACCCAGCTCTTCTCTGCTGTGGGCACTGCGGGTCAGCTCTCCTGAAGCTCCAGGTTCCTGTAAGCCACTCACATGTGATAGAAATTTAATGCTTTTCTAGTACCATTAGTACCATTTTTCTTTGGTTTTTGTTTTGTTTTGTTTCGTTTTTGTTTGTTTGTTTATTTGGCCGCACCACACAGGTTGCAGGATCTTAGTTCCCTGACCAGGGATCGAACCGGGCCACGGCAGTGAAAGCACTGAGTTGTAACCACTGGACCACCAGGGAAGTCCCTAGTACCATTTTTCAAGAAGGAAGGGATTTGGTTTTGACTAAATGAATTGAGACTCCATGTACATTTCTATTGGGAATTATGTAAGAAGATGGCCTTTTTTCTACCCTACAGTTATGTGACAGTATGTTCTCAGAATATGTTTAATAACTCATACTGAAAATGAACAACTGATTTGTTTTTAGCAGAGGAAGTAGAAATGCTATATTATGTCATTGACCTGCCTATATTTTGGTCGAGATCCTAAACAGTCAGCAGGGGCTTCCAGAAAGCAGTGCCCATGGTGGCGTGGTGAGAGCTGCCTGCGTGCATCTGCAGCCGGGGCTGCCTCATGGTGGGGAGTGGGCGTCAGGTGCAGATGCCGCGTGGAGGCTCCCCGGGGCAGGGGGTGTGTGCACACGACAGCGACTTCATTCCGCAGGGGCTTGGGGAGGCTTCAGGGGATGAAGAGTGAATGCAGGAGAGCTTCTGTGGGGAACTATATTAGAAAACTCCTAACGAGAGATCCCGGGTGCTGACTACAGAGCACTGAAGTGGCCCGTCACCCGTAGAGGGTCGTAGAGGCCAGTGAGCTCCATGGAGGGAGTTACACAGGAGAGCTTGGTGTTGGCCAGCGTCTCTGTCAGTGAAAATCTTTGCCTGCACGTTTCTAAGCTACTTGGTGTGAAAAGTCCTTGCCTGGTGCACCAGGCAAGGGCCACGAAGATGCCTCTGATGCCATGCTTCCCAGAGAAGTTCACTGAACGACCACTGACTTAAAATTACAGAAAAGATTTTCTGATTGGTGAGATTGGACATAGAGTCATTTGTCAGTTTGAAAAACGGTCCACTCATCCCATTGCTCGAGGCATCCGCCGGTGTTCACCGCGGGTCCGGCAGACGCCAGTGTGGGTCTTCAGAGAGGGATGAAGGGCCGGTCCCCTCTCTACTGGCAACTGAGTGTGTGCAGGTGGCCAGCGCTCACAGCATGCCTGGCATGTCTCCTGCCCGCCACGGTGCCCGGGGCGGCAGCACCCTGACCCCGGCCTGCGTTAGCGCAGCTCTGACTGGTTCTCTCCCGAGCGCTCGTCCAGCCCTGGCAGGCGTGATGCCGGGATCCATACGGCCCACAGAACAACAGGCCCGTCACTGTAAATTGTGGGAATCTAACCTCAAGATGGTCAGGACTGTGTCACGATCGCTCTCCCACTCCAGGAATCTACTGTTTTTTAAGTTAACTCTTCCCAAGACTCTGACATCTGTTATTTTAAATTGGGATAGATTTACAATCAGTGAACTGCACAGACCTAAAGTGTACTGTTGGATGAGTTTTGACAGTTGTAATCAGTGGTGTAACCACCACTCAAGTCAAGATGTAGAACTCTTCCGTCACCTTGAAAAGTTCCCTCATCCCGCATCCCCTGTCCTGAGAGGCAGCCTCTCTTCTGATTGCCGCCACCGTAGAGTAGTGTTGCCTGTTCTTGAGCTTCGCGTACATGGAATCATTCGGTGATAATACTTTACTTTAAGGGTAGAAAGGAAACTCTATCTCCAGTCCTAGTTGGACCTAAAATGATTCCAAATGTGTACAGATGCTCTCCTTTTCTCGAAGATTCTTCAGCCTCTCGCCCATATATCAGTAACAAGAGCATGGCTAAGAAAACCTTTCTGTTGTTTAACCTTAATCTCTGTAGACATCATGGAAATTTATTTCTTTTTGTGGACCTAAGCTAGAAAAATGTAACCGACATTTGTATACAGGTAAGGTTGATGGCCAGGAATGGCCCTGGTGTTTGTCGTGCAGTCTGGGAGGGAGGAAGGCCAGTCGTGCATTTCTGTGGTGGTGACACAAGGGACACTGAGAAGGCTGGGGGCTTGGTCGGGGCCCCGCACAGTGCGCGATTTTAATCAAAACCATCCCCACCAGAAAACCGACAATGGGCACAGGGCTTCACGTCTTAGCACCCCCTTAGCCGACGTGCTTAGAGCAGACGTGCGTGGTTGTCCGCGTTAGACGGGGGCCGTCTCCAGAAGTCCTAGTATATCCTGTATCTTGCTAAGTGAAGAAGAAACTGAGTCTGGATTTACCGTGAGGAAGGAGGCTACGGCAGTCAGAAGTGCTGCCCTCCTCCGCTGGTCGAGAGGGGCAGGCTGCGGGGCAGTCGCGGGCACACTGCAGACGCTGCTGGCCTTGGGCTCTTTGCATCCTTTTTTCACCTGCGTCTTTGGCCTGCCTTCATTTTGCTTAACACTGAGTTTTCTCTACGCATTCTTGTCCTCTGAAGCAGACTGTTTCCCACGCCAGTTCTGATGTATAATTGAATTTATCACTAGAGGGCACAAGTCGTCAAAAGAAAAGATGGTGAACAAGCAGAATGGTGTCTAAGGAAGCTGAACAGGAGACAGATTGCTTTTGTTTTAAAGGAATTGTTGAACAGTCCAGTTCAATGCAGTGAAGTTACCTGCCTCCCAAATTTGGGCATCTTAGAATTGGGAAGGAATTTAGAGAAAACTTGGGTTAGGAACCTCATTTTACAGTTAAGAGAACTGAGGCCCAGGGCAGTTAGGAAGTACTTGGGGACGTGAAAGCTCTAGGTGAGCGCCCCACGCCCCGTGTCAGGGAGCCTTTATGGGACTGTGGTGGGGCCGACTTCACATCGCCCTCCATTCCCCATCCTTTTTTTTTAAGGGATACAGGTGAACAGTCAGATGAAGAGGTCCATCAGGTGAGGTGTGGCTGTGTCCCAAGGTCAGAAGCTTTGTCCCCATGGAGGTGGTTGTCCCACCCGCCCGGCAGGTGGATATTACACCAACCCAGAAGTTCTCCAGACCTCATAGTTCAGGGATATGGAGGCTTCAACATGGGCATAATTCGTTATTAACTCAATCTCCACCCGCTTTACCTTCCCCCCAGAAGATGGGGGGTGAGTCTAAAAGTTACAAGTTTTTTTTTTTTATTAAAGTATAGTTAACATACAGTATTCTGTAAGTTACAGGTGTACAATATAGTGATTCACAATTTTTAAAGGTTATACTCCATTTATAGTTATTATAGAATATTGGCTATATTCCCCATGTTATGCAATGTGTCCTTGTCGCTTATTTTTTACCCAGTAGATTGTACCCCCCCTGCCCCCTGCCCCCATTCTTCATTTGTTTTTTACTGAGCAGGTTACATGTTTGAATTGAGTTGCTAGTGGCATCTCGCCTCCTTAATAAGTAAAGTAAGGTCTTCTTGAAGGACACCTCGAAAGCCTCCTGAGAGTTTCAGGTTCAGTGGTAGAGGATCAGCCTTCTGCCAGGTGGGAGGGTACTTATGTAGGGAGGGTACATAAGTAGGTGGGTACTTATGTCTGTCCATCCTTCAAACAGGAAAATGCTTCTCCCTCTAGAATCCCTATTGCTTTTAGGCAAATCTGGTGGCATCAGTCTGAACAAAATCACGACACTTTACCTTCAAAGTCAGCAGTGTAGCGTCCAGTCCAGAGTGGAGCCCGTGGTCTGGTGGCTAACCCTGCAAGAGGCCTTGGTTATAGGAGACACTGTTAAGGAAGCACTGACCAGTAGGTGTTCAGATACCGGCCGTAGATAACCGGTAGCAGCTAGTCGGGAGAGACCTTGGTCAAGTGTGCAGAAGATAGAAGCGATTAAGCGTAAGACTTTCAAACTAAATCAAAGAGAGGCTCAAAGTGAAATTTGCCAGCAGAGCTTGGTTTTAAACTAAGCTTTAACAGAAAATAAAACTTGCTTTGGGAGCCATTTGGCCCCAGAAATATCTCTAATACCAAAAGCCACTAAATGCATTTCCCATTTTGTCCTGCCTTCTCTTTTATAAGCTTCTCGTGTATTCACTGAACAAGCACTTCCACGTGCCTGTGGGCAGGGGTGCAGCAGAGAACAAAAAGCCCTGCTCTTGTAGCGTCTCCATTCTGGTGAAGCAGGCGGGCAGTGAGTAAAGTGAACGTGCCAAGCAAACAGTGTGTGGAAGGTGAAAAGCCGTGTGGAGTGGCCCCAGGGCTCAGGAGTGGGGAGTGCGGGGCGGGGGCGCTGAGCATCTGAGGGGTCAGTGTCGGCCTTGCCGCGCAGGCAGCACTGGAGCCCAGCGTGAAGGGAGTGAGTGGGGAGCCCCGTGGACGGGCGCAGGCGGAGGGAACAGGGCTCGGGGGGCCGTGAGGCAGGAGGACAGGCAGGACCTGTGAGGAGACGGCGTGGGCATGAGAGCCCGCGGCAGAGCCGGGCGGTCGGTGCCAGGGCATGCGAGCCCGTGTAGAGCTCTGCGCAGCAGAGGGGCAGGAGTCACATTCTGGGGGCACTCCACCTGCTGTTTGGAGAAGACCCTCTGTGTCACCCTAACCCAGCGGGACTGACGAGGGGTTTGGGCCAGGTGATCGCGGGTGGTGAAGGTGCTGAGAAGTTTTCATACGCACGGCGTATTTCAGAGTTAGAATCAGCAAGACTTCTGTTGGATTGGGTATACGGTGGGAAAAACAGAGGGGGGTCAAGGTTGACACCAAAGCTTTTGGCTCAAGTGCCTGAGAGGGTGGAGTTTTCATGAACTGAGATGGAGAGGACTGTGGAAGGCAGGCCTTTGGGTTTGGCTCTAGAAGCCCTGGATTTGATGTGTCTGACCGCCGTCCACAGGGAAATGTCAGGGGCGGAGTTGGAGGTACAGACAGGATGCAAACGTGCAGGTTGTGTCGGGAGCCGTGACACTGGCGCAGCTCACCAGGAGTGCGAGTGTAGACACAGAAGACGCCCAGGCAACGGGCGAGCCCGAGCACTGGGCTCTGAGAAGGGGGCTGCAGTTCCCCCTTTTCCAAAACCAAGTCAGCCAAACAAAGCGCACTCGCACAGAACAGGAGGGAGTCTGCTAATTTTTTCACCAGTTTTTCTCAGCCGGTGCAGGGGTGTTCCCCATGAAAGCTGCCCGGCCTGTTTATGGAAGAGCCGTGTAGTCGGGGAGGAGAGCCGGTTCCTGGAGCTCCCCTGACAGCTTCTGGAATAGAAATTACTGCCTCTCTGCAGACCTTGTCTGGAGGTCTCTGAAGGCCGGGAATGTCATAAGACTTTTTGTTACATGAGAGGAATTCTACTGATTAACCGTATCTGCAAATGATCTTTTAAGCTGACTCAGCTTTTGGTTCCCTTTGCCTTACCTGACTTTCCTCAGTTTTATTACATCTTTGAATAACTTGCACTCCATTTCACTTAAGGAGAGGCTTTCTTTGAAAAACTTATTTCTAGGTGCTCTTCTATATCAAACTCTGATTTATCCCTGTGATGGCTAAGAATGATAGTCGTAGACTTGGAATTTTAGAACCGAAAGCAGCTTTAAACTTCTTCCCTGCCCTGCCCTCCTCTCCCCTCCCCTCCCCTCCCCTCCCCTTCCTTTCCCTCCCTTCCTTCCCCTCCCTTCCTTCCTTCTTCCCTCCTTCCTTCCCTCCCTCCCTTCCTTCCCTCCTTCCTTCCCTCCCTCCCTTCCTTCCTTCCTTCCTTCCTTCCTTCCTTTCCCACATTGCGTACCTTGCAGGATCTCAGTTCCCCGACCAGGGATTGAACCCAAGCCACGGCAGTGAGAGCACCAAGTCCTAACCACTGGACCACCAGGGAACTCCCCAAACTTCTCATTTTAGAGATCACAGCTGAGGAGGCCCAGAGAGAGGGAGCACAGCCGTGTCCGGGGCTTTGCACCGCGTTCTCCTGAGTCTGTATCTGTCGTGTATGTTGGGTGATGTCCTGTCACAACAGGCTAGGAGTGCAGACCCAGGAGCTGGGCTCCCGGAGCAACCCCACCTTGACCGCTGAACTGCTTTGGACGAGATGCTTCAGTTTCCTCATCTGTCAAGTGGGGATAGTAATAGTGTCTACCTCTTAGAGTTGTAAAATGAAAATGAGTTAATGCATTTAAATACTTAGAGATGAGTAAGATCCACTCAAATTATTTTCCAAATCTGTAGGTTCCTAAATCTGGATGAGAGAAAGGCTTTTGGAATACTCTCATTGACCTTAGAATCCTGTGATTTTGAAGTGAAGTTATTAATTTATCCATGAAGAATGGATTCTTTGGAGAGTCAGAGAAGTAGCTCAGGCTCCAGCGTGTGCTTGTGCTCTGAAAATGAACCTGATGAGTTTTGAGAAATAAATCTTAAAAGGAATTGCCGAGGTAGGGACAGAAATGAGTAGAGAAGGAAGGACCGAGAACTCAGTGTTTCCTCTTTTGCTTGGAGCCCTTTGAAGACCTGATGAGACCACGTCCCTGCACGTTTCTGTGTCCTCAAGCAGGCTTTCATCCTTCTGCCTAAACTGCCCCTCCCGTTTCTGTTTTTCTGCTCGTGTTCCCACAGATGTTTACCACTTCCCCCCACTCTCTTTCTTCGAGTAAATAATAGCCCTTTTTCCTACTTGCTCTAATTTTTCACAATTTTGCTTCTGGCTGTTTGCTGGATCTTCTCCCCTCTGTCAAGCAGGATTTTGAATCTTGTTACTTAATCTGGTGAAGCCCCTTTATCTGCTGGAGGGCGTCCAGCGATTTTCTGTCCGCTCTCCACCGCTGGGCAGTGTCTTTGCCCTTCTCCTTTTAGGTAAAAGCCTAGGACTGTTTTGCTTTCCCTTCTCTCCGGGGCCTGATTGCCTAATATGGTAAAGTATGTCCCAGACAAGCCTGTGCTGTTGAGATAGAACAACAGTCTAAGTTTAAAGACACGGTAGGTAAGCTCTCGGGTGGAGTTGCTTATTTCTGTAGTAAAGTAGTATTTTTCACAGTGTACCGTAAAACCACCATAATCTTTTTTTTTAAAGCAAGCCACTCTTCCTTTTAATCGAGTGAAAAGATAGTAAAATATAGATTTTCCTCCCTCAGCTTCTTTATCTTCAGCCAGATAAGAAGAAGAGGAGAAAAGGGTGGTTAGCTTGTCCCTAGAATGAGAGGGCTTGAGAAGCCCGAGAAACTTGATGATAATGCTCATAGGAGTAGATTTAATGAGCAGGGCCGTCATGAACAGCCCCCAGGGGTTGGCAGATTCTCCACGCAGGCCGTCGGGGTCCCAGCAGTGACGGCGGGGGGCCGGGGGTGCGGGTGGGGAGACTGGGAAGCGCCTTCTGTCCAGGCTGCGTGAGGGCGCTTCTCCAGCTGTGACTCCACGCTCACTGGACGGCCTCTCCTTTCACTGCACACTTGCTCTTGCTTTGCAGCTGTCGTTCTTAAAATACTACAGCTGCTGGGATTTGCTATATATGGGTCATACTTGTGCCTTGCTCTAGCCAAGCTGTATAAACCGTCTTAAGAACAAAGTTTCTTTTGGCATCTTCCTTCCTTTTAAGGACTCTATTAATTTTGGGTCATGCCATTGCCAAGCAAATCTCAGTAATCAAACTGCACATGTATTCCTTTCAGACCCTGTAATTTTTGGACCCGCTGTCCCATCTCATCAGTGAATTCTGCTTCCGTCAGAAATCTTTTTTAAGATAGAATAAATTGACCTTCAGGGTATCTGTTTGAGCTTTGCTCAAATGTCTTATACAAAGATGTGGAAGGTTTATCAACTGCTGAGGGTAGGACAGTTAACCTCTTGACCTTTCCTTTTATTCCAGTCTCTTCTTCCACGACTGCCTTCAAGGTATCAGTTTTTGTTAGTGACCTGTGACCTTATGTCTCTTTGTTGGAGGGACACCAGTGAGCTTGAAACTCTGCTGGAACTTGTCTTTTATGATTACAAAGGCAGTGCATTTCATTATAGAAAATATGTGAAGTACCGAAAAGTGTAGAGAGTATTTCTAGAGGAGGCTGTACTTTTAGGGGTCACCGTGATGGGCGATGTTGTGCATGCGTTTCGTGGGCAGGGGCCAGGGAAGCCAGACACCCTTGTGTGTCCCGTAAAACAGACAGTTGTCCCGCAGCTGGGCTTCTCACCGTCTCCCTGGACAGTCAGAGATAAAAGCCTTTCTGTTATCTGAGTTCAAAACCCAAGTGGATTTTATGTATGAACTCACATTTTTTGGCAGAGGGAGGTTCTAAATATTCAACCACCGTGTCGGCTGAGGAGAAACCGCACCTTGGTTTTGCTCGTCCCTGACAGCAGTGCCTCTTGTACGATGACGTCATCATACAGCACACCCCTTCGGGACAGTCCTGTGGTGGGTCCACGCCTCCGGCTGCTCCATGACACCTGCTAGTATTATTGGTGCCCAGATTTACACATTGAAATCCGTGTTTCATTATAAATGATTTTCCCTTTGTTTCTTCTTCATGTTTAATCATTGATTTTTGTGATTTTAGCTGAGTTTTACATCTAAGAATTTCATTTCAGGATAGTCAAGGTCGGGGCAGGGCGGGTAGAAGATATTTGTTATAAAAGGAGATTCATACCACTATAAAGAATAAGAAAATGTTGTCTAAGTCATTCACTCAAAAGAGATTATTGTTTGACATTACGGTGAATTTCCTGCCGGTATTTTTCCTAAGAGTTTTTTTTTCCCAAGATCAACTAATGACATTCTTGAGAGGAGGATCATTTTCAACCTGAGCATTCCTGGGACCCCATCATTACCATGATGACAATTTCGTGTGAGGTTGTCTTCAAAGCACTTGGGTTCGGCTCTTTTATGGAAGCAGTCAGTCTGTGCTGGCTTTGATCGTGGAGAGCCTCCAGGGATAATTGCTCCCCTTTCAGTGCAGTCTGGGGGTTACCTTAGTTACAGGAGTCTTCATTTCTTCTGTTGATGGTGTGGCTGGAGAGCTTTAACCACGGCTTAGGCTTAGCTAATGTCAGCGTTCTAGCCCCATGATTGAGGTAAAAAGCTTAGTGTGGGATTTGCAGCTCTTTCTCAGCAAATGAAGTGTTTATAGATCTGCCCCAGCAGGAATGTTGAGCTTGAGGCACTGACAGATGTTGCCTTTCCCAGTGTTGTTGTGGGAGGACCGGAGGGGTAGGGTGGTGGGGAGAATGGTCACAGTTTACCAGTCTTCATTTTCTCCAGCTCCGTCTTCAGTCAGGCAAGCTCAAGAATTGGAGAGCAGGCATTTAGGGACATGAATTTCTTTCATGAAAAACCATAACATTCTATCCAAACGTAATCCTGTAAGGTACACAAATGTTCCCACAGGTGTGCCTTAGCAGTGCATGCTTTCCTGTGCTTTAACAGTTTTTGTCTTCTTACAACCTGAACTCTTACACTGTGAATTATGCCAAGGTTATTGGCTACTGAGAAGAAAGAAGGGACTTTTAAAAAGCCCTTTAGCAAATTAATAGCTCAGACTGAAATACTTAGTATGGTCTTGGAGCTTATAACTCCGGTTATATTCCTGAAATTGTTTTCAGGTTATAGAAGCATTTTAAGAGGAAAATAACGTGTTTGGATATTGTTTAGCCAAGTGAAACAGATCATGCGTCAAGGTGGGGTTTTGCCTGGCGCTGAGGGACTTCCAGAAGTGCTTCACCAAGGTGGCGGTCACGGGGCTGTCATCACCGCGTGCTGCGGTCTCCCTTGCCCCGAGTGCCCGGCTGCTGTGGAGGGCCCGCACTCTGCGCCCTGGGGGGAGGCGGCGGGCAGGCGCTCGGGCCTGTTCCCCAGCAGTGGGCGCGGAGGGGCGGCCAGCCTAGTCCTGCTCTCGGCACCTAACACTCTAGGTCGGGGTTCAGCAGACTTGTTATGTGAAGGGCCTGACTGTCAGCGTTTTCTCCTTTGCCGGCCACGTGGTCTGCCGCGGCTGCTCGGCTCTGCTGTCCCAGTGGGAAAGCAGCCGTGGACGGTGTGTCGTGAATGGGCGTGGCTGTGTTCCAATAAAACTTTATGCACAAGCGGGCTGGTGGGCTGGACTCGGCCTCCGGGCCAGGCCCCAGTTTGGCAGCCTCTGCTCTAGGTTCCCGGCTCAGAAGGAGTTTGCGGACGTCAGCGTGGCTCCAAGGGCCCACTCTCCCCCACCCAAGCGCTCCTTTGGTAATGCCGCATCTTGCTGCCTCTGGAGCACCGCTGACAGCTCGTGGGCAGGGGAGTCACCTGTTGGGAGGCGTCCGTGTTGTCTGCCCTCAGCCGGAAAGGCACTGGTGGATTTTGGTCCCGCTGCAGGAAGCGTGGCAAAGCTTCCTGAAGGAGGAGCCCGGGAGGGAGAGTGTCTTCTGTGTCGTCCACACGGAGTTTCTCTGCCCTGTTGCAGTTCTTTACCTTCTGAGGAGAAAGTCTGAGATGGTGGGTTCCCGGTCTGTCCCTTACCGGCTTTTCTCATCTGAGCCGTCCCTTCCTGCCTCCCAGGGACCTGGACACAGCCAGTCGCTTGCCTCGTGAGAAGTTCAGCTCTTTGTAGGCTCTGACCACATCCTGAGGCTCACAGGCTTTTAGGAGGGTGCCTGCCAGAAGGCTGTTGGTTGCTGTCACTCACGCTAATGGCTGGTTATCATTTGAATTCCTCAGGAGTAGATTCTGGAATTTATTGTCTTTTTGCCTTGTTAACTTTCAGTCTGCAGAATATATGCAGGAAGGATTGCGGGCGGGGGGCGGATTTGTGGGGGGGGGGTGACATAAATCTTAAAAGCTTTGACCCTGCTTTTACTTGAAATGATATTGAAAACGAGTGGATTTTTAGAAAGAAGCTAATAAAATTTTGATCCTTCAACAATTTTAGGGAAAAAAGTGATGAAAGCTGACAGTAATCTGTCACAGTAAAGACTCCTATCAGATGTGGGAACTGATGATAGGTTAGCACAATTAATTTTGTGCCAAGTAAGCAAAACCAGACCTTCTCTTGAGAATACGGGTCTACCTAACGTGTGCCTGTTGTCCGAGAAGTCTCTTGGGTCACCGGTGACCTTTGGTGCTCAGGAATAAAACAATGAAATACCGTTCGGGCAACTTCGAGATCATTTCTGGTGTGCTTGACTCAGAGCTCCGGGCAGGCTTGGATACTGACGCCCAGCCAGCTGCGCAGTTCTCAGTGATGACGGGTGAAGGTAACAGGTAGAGCCTCTGCCGTCGTCTTCCTCAAACTGGTCGGGAAGAATCGCCGCGGTCATTTGTTTAGGACGTGGGTTTCCGAGCCTCTCCCCAGGCGATTCCGAATTGGTGGAGGGTGGAAAGCCTGGGAGGCTGGGTCATACGAGTCTCAGGAGACCCAACGGGCAGGTGTCACAGACACTGTTCTCGAGGTACGTGAACGTTTAGGGGTTGCTAGCATCCCGGGGAGGCCGTCATGAAGCCTAGGACCCCCTGGGGCACAGCTCAGAGCCAGCCTCCGCTCCCTCCCTCCCTGCAGAAGGCACACGCTGATTGGGTACCCGCCACGTGTCGGGCGGCGCGCCTTAGGGATGCGGGAGTGTGACGGCAGGCGTGCTCACATCCTGAGGGGCAGGAGCCAGTCCTGTTAGACGCCCCCTATCGAGACACCTAATAGGCCGTTGAACCTAGGAATCTGGTGGTTGTGGAAGACGTGCGACGGATCTGGAGTCACTGCCTTAGGACGGGGATTTAGTGCCCGAGGACTGGGTGAGACTGCTCAGGAAAAGGGCACAGTTAGCACAGAAGGGCCTGTGGCCACGTTCCCGATTATTCCAGGGCTGGCCCTGGACAAGACCCAGAGTATTTCTCCGATTGTAATGGAAGAACATGTACAGAGAAGTTGGTGGGTCCCATGATGGGAAAACGAAGTAGCTCTGATCTGACTTTTTGTCACACGCACACTTTATATGTACAGAGCAATCAGAGCCTGTTAGAATCCAGATGAAAGATAACGAACTAGGTCTCTAGTGCTTCGCGTGGACTGAACGGGAGAAGTCGAGGGAGCGTGAGAAGTCGGCAGGACTCACTGTCTTCCTGGCTGTGGAGCGGGAGCATAGCGGAAGTGTGGGGTGGCTGGGAAGATGCAGGGTCGGTAGAGACGGTGCTGGCTTTGGAGCCAGAGACCTACATTCAGAGCCAGTTCCACCTCTTATTAGCTGTATGGCCTTGGAAAAGTCGTTTAACCTCTCGGAACTCTGACAGCGCTTTCATCTGCAAAATGAGATTACTGTTCCTATCGTGCAGGCTTAATGTAAGGAACAGCAGTACAAATGTCTTTAACTTTAGATAGTGCCTGGCTTTGGTAAGCTTTTAATAAATGAAAGCTACTAGTATAATGGTCCTGCACCCGTCTCTCTTCCCCCCCCATCTTTGAGCTTCTTCATTCCCATTCCTTGGAATGCTCTTCTTCTCGCTTTACTGCCTGTTTCTCCTCCTCCTCGTCCCTTTTTAATGCACGTTCATGTTTTAGGTTAAGCTCCACCTCCTCCAAGAAGCCTTCCTTTGACCCCTCCTCCGACCAGACTAGATTCTTTTCAGTATCTTGAATTTACCTTTAATACATGGTGATCATCATTATGAGCTTGTATTTGCAAATTAAATTAAAATCGTTAAAGGCGTGGTCTGTTTCTTCTTCATTCTTTTACCCTCAGGATCTAGTGTGTAGGCATGTTTTCTCTGAAGACTTATAGAAGAGCTCAGTTGGTGTCGTTCACGTTTCTGATTTGGTGACTGTGTGTGTTGCGTGCCAAGTGAGGCCGGGAATTCAGGAGGAAGAGCGTGTTTGGGGTGCAGGTGACCATTTTGCGTTTGGTCGCGCTGAGCTGGAAGGGAAGCGTCCCACACGCGACCAGACGCGTGGGCTGCGTGTGGGGAAGCGCGGGGCTGGCGGAAGCGAGGGCGCCGTCACGTAGGCCGTCTCTTCAGACGCGCTGCTGCCTGCGAGTGCTGAGTGACCGCAGCCAGCGCGGTGAGCGTGGTGGCTGTGGCCGTGGCGCCGCCGCGGCTGCGCTGGTGGCAGGGGCGGGTCCGGGGACGGGCCGCTGCGCGGAACAGCTTCCCCACGGGAGGTGGGAGCTCCGCTGCCAGAGGAAGGGGAGGGGAGCAAGTGCCCCCACGCCTGCCTCGGCCACGTCGCAGGACTCTGCTGCCCACAGAGGGTGTGTGCGCGGAGGCCCCGGGGCTGGGTGATTGGCAGGCATTGCTGGCTCGGGAGGGCAGTTTGGGGGCGGCGGACAGGCCCTGGAGCAGCGGCATCTACTCTGTGACTGACTGCGTGCAGGGCGTCTGATGAGTTTTCTGGGGTTAATAGTGTCTGGTTCGTAGCCATTTGCTCTGTGGGCAAAGCTCCGAAATAGTTTGCTGATGAAAAGAATCTTCTACACGCACCCCAGTGTTCATAGCAGCACTCTTCACAATAGCCGGGACATGGAAACAGCCTAAATGTCCAACAACAGAGGAATGGATGGAGAAGATGTGATGCATATGTACAGTGGAATATTACTCAGCCATGAAAAGGCTTGAAATGATGCCATTTGCAGTAACATGGATGGACCTAGAGATGATCATACTAAGTGAAGTAAATCAGACAGAGAAAGACAAATACCATATGATATCGCTTATCTGTGGAATCTAAAATATGACACAAATGAACTTATCTATGAAACAGAAACAGACTCACGGACGTAGAGAACAGATTTGTGGCTGCCAAGGGGGAGGGGTTGGTGAGGGAAGGATTGGGAGTTTGGGGTTAGCAGATGCAAACTATTATATATAACATGGATAAGCAACAAGGTCCTACTTTATAGCACAGGGATGTATATTCAATATCCTGTGATAAAACATAATGGAAAAGAATGAAAAAGAATATATGTGTAACTGAATCCCTTTGTTGTACACCTGAAACTAACACAACATTGTGAATCAATTCTACTTCAATTAAAAAAAAAAAAATCTTCCTAAAGGCTGGAAGAGTTCAAATAGATCTAATCTTCCTATCATTTGGCCGATCGTGGTGACAGCCTGATTTTATGCTTCACCCTGACTACTCCCCCCAGCACTCCTTACTCTGCATTTCTGCTCTCCCCCGGCCGCCCGCTCCCGCTCCCGCTCCCGCAAGGATGTTCTGAGGGAATGAAAAGCAGAGTGTCTCTGCCTCAGAGGAGCTCTTTCCACAGTTGACGCCAACTGTTAGGCAGGGGTCGGTTACTGATCCGTCGGCGGGGGGTGACCGTCTGGCACCGTCAGGCTCTCAGCTTCTCTTCTCTGACGTGCTTCTGCCTTTTTTTGTGTTGAGCTTACTCGTTTACAGGACGCTTTCAGAGAGAAAGCCTAATCCAGGATTGAGAGAGTTCTGCTTACGCCACACCGAGAAGCTTTTATAGAGCGCAGCTGTGGAGAACAGCCCTAAGAGGTTCTGGTTCATCTAGAGGGTTTCCTCAAAGCAGAAAGCTTCCTCCCAGCCCCCGCTTCTCCCCGTCCTCAGTTGCGTCATCTCCCCAGAAAGGTGCCACCGGTAAAGCAGAGCCCCTGACGGTGCGCCTTGGGGAGGGTCAGGAGCTGGGGTCTGCCCCCAGCCTCTCTGCCTCTGGTCCGCAGCAGCGCATCGCTCTGAGGACCTGCCCCTGCGGTGTGTTCCGTGGCCCCTTGAAGAACGCGCCCGCTGCCTGACAGCGACGTTGTTCTGCCGCAGCCTACAGCTGACCTTAAAGGGGTAGATTTGATTTGGGTAGTAATGACTATTAGAAAACCATTTCAGCGTAGACTAGCTAACAGATACAAGGAGGAGCACGTAACCTCACCAGTACTCAAGACTGTAAGTGAGCATAATGAAGCAGGGTTTTGTCTTTCACAGAGCAAAACAGGGAAAGATGCTGAAAAGATAATGGCCAGTTTAGGTGGGAGGGGAGTGAGATGGGTCTCCTCGTAGTTCATGTTGGGAATGCTAATTAATACTTCCTTTTTGGAAAGCAAATTGCCAAGCTATCAGAGTCCCTGAGTTGATGCAGAATTTTAATTTTTGGAAATCTATCTCTATGAAATACTCCTGACTATGAAAAAGGAAAAAAAAAAAGCTTTATGTACAGAGATTTGAAGCACAGGGTATATTATATATATGTGGCTCTATAAACATTTGTCCATTCAGTAAATACTCAAGTGCCTGTTACATGGGAGGCATTTGTTTGGTGCTGTTGAACAGAACGAGTCCACTTAGCGATTTATAATAGTGGAAAAAACGGAAACAACCTAAATGTCCAGTGTTCTGGCAGCAGTGAAGTAAATGGTGATTCGCCCACGATTTATAACAGTGGAAAAAACGGAAACAACCTAAATGTCCAGTGTTCTGGCAGCAGTGAAGTAAATGATGATTCGCCCACGATGTATAACAGTGGAAAAAACGGAAACAACCTAAATGTCCAGTGTTCTGGCAGCAGTGAAGTAAATGATGATTCGCCCACGATTTATAATAGTGGAAAAAACGGAAACAACCTAAATGTCCAGTGTTCTGGCAGCAGTGAAGTAAATGATGATTCGCCCACGCAGTGGGTGCTGCGAATCACAGCTTGCTTTCCATCCCTGACGGCCGGCCCTTTAGGGTGTTTCCTTGGAACAGACTGGAGTAGGAGGCGGCCGTTTGGAAATGAGTTGCAAAGGCAGTGTCACGCCCTGGATAAATGCTCGTGATGAAGTGTCATCGAATGAGCTGGACCCACAGGTATATCTGTTACATGAGCACACGTGTGAGGGTCAGAGACCGAGGACGGCCACCATGTGTTGGCGGTGGCTGTGTTCCTGTGGTGGGACAGAGCATGACCGACTCTTTTCTACTCATCTTTATTTTCTGAATCTTCTTTGATGAGCCCCTGTTGCTTGTGTAATTTTTTTTCCTAAATGCTTTGGCAGCACAAACTTTCAGAAAGTAGAGGCTTGAAAGTGAAGCAAGGTGGAGTGTAGGCTTCTGTCATGAGCTGTATCCCGCTCTCCGACTGTCGCCTGTTTCCGCTGCGTGGAGTACCGCGGGGGGATCGGGGCGCAGACAGCCAGGGGCCTCTCAGGGCCTGTGTGTTTGGGAAGCCCTCTGGGGTGTTATCTGAGCACTGCCTGGGACTGGGGGGCTGAGGGCCACCCCTGTAACGTCAGGATCAGCGTGGTTTCTGGCGCCGTGTGCTGAAATTGAGCAGCTCACGTACAGTCACAGTTCTGAGAAGCTGTGAAATGTACCCCTGAGCTTTTGTGCGCCTGAACCCAGTTTCACTCCTACCCCCGTCTCCCCTGCCTCGCTCCCTCTCTCCACGGCTGCTCGTCTGCTCGCCTGCTCGCGGGCGGGCCGTCCCTCCCAGAGCTGACTCCACGGTGCTCGGGGCCCGCGTGCCTACCTCCCGGGTACAGCCGCGTCGTGCTGCCTGCTTGTGTTCCTCTCGCACTTGGAGCTGGTCAGCTTGAGATTTATTTTTGTTGTCTTCTCAGCTCTCAGGGACAGACGTGTCTGGGGCTTGGGCGGAGGGGGTTCTGTTTTGTCCGGGCTGGCTTGCTGCGTTCTGTTTGAAGCTCAGATTGCGTCTACACCCAGCACCAGGCACCAGCAGGTGTGCTTTGCAGAGTGGTGGTCAGACAGACAGATCCCTGCGTCTGGTGAGGCTCATTCCAGGAGTGCTTGGCCTTCTCCCTTCCCCTGGCAACCTATTGACTCAGCATACTTACACGCCACCAAACCGTGGAGGTCTCAGAAAGCTATTTCTGGAAGGCACTTTACAAACTGTTCTAGCCCAGCTCCCTTATTTTATAGATTAAAAACCTGGGCCCCCAAGGGGGCATGGCTTCACCTGAGCTGTGCAAGGACTGGGTGTCAGAGAGTGCGAGCCCTGAGCCCCCAGACCCGCTGTCCTCCTGCGGGGCTGGGGGCGCCCCCCGGCACAGGGGCTGGGTGCCCTGGCTCCCGGGTGGGGAGAGCGCCCTCTTCTTGTGCCCGTTGACTCAAGTATGGGACATAGAGGTAGAGTTTATACGCGAGCTTTACAGCAGAGGCTGCTGCTGCCCCCAGCTTATTACCTTTTTAAAGCCACCTTCCCTCCGTACATCACTTTCCAGTATATCCGTTATTTCTTTCAATCCACACAGCTTCCAAATAGCAGCAGTATTCCTCCACTACAGTTGATTTTGAGTTTGAACTTTGGATATATTTGCTAATGTTTACAGACTGGTGAGGTTAGGGGAACTGAACTGCTATTATTTCAAAAGTAAAAGCCATTAATGATAAGGGTAATTCACAAACGAATGGTAGTCATACTGGCAATGGTAGATACCAGAAAACAGGATAGTATCTTCAAAGTGCTGTGGGAAAACAATTATGAACCTACAATTCTATGTAGTGATTTATTTACACAGCAAGTGTAAAATAAAGGCGTTTTCAGATACACAGGGGCTAACTTCTCAACCCACAAACCCTAACTGATGAAAGAACTAAGGAATGTTTTTCAGCAAAAAGAAAAATAAATGCAGAAAGAAATGAAATACAGGAGACAAAGCATTGAATATGATAATAAAGCTATTTTTTTTAATGTTTAAAACACTGGATCTAGAATTCTAGAAATAATGTGGTGTTAAAGGTGTAAAAATGTCCTGTGGTTCTTGTTTTCAGCAGAAAAGATACTGATTAACTTTACACACTTTTAAAGAAAAAAAATGTACTTAAATAAGTGTTAAACTACTGTGTAGGAATAACCACTAAAGTCATACAGAATTAGAAGGTACAGCTCCTAAATCAGTAGAGGAAAACAGGTAAGTTTAAGATTCATTCACTCCATCCAATGGAAGATAGGAAAGGGGATGAAAAGAAGCAAAGGGGAAAATAGTAAACAGGAAATACAAAATAAAATGTGTAAGTAGTCATGATGAACGTGAATTTACCTATAAAGCCAGAGAGGCACTCAGGTTGGATTATTCTACTATATGCTGTCTTCAAAGTTGTACTTAGTGGTAAAAGGTAAAAGTATTGGGCGGGTGGGGGGAATATATGCAAATACTCACCAAGAGGAAGCTGATCTGGCAACATTAATAGCCATCAAAGATAATTTTAAGCAAAAGGCATCAAATGACAGGAAGATATTTCTTGATTGTGAAAAAGGAACAATCCACGAAGAAGTTATAAAATAATGGACTGTAGGCACTGAAAATATAGTCTCAAGATTTATAAAACAAAAGCTGTCAGAATAACACAAAGAAATAGTATATCCACAATCAGAGTTGCAGATTTTAACACACCTCTCTCAGAAACTATGTCAAACAGACAAAAGTAGTTAAAGGACATAAAGGATTTGAACGCCGTAATTAACCAACTTGATTCAATAAATACAGAGCACACATGGCATGTGTATCATGAGGACCACCCTAAATTAAAACTCAGCATTCTCGCATTCATTCATCAAATATTTCTTGAGTGCCCAGCGTTTGCCATACGTCGTTCTAGGCATGTGGAATGCATTAGTCAACAAAACAGACAAGACCCTGGACTCGTGACGCTTGTCTTCTCCCGGGAGCGGAAGAGCAGGCAGGCAGTGGCCGGTAACCACAAGGAGGTGTGCGATACGTTAGGCACAGTTTGGGGGAAATAACAGTTGGATCGAGAGGATTGGCTGGACAGAGGACAGCTTGTCTTATCACATAGCGTGTCTCAGTAAATCTCATTGGCAGGCTGAGATTGGGACAAAGAATTGAAGAAGCTGAGTGAGTTAGCCATAAAGATATCTGGAGGAAGAGTATTCCAGGCAGAGGCATCAGCTAGAGCAGAGGCCATGGAAGAAGCTGGGGAGGAGAGTAATAGGAACGAGAATCAGATCATGTGGGTGTAGGGTGTTGTAGGCCTTTTTCATTTACTCTGCGTGAACTGAGGAGCCATTGCAGGAATCTGAGTAGAGGAATGGCATGGTCTGACTTACGTTTTAAGATAATCCCTCTAGCTGCTGTATTGAGATCAGACTTGAGACAAGAGCAGAAGCTGCAGGACCGTTACAGTAATTCAGGCAGGAAATGATGGGGGCTTGGACCACATGGTAGCAGGATAGGAGCTGAGAGTTGATAAGATTCTGGACGTGAGGAAAATATGACAATCCAAAATCCAATGCAGTAAAAACAGTTCTAAGAGGAAAGTTTATAGCAATGCAAGCCTGCCTCAGGAAACAAATATCTCAAATAAGCAACCCTAACCTAAAGGAGCTAGAAAAAGAACAAACAAAGCCCAAAGTTAGTAGAAGGAAAGAAATCATAAAGATCAGAGCAGAAATAAAATGAAATCGAGACCAAAAAAAAAAAAAAGAAAAAGAAAAGACCAATGAAATTAAGAATTGATTCTTTGAAAAGATAAACAAAATTTATAAACCTTTAGCCAGATTCATGAAGAAAAAAACAGGGCCTAAATCAATAAAATCAGAAATGAAAAAGGAGAAGTTACAGCTGACACCACAGAAATACAAAGGATCGTAAGAGACTGCTACGAACAACTATATGCCAATAAAATAGACAACCTGGAAGAAATGGACAAATTCCTAGAAATGTTCAAACTCCTAAGACTGAATTAAGAAGAAGTAGAAAATATGAACAGACCAATTACCAGTAATGAAATTGAATCAGTTATTTTATTTTTTTTTATTGGAGTATAATTGCTTTACAATGTTGTGTTCATTTCTGCTGTACAGTGAAGTGAATCAGCTCTATGTATACATATATCCCCTCCCTCTTGGACCTCCCCCCACCCATCCCACCCACCTAGGTCATCACAGAGCACCAAGCTGAGCTCCCTGTGCTATACAGCAGGTTCCCACTAGCTATCTGTCTTACACATGGTAGTGTATTTATGTCAAAACTAATCTTCCAATTCATCCCACCCTCCCCTTCCCCCTCTGTGTCCACACGTCTTTTCTCTACGTCCGTGTTTCTATTCCTCCCCTGCAGATATGTTCATCTGTACCATTTTCCTACATTCCACATATATGTGTTAATATACGATATTTGTTTTTCTCTTTCTGACTTACTTCACTCTGTATGACAGACTCTAGGTCCATCCACGTCTCTACAGATGACCCAAATTCATTTCTTTTTATGGCTGAGTAATACTCCATTATATATATGTACCACATCTTCTTTATCCATTCATCTGTTGATGGACATTTAGGTTGTTTCCATGTCCTGGCTATTGTGAACAGTGCTGCAATGAACATTGGGGTACATGTGTCTTTTTGAATTATGGTTTTCTCAGGGTATATGCCCAGTAGTGGGATTGCTGGATCATATGGTAGTTCTATTTTTAGTTTTTAAAGGAACCTCCATACTGTTCTCCATAGTGGCTGTATCAGTTTCCATTCCCACCAACAGTCCAAGAGGGTTCCCTTTTCTCCACACCCTCTCTAGCATTTATTGTTTGTAGATTTTTTGATGATGGCCATTCTGACCAGTGTGAGGTGATACGTCATTGTAGTTTTGATTTGCATTTCTCTAATAGTTAGTGATGTTGAGCGTCTTTTCATGTGCCTCTTGGCCATCTGTGTGTCTTCCTTGGTGAAATGTCTGTTTAGGTCTCCTGCCTATAGTTTGATTGGGTTGTTTGTTTTTTTTTGATATTGAGCTGCATGAGCTTTTTGTATATTTTGATTAATCCTTTGTCCGTTGCTTCGTTAGCAAATATTTTCTCCCATTCTGTGGGTTGCCTTTTCGTCTTGTTCATGGTTTCCTTTGCTGTGCAAAAGCTTTTAAGTTTAGTTAGGTCCCATTTACTTATTCTTTTTTAATTTTCATTACTCTAGGAGGTGGGTCATAAAAGATCTTGCTGTGATTTATGTCAAAGAGTGTTTTTCTTATGTTTTTCTCTATGAGTTTTATAGTGTCCGGTCTTACATTTAGGTCTTTAATCCATTTTGAGTTCATTTTTGTGTATGGTGTCAGGTAGTGTTCTAATTTCATTCTTTTACATGTAGTTGTCCAGTTTTCCCAGCACCATTTACTGAAGAGGCTGTCTTTTCTCCATTGTATATTCTTGCCCCCTTTGTCATAGATTAGGTGACCATAGGTGTGTGGGTTTACCTCTGGGCTTTCTATCCTGTTCCATTGATCTGTATTTCTGTTTTTGTGCCAGTACCATATTGTCTTGATTACTGTAGCTTTGTAGTATAGTCTGAAGTCAGAGAATGTGATTCCTCCAGCTCCATTTTTCTTTCTCAAGATTGCTTTGGCTATTCGGGATCTGTTGTATCTCCATACAAATTGTCAAATTTTTTGTTCTAATTCTGTGAAAAATGCCATTGGTAATTTGACAGGGATTGCATTGAACCTGTAGATTGTTTTGGGTAGTATAGTCATTTGCACATTATTGATTCTTCCAATCCAGGAGCATGGTATATCTCTCCATCTGTTTGTGTCATCTTTGATTTCTTTCATCAGTGTTCTGTAGTTTTCTGTGTACAGGTCTTTTGCATCCTTAGGTAAGTTTATTCCTAAGTACTTTATTCTTTCTGTTGCCATGGTAAATGGTATTGTTTCCTTAATTTCTCTTTCTGGTATTTTGTTGTTAGTGTAGAGGAATGCAAGAGATTTCTGTGCATTAATTTTGTATCCTGCAACCTTACCAAATTCATTGATTAGTTCTAGTAGTTTTCTGGTTGCATTTTTGGGATTTTCTATATATATTATCATGTCATCTGCGAACAGTGACGGTTTTACTTCTTCTTTTCCAATGTGTATTCCTTTTATTTCGTTTTTCTTCTCTGATTGCTGTGGCTAGGACTTCCAATACTATGTTGAATAATAGTGGTGAGAGTGGACATCCTTGTCTTCTTCCTGATCTTAGAGGAAATGATTTCAGTTTTTCACCATTGAGAAATGATGTTTGCTGTGGGTTTGTCATATATGGCCCTTATTATGTTGAGGTAGGTTCCCTCTATGCCCACTTTCTGGTGAGTTTTTACCATAAATGGGTGCTGAATTTTGTCAAAAGCTTTTTCTGCATCTATTGAGATGATCATATGGTTTTTATTCTTCAGTTTGTTAATATGGTGTATCACATTGATTGATTTGCGTATATTGAAGAATCCTTGCATCCCTGGGGTAAATCCCACTTGATCATGTTGTATGGTCTTTTTAATGTGCTGTTGGATTCTGTTTGCTAGTATTTTGCTGAGGATTTTTGCGTCTATGTTCATCAGTGATATTGGTCTGTAATTTTCTTTTTTTGTAGTATCTTTGTCTGGTTTTGGTATCAGGGTGATGGTGGCCTCATAGAACAAGTTTGGAGTGTTCCCTCCTCTGTAGTTGTTTGGAAGAGTTTGAGAAGGTTAGGTGTTAGTTCTTCTCTAAATGTTTGGTAGAATTCGCCTGTGAAGCCATCTGGTCCTGGACTTTTGTTTGTTGGAAGATTTTTAATCACAGTTTCAATTTCATTCCTTGTGATTGATCTGTTCATATTTTCTATTTCTTCCTGGTTCAGTCTTGGATGGTTGTACTTTTCTAAGAATTTGTCCGTTTCTTCCAGGTTGTCCATTTTATTGGCATATTGTTGCTTGTAGAAGTCTCTTACGGTCCTTTGTATTTCTGCAGTATCAGTTGTGATTTTTCCTTTTTAATTTCTAATTTTATTGATTTGACTCCTCTCCCTTTTTTTCTTGATGAGTCTGGCTAAAGGCTTATCAATTTTGTTTATCTTCTCAAAGAACCAACTTTTAATTTTATTGATCTTTGCTATTGTTTTCTTTTCTATCTCATTTATTTCTGCTCTGATCTTTATGGTTTCTTTCCTTCTACTAACTTCAGGTCTTCTTTGTTCTTCTTTTTCTAGTTGCTTTAGGTGTAAGGTTAGGTTGTTTATTTGAGATTTTTCTTGTTTCTTGAGGTGAGCTTGGATTGCTATAAACTTCCGTCTTAGAACTGCTTTTGCTGTGTCCCATAGGTTTTGGATCGTCGTGTTTTCATTGTCATTTGTTTCTAGGTATTTTTTTATTTCCTCTTTGATTTCTTCAGTGATCTCTCAGTTATTTAGCAGCACACTGCTTAGCGTCCATGTGTTTGTGTTTTTTTACAGTTTTTTTCCTGTAATTGATTTCTAATCTCATAACGTTGTGGTCAGAAAAGATGCTTGATACGATTTCAGTTTTCTTAAATTTTCCAAGGTTTGATTTGTGACCCAAGATGTGATCTATCCTGGAGAATGTTCTGTGTGCAGTTGAGAAGAAAGTGTATTCTTCTGCTTTCGGGTGGAATGTCCTATAAATATCAATTAAGTCTGTCTGGTCTGTTGTGTCATTTAAAGCTTGTGTTTCCTTATTTATTTTCTGTCTGGATGATCTGTCCATTGGTGTAAGTGGGGTGTTGAAGTCTCCCACTATTATTGTGTTACTGTTGATTTCCCCTTTTATGGCTGTTAGCATTTGCCTTATGTATTGAGGTGCTCCTGTGTTGGGTGCATAAATACTTCAATTGTTATGTTTTCTTCTTGGATTGATCCCTTGATCATTATGTAGTGTCCTTCCTTGTCTCTTGTAACATTCTTTATTTTAAAGTCTGTTTTATCTGATATGAGTATTGCTACTCCAGCTTTCTTGTGATTTCCTTTTGATAGAATATCTTTTTCCATCCCCTCACTTTCAGTCTGTGTGTCCCTAGGTCTGAAGTGGGTCTCTTGTAGACAGCATATATAGGGGTCTTGTTTTTGTATCCATTCAGCCAGTCTGTGTCTTTTGATTGGAGCATTTAATCCATTTACCTTCAAGGTGATTGTCAATATGTATGTTCCTATTACCATTTTCTCAATTGATTTGGGTTTGTTTTTGTGGGTCTTTTTCTTCTTTTGTGTTTTTTGCCTAGAAAGGTTCCTTTAGCATTTGTTGTAAAGCTGGTTTGGTGGTGCTGAATTCTCTTAACTTTTGCTTATCTGTAAAAGTTTTAATTTCTCCGTCGAATCTGAATGAGATCCTTGCTGGGTAGAGTAATCTTGGTTGTTGTAAGTTTTTCCCTTTCATCACTTTAAATATATCCTGCCACTCCCTTCTGGCCTGCAGAGTTTCTGCTGAAAAATCAGCTGATAACCTTATGGGGATTCCCTTGTATGTTATTTGTTGCTTTTCCCTTGCTTCTTTTAATATTTTTCTTTGAATTTAATATTTGTTAGTTCGATCAGTATGTGTCTTGGTGTGTTTCTCCTAGGGTTTATCCTGTATGGGACTCTTCTGTGCTTCCTGGACTTGGGTGGCTATTTCCTTTCTCATGTTAGGGAAGTTTTCGACTATAATCTCTTCAAATATTTTCTCAGACCCTTTCTCTTTCTCTTCTTCTTCTGGGACCCCTATAATTCGAATGTTGGTGTGTTTAATGTTGTCCCAGAGGTCTCTGAGACTGTCCTCAATTCTTTTCATTCTTTTTTCTTTATTCTGCTCCTCGGCAGTTACTTCCACCATTCCATCTTCCAGCTCAATTATTCGTTCTTCTGCCTCAGGTATTGTGCTATTGATTCCTCCTAGTGTATTTTTCATTTCAGTTATTGTGTTGTTCATCACTGTTCGTTTGTTCTTTAGTTCTTCTGGATCCTTGTTAAACACTTCTTGTATTTTCTTGATCCGTGCCTCCATTCTATTTCCGAGGTTTTGGATCGTCTTTACTATCATTACTCTGAATTCTTATTCAGGTAGGTTGCATGTTTCCTATTCATTTATTTGGTCTTGTAGGTTTTTACCTTACTCCTTCATCTGTAACATATTTTTTTGTCATCTCATTTTTTTTTTGATGGGTGGGGCTGTATTCCTTTCTTACTGGTTATTTGGCCTGAGACGTCCCACCCACACTGGAGTTTGCAGGCAGTTGGGCAGAGCTGGGCCTTGGTGCTGAGATGAGGACCTCCAGGAGACCTCACTCCAATTAATATTCCCTGGGGTCTGAGCTTCTCTGTTAGTCCAGTGGTTTGGACTCAGCGCTCCCACCACAGGAGCTCGGGCCCAAGTCCCGGCCTGGGAACCAAGATCCTGCTAGCCGGGCAGCATGGCAAAAGAAAAGAGAGAGAAAAAAAAGGAGCAGTACAATAACAAAAAATAAGAAATAAAATAAAATTAGAAAAATAAAAAATACATTAGGAAAAGTAATAAGTGAAACAATTACAACAAGGTGAAACAGAACCACAACAGAAAAAAGAAAAGAAAAAAAGGAGCAGAACAATAACAAAGTATAAAGAATAAAATAAAATTAGAAAGATAAACTATTTATTAGAAAAAAGAAAAATATAAAACAATCAACAACAAAGTGAAGCGGAGCCACAATCTATAAAAAAAAAAAAAAAAAGGCCGGAAAAGGCCTTGGCTTTGGGGGGGCAGAGCTTAGGCAGAAGCGGGGTTTGGGGTGGGGGGGGGCCTTAGGCGGGAGCAACCTTTAAGCGTGGGGCGGGGCCTAGGCTTAGGACCTGCATGGTGGGGAAAGGCAGCGCAGCCTGAGGGGGCCTCTGATGGCCTTGGAGTGTGTGCGGAGGTCGGGAGTTCAGAGGTGGGCCCTGGGTTGCGGGTGTGTGGGTGAAGTTTAGGCGCAGCGTGGTTGGAGGGGGTCTGGGAGTGTGGTGTGTAGAGGTAGGGCCCTGGGCAAGGGTGTGGGGCAGGGCTTCGGCTCAGCATGGCCAGAGGGAGCCCCGAGGGCGGAGGATTAGGCCTGGGATTTCAGCAGGCTCCCCGGGGCCCAAGTGGGCAGGGGAACTGCTGGCCACGCTCCCTTACATTCCTCCACTCTCCCAAGGGTCTCCCCTGTCCCCATTGATCCCCTAACTGTGGGTGGGCCCCACCAGGTGTGGGAACCCCTCCCCTCTCTGAGCCACCCCTAAGGGGCGCCGGTCCTGTCCATCTGGCCTTTACTTTTCCTTCCCCCTCCCTCCCACTCCCTCAGGACCCATGTGGCTGGAGGGGGCCTCGGTGGGCAGAGCATCAGGCCCAGGACCTCAGCAGGCTCCCCAGGGCCCAAGTGGGCAGGGGGAATGCTGGCTGTGTTCCCTTCTGATCCTCCGCCCTCTGGTCTGTCTCTCCTGTTACCCCTCTGGGCATGGGAGCCCCTGCCCTCCCCCAGCCGCCCTTCAGGGGCGCTGGTCCCATCCCACCTCCACTTCTCCTCCCCCCTCACTCCCCCCCACATCCTACCTGGTTGCTCAGGGGTTCCTCCCATCCACTTACATGTCTCTGGTCCCCTCCAGTGCCTGTTTGGTGCCCTAGTTGTATGGAGACATGAACTCCCCATCTTCCTAGTCTGCCATCTTGACTCCACCCCTCTGAATCAGTTATTTTAAAAACTCCTAACAAACAAAAGTCCAGGACCAGATGGCTTCACGGGTGAATTCTGCCACACATTTACTATCCTTCTGAAACTATCGCAAAAAGTTGCAGAGGAAGGAGCACTTCCAAACTCAGTCTGTGAGGCCAGCATCACCCTGATACCAAAACCAGACAAAGATATCACCAGAAAAAAAAAATTTACAGGCCAATATCACTGATGAACGTAGTTGCAAAAACTCTCAATTAAATATTAGCAAACTGAATCCAGCAATACACTAAAAGGATCATACACCATGATCAAGTGGGACTCATTCCAGGCATGCAAGGATGGTTCAGTATCTGCAAATGAATCAATGTGATACACCACACTAACAAACTGAAGAATAAAAACCATATGATCATCTCAGTAGATGCCCAAAAAGCTTTTGACAAAATTCAACATCCATTTATGATAAAAAAAAAAAAAAACTCTCCAGAAAGTAGGGATAAAGGAAACATACCTCAACATAATAAAGGCCATACATGACAAGCCCACTGCTGACATCATACTCAGTGGTGAAAAGCTGAAAGCATTTCCTCTAAGATCAGGAACAAGTCAAGGATGTCCACTCTTGCCACTTTTATTCAACATAGTATTGGAAGTCCTAGCTATAGCAATCAGAGAAGAACGAGAAATAAAAGGAATCCAAATTGGAAAGGAAGTAAAACTGTCACTCTTTGCAGATGACGTGTTACTCTACGTAGAAAATCCTAAAGACACAACCAGAAAACTACCAGAACTAATCGATGAATTTGGTAAGGTTGCAGGATACAAAATTAATGCACAGAAGTCCATTGCATTACTCTACACTAACAACAAAATACCAGAAAGAGAAATTAAGGAAACAATCTCATTTACCATCACATCAAAAAGAATAAACCTATCTAAGGAGGCAAAAGACCTGCACTCTGAAAACTATAAGATGCTTGTGAAAGAAACTGAAGATGACACAAACAGGTGGAAAGATATACCGTGTTTATGAATTGGAAGAATATTGTTAAAATGACCATACTACCCAAGGCAATCTAGAGATTTGATATAATCCCTATCAAAATACCAATGACATTTTTCACAGAACTAGAGCAAGTAATTTTTAAAGTTGTATGGAAACACAAAAGACCCCAAATAGCCAAAATAATCTTGAGAAAGAACAGAGCTGGAGTAATCACGCTCCCTCACTTCAGAGTTTACTACAAAGCTACAATAATCAAAACAGTCTGGTACTGGCACAAAAACAGACATGGAGATCAATGGAACAGAATAGAAAGCCCAGAAATAAACCCACACACTTATGGACAGTTTATCTATGACAAAGGAAGCAAGAATATACAACAGAGAATAGACAGTCTCTTCAATAAGTGGTGCTGGGAAAACTTCATGGCTACATGTAAAACAATGAAGTTAGAACATTTTCTCACACCATATGCAGAAATAAACTCAAAATGGATCAAAGACCTAAATGTAAGACTGGGAACCATAAAATTCTCAGGAGAACACATAGGTGGAACACTGTTTGACATAAACCATAACAATATTTCTTTCTGTCTCCTAAGGCAAAGGAAACAAAAGCCAAAATAAACAAATGGGACCTAATTAATTAAAAGCTTTTGCACAGCAAACGAAACTCTTGACAAAAGACAACCTACTGAATGGGAGAAAATACTTGGCAAGTGATATGACTGATAAGGGGTTAATATCCAAAATACATAAAGAGCTCATACAACTCAACATCATAAAAACAAACAACCCAATTAAAAAACCTGAAGACCTGAATAGACATCTTTCCAAAGAAGACATACAAGTGACCAACAGGTACATGAAAAGATGCTCAACATCATTAATGATCAGGAAAAGGCAAACTAAAACCACAATGAGATATCACCTCACACCTGTCACAATGGCTGTCATCGAAAAGAACACAAATAACGTTGGTGAGGATCTGGAGAAAAGGGAACCCCCCCTACACTGTTCATGGGAATGTAAATTGGTACAGCCAATGTGGAAAACAGTATGGAGGTTCCTCAAAATACTAAGAATAGAACTACCATATGACCCAGCAACTTTGCTCCTGGGTATACATCCAAAGAAAACAAAAACACTAATTTGAAAAGGTAATGCACCCCAGTTTTCATAACAGCATTATTTACAATTGCCAACATATGGAAGCCACATCAGTGTCTGTCAACAGATGAGGGGATAAAGAAGATGTGGTGCATATATGCAATGGAATAGTACTCAGACACAGAGAAGAAGGAAATTTTGCTCTTTACAGCAACCTCGATGGACTGGAAGGCATTATGCTAAGTGAAGTAAGTCAGACAAAAGCACCATGTGATATCACTTATGTGTGGAGTCTAAAAAATAAAGCTAGTGGATATAACGAAAAAGAAACAGTCTCATAGATACAGAGAACAAACTAGTGGTTACCAGTGGGGTGAGGGAAGGGGGAGGGGAATATTGGGGTAGGGGATTAAGAGGTACAAACTACAATGTATAAAATAAATAAGGTACAAGGATATATTGTACAGCACAGGGAATATAGCCAATATTTTATTATAACTATAAATGAAACGTAACCTTTAAAAATTGTAAATCACTATGTTGTACACTGGAAACTTATATTGTACATGAACTATACCTCAGTGGGAAAGAAAATATTCTGGATGTATGGTATGTCAGGGAAAGAGCAGTCTTGGCTGACCCCAAGGTCTTTGGCCTGAGCAATTGGAAGGATAGAGTTGCCGTCAGCTGACATGGGAAGTCTGCAGCTGAAGCAGGTTGGGGAGGAAAAGCAGGAATTCAGGGTGGGATCTGTTGAGTTTGAGGTCTCTATAGACGTCTAGCTGGAAGATTGGGCAGTCAGATATGTGGCGTCTGTGGAGCGTTTGGATGATATTTAAAGCCATGAGACTGTGAGGTGATGGAAAGGCAGTTTAGACAGGAGAGGGCCGAGGACTGAGCCTGGCCCGCTCCCCACTCGGGGGGAACCGGGGGTACCAGCCAGTGGGCAGGAAGAGACCCAGGAAGTGGCGGTGTCCTTTCCAGTGTCAATGAAAAGAACGTACGGAGAAGGAAGCAGTTATCATGGTATTAAGTGTTCCTGATGGGTCGAGCTGATGAAGACGAAGGACTGACCAGTGAGTCTGTCAACGTGGAGGTCAGCGGGGACCTTGGTAAGACTAGTTCTGGTGGCGTTGTGGGACAGAAAGGCCGATCGCAGTGGTTTTCAGGCGCAGTGGGGGGAGAGAAGTTAGAAACATTGAGAAGAGTCATTTTTTAAAAACAAGTTTTTCAGCAGAGGGGGCAGAGACATGGAGTGACAGCTCCAGGGGAGACGGGGTCCAGAGAAGGGTGCTTTGGCACAGCTCCAGGGGAGACGGGGGAAGTAGCTGCGTGCTGGCTGATGGGAATGAGCGGGGAGAGAGCAAACCAGGACAGAACAGAATGGTGACCTGGGCGGAAGGAAGCACAGTGTCCTGGTGGAGTGCTGTCCGCGAGGGGCGGGGTCCGAGCTGCGAGGTCGACTCCAGACCAGCACGCCAAGCCCGTGGGCAGGCGCAGCAGGGGAGGGCCCGGCGACTGCGGGTAAACGTGGCCTGGGGGGGGGGGGGTCTTGTCTGAGCGAAATCGAAAGTGGACCAGCAGCCCGAGAAGAATACGCCGAAGTGGGTGAGATCGCTGCCCAGGAAGGCGCGTGGCCCGGGGGTGTCTGTACGCCTGGCAGCGTGCGGTCCACCCAGGTTCAAGGGAGTGAATTTAAAATGAGGCCGATGAGCGTGGCTGTGTATTTTTCTCCTGGCCACTTGCAGTGGCACATAGTTACAGTGGCAGCGTAGGCAGAAAGTCTAATTTAAATGAGGTCGTGGTTTTGCTGCGTGCAGTGCAGGGAGAGCGGGGGAACAGTAGCGTAACAGTGGACCTTTGCACTCACACTAGGTGAGGAGGGAGTGGAGGTCTTGGAGGGCCTGAGACAGTGGACAGTCCCTGACAGTGAGGGACAGCTCAGGGTCACTCCTGAGAGGGCAGGAGAGACAGGCGTGGGGGGCAAAATCGAGATCACAGCAGGGTTACAGAGTTTTGTAACAACAATGAAGAGATAGTGGGACAAGAAGAGTATTTTGGAAACAAAAACTCCCTTCTAAATACTACATGGGTTAAGGAGATAATTGTAATGAGAATTAGAAGATATTTAGAATGAGATTACTTCACATTAGATCTTGTAGGAGTAGTTAAAAGAGAGAAAGCTATACCCTGAAATGCAGAGATATGGTTGAAAATATTTGAAAATAAGAAAGAATGAAAACAAATGAGCCAAGCTTCCAAACTCAAGATGCTGGGAAGAGAACAGAGCACGCCCAAATAAAGTAGAAAGGATGAAATAAAATAAAGAGCAGAAATGAATGAACCAAAAACAAAATAGCAGTAGAGATGATTGGTAAAACCAAAAGCTGATTCTTTGAAAAAACTTATAAAATAAACCTTTGACCAGCTGATGGGGGGCAGGGGGTGGGGTGGGCAATAGGTATGAACAGTATCAGGAAAGGAAAGGGGGACAGAATTAGAAAACAGTTTAATCATAAGACATGCTTTTTTTTAAAATTTATTTATTTATTTATGGCTGTGTTGGGTCTTCATTTCTGTGCGAGGGCTTTCTCTAGTTGCGGCGAGCGGGGGCCACTCTTCATCGCGGTGCGCGGGCCTCTCACTGTCGCGGCCTCTCTTGTTGCGGAGCACAGGCTCCAGACGCGCAGGCTCAGTAGTTGTGGCTCACGGGCCTAGTTGCTCTGTGGCATGTGGGATCTTCCCAGACCAGGGCTCGAACCCGTGTCCCCTGCATTGGCAGGCAGATTCTCAACCACTGCGCCACCAGGGAAGTCCAAGACATGCTTTTGAACAGCATTATGACAGCAAGCATGAAAACTTAAGTTTAAGCAGATACTTTTCTGGGAAAATATAAAATATCAAAATTACTCAAGAAGAAATAGGAAAACAGAAAAGCCCAATAACCATTAAAGGAAATTGGATAATACTTTAACCACCACGCTCCAACCTTGGGCCAAAGGCACCAGGCCCGAACTAATTTGAGGGGAGATTTTACCTTCAAGGAACACGCATAAAGGAGATTTGTCCTTTATCAACCGTTTCAGAGAATAAAAAGGAAACCAGAATCCACACGAAATCATCTTGCCTCCAAGTTGTTCAGGGACAACGAGGGCCGCTGAGGCCTGGGGCGGGACCACAAGCCAGAGTCCGCGCGTCCCGAGGCCAGGCAGCACCGGACAACGAAGGCGCCTGGCCAGTCACGCCTGGTGGCCCAAGGGTCCCCCTGTGGACGTCGGCCTCGTGACCCCTTGAGGAGTCGAGCAGGCTCGCTTTGCCCTCGGAACTGTGATCCCAGGTTTAGTGATGGGTTGTGTATACTGTCACTCTGTCTGTGTTAGGACCGAGCACGCGCGTTTGTGAGACAGCGGGGTCACCGGTGGTCTGGGCGTGGAGAGGGTGGGGCGTTTCAGTTTGTGTAAACATGTGCTACCAGCACGTACAGAGATTGACTCCAGGACCACAGTTACCAGCATCCCGCTTGAGCAGCCCCCGTGTCACATGACACGCGTCACGCCGAGGGCCGAGGACAGCGCCCGGGACACCCAGACGTCCGCTCTGTGCCCCTGGACGCCGCGTGTGCCCCGTCAGCACGGAGCGTGGTTCTCTCCTGCGTCCGGCGCTGTACTGCAGGCACCCACGGCCATGTCAGTTTGGTCCGCACGCTGTCCCGCTGGCCGCGCGCACGGCTGTGTTTCTTGGGGGGACGCGCGTGCAGCGCCACACCTTGCAGCGCTGTCTGCCTCTGAGGGGCGTGTCTGGGTGGGATGCATGGGCCTTGCCATGGGGGGACAGAGAGGACAGGCCCCACGAGTTGTTCCGGCCCCCGCTCTCCCCGACGGCAGAGCACCAGCTGTGCTACCAGGTGACATCACGGTAGGGAGTGGAGTGCGCTTCCTACTACGCAGGACGCAGACTGTTCCTTACCTGCATTGGCAGACGTAATCTGGACAAAAATAGTGCTCTATGAAAGGCTTTTTCTTTCACCTTTTTCTCCCTAATGATTCACTTTTGGGGGGTATTTCCAGTGTCTTAGGCACAGGGAGAAACTTTTATGTCATTTTCTGAGTCATGGCTGTATTTTTTAGCCAGAACCAAAGCTTAAACCTTCCCTGCAGAACCCTAGTGAAGGAGCAAACTGTTGTACAGTGGAAATGAGAAAGAGAAAAAGGAAAGTGGGATATTTGGAGGATTCATTTGCCACAGGAGAAAATAATTTGAGCATAAGAGAAATGAGAGGATTAGAAACTAACCCTAATGGTGCAATGGCATCTTTCATCTTCAGCTGTTTTAAAGCACTTTTAACTGAGAGCATGGACATAAAGCACATATAGACGCCCCAAACAACTCACAAAGCATTTGGACAGGCATTCACACCGTAGGCATCAGCGGCATCTGAGGCAGGAAGCCTGCATGCGGTTCGCTGGGGCCGGGAAGGTACTTGTGCTGCTCCAGGATCTGCGCTGTTACAGGAAAAACAGGTGTTGAGTTTCTATACATTTTTAACGCTAAGGAGGGAGTCTTCTCAGTAAACCCAGATGAATGGAGCAGGCTTAGTTCTGGACCAACAATAAGCCCACAACTGTGAGGACCGGTTGAAACATTCACGTTTCTCCACGAACCGGATGCGTAAATCGTTTTTCTTAGGCAGGACCTTTTCCCTTAAAACTCTGCCATTACTAATAATGAGAAATAATTGTTTTTCCTTACCCCCTGATGGAGCATTCAGCCAAAATTACAGGCTTTAAAGAAAATGACCAAAGTATTTAAAAAATAAATCCAGTTGATGACAGGAAACTTGAACTTAAAATAGAATTTCTGGACGTTCGTTTTTAAAGTTTATTTGTGTAGGCTGCTGCTCCTCATAGCTCACTGTGGTTCTCTGATTTTATAACTTTTAAGTTGTAGGTTTCGTCTTCATCCAAACACTTGAGCCTAAATTTTAGGTACACTGCCACTCGATGGTAGTATGTTTTGCCTGACATACTGATTATAAGCACCACCTAAATATCACAAATTAAACACACGTTAAACGGGTTTCTTTTAAACGTTACCCTAAAATGTAATTAAATATTATATGGTACTATGAAAATGTATTATTCAGCATCTTTCTCCTTGACTTTTTTTTTTATAAATTTATTTATTTATTTTTATTTATTTTTGGCTGTGTTGGGTCTTCGTTTCTGTGCGAGGGCTTTCTCTAGTTGCGGCGAGCGGGGGCCACTCTTCATCGCGGTGCGCAGGCCTCTCACTGTCGCGGCCTCTCTTGTTGCAGAGCACAGGCTCCAGACGTGCAGGCTCAGTAGTTGTGGCTCACAGGCCTAGTTGCTCGCGGCATGTGGGATCTTCCCAGAGCAGGGCTCGAACCCGTGTCCCCTGCATTGGCAGGCAGATTCTCAACCACTGCGCCACCAGGGAAGCCTCTCCTTGACTTTTTAAAACAACTTATTGAGATAAACAACTTTATGGAATAACTCTTTTATTTTTTTTTTTTTTTTTGTCATGGGCAATCCTTTATTCAGTAAAATGGGTAATTTAAGTTACAATAATACACATTTTTTTTCTGTAGTACTTTTTTTTTTTCTTCACATCTTTGCCAAAACTTATTTTTTATTTTTCCGTATTTTCCTTTTTCAAAAAATTTCCTAATGAGCTTGAGGTGGTACCTCATTGTGATTTGGAATAACTCTTAACTTTACCGAAGAGTTACAGCTTTAACAGAAGTTTCAGATAAGTCATACTCTTTTTCTCTACTCATCCAGTGTTTAAGCAGCCATATAACCTATAGAGAGCCCTCTTGGCTACTTTTTAAGCTAAAGATTTTAATTTGCCCTGATAGTGTTTCTGATCAGTTCAAGCGTTTCTTTCTCGTCGAGGCACCGTGAGCATTCTGGCAGAGTACTTCTTTATCGTGCCGGCCTGTCTGGAACATGGTCTGACATTGGCATTCCCGACCCTGCCCTACTGGGTGCTGACCGCACGCGCCAGTCGCCCTGGGCACCGTGTCCCCACATACTTCCAGGGGACCCTGTGGAGGTCTTGCCTCCACTCCCACCTCCACCCTTGAGAGCCTCTGCTGAGGTTCTGCGCCGCCCCTTCTGACTCTCCTGCTGTTCTGTCCTGTGTGGCCGAAGAAAAGTGGCAGCGGGGAAAAGCTGCTGTGAGTTACTCACATGAAAAGGGGGTAGCTTTCCACTTCTGTTTTGCCTTTTTTAGCTGTTGCTAAATTTAAATTTAATTGCAAAACTAAACCCATAAACCAGTTCTAGGACAGGCTTGCAGAAAGGTTTTCTTAAGAGGCCTGTATAATCCCTTACCCTGAAGTGGGTTTCTGGGATTTAAACGTTGATGACACTGGGACGTGACTGTTCAAGTGTGCGAGAGCGAGAGTGGGAGCACCTGCTGAAGGTCGGCTCCTGCCAGGCAGCATGCAGGTCCTCCCCTGCTCCTGCCTCGGCCTCAGGGCTCTTGCGTCCTCGTAGCAGATGCACTTTGTCGCTCTGATTTTTAACTTCTGTTGCTTTTTCATAAAGGGCACATGTCCAAAGCCCTTCATCTAGTGGAAAGAACTGCATGGCTTCTTGGCTCTGCATGTCCTTATGTGTGGAATGAAGACTGACTTTTCTCTCGGGAAGGATTCGTTTCAAAGGAGCAGTTGAGGGTAGGAGGTTAGTTTTGTGGTGAGACCCCTGATACGTCCTCCTCACTCAGGAGCGTCTGTGCAAGAGTCGCTGGAGGTGAGTTGTCACCACTGTACCCCCACCCCCGGAGGAGGGGAGAACTTCACCTCACGCAAATTAAGGCTGAGGATTAAGATGGGGAAGTGGGAAGAGAAGGGGACAAGTGGCAGAGAACTTGCTGCTTCCTTCAGAGCTCCTCCCTCATCCCTTCCCCCCACGGTGCTCGTGCCCCTCTAGGTGCCCAGGAATGAAAACAGCAGGATAAACCAATGGAGCTTCTCCTGACTGGGCCGTGTGCTGCCGACGGTCTCCTTTAAATGAAAAGAGCTTGTTTATTTAGTAAGTTTGTTGAGTTAGCACTCAGTAGTGTCTGATGGGTTGAAGGAAGCAAAGGGTCAGTTGACGGTTAAAAATAAAAATATTTTATTTGGCCCTCATATTCATACATAGGCCTGAAAATGATTGTTCTATTGCAAACTCTTAGTTCCAAAAGGAGGAACAGGGATCTTGAACTATTTATAGTTCTTAATTGTTAATACTTGACTCATTACCTTCTTCCCTAAATCTGAACTAAAATATTGTGTATTGTGTCTTCTCGGAAGTTTATAACCTAGTTACCCCCAAAAAATTGATTTGCAGGAAGCAGCAGCAAAATTTTTGAAATACTAGGTAATGTCTGCCAAACTTTTGACAAACTCCCTTGGGGCCTTGAAGACCTTGTTGGAAGCCATGCTCACCTTCCAGAAGGAACTTTCCTGCCCTTCTGTATCTGAAGAAATGGGCAATGATAACGCATTCTGTTGGCTTTGTGCCCCCCAAAAAAAAAAAAAAAAAAAACCTGAAAGATTGCAGTTCTAGATGATAGGGTTTCAGGTTAGGGACCTTCAGAAAAATCTAGGCCTTACACTTCTGGCTAAAGTCTTACAACATTTGTTTATTGACTTAAATGTCTCATACTTAGGCTCAGCTGCAACGCTCACAAGTGCTAACAGAGAGGCTCTTTTCTGACCCCCTTGGCCAGAGCACTCCAGAACTTTATTCTGCAGTCCTGTGTTCTTTTTTGTAACAAAAGAACTTGAAAGATGTAGATGGGGACCATGTGAGATTGTGAAGCTAGTTTCAGATAACTTTAATTTTGAAAGTAACCAATTCTGAGAGGTTATATGTAGCACGATAAAATGAAGTCTGTTTGGGTTTTACAATCTAATTATGAGGATTATTTTTAGCAGTTGTTCGTATTTGATATACAGTTTTGCCGGTATCCCCACCCTCTTCCTATGCACACACATTTATATTTGTATATTCTACCCTCAGGAATTAAAAAATTAGTTTGGCCATGAACCAAAGAGTAAATATTCTTTCTAACCTGTCTGTTGTTTCACCTGTGCCTTCAACTTCTCTCCTCCGTTAAATACTCTTCCGTCTTTGTCTTATTCAAAATCTTTACTAGGTGAAGGTTTTTAAATATATATATATTTAAGCACTTTGATCTAGTCTGGGTAAACATCAGGACCCCTTCTGCAGGCTAGTGGTCTCTGTTGAGTGGCAAATACAGCAAGCAGCATAACTAAGATGTTTTTCTGTGAGTGTAATAATCCTGTCACGTACGATGCCCCAAATGTCATCTGCTCACAGATTCTGAAGACAGAGGCAGCTGCCGTCTGCTCTTCCTCTGGTGATGAACACAGTCGATCTGGAATTGTCAGCTCACTGGGGAAGGCGGGGAATCACGTTCTTCTTTTAGGAAAGAGTGAGTTGGAATCCCAGATGTTCCTTTCTCAAGATGCTGGAAGGGCTGTGCTGGTTCCTCTGGCTGAAGCCCTTCCGGGACACGCGAGGAGTCTCCATTCGTGCCCCCAGCCACAGGGCACGTGCGGGGTCCGCGTGGATGTCCTGAGTGTTTGTGTGGTGAAATGCTGACCGTCTGATGCAGTGGCGATTCTGGGAATTGTAGCCACCATGATAAAAAAGCTTTCTCTCCTGACTTGTGATGTTATTTGTCTGCCAAACCCCAAATTTTGTTTAAAGAGTGGTGACTTCCGTAGTGTTTTCACATTCTCCTGATCCAGTAGTGTGACACTGGGAAGACTCTGGTTCAGAGCACGCATCCTTCGCCAGTTTGGTAACTCGGGGAGTAGGGACCGCTGTGCCCTTCTCACTGGGAAAGGACTTGCACTGGCTGCAGTCTTGTCTTTCAAGCTGTTTGACTGCGAGCCGGGACGCACGGAAGGAGTCGTGTGCCGGGAGCGCCCCTCCGCTCCGGAGCGCACGCGGAGCTGCTCTGCTTGTGAGACGACACCTGCGTCCGCTCACAAGCCCGGTTCTCTGCCGAGCCTGTGGCCGAATCCCTCTGTGACGAGACCCGCTCTCCGAAGTCCTCTGGGGTTAAAAGAAGTTACCTCATTCACACCGCTCATACCCTAGTATGATGAGAGAAGTGGGTCGTTTTAACTTTTTACTTTGAAACAGTTTCACATCTGTAGCAGTATTTCAAGAATAGTACAAAGAACTGTAAACCCTTCACCCAGAGACCACATTAAAACATCACCAGTTGTCCCAGTAAGGCCCTTCGTGGCAGAAGGATCCAGTCTGACCTTCCTCTCTCCTTGGTTCTCACGACCTTGGCATTTAGAAGGCGAGAGGCCTGCGTGTACCCCAGGGTGTGGGCTGCTTTGCCTCAGAAGCAGGCCTGTTTCTGCATGTTTTACACAACGTCTCAGAAGTGACACTTGGCTCTTCTCTTGCTGCCCTGACGGTCTGTCCACTCCTGGGGGCACTGACCCTGAGTCCCTTGGTTAGGACGGTGTCGCCACAGGGAAGTCCCATTTTCTTCCTTAGTGATTAGCATTTTATGAGGTGATACTTTGAGATTACGCAAAATCCAGCTTCTCATCCTGCTTTTACCCACTGGTTTTGGCATCCATTAATGTTTCTTTCTTGAACTGATTTTCCAGTGACATTTCCCAAATGGGGATTTTTATCTAATTTGATTACTCCTTTTACATTCATTGGTAGGCATTCTAGTGTAAGGAAGAGCTTTCTCTCCTCCTCTGTTTTGTCATTCCTTTATTTGTATTAGAGTGTGCTTATGAATTCCTGTTTCCCTCAGTGGGTTTTTACTTGTTACTCTTATTTATTTTGATGATCTGACCGTCCCAGGTTTGGCTTTTTAAGCAGGTCTGTGTGTCCTTCTGTCACGCCCCCATCCTCGTCTGAGTGCTTTTCTTCTTCCTGACACAAGAGACCCAGGCTCATTTGCTTTCCTCCCCCAACTCTGGAATCAACAGCCATTTCTCCAGGGAACCCCATTGCCACTAGCGGAGAGTGGCATTTAGAAACAGTGGTCTGGGCACTGATTGTGCAAAGGCTCCTCCACCAGTGAGGAGCCTATTGCTTCCTAACCCCGAGACCTAACCCTAAGCCCTAACCTAACCCCCAACCCTAACCCCTAACCCCTAACCCCCTCTGTCTTCAGGCCCCCGACTAGGCCGGGCTCCTGCCTCACGGCTGCACCTTCCCTTACACTAGGGCATTGCCTTCCAAGAAGGAGGACTGGGAAGGAGGGAACAAGGTAGGTTCTTCCCTAAAGCATTTGGAAAGGAGATTCTGTCTTCATTCAGTCGCTGTTTACTAACCGTCATCTGAGCTCTTTGCTTCAGATTTTCATTTAGATCCTTGCGTGTGTTTTCTAGATGCGTGTGCGTGTGCGTGTTGATCAGCACTTTGGTGATAAATCCCCTGTATTGAGCACATCCGTATGCTCGGCACTGCATAGACATTAGGCCTAAATTATAGAATAACTCTGCAAGACAGGCATTATTTTACCGTTTTTGAAGTGAGCCGAATAAGATTCAGTGAGGATAAAGCATTTTGATCACGTCGGACAGTTAAGTAGGGGTTGGATTTCAGCACAGCCTACCTGACCTCAAAGCCCACACCCTTCCCGAACCACAGGGCGGTGTGCTGGTGTGCTGATGCTTTGGGGGTCCTCACTGGGGGGCATTTTACCACGCATCATCACTCTTAAACCATAACATTTAACTTTCTTGATTTAAAATATAAGAGGAAAAGTGAGAAATTACTCAACTGGCTCATTAATTTCTATACTAAGAAGACCCCACTGGAGGAGACTTTGGGACCCTGTGTCTGCTGGTTCTTACGTTTATTGGAGATTCTGTTGAGCTGTCTGCCTGGGACTCTTCATTCAGTTATAACAAAGAACCTCCTAAAGTTTAGGAACTTCTTTCTCTACCTTACCTGGAAGAAATAAAACATGAACCCAACATTCTCTCCTGCCTGTCGCAAATAGATTATTTTCCAAACAGATGGCTGTTGCGTAGCTCTCACTCCGGAGAGTTTGTTTACCAGGCTCCTTGGTTACTAGACCTTAACTTTAGAAAGAATATACCGGACCCTCAGTTGGGGAAGAAAAGAAGAGAGCGATTCCTTGTTATTCTGTGCTCTTCCTCCATGCTGCTTGTCTGATAAGCAGCCTCCTCGGCTGTCATGTGTGTGCCCGGGTCAGAATGTTACGCTCTGCGCCAGGCCAGTGTGGAGGGAAATGCGGATTGTTTTCATCTCTGGCTCCCTGACGTGGGAACGGTACTGGAAACGTGGTACTGCCTGAAAGCTAGATTGTGATATAACCAGAAGGCACAAGACTGTGACCACGAACACTTCCACCCACGTTTACCGTCACTGGGATGTGAAGGCTACTTTGATGTTCTCAGGGGAGTTAATGTCTCTTCAGTAAGAAAGGAAACAACAAGTGCCTGTTGGAGAAAAAAACTAAATATATAAAAGAACAAGTGAACAAAAGAAAGAGCTTAGGTGAAACTTTCTGGAGAATTTTTCTCTGTTTCTCAGTTTCTGACGTGTTCCTGTGAGTGTCTCAAATAGGCAGCACCTCCCTGAAGGATTTGAACTGGCCGGTCTTTTCAGACCCTTCGAGGGGCCGTTGTGTTTTGCGCCCTCTTACTGGCTGTGTGTCTTCTGCCCAGGCTCGCAGCCCCTGAGAGCTTGTCCCCTCGCCTGTAAGATGATAGTGCTTTTCAGCACAGGTGAGAGCACCAGGTGAGACCGTGCACGCTAAAGCACTCTGTACAACTTGAAGGGCTTCGCCGTTGTCAGTGCCGCCGAGAAGCAGACGTAAGAGGTGAAGAGAAACAGAGCAGTACTAAACAGGCTGTTACCTTCCTTCCCCCATCGCCCACGGGGATGGAATCACTGCGCGTGCCTCACAGAGGCAGCCCGGAAACTGTGCTCATCAGAATCGTTCCTGCCATCTGGTTGAGGGGTCTGGGTCGTGAACAAGGTTCTCGTCCTTCTCACCCCAGCCTTCCCGGAGCCAGTCTTGCTGTGGGAATGTTACATCAGTATTTCTTTTCTAAGTGAAGGGGTCTAATAGAGTAAAACTCACTTACAGATGGGAGTAGCTACAAAGTAGGGTTTTTATTGTATGTTTTTTAATTCAGCCACACCACGCAGCAAACAGGGTCTTAGTTCCCCGACCAGGGATCGAACCCGGGCCCTCGGCAGCAAATGCACCAAGTCCTATCCACTGGACCACCAGGGAATGCCCCATAAGTAGGATTTAGAACATAAGATTCATAGATCTGAACCCCCAAGATAGCTGGCCTTTTAGACACAGTACAATTGTGGTTTGTGGTAGAATTCTTCAGTCCTCCTAAGGAGTTTTTTAGGTTACAAGTGAATCAGGACCCCTTTATAAACTTTTCAACCTGTGTTCTTCAGACCAACCCCATTTCCCTTGATTCAGTTTCACAAATTGGTTATAAGAATAAAGAAGATATCAAGACAGTTGGAGGGAAAAGAGTGGCTTGCTGGGAAGATATGAAGGAAAAAGTATCAATTTCATGTGGGGAAAGGAGGGCATGATAGAGTTTCCAAGATCCCAGAGAGAAGTGAGTTGTTAACTTTGGGGATAAACCCATCTGCTTAGAAAGCATTTGGCCTAGAAGTGTTGGATAGGGTAGTGATGACACAGAGTGCAAAAGATTAAACTTGAGATGTTTCAAGGCCAAATCCAAAATCCTTTGACACCAAGCAAATAAATTCCTTTCTTTTTAACTCTTGACGTTCTCTGCGGTCATGCAGTCAGTTCCCCTGTCTCTGTTCTCTCCTTATTTCTGACCCTCCTCTCTCTCCCCTCGCCTGGCCCCCCGCCCCATCTCAATCCTCCCGATTATGGCATTTTGTAAAACTCTGCTAAGCACTGTACTCAGAGGCTCTGCCGTCCAGGTCTCTTGTGTACGGAGAGTTTCCTCTGCCGTGGCCGGAGTTTCAACTTGCGGCTTCCTCGTGGGGCGGCAGGAATGACGTGTCGTTAAACTTGGACATAAAAGGGCTGAAGGTGCTTTGACTGATGTGTCTGTCTGGGCTTTGTTACTTAGGGACCCAGATGTGGAAAAGTCCCCGCTCTCCCACGTGGAGAAGCGTCTGAGAAGCTGGCTGAGGGGGTGGGTGCCAGGGGCGGTGGCTTTGTCCCTGAGCCCCCAGGGGGCCCCCCTGAATTCCCAGAGCCCAGCGGGCTTTCCTTTCCTCCTGCAAGTGGCAACCCGAATTCTGAGTGGAAAGTGCATCTTTGCCCTTGGCCCGTGTCCAGCATTCCTCGCTGAGCGAATAGGATTTGGAATGTCAGAGTCGGAGGGCGGGAGCGTGTGGGGCTGCGTGTTTATATGTGCAAGCGGCCTCCTCTGGCTTCCTGAGACTGCTTCCTTCTCCTGAACTCTTAGTGCCTTATTTACGTGTTGGTCTTTGGTTTTTGTTTCTAAGTCGTTTAAGCTGCATTTCTCACGGCGGTCGGTCACGGGGCACTTCCAGACCCCGTTCAGCCCTGGAGCCCGGCCCCGGGGAGGCAGCGTGGTGTCCAGAGGATTTGCGTGTCTTCCCTCCGGATGAAGAGATGGGAGCTGTTCACTGGCTCGTCCTCCGGGGGATCTGAGGTCGTCCCCTCCGCGGGGTGACCTGCTGTCCCGGAGCCTGGACCCAGGTTCCGTGGGGCACAGGCCTCCGTGAGCGGCGCCCCTTGGGAAGATTGGGGCCGGGCTGGGTCAGCGGCGGGGCCCAGCCCAGCGCCGGTGCTGGAGCCGGACTGAGACACGCCTCGGCCCCCGTGTGACTGTGGACTCATTGACGGGGTGGCTTCTACCCTCGATTCAGTTCAGCTCGAAGGCGAGATCCGGGGGTGCCCGACCGGCCCTGCCCCCGAGGGGCCATGTCCTCCCTGCACGGCCGAGGCAAGGACCTCGCTCGGAGCAGGACGGCTCAGTCGCACTCGCCCCCGGGCTCGCCCTCCCCGACGGCCAAGACGCTCCGAGTAAGCGGCCCTCCTTCCGCCCGCGGTCTGTCGGGGGTGGGCTGTGAGGCCGGGCCCTGGGGGTCGGTCAGGGCAGGGGGGATTCAGGGCGTGTGGAACCAGCCAGGGGGACGGCGGCCCTGCCGGGAGCTGTTCTGCAGGAGGTTCCTGTCCCTGACTCTTAATGGCATCTTCGGTGAGAGCGGGCTTGAATGCGTGACACGGCTGCTGTCTTTCAGCTTTTCAGCGTCAGTTGTGAAACGCTTGACAGGAAGAGTGTAGAGGCCTCCTTACCGTGCCTTACGGGCTTTCTCTGATTTACGCGGCTGTGTTTAGTCTGTCCCTTTCCTGTGTTTTATGGGTCAATGCGGTGTTTCAGGAGAAGCAGCTCCCGGTGGCTGCGGAACCACGTTCAGTGACCTCAGGCACGTGTAGGCTCTGCGTGTGCAGGTTCTGCACGTGCATTTGTGCAGGCGTGTACGTGCAGGGGCGTCCTTGCGATCCTGTGTGTCTGTGAGTGATACAGAGAGAACAGGAGGGGCAGGCGTTCCGGACACTGGGATCCTACTCCTCCGTGACCGTCAGGAAACTTTGCACTTAAAAAGCCAAGGAAGTGCCTCCCGGCTGTAGACAGCCAGCTCTGGGGGTGTTTGCAACGCCCCAGGCAGGTCCAGTCTCTCTAGCGCGTGCTTCTGTGGACGTGGGTTGCACGTGGGTTCAGGTGCCCCCTGTGGGAGGCCGGCAGAAGCCAGCCGTGCTGCCAGGGGCCCTGCTGGGTGGGGGGTGAGGCGGCAGCCCCTCCTTAGGGGGCGAGAGCGTCTGTGCTGGGGAGCAGGCTGGTCACAGCTTCCTTATTTGGAGAGGAAGCCTGAAGAAGTCCTGGGCTCTTCTGAGTGACTTGATACCACGTTCAGTGTCTGTCTCCCAGTGTAAGTGACCACGGGGTCTCTCCTGTGTGCGTATCGCCGTCGCGGGTGTGGCAGCCTCTTTGCACGTGGCCTGGGCTGCTCTCTCCGGGGCAGCGCGCCCCCGCCGCGCGCACAGCTGCCAGGCTGGGCCCCCAGGACGGAGCGTGCCCTGGTTCCCTTCCCTGTCGGCGGCACCGGGGGTGCCTCGTGGTGTGAGGAGCCCTTGTCAGCCTCGCCCAGCCCTGTAGCCCCGGCTCCTGGAGCAGGGACGCCCCCTTTTCCCTTCCTGGGTGAACCCGTGTCCTCCCTAGAGGGGCTGCTGCTTTCTCCTTGTCCCAGTCCTCATGCCACCGTTCCTCCTACCCCCGACTTTTTAGACAGAGGCCGCAGTGGGAGAGGACTTGAGGATTTGGGTTATAGGAACTGAAAGGTTGTGGCTTGCGTGACGGGCTGCTTCCCAGGTTCAGTGCCCGTGGCCGCGGGTTCCCCCGTCACCTCAGCTCCGTCTGTAGCTCCCGGAGTCCAGACAGCCTGGGCCTGTGCTGCAGAGACCGCTCACGCTCCACTGTAGTGTTGGGCAGAGTGGCAGACACACGGACTCATGCAGGGGCTGCTGACCCTTGGAATGGGTTAGAAAGCCAAGATGTACCTCCTAGGAGTCCAGTCTCGTCTCGTCTCATCTCGTGTGCTGGCGGGCTCGCGTGCTCCCTGAGAGCTGGTCTGGGCGTCGGGTGGTGGTGGTGTCTTACCTGCCTCCTGATGCTGCTTCCGGACAGACGCGGGGTTACACCTGCACCATGTGATACAGATGTCACTGCAGGACAGGCTGGGGCAGACTTCTGAGCATCTAATGCCAATAAAAACACAAGCATTCTATCCAAAATACCGAACACATTCCAGGCCTGGGACTATCACTGCCTCGAGTAATCCCCAGGCCCCTACAAGGCGGGTGTTGCCATCCCCGTGTCACAGGTGAGGACACTGAGGGACGCAGAGGAGTGGTTCCTTCCCCAGCGTCCTCACCAGCGAGAGCAGAATCCGGTCCCACCCTCCTCGTCAGCAGCACCGGAGCACACATCAAATACATTTGAAGGTTAAGGACACGCCAGGGTCAAAGCGGACAGCTAAGAGCTTGGGCAGCTCTGGACGTGGTGGGGACGCAGGAAGCTGAAATGGGGGGGCTGCGTCTACAGACGGGGAGCCACACCACAGGGGCCTGGGAGCCCCCTTAGGGGCAGAAACGCCTGGGCCTCTCGCAGCACAGGTGCTGGGGTGCGTCTGCTGGGAACAGCTCTCTCCGTCCTCACGGAACCTGGGGGACCCCTGCTCGCGCCGGTCCTGTTAGAGGTCACGCACGGCTGAGGACCTGTAGCCGCCGGAGCCGGTTCTGTAATTCAGAGGGCCGAAGCACACACCAAGAGAAATAGTGCTGTCAGAAGGGCCAAACAGTAAATGGTTCCGTGCAAGGAAAACGTCCTCAAAGGGAACTTTAAAATAATGGCTGTTGGACACCTTGCTCTTAGATGTTCAGGAAGCAGAAAGGGCAGCCTGTAAACTGCAGCTCATATGGGTTATTTCTAACTTGAGAAAACAAGTGGTAGGATGATTTTTCAGTAATTGGAAAACCGAAACTGTCTTATCATGCCTTGAAACTCCCAGCAGCATCTGATACTTTTAATATTATGTAATTCAGTGTTTCTGTACTTGGTAAAACTATGACCCTTTTTAAATAACGTGATAACCTAATGTTTGCCGAGAGATTGTGCAACTAATGTCCTCCCTAATGAAATAATCACTTACATGAGAAAGACACTATGTGTCCTCACCAGCCAAGGATTTTGTTTACTTTCTCTAGTTTGTAGTTTAAAAATAATAAACATTTGTCATTCTCTGAACACAAGATTATACTATTAAACATCGTTTTTAAATCCACCCCTCCCTCTGTAAGGAAGACGTCCACCACCCACCCCTCATAACCCACTAAAGCTGTCCTGGTCTCTGCTGACCCTGAGAGTGAAATACTTTTTTTAAACAGTTCTTTTGACTTTCACAATAGGTTCACACTAGTCCAACGTCTCTTTGTCTCTAAAAATTGGGGGGCAGGGGGAGGGGGTGCTCCCTGAGTGACAGACCTGCTCGTCTCTGATTTCTCTCTCAGGGAAAGCGGAACAGCTTGCAGAGTCACCCTCGTGACTGATGGGCGCCATGCAGGTATTTACTGGTGAGACTTTGAAGGCTCAGCCTCTCCTCACACTGTGAGCCACTCCACGAGGTGCCAAGCTCACACGTTTGTACAAAAGCTTCCTTTTGATGTAATTTTCCAACATAAAAAAAAGAATAATTCTGAACTACAAACATATTAGACACCTCTAGCTCTTTCTTGCTCCTTAATCACTGTGAATATTATTGGGTCTCAAGTTTATAAATTCTGTTAACTTAAAAACTAGTCAATTTAGATGGTTTAGCATTTTAAAATCATCTTGAAAGCAAGAGCCAGGTAATCACTGGTCAGTATTCTCAAATTATTATTTGCTAATTTAACAAAATATTCTTCAATACAGGGCATATCGAAAGATAACAGACTACTTGAGAATGTCCAACTTGTAGTGCTTAGTTGATATTTGTTGTACTGAATAGTTTTGAAGTAAGTGGGACATCAGCTGAACCCTGGGAATCTTTTAAATAGACAGATTTTCTTTGAATTGGTTGGTATTTATGATAACAGGATTTGGCCCGTGTCTATCAACCAAGATCAGTAGCATTTTTCCCATGTAACCTGGATTGTTATTCCTTTAGGACTTAACATCTCAAGAGAAAATACACAGATTTTACATAATATTTTTCACCCCAGCTGTTAGTGTAGATAAAGGGGAAATTTTACCAGCTTGTTTTGTTTTATAACCAGCTCTACAAGCTAATGAGGGTACATTTGGTAGAAAGTCGGGGGACAGAGGATCGCTGCTCTCGAGAGCTCACCCACGAGGCGCTCTTCCCTTCCAGGCGCTGGTGTGGGGTCCGCGTCTTTGCCTCCTCTGTGCTCTCCTGTGGCCGACACCGAACAGCTTTTAGGCTGTTCCTTTATCCTTTGTTCCTCTCATCCTGCTCTCGCGCTTCCAATCTGGAATCCATTTTTTACCCCTTTATAATCTGTTGTCAGGGGATGAGAAGCGTTTGTCTGGGTGAATAATACTAACTAAGGGTGCAAGCTGTTAACCATTTTTTTTCTCTCTAATTAAAACCACTAGTGTATTGGGTTGGGTTGGATTGGGTTGGGTTGGGTTTTTTAAATTCCACTCAAGAAAAGTCAGTAAGCAGTAACTCTTTCACAAGGAATCTTCCTAAGCAATGTAGTAGAACCTGTAGGAATGAAAGCAGTTCCCCACTGGGAACGGTTCCATGAATCCTAGGTGGACGCTGGGCTGGGTCAGCCATGGAGGAGAGGCTTGTTCACCAGAGACTGGTTCCATGGCAAATGGACACCAAGGCCACCTACCCTGTTCTGAATCCTCCCACTGTTAACGTTCCATGAGCGTCTGCTCCGTAAGTAGGCCTGTACTAGATCTGGAATCGAGAGATGAAAGACACAGTCCCTGCCCTCAGGGAGCCAGCAGTCTAACTGGGGAGATGAGAAGGGAACTCCAGGATTATAACAAAGGGAAGTGAATCTTCTAATAAAGGTATGTGGGCCCAGGTGCTTTGTTTTAGGAGACCAGTCAAGCGGGAGATGCATTAGGCTGTTGAACGGACAGTAAAAGCAAGCAGTGCATTACCAAGGTGGAAAAAAGACGAGAGGAAGTAGAGTACTACTCTGAGAGCTGCAGATCGGTGTGGCTGGGACAGAAGGTATAATTAGGAGGGTGAACGAGGAGTGTAATCGGAAGTTCAGCTGGAGACGCACAGGGGCCGGTTCGTGTTGGGCTTGGCATGTCTTTCCAAGGATTTGGAGAGCTGGCCTGTGGGTGAAGGACTGAAAAGCTGGGGTCAAGTTGCTGTGATCAGAGCTGTTTGCTTGTTAGAGAAATCGCTCCGGCAGCTGAAGGCTGGACTGTCGGCGGGCCTGGGGGTAAGGTCGGTCCTCCGGTGAGAAGTGAGGGCCTGGACGGAGGCGCTGTCCGGTGGTCGGAGGACCGTCCAGCTGTTTAGAAATGGACTGGGGCGGGGTGAGGCCGTGAGCGGGCAGGGGCCAGGGCGACTCTCAGGCCTCTGGTTTGGGCCGCTCGGTAGAAACCAGCAGGACACGGCTCAGCGGGCAGGGCAGGAAGCAGAGGGTGCCGAGTGCGGAGGCGCCTCACGCTGGGATGTGCTGAGTTAGAGGGACTTCGGGAGTTTCGGTACTGACGCCAGAAAGTAGTTGGTCCGAAGCTCAGAAGAAAATAATGGGCTGAAAATACTGATATTTATGATTAAAACCAAGGAGTAGATGTCACGTAAGGAACGAGCTGGGAATAAAGCCTTGGGGAGTAACAGCAAGAGGTTAGAAGGCTCTTCCCGTGCGTGGCCTTTTCCTCTCCAGTCACCACGGGGTCACGTGAGGGAAGACAGAAGGCCTTGAGTCTTGTCTGTCTGTCTGCAGGTATTGTGGTCAACTTGATGTTCCAGTGATGAGCTTCAGCCCCAAAGAACCCGGAAATGGAGGGTCAGTCGGGTCAAGAGGTTGGGGTTCTCCTGTTCAGCACAGCCAGCGGGGCCCCCGGGGAGAGCGTCTCCCACTTGAGCAGCTCCCAGATTACGCAGCGTTGCTTCTCCCTTTTCCTCAGCCTCGTCATGTGTGTGGGAGCTGGCGATGAGAATCAGGAGGTGGAGGGGAACGGCTCGAGCTGGCTTCCCGCTGCCTTTTGCTCCTTGCGTTTCTGGTCCTGACTGCGTCACTCGGGGCGGCAGCTGTCCACACCTGGGGTCAGTGCTCTTCCCAGCCCAGAGCCCAGCCTCCTCCTTGGGTCACAGTGCAGGAGCCCTCCCGGTGAGCTGACGGGGTAAAGACATGGAAGCGTGTCTAGACTTTGACCTCCGCCTGCTTCCTTGTGAAAGCAGCGTCTTGGTGTCAGAGCGTCACAGCTCCTGTGGACTTCCAAAATCGACCTCCCGTGGTTGGTTATCTGGGAGAGAGTGTAACTATGCGGACAGTAAAATAATAACCTTAAATGCCTGTGGGTTAGAAAGGGTAAGTGGGAATTAGCCTGGATAATCAAAATCTACAAACAATCAAAACCCTTGACTTGAGTGGAAGCGTTTGCTTGAGCTTATTCCTCTGGCAGCCAGCAGGCCCCGGCAGAGAGGAGTGGGCAGTGGAAACTGGTATTTATAGAGCGTCACCTGTGCCGGGTGCTGTGCCAGGCACGCGACTCTCACTTTCATCCTGCTGATAACCTTACGCACTGGGTACCATTCCCCCGACTTTACCCATGAGGACGCTGAGGCAGAGGGAAGTTAGTAGTTGTCTGAGCCCATGTACCAGCAGATGCTGGAGCCGGCAGCGCTGTGCTGTGTAGCGGTCCAGGGAACCACTGCGTCTCCGTGAAATACCTCCTGAGTTATTGCTAATATCCCTGACCATTCAATCTGTTTTGAAAAGAGATGGCGGTAATAAACCTATTGTAAAGAAGGAAAAAGTTCACAGAATAATTTAGAAAGAGACAAATCAATTTAGATAAAGTCAGAATTTTGCAAAATTTAAAAGTAGGTATAGTTTTGTTACTTCTAAGTATCTACATTAGAACTGTTGCTAAGGAGAAAAGATCTGCTCTACCCTTGAAGGTTGTCACCTAAAATCATTTTTAGCGAGTGTATTAGTAAATAGTTCTCTAAAGCCATTTTTATAAGTGCTCAAAAACAGATCTGTTAGGTAAGGTCATTTATCTTATCTTTTTACGCTATTCATTTACTTATAAAATAATTTTTAAGCAGATGGTACAAAGGTATGCTTCAATTCAGGACCTGTTACATTATAACAAGTTCTGAATTAGAAGAGCCTGAATTTCTGAGGTTTCTCTTGTCTAAGGGATCTTTCACCTGCCAAAAATCAAACACCCTGCACATGTCTCCTCTCCCTAAGGCCTATACTGTAAAACACCAGTTTTGCTCTGGGAGTACAGTTTAGCCCCCTAAATCCAAAGAACCTTGTGCATCTGAAGACTCAAGGTCCATAGGGGGTATAAAAGGTCAAATTTAGTGGCAGAATCAAAGAAAGCTTCAGTTCTTTACTTTTCAGAGCTGCCAGTAGCACTTGGGCTACTGACGAGGTCCCAGCTAGTGCCCGATTTCTCACAGGACAGGTCATGCAGAACAGCGTCATTCTTCACGACCACCCTGTTTCTAACTCCAGGCTGATGCTTTTCATAGAGTCGTCCTTCCACGAAGCCTTAGCAGAAACCTCCAGACAGCGTCGGTCTTTCTTTTCTGGCAGCCCTTTTTATCTGCTGTGTGTACCAGACAGCCTAGTGTCTGACTGCACTCAGGTGATGACTGTCATTGTTTTGTGGGTGTGCTCAACTTTCCGCCACCAGAGAAGGGATCTGAGCCCAGAGGACCCTGTCTGAGGCCCCCTCACTCACAGGGAAAGGATGCGCTGCCCGACCCCGGTCTGGTCTCTACTCCTGGCCTGTGCGGCCCCCTGGAGGGGCTCGGCCGTGCGCTGTGAAATCCTGTTTCTGTAGTGAGGGCTGATAGCCACAGGTGTTCTCGAGGCTCTTCAGATCCCTGCTTGTTGCAGGTTGCTGGTGTGTCGACGGCTCTAAAATATGTGAGTTAATATTTTGGTTTCTGTGGGAACGGAGAGAGAAAGCTAAGAACAAAGGAAGTCCCTAACCTTTTGTGGAACTTACTTAGCAGAAAAAGTTTTTCCTTAGGCTACTTAGGTCCCTAGTATCTGTTTCCTCTTAAGAGGTGAGGTCTGGAGAGCCTCACTAACCCCTTGGCAAGGGTTTTGAGTCACAACCTAGTCTGAATAAAATTAAAATAACTGCTACCCAAATAGGCTGCTGGACAGTGATGTTTCCCAGGTAAAAATCCACCTCTTCCCAGGCTGTGGGCCTGGAAAGCTTAATGCTGAGGAGGCATGATGATGGCCTTCACGGGGTGGCGGGACCCACTACCCTGCAGAGCCTCACAGCCCTGGGGGCCATGCTCAGACCGCACTTGGAATCGTCTGCACGATGTCAGGGGCTACTGCAACTTCGTGCACCGTGCACGCCAGTGCAGACCTGAGACTAAGTGAAAGTGTGTGTGAAATGTGAGTGACATGACCCCTGGCTAGAGCCACATGCGCTAGAGCAGCTCGTTGTCCCTGGTCACCGTCACCTGCCGTGTGCAATCTGCCAGGAGAAGATGCCGCAGTCTGCGAGTGTGTTTACAGATCATAGGGGTTTACAGATGACCTTTAAACACAAAGAGCTTGCCTTGGATATTTCCGGGAAACTTTAGTACGTTCAGTTATTTCCTTCTACAATAAGTACATTTTGTGAGTTCCCCAAAAAAATCTAGAAATTCTTCAGAAGCTGGGAATATCCATAAAGAAAAGGTACAGGCCTGCATAGAAAATAAGAGCTGTAGAATTCCAGTAATGTTTGGGCAGTGTGATCTATAGATATAGCAAAAGATGGGTCTCTTTCTACCATTTGAAATAGAATGAGATGGACCAGGATACGTGCAGCAACATTCAGTCATCTTGTTTCTACGTCCAGTATTAAATTGGTAGGGTCGTCACAATCTGGCAGTGAGGTTTTTCAGAAATATTTACAGCGTAAACGGGATTATAAGTATTTCTTGACTTTCCTGGGTTTTTTTTTTTTCCCCATATGTATAAAGTACTTGGTAAAGACAAATCAAGGAGTAAACTAAGATGAAGTTAGGTGTAACCTCATACCTTTAATACTGTTAGAATCTGGCCTGGAAGCATCCTCCGGCACACGCAGCTGCTCGGTGGGCGCACACTTCCCCAGCATCAGTCGTGCTTTCAGCATTATTCTGATTCAGAGTGTCTGTAATCACCCAACTGCAGCCGGCTGGCCGTGTACTGTGGATATTTCTTACTCTGAGGATGTTATAGGTAAACTAGACCATGTCTTTTTAAAGCGGGACTTTCTAAAGTGGCTCGTTTAGATGTCCTGGCCTGGGCTCCAGGGCCCGTATATGTGGTGAGGTGGTTCTCCCTCGACCGTGTCATGGGCATCACCGACCGTATGAGAGGTGGGCCTGATCCAGTCACCAGCCCTAAACTCAGAGGGCTTTCTTGGCTGATGGCAGAGGAGTGTGGAAAGGAGCCCCCGTGTCACTGTGTGAAGGGGGGGAGGACACGGGGGCCCCCAGGAGCAGGGGCAGCCCCGGCGGCCACCGGCAGGGGTTGTCCCCCGAGCCTCCAGGTGAGAGCCCAGCCAGCAGACACCCGGTTCTGCCCGTGAGAGCCTGAGCAGGGCGCAGCCAAGCCGATGGTGGGCAGCAGCAAGAGAAAATGAATACAGTTGGAAGTCTGATGATATTAAGGGAATACTCATTTCTTAGGTACAGGGAAAAGCACCTAATGCAGGCCTCAGCATCACCGTCCCCTACTGTCACATCTCTGCGTACATGGTGAAAGTCTTTATTCCCCCCACCCGCCCCTGCCCCCACGTGTACCTCCAAATTGTCCAGGATCCCCAGGTACATTACTGGAACAATACAGACTCAGCCACCCCCACTCCTGCCCCCACGTGTACCTCCAAATTGTCCAGGATCCCCAGGTGCATTCCTGGAACGATACAGACTCAGAAAGACCCTTTTCAGAGCTGGAGCCTACGAGGCTGCCCTTCCAAGTCTCCCGAGAGCCCCGATCGTTTGGGCTATGAGGGTGCCCTTCCCTGCAGGCAGAAGGCTAGGAAGCCCGAGGCTGTCTGAGACGAGCATAGGGAAGGATTCTCAAACTCAAAACGTCGTAGAATGATTGTCCCCCGAGCTCAGGTAGCGGCCAGGTCTGCGGCGGGTCCTCACTGCAGCCACACCCACGCTCCTCAGAGCTCAGGCACCCCGGGGCAGCGCCGACGGCCCCTGCTCGGGCCTCTCCAGGGAACGCGGGAGTGAAGTAGGAGGTTTACCAGGAGGCTTTCCCATCGCTGCGGGGTCGGGCCCATTTTGGTCTTGGTGTGGACACGTGACGCGGTTCGTTCCTTTCCCTTGGGCCCAGCTTCCAGAGCTAAGATTTTATTTTAAACTTGGTCAGAAGAGTTTGGTTTTAATTATCTGCCTTCCTGAACTCCCGATAACTTCACGTTAAAAGCTTTCGTGGGGGGTTTCCTAGCCAGTCTCTGGTGTTCTGAGAACTCTCCACATTTCACAAATCAAAACCAGCCCTGTTCCCGTCCCTTCCCAGGATTTCCATCTGAATTCATGGTGCTCTTCGCTCTGTTCTTTTATTAGAAACAGGCCCCAACCAATGAGATTGTTATGGGAGAATTCAGGAGGTATGAAAGGAAGGAGCCTGCTTCTTGGTTTTGGAGCATTTTTTAAATTATGGTGCGTCTGGCTCGTCTTTCTTTTTACTTTCTGTTTTCTGTGTTCGCCTTGGTTTCTAAAGTCTCTGCTGCTGCAGGCCCCATTCACAATGTCTACGGCCCCCAGTTGGGCCATAAAAGCTGTGAAAGTAATTCCTTCTCTGAGCCGTTTGCCTCTAGCTCAGACACACCAGAGAGCCCGGCCTCAGCGGCCATCAGGCGTTTGTTTTCAGTGGCAGCAGAGCAGCAGTCTTCAAGCAGAAGTTCCTCCTGAGACGTCCTGGCTAGAGCACATGCCACGGGACGTTGGTCTTATCCTGTAGGCTGCGTAGAAAGCTCGGGCCTCTCCTGACATAACGGTGTCACCATGGGCAGATGAGCCGTCAGACCCGGCTCGAGAGTGGAGTGAGAGCCGCTGCTCCACGTCCACGGGGGGAGCTTGCAGGGAGAGAGGGGCCGTTCCCAGAACACAGGCGAGGGGAACCCCGCTCCTGGCCTCCGTAGGGCGCAGATTGGCTGGGGCCCCGGGCCCTGTGTTCCGGGGTTTCTTCTCAGTCGCTGCCGATGGGGCTGACTCTTCAGGCTCCGCTCTGGAGGGTCTTCGATGTCCTTCCGCAGCCTCTGACGCTGTCCTTTACTGCCCCCCGCCCCGGCGAGACCACGTAGGCAAGCCCGCACTGCCCCGCCCCTGCTCTCCGGACCCACTCTGTGCTTGCCCTGCGGGGACGGGGTCAGCTCTTTAGACTGAGACACTGTGTCCGGGTGACGGTGAACTGTGCTCAGTCTGAGTGACGGGAGGAGGAAGAGGGAAAATGGAAGTTAAGTCTCCACCAGTGCAGCCTCTCTGCTCCTTTTACCCAAGAAACCCAAACTTCCTCTCCCTAAATCTAACCAGTGTTTGTTCGTCAAACACCAGATTATCTAGGATATCAAGAAACCAAGCAAAACAATAGTTTCTGGAAGCATGATCTAAATACCAAAGCCATTTTATCAGAAGCTGGGGATTGAGTCCCAGGTCCCGTACACTTTTAACCCACTTGCCCTCTGGCCTCTAAGAGCTGTCTTCTCAGGCTAATTTCTGTTACGATGAGAACACCATCTCCTCCAGAAATCCCAGGTGTCTTCCTTCTTTGAAATGATCTTGTTTGCTTTATGGCAACCGCGCTACCTCTATGGCCCCAAATCTTGTTTTCTGAGACTCTCACTCTTCTCTAAGGAGTTCGGTCACCTTCCCGGGACGTGGCTAAGGCGAGTCCTTGAAGGCAATGATAAAAAGCCCGAGGGTTCCAGAGGGCTCCAAGAGTTGGGGGAGGGGGCGGGGGGGGGAGAGCTAGAAGGATGGGGGGCGGGCTTGGAGGGAGCCCTGTTTGCTCTGACACCCGGATCAGGTGACAGTCTACTCGTCACCACGCCTGATGAAAGTTCATCCCGAAGAACTTGATAACACGCATCTTACATGCCTGAAAAGTACAACAAACAACAGACTGTGCTATTTGCTTTCAGTTACCCCTGGCAGGTAGAAATAGGAGTGCCGCTCTTGGGCAGCCCCCGTAGGACACACCGCCCTCCAGGCTGGCCTCCGGGGAGGGCGTGCCTGGGACTGCCGGGACCCCGTGGGCTTCTTCTGATTGCTGCGTGGCAGTGCTAACCTATTTTCTGTGTCTTTAAGTTTTTGCCTGTATGTATCTTGCATCCGCTTCCTCAGTGGAGGCCACTCAGTGTCACCGCATGCGACGCTGCCCTGTGTCTGAGAACTTGGGCTGGTGCGATGACAGGGCGTCAGCGGCTCCGCAGTACTTCCAGGCCATCCCGAGTGGGAAGGGTTAGTTACCCGGCGCTCTAATAGGAGTCGGTCAGTGGAGGTGAGTCGTATGCTTTGATACTACAAAATGGCTCAGACTGAGGCCTGGGAGAAGCCGAATTTCCGTGCCTTAATGAAAGGAAGAACTTTCTTCACTAGAGAGGCAACTGCCAGCGTCTGCACAGCAGACTGAAAGCTGGAGATGTAGTAAAATCTCACCCCACAAATCACGTTCTTACAGGGAGGATGTTACAACGCCCTCAAATGAGATCCCACAGTTTGGGCACCACCGAGTCGGTAAACAGACGCGTCTGTCGGTCACGTGGTCAGGCCCCCGTCTGCGCGCTGGGCACAGGTGTGCTTGGGATTCTGTGGGAGAAGACGACCAAGGCGTGGGGCAAGCTGGCGAGGTTGTAAAGTGGTCGTTCTCCGTGCCTGGGGGAGGGCGTGGGAGGCTCACAGAGGCTCTCCCATGGGGGCGATGGAGCGTGAGAAAGGCCATTCTGCCCAGAAGCCGCAAGAGAGTGGACGGTCGGCGCCTGTGAGCTCAGTCCCCCAGGCCCGCCCTGCCCCGGTCTCCCAGGTCCTGAGTTAACTTGCTGCTCTAACCAGCAGCAGCCAGTGTGGTGCGTTTACAGCTGCATAGTGAGGGGGAGCTGGCAGGGCGTTGAGTCGTCACGGGTCTAGATGTCAGAACAGAGACCGGTGCCCAGGCCCAGCCGATGCTGAGGCCGGCAGGCCCCTTCCCGAAGCCTGAGCTGTTGGCTGGGTGTTTGGTGAGCAGTGCAGGCCCTGAGGGCGTCACTGGCAGTGAGCCGGTGGCCAGGCCGCAGGGAGGGGGGCGCAGGGAGACCTTGAACGTGTGTGTGTGCGCGCGTTTCCCGGGCATCATCTTCTCGTCCACTTCTGTTGGGAAGCGGCCCCCGGGCTCGGCACTGTTCTCTGTCGCCCCTCCTCCCCGTCTGCCCCGCGCTGCTCAGACGGGCCCGTCGGCGCTGCTCTCACACAGCTTCTGGCGCACGGCTTCTCTGCTGCCCCCCCTCGGGGCCTCCCCTACGGGCCCTGCTCTCAGCGGGCCTTCAGTTCGGTAGGGCCCCTGGCGTTGCCTGGGACGGAGTTCGGCCTCAGTTACTCACGGGTCTGGGGCGTGTCCCATTGGGCAGTCCCCCTGGGCTGTGAATGCCCCCCGCGTCCCCCGGGCACCACCAAGGCCAGCTCTCAGCACAGAGCTGGCAGGTGGGCATGGCCACCGGGGAAACCTCAGCGCCACTGAGCACACTGGAAGCGTTTTTATATATTAAGTAATTCTTGAGACGTGGCTAAAGTTTAGTTTCTTTCTTGACAAAAGTCTTCAAGTCAGAGAAAAACAACCCTTAGTTAATGTTGGTAAAAGCAGTGATTGATAGTATGGGATATTATAAATGTGAGACAGGAGAATTCCTGAATCCCAGACTCACACGTTTTAGGGTGCCCGATTCCAGTGTAGGAGAACGTTACAGATACAGCGCACGGTCTCTTACTGATTCCTCCACCTCAGGTGGGACACGTCTTCACCTTAAAACGCCCGTGGTTAAGTGGTGCTTAACCTGGGCTGCATGATGGGTCACCTGGGGGACTTTTTACAATTTGTGGAAGAAGGCCCAGCTCTAGGCCTGTGGAGAGAGAACCTCCCAGACTGAGGTTAGGCTGAGGATGTTTTGGAAAAGCCCATGAGAGAATTGATGCATGGAAGCCCCGGTTCAAGACAGAAGTCCACGGGGAAAAGCCACCTTGCAGTGAGGTTGCCTGGTCGGTCCCTCCAGCCAGCAGTGCTGGTGCTCTGCCCCCCTGGACGGCTTCAGGGCGTGGTATGTGGGGCCGTCACATGGTGTGACCTTCCGCAGAGCAGTGTCCCCAGGCGACGCCCAGACGAGCAGGGGTTCGCTGCTCCTGCTTAGATAATCGGGCCTGGTTTCTCATCTTCCTTCTTTTGTCTGCCCTTGAGGATTTTGTTATTCTTTAACACCTCAAAGGAGGAAAAAAAAAAAACATTTAAATCAATTGAGGTTTTTTTTGGCCTCAGTTCTTTTTATAAAAAAGTGGAGATAGCGGGTAAAGGTCATCTGTGATTAAAAATAAATGTAAAACAGGCATAATCATTGTTGTTTGCAGCAACCGTAGGTAACCATAGGTAACCGAGCTCAGAGGTCAAATCTGTAAACTCCTTTCTTCTGAGATCTCAGTACTTTGTTACTCTTTTCGTTTTTTTACCACCATCCTAGGGACGGGGGTGGGCCTTTCCCCCCGCCCCCGCTCTCCTCTCCCTTCACTAGGGACCTGGGAGGAAGTGGGGACCGTCCTGACCGTCACAGCCATGGATACCGTGTTCACACGGGCAGGGCCGAGGGTGTGAGTGGAGGGAGATGGGTAGAATGGACGCTGAGACCCAGAGAGGCAGCCTGTCACACAGGCCCAGGCAGTCCTGGGACACAGGACGGCTTGGTAGGTGGCAGGGCGGGTGATCATTTCACACGTTGCTGGACTCCAGTTTAATGAGATGTGCTCCCAAAGCCTCAAGTCTCGCAAGTTGTGGGCACAGGCGTGGGCGCTTAGCCGAGGAGCCTTTTCTTACACTGTGAGGCTGCACCCCTGTCTTCAGCCGTGAAGCTGAGACGTCTGATTTGAAGAGAACATTTGTAAACGGAAATAATAAATGTCAGTCCCTTGCTAATGCTGATTTTTTTGTTTGTCTCTTCTTTCTCCAGCATGAACGACTTTCTAGGTAAGACCTTGCCTGCCTCACACTCGTGAGTAGACGCATGTGTGGTTGCACGCGGCTTTGCCTAGTCTAACAGCCTCTCTCCATCCTCCCGTCTCGTTTCCACTGCCCCACAGTCACAAGTGGCTCCCTTCGGCCCCCGCACAGGCCCCTCTGTCCAGTCACGCTGCATCCCACCTCCATGTTGGTTCCCCAAGCACCGTGCCCGCTCCCCCCAGCCAGGGCTAGGGAGACATTAGTGTCCTCACCTTCGAGTAGCGTACAGATGACTGGACAGACAGTCTCAGGGCCAGGATGGAAGTACAGAAGGGCACTCAGGGCAGAGGAGAGGCCAACCTGACCAGCTGGTTCAGGGAACCTGACACTGTTCCCTGTACCCACATGGGGCCCAGGAATAGTTTATCCAGTGAACCAAAGACCTGTTTTGCAATTGCTGAAAAGTTAAGCATATCAGAGTTTGGGGAATGATCCTCTGTAATTTTTCACCTAGTACCTGAGGGTACAAAATTGGTCTTCCTGAAGAATACAATAAAATAATAGAGACTGGGACTTCCGTGGTGGCGCAGTGGTTAAGAATCCTCCTGCCAATGCAGGGGACACAGGTTCAAGCCCTGGTCTGGGAAGATCGCACATGCTGCGGAGCAACTAAGCCCGTGCGCCACAACTACTGAGCCTGCGCTCTAGAGCCCACGAGCCACAACTACTGAGCTCGTGTGCCACAACTACTGAGCCTGCCTTCTAGAGCCCGTGAGCCACAACTACTGAGCCTGCCTTCTAGAGCCCGTGAGCCACAGCTACTGAGCCCGTGCTCTAGAGCCCGCGTGCCACAACTACTGAGCCTGCACTCTAGAGCCCGTGAGCCAGAACTACTGAGCCTGCGCGCCTAGAGCCCGTGAGCCACAGCTACTGAGCCTGCGCACCTAGAGCCCATGAGCCACAGCTACTGAGCCTGCCTTCTAGAGCCCGTGAGCCACAGCTACTGAGCCCGCGCTCTAGAGCCCACGTGCCACAACTACTGAGCCTGCACTCTAGAGCCCGTGAGCCACAACTACTGCAGCGAAGAGTAGCCCCTGCTCGCTGCAACTAGAGAAAAGCTCGGGTTCAGCAACAAAGACCCAAGGCAGCCAAAAAAATTAATTAAATTAATTAATTAAAATAATAGAGAATGTGGAGCCAGAGTTTGAATCTCTCATTTTCCACTGTTCCTCTGATGACGAAATTAAGAAGAGATTGGGAAGATGTAGTTACAGGATACCATAGGGCAAATGAGTTTCATAATTTGTTTAATAATTGTGAGTTGGTTCTACCTTATTAATGTATTTTAAAATTTACAAACTTGCATGTATTCTTCCTTTGCTTGCCCTCTCACCAAGCACCAGCTTAGAATAAATATAATTTCCAACTAACCCAGCAGAAAATTCGTTTTGCAAAATTGGTGGAGAGTGGCATTTTGCTATAGTTAATTTCTTGTAAACTCTGTTACATTATAATGGCCATTTGTGAAAATAAATTTCCCTGCAGACTTCAAAATATGCTATAAAACTGTAGCAATTAAAACAGTGAGATTCTAGAACACAGTCGACAGCCCCCAAAAGTCATGTATGACTTTCCAACGCAGTGGGGAAGGAATCATTCTAATAACATAAAATTTAAAATCTCTGCTATTAAAAGAGACAAAAAGTAAAGTGGGGAAAAACATTTTTTGCAACCTATGTTAGATAGTTTTAAAAGCCCCAGTATATGTAGGATGCTCCTGCAATATAATGAGGCAAAGATTAACAAAGGCTATGAATAGGCCCTTCAAAAACTAAGGTAAATAATCAAAGATATTGAACCTCCATAATGATTTTAAAGCATTAAAATTAACAACAATAAGATATTTCTCCTATTGGATTGAAAAGCTTTAAACCTCTCTAGAGGGCAGTATGGTAACATATATATCTGCATTTAAAATATTATTTATCTCTTGACCATACAGTTCCACTGCTAAGATTTTATCCTAAGAAAATAACAAATACACTAAGATTTACAGGCAAGTCTCATTGTAGCATTATTTATGGTAGCTAAAAAATTTAAAACAATATGTGTCTATCAATAGAGGATTAAACTCTCATACAGCCATACAGTGGAAGGCTACGCAGTCTTTTTTTTTTTTAATGAGGCAGTTGTGTTTTTCCTTACATGGTGAGATGCCTGCAGTCGTGAGTGCGTAGGTGTAGGGGAGAGGAGGGGGAGTCGGACCACAGAAGGTATTCTCTGGTTTTATTTACAGAAATATTTATTTTGACATCCATGTTTAACATCCTGCAAGGATATGAACTGAACTGTTGGTAGAGATTGTTCCTTGGGCAGGACCGTGGGGTGACTTTCACTTTCTATTTTAGACACTTTAGTTCCAATACTTAAACTGTTCAACACGCATGTATTGCTTTTGCAATCAGGAAAGTCAATTAAGAGATTTCTATTTACAAAAGATTGTTTGTTTTGTTTTGTTTTTATTTTATTTATTTATTTATTTATTTATTTATTTATGGCTGTGTTGGGTCTTCGTTTCTGTGCGAGGGCTTTCTCCAGTTGCGGTGAGCGGGGGCCACTCTTCATCGCGGTGCGCGGGCCTCTCACCATCGCAGCCTCTCTTGTTGCGGAGCACAGGCTCCAGACGCGCAGGCTCAGTAATTGTGGCTCACGGGCCCAGCTGCTCCGCGGCATGTGGGATCTTCCCAGACCAGGGCACGAACCCGTGTCCCCTGCATTGGCAGGCAGACTCTCAACCACTGCGCCACCAGGGAAGCCCTACAAAAGACTTTTTAACTATAAGAAGGAGAAGAATGTAGTAGAAAATGTTGTAGGACTGAGCATCTCTGTGAGGAAAAGGCAGCCCTTGGTGTCATCAGCAGCTTTGCCCCCCACCCCTGCTCTGCCTCTTCTGGTACCTAGTCCACCCACCCCCACCCCCACCCCCGCGTGGCTCCCGCCGGACAGGAACGCGGGCGGAAGCTCCACAGCCGGGACTCTTCACACCGCCCCGGTTCAGGGGTAGAGCCCTGGAGGACTGGTCTGCACGTGGCCCTTCCGTGGGCCGCCTTTTAGCTTGGAAAGAGCAAAGTCCCAGGAAAATAGGAACCAGTGTGAAGGATCAGGGTGAGAGTCGTCCGTCCACTTAAGCAGGAGGTCAGCTGAGAGGCCCTTCCACTCATGGACCAGTCAGTACTGGAACGAAGCCACCGTCCGCCCCAAAAGTGCAGTTGCTACGAGACATGAAGTCCTGTCACAGGTGTGGCGTCCAGAGGAGAGGGTGGAACGCGAGCTGTCCCGGCACCGGGAGGCGCCTCCCGACACCTCTGGGGGTCCAGCCGGCCTGCTGAGCCCCGGTTGCCATCCTCACCCACCCCTGCTTGCAGCTCCAGGCCCGTGTGTTTCTGGCTCGTTGGCACTTCATTGGAATCATTTTCTAAGAGCCACTGAGATCCCAGAAACTTCTGCGTTTAAAAGCACGCTCTTGAGGGAAGCTGTTCGGCCCTAAGCTAATTTGAGAAGCTCTGCGATTGCCGTCGGCACACAGCCACACCACCGACCTCCCGAGTCAGCTCCGTCCTGGGTGGGTGCTGGCCTCCTTCCCCGAGCAGTGCCCTCGGCAGGCGGGGAGGCCGGGGCCTGTTCTGGCCAGAGCCCTCAAGCGCATCTTAGGAGAGGTGCCCACTGCCCTTAAGCATCACCTCCCGCCACCTTTTCGTTCTCGGAAGCCACTTGTACCTTTCCTGTGTCTCCCGCAGGTTGGAACTGGGAGGCAGTGACGCCAGCAGCGAGCGGGCCTCGGCCAGAGCCCGCCGGGAGGCCCGCGAGGCCCGCCTGGCCACCCTGAGCAGCCGCGCGGGGGAGGACAGCAGCAGGGACTACAGAAAGGTGGGGGCTCCCGGGTCCCCCCCACTCGACCCTCCCGCCTCTTCCTTGCTGAGAGGCGGGAGGGGAGGTGCTCCAGCGACAGATGCTAACGGCCAGCACGTTTACCCCTCTCAACCAGCTAAATGAAGACCCCTTCACGTATTGCTTTCAGTGCAGTAAAAATGCACCTAAATCAGATATTTAGAGGTGTAGGGAAAATTTACGGGTTAAGAATTGCAGAAAGGGAAATAAGAGTAATGCTGGTTGCCTGGGCCCAGAGAATCACTTGATGGACTCTGATATTTTTAACAAACACGTGCTTTTAATGAGGTCCTGTGAACATCAACCAGATACTTCTTGGCAATGGTAAATAATAACAGTCTGGTTTTGGGGGGTTTCCGTCATTTTACGGTTCGTTTCCTTTGGTTCTTGGGGGAGAGAACCCAGCTCCAGGGGCCGGCTCAAAAACCTTCCCTTTCAAGTGCTTGAGATGCCAGGAAAAAACTTTTTTTGTTAAGAAAATGTTTGTTTGGTTGAACAGAACTTGGCTAAAACGGATACACAGGAGGGCGGCTCCAAAAGGAAGCCTCTTTTGTGTGGGAACCGCGTCTTTAAGCCACGTGACTGCCCTCCCTGCTGGAGGTAGTGGACGGACTTCCCCGCCCCACCCCTACCTCCTGGGGGTCGACACCCCCACCCCTACCTCCTGGGGGTCGACACCCCCACCCCTACCTCCTGGGGGTCGACACCGTTGACAGTGGAGCATCATTCTTCGTGTTCAGCACCGAGGACCTCACGGTTCCAGCAGCAGGAGAGCCAGAGCCCTTGGCTGAATATCCTGTGTCCCTGGGCCCTTCTGTCTTCCTGCTCCGCCCACAGGGTGGGGACCTGACTCCCTCTTCTCCCTCCCCCAGCTCTACGAGAGCGCCCTGACCGAAAACCAGAAACTGAAGACAAAACTTCGGGAGGCCCAGCTCGAGCTGGCAGACGTGAAATCCAAGCTTGAGAAGATGGCCCAGGTGAGGAGGGGGAGGGGGGAGGGGGGCGAGGTAGTCCGGTCAGCCCTCCTCAGAGGTTTCGTTTGGGTGGGGTTCAAACCACATTGAACTTAAAATTGGAAATGGATGGTCCAGTGGACCATTCCTGGCGCCCGAGTGCTGGTAATTACTCTTACGGGTTATCTGCTCATTTCTTAGCGGAGAGTGTGGGCCAGCGTCAGGGCTTGGTCTTGGGCAGTGTGTGCCTCCTGCCTTGTCGGTCGTGGTTTGGTCACAGCAAACCCAGGATGAAGGTGTCGTTGGGACGTTGGGCTCTGTCCTGCAGCACCTGTGACAGAACAAGGAGCCAGATAAAGCTCTTCCTCTCGCTGCCAGGCCTGGTTTAATTAGTGACACATAGCGGGTGGTGCACGCATCACCAGGGAGATAGACCCTCACTGAAGGCTGGCGCGAGCCCTGTCTTGGGTTATTGCTGGGTCAGCAGGAAGCCGCCTGGAGGCCTGGGGATGAGAATTTGGACTGTTACTGGGAAGCTCAGATGAAGACCAGAGCTGGCTGTCGATTCTGCCCCAGGGTGGGATCCAAAGGCAGAGACGAAAACGCTGGGATCGACGACAGTGAGCATGTGGGGCTCGGGGCAGTGCCCTCCCAACACCCCCGGGCAGGCAGGGGTGCTGGCGCTCGAGGGGCCGTGCTTTCCTGAAGGGCTCGGCCAGCGCAGAGCGGGCCTGTCCTGGGAGCTGCCCGTCATTGTCATCGTGGAAGGGCCCCGCGTGGTTGCGGCGGCCGGGGCCAACTTCGTCCCGGCAGGGGCTGGCTGTGCTGGTCTCGGCGGGGGGCATCCTGCAAGCAGCCACGGCCCCGCCCACCCCCGCTCCCTCCTCTGCAGAAGCCCCAACAGTGCATCCTTTCAGCTTTGGGGTCTCGGCTTTGGAGTCGTGAGCCAGGGACACTGATTGCACAGAGGGCGTTGAAAATAAACTCAGCCTTTTAGTCGCTGGGGAAGAGCATTGACTTTCTAGCCAACTGCTCTGCTGGGTGTGTTGGAATATACTGAGTTTTGCCGAATACAAGTTACTGAAATTTAGAAGAAACGGTGGTGCTACAAACCAAGCCTCTGCTCTTTACCAATATTGGACTGTTGGCAGGACAGTGGAGGGGAGGCCTGTCGACCCCACACATCCGTGTGCAAACAGGTACCACGTGCACACACGGCGTGTTCCCATGAGAGGTCCAACCCTAACTCTGAGGGGTTAGGGTTAAAACAGAGCAAAACAAAATTAGTTCTTTGTCGAAGTGAACTAGTTAAGTTCTCTTTGTGTAGGTGAACCAAGTAGTGAAATCGGCACAGCTTCTACGCTGCTCAGGCTTAGGGAAGAGAGGCTTGTGGTGCAGACAGGCCGCGGCTGTGACCTTCAGAGCAGACGGTGAGAGCCCAGGACAGGAGCCAGAAATCCCAATTTACTGCCAGTTCTGGCTAGTTCTTAATTTTTTGAAAAACCTCCTCGGTAAGACCAGCGTAATTTCTGTACTTATTAAATGTTTCTGTGCCTGGTACTAGGCATAAAAATAGTCACTCTGTCGTCATTAACTGTCTATTGATTGTAAGAAATTCTGCCCAAAAGGGACTCAGGGGTCATTTCCCTGCCCTGTTTAAGAGTCATTCCCTAAAGCTGTTTTCTACTTTGTAGCTGTGGCGGCTAAATGTTTTTAGCCCCTCTGCAAAAATTATCTTAAAAGTAGACGATGATCCAGAATAAAGTTCTAATCTTATCTGGAAGCCCAGTGTATAAAACAGTAAAAGTTCTGTTCAAAGCAGGGCAGGTCCCATGAATGGACCCCTGAAAGGCTCTGGCAGCCCGTCCTCCTTGAAAATCACAGCCTCAGTCCCCAAAACAGAAGGAGCAGAGTGGGAAGGGGTCGCTCAGAAGAGCGCCTGGCGCTCAGGCTTTTACAGGAGAAAAGGTACTTTCATTTCCTCTGGGCCTGAGATTCCAGAAAGAGGGGAGGGGCGGTGAGGTGGGAGAAGATGGTTGGCCTTGAAGTGTGTGTGTGTGTGTGTGTGTGTGTGTGTGTTTATATGTGTGTATTGTGTGGTCTGTGTGTATGTGGTGTATGTGTATATGTATTGTGAGGGGTGTGTATGGATGTGGGTGTGGGTGTATATATATATAGTGTGTGTGTGGTGTGTGTGTATGTGGTGAATGTATATGTGTATAAATATGTATTGTATGTGTGTGGTGTGTATATAATTAGTATGTATATGTGGTGGGTGTATTTGTGTTTGTATGTGTTGTGTGTGTGTTGATGTATTGTGTGTTGTGTGTGTGGTGTGTATATGTATTGTGTCTGTGTGTGTATATGTTGTGTGTGAAGGGTGTGTGTGTGGTGTGTATATGTATTGTGTGTGTATGTGTTGTGTATGTATATGTTTTGTGTGTGTGTGGTGTGTATATGTATTGTGTGTGTGTGTATATATTATGTGTGTATGTGTGGTGTGTATGTGTGTGTGTTGTGTATATGTATTGTGGGTGTATGTGTTGTGTGTATATATATTATGTGTGTATGTGTGGTGTGTACGTGTGTATGTGTGGTGTGTGTGTGTGGTGTGTATATGTGTGTGGTGTGTATATGTGTGTGTGGTGTGTATATGTATTTGTGTGTGTGGTGTGATATATATTATGTGTGTATGTGTGGTGTGTATATGTGTGTGTGTGTGTGTGTATATGTATTGTGTGTGTATGTGTTGTGTATATATATGTTTTGTGTGTGTGTGGTGTATATGTATTGTGTCTGTGTGTGTGTATATGTTGTGTGTGAAGGGGGTGTGTGTGGTGTGTGTATATGTATTGTGCGTGTATGTGTTGTGTGTATATATATTATGTGTGTATGTGTGGTGTGTATATGTGTGTGTGTGGTGTGTATATATGTTGTGTGTGTATGTGGGGGGTGGTGTGTCTGGTAACGCCTTTGCACTTGTGACCATGTTACACTTCTGGGAGCACTGCTGCCACCTCCATGCCCGGCGGGGATTCTGTGAACTCGGAAGGGCGGCGACTTCGTCTCTGTGACATCAGGACCCGTGGGTTGGGCCACATGTCTGGGCGTCCGGTGGGGCTGGACTAGACGGGCTCTCTGGCCCTGAGACGCTCCAGTAACAATGTGTTCCTTCCGTTTGCACCAGCAGAAACAAGACAAGACGGCCGACCGGTCGTCGGTGCTGGAGATGGAGAAGCGGGTGCGTGTGCGTGGGGGGGAGGACACCGTCAGAAGGAGGCGGGAGCCTGCACGTCCCATCCCAGGGGGCGCCTCGTTCTCTCTGTCTGACTGGATAGCAGTTTGGTCGCTGGTGCTTCGGCCTCCTCAGAGCTCGGGGCGGGAGGGTCCTCGGGGTCGTCCGCATCGCCCTGGGAAAGCGGAACCGCACAGGCTCACCTGCCATGGCGTGTAGCCCAGGCCTCTGGACCCTTCCTGTCCCTTTGGACAGAAGGGGAGCTTCAGCAGGACCCTCTGCCCCAGGTTGAGGTCTTAGGACTCCAACCCTAAGAGCAGACAGTCTGCTGGCTCTGACCGAGGTGGGGCGGCTCTGGGTCAGCTGCTGACCCCTCCTGACCACACTCAGAGTATCTTTCTGGGGGCTGACATTCTCGGGTTGGGAAAACTCAGATTTATTGATGAACCCTAGCTTTGACTCGACCCTGGGCGTATAATGGGTTCCCATCTCCCCTGATGGTGTTTAATTTGGAAAGCAGCTGAGTTTTAAGTTTTATTCCCATGGCTCTGGGGTCCGGATAAGTCGGGGGTGGGGTGGGAGGCAGGGTTTTGACTGCTTTCCAGCTCTGTCCGACGTTCAGCAGTTTCGTTGTGTTGAACAGGAGAGGCGAGCCTTGGAGCGGAAGATGTCGGAGATGGAGGAGGAGATGAAGGTATGGAGAAGCGCGCCTGCCGTGCGCATGCACCCAGGCCTGCGGGGCGGGTCACGGGCAGCTCGTGAGGGATGCGGGCATGGAGAGGACGAGGTGAGCCTGTGCGCGGCCCCTAGCCTGGCTCTCGGCTCACCCGGCGCCCCTGGGGCCCCTCACAGCCTCTCTGGGGACAGACATGGCCTTCGGTGTAAGGGGATGTCGTCCAGCAGGCTGGAGGCAGACCTGAGCGGAACGCGTAAGGTTTCCTCAGCAGCAGCTTCACCCCGAGGGAGGGACGGCTGACGCCGGGTTCCCAGCTCCTGGCCCCAGGGGAGAGCCTGGGAAGTGCGAGCCGGGAAGGCACGCAGGTGGAGCCACTCCTCCGTGGAGGGCAGGCTGATTCTCCTGTTGGTCTCCTGCCCCGCCCTTGCCCCTGGAATATTCAGCCACATCTCCCTCCCCGGGACCTGTGGCCACCACGCCCTCCATCAGCCCTCAGTGGACGGTCACCATCCGGGCAGCGAGTCCTGGGAGCCGCACTCGCGCTGCCCAGGGGAGGGGGAGAGGGAAGGAGCCGTGGGAGTGCATGGGACCTGGGCCTTGGGGCTGCAGCGCGTGGGGCCGCGCCACGGTGGCTGGGTGCCGCTTGGCTGCTTTCCTCTGTTGGCGGATCTTTGCCCGTGAAACACGTGCCTCTGGCTCCCGGGAGTGTGAGCAGAGCCCTCAGGCCAGGAGCTCTCCGGGAGAGACGTTTATTGCTCCCATGGCCTGAGAAGGTTGGTTCTTTACTGAAAAAAGTTGCTCAGGGCTCAACAAGGTCAAATGCCCGGAATCCTGTTGGTCTACGTGGCTGCTGCACGAGGGAGGGGCAAGCCCTGTGCGCGCTCCACGCGCTCCATCCCGGACGCGCCGGGACGCCCGCACGCAGTGCCAGGCCGTGCCGCCTGCGTCTCGAGAACAGCCAGGAGCAAAAATAGCTGGTGGTTGCTTCTCCAGCTGCTGGTTTCTCCAGACCCACCTCACCTGCCGCTCAGAGCACGTTCGCAGGCTGAACAGGTCTGAATGGCAGGTCCACGGCTCACGGTCGTGCAGGGGCTCCTCCATTTTTGCAGCCCTTGCGTTATACTATCTGTTGGCAGCTAACAGGATGCTCATTAAGAAATGGCCCAGACGCTGATCAGGAGCGTAGATAAGGCCCGAGCTGTTGCCTTGTAGGGTCCTTGAGGGCCCAGGCCGCCTCGTACCCTCCAGCCGGGAGGCGCTTTCTTTCTCATCCATTCAGCCCCACACGAGGGCCGGATCGAGGGCCGGATCGCAAGCCGAAGGAGAGCAGCTGGGTTCCCCCCCACCCCCGATTTCCGCTCTGAGTACAGACGTGCCAGGCACCCTTGGGGCCATGGGCTGGGGCAGGTGCGTCTTTCTCTCTGTCTCATCAGCCTCTCGGGCTGAGATTTCATGAACGAGGTCGTGAGTCCTTTTCTTTCCTCGATGGAGATCAGGTACACGGAAGCTCGTGCCCCACTCAGCCCTGGGTCGTGTGCCGGCCCACCTCAAATTCAGGCGGAGCCTGGCCATGACCATCTAGGCCCCAGACCAGTAGGTATACTGATTGAAAGCCAATCTTCTTTCAGTTAAAAGATTTCTTCATGAGTCAGCTGCCCTTGCTCTGCAGTGCCAGTCGCAGACCCCTGGGGGAGAAGCTCCTGCCGGCTCAGCCCTGAGCACGTTCGCTCAGCTTGCAGCCCGGCCAAGTGAGCAGACAGCCCCGCTCCACCCAGGGACTGGGGGGGACGTGCCAGCCGCCCGCCAGCCGACCTTAGGGTGTTTGCACCTGGACCCTCTTTGGGGACAGAGACTTCAGACGTACAGACGCAAGCATCGTCAAATCGGTGTGCTGGCCTGCAGGGGGTTCAGGGGATGCTTGGTCAGCTTTCAGGCTCTTCACGCAGACGGCGGTCTGTGGGGACGTGCGTGTATGCTCGGTCACACCCGGGGCCCAGTTGAGCTGAGGGCGAGTGGACCCTGTTCAGTTTATACAGATGCTCAGATCCTCCGGGCGTGGTCCGCAGGGAGCAGGGGTGACCTCCAGTGAACCCTGAGGAGTCCGGGGGAGCTCAGGGACAGAAAGGGACTCAGGCCTGTTCCCCGGCTCCGGGAACCGTGAGATGGGCTCACCCGCGGGGTGTGGGGCTCCGTGGTGGCGACGCAGGCCGCGCCTTTCTGGCCTTTACTTGGGAAGGTAGGCGTTTACGGACTCTCCGCAGGAGAAGCGCACGCGGCTGGGCTGGAGCGGGGTTGCGCGCCAGCCTCTCCCGGGGTGCAGGTCAGCACGCCTGCGTCAGCCGGAGAGCTTTCCCATGGCGGCCTCCTCCCACGCCTCCTCCCCTTCCCCCAGGCCCTCGCATGGGAGGAGCCTGGCAGCCAATCCCCCATGAGACTGCTCTTGGATTCTTCGTTTTCCCTGCCCTGGCAGCCTCCCCGGCCACCCTGCTCTGTGCCCTCCCACCGCCTCCCCACCACGCCTTGTTCTCAGCCTCGTGCCTACGGCAGCTTCCTGCCTTTATGGCCACGCTCTTCCCCCTCAACCTGCCTGTGCTCACAGGTTCACAGGAATCGTCCTCATAGTTTATCGTTATCCCCCAGGAGGCAAGGACCGCTTCATGTAAGGACCATGACTGCATTCAAAGCTTTGGTCCAGCGTCAACCCCGAAGAAGGGTGAGAGCCAGGGACTCTCCGTTGGTTCTTAAATTGGGTCCCGCAGGCTGCACCGGGACCCCCTCTGTCCTCTCCCAGCCGCTCCAGGCTGCTCAGAACTGTGTGGCTGACCTCCTTTTCCCAAGGTGGCGATTCTCCCTCTGTGGGGAGAGAGAGGCAGCCGTTTGTCTCTGCTTGTTTTTCCTTTTCACTGTTTTCATCTTCATGCTGCCTTGCATTTTCTTGCTTCTTTCACTCCCAAACAGCTATACCTCCTCCCGTCTTTCATTTCTGTCCTTCTGTCCACGTGGGCAGGAGAGACTTCCTCTGGTGCCCGGCGACCTGTCTGTAGTCACCGCAGCCCACAGGATTGTCATCTCCGTCTGTGAAGCCCCGTTCGCATGACAAAACCGCGTTCTCTCTCCCAGAGCTGGTGGCCTCAGGGCCAGGGTCAGGGAACTCTTAGGAAGGACTAGTGACAGGAAGCAGGCCTGGATAGGACTCCGTTTATCGCTGGCTTTAGATCCTTCATGGGACACAGGGATCGGGAAGAATGGCTTTGGGCAGGTTGTTCTGTTCCATGTGCAACACAGACACATGCTAACAGCTGGACTGGCAAGGGTATCGGTCACTGGTCCATTTTCGTTGGGCACGACGCCCTCCACCTTTGTGCAGAGCTGTGATTCCACGGCGGAGGCTGTCTGTGGCAGCTTTAGGTAGCTCCCAGCCTCTTTGTGACCCGGGCAGAGACAGTATAGTCTGCCATGGGTTCCCTGGTGCATACCCTCCCGGAGCAGGTGGGGGCAGGCGGGCAGTTCTTGATCCTGGAACAGGCGTCCGGGCAGCAGAGGAGGCCTGGTGATGATGCTTCCAGGAAAGGTAGAGGGCCTTCTGTAGGTGCGCCTCCCACAGAAAACACTTCAGCAGCAGGCCCTCTCTTCTTTGCCTCGTTCCATTTTTTAAAATGAAAAATAAATGAGGTAATAGAAAGACGCAGAAAGAAAACAAGTGGGAGTAGGGGGCCAAGTGTGGGGGGAGGAGGAGAGGAGGGGAGAGCAGGGCAGCAGCTGGACTTGGGAGAAGCTCCGGGCGCCCTGGGCCGGCCCCGCCTCCGCACAGCCAGACCTCGGCCCCGCCCCCCGCCCCCGCCCCCCCCACCATTCCTCTGGCCTCTCTCCTTTCCTTTCTTGCATGCGAACTAAAAACAGAAACAAAACGTCAACGTGATTTCCTTGTCCCACTTTTCTCTCCTCTGGTCCGTCTTGTCTCTGCCTGCCTGTCTGTCCCTCGTGTCTCACTCTGCAGAACCTCCACCAGCTAAAACAGATTCAGACCTTGAAGCAGATGAACGGGCAGCTGCAGGCTGAGAACAGGGCCCTGACCCGGGTTGTGGCCAGGCTCTCGGAGACCATCGAGGGCTCGGACCCCCAGGGGCTCTAGTCCTGCCCCCCCCTCCTCCACTCCAGGCACGTTCCCTCTTGTTGTTGGTCCCGGGCTCTGCGCTCGCCCACCAGAGCCTGCACGCAGGTTCCTGTGAAGGGTGGTGGTCTGCAGACGCGGCATGGGCCGTGACGACCCAGGGCCGGGGCCTGGCCTGGGCGGCCGTCGGTGTGGTGAGACTCTTCCCCTTGAGACGGAGCGCGGGTCACTCAGCCAGACGGGTCCACGCCTACCTGTGTGTGGGCACGCACACGTTTCTGGGGGGAGGTCAGGGTCTCGGTCAACAGCAATCCACGTGCAACCTGGTCCCTGGAGCAGTCGGGCTGCGCCTGGGGTGACGGTGACCAAGGGCAGGGGCCACACGTTCCAGACACCTGGGGGCTTGAGCACATTGGTGCCAGGCACCCCTCAGAGGCAAAGGCCTGGGTGTCTGTTCAGAGCTCCCCTGCTGGTTCTGTTGCGCAGCTGGGCTGAGAACCGCGGCCCCAGGGCCTGACCAGAACCAGCGCTGGGGGGGCACTGACCCAGCCCCGCTCCGCCCACCCCCTGCTGGGTCTTTGCATCCTTCTCCCTTCTTGGCGGGTGTTACCCTCCTCCCTGTCACGGATCTGGGCCTGGGGATGTGCCCTCCCACGGCCAAACCCCCAGCCCCACTGCCAGCGGGGGGCTTGCAGAGGAGGCGGCAGGTGAGCGGGGGCTCGTCTTCACCTGAGAACCAGGAAATGCATCTTCTGAACTTGGCGCCTCTCCCTGGTTGTGGGTCTGAAAACAGGCTTGCAGATGGCTCACTTTCCCACCGTGGCAGCGTGCGGGGTCCTCACTGCTGAGCGGTTTCACTCTCTGAAATGAGATTTTAATTTCCAGCAACAATCGGATGAGTCCTGACCCAGGCCTGTTCTTTCTGCCTGTTTGCTGTGTCTTCGGGGTCAGTAGCTGGCAGCTAGTATCCACTAGATCTGAAGCACCCGAATTACTGTCGGGCGGAGCTGATACCCTGCTGGAGACGCTGGGACACAGAAGCTTGAGAGGAGGTGACCCGCGGCCCCGAGCAGCCTGCCGGCCCTCCTCGTGAAGGCGCATCAGGGCCAAGCGCCACGCCAGGAGATGAGCCAGCTTTGACCTGGGGCGAACGGGGGGCCCCCAGAAGGTGGCCCAGTCTTCTCGGTTTCCCTCCTGCTGCGGGCGAGCATGGGGTCAGGAGGGGCTGGTGACCCTGGAGATGGCTGTCGCCTGTGAAGGCCTGTACTGAGCACTGTACTCGCTCTTTCTCATTTATTCCCCGTAACAGTCCCTTTTCTTACGGAAAAAACCGAGTCACAGAAGAAGTAACTTGCCCGAGGTCACTCGGAGGGTACGGGGCGGGCAGACCAAGGACGTCAGGCTCCGGGCCAGCTGCGCACCCACCGCCTGGCGGCCCTGGCGTCGGGGGACGGGGCAGCCCGCGGCCCCTCAGTGCCGACTCCCCAGCAGGGCCACGCAGAGAGGCCCGCCCGGGTCACGGGGAAACCAACAAGACGCGTGGGGATTCCGTGGGGTCAGGTTCCAGCCTCCACGAGCGCCGTCTTCCTGGAGCCGGGCCGTTGTGTGCACATCGCCGTGTCTGCGGGCCCTTGAGAGGCGGGCGTCGCTCAGAGACCACGCGGCTTCAGACCCGGGCCTTCGCCACCCAGCCCTTTCCGGAAGGAGCCTGCCGTCCCCGCCGACGGGCGCTCGGGAGGGCCGGCCTGCCCCCGGTTTGGGGGTCTCGCGGGGCCGCTGCAGCGTCGGGACACCCCGCCCGCACGCGCCTCACCCAGGGTTGGAAGAGGTGACGCTGGAGAAGAGGCGCTTTGTTTTATTTGTCTTTCACGTCAAACTGAGGCAGACCGGGCACTTAGAAACGAGGAAGCCGTGCAAGCTCCCCGTGCGCGGCGCTTCCACGGGCGTCCTGCGTAGTCGTCCCGTGCCTCACGTGTGGCTCCAAGAAGCCCCTCTGCTTCCTCCTCTCCCTCCTGAGCCCGGCTTCCCCATGGTTCCTCCGCGCCCCTCTCTTCCTTCCTGACGCTCCCTGGAGCTGGCCGCAGGAGCTCGGGCAGCTGGGAAAGTGCCTTGGCCAAGTTTTTCCCAAAGAATTGAGTCTCCATGTGGAGAGAAGTCTCCAAGGCTCGAGGACGCGTTTGTACGTGTTTTTAAAGGGGAGTGGTTCAGATCCGACCTGACGAGCTGCCAGGGGTGACACACGGCCTGTCCCCACGTAGAGCTTCTCCCCACCCGGGGCTCCCGTCGTGGGAACACGGCCTGAGAGCCTCGCTGGCGCCCAGGCTGCCGGCCCCCGGGGTGCCCTGGGAGGGCACATGGCAGGGGAAGCGGAGGGAGGCCACGCCGGCGGGCTGCTGCGGTCCTCTTGGCTTGAGTGTCTGGGCGATTGAGGCCAAGGGGTGGAGGCAGAAGAGGGAGGCCAGCCAGGCTCCGACGGTGTCAGGTCGCAGGTCAGAGGACAGGCCTGCTCTGGTATTTCCTGGATTAACGCCCTCTAACACTGCATGCGGTCCCAGCTGTGGCCCCCATGGAGCCCCTGCTTTGTGAGGGACGAGGGCGGGGATGGGCTTCTTTCGATACAAAATGGAAAGCCAGAGAGGAGAGCGGTGTGCCTCAAGCAGCACAGCTCACGGATGACGAGTTCCGGCTTCTGGACCCGCGACCGCGTCTGCAGGGAAGTGAGCTCTGGAGTCAGCGTCTGCCTCCCGTGAGGGCAGCGCCGTGCGGCAGTGGTGCTGCTGGCCTCGGGCCCTCGTCTGTGGACCTGAGGGTGCTGCGTCACAGACCCTGCGGCCGCCCTGACGCTCCGAATGCTCTCCGTTCCCTCGATACCAGTGCCTCGCGTGTCTGTGGTCCGTGCCCACGAGGCTAAGTCTCCCTCTGCAGCTTAACCTGCGTCTTCCATAAGAGGCTGAGGGAGCAGTTCCGTTCTTCATGGGGATCTGACTGACCCCTGAGTGCTAACAGCAGAGCCAGCACTGGAATTAGCCCTGGGAACGCGGGGGGCCTGGAGGTTTGAATGACCAACCCGAGGACACTCGCCCCGGACAGATGTGGGTGTGGATTTTTGTCGCCTTCACGGTGAAGAAGTGCTTCCCCTCTGACCTGACTCTCCTGCCGCCGGCAAGGCTCACACACCAGCCATGCCCTCGTTGGGACCCGTCGGGGCTGTCAGACGCCCCGCACTTGCCCAGCCTGGGCTCGGGGCCGCTGCTCCCTCGCTGCACGAGTTGTGCGACACAGTGTGATGGTCCGGGGAGGCCAGGCTGGGAGAACAGACGTCTCCACCCCCACCTCCCACAGCAGAGCCCCAGCCCCCTTTGGGCACTCACGGGCTCCTGGGGGTTGGGGGTTGACTGTGGACATGTGCTGCGGCCAACGGGGACCTCAGTGGGTTGCGTCACACGGCACCAGAAGCAAGACCCTAAGTTGTCTTGGGGGTGTGACGGGGAAGTCGAGCTGTGCCCCCCACCACGCGTTCCCGCCTTCCTTCCCTTCACCCCATCACCTTTTCTGACCCACCCCTGTGTCCCCAGCACACATGGCGCTGCCCTGGTTTCTCTGGACCAGAGGTGAGTTCCAGGGAGGAAACCCTGGAACAGTTACTCGTTCAGGAGAAGGAGAGGGTGGCGCACGGGGAAGGGGCTGTTCCTGCCGTGTGCGCGGAGGGGCTGTGGCCCCGAGCGGTACCGTCACCAGCCCGTGAGCAGGAAGATGGGCGTTTGGTCGCCGTCACCGCCCGGACTGACTCGCCTTTCCCTTCCGCCCGCAGGTCCTGACGGAACTGAAATCCGACAACCAGAGGCTGAAGGACGAGAACGGCGCCCTCATCAGGGTCATCAGCAAGCTGTCCAAGTAGACCAGGCGCTGGCTACCCGGGAAGGCGCCGGGCCCCGCCTCTCCCCCGCCGGCGCCCGCCAGCCAAGAGGAGCCAGAAGGACCTTTCTCTGGCCGTCGTCCAGTTGCCGCCTCTGCACCCTCAGTGTCCCCTCCTCCGGCCCCTGCCCCTGGGTTTCAGACAGTTCTCATCGAAGCACGACTGCGATCCCTCAACCGACAGAGCCGCCTGGTGGAGGTCTCGGGGTCACCAGGCCAGCCGTGGACCTGGCTGCCGGGCCGCTGGTCCACGTAGCGCTTGGTCCAGGCCCCAGCCCTGCTGCCACCGCCATGCGCTGTGGCGTGGGACACACAAGGGGAGGCCTCTGGAGCTGCCGCCACTAGATCCAAGTTGACAGTGACTCCACGTCGGGGTGCCTGCTTGTCCTCGCCTCTCAGGAACTGACTTTTCTCTAACTCCCGCCGGTGGTGGTGGAATTTTTTCTACCAGCAACCCAGTGGCACCCTGACTGGTCTTAACGCCCGTTCCCTCCGTGTCTGGCCCTCTCCCCAGGGCTCGGGTGACCTGGCTTGCCCTTTCCCTGTCTGCCCTTTTACTTTCCTTCCTCCATCCACCCCGCGGCACGTGCCCTGGGGGGTAGGCGCTGGGACAGAGCACCGACCCCAGCAGTGTGCCCGGGCAGCGGTACCGCCAGCCTCTCCCTGGCCAAGCTGGGCCGGGCTCAGCTCCCCCTCGTCCTCCCCACGCAGCGTTTCTCTACTAGAACCCCCGCCTGCCCCACCTCCCTTTGACCTCGTCTCCTCTCCTGAAGAGAAGTGGCGCTGCTCTGAGGAGGCGTGGGGGGCGTCTGAGGCCCCCACCCCTCATGCCTTGTGCTGTGAGCGTGGTGGGCTTGATGGCGTCGGGGGCGTGTTCAGGGGAGAGACGATGGTTTGCTCAGAAGCCAGCAGGAGGAATGAGTCTGGACTCGGAGTGGCGAGACCCGGTGGCCAAGGCTGTGTCCCAGGGACCCCACCCCGCGGTCAGGGAGCTTCTGGCGGCTGTGCCTTGATCGCTCGAAAGCTGGGCAGCTTGGATGAGAGTTGAGGTCTTCCTGAGGGTCCCCCTGTAACATGACAGCCCTGCCATACCTGCGGTTGGGGACCCCCAAGGTGCTGATGCTCCCCTGGGCCTGGAAGTCAGTCCCCACGTGCCCTGCTTTTCCCACCTGCCCCGTCTTGGCTATCCTTCTCTGGACGAAAACCTGGACAGGTGGCTCCCTTGGTCCAGCACAGAATTAGGTCATGAGTTCTTGATGATGCTCCAGTATTAACACTTAAGTGTTTGCTTTTTGTAGGCGCTTTATCCCTCGGCTGGTTTGAGTGTGCAGGTCACTTTGGGGTTGCCGGAGACATTCAGTGTGTAGCGGTCCGTTCTCAACATACGCTACCTCTGCCTGGTTTCTCTTTCTTTCCAGCCCCTTCCATGGCCCTCAGAAATGTCACACGCTCTTTAACCCAGAGCCATGATCAAGGTCCCAGTTCAGGATAGGAGATATGTCTCCTGGGACAAAACGCCTTTCTCAGAGTTTGCAAACTCTTCCATGTCCAGCCATTTCCTGCGAGGAGCGACGCCTGGGGGGGGGGTTTGTGTCGTCAGGGCTGAAGGGGGGGGCGGGGGGGATGCTGAGTCAGAGTGAAGTTTCATATCTTCCACTGTAGCGTTTCCTTTGTTCTGGGGGAGGGGACCGGGCACGAGGCCTTGGCCCTGACCCTGACCCTGACTCTCCGGCACACCCGGGGTGCTGGGCCAGGGCTGGCGTTAGCTGCCACCTCTTTCTCAGGAAAAGGGAACTGAATTATTAGGACGTCACCTGGACTCTCTTGCATCAGGCAAAGGGGCCGCAGCACGCCCTTCGCTCCGTCTGTGCCTTTCGGGGGCGCGGGCGGCTCTCGGAACCCGGTCGGGCTGTGTCCCGCACCTCCCTCCAGCCCTTCGGTGTCAGGCCTCTCCACTCAGGAAGCCAGGCTCTGTGGCTGGAGCCTGTGGTGTGGACCATCCTGTGATCTCAGGCGCTCTCTCTTATGCAACTAACTCTGTGAGACAGACTCTGAATCTGGTCTCTTTCCAGGCTGTGCTGGTCCGTGAGGTGATGGCCAGGGGCCTCCTCGCTGCCTCTGGGGTTCCGCCCTGTCACCGTGGTGCCTGGATGGGTGGTCAGCGCTGGGGGGAGGGCCTCGTCGTCCTTGGCCAGCAGTTTTCTGGACAGGCCGCACCTCTGAGAGTGACAACCAGCCTCTGAGAGTCTCAGTCTCTGGCTGAAGCCTCACTGCTTCGCCCCCTTGTGCCTGAGGCCCCAGGCCTGGCCTTGGAAGGGTCTGAAGGAAGGATGAGCCCTGGCCTGTCTCCTCGACCCACTTGCAGGGCGTTAGCTTCTCTGCCTCCCTGCCCTGAGCAAATTGTGTGCATGTTAGCGCCACTCGGGATGAAAGGCGGCTGGAATCCCACTTCTAAGCCTGTGGACCCCACCAAGGTGTGTGTGAACTGCCAGTGTGGAGAGGAGTAGCTCGTTTCCGTCTCCAGGTTTCTGGCCCTGGAGCAGGCCTCTCCCACCCAGACGGACACAGACAGAGGCCGGGGTGGCGGTGGGCGGGGTGGGCGCTGCTCCGGGGTGGGTGCTGCTCCGGGGTGGGCATGAGGCAGCAGGAGCGGCGCAGAGGGGCTTCCCAGATTCCAGGCCACTGTGTGCCTCCAAAGGGAAAACCTCGGGGACTCGGCAGCTGAGCCGGTAGGGAGGGGCCCCTGGTCCCACCCACTGGGTGAGCGTTGGCGTCCCGGCCTCCAGCACCGCCCCTGACTCTGGACGCGGCGGCCAGTGGTCATAGGTGGTCCTGGCCCTGTCGGGGCCCAGTTATAAGTACAGAGCGTGGTCTCCGTTACTGAGTTTTAAGGCAGGTTTCAGCACCTCGGAGGGAGTCTGCTGACCTTGTAGGAAGGCAGCTGTGGCGGCAGAACGAGGCCGCTGAAAGGACCGGGCGTCGGGGCCCGGGGCCAGCGCCTGTCCTGACCAGCCGTGCAGCCGTCTGTGAGAGGGGGCTGGGCCGGTGGTCCTCAGGACCCGTTCTTGGCTTGAGAGTCTGTGATTTGTTGATTCCTAGGGAGACCAGAACATTTCTCACTCAGAGTTTTTGCTCTAACTTCAAAAATTCTTTTCTTCTCATTTAAATTGTTTAAGTGTGTGTCAAGGTGGGAAAGTGAATTCAGTATGGAGGGTAGTGGCCGTCCTTCCTGATGGCCTGGTGAGAATATGCAAACCCGCGGGGGTGGAAACACGGCCTCTGGATGAGTGGTTCTCACGGGAGGGGCCCGGCTCCTGGCGTCCAGACAGCAGACACGCTGTGTTTCTCCCCACCGGCCACTCAGTCTCAGCTCTGCCTTAAGCACCAGAGGGCCTTCCTCGAGGAAACCCCAACCTTTAGTTTTGTGGGGCCATCAGATCCGGACCTGGGCTGTTGCGAGCCGAGGTCCCTCCCCTGAGCAGGACTGCAGGGAGTTTACACCAAAGGCTGCAGGACCGAGCAGCCCCCGGGGAGGAGGGGCAGGGCCAGGGTCTGGGGCCCGCGTCCCTCAGCCTCCAGCCAAGCCGAAGCTTTGCTCAGCCTCCCGGATGGGTATGTAGACTCTATCAAGGATGGCCACGGATCGCTTGTGCTCTGATTAGATTGGGCAGTAGATCAGCTTCATTGCGGCCCCGGGAACCGTCATTGTCACGGCTGCTTGGGAGTGAGGTGGGCTCGGGGGCCGAGAAGAACCAAATAGAGAATCTGGACTGGCTGGTGGTTGCGTAGCAGGCGATGCAGCCCCTCGCGTGAGGGTCGTGGTCGGGCATCGGGTTGAGGAGGGGTCCTGGGAGGCCCTCCTGGGGAAGTACGTCTAGAGACAAGACACTGCTGAGGGTTGCTCTGGTCCTACCTCAGGAGGTTTCGAGCTTTGGGGATCACTCTTGCTTCTAGTCTGTGCGCACACACGTGTTTGCTACATGGAGATTTCAAAATGCAGTCTCATCACCCAGTTTCATCCAAATGTGTTGTTATGTTAACTCATATCTTTTGCTTCCCCCCTCCATTCCCCAGAGGGCTTCTCTCTGAGCTGCTCCAATTAATCTGCTTCTCATTTTGGACTGGGAATCTGCCAGTTACCTTTTCTGTTACTTCTCCAGATTTTCCCCTAATGCTCCCAGTAAACTTTTCCTGGGTGGCCCTTTAAGGTGACCTCAGGATGCTTCTGTCCTTGCAAAATAAACACACCTTTCGTCCTCCCACCTACTCTCATCTTCCTCCACATTAATTTTTTGCTTTTCTCACTTGGAGCTGATGGTGCTTTAGAGGAGAGATTGTCGACGAATCAGCCCCGACCCTTCCGGTTGCAAAGCTGACTGGCTGTGCCACTTGCCCCTCGGAGGTGAGGTTTGGCCCTAGCCTGGGCGGGGCCCATGGGCAGCCTGGCCTCGTCTGCGCAGCTAGAGACTGAGTGAGTCCTCAGGAGGGCAGCGGGCAGTGTCGGTGCGTCTGGGACGGTGGCTCATCTGCTGTTGCCTTGCCAGGAGCAGGTTCAGGGAAGGCAGGGCCCCGGGAGCCTTGTGAAACCTCGATGGTCTCACAGAAGCAGGACTCGGGGTGTGGGCAGGTTCTGGACGTGGGGTGCTAGGCTGGCCTCTGAGCCTGACCTGCGTCTTCTCTCCACAGCGCGCTCTTCTGGGGAGGGGGCCCGGAGGGAAAGACGAGGGGCTCAAGCCAAGACAGCAGGAGGTGGGCCGCAGGGGTGGGGGTCCCCTTGCACCCCTGAAAGGCTGGGGCTGCCGTCAGGCTGGCACCCAGGTGGGGGAGGGCGAGACTGTGTCCCCATGGCCCGCCGTGGGGGACTCTGACTCAGGCCGCAGCGCCGTGGGCCCCCCTCATCCCCCTCCGTTCCCTCTGCCTCGGTCTTGATCAGTCAGTGGAAAGAGCTGTGAGACCCTCCCTGGGGTATCCACACCCCCACTCCAGGGGTAGCGTTTTGTCTCTGATCACCTTACCCCCACCTGACTTCCCCTCCAAGAAAGCACCAGATGGACCGTTTTATAACTTGGCTCCGTTGTAAATACACGTGGTGGGGATGGGGGTTTAGGGAGGGACCCAGATGCGCTTTGTGAGCTGAATGTATTTTTATGCAATTTTGAGTGGCCTTTCAACTCTGAGATGAATGATTTTGTTTTACTGGTTGTTATTATATAGTATTATTAAGTATTCTGTGTTTGAAAGTTTGGGAATAATAATATTCACATCTACATGATGCCTGTAAACACAACAGTATTTATAAATAAGTAAATTAAATTGTGTTTTAACTTTGCGACTGTCTCCACAGTTTAGGAAATGGGGTTTATAGAACCTTACATCTGGGCCAGCCCGTGGTAGTTTCATGTCACCATCCTTGCCACTGGGGGCCGCTGTCCCAGGGACGGCCACAAGGCCCAGGAGGAGCCCGGCGGGGGCTCCCGGCGTCCGGGAATGGGCACTGGTGCTCTCATCCCGGGCGGCTGGGGCCCTGAGAAGGTGGCTTCCTTGGGTTCCCGGGGTCTCTGCCCTCTGCTCTCTGCAGCACTGTCTCTGCAGGGCCACCGTTCGGTTCAGGGGAGCCGGAACCACTCCATGGCTCCAAACTCTAAAGGCAGCTGGCGGGGGTCACTGGAGGTTACGGTGCTCAGCCGCTGGCAGGGGGGCCAGGGTCGGGCCCTCCGTCCGTCCTAGTGCACCCCATCTGGTTTGCTCAGCCCCCGTTCACACCCAGCGGAGGCCCTGTCACCGAGCTGGAGGTCAGGGAGGTGAGGGAGGGAGGCGTCTTCTCCCCTGCGGCCACCCAGCTGCTGTCCTGCGGCCCAAATCGGAGGCAAAGGAGCAGGTCTGTAGCGAGGGCTCCTCTGGGTGCCCGCTGGGCCCGGGCAGTCAGCAGAGACTGGGCATCACCTGGAGGCGGTGAGGCCCGGCCCTTCCCTCCTGAAGCCTCCCCAGCCCTTGCGCTGGGCTGGCCTTGCCCCCGTCTCGATCCCAGCCTGCCAGGCCAGCCGTACGGGCTCTGCCTTCTTGTCCCTGGAGCTTGGCCCTGAGCCGGACGCCCCCCTCCACCTGCTGCAGAGGGGCTGCGGGGGCCTCCCTGAGGAGACGGCCCCCAGGTCGCGGTGAGTACGGGTCACCCTTCCAGGGCTGGGGGTGGTGCTGCCCTACCGTCTCTTTCCAGAAAATCCTGAAGCCCCGTCCTCGGCCTCAGGAGTCACAGACGTCTGAAGGAGTCGGCTGTGGTGAGCTAACCGAGGGCTTGTAGGAACCGTCCCTCCTCCGACCCCACCCCAGGGCCAGACCGTGGCCGCGCCCCGAGCCCGGCTCTGCTGGCGTGGGGGGGCCGAGGGTCTAGTCCACCCCGGCCCCGGGGAGGCCTTGCCCCAGCAGCTGCCCTGAGGGCCCACATGCCCACCGCCCACCCGGACCTGGTCTGGCCTTCTGGCCTCTCCAGCCCCCGAGGGAAGAACCGTGCCCCCAGCCTCACCCCGCGCTGACCCCGGGGGCGGCTCCTGCCCCCAGCCCAGCAGGAACCACCAGAGGCCGCCCCCAGCGTGCTTTCAGCTCATCCCTTTAATAAGGAGACGCTGCTTGTTACAAAAGAGCATGTTGACAAGAGATGAGACAAGAACAGAGCCCACGTGGGGTGGGGGGGGACTGCCAAGCGGGGGCGGGGGCTACACACGGGTCCTTCCTGGGACGACTTAAGGCAGGGGTCCTGGTGGGGCTGCGCGTGCCAGGGGGCCTGGGGCCTGCCCGCCGTGGTCGTGCAGTCTTCAGACCCCAGGGTTTCAGAAGCAGCCGATCCCGTCCTCAGAGGGGAGGCGCCAGGGCAGAACGTCTGGCTTCTCGGAAGGGGTCCTGGGGTCCCGATGGCTGAGGGGGGCCCTGCGCACCCCCGCCTCCACGCCCCCCAGCACAAGGGTTCTGGCTTGTATCGCACAGGGCCCACCTGCCCACCTGCGGCCTCGTCAGCACCCCTGTCAGAGCCCCGCACCTCCCCGTCCTCCCATCAGGGCTGGCCGGAGGGGTCGCTCCCGTGCGTGGTGGTCCTCTGCACCGGGGCCTGCGGCTACTGTCCCTCCTGGTTCAGCGTGATGGCTCGGGACCTGGGGCCCCCCGTCCCCCTTCCACCTCCCGCCCTCCCACGGGACACCTGGCCGGGGCCGGGCTGGGGCGCTGGCGAGGGTCCCTCGTAGCCAGACCCGCCTGGCCACAGGAGAGAGCATGCGGGCGGGGGAGCTTGACCCACTGTGCTCTCCAGCCCCCGGGGTCCCTCCTCGGGGGGACCCTCGGCCCCCCAAGCCCCCAGTGTCACGTGGGCAGGGCTGGTCCACCCAGGCGGCATCGGGGACCTGACCACAGACCCAGCCACCGACAGCTCCTGAGAACCCTCATCGCCTGCAGGGGGTGCCCCCGCTGCCCGTCACCACCCACGTGGAGTCGGACCGCGACACCAGGTGAGCGAGCCGGGCCAGTGGGGACATCTGCTGGGGCCCCACTGGGAGCCCTGGACACCATCCGTCCTCGCAACCTGGGGCTGAGCGCAGAGGGGACGACGGGCGAGCCCTTCACAAGTGTCCTGAGGGGAGCCCGTCAGCGGGGCACGGGAGCTCTGGGAGGATGGCCGCACAGGGGCCCCTGTATGGCTTTTCAGTGAATTCGAACAGTGGGAGGAGGGGGCACACCACACAGGACACAGGGCGCCGAGGGTCAGCTCTGCCCACGGTCCCCTGGTCAGACCAGGGCCGGAGGCCAACTCCCCCCGGCGCATGGCAGGGCGGGGGCCCGGGGGGAAGGGACTCTGCACACACAGTCAAAGGAGCAGCTCAAGTTGTGTAAAACGGGGCTGGGGGCACTCAGCATTGCCGTGCGGTTATTTACACAGAGTTGAGACATGCGTCTTGGCGGGACGAGACTGGGGTCGGGTTCACAGGTGACCACCCTCTCCACGAGGCTCAGATGGCTTCAGAAGGTTCTTGTTTTGTTGTCGCTTAAAAATATATTCTTGTGTCTTCAAGTCACAGTGTCCCCCTTCCCAATATTGCAGCTCAAAGAACGGGTAGAATTCTGGTGACCTGTCCCTGGCCCCCTGAGACTAGGGGTGAGGGCGAGGCAGAAGTGGTCACAGCACGGACGGCAGGGCAGCCTGAGTTTTGGGTGAGTCCCAAACAGCGCCTAGGAGGGACTTACTTACACTTTGAAAGTATTGGTTATCTGAAATTCAAATTTAACTTGGTGCCCTGCATTTTTATTTGCCAAATCTGGCAACCATGTTGGGGGGCTGAGGGTCACCACGATCAGGCCTGGGGACCCTCCCGTCTGCCACCACCCAGGGCTCTGAGGTGGGAAGGGGGATGGAGCGGAGGGACACCCAGGGACAGCCTCTCTGTGGGGCTGGGGGAAACAGAAGCCAGACACGCGGGGGACGGGACGCCCTCCCTCCCCAACCCCAGGGGCGGCCCCCCCGGTTCGCTCACCCACCACCTCCCACCGCAGGGTTGGCGGGGGAGCTGCAGCGACCCCCCCCCCGCCCCCCTCTCTCTCGCTGAAGCCCTGGGCCAGCAAGGTCATCCCAAACCGACTCTAGAAGCACAAGCTACACATGGTTCCTGGGAAGTAAAAAGACCAGGCCTGAGGCTGCGTGAATCCCTGCTGTCCCTTCCCCCAGCCGAGTGCCCCGGAACGTCACTTCCCATCCGGCCCGGCACCGGTCACTCATCATCTGGGGCTTCACCCAGCTTCCCCCAGCCCTCAGCTTCCGCGGCCAAAGTCCGAAAACATGCCCAGAGCCCTGGCAGAGTTGGTTCCACTCTGGAATGATTATTCAAGGAGAAAGGAGGAAACAGAGCTTTCTGGCCTCACCTCCAGTTTCTGGGTGGCACTGGGTTTCGTTTTTCATGGTTTCAGTCCCTTTGTAAAAATCGCTTCTACTTTCCTCTCTGCAATAGACTTTGGGAGTGAAAACACGCAGCCTGGAGGCCTCCGGAACCCCTCGTAGCCGACCTTAATTCTGTCCCACTTAGGGCAGGACCCCGACACCCCAGAAACAGGCCTGGTGGCAGTGAAGGTGCTCTGTGGACAGGGTGAGAACCCTCAGGTGCAGGACACTTCGGACCGTCCGTGTGTTTCCCTACCTAGTTTGTGGGCCCGGTAGATGCCGTCTGCTCAGACGGCTCCTCTGAGGCAGGGGCCCAGCCAGGACCGGCCGGAACCCAGGAGAGCACTGCTCCCCGCCCGGGTCCCCTCGGCTCCGCACTGGTGCCCGCACTCAATCTCCCAGCCCCTGAGGCTGCCCACTCGGGGTGGGCCCAGAGCCGTAATCCAGCCGCATCTCCGGGCCCAGGACCCCCAGAGCAGCAGATGTGCTGCAGGATCCTCTCTCCTTCCCGCCGGGAGACAGGCGAGTCCCGGGCTCGGGAGGGTGGATGAGAATCCCAGGTGGTGGAAGGTGGTCGGGAAGGTGGAGGGTGAGAAGTCAGCTCTGTGGCCCGGGGGAGGCTGGGGGGGAGGGGCCCTGAGGAAGCACCAAATCCCATAGCTCTGCAGGGCGGCATCCAGGCCGGGACGGCCCGCTGTGGTCCCCCCGGTCCTGAAGCCTCACTCTTGTCCTACAGCCCGGGCCCTAGGACCAGCCCCCAGTCTTCGTCAGGTCCCACGTTCTCGGCATCAAGTGAAGAGTGACTTCCCGAGGACCAAGGGCCACGAGCAAGGCTGGGCCCCACTTCCCAGCTGCTCCCGGAGGAGGCGGCGGCTTCTCAGCACCTGCCCGGCCGGCCGGGAAACGCAGCCCGGCAGGAACACAACGCCTGCTCCCTTCTGACGGTAAAAGAGACGTCCCTCTGCCTCAGGTGCCCGCAGACGCCAGGGTGGCCGGATGGGGTGGGAAGTGCCGCCACGTGTGCTGGGAAAGAGGCGCAGCTCCGGGTCTGGGAAGCCGTGAGTGTTGTGCGCCGGGGAGACAGCCAGGGCCTGCGGCTGCAGAGACAAGGGCGGCCGAGGGGGGCCGGGGGCAGGCGGCCGGCCTCTGGCCACAGGGGCCAGATGCTCTCGCCCAGGCTGCAGGTTTGGAAGGAGACTCGGTGCAAACTGGACTAACGTATATATGGCTTTTTATCAATGCTGGGGACACGAGGTGAGCAGGGAATGAGCACAAGTGACCGCGGGGCAGAACCCGGCCCATGTCCTCTGCCACCGTTCGGAGTGGCCGCCCTGCTCCTCGGGATTCACAGGAAGTCCCTCAGGAATGCTAGGAGGGGCCTCCCCGCAGGGCCCCTGGGAAAGCTCGGCCAGCTGTGCACTGCCCTCCCCTTCTTACCTGGACCTCAGGGGAACTAGGGACCCGTAAACCTTCCTTTTCAAGCCCTCTGGCTCTGGACAGATACCGTGTCTTCAGACAGCGCTGCTCCACTTTGATTACGGGAGAAGCACAGGCGGGAGGGGAAGAGATGCCAGTGACTGTCGTCTCCCGTCCTAGAAAGGGAGCCGGCCTCTGGGTCTCCCACCGCAAGGGCGAAGGTCCGGCAGTTTCATTTTGGCCTTTCTGGGAGACGGGTCTTCTGTTTCTTTGCGGCTTGACCTCACCCGTCAGCAAGGTGAGGTCGCGGGACTGACAGTCCCCGTTCGAGTCCAGCCAATCTAGCCTGTAGCTCAGGTCTGTGGTGTCCCGGGAAGCCCCCGGCAGCGGGAGGAGGCCCACGCCGGCATCGGGGTTTGGTCCCGGCTCTGCACAAGCCAGTCTCCCCGTCTCGCCTCCCAAACAGCCACTCGCACGCAGTGTCCGAGCAGGGTTCTAAGGCCTCTGCTCCCGCACGGCACCCGCCCACGGCCCTCCACGGGCACAGAGGGTGCCCACACGCGCACGGTCGCTGGTTGCTTCCGTCGGGAATCGGGAGGTGCTGCCACTCCGTTGGTCCGGAACGCTCAGAAAACAGAAAATGCCGCCGAGAGAGCCTCCCTCGGGGCGAGGCCTGGGTGGAGCTTTGGAGGAGGAGGGTGGCGGGCATGCAGCGAGGGAGCTCCCCGGGCGACGACGGGCCAGGCTTCTCTCACCTCCGGGGGGCCCTCCTCAGCCGCCGTCGGAGGGAAGGGGTCTGTAGAAAGAGGGCGAGGGCGGAGAAACGAGGGCAGGGCCGCGCACAGGTGGGCGGGGACGCCTCGAGGGCTGCCCAGCTGAGGTAGCGGCGGCTCTGGAGCGCGGCTGCGCGGGCCGCGGCCCCTACTTGTTCTTGCCCAGCAGCGCATCCACCTCCTCCTCGGGCTTGAGCGAGTGCCACTGGGCGATGGGCCGGCGGGGGTTGGCCAGCATGTCGGACCAGTGCCGCAGCTCCGTGCCCGTGGCGTTGCTGCCCATGAAGATCTTGCCGATGGCCTCGTTCTTGCCCAGCTTGTCGTAGTCCAGCACGGTGACCACCACCTGGACTCTCTGCAGGAGGCGGGGAGGAGGGGGAGTGGGCAGGAGAAGGGGGCCGGCGACCCAGCCCCCTCCCAGCCCCTCCCTCCCCAGCCCCAACCGAGAGCGCCACACGGAGGCGGGCCTGCGCCTTTGACGCATCCTTCGCTTCCGCCAACGACTGAACACAGGCCCCCGGCAGCGTGCTGAGCGCCTGGGAGCAGAAGAGCAGACGCATCCCCGCAAGGTGACAAAGGTGACGCCCGAGAGGCCAGCACGAGGCACCTCGGGACCTCGGAGGGAGTGACTCCCAGCGGGGCAGTTAGGGCAGGCTTCACGGAGGAAGTGACGGGAACTGGGCGGTGCAGGCTGAGGGCCTCCCCAGGCGGAGAGGAGAGGAGAGGAGAGGAGCCCAGGCAGGAGAGCAGCTGGGTCGGCGGGGAGGGAGGGCGGGGGGGGGGGGCAGCAGGGGCAGGTGGGCGGCCGCCGCCTCGCCACACACACCGCCCTGCCACCGACCTCGAGGCCCAAAGGCAGTATCTGCGCGCAGTTCCTGCTCACCTCCCCGGAGGAGGGGCGGTCTGGGAAGCGCCCGGGACGGAAGCCCCAGGGCGGTGGCCGTCTGTCTGTCTGTGGTGGTCAGTGGGTAAGTAAGTCACCCGCCCCGCGTCCACCCCTGCCAGCCCAGCACCTGGATCTGCTCGAAGGGGATCTCGAAGCTGAAGGACTCGTTGAAGTACGGGTTCAGGGTCTTCTTCTTCACGGTCGTCTTCTTCTTCTTGAGCCTCTTGCCGTTCTGCATCAGGTGGATCTTCACGTAGGGGTCTGTGGGGAGGCAGCCGGCCAGGCCCTGAGCACGCGCCCGGCCCGCCAGCCCAGGGACAGCAGAGCCAGCTTCCGGGCCAGGGCGGCCAGACGCTTCACCTCCGGGACCCGCCATGGCTGTGGCCGCCTGGAGCTCTGCTGGGACGGGCCTGTGCCGGCGCTCGGTGAGGAGCCAGGGGGCCACTTGGTGATGTCCTTCCTGGGCAGGGGCACGTCAGCGACCCACCCCCTCCCATCCTCCCGACCTTGTCGATGAGCCACGAGGCCCAGAGAAGGGAACCCATCTGCCCGAGGTCACACAGGGGCTCAGGGACGGAGCTGGGCTGGCGGGAACCTGAGCACTTCAGGAAGGCAGGGCAGTCGCCCCCCAGCCCCGCCCGGAGCCCCTTCCAAGGCAGAGCCGCCCCCATCTCCCCCTGCAGAAGGTCCCGGGCGCGGACGGAGGGCCTGCGTCGGGCCAAGCCCTCCCACCGCCTGCCCTTCCCTGTCCCTGCCTCACATGGGAGTGACGTCCCTGACCCCTTCCCTCCAGGGCCCACAGGGAGAGCAGCGGAAAGGCAGCTCTCAGCGGGGCTCCCGCCCCGTCTTGCCCTGAGGACCCAAAGCCGCCCAGACAGCCTGTGTGCCCCGCGTGTCTGAGGCCTGCTGTCCAGGTCCAAGGCTCTGGGCCGCGACCGGCTCGCAGGTGCCCCCCTGATGGCAGCCAGAAGCCCCGCACACACCTGAAAGGCCACCCACGTCCATCTTCTTGAGGTTCTTGGCCTCCAGGATGCAGACGGTGAGCTTCCCAGCCGTGGGCACGTAGCGCAACGAGGTGCAGATGTCACCCAGCTTCTCCGGCTGTCAGGGGAAGGGGACGCGGTCAGCACAGCAGCGCCTGTGTCCAGCACGGCTGACCCCCTCGGGGCCTCAGGCCAGGGTCAGCACAGCCCCGGCCGCGACGAGTGGACACTGCAGAGCCGAGGACAGGCTGCTGGCGGCGTGGTGCCGAGGAGGCTCTGGACGGACGTGGGGTTTGTTGGGGCCCCTCCCCAGCCTGAGCAGACAGCGGAGGGGGACGAGGAGCAGACGTGGTACCCGAGGGCCATTTCCAAGGGCACTGGGAGCCCCCCTTCCTGATCACAGCCGTCCCACCCACAGAGTGAGCTGTAGCCTTCAAAGCCCTTGGCATCCCTTTCCTTGTGTTAGTGTCACAGGGCAAGGACCTTGTGACTAGTAAGAGAGGGGAGCGATTTGGCACTGGGGCTCCTGGGCCTGAGAGCTCAGCCAACGCCACGGCACAGTCGAAGCTTCTCAGAGGTGGGCCTCGGGGCCCAGGCTGACCACCCCACCCACACCCCAGTTGGGGTGCTGACCCTTCCTCCGCGCGACCTGAGCCCCGAGGTGAGGAAGGACACGCCTCACATACAGGGACTCGGCCAACACACTTGGCTGGTGCTTGGAAGGGATGGTGGCTAAATGGAGGCTTTGGTACACAGTAGGTGCTCAATAAATATTTGGTGGGTGAGTGAGTGAGTGCTGTAGCAGTTTCTAGGAAGACAAGCCCCCCTTGCTGATGTGGGCTTTCCCTGTGGGTGAATGAGGTCCCCACGTGGGTCACTGGCCCTAAGTGGGCCCAGAGCCGCGGGAGAAACAAGAGCGACGTGTCCTGTCCACCTGAGGTGCCCCGCCAGGTGGCTGATCCTCGTCTGCAGAGACAAAGCCGGGGGCGTGGGGCGGACCCTCCAAGCTCTCCCGCCCTCACCTCCTCCTTCTCTCCGCCCTGCAGGTCCCTCCACTCCTCGATGGGCTGCCCCAGGTCCACGGTGTTCATGGGCACCTTCACCTCCCCGATGATGTCGTGTTTGGAGAAGCGGTCAAAGTCATAGATGGCCATCACCAGGGTCTTGCCCCCCAGCTCCTGGTACGGCACCTGCAGGGCACAGGCAGGATGGAGGGGTCAGGGCAGCTCGGGGCCTCTGGGGGCCCTGCAGGACGCCTGCCGAGTCTGCGGACACCCGGGCTCGGGTCCGGGCCGAGCTGGTTCTGGGCCTCAGCTACAGCCCAGGACCAGGGGAAGGTCCGCAGCAGGCCCAGCCCGTCACCTTGAAGGTGAAGGTCTCGTTGAAGGCGGGGTTCAGCGTCTTCCGATGGACTTTGGTCTCATATTTCTTCTTCTTGTCTGGAAGGAGGAAGACCTTGACGTAAGGGTCCGAGGTGCCGCCCATGTCCAGGGCGGGCAGTTCCGCGGCCTGCAGGATGCCCACGGTGAGCTGTGGAGAGAGTGGGCGCCGGGTCAGCCCCGAGGGGGCGGGTGGGTGCCAGACAGGAAGTTGGTCTCCACCTCCCTCCCCAGGGAATCGGAATAAGATGGGGGAGACGGTCGCCGAGGGGTGACTGGTCTGCCCGAGGAGGGCGGCCCGTGGACGGCCTGAGCACAGCCCTTCCCTGGAGCCCTGGGGGCCGCCCCCGCCCCGCACACCTGGTTGGCCTGGAAGTCGTAGTCCAGGGAGAACTGCAGCTTCCCCAGGTTCTCCGGCTCCTTCTCCTCCTCCCCCTCGCCTTCTCCCTCCGTCAGGCCCGTCTCGGCGTCGTCCTCGTCCTGGGGGGCTGAGGAGGGGAGGGAGGGTCAAGGGAGAGAAGGCGGGGAGCCACCCCCGTGCAGACCCCGACCCAGAGCTGGGGGGGCTCCGTCGGGCCCCGCTTCCCCTCAGCCCCCAGCCCGGCCCGGATGCCACGCGGCTTCTTGAGTGGCGGAGCCTCGCTGCGATCCCCGGCCCCCCCACCCCAGTGCAGGCCACCACGTGGGCAGCACGTACCAGGCGTGCAGTCCGGGCGTCCAGGCCAGGTGAGTCCACAGGTGGGAGGAGAAGGGAGAAAGTGGTAAGAAAATCTGGCAGCTCAGACCAGCTGCGTGGCGGGGCCGGGGCCCCCACAGGCTCACACGCACACACACGTCCACGTGCATGCTCACACACGCTCTCACACACGTGCGCACGCGCAGACTCAAAGGCCACGGCCCCTGGCTGACCTCCTGAGATCAGCCCTCCTTCCTCCCTCCACACTGATTCCTTGAGCAAGAAATTCCTCCCAGAACAAACATGGGGAAAGTGAGGCGCCCAGGGCCTCTGCAAACTTAAAAGGAGACACGGGTACATCAGGGCCTCTTCCAGGCTGACGCCCTGCTCCCTGAAAGACGGGGAGAAAAGCCACGTCCTTGTGGACTAGAGACGGACCCACGGGGCCCCACGATGGGACGTGGTCCAGCAGCCCTGCCGGCGGGAAACCAGGTCACACGATGGTGGCTTCCTGGTGGGCGGGGGTCCCTCTTCCCAGCATTTTGTCCCAACGGCCTCCTTTCGGGTCAATCAGGGACAGGCCCTGCTGACCTGAGTGAGCCCTTCCCACCCGGAAAGCATCGAGGGGCCTCCGGTCTCCCGGCCCCCGCCTACCTGGCCGCCCTTCATGTCCTTCATGTTCATGGCGTTCTTGGCGCCCTTGCCCTTCTCCTTCTTGTTCTTCTTCTTCTTACAGCAGCACTTCTTGCAGATGCAGAAGCAGCAGGTGAGGAGCAGGAGGCCCAGGAGCACCGCGATGGCGACCAGCGCCCAGCGGGGGACTGCCCACGGGGACACCGGGGTCAGCGGTGCCCTCCTGTAGCCCCGACCCCTCGGTGATTGACAGAAGACTGGGTAGGGGCCCGGCCCCCTTTCCACACCCTGCGTTGTAAACCCACAAGTGGTGTGCACGTAAGTTGCACACTTTGGTGGCCGCCCCAGTGGGGACAGCCTGTGACAGGGACAGCAGCCAGGCACACACCACGGGGACCCCATCTGGGCTCTGCTGAGATCTGACAACTTTGATCCTTGGAACTGCGGCTCACACGAAGGATGGGATGGTCCTCATTCAGACCCCGGTGGGGGAGGAAGGCCTGGCCCTCAGGCGCAGTCCTGAGAGGGCTGAGCCTGTGCCAGGAGGCCGGGCTCCAGAGGGGCCGCGGGTTTGGGGGAGTACAGGGAGGGGCGGGCCGGCCGGGGCTGCTCTCTGAGGTGCTGAAGCACCGCCTCCCACCAGTGGGGCTGCTCCCCGAATCCGGACCTCTGGTTTCTCCCCACAGCCTTTACCAGAAATCCAGGAAGCAGTAGGGGGTTTTATTTTCTACCTTGCAAAATAAAGTAGTTTTAAAGTGTGACTGGGAAACTTGAATAATGATTTCTGTTTCATAATTTTTTATCTTCTTTTGGTTCCATCTTTTGACAGATTTCTAAGTATAACAACATTTTTTCCCCCAGGGAGGTTAGGGCACATAAACCCCCTTGTTCCCTTCATTAGTGCCAGACCACACTGCCCCCCATTCCTGAAGGGGATCCCCAAATAATCCAGCCTCGAGTCCAAACTTTAGGAAAGATCGCGGCTGTCAGTCACACCCCCATGGTACCCTCCAACCCCTGCCCCCAGGCCGCACACAGGGACACTCACGAGGGAACTTGACCATCTCATTGAAGAATCGGTCCTTCACCGTGGCAAACCCGTACCCCTTGCCCTCCCTGGCGCCTCCGCTCTCGGTGGAGTTGTCCACGGGCCCAGCAGGCATGGTGGTGGTGGCGGGAGCCACCATGGGCTCCTGGTTCCTCTTGAAGATGTTCCTCATGGTGGCAGAGGGACGGCTATGGGTGAAGGGGGCAGGATGAGCATCCCACAAGCCCAAGTGCAGACGGCTCTGCCCATGGGCCAGGAGAGGCTCTTCCAAAAGCTAAAGACTGTTGTTTATGAATAAAGGCCACTACAACAAACCCACAGCAAACATCATTCTCAATGGTGAAAAAATTAAAGAATTTCCTTTAAGATCAGGAACAAGACAAGGATGTCCACTCTTGCCACTATTATTCAACACAGTTTTGGAAGTCCTAGCCATGGCAATCAATCACAGAAGAAAAAGAAATAAAAGGAATACAAATTGGAAAAGAAGTAGTAAAACTGTCACTGTTTGCAGATGACATGATACTATACATAGAAAATCCTAACGATGCAACCAGAAAACTACTAGAGCTCAATGAATTTGGTAAAGTAGCAGCATACAAAATTAATACACAGAAATCTCTTGCATTCCTATATACTAACAAACAATGAAAGATCAGAAAGAGAAATCAAGGAAACAATCCCATTTACCATAGCATCAAAAAGAATAAAATACCTAGGAATAAACCTACCTAAGGAGGCAAAAGATCTGTACTCAGAAAACTGTAAGACACTGATGAAAGAAATCAAAGATGACACAAATAGAGAGATATACCATGTTCTTGGATGGGAAGAATCAATATTGTCAAAATGACTATACTACCCAAAGCAATCTACAGATTCAATGCAATCCCAGTCATATTACCAATAGTGCTGTTGTTCACAGAAATAGAACAAAATATTTCACAATTTGTATGGAAACACAAAAGACCCCGAATAGCCAAAGCAATCTTGAGAAAGAAAAACAGAGCTGGAGGAATCAGGCTCCCTGACTTCAGACTATACTACAAAGCTACAGTAATCAAGACAGTATGGTACTGGCACAAAAACAGAAATACAGATCAACGGAACAGAATAAAGAGCCCAGAAATAAACCCACACACCTGTGGTAAATTAATCTATGACAAAGGAGGCAAGAATATACAAGGAGAAAAGACAGTCTCTTCAATAAGTGGTGCTGGGAAAACTGGACAGCTACACGTAAAAGAATGAAATTAGAACATTCTCTAACACCGTACACAAAAATAAACTCAAAATGGATTAAAGACCTAAATGTAAGACGATACTGTAAAACTCTTAGCGGAAAACAGGCAGAACACTCTTTGCAATAAATTGCAGCAATATTTTCTTTGATCCACCTCCTAGAGGAATGAAAATAAAAATAAACAAATGGGACCTAATTAAACTTTAAGGCTTTTGCACAGCAAAGGAAACTATAAACAAAACCAAAAGACAACCCACAGAATGAGAGAAAATATTTGCAAATGAAGCAACCAACAAGGGATTAATCTCCAAAATATACAAACAGCTCATGCAGCTCAATATCAAAAACAAAAAAAAACAAAAAAAAACCCAATCAAAAACTGGGGTTAAGATCTAGATAGATAGACATTTCTCCAAAGAAGGCATACAGATGGCCAACAAACACATGAAAAGATGCTCAACATCACTAATTATTAGAGAAATGCAAATCAAAACTACAATGAGCTATCACCTCACACAGGTCAGAATGGCCATCATCAAAAAATCTACAAACAATAATGCTGGAGAAGGTGTGGAGAGAAGGGAACCCTCCTACAATATTGGTGGGAATGTCAATTGATACAGCCACTATGGAGAACAGTATGGAGGTTCCTTAAAAAACTAAAAACAGAACTACCATATGACCCAGCAATCCCACTACTGGGCATATACCTGGAGAAAATCATAATTTGAAAAGATACATGCACCCCAATGTTCACTGCAGCATTCTTTACAATAGCCAGGACATGGAAGCAACCTAAATGTCCATCAACAGATGAATGGATAAAGAAGATGTGGTACATATATACAATGGAATATTACTCAGCCATAAAAAAAACCCCAAAATAATGCCATTCACAGCAACATGGATGGACCTAGAGATTGTCATACTGAGTGAAGTCAGACAGAGAAAGACAAGTATCATATGATATCACTTATATGTGGAATCTTAAAAAATGGTACAAATGAACTTATTTACAGAACAGAAATAGAGTCACAAATGTAGAAAACAAACTTATGGTTAACAGGGGGGAAGGGGGGGTGGGATGAATTGGGAGATTGTGATTGATATATACACACTACTATATATAAAATAGATAACTAATAATAACCTACTGTATAGCACAGGGACTGCTCAATACTCTGTAATGACCTATATGGGAGAAGAATCTAAAAAGAGTGGATATGTGTATATTTATAACAGATTCACTCTGCTGTACAGCAGAAACTAACACATTGTAAATCAACTATACTCCAATAAAAATTAATTAAAAAAAAGACTGTATTAGCCGGGACTTCCCTGGTGGCTCAGTGGTTAAGAATCCACCTGCCAAGGCAGGGGACACAAGTTTGAGCCCTGGTCTGGGAAGATCCCACATGCCGCGGAGCAACTAAGCCCGCGAGCGACAACTACTGAAGCCCGTGTGCCTACAGCCCGTGCTCCGCAACAAAGAGAAGCCACTGAAATGAGAAGCCTGCGCACGGCAATGAAGAGTAGCCCCCGCTCGCTGCAACTAGAGAAAGCCCGCACGCAGCAACGAAGACCCAACACAGCTAAAAATAAATAAATAAAATTCAAAAATATATATATATATATATGAGTCCCTGTTTTAAAAAAAATAAATAAGAATAAAATTTTTAAAAGACTGTATTAGTCGTAATCCCTTTACGTCCCAGGGTACTTCCGGCAGTAGCGACACTGGTGACGCAGCGACCACAGGGCCACCAGTCGCTCCTCCCCATAGTCACGCACCAGCCCCGTTTCACAGACGCAGGAACGGAGGCCCAGGGCCTAGGCGGCCCCCGCCACTTAGCTCACAAGCCCTGGAATTGAGGTTCCAACCAGTCACCTGACCCGAGAGCCTGCAAAAGCACGCTTTCCTGTATCTGGCCGCACCCAAGCACATCACCCAGCGAAGGAGCAAGGTTGCAGCGAGGACTCCCGAGCCACCTCCTGCCTGCGTGACAGCACCCGGCACCCCCGCCCTCCTCATCTCCGTGCCTCAGGCTCCCTCCGCACCCACCCAGGGTGGGTTTCAATCTCTCCTCCAGGAAGACGGCACCCAAGTCCACCCCCGGAGCCCCTTCCTCCCCGGGGTGTCGGGGTCCCTCGCCAGTCCTGCCCCCTCTAAACAGCGGCACATCAACCTCCTACTCAAACCAGGGCTGCCCATTAATAACAAAAGTCATCCAGGTTTACGGGGGACGGAAAGAGACTAAGGGAGACATTCCCCATAATCCTACCTTCCAGAGATAACACAGGTTAGCGTCCTTGGAGAATCTTATAACAGTATTTTCTTCTGAGGGTGTTTTACATGTTGAGATCATACTATATATAATCGGGTATTCTGCCCTTTTTTCACATAAAATTTTGTCACAAGCATTTTCCTTTATCATTAAAAACTTCCTTTGTTGTCAAGTAGCTAAATAATACCCTGCTACATGGTAGTACTGTATTTGATACTTAGATGGTTTGCAAGCTCCTGCTGGTAAAAGTATTATTGTGATGGTCTTCATTTAAGGTAATGTTCTTACGAGTTTTTAAACTCTGCTCCCCCAACCCTCCCCTCCCCACCGAGCTATTTCTGCTTCTCAAAATGGGGGTACGAGCCCCCTCTGCAGGCCCTGTGAGGTCAGACGCAGGCAACGTCAGCACCCCTCTGCCCGGCGCACGGTGGGAGCCCAGGGGGTGTCCGGACGGCAGCGCACACCTGCGGTGCTCCAGGTCATGGGACAAACAGCACATCTCCTAGAAGCACCAAACACACAGCAGGACGCAAACAGCAAAGGCAGAAGCGAGGCTCTTCTCACTGTGCTTCTCCCTACGCTCAGAGCTCTTCGGAGGGCAAGTTTCAGGGGCCCTGAAGCTCCACCCCTGCTCTAAGAACCTGAGTGCTCGCCCCGGAGCCAGTGTGGCCGGCACGAGCCGCCCTGACCACACGGCGATGCAGACGCATTCTCCCCGCTCACACTCGCCGAGCAGTTTAGCAAGCTCTTGTTACGTGCTGGGTAAACTAGCCTTGATCCTAAAACTCATCTCGAAAGGGAAGGTGGAGCCCGCCGGGCCTCGGGGGCTCAGCCCCCATCTCCCTCACCCCCACCTCACTGTCCAGGATTCCGCGGTCCGACTCTAAGAGGGCTTAATTGAGATGCAATTCACATCCATTCAATTCACTCATTTAACGTGTTCAGTTTGGTGGTTTTTAGTATACTTACAGGGTTGTGCAACCACCACCACGATCTAATTTTAGACCATTTTCACCAAAAAGAAGCCCCACTTCATTATCAGTCACTCCCCATTCCCACCCTCCTCCCAGCCCCGGGCAACCACTGACCTATCTGTACAGATTCCCCTATTCTGACTTTTCATACAAATGAATCATATGATAGGTGGCCTTGGTGTTCAGCTTCTCCCACAGAGCGTAGTGTCCTCAAGGGTCATCCATGTGGTAACAGGCGTCAGCACTTCATTCCTCTCTATGGCTGAGTAGTATTCCACTGCCTAGATAACACATTTTACTTCTCCATTCATCAATTTATGGACACGGGTTATTTCCACTTTTTGTCTATAAGAATAATGTTGCAATGAACGTCTCTGTGCACGTTTTTGGACATGTTTTCATTTCTCTTGGGTAAATACCTACGAGTGGAATTGCTGGGTCATATGGTAACTACATTTGACATTTTAAAGAACTACCAAACTATGTTCCAAAGTGGCTGCACTGAGCTACTATGGAGAACAGTGTGGAGGTTCCTTAAACTAAAAATAGAGTCGCCATATGATCCAGCAATCCCACTCCTGGGCATGTATCCAGACAAAACTATAATTCAAAAAGATACATGCACCCCAAAGTTCCTAGTAGCACTATTTACAACAGCTAAGACATGGAATGTCCATCGACAGAGGAATGCATAAAGAAGATGTGGTGTGTGTGTGTGTGTATATATATATATATATATACACATATATATATATATGTGTATATATATATATATATATATATATATATATACACACAATGGAATATTACTCAGCCATAAAAAAGAATGAAATGATGCCATTTGCAGCAACATGGTTGGACCTAGAGATTATCATATTAAGCAAAGTAAGTCAGAAAAAGAAAGACAAATACCATATGGTATCACTAATATGTGGAATCTGAAATATGCCACAAATGAACCTATCTACAAAAGAGAAACAGACTCACAGACGGAGAAAACAGACTTGTGGTTGCCAAGTGGGAGGGAGGGAGGGAGGGGGAGGGAAGAACTGGGAGTTTGGGATTAGCAGATGTAAGCTATTATCCATAGGATGGATAAACAACAAGGTCCTACTGTAGAGCACAGGGAACTATATTCAATATCCTGTGACAAATGATAATGGAAGAGAATATGAAAAAGAATGTATGTATGTGTATAACTGAATCACTTTGCTGTACAGCAGAAATTAACACAACATTGTAAATCACCTATACTTCAAAAAAATTTTTTTTAAACAGCGGCTGCACTGATTTACATTCCCACCAGCACCGTATGAGCATTCCAAGTTCTCCACATCCTGGACAGTACTTGTTATTACATGTCTTTTTGTTTATAGCCGTCCTAGTAGAGGTGAAGTGGCATCTCATTGTGGCTTTGATTTGCATTTCTCTGATGACTAATGATGTCAAGCATCTCTTCATGTGTTTATTGGCCATTTGTATGTCTCCTTTGGAGAAATGTCTGTTCAAATCCTTTGTCCATGTTTTAATTGAGTATTTGTCTCTTTATTATTGAGTTGTATGAGTTCTTTGTGTATTCTGGATACCAGTTCCTTGCCATGTATGTTTTGCAAATATTTTCTCCCATCCTACGGTTATCTTTTCACTTTTTTAATGGTGTCCTTTTTTTTTTTATAATATATTTTTGGATGCATTGGGTCCTCGCCGCTGCGCATGGGCTTTCTCTAGTTGTGGTGAGCAGGGGCTACTCTTCATTGCGGTGTGCGGGCTTTTCACTGTGGTGGCTTCTCATTGCCGAGCACAGGATCTAGGCGCATGGGCTCAGTAGTTGTGGCACACGGGCTCAGTAGTTGTGGCTCGTGGGCTTAGTTGCTCCACGGCATGTGGGATCTTCCCAGGCCAGGGCTCGAACCCGTGTCCCCTGCACTGGCAGGCGGACTCCCAACCACTGCGCCACCAGGGAAGTCCCTTGATGGTATCCTTCGAAGCACAAAAGTTTTCAATTTTGATGATGTCCAATTTATCTGTTTCTTTTGTTGCCTGTGCTTTTGGTGTCATATCTAAGAAATCATCACATAACCCAAGGGCACAAAGATCTACTATATTTTCTTAGAGGAGCCTAGTAGTTTTAGCTCCTACATTCAAGTTACGATCCACTTTGAGTTCGTTTTCGTGAATGTATTTTGTGTATGGATCTCCATTTGTTGCAAAGACTGTTATTCCCCACCGAACCGTCTTCGTACCCTTGTAAAATATTAACCAACCATAAATGTGAGGGGTTATTTCTGGATTCTCTATTGCATTAATCTATGTCTATCCTTATGCCAATACCACACTGTCTTAATCACTGCAGCTTTGTAGTTAAGTTTTTATATCAGGCAGCGTGAGTCTTCCAAATTTGTTCTTTCATGAAGATTATTTTGCCTATTCTGGGTCTCTTGCATTTCCATATGAATTTTATGTTCAGCTTGTTTAAAAAAAAAAAATCAGCTTGTTTATTTCTGTAAAAGCCACCTGGGATTTTGATAGGGATTGCACTGAATCTGTGGGCCAATCTGCGAGTGCTGCTATCTTAACAACGTAATATTCCAATGTCTTTCCCTTTGAGATCTTCTTTAATTTCTTGCAACACTGTTTTGCAGTTCCCAGGATAAAGTCTTACACTTTTGTTAAATTTATTTCTAGATATTTGATTCTCTTTGATGCTGCTGTAGACAGAATTGTTTTCTTAACTTCATTTCAGATTGTTCACTGCTAACAGATAGGAATGCAGTAGATTTTCGTGTATTGATCTCATGTCCTGGCATATGCTGAACTGGCTTACTAGTTCTGATACTGTGTGGTGTGTGTGTGGAATGTGTGTATGTGTGTGTGACACGCGTGTGTGTGTGTGTGTGGTGTGTCTTCCCTAGGACTCTCCATCTACAAGATCATGCAAAGAGATAATTTCACACCTTTCTTTCCAATCCAGATGCCTTTTCTTTCTTTTTCTTCCTTAACTGCCATGGTAAGAACCTCCGTGCAGTGTTGAATAGAAGTCGTGAGAGTGGGGGTTCTTCTCTTTCCTGATCTTCAGAGAGAGTGTTCAGTCTTTCTCCACCAAGTACAACGTTAGCTGCAGGCTTTTCGTCAGGCTCAGCCCGCATGGTCGTTGCTTCTGGATTCCGTGGTGGGCAAGAGGCAGCCCGGCCGGGAGAGGCAGACTGTGATCCTGGGACGCTTACCGCTTGCCAGATGACTCCAAACAAATCTCGTTCTGAAACTCGATTTCCTCATATAAAAATGGCAGAAAATAATACCTACTTTTCAAAACTGTTGTGAAAATTAAAAGAATAAATTTGATTGTGTCTGGCACAGAGATGATGTTCGATAACTGTGGTCGGATCTGAATCCAGGAGCCCCTTCGAAGGGCCTGAGTGGCCTCGGCACAGCAGAGGGACCCCTGCTGGACGTGGACCTTTCCCCAAGCCCACAGGACGAGTGAGATGAATCATGAAACAAAAGAATTGACCAGGGCAGACGGTGCTGCGTGTGCCACAGGCTCAGGGGGCCCCACAGACCAGGACGTCAGCTGGAGAGCCCATCCCAGGGGCCTTGAAGTCCAGGAAAAGGGGCTCGGGTGGACTTACGTCCCCAGCAGGAGTGGCCTGATCTGTTTAAAGGGCAACGACAGCTCCACGGGGAGCAGAGGGGGTGAGGCTGGGGCAGGGGGCCCGCAAGGGGTGAGTGAGTTCACAGTCCGGCCAGAGATGATGTGGACCCAGACAGGGTACGAACGCCGGGGACAGAGCAGAGAGAACAATGGGGGAGGTGTTCATTCATTCATTCAACAAATAACTGATTGAGTGCTTCCCTGGTGGCGCAGTAGTTAAGAATCCGCCTGCCGATGCAGGGGACACGGGTTCGAGCCCTGGTCCGGGAAGATCCCACATGCATGCCTCGGAGCTACTGAGCCCACGAGCCGCAACTACTGAAGCCTGGTCACCTAGAGCCTGTGCTCCACAACAAGAGAAGCCACCTCAATGCGAAGCCCGCTCACCGCAACAAAGAGGAGCCCCCGCTCACCACTACTAGAGAAAGCCCATGCACAGCAATGAAGACCCAACGCAGCCAAAAAAAAAAAACATTGATTGAACTCACATCCCACTTCCCATGCGGGACTTATAAGTGGATAAGTGGATGTTAAATAACTGTACACAAATGAATGTAAAATTGTAACTGTGAGAAATGCACAAAGGAGAGACCCTTGCTGGTGTGAGTCTGTACTGGGGTGTATCTGACCTAATCTGGGAGAGCAGGAATGCTTTCCTGACGAACTGGTGATGGAATGGGGGGCCTCCAGGCAAAGAGGAAAGGAAGCAGCAGCACATGCAAAGGCCCAGGGGTGGGAGCAGCATGGGGAGCCCAGAGCCTGGAAGAAGTCCAGCATGGCCACACGGAAGGAGCACGGTGGAGGTGAGCCCGCAGGACCAGGCACACAACCTTACAGCCACGACAAGGAGTCTAAGGATGCAGGTAACGTGTTCACATTTACATTTTGGAAATTTCGCTTAGACTGAAGAGAGTAGAAGTGGCTGGAAAGGAGCCTGGCTCCAGAGGGAAGGGGAAAAGCGTCAAAAACAGCCAAAATGAATGTCTTGTCATCGCCAAGTTCTTATGAAAGATAAGACAACGTTCCCGGGCGTTCCGGGCGGGGGGTGGGGAGTGACAGCTGCTGGGAGGGAGCAGGGGCCCCAGATCCGTGGATCCCAGGACCTGGGGCCTGAGGACACAGCTGCCCAGAGAGCAGGGGAATAACACACATCCTGAGAAGGCAGATGCCAGCCGGGCGGAGGCGGGGCGGGGGCAGGGCCGGGCCCCCTGCCCAGGCGGCACCAGGGGCCCCGCCCAAAGCCTTGGGGTCCTCAGCCCCTCCTGCCCTCACCGTCCAGCCGGAGCATCTGCAAACTCCCTCCTCCACTCACCACGTCCCCCAGTTCAGCCAAGAACAACAGCCACGTTCTGGAAGGTTCCACAGTCCTCCACTCAGTCTAATCCCCACACGGCAGCCGGGCTGATCCACGTGAAGCCCCCAGGGCCTCTGTTCACACTCAGAAAAGAGGCCCCGCTGGCCTGGGCCCGGCTCCTCCTCACTGCCCTTCCCTCACCTCTGCTCTCTGCGTGGGCCACAAACTCACCCAGCAAACGCCGACCCCCGGCCTGACTCCCCCTCGGCCTGGACGCCCCCCGAAACCTCCTTGGCCTCGGAGGGGCCCCTTAGCCCCTCGGCTCACGTCCTCCCAGGTCCCTGCACCCTGTTTCTCTGTCTTGTTGTGAGACTCACCGGCGAAACACCAGCCCTGAAATTGCCCGGCTCGGACTGAGTGCCCGCGACCCCCAAACTCACGTGTGGATCTAAGGCTCAGTGTGACGGGGGGCGGGGCCTCGGGGGGAATCCGGTCAGGGGGGTGGAGCCCCCACGGGCGGGTGGGCGGGGTTCGCGCCGAGAGCCTGCTGGCCCCGCCCCCTCCACGAGGGCCGGCTGCCGCGGGGGGAGGGCCTCGCGGGATGGGACACGCTGGGCCCTGACCTCGACTCCCGGCCTCCAGGGCCGCCGCGCAGGGAGGGCCGGCCTCCATCTCCAGGCCTGGTCGCCCGCACCCTCCTCTGTCCTCCCGGAGGAGACACTTCACAAAACCCGCCCGCCCAGGCCAGGCGGCGACCCCTGCCCAGCCGAGGACCTTCTCCCGTTTGAAGGGGACCCTCTGACCCGTTCCTTCTCACGCTCACCTCCGGTTCCCCCCTCCGTCCCCCCTGGGCTGTGCCCCTCACCCCACCACGCGGCCCTCTGTGAGGAGAGGTCACCAGACCCCGTGGACACTTGCGTGCCTGTCGCGCCGGACGGCCCGCGATGGCCACCCGACCGGCCCCGCACCCTGGTTTCGGCCACAACTCCGACTCCTCCGTTTGCCTCAAGCCCCTTCTCTGCCAGGCCTCGGTGACCCCGCGACCTTCCCCGCACCCGGCCCCGCACCCACCCTGCCCCCAAAGCAACCTTCTAGAACGTGAATCTCATCCTGCCACCTTTAGGCGCCGCCCTGGGGACCGCAGCTGCCCCTGAAGGCGGCCTTCAGGCCCGTCGCCTGTGTCCGGCGCCCTCGCCCCCACCTCCATCGCCCCCCAGAGCGCCTCCGCCCACCGTGGCCGAGTGACTGCCTCTCTCCGCTCGGCGCAGACGGCTCCCCTTGCTCCGGCGCGAGACCCGGCCTCACCCCGCACACAGCCTGCGCGGCCGGCAGCTCGGCTGCGAGAACCAGACCCGGCGCCGCCGCTTGCTGTGAACAGCCGTCTCCGGAGCACGGCACGCGGGCCCAGGCCGTGGCCTCTCTGGCGGCCCTCCCGCTGCAGCAGAGCGGAGCAGCTGCCACCGAGGTTGAGCGGCGCGAGCCTGAGACGTTTCCTCTCTGGCCCTCGGGCGGAAACTCTGCGACCCTGCCCTGGCAGGTGTCTCGCCGTCTGGCGCGCGACGGGCACTCGGCAGACGCGTGTGGAAGCCAGCAGCACAGGCCCTCGCGTCACAGGGCGGGCGGGGCTCGGCTGCCCCCACGGCCCCCGGGCGGGTCCAGGGGCGCCACCCCAGCACGGGGGCAACGGGCCTGGGGAGCCTGTCGTGACGGGGGGGGCGTGCACCCCTGGGAGCAGCGGGGCTGGGCCCTCCGAGCGTCCTGCCCGGCGGGGCCTTAGGCCTGTTCCCGGCCGCGCGGGCTGTGGCCCGGCGCGGGGCTGGACGAGCTGCCGGCCCTCCCCCAGCACCGGGAAGCCTCCTCCACAGCCTCCAGAGTCCAGCTCGAACCGTAAAGAGAGAAGCAGCCCCAGCCCTTGCACACTGTGCCTCCGGCGCCTCTGAGGGGCAGAGAGTTCCCCGTCAGAAGCGGCAAGACGGGGTCAGACCTACCCAGTGGGGAATGTTCGGGAAATCACCAGCCATTTCTCCAGCAAAAAACCGAGGCTTCACGTTCCCTCCGGATAAGCCTAAGGGGTGGGGGTTTCACCCCCGCTTATTCCACCAGAAGCTAAGGAAGCAAAGATACTCGACAGCAGTTCTCAAGACCCCTGTGGGGAAGAGGCCCAGAGAGGTGAAGTAACCTGTCCAAGGGCACACAGCACATGCTGCCGGGGGCGGTGCTGGACCCGCAGCCCCTGGAGCACAGCGGGAGGAGGGGAAGCGGTCCTCCCCAGGGGCTCAGGCCGCAGTCCTCGGCAGGGCTCCAGGGTTGAGGGTGATGGATGAAGCAGTCTCCCGCGGCTCCCGCACAGGAAGCGTGAAGCGTGAACTGGCGCATTAGCCAGCGCTGCCCGCAGACAGTGCATGCGCAGGAGAGGGGACAGGGTGGGGCTGGTGAAGAGTCAAGAGTCGGGTCACCTGCCACAGCGCCCCCTCCCCCCCGCCCCCAGCCACTCGGCGGGAGGGAGGGAGGGAGGAAATGGGGCCGCTCACCTCGAGGCAGGTGGTTAGGGCCGCGCTCCGTATAAACGAGGCCCTGAGACCCCTAGATCCGAGGGTCAGGCCAGGGGAAGTGCGGGCCCAAGGCCGGGTGTTGGAAGGAAAATAAGCCCCTGAGGCTGTGCCCGCCTGGACCGTCCTCACCTGCCCTCCTGGGGGGCGGGGGCCGTGGCATCACCCCCTCCCGGGACGAGGCTCTTCCGCTCAGACAGCTGAGTGATCTGCCCCACAGGTCGGCGTGAAGGTTGGGCCTCAATCCATCGCGGCCTAAGCCTGCGGACCCCCCACCTCCGCGGCAGGAACAGGGCCCCATCCGTCTGTCTGTCCGTCAGTCCATCTCTCCAGGGTGGCCACTCGGCTCTCTGACCGTCTATCCCAGGCCCTCGGACCCTGCATCTCCCCCGGGAGTCGGTCCCACGACGGGCCGCAGCCCCGCCCTGACCCCACATGGAACCTCTCCCGAGTGTCCCCGAGCGAAAGCAAAGGGACGGTCGCCTCGGCCAGACCCCCAAGGGGCCCAGGCCCTGGATCCGGGTCAGAGGGAGCCTCGCCGACTGGACTGGAGACGGTGGGAGGCGCCCATCTCCCCCTCCCCCTCCCCTCGCGCTGACGCCCACCTGCCCCAAAGAGGCAGCTGCACCTCCTGCTGCTTCTGGGCCCCTCCACACGCTCCCAGAGGAGCACGACCCCTAAATGGAGCCTGACCCCATTTGGGAGACAAGAAAGTTCTACCCCCACGCCCCTGCCAAGGGCACAGGTGCCCACACCCCGACACACACACCCACATGCACACACACACCCCACACACTCAGGCCCGGCTTCCATCGATACGGATAACGGAGAGCTGAGGAGATTCCATCTTTGTCGACGCTGTATTTGCAGAAGCCAAAGGAATGCGATGGAAACAGGTTAACCAGCAAGATGCGTCTCACTGAAGCCAGCGGCTAAGTAGATCGATACTTAAGAATAAGTTTGTCTTTATTTTTCTGGACCGGCTTCAGTCCAACATTTGGTCCTAGGAGAGGTGGAGACTGAAGTTTGAATGAATTAATTTTCTAGCTCGTTTTGAAAATAAATGGCCCATTTCTGTGAGTTCCTCGTGTGCCTGCCGGGGTCGGCCGTGGACACCTGTACCTGGAGCCAGGCCACGGCCCGCGTGCAGAAGCAGAGCCTGCTCTGCACCGGCCCCAGGGCCCCAGCCTTGGGAAGTCCCTCCCAGCGTCTCACTTCAATCTCTCCTGCTCCAGCCACGCGCCATTGCCTTCCCCCGCGTCCGGGCTGAGATGAGCAAATCCCAGGCTTCCGCCTGCACGCCCGAAAGTGAGGATGGTCAGAGAAGAAAGCTCCCGTGAGGCCCCACACATCTGCCACGGGCCGTTCTCCCTGGACCTGGAATCCGGGTGCAGACGAGCAGAACCCGGACCCCGAGAGCCCAGGGAACCCTGCACTCCACGCGGTCCAGAGCCCATGTGTGAAACGTCACACGGGGAAAGGCTGCACGCCCCTCCAGGTGCACCACAGCCACTACCTCGTGCGCAGGGGGCGGGGACACCCCGTCAGGGACCGGCAGGACCACAGCCCGACCCCACCCAGCACCCGCAGTGTCTCCCAAACCCACAGGCGCCCTCATGGGCCTCAGGGTCTCAGCGAGCAGTTGGGGAAGGGGGGACCACGAAGGGTGACTGAGGGGGGTCCGTGGACACGGGGACCACAGGCTGCCGGATGCAGGTTGTGGGAAGGAGGGGGGAGCAAGGCTGGGCCTGGCATGGCCCCCAAGTGTCAGGGGCCCAGGGGCACCCGACCTCGTGCTGTGGATGCGGGCAGGAGGGGCAGCCCCGTGCCCCGGCTGAGCAGTGATGACTCGACGGCACAAACCCGCCCTGCACGCGGGACCGCAGCCCCACGGCCCATTATCCTTCCTCCAGACGCACAAGGACGTGTTCAGCTAAAAACCATTAAAAATGGACACACTGTCTTCCCGGCTAAACGTTACGGGCTCTGACACACAAGGGCTGCTACACACGGCCTCCCCGAAGGAGCTGGGACGGGGGCTTGGGCTGAAAGCAAATGCCTTTTAATGTGAGCATATGAGAGTGTGTGCTGTGTGTGTGAGGTGTGTGTGGGTGTGAGGTGTGTGGTGTGTTTGTGAGATTGTGTGTGTGTGATATGTCTGCAGGTGTGGTCTGTGGTGTGTGTGTCTGTGAGGTGTGTGTGTGATATGTGTGTGGCGTGTGTGAGGTTGTGTGGTGTGTGTGGTGTGTCTGTGTCATGTGTATGTGGCATGTGGTGTGTATGTGTGGTGTATCTTTGGTGCATGTGTGTGGTATGTGGTGTGTGGTACGTGTCTGAGGTGTCTATGGTGTGTACAGTGTGTGTGTGTGGTGTGTACGGTGTGTGTGTGGTGTGTGTGTGGTGTGTACAGTGTGTGTGGTGTGTACAGTGTGTGTGTGGTGTGTGTGGTGTGTACAGTGTGTGTGTGTGGTGTGTACAGTGAGTGTGGTGTCTGTGGTGTGTGCAGTGTGTGTGTGGTGTGTCTGTGGTGTGTAGTGTGTGTGGTGTGTACAGTGTGTGTGGTGTGTCTGTGGTGTGTAGAGTGTGTGGTGTGTACAGTGTGTGTGTGGTGTGTACAGTGTGTGTGGTGTGTACAGTGTGTGTGGTGTGTGTGTGGTGTGTACAGTGTGTGTGTGGTGTGTGTGTGGTGTGTACAGTGTGTGTGGTGTGTGTGTGGTGTGTACAGCGTGTGTGTGGTGTGTACAGTGTGTGTGGTGTGTGTGTGGTGTGTACAGTGTGTGTGTGGTGTGTACAGTGTGTGTGGTGTGTGTGTGGTGTGTACAGTGTGTGTGTGGTGTGTACAGTGTGTGTGTGGTGTGTACAGTGTGTGGTGTGTACAGTGTGTGTGCGCGCCGTGGAGAGGGAAGAGCAGCGGACAGGGGTGACGGGCTGACAGGCTCTGAGAAGACCGCCGACCCCCTCACCGCTCCCCCGCGTGGAGCTGGCAGGCGGGGCCTCCACATCTGGTGGAGCCTGTGCGCCATCCCCTACCCCCCAAACACGCATACACACACGGCGGGACCGCAGGTCACACAGGAGGACGGAGGCCCCAAGGCCACCTGGGAGGGGCCTCAGCAGGGGAACCGGAGAGGCATGTGTGTGACACGTGTGTGATGTGTAAACACCCGTGTGATGCGTGTTATATGGCCGCACGTGGGAACATGAGGCGCCCTGGGGCCGGAGGCTACACCCTGAGGAGGGGCCGGGTTCCCGGGTGGTCACATGGCACAACCACAGCGCCTGGGGGCTGGGAGGGCCACAGGCCACCTGCATCCGCTGGCGTCACCGTCACCTCTGGCCCGTCCCTCGGGCGAAGGGGCCTCTGCCTCCGAAGGTGCCAGGAGACCTGCCCCCTTCCCTCCACCCTCTGCAGAGCGGCACCCCTCCTCCCGGGGGCCCCAGGCTTGAAGACGTCACCTCTGTGAGCAGCACGAGGTGGGCAGTGAGGGGACGCTGGAACCGGACCATCCCAGCCGGGCAGCCCCGGAGACGGACTCTGTCTCAGAGCTGCTCCCTCGGCTCCGCGCAGGGCAAGTGTCCGTCCCCAGGGCAGCCGCTGAGATGAAGCCGCGTGTGTGTCGGATGCAGAGTGGACCCCAGGACACACACATGCCCTTCCTCGGTCCCCTGCGTCACACATGCGCATCGTCTGACCCTGTGTCCCCAGAGCGAGGGGGCAGATGTGGCCCAGCAGCCCAGGCGGCTCTGTCCAGGAAGCAGGGGAGCTGGGAGGGGCGGGTGGGAGTCCGAGCCCCCCCCCCACCAGCTCTGCCCGCTCCTCAGACTGGTCACTCCTGCCCGTGTGACAGCCCCTCGTGTGAGCAGCCCCCGGAGAAGCCCGGCTGCTGGGCCTGGCGGCGGGTAACCGAGAAGGTGGGGTCCACTGGGCGCTGCCCTCTCCCCTCCGCAACCACCATCCTGCCCGCCAAGCCCCCGCTTCAGGGAGAGGAGGGAGACCCACAGCAGAGGCAGGCCTGTCAAGGCCAGACCCACGCACCCTGGGGCCCAGCGGTCACGGTCTGGGCGGGCGGGCCTGGGGTCCTGGATGGCCCAACAGGAGGGAGATAAGCAAGCGATCCTGGGGAGGGGCAGGGCAGCTCAGAGCCTCCAGAGAGTCGGGGGGTTGAGCGTGAGCACCACCTCCCTGATTACCTAGGCGGCGGCGTCTGCCCGTCCAGCCTTGGGAAGGACCCCTGGACGTCTGACTGTTTGGAAGTCCACCCTCCACCTGACCCTCCCTCTCACGCGCTCCCCCAGGTCCCCGCAGGCTCCCTGCTGAGCGGGCAGTCCCCCAGCGGCTCCAGAGATCCACAGACTCAGGCCCTGGTGGGCGCGCAGCAGACGGGCTTCTCCCCATGATGGAGGCCTCCCTGAGGGCGTGGACCCCGAGCTCCCTGCCGCCCGCCAGGGCTCCTTCCCCAGCCAGCAGGTCCCACTGTGGGAGGACGGGGCGGGGGGAGGGGGAGGCCCCACGAGGGCCACGTTGCGTTTCTCTCCACGCTCAGCCCCGTGAGGTCAGTGCTTGGCGCCCACTTCAGAGATGAGCAAGCAGGCTGAGCAGGGACAAAGTCACCGCTACTGAATTCCCTCCCCCTCGGGACCCTCAAGGGGCAAACGTCACGGGGGCTGAGCCAGGAGCCCTGCCTGCCCTCGGTGGGGCGGGGAGTCAGTGAGGAGGATGCAGTCTGTCCCCTCCATTTCCACGAGGGCCTCCTTCCTCCCAGACGCCTGGCGGGCCCTGGGGAAAAGACGTGCCCAAGGCTTCCCTGGTGGCACAGTGGTTAAGAATCTGCCTGCCAGTGCAGGGGACACGGGTTCAAGCCCTGGTCCAGGAAGATCCCACGTGCCGCAGAGCAACTAAGCCAGTGCGCCACAACTACTGAGCCTACGCTGTAGAGCCCACGAGCCACAACTACTGAGCCCGTGTGCCACAACTACTGAGCCCGTGAGCCACAACTACTGAAGCCCGTGCGCCTACAGCCCGTGCTCCGCAACAACAGGCCACCGCAACGAGAAGCCACGCACCGCAACAAAGAGTAGCCCCCACTTGCTGCAACTAGAGAAAGCCCGCGCACAGCAACAAAGACCCAACGCAGCCAAAAATAAAATTAATTAATTAATTTTTTAAAAAAAAGAAAAAAAAGACATGCCCTTCACTCTTCACACAGAGATGCCTGTTCCCGCCAATACCCCTGACAACTCACCGTCTCGTGCGACTCCCAGGACACGATTATCCTCCCTGAAGAAACCAGCTTCCTCCTGCCTGACGCGCCACGCCTCTCCCGGCCCAGACACTGCCCTGTGGCTTTCTCTGCTTCTCCTCCAACTCCAGCGGCACCAAGGGCTGGGGGCCTGACCTTCCCCGGCAGCTCCCCACTTCACAGAGTGGGAGCACAGATCCAGGCTCAGAGTGAGGAGAGAATCTCTGCCTCAGCACTTGCCGAAATCCTGATGGGATGTTGGTTTTGTGACGTAATGAGTGCCCTGTCGTTGGGGGTATTCAAGCTGAGGATAGACCACTACTGGCATGACCCAGGGAGCGACACAGCGTTGGCCTAGACGAATTTCAAGGCCCCCTTTCTAACCCCGCACGTCTCTAAATCCCTGACACCTCCACCCCACCCCTACTGCCAAGTGGCCGGTTCCCCAGGCAGCTTGTCCTCAGGAGGAAGCTGCCACCCAGTTTTTGGGGAGCCCAACGGTTCTCTTTATAACATCACTACTCTTGCAGGGACAGCCTGGCGGTGTTAAAATTAAATACAAAATAGAGACTAGACTTCAGAAATTCCCTGAGCAGACAAAACCATTTAAGCCACGTAAGCAAAAGTACATCTAGCTTATTTCATGAACATAAGCAAACCTTAACCTAGGTTACTTCTTGTAAATGCCTCTGACAATCATAAAAGAAACAAGTCATCGTCCTAAAGGCCGCGGGAGACAAAGGCACACCTCACCCTACCGTGCTACGCAGATATCGTGTATTTCGCAAATCGAAGGTCGTTGCAGCCCCACGCGGAGCAAGTGCATCAGCACCATTCTCCTGACAGCCTTGCTCGCTTTGCGTCTCTGTGTCACATTTTGGGAATTCGCACAATATTCCAAACTTTCATTATTATTGTATCTGCTGCGGTGATTCACGAGCAGTGATCTTTGATGTTACTAGTGCAGGTGTTTGGGCATTTTTTTTAGCAATAAAGTGTTTTGTAATCAAGGCACGTATGTTGTTTTTACAGAGTTGACGCTACTGCACACTTAAAAGACTGCAGTCTGGTGTAAACGTAACTTCTAGATGCACAGGCAAACCAAAAACTTCGTGTGCCTGTCTCTACTGCGGTGTGCCTGCTGTCACTTTTGACCAGCCCCCTGGTGTCTGGAAACCTTGCCGCAATGAGCAACCAAGGTGAAGGGTGAACACTCTCCCGGGCACCAGATGCACCATCCTGGGGCATCCCGCCCGAGCTTCCCGTCAGTCTTTGAATTTGAAAGCTCCCAGTTCACAGTTGGTCCTCACATGCCCGATAAACCCTGATGACACTATTTACTGATTTGGTGGTTTGAACTGTGCTATTTCTGGGTTTGGAACAGGGGTCGGGGTAGGGTGGGGGCTGCTCCGGGGCCTGGGCTCTGTCTGGTGTTGCCACCCCGCGGTGAGCGGGCCACAGGACAGGGCGGAGTCTGGACCAGATGGGGACCAGCCCGGCTCCTGCCAATGGAAGGACGGTGGAGGGGGTGCTGGCAGGAGAAAAGGGAGCCCCGGCCCAGCCCCCCGAGTGTGTGAGAGGAAAGGTGAGTGTTGGAGCGCCTCGGGGCAGGCAGGCGGTCCAGTGGTTAGGACTCGGCGGTCTCACTGTCGTGTCCCGGGTTCAATCCCTGGTCGGGGAACTAAGATCCTGCAAGCTGGGCTGCGGCCAAAAAAAAAAAAACAAAGGGCCCACGGAGCTTAAAAACAGTGGGAGGCACAGGCACGGGGGCGGGGGGAGCTCAGCAACCACAGGCGGGAAACGCCACCCTGGAGACTGAGCACACTCGGTGGAAAGAGCTGGGGGGAGGCAGGCCAGGCCTGCAGGACTGCCCCGGCCTCAGGCAGGGAAAGAGCCAAGACCCAGGGACACGCCGGCCGCCTGCCCAGAGACACTCCGGTGGTCCCCCTGGGTCTGGGCCGCCACAGAAGCCGTCCTCTCCATCTGGCGCGCAGGCTTCTGGAGGAGACAGCCATCGCTCACATCCTCCACTGCCACCTGCCAGCTCGCAGAAGGCACTTCCCCAGAGGCGCCGCTGATCCCTCTGCGGGTTAAAGGCTCGGGACACAGCGCCTGGATCCAGGAGGAGCTCTGACCAGCAGGTGCCAGAAGCGCGAATGCGGAGTGGAGGGAGGGCCAGGAAAGGCTGCAGGACGCGGACACGCGGAAGGAAGACGCACGGCGGCCACGGCTGCCTCTCCTGGTGTCACCAGACGGGGCTGGCAGGCTCGGAGTTGCCTAACGCACACTGGGCGCCTACTGTGTGCACAACACTTTCCCACGGATGAGCCCAGCCCAGGAAGGAGGGCCGAGCCTCAGAAGCCGGCTGGGTGCTTCACCGCTATGAGGCCACAGAGGCTCCAGGGAGCAGGACCGGGGCACAGGTGCGGGGCACACAGTGACGTGGCTCTTCCCGGGCTGACATCCAGGAGGTCCCCAGCCCCTGTCTGCGGTGGGTGCCCCCTCCTCGCGCCCCCCGCACTCAGCCCCCACCTGGCTGGTCGGCACACTAGGTGAGAGAAGCATTGCTGGGGAGACGGCGCAGAATCTCCACGGGAGGTACGACCTGGAAGGAAGCCCAGGATCGGGTACCCCAGCCCCTGCTGCACAGCAGGAAATGAGGCCCAGAGAAGGGAAATCTCTTTCCAAGTCAGGAGGGGAGTCAGAGCTGGGACGCCTCCCTCGCCCCAACCCCAGGTGGAAGGTCCTCTCTGCCTCTTAAGAGCCATGTGGGAGGCTTTCCATACTGGGGGGACACAGGAGCCCCTAAAACCGCACACGGGGACAGAGGATGCAGGGGTCTGGTCACCTCCCCAGGAGGGCCATGTGGTGGGCAGGGAACAGTCCCACAGCATTGCACTCAGGCCAGTGTGTCGGGTTCAAGCCTGGCTCCCCAGCAAGTATCCTTGGAACCTCTGAGCCCCAGGTTCCTAATTCTGTAAAATGGGAATAATAATAATAGTACCTGCTTCACAGAGAACTGTGGTAATTGAAGGAGGCTGTCCACATACAGTACTCAGAACAGGGTCAAGTAAACAGCAGCTTTAAAAATAAGTACCGTTGGGACTTCCCTGGTGGCCCAGTGGTTAAGACTCTGCGCTCCCAATGCAGGGGGCCCGGGTCCGATCCCTGGTCAGGGAACTAGATCCCACACGCGTGCCGCAACTAAGAGTCCGCAGGCCGCGACTAAGGAGCCTGCCTGCCTCAACTAAGACCCGGCACAACTAAACAAATAAATATAAATAAATAAATATTTTTTTTAAAAGTACTGTTGTTCTCAGTCTCCATGGGAACTGGTTCCAGGACCCCTCAGACACCAAAATCCGAGGACGCTCAAGTCTGTTATATAAACAGGCGTTGTGTTTGCGTATAACCTAGCACATCCTCCAGCACGCTTTAGCTCCCCTCTAGATTACTGATAATACCTAATACAATGTAAATACTATGTAAATAGTTGCTGGCATGTGGCAAATTCAAATTTTGCTTTGTGGAACTGTCTGGAATTTTTTTCAAATATTTTCAATCTACAGCTGGTTGAATCTTCAGGTGTGGAGGAGAACCCACGGATGCAGAGAGCAGACTATATACCATTTGACCCAGCAATCCCACTCCTAGGTATGTACCCAAGAGAAATAAAAACATTCATCCTGTCAAAAACCTTTACACGGGGCTTCCCTGGTGGCGCAGTGGTTGAGAATCTGCCTGCCAATGCAGGGGACACGGGTTCAAGCCCTGGTCTGGGAAGATCCCACATGCCGCGGAGCAACTAAGCCCGTGCGCCACAACTACTGAGCCTGCGCGTCTGGAGCCTGTGCTCCGCAACAAGACAGGCCGCGACAGTGAGAGGCCCGCGCACCGCGATGAAGAGCGGCCCCCGCTTGCCGCAACTAGAGAAAGCCCTCGCACAGAAACGAAGACCCAACACAGCCATAAATTAATTAATTAATTAATTAAAAAAAAAAAAACCTTTACACGAATGTTCACAGCACCAGCATTCACAACAGTCAAAAACCAACCAAAATGCCCATCAACAGATGCATGGATAAATACACTGTGGTCTATCCCTGCAACGGAATATTATTCAGCAATTCAAAGGAATGAAGGACTGATACATGATACAATGTGGTTGGACCTTGAAAATATATGTAAGTGAAAGAAGCAAGTCACAAAAAACCACATAATGAACGATTCTATTTATGTGAAACGTCCAGGGAGACAGATTGACAGAGACAGAAGACAGATTATCCACCGGCTAGAGGTTGGGGAAAAGGAGAACAGGAGTGACCACTAATGTTTATACTTTTTCTTTTGGGTGAAAAATGTTCTGAAGTTAGATGGTGGTGGTGGATGCACGACTCTAAGTGCACTAAACCCACTGAACTGTGCACTGCAGCTGAGTGACCCGTACAGTACGTAAATTATAACCCAGTAAAGCCGTCTTTAAAAGTTCTACAAACCCCTGTAAGGTAAGGAGCTTTGATCACAGTTTTGAGGAGGGTGATGGGTTCAGAGAGCTCGAGCATCGGCCCACAGTCTGGGCAGGAGGCTACAGGGTCTGACTCTGAACTCTGTGGTACTGAACTCCAAGTCTGGGGCTCTTTCCCGAAGCTTCTCCCGAGCCCGAATCCAGCCTGACTCCCAAACACCTTGGGAAAAGCCTTTGCCCCTCCTCTCTCACGGAGCCCCTCAGGAAGTCCTTCCAGCTCTCTCATCACACCTCCAGCTTCCTGAGGGAGGACGTTCCATGGGATCTAAGGTCATGGCCAAGGTCACAGGAGACAGGCACCTGACCAGGACCCTACACTCCAGCCAAAGCCCAACACCTTCTTTAGGAAGCCAGGGGGTGGGGCGGACGAAACGCAGTGGGCTCTGGGGGCTGTGCTCGCTTTCGAGGTGACCTTGGCAAAGCAACTCATCTCCAGGGCTCTTGGCAAAATGATAATGAGGAGGCGACATTTCCAAGGCCCTGAGTAGCTCCGAAGACTTAAAGTAGCCTCTCCTCTCCATACCTGCCATTCACCCCAATGACCAGCCAGAGGGCTATGGAGCAGCGGGCATCACTCAGTTGGTGGCCTGGGTACCTGCAGCGTGCCACTCCCCATCCTCAGCAGAGGCCCTTGGCCTAATCATCTGCCCAATACTGTCAGCAGGCAGGAAGGAAGGCGGCAGGCGAGGGAGGGGACAAGGGTGCCATCAACCAGGGCCCTGGACGCGCCTGGCGGGCAAGGTGCTGAATGTGCCTCAAGCCACCCTCCGCCCCACCCCGCCTCCTCGCACTGCAGACAGCCTGGCCGCGGGTGAGGAGGAAGGGCCCCCCTGCCGTCCCAGGGTCACCAACCAGGTGTCCCAGCTCGAAGGAGACGTTCCCCCGCCCCCGACTCTCTGCTTGTACAACCGGGGACCACGTCCAGAGGCACTCCCGCCCGGAGCAGGCCGACCAAGGAGGAGCAGACGCTGGGAGAGGGCGGGCTCAGCCCGGAGCCACCCAGAACCCGCTGTCCTTGTGGGGAGAGCGCCGCACTGGGGCTGGTGCTGTCTGTAGAAAGCGCAACGGGCCAGAGCCTCCACCGGGAAGCCCGCCTTGGTCAGAGGTGAGATGGGAGGAGGCCAGCGTCTCGGACCGTCATCCAGGGCGTCCTGGGGGACGCGAGGGAGGCGGTCACCCTTCTCCGCCTTTCAGAGGGGACAACTGAGGTCCAGGGGTGGGGAGACGCAGCTTGCCTGGGGCCGTGCGCGGTAGCTTCACAGCAAAATCACTGGATTCCAGGTCCTTCTGACCAAATACCATCACAGCCTTGCCTCACCCCCTGCTCCAGGCTCCCACGCTGCTTCTTTATCTACAAAGTGTCCCTTCGGTTTGAAGAAGCACCATAATAACAACAGCGAAATCTTCATACTCTTACTGTTCTCAGAGCTTCACATAAATATTAATACACTGGATCCTCGTATCGACCGTATGGCATGCACACTCTTTTATTCCCACTTTAAAGGTGAGGAAACTGAGGCGCCCAGTGTTGCAGTAACTTAGTTACGGTCCTGCAGGAGATGGGATCTGGACGAGGCGCCTGGCGCCTGGGTGGCGGAGCTGGGCCCCTGTGACGTGCCAGGTCCACACACCCCAGACCCCACCCCGATGGGCCAGGGCCCCGGAAGACGCAGGGAGTCCGCTCTGGGCTGCGCTCTCGCCCAGGGCTGTGCGCTAGGGGTCCCGGCGGACAGGCTGCAAGCTGCCTCTGGCTGAAGGCTGCCCCGCTGCCCCTGCTGCTGCTGGACGGCTGATCAGACCAGGTCGCAGGGCTGGCCTGGGGGGGGGGAGGCGGGGGCCCTCCCTCAGTCTCCCTGCCGCTGCCCCAGGTCCACGTGGGACATCGATCGCCCTGGCTCTCCGGTCTCCGGGGACCGCCAGCCCTGTGATCGTCTGGGGGCCAGGGGACCGGGGTTAGTCTTGGGTGGCAGCCCTGACCACCAGGAACGTCGCGGGGCCCCTCTGGGGCAGGCAGCACAGCCAGAGCATTCCCAAGAGAGGAAGGGGGCTTGGTGGATCCACCCACAGTCTCCCACCTGGCGGATTCCCACGGCAGGCAGCCCCTCCTGTGCCCAGTGCAGCCCCAGGGCCTTGCCCCAGTCGCGTTCTGCTTCCCAAAGCTCCCTTCGTTAACCTGTGAAGGTGCGATCCCAGGCGACCACAAAAGCCACTATAGCAGCCGGCAGCTGCCGTGGGTTCAGGAACTGCATTTCAGTGGAAGAAAGGCTCCGGGCTCTGGCCCTCCTCCCCCGCAGGCCCTTCCCCAACGTCAGGACACAGAACAAGCAAGCAGGATGCAGAGAAGGAAAACGAAAAGATAACAAAAAAAAGGCAGGACAAACAAAATCAGGCACAGCCTCTCTTGACCTGACAAGGACTTTTTCCACATCTTTCCCTGGGCTCAGGGGCCAGATAAGGAGCGAGCCTGAGCCCCGCTCAGGGGGCCATCCGCTCCGAGGCCTTTGTGCAGGAGTCCATTCCTCCAGGGAGCTGGGGGGGCGGCAGCTGCAAGCAATCAGGGAAATGTATCGGGGGTCAGGGCGGCGGGCGGGGTGCAGGCTCTCCGAGACACACACAAAGGGTGATTTAACATGGTGGATCCAAAGGCTGCCTTAGAAGCCGAGTGCTGACGCCGCAGGCCCCAGGCGCTGCGACCTCGCTTTTCAGAATCACTCCCCTCACTCCCGTCCCAAATCAGACTTATTTCCCTTCCTTTGCCACTGGGCAAATATTGACTTTCTTTCACTCGTGTCACCGATGGCACTGAGGCCAGCGGGCTGGCTATTGTCTCCTCTCTACAGGGCGGGCAGGCTGTCACGGAACAGCTCAGAAGGGCCGGCAGAGCCAGGCCAAGAGAGAAAGCCAAGCGAGGAAATCTGGGTCTTGGAAGTAATGTTTCTGCCTTTCTGTCCTCTCTCCCTTGCCCAAGCCCGTGGGGTTTGTTTTTCCACGTCTGGCTGTCCTGCTGCCTTGCAGCCTGTCAGGCCCAAGAGAAGCAGAGCAGCAGCTGGTGTCACCGGCAGAGCTCGGGCCTCGGAGCACGCGTCTCTGGCTCTGGGCGACCTCAGGCCGACCCTTTCATTCTCTTGGGCCTCAGTGTTCTAACCTGCAACCTGGGAATGTTGGATTTGATGATCTCACATCCTTTCCGCTTCAGTCAAGGCCCCTGACCTCGTGCTCTGATTTTAGAAGAGATGGAAAATAGCTGCTCCGTGGTTCATGGGGAGAGTGGGAAGGGCACCGGACTGAGCACCCACAGGGCAGGTGCAGCCCCATCACCGGTGCTCGGATGCTGTGTGACACTGGGCAAGGTGCTCCCCCTCTTTGAGCCCAGCTTCCCCACCATCAAAATCAGAGACTGAGGGCTTCCCTGGTGGCGCAGTGGTTGAGAATCTGCCTGCCAATGCAGGGGACACGGGTTCGAGCCCTGGCCTGGGAAGATCCCACATGCCGCAGAGCAACTAGGCCCGTGAGCCACAATTGCTGAGCCTGCACGTCTGGAGCCCGTGCTCCGCAACAAGAGAGGCCACGACAGTGAGAGGCCCGCACACCGCGATGAAGAGTGGCCCCCACTTGCCACAACTAGAGAAAGCCCTCGCACAGAAACGAAGACCCAACACAGCCATAAATAAATAAAATAAATAAATAAAATTTAAAAAAAAATCAGAGACTGAATGAGATGACGCCCAAGGTCCCTTCCGGCACCCCAGGCTGTGGTCCACTCACCACACACGGCCCGTGGGCGGTGATGCCTTTTCTCCAAGAACTTATTTTCCAGCCCTTTCCTCACGACTAACCTTGAACGGAGGCTGTCGGGCCTCTGCCTTGTATCCTTGTCACCAGAGGCTTCTGTCAGCCTCCCAGTTTCTCTCTGCAGACTCACCTCCGCCTGCAGCCCCTGCCCCCAAGGCCCTGTGATGAGAAGCAGCTCCTGAAGTCCCAGGCAGAGTACAGTGAGAACAGGATGAGGAAGGCAGGGCTTCTCAGCAGCTGTGCGTGGCAACACCTGCGGGACGGTGGGCTCCGTCCCCACTCTTCCTCTAGCCTGAGTCCCCTCTGTGATGACACAGAACCTCAAAAAGCCCATTCCTCATGCAGCACTCAATTCACACTAAGAACTCCCCACATCCCAGAAGTTTTACATAAATTATTCCCGTGTAATCTTCAGAAGAACCCTAAGAAGTAGGTAACATTGTTCCCATTTCACAGATGACATAACTGAGCCTCAGTTATGTCAAGTAATTTGCCCCAGTTCACACAGCTCATCTGGAAAGAGCCAGGATAGGGGTCTGAACCTGTCTGTCTGCAAAGCCTTTACTCTTAAGCATCACCATTCTTGCTGAGGAGATGTCATCATCTCCTCGCAGGCTGTCCCAGGACCTTAACAGAGGGGTGGTGAGAGGCAATGCCCGCGTGACTCCGCAAACCTCCCACCCACCCCGCCCCCAGCCTCAGCAAAGGCAGAGCCAACAGGGTCACAGGCAAGAGGGTCAGAAGGCCCTTCGAGCATCTAAACCAACCTTTTACTTTGCAGTTGAGAAAACAGGGGCCCAAGGGGTGTGACTTGCCTAAGGTCACACGGCAAGTCTAGGGTAACCCCGCTACCCACCCACCAGCGCACCCGTGTTGACACCCCAGGGTCCCGAGAGCGCCCCCAGGCAGGGCCAGGGCCTCTGCCATTCTCCCGCCGCAGCCCTGGGTGCAGATGTGCTCTGGTTGCTCACTCCCGGGGGCCAGCCTCACCCCCTCTCGGCTCCAGTCGGCTCCTGCCTCGAAGGCTGGGGGTGGGGGGGATGGAGTGAAGCCCATCTTGTAACCGCAGAAGGGATGGGAGGTGTGGCAGGAGGTGGGGCCGGGGGAACCAGCGGAAAAGAGGTGAGATGACAGGGAAGTCAAGCATTTTCTTTCTTTCCCGTGAAGTTTCTGCTGCAGAATCACTCGAATGATCCAAGACAGAGACAGAGACAGAGAGAGGCAGGCAGCGCCGCTGTCCCCATTCTGCAGAGATGCTCTGGAAGCTGCAGGGAGATCACACCGCAAGTCCACCCCCACCCCCTCCTCCGGCCTCTGTCCCCGCTCCCCGCAGGTCTTTATCTTTCTCATTGGCAGCAGCTGCTTGCTCGGGACTTGGAAGGCTCAGCACTGGACTAAACATCGTACATGTGTTTCTCATTTACTTCTCACAACAACCTAAAACACCACAGCTGTTACCATTTTGTCGCGACAACTAACTGAAGCTCAGAGACGTAGAGTAACTTGCTCAAGGTCACACAGCCACTAACCAGTGAGCCCGGGCCTCCCGAGGATGCATGGCGGGGGCGCACAGGACCAGACTGTGGCCCACTCATACCGAGTAACTCTCTCGAGCTGTCTCCACTCTGCGGACAGATGTGCACTGGGAATTCCAGGGCCACCTGCCCCATCACCCAACCAAGCCCACTTCTTACGATCAGACTCCAGCCCAGAACTGCAGCCACAGGACTGCAGGGCTGGGAGGGTCCCGGGGAGTCATCTAGTTCAACCCCTTCCATGTATAGGCGAGGAGAGCAAGAAAGGGGCTTGCCCAAGGTCACACAAGGTCACACGAACGGGAAGCAGCGCCTAGAATTAGACTCAGGCCTCCTATCTTAAACCAGGACCCTCTCCACAGCACCCTGAGGCTCAGTGAGGAGCTACCGTCCATCTCCACTGGAACAGAGCCAGAGGCACCCCAAGGAGGCATCAGGTTAGACGCTCCCAGCAAGGGCAGCGAGGTGCACAGCGGGGTGCTATGGGCCATCGCGGTGCAGACCTTTCAGATCCTCCTCCTCATCCTGGACACAAGCGTGACCTTGGGAGGCCCCTGACACCCCCTGAGCCCACAGGCCTCCTGTCCAGCACTGGGAACTTTTCTCCAGGAAAGGCCTTGCCCCTACAAAGAGGGTGGGTGATGCGGAAGATTCTGAGTCTCACAGCCCTGCTGCCTTGTTGCAGGAAGGAGCTACAGTTTCCCCAGAGGCTAGGTCACAGGAGGGGTGCGCGGATGAGGCTGCACCCCAACCCCTCAGCTCACCTCACCTGCGGGCGGGCCAGGACTGAGAGGGACTTCAGACACCGTGAACTCCAAACCCCCATTTTCCAGATGAAGATACTGAGGCCCAGAGGGATAAGTGAGCTGTCCAAGGTCATAGGCGGGGTTGGTATGGAAGCTTCCCGACTCCCCCCAGGCACGCTGGGAGCGCAGCTCCACACCGCCCCCCCCCCGCCCCGCCTCCCCAGGAAGGGAGCGCTGAGCTGCCGCAGACAGGTGGGCGAACGAAGACGGCTCATTTCTAAGCGCCCAGGCCCGGCAGGTGCGCCCGTGGGCTTGTTCACCCACTGCCCTGCCCCCACACGTCCCCACTCCCCACTGGGGCACCACGCACCCCATCACCCGGAGATCAGAGATGTGCAGCAGCTCGTCCAAGGTCACACAGCAGAATGAGTACAGCCTGCTCTCCTACTGCCCTGCTGCTCCTTCCCCACCCCCTCCTTGGTCTCTCCAAGCTCCGCCGCTTGCCAGGATCCTGGGGACCTTGCTTCCCCCGATGTACCGGGCAGCGCGCTGGCTCGTGTATGAAAAAGTTTCGTGGAGAGGAAGGGGCGGAAGACGCCGCCGCCCATCCCAGGCCCGGACGGCCGCGGCCTGGCGGGGGACGCGGAAAGGAAGCGATCTCCGCGCTCCGCCAGGTCCCCGGCGCGCCCCGCTCCCTCACCGTCTCCGCGGTGGGCGCGGCTGGGGTCCCGCGCCCGCACCCACTCTCCAACGCGCACCCATTCCATCCGCCCCCCGCGGCGCCCTTCCCGCGGCTGTCGGAGAGGGGCTCCCGGGATAATTCAGGACACCTCCCCAGGGACCATCAGGGTAATTCCGGCGCAAGCGGACTCCCGGAGCCCCGTTCCGCAGCCGGTTCATCCGCCGCAAGCGCCGAGCCCACAGTCCGGGAGTCCCAGGTGGGCGCCCGCATCCGCCCGCGCCCCCGGCCCCGGCCGCCCCGCCCGGCTCCTCTTACCCGGGGACGTTCCGGCGCCGTGAGCCCGAGCTCTCGGCGAGGGCAGCGGGCGGGACGCCGCGCTCCCGGAGTCCAGGCCCCTCTCCGCCTTCCCGGCGCCCGGCCGCTGCGGCTCCGCTCCGCCCGCCCGCTCCCTCGCGCGCCGCAGTAGTAACACCTGCCCCGCGCCCGCCGGCCAATCGAGATGCTCCTCACATCCGCCAGCACGCGGCGCGGGCTGGGCCTCCGAGGGCGACCCCCTCCGGCCGTCGCGCAAGTCCCCGCCCCGCGATCCCGCCCCCTCTCGGGCCGGGGCGGTGGCTGGCAGGAGGCGGGGGCGCGGGCGGGGAGGGGGAGAAGTTTGCGGTGGGCGGGGCCGGCCGCGCGCCCCCGGAGCCCCGCGGGGAGCCCGTCTCTGCGGAGGCGCCCCCGCCCGCCGCGCCCCCCCCTGCCACACTCCCCCCAGCACCCCGCCACCCACGGGCTTTCCGAGCCTCTCGGGCTTGGGGATTGGCTGGGAAGGACGGCGGGCGGGGGGCCTCCCCGCGATCGGGAAGCAGCTAACGGGTGGGAAGGAGCCGATTTGCTTCGGGGGCTACGGATGAAGGTTTTCCTGAGTCGAGGAAGAAAAGAAAAGGGAGGCGAAGAGGAGCGGTGGAGACAAAAGGGGCGGGGGAGGCGGGGGCGTCGGGCCCAAGAGCCCCGACAGCCCCGGCCCAGCACCTCAGCACCCGTCCGAGCATGAAGTCCCGACTGGTACCCAGGGCTCTCCCCCCCGCGTCTCGGGGAGGAGAGAACGCGGGCCGGGCGGAGGGGCCCTGCGGGGGAGGAGGAAGCGTCTGGGGCACAGGATCCCGGACCGGCTCCCTCATGGGAACCCACCGCTTCTGCCTGTCGAGAAGGCAAGGCCTGGGCCCCCTGAACACAGAGGCAGGTACTCCCCACCCACAAGGCGGGACGGGCAGGGAGGACGCCAGCCCGGGATCGCCTCTGTGCCTCGGTCTCACCCCTGACCCCCATACTGGGCCCTCAGCACCCACCGCCCAGATCTCAGGACCCCAGTTCAGCCGCGCAGAACTTAGCGCTGGTGCCAGGCGGCCCCCATCCCCACCTTCCCCCCTCCCCTCCACTCTCAGCAGCTCCTCCCCGGTTGCTCCCGGTCTGCATACTCAGAATCCTGGATCAAGTTTGGGGTTCGACCCAGGAAGTGACACCCCCAAATCCTGTGTGTTGGGGGAGGCCTTACTCAGGCTTCCGGGGCCCCTCATCTCCGCGGAGTCAGAGCAAGGAACCCCGGGAATTCCCGGTACCTGCAACCCCCCTTGTCTCCCCTCCTCCCTGCGTCCCCAGCCCGCCAGCCACATCGCTGGGAGCCGGGCCACTGCAGTGCGGCGGCGGCACTGCTGCTCTCGCTGGGCTGGAGCCTCCCTTTAGAACCAGCCAGGCACGGACCCTGGTCTGCAGAAAACGCTGACTCGGGGTTTCCAGGCTGCCAGCGCAGCAGGGAGTGTGTGCCACCCGCATACCTGGCTGGGGGGCACGTGGGCGGGAAGAGGGAGACAGGACTGATGCCCGAGACCCTCTAGTCAGTTCTGCTGACCCCTCACCATTCCTCCCGAGGGTAAGGGCTCAAGGTCAGCTGTTCAGCAAGAGGACACCGGGGGTTTCCTCCCACCCCTCCACACCCCGCACCCCAGCTGCTGGTCTACCACACTGAGGGGGGACCTGTCACCCGGCTGTCCCTCTTCTGCTTCTCCCTGGAGAAAGAAATGCTTCTCCTTTGAAATCCCACAAAAGCATCTTTTGCCAGGAGGAGGAAGGAAGGGGCTGAAAGTTCCGCAGGCTGGACTCAGGTCAGACGCTGGGATTTCCTGACGCCCAGGGTCCCGGGATGCCATCCTGCTTGATTAGAAAGCCTGTGGCTTAATGATTGGACAGTCATGCTGCTTGGGTGCAGGGGGATGGATGAAATGGCCCTCATGGCTCCTTCTGGTAAAATGGATCAAAAGATCCCTGAGCCTCACTCAAAGCTGCCTCCAGTAAAGTGGTCCAAGAACTGATGAAACGGTCTAATGACAGGAAAACAAAGCATTTAGGCAGGGCTGTCTGCTCCTCCGGAGGATACCTGTGTTTGAGGTTTGAGCTCCCTTCAGTGCACCCTTCCCCTGCTGGGGGCTGGGGTTCTGAAGGGTCAGGTGACATGTGCACAGGCAGGGCCGGGGACTAGATGGGGAGGTGGGAGCACCGTGGCTCCTTGAAAAGAGGCAGCTTGGAGCCTCTCAAGCACCAGAGGACCCCTCTCCCGGGGCGTGGGGTGGGGGGGTAAAAACAACTTACAGCCTTGATCTCACTTGAGTCTTTTCAACAATCCCAGAGGCAGCAAGGCAAGGATGGGGCAGGTCTTCACTCCACTGTGGCACAGGAAGCCCCCAAAGGCTTCCCAAGGTCTCGTGTTGGTGCCGAGTGAGGCGTGGAGTCAGGTCCTGTGACCCCAGATGCTGGCCCTCCCCTAGTCCACGCAGGCTAGTGCACAGCTATAGCTGCGCCTTCCTCCCGGACGCTCCTTACCTCCTCCCCGCCATTGCCCCTGCTACCCTGTCTTCCCCTGCCGGCTTCCGGTGCACATCACTAGACGTGGCCCTTACCCAGCCTCCAGCCTCACCTGGCACTGCCACGCTTGCCTTCTGTGCTCCAGCTGCACTGATCCCCTTGCAGGTCCTTACAGGGCTGTGCTCTTTCCTGCCACACACAGAACCTCTGCCCACGCTGTCCCCTCCACCCACACTGTCACCCACCACCCCCTTCATCCTGCCAGCCTCATTCCCCGACGCCTCCTCCCATGTACCATGCTTCTCCTCTGCAGCACCTGTCACCTGTTCTTGTTCCTCTCTCCCTGTCCCCGGCCCATGAGCTCCAGGTGGGAAGGACCTCAGTAAATCTCAGTGGTTCTGAGGCTCAGCATCCTCGAATCCTGGCACTGCCGCCTGGATGCTGTGTGATCTTGGGCAACCACTCTATGCCTCGGTTTCTCACCTGCACCACAGGGGTTCTAACTCTAATTCTAAATCAGAGTTACTGTGGGGATTAAAGGGGTGATGTATGTACAGAGACCAGTGCGCTGCCGTGGCTGGCGCACGGCGTCAGCTTCTGCTGGTAAAGAAGGAACAAAGGGTGGACACGTCCCTCTACTGCCAGCCTTCTCCCCAGGGACCAAATACATCTCCTCTCCTTGCCCCCCAGCCCCCTCTCACTTCGCGGCTCCTGAACCCTAACTTCTGCCCCCGGCTTCCGGGATGAGCGGAGAGCGGCTGTAGCCACTCCTTCCCTCCCCGCCCAGGCCTGGCCTCTCCAGTGCTGGCAGCCGGGTTCTCTGCTTTGTCCCCGCATTGGCCTCGGGTGCCAGCACAGCCCGGGTGTGGAGCCCTGGTGGCCGAGCCGGGAGGCAGGGTGGCCTCTGTCACAATCTGCATCAGCGTCTCCCCGAAAACCACGTCCAGTGAAATCCGCGTCCCCAGCCTCTGGAGGGGTCCTTTGGCGCCTCCTCTGCAGAGACCCCCGAGCTGCCCCCGACCTGGGCTGAGGCCAACCCTGCAGGATCGGGTCGGGGCAGTCAGGAGAGGGCCCCAGGGGCCTTGGCTGTGTCCCTGGGTTGGCTTCCTGTTGCTGTACCATGTCCTCCTTTCTGTCTGATCTGGGCCTTCATGAAGGCCGCTGCCGGGGAGGTGGACGGCCCTTCCCCAGCCCTACGGCCTGACACCCCACAGCTGGTCCCCTGGAGAAGTAGCCACGGCAGCCTGGCTAGAAAATTCCCCCAACCCCCAGCCCGGGGGAGAGGGAGGAGGGAGGGAAAGGAGAAGAGGCCTCTCTAAAGGCTCTTGACCGAGTTCCCTCCCCACTTCAGACCTGTCCAGACAAAGTAATGATTCTCAGCTCTTCCTTCCAGAATTGCAGCAATTGGGTTTCTGCAAAGAGCTTCTAAATCCTGCAGTCACCGCCGTAACCACCACTCGTGCTAACGGTGGCCCTCCCACCCCCTCCCTCCTCCCTTCCCTCCTCCCTTCCTCCCCCTGGGCTTCACTGGACAACCTAAGCAGCAGTCTGGGACCACAGACTTTGAAGGACGGGACCCTCACTGCCATCCCGGCCGCACGGTGGACGCTGTCGGGGTTAAGAACATAGGCTCCGCAGCCAGACGCTGGGAGTGAACCCTGGCTCTGCCACTTAGCAGCTGTGTGACTTTGGGCCGGTTACTTAACCTCTCTGTGCCTCCTCTGTAAAATGAGGACAAAAATTGTTTGTGCCTCATACAATCACTGTGAATATTGCATAAGTAAAAAAACATTAAAAAACTTAGCGTCTGGGACATGACGGGCGCCCAGTAAGCAGTAGCTCTTTTTTATATTATCTCTACAGATGGGCAGACAGAAAAGGAGCTCCTGTTTACCGAGTGCCTTTCCACGTGCCAGGCGGTTTGCATGTCGTGGCACAAGGGGTGCAGGATGGGCCACGTCAAACCTGAGGAGTCTGCTGACACCCCTCGTCCGGGAATTTATTTGCATCCACTTGTTGATGTGGGGCTAACGAGCGGCACCTGGGGAAACAAACTGCGTCTACAGCTGGGCTCCAGGCACGGGTGGCGTATCTGGCACCTGTTAAATGGGGGTCTCGGATAAAGAAATGGTCAGAGAGAAAGAACGCAGCTGACGGTGAGCCAGACCCCACAACAGGGCTTGAGGGTCCGAGGGAGGGACCCGACAGGAGGGGGAGAGTGGCTGGCCCTTGACCTCCTCTGACCCGGTGACCTGGGAAGCAGGGCAGGGCCCCGGCCGCCTGCTGGGAGACCTACCCCTGAAAGGAGCATTTCACCCCTGAGTGTTCTCATTCGCTCTCTGAAGGAGTGAGAATGTCTCGGGGGCACCGAGACAGCCCAGCTGCAAGTGGGCAAGTGGCCGCCCAGCAGAGAGGCACCTCGCCGGGCAGCTTGCAGAGGCTCCTGGGACGCTGGCCAGGTGAGGCCGGCGGGCGGGGGGGGAGGTTTCCTGGAGGAGCAGGTGGACAGGGTCGGGTTCTGAGATGGTGAGGACAGGAGACACACCGAGTGCTCTCCTCGTGCCAAGCACTACCTACTTAATGCTTCTTATTCCCATTTTACAGAGGCAGACAGAGGTAAAGCAACCTGCCCAAGGTCACACAGCGAGGGAGTGGAACACGCAGGGTATGAGCTCTGATGTTCTGCTCAGAGGCTGCACCCTGCTCCCCTCTGCCACCTGCTTCGCTGATCAATACTGGGCCCCTCATTCCTAACTGTAAGCTGGACAGGGTGTGGACACTCGGGTCCTACCTAATCCTTACAGCTACCTTATGAAATGGGTGTTTGTCCCCAGCTCACAGCTGAGAAAACTGAGGCTCAAAAATGCAAAGGATTTGCCCGAGTTTACATAGCTGGGAAGTGCCAGAGCCGGGGTTCAGGTCCCCCTGCCCAGGACCACCGGCTGCCATAAATCCAGTTCCAGCCCCCCCTGCACAAAAGGCCACTCCCACACAGGCTTCACCCAGGCATGGGAGAGCGATTCCAAGGTCTCCCCAGACTCTGGCCAGACATGCAAACCATCGAGTTTGGGAGAGACCCCCAAAGAGGAAAAGGAATCGGGTCTGAGCTCGGAGGATCTTCCCAGAGAGTGCGGGAAGCCAAAATGACCGACCCCTGTGACTGTGGGTGTGTAAACCGCAGTCCGAGGGCCTGTGTGTACGGCGTGAGCCTCCTCTGAGCCACGTGTGAGGGGCCCAGACGATCGCCTGCTGGGCAGGGCACAGGTGAGGCTCAGGCTGCTCTTGGGGGGAGGAGAAACTGGCAGGGATCCTTCTGTCCCGCACCCACTGGATGTGTGTCCATCGCGTGTAAGCTCTGCTGGCCGGGTCCGCGGAGCTGGGACACAACCCCTGCCCGTGAGGGTCTCCATCAGGATGGAGCAAGGGACACGGGCTTGGGGCAGCTGTGCACCTGGAGGCCTGGACCGGGCGGAGGGTGCCTCAAGGGGGCGGAGCCATGAGAACTCCCTGGGGAGGGGAGGTGCTCAGCCAGGGCTCGGGCACCGAGTGCTGACAAGCCTGGAGGCGGAGGCACCGGGCAGAGCCGCCGGGGGGGGGGGGGGGTGGGGGGGTGGTCCACACACAGGCCCCCTCGCTTTACTGCGCTTCGCAGACTCTGCGTTTTCACTAACAGAAGGTCTGTGCAGCCCCTAGACAAGCGAGCCCACCGGCGTCTTTTTTCCAACAGCCTTTGCTCACTTCGTGTCTCTGTGTCACATCTGGTAATTCTCAGAATATTTCAACCTTTTTCATTAGTGTTCTGCTTATGATGATCTGTGAGCAGTGGTCTTTGATGTTCCTACAAGGAATAGTAGAAGGCTCAGGTGATGGTCAGCACTTTTACCAACAAAGTATTTTTAAATTACAGTATGCACATTGTTTTTTCAGACATATTGCCACCACACGCTGACGAGGCCACAGGATGGTGTAAACATAACTTTACGTGCACTGGGAGACAGGAAAACTCGTGTGGCCCGGCCGGGCTGAAGGGGCCGGCTTTGACCCACACAGGCAGCAGGGCTGTTGGGTCAGGGGAGACGACCCCGCCAGGCTAAGGGGGAGACCCCACGCTGGGCGACTGGATGGGGTGAGGGGACACGGGGGTCGGATGGCTCCTGGGTCTGGCTGGTGACTGGAAGGGGAATGAGGTCGTTCATTACGAACAGGAGCACGGTGGGCGGGGGTCTGGGGAGGTACGAGCTGGGAGTCCACGTGGGGAGCAGGGCCAGATTCAGGAGGAAATGTCCAGGAGGCTCTTGGAAATGTGGCCTGGAGCTCAGGAAAGGGGTTTGGACGGGAGATGCGCCTTTGGAAGACACTAATTCATAGAACATGGAGAAACACCTGCTCTGAAGATGTTAGTAACCTAAGTGACAGCAACCAGCTTTGGTCCCAGACTTGGACTCAGGCTGGTCACTTCTCGCCACCTCAGTGCTCCTCTCTCTAATAGCTTCTACCTCAGGTCTGAGCAGCTGTGAAATGCCCCCAAACCATCTCCTTTCTCTTTCCTAAAGGTCTCGGGTGTGAGTTTCTAGCCACATATCGTTCTACCCATTTTACAGAATTGGAAAGTTGAGGCACATCTTTACTAAGCCACGCAAGCTGACTGTAGAATCTGAAGCGGTGTCCATCCCCGCCGACCTCAGCTGGGAGAGCGGTTGTTTTTTTGTTTGTTTTTTCTGGGTTTTTTTGTGGGTTTCCCCCCAAAGGAATGCTGTATTGACACATCACCCATTATCTACTTTAAGGAAAAGATAAATCAGTCATTATACCTGCATCCTGCCTTCCCACCACACCCCATCTGAGAGGTTCCAACCCTCAGGAAAGAGCACAGAGCAGCATTCCTCCCAAGGCACGAGTGTGGACTGCAGCCACTGCACCCCGCAGTGTGTCTGAAGTGACCAGCAGACACTCAGGTACCAGACAGCACATCACGGTCGACCAGAGAAGACACTGAGCTGACGGTCCCTCCCCTTCGAGAGTGCACGGATGCAGGCGAGGTCTCTGCCCGCTAAGAGCCTGTAAGGCACAGAGCTGCCCCTGCAGGCGTGCCAGACGTGGCGCCCTGGGTGAGAGGCTGCTGGGCTGTGGCAGCATCGGCGCGGAAAGAGATCTCTGTAGCTCCTGAGAAAAGGCAACAGCAGAGCCCCAGCTGGCCCGACGCCCTGGCCCTGACCTACCTGCGGGTCTGCCTGCCGCTCGCTGGCCCTGGCCCTGGCCCTCAGCTGAGCTGGTGCAGCCGATGCTGGGGAAGGGGTGCCTCCCCTCCACCCCGCCGCCTGGCTTGTGGGGGGAAGCAGGCGTGTGTCAGCGTTGTGGTGACGGCAGAGCATGGAGCGCTGGGGCCATGCACACGCGAGGGCTCCAGCCCCCGTCTCCGCTGCCCCCCCAGGACCCACCCCACAGCCCCTCAGCTCCATCTCCCACGTCTCCCTCAGTTGCTGGCGTCTGGCTTCCGCGGGACATGGTCCCAGACCAACGTTGACGCTCAGGCTGTCTTCTGTGCTTTCGGCCTCCGTGAGCACAGTGGACGAAGCGCATGGGGACAGGAGTCTCCCCCACGGTGGGACGGCGGGAGCTTGCTGCGGCGCAGGGGTCCTCGCCTCTCCGTCCACCAGAATCACCCGAGGAGCTGGGAAGAAGGACCGCCAGCCCCCGCCCCAGACCCACCCCTCCATGGCAAGAGCACGAGTGCAGAGTCAGGCCTGCCTCATGTTCCCGGTGGGGCTGGATGAGCTAGACCCTGAGCTCCAGGTTCTTCTCCTGAAGGAACATCCGTGGCCGGTTCCCCGAGGGAAACGCACAGGAAGCACAGTGCCTGCGGCCCGAGCTGGCCTTTGACGCACGCGCACCACCCCACCTCCCAGCTCCGCGGCGCCTGGGGCTTCCTCCCAACCCGGTGCTGCAGTCAGCCCCCAGCCAGCGTCTGCGGAAGGTGCGCACCTCCTGACGGCACGACGGCCTCACACCTCCAGGCTGTTACCCCAGAACCCTGGTGTCATCCTTTCCGGCTGCACCCACCCAAAACACCGTTCTCAAACTGGCCCATCTGATCACCCAACTCCCGCGGCCCTGCGCCCAGCGCCGACTCTCCTGGACCTTCCGGCCACGCAGCCTCCCAGTGCCCACTCCCCGCCTTGACTCTCACTGTCTGGGTCCCCTCGCAGCCCAGACGCCGTCCCTGCCCCCTGACGGTCCTGTGGACACGAGCCCAGCACTGCACACCCTCCTGCACCACCCCAACGCCTCAGACTGCAAAGCCCTGAGGCAGCGCAGTTGCCGGCACCTGGCGGTGCTTCATCAGCCTTGACCCTTAACCTCACGTGGGGTGACAAAGAGATCGGGACGTGTGCAGAGACTGGGACAGGGACTGAGCCGTCTCCAAGCGCACCCCCAACAAACTCGCGCTTCAGTCTCCAGATGGGGGAGCAGAGACTGGTGCTGAGGCAGGGCTGCTCCAGGGGAGCCAGACCTCACCGGGCCTCCGCGGTGCCACCTCTGTGGATTTTCTCCTCTTCTGGTTCTGATCCGGAAGCCTGGGAAGCTGGGTTCTGGGTGCCCTCATGGGGCGTTCAGTCCACTTAGGGACCTGACACTGATCGTACGACCACAGACACACACGGCAGATCTTCGCTAAGGTCAGAACTGTGACGGAGAGTGGGATGGTGCTATAGGACTATTAGAGGGACTTCTCAGTGAGATCAAGGGCAAAGCTTCCTGGAGGAAGCAGCGCCTGCACTGAGGCTTGAAAGCTGCCCAGAAATTAACCAGGCAGAGCGAGCAGCTTCTGCATGACCCGGGAAAGAGGCGGCCGTGGCTGGACTGGGTGCCGGGATGACGGAGGAGAGTGAAGGGTTGGATGTAGAGGCGCGGTGGGGGGGGGGGCACTGACAGGCGGGACGGGAAACCTGGAGCCAGCCCAGGCGTGGGCAGGTGGGTGAGAGCATGAGGTGGGTGTTGGGTCACCTGTGAGGCATGCAAGTGGAGACTCTGAATGTGCAGGTGGGTGCAGGCGGGCTTCAAAGGAGGGGTCGGGCTGAAGACCTGCGGTGAGTCACCCACTTAGAGGAGGGGGTGAAGCTGAGGGGCCTGGACCCCCCAGACGGCGGCCCTTGTAGAGGGACACGCACCCCGTTTCACAAGGCCGTCCTGTTCAGCTTCTCCATCTCGGACTCATTTAGGTCCCCTGTTTCCTTTATCTGTTGTTAAACCAACAGCTGACCACGTGCCCACGAGCCGTCGGTGACGAGGGAACATCGCTGTCAGCTGAGGCGCGAGGGGGGGCTCCCGCCAGCTTCGTGCCGTCTTCCCACGTCCCTCTCGGCCCTCAGGAGGCAGACATCCCTGCCCTTGTTTCCGGAGCAGGACGCTGGGGCTCAGAGAAGCAAAGCCCTGCCCGGTATCAGTGCCGGACGCCTTCTCACTGCCGGGGCTGCTTCGCCAGAAGAACGGCCCGTGCCCAGAGGGCGGAGGGCAGGATCCAGGCACCACCTCCACTCGGGGACCGACTCGCATCCCTGACGGACCAGCCTCTGCTCACACAGTCCTGGCAGCCCGTGGCCCACTTCTCACACCGTTCAGCGCTATTGGAGTGGATTCCTTATCGTAACTGAAATCTGTCTCCCTGTGGCTTCCTCTGCTGGTCAGAGGCCAGCCGTCCAGGAGACCTGCATCCTCCCTCTCTGAGAACAGTTGCCGGGCCTCCCTGGACGCCAGTGTCTGGTCAGGTTCACTCCTGTTCCAGTGTCTTCCTTTGCCTCTCACATCCTGGCCAAACTCTTCTGGACAAGACCCAGTATGTCTGTGTCCTTCTTGAAACGGGATGTACAGAGAGGTACAACCCACCCTAAATATGAGCCAATTCGCCCAAAATCAAGGTCAGATGGAGGCAGGGCCAATCTCTTTACGGTCAGTGGTACATCAGGCCCAGGCTTGAGCGGAGCTAGTCCAGACCCACTGCACAGGAGGCGTGTCCCAGGTCTTAGGGGACCACAGGAGGCGCCCAGGACTGGAGGGCATCTTTCTGCACCCACGAGTCTCTTCCCTGCAGGCAGGCCTGGAGCCCACTTCCCTGGCCTCCCTCCCTCTGGGGGCCGGGGTACCACGGGGCCCTGGGGAGGAGTTAGGGAGGGAGCAGGCAGTCAACGCAGGGACCCGGAAACCCTGGTGGGTCCCCGCTCGCCTCTCCACCCCACACAGGATCCCGGGGCGGCAGCTGGGAGGTGCCCCCAGGCTCACCTTCCCTGGGGCCGGCCCAGAAGCCGAAGAGGGCAGCCTTGACAAGGTCTGGAAGCCGGGCCGGGCCAGCAGCTGAGGGTGGGTTTTGCCTCTGGAGGGTGGGGGGCACAGGGCTCCAGGGAAGCTGGGGGGACGCCAATCATGCTGACCCCGTATGTGGCATCGGAGCCCGGCTGCCCCACCCCTGGGCCACCTGGAACGGCCAGCCAGTGGGCCCCCAACGTCCTGCACCAGCCCGGCCTCTGCTTGGGACCAGCTCTGCCCCCCTCGCTGACTGACCCGGTCAGGGCACGTCCCCGCTGGGGGCCTCGGATCCCCGTTGGCCCAATAAGCTGGGCCTAGATGGCGGCGTGGGCCCTTTAGCCCCAACAGTTCTGGGGGGTTCGGGGGGGCTGGCAGTGGGTGAATGACCGAGGCTGCCTGGCCCCTTTTGGGGGGGAGAAAGAGGAGAAATGGTGAGCATGGTGATTTCAGCTACAAGCGCCCTCGAGGATGGGGACCCACGGGTGTTGGGATGAAGGCGGCGGAGGCCAGAGCCCCAGGAGCCGGCCCCCCGCCCGGCCACCCCGTTCCCCACTCTCCACACTCCGACTCTGTCCCTCAGGTCCTGCCCCGGCCGTCAGGGCGAGGAGGCCCCTGGAGCTGCACGAGGACACGAGGGTGAGCCTGAGGCAGGAGCAGCCCACGCTGTCACATCGGCTCTGCAATGCAGTGCTGCGCTTTTTTGTTAGTTTTTTTTTTTTCCTAAAAGTCCTCATTTCCCAGGGAAAGTGCAGCCAAGTGCTTCCAGAAAGGGGTGGCCAGGTTGCCTGGGGACGTGTCAGCCCTTCGGATTCCGGGATCTGGCAGCCGCTCCCGCCCCCCGCTCGGGCAAGCAGCTCTGCCCTGGGCTCTGTGGAAGGAGCAGGACGGGCCCGGGGCGCAGCCAGGGGAAGCTCGGGGGTCACGGACTGGAGCACCTCTTAGCGCCGGGCCCAGGCCTCTGGCTTAGGCGCCATCGCAGATGCAGAGACGCCTCAGGTCGAGGGGGGCTCAGCCTCCTCCCACCACCCGCCCTCCTGCTCTCTCTCTGAATGAGCTCTTTTTCGGGGGGGGTGGTGACAACATCCCCCTTTGTTGTATCAAATACCAAATCTGCCGCAGGGTTCTCCGGGGGGAAGGGACCCCTCCCCTTGCCCACTACATGACACACTTTCTGCAGACACTCTGCCCTCTGTTCTCCTCCTGTTCTTGGGTTTCATTTTAAGGGAACTTTTCGATCCAGCTCTGCCTTCCCAACTAAAAAGGTGATGGGTTCAGTCAGCTACGGAAACAAACCCAAACCCGGGCCAGTGGAACGGGCAGACCCTGCCTTCTCCCCAGCGGCCCCAGGGAGACGGAGAGCAGCAGAAGGAAAGGGGCGGGGGAAGAACTGTGGTTCTGGCCGCAGCCCCTGGCTGGGTGAGTGGCAACCCCCGCCCCGGGGGGCAGGTAAAGCTCTCGGTGCCCTGAGCTCTCTCCCCATGACCGGGAGGGGCTGCAAGGTCCCGTCTGCCCTTCTCCTCTGACGGCAGGTCTCTCAGGCACAGATGGCTCTAGCTTGGGGGCAACCAGGACACAGAGGAGCCAATCTGGGCACAGCCCAGGGAGAGGCACTGCCGGTCTGCCATCTGCCGCCCAGGTGACAGCCGGTGACGCAGAGCTCCGGGCTAGGAGGTCAGAGCCTCTCCCTGCTGCCACCAGCCTCCCAGGGCCTGGCAGGAGGTGCCTCCAGGCCCCGAGGTGCAGTAGGTCTTTAAATGAAAACAAGCCAGCCCTCTGCCTGGGAGACGCTGCCCTCTGCACGGTGTTTCCACCAGGGCACAGGCTGTGGACGCAAGTGACAGCTCTCTGTCCCGAGCTCGGGACAGGAAGGGGGTCAGGTCAGCCGTCAGGGGGACACCCACCAGGAGTCAGAGGGAACCCCGTAGGCAGAGTAATGCTGACTAGCCTAGACTGTGGTTCCCAACTCCTCTGCCTTCTGGCCGTGGGTCCCAGGGCGAGTTCACTGACCCCAGAGCCCCGGTTTCCTCACCTGTAACGGGATGGAATCAGCCACAGTCACAGGCTGCTAGGAGGGGTAAAAGGCCTAGTGCCCCTGTGCCCTCAGCAAGTCATGCCTCCTGTTTACTGCAAATACCCCTGGGCTCCCCACCTCAGCAGCCTCAGCCAAACGCCTGCCAGGTTTTCATGTGCATTAAAACTCTCCTGGAAGCTCCACAAAGTGCAGATCCCAGGCCCGGCCCCAGAGATGCCCACTCAGGAGGTTGAGTTCGGGCACCTGGGGGATTACGACATTGTGAGAAGCAGAGGACAAGACGGTCCCAAGCCCGCAGGTCTGAGAGCGTGTGGGCGCGAGCCCAGATCCTCACCACGTCCAAGCCCTGCCCCTGTCTGTCCCCGGCCTACAGCAGCCTGGCTCCTCTCTGCACACAGAGAGTCTCCAGCGCTTTGCTCTTCCTGCTGCGGCCCATCCCTTTGCACCCATGTTCCTCGAGTCAGTGACCCATGAGCCGCCCCCCCGGCTCCAGACTTTTTCTAGGGCTGGGGGTCAGGCCATGGGCCAAAAAAACCCCTCACCCTCGTGGCCCACGTAATTCTTTATTCACTGACACATGGACTCAATCATTCTCTCTCATTCATTTGCTCACTCATTCACTCATTCATTCTCTCATTCATTCATTCACTCACTCATTCACTCATTCATTTGGTCATTCATTCACTCACTCATTCACTCATTCATTCAACACTTCTGCGAGCCTACTCTCTACAAGGCACAACACTAGGGGCCAAGGTTGACACGTGCAAAGCCCCCCCCCCTTGTCAGAAAAAGGCCAAGGAAGTGATGGCCCTTAGAAGCCACATGCCCTTGGGTACCCTCAGCTCCAAACCCAAGGGCAGGCTCAGGCTGACTGCCCCCCACCCCACCCAGGAGGCGGCAAGAATGGGCCCCTGGGCTGCCCCTGCTCCCTGGAGGAGAAGCTGTCTGGAGAGGGGGACGGTTCTCCCCAGCACACACACCGTCACTGCCAGGTACAAAGTACTTTTTCCTCCGATCCAGCCCCGTCCCTTTACCTAATTCTGTGCCTTGTAATTACGTGTGAGGACGGGCCAGTTCCCCCAAACACAGCGCTCCCTGGAGCCGCCAGGCAGGGGAGCTCGGCCGTGGCCTGGATTCTTCCTGCCGCCCCGCATCCAGCCTCTGCTCCCAGAACAGGCTGCAGGCGAAGGCCACTCCCCCACCCCGCGCGGAGCTCAGAAAGCACCCAACCCCCTCATCTTGCAGAAGGGCGACAGGCTCCGAGCAGGGCCTGATTTGCTCTGGGTCGGTCACAATCTAGTCCATTTCCTCCATTCACCCCTCATTCATTCATTCGTCCAACACCTTGAGAGCCTATCAGGTACCGAGGCCGTGCTGGGCACCGTACACACGAGGATGACCAAGACGTGGTCAGTACAACCGCCACAATATAGCACAGGAAGTGCACTGAGAACAGAGAGGGCCAGGGCTCCGGGGAGAAGTTTTAGGGAGGACAGGAATCACACCAGCACATGGCATGGGAAGGGCACCCCAAGCACAGGGAGTGGCAGACGACCGGCGGCAGATTTGGGACCAGGCCCAGATCCTCAGGTTCCGGTGTTTCCCTCCTGCCTCCAAGGCCTCGCTGCTCCCTAATACTTCCTGACCCCCTATGCGGACCTGGGTGTGCCCGGGGGAGAGCTTTGCACGCAAGGGGCCAGAAGGTTCACACCCTCAGGTTAGCAGCGATGTTCAGAGCAGCCCTTCAAGGGCGCGTCAGGGCCAAGGGCTGCCCTTCCCCCACTCAGGGACAGGACGGCCAGGCTGCCGCATGGCATGGACCAGTGGTGCCCCCAGCTTCTCTGGGCAGGTGCCAGGTCACTGGAGACACTGTGCACAGAGATGACAGATGCAGCTGGGGCATCACACACCGCTTGTTTCGACCGTGGGCTCAGCCACTGACCATCTGAGGAGACTCGGGCAAGTCAGGTCACCACTCTGAGCCCCAGATCGTCATCTGTGAAAGAGGGTCAGTAACAGCCATTTAATAAGGTTGGAGGAGTAAACAGAAGGTACACAGACGGTCAACATAAGTGCACACGGTCAGTAGGTCTGTGTGACGGGGCGGAGGGACAAGTGGCTCGTTCTTTCCCGGAGGAGAAGGGGCAGCAGCGGAGGCTCCGAGTCCCCGGAGAGCCTGTCCTCCACCCGAGTCACTGTGCGCACCTGCGCGAGTTACTTAACCTCTCTCGGCTTGTCTGTGGCTGTCTTGGGTTTTGCCCCAGTGGAAATGCAAACACTTCACAGGGTTATTATGAAAATTAAATCCTCCCACGCATGGGAGCGCCTGCCTGCGGTGAGAGTGCAGTAGACACTTTCCTTCCTTCTACAGAACTAGGCTCCTGCTCCACGCTTCTCAGCATCATCTCAGGTCCTATGCCCTGAAGTTTTCCTTCGTGAGACTGAGGATATGGGATGTGGGGCAAGGGATGGGGCCGAGGCCCCAGCCCAGCATAAGGGGTACCCTTCGCGGTCACCGAGAGACAGAACTCAGGCGTCCTTCTGCTCCAGGACAAGGGGTATCACCCTTGGCAAGAAGAACGATTCTCCCCATCGGGCGCCCCAGCTTCGCCTCCAAACGGGATCCTCCTTCAGGACTCCCAGAGCCCATTCACGGCACCTCGGGCTTCTGTCCGCTCTGCTTCAAAACTCAGGGTCAACGTCTCACAAAGACATTTTATTACAGACACCATCAAACTCATGTAGAAGCAAAAAGAACGGCCTCCTGTGCTTGGCCCCCGGCTCCAACATTTATGAACGTTTTCTAATCTCGTTTGCCTAGATCCCTCATGCTTTGCTTTTTTTTTTTTTTTTCCTGTTGTATTTTAAAGTGAGTCCAGATATCATGTTATTTTTCCCATAAATACTTTAGTATAACTAAAAGGCCTTTTTAAAAAATATATCTCTCAACGAACTTATGGTTACTGGGGGGAAGGGTAGGGTGGAGGGATAGACTGGGAGTTTGGGATTGACATGTACACACTGTTATATTTAAAATAGATAACCAACAAGGACCTACTGTATAGCACAGGGAACTCTGCTCAATATTCTGTAATAACCTAAATGGGAAATGAACTTGAAAAAGAATAGATACATGTATATGTATAACTGAATCACTTTGTTGCACACCTGAAACTAACACAACAGTGTTAATCAACTATACTCCAATATAAAATAAAAGAATTAAAAATATATGTATGTATCTTTTTATGACTATCTGGCCATTATCACACCTAGCACAGTAAGATTCTTTAATAGTATTAACACCCAATCCACATTCAAACTTCCCTAATTGTCTCAAATTTTGCCCTCTTTTTCTAAGTCCTATGTTTTCTTCTAGGTTTCAGGTCTTATGTTTAAGTCTATTTTGAGTTGACTTCAGTATATGGTGTAAGATAAGGGTTCAGTTTTCCCAACACCATTTATTGAAGAGACTGTCCTCCCCCCTTTGTATACTCTTGGCTCCTTTGTCGTAAACTAATTGACCAAATACGTGTGGATTTATATCTGGGCTCTATTCTGCTCCATTGATCTGTGTGTCTGTTTTTAATGCCTGTGCCATAACGTTTTGATTACTGTAGCTTTGTCATATAGTTCTTTTTTTAATTTTATTTATTTTTTTGGCTGCGTCGGGTCTTCATTGTTGCACATGGGCTTTCTCTAGTTGCAGAGAGCTGGGGCTACTCTTAGTTGCGGTGCACGGGCTTCTCATCATGGTGGCTTCTCTTGTTGCAGAGCACGGGCTCTAGGCATGCGGGCTTCAGTAGTTGTGGCACACGGGCTCAGTAGTTGTGGCTCGCGGGCTCTAGAGCACAGGCTCAGTAGTTCTGGCACAGGGACTTAGTTGCTCCATGGCATGTGGGATCTTCCTGGACCAGGGCTCCAACCCGTGTCCCCTGCATTGGCAGGCGGATTCTTAACCACTGCGACACCGGGGAAGTCCCTGTCGCATAGTTCTTATAAACTGATGGTTGGATCTCGAGGCTCCATTAGCTGCAGGTTAGATTTCCGCCATGACCCACTCATCTCCTTCCCAGCACCACTGGCCCAGCCACAGCTGTGTGTCCTCTACACTGGGGCTTCCTCAACGTCTTGTAAATCCTAGATGCAGGCTCTCTCTCACCTCTGGGCCTTTGCACCTGCCATCTCCTTCTTCTGCTTCCCTGGGTGGGATGTAACTTTTCGGACACAGTTCAGAGACACTTGTGTGGGTGGGTGCGTCCCCTGCTGTGCCCACTCCCCCTCACAATTCCCGGCTCCGGGCTCCTCACTTACCTCTGTCCTTGCATGCATCTGCCACCCAGGCTGGGAGCCCCTGAGCTGCAGGGCTGACACTAGTCCTCTTCCTACCCCCAGGGCCTGGCACCAGGCCTGGCACAGAACAAGCATTTAATCAGTGTTTAGGAGTGGACGCAACTTGCCCAGCAGCAGCGCTGGCTCACAGGGCGGTAGGGCGGTGATGGGGTTTTAGAAATGTTCTCAGGCCGGGCGCTAGATGAATGGTTAGCACCCGGCAGCAGCAGAAACCCACAGGCCAGGGAGAGCCCGCCTTCTGCGGGGGTGGGAGCAACAATCCAGCCAGGCTCTCCTGGACCCCAGAGCCCGTCCTGCCCTCAGGGAACTGGAGACCGGCACTCCCCAGGGTGCGCTGCGTAAGGAGAGCCTGCTCTGCCTCGGGCCGGGGGGACTGTTTGGGGGCCCATATCACAGGACTTCAGGTGGAGTCTGCACCCACAGGCGGAGGGTTAAACGTCCCCAAAGGTGTCCAGATGGGGCATCTTGACTGGTCACAGCAGGGACTGGACCACGTCACACGTCACGTCTTCCTGCATTTCTCTCCTTTCTGTTCATTACGGCCTCCAAGCACGTTCCCCCCACCCCCTTTGCTCTATCTCCCTTCCCATCTGTCTCCACGCCCATCACACCATCCCTTGTTCTGTTTTTCCACATTAATTAGTCATCAGTCCAACATTTATATTTTTATTACTCGTTGTGCTTATTCAATAGACTTTTGTGGTCACAATTCCTAATTTAAGAAGCAGATAAATGGGACACCAATTTGTTTCTTCAAAGAGCTCACTAAAATAAGTCAGTTTCGTCAGCAGCTCTCAACAGGAAAAAAAAGGTTATCTGGTCCCTGGTCCTTACGATACCAAACAATTCATTTAACTTAAATTTCCCCAGTGATCTGACAGCTTGACTGGCTGTTTCAGCAGAATCTAGATCCAATCTGCTAGGGGAAATGGTAAAATTCTCTTCACCCAGAGAATTTCCCATCCAGGAAACTGGGGCAGACTGACGCCCGCGGAGCAGCCCCATGGCTCAGGCCTCCCTGGGAATCTGCGTCTACTTTATGTCTCACGCTTAATACCAAGAGGAGGGACAGTGTGAGGGCAGGAGCCAAGCAGGGAAACTCTCCCCCAGAGGGAGGCGCTAGTAGGAAACCACAGCTCCTCCAGCTGGCAGAGGGACGGTTGCAGGGGCAGGGGGCAGGGAAGGGAAAATGAGGACCAGAGTCTGGACCACCTGTTAGGGACTAGAGCCACAGAGGACACACAGGCGGCTGCCGGAGCGGCCTCCTGAGCAAAGGGAGAGGGGCCTCCCCCCGCCCTCCAGCCTCAGCCTCCAGCCTCAGCCTCCAGCCTCAGCCTCCAGTCTCAGCCTCCAGCCTCGCCAGCGCCTACCTTTGAGCTGAACCTGCCCAGGTTCCAGCTGGCAAAGGAGCCTGGGAGATGTAGTTCCCTACCTTCTAGGCCGAGAAGAGGGCAGGTGGGGAGTGGGTCTCAGGGCAGCAGGCGACCAGCACAGCGTGTGTGTGTGTGTGTGTGTGTGTGTGTGTGTGTGTGTGTGAATGTCGGGTCTGGCCAGAGAGAGGCACTGACACTTTAGTGCATTCTGGTTTCCCAAGAAGCCCCACGAGGTAATGACCTGAGAGCACAGCAGGCCCCTCCCCTCGCTGTCAGGGCCCCGACACCACGAACGGGTAGACAGCTCGGCGGGAGCAGAACAGAGGCCGGGGTCTCGGGCCCCCCGGGACACAGTGCCCTGAGGGTCCAGCAACAGCGCACTCGTACCCACAGACACGCGTAAGCGAACGCCACACACACGCCTCCTGACTCGTACGTGCATAGCACACTCAGACACGCACAGGAACTGTGGCTGAAACTCCTCATATGGGCTTTGAATCTTCTTCCTAATGTGGTCTAAAACTCTCAGATGTGGTGTGTGGGGTAAACAGGTAATCGTACCTGTGAAAGTGTTTCTAAAGTTCATGGCGCGTCTCACACAAGTGCAGAAACGGCACCTGGGTCGTACCGAACCTCTGGTCTGTGCTCCATCGGCTGGGAGTGGAGGTGACACAGACGTCACAGGTGGAGTCACTGTAAGGGTCACAGGGTTCCGAGGTGCCCCTGACCTGGGGGAAGGTCGAAGGACAGCACCGCCCCCCTGTGGAGCCCCCCAGGACCGGGCGTCTCACGGGCGTGGCTCTGTGCTCCCCTGGGAGCTGGACTGAGAGGCTGGCCCACCTCTCAGAGGTTAAGCAGGAAGACAGGGACGTATCCCCCCCAGTCGGTCGCCGGGAGCCCCTGCCTGTCAGGTCAGGGCGCGAGCCGAGCCCCGCTGTGGCCTGGTGACACTTCCCCACAGCTGTGGGAGGAGGTCCAGGGAACACAGCGTGCGGGCTCCGCCCGCGGGCCGCGATCACGAGCGAGGGGCCCACAGCCGAGCAGCCCAGGAGGACGGAGGCCCAGGGACCAGCCTGGCACCAGGAGCCGGGGTCACAGCGAGGGCTTTCAGGGCTCCGTGTGAGCCTGGACTTAGAACGCAGCCCCTGCAGCTTGGCAGGTCCCCTGCACGACCCCACCTTGGGGCTCTGCGGGCAGACAGAGGGGGCCCAGGGGCGCCGTTACCCCCAGACCCAGGCGGGCGGGTTGCAGGGGACAGAAAAGCTCTTTGGCCAAGTTTCCTTTGACACCAGGGAGCTTCTGGCTGACACGGGGGTTAGGCTCCTGAGAACCCCGTAGCTGAAGACCCGCAGACTCCCCAAACCCCCGGCTGCCATCTCAGGAAAGACATTCTTCCCGAGCCATCTACGAGTAGAAGGAAGGGGTGGGGGGCAACTACACCGGCCACCAAATGGAGATCAGTGAAGTTCCCGCCAGGACTAATTACCGCACTCTCCAGCCGGGAGCATTTCTACCGGCCAAACGGCCTCGGCTGGCTTGAACAGCATGGGTGGGACGTGCTGGTGCCTTAACCCCCTGGCGGCTCTGGTCTGGATGCAGCTGTCAAGGAAGCAGGGTGAAGGGGGGGCACAGCCAGCGGCCCTGGGTCGCGGCTCTGCGTTGAAATTCATCACGGTTTGTCCAGCTCCCTCATCTTTGCTCAACACAGGCCCTGAACAGGTCACGCAGCCACTGGTGCAACCTGGCGGTGGGAAGGCTGGTTCTCACACGCCCTTCCTCCCCGCCTGGGTCCACACGCGCCGCACCGAGGCCTCCCCACCATGTGTGCGTGTGGGCAGCGCTGGCCGAGGCGAGTCCAGTCAGGACTAGTGGCCGGTCACACCCGCGGGCCACTGGCTGGGCTAGAGGAGCTGCCAGAGCAGCACAGCGCAGGGGCGCCGCTCTCCCGCTTCCCCGTGGCTTCCCCGCGGCTTCCCCGCGGCTTCCGCACGGCTTCCCCGCGGCTTCCGCTCGGCTTCCCCGCGGCTTCCGCACGGCTTCCCCGCGGCTTCCCCGCGGCTTCCGCACGGCTTCCCCCCGGCTTCCCCACGGCTTCCCCGCGGCTTCCGCACGGCCGAGCTAGCCCTCAGCCATAGCGAGCGCAGCATGGTCTTCCTCTGACTCTTGAAAAAAACCCGAAAGAGGTTTGGGGAAGAACAAGGACCAGAAGCTCCGAGCTGAAGAGGAGCGTCTGCAACAAAGCCCCAGCTCCAGATGCCAGCCCGGTTGTGCCTCAGGCCGAGGCAGCCATGCGTGTGCAGGACAAAACAGAGGGACCCCCTCTCAGTAAAGGGAAACTAGGCAGCTAAGATCAACCCTCCTTGAAGGCAGCTAGGAAGAGTTTGATGTAACGTAACAATCATCTTAAAAGTATCCAAGACCCAACAAGGTAAGCAGGAGACACTGGGCTGAAATCTGGCAGCTGGAGTCCAGAGGTAAAGGCACTTTTGTCCTGAGAGCGTCCGTCCACCGTCCGGCAGGAAAAACAGCTAAGCAGCCTCCCGGGGGTGGGGCCCACCCGGCAGGGACTTTGATAAAAACTACCTGTCGTTCTAAACCCTGGCCTCATCACGGATGTGCATTTTAGAATGGACCAGATGGACCTCTGCTCCGACTTTTCACCCTCTGGTGATGGAAACCCAAGCCTTGAACTTGAATTAAGGTGCCTGCTTGAGGAATGCCCCCAGCACCTGCTGAAGCAAACAAAAATCCTCTCTGGGGGAAGAGAGCAAACGATTTGTCACACTCGATGCTCAGCAAGAAACTGAAGATCAAGTGCAGAAGGAAACAGAAGCCTTGAGTGCAAGCTGTCAGGAAGAACAGGTGACAGGAGACCCACAGGGGTGCCAGGGGGTCAGAATTCGCAGGTGCCAACCCTAAATACGAAGCCTGTAACTGATAAATGCAATAAAACCCGGTGGACAGATCTCACTGCAGGTTTGACGCAGCTGAGGAGGAAACTAATGAACTGGGAGACAGCTCAGAAGAAGGAGAGGCGCACAGCGGCAAAAACTCGCAAACGCCCAAGGAAGGGTAAAAGACTGTGAAGGAGACGTAGACTTAACTGGAGTTAGAGAGAGGAAAAACAGATGACGGGGCAGAAAGACCGAAAAGGATACTCAGGGCTGAGAAAAGATATCAGTGCACAGATTCAAGAACCCCAGCAAATCCCAAGCAGAAAAAATAAAATAAATGTGCATCTAGACATATCAGAGAGAAAACACAGAAAACAAAGAAGAAAGTCCTAAAAACAGAGACCAAACAACCAGGTGCAGAGTGGGAGAGAGGCAGGTGCCTCCTCATGTCCAGGAGCTGCTGGGACAGAGCTGACGAGACCCTGTCCCTCCTGGACACCCAGGCCTGTGGGTGGGGTGGGCAGAGTTAAAAAGAGCAAAGAAAACCTGGGGCCAGAAACAAACGTAAGGGTCCCCCGATGGCAGGTGGTGGGCCTGGGTCCCTGATCATTGTAACAAACCTCTGGAAAGGGGGAAGGTGCTTCTCAGTCTGGCTTAGAAACTGACAGAGAACAGACAGCAGGACAGTCTCCAGGACAGGCCTCTGTGGCCGGACAGCTTCAGGGCTAGAATGCATAAGTTAAAAAGCAGGTGATGGGGACTTCCCTGGTGGCGCAGTGGTTGAGAATCTGTCTGCCAGTGCAGGGGACACAGGTTCGAGCCCTGGTCCGGGAAGATCCCACATGCCGTGGAGCAACTAAGCCCGTGCGCCACAACTACTGAGCCTGAGCTCTAGAGCCCGCAAGCCACAACTACTGAGCCCGTGTGCCACAACTCCTGAAGCCTGAGCGCCTAGAGCCTGTGCTCCGCAACAAGAGAAGCCACCGCAAGGAGAAGCCCGCGCACTGCAACAAAGAGCAGCCCCCGCTCGCCACAACTAGAGAAAGCCTGCGCGCAGCAACGAAGACTCAACGCAGTCAAAAACAAATAAATAAATTAAATTAAAAAAAAAAAAAGAAAAGCAGGTGATGATGGCCCAAACAATCATACAAAATCATGGGCCTGAAACCTCAGTTACCTTCCAGGAAAGAATCAGCAATCTGTGTCTAAATGAGGCCCAAACAAACCAAACACAGATCATTTTGTCCACATACTCCAAAAGCAGTCTGGAGTGAGTTTGGACTCGACTAGCATCGAATGACGTGGCTGTTACTGTGTCGAGAAGACCTACCCTCACGCTGGGACACGTCGGCTCCAGCCGTCCACCCTGGGGTGACCTCAAGGGAGCAGTGTCGCCACACGCCCGGCCCCTGCCCCGCTCTTGGGTGAGCAGGGAGCCCAGATGCCGGCCGCCCCTCGAAGATTTACTGCTCTGTTCCCACCACCGTCTCCAGCCACCTCTAGTTTCTCAGCCGGTAATGCATTTTCTACATCCGTACAAGGTTTGTTCGGGGCGGGGAGGTTTATTTAGCACACTCAGGCTCAACAAAGCCTCCTCGAGTTCTGAGTGCGTTTGCCATCAGAAGCCTGGATGGGGCGGCTCGGGTGCCGGGCGGCGGCTCCGGGTGCGGTGACGTGGGGACACGTTTACACGGCCACGACGCTGCTGTGCTGTCCCGAGTGGACGGGCCAGCGTGCGGGCGCCCAGGTGGATTTAATTACGCACGGGCCCGGCGTCAGCTGGCGTGCCGAGCACGGGGACACCTGTGTGGAAGGACGATGGTCCAGCCCTGCCCTCCGAGCTGACCTCGGCCCCCTCACACTGCCCTGCACGTGCTGCTTTGGTCCCACGGCACCACCTGTCACTCTCAGGGCCCCTCGAGGCCCTGTGACCACCCCGGGGTCTCAGTCTCCCCGGCTGCTGTAACAAGACACCTCAGACAGCGGCTAGTCCACAGCACTGATTTCTCACAGGCTGGAGGCTGGATGTCCAAGGTCAAGGCCCCGGCAGATTCTGTGTCTGGTGAGGACCCGCTTCCTGGTTCACAGACGGCGTCTGCCCAGGGTCCTCACGTGAGGATGGGGCGGGGGAGCTCCAGGGGTCTCTTCTCATAAAGTCACTGACCCCAGCACAAGGGCCCAACCCCCAGGTCCTCACCCCCCCCCAGAGGCCCAGTGTAGGTCGGGGGTCAGCTCAGGGATTTGGGGGCCCGGCCTTCAGCTTGGAGCCCCGTCCCTGACTGTCTTGCTTTCCTCGGCGCACTCAGCCCGTCCGAGGTTTTCCTGACTGTCCCGTCTCCCACGTCCGCGAGCTGCACAGAGAGCTGCTTCATATTTATCGCCAACCCCCGGGACTCTGCACGTGAGACCACACAGCACACGCTGGGGCAAGTAAGAGGCAGTGAACACCGTGCTTGTGGGGCATGTGAATCAGAATGAGTCGTGTTGCCAAACGTTTAAGTTCAGTCATTCGTTCAACAGACCCTCCGGAGCACCCACCAGACGCTCCAGCCGACGGTGGGGACTTGCGGCAGGCCCGGCTCCCACTGAGCTCCCGGACACGGACACGACCGGACGTGAGATCGCGCGAGACTCTGGATGCCGGGCCAGGGACGTGGTTGCACAGGGGCTCCCGGGCTGCGGGCACGGCGGGCGCAGAAGGACACTGGGCACTGCCTGACCCTCCCGTGTGCACTCGCCCTGGGCGCCGGGGTCTGAGCACCGAGCAGGACTGTGGTCCTGATGAAACACGTTCTGACCCCCAGGATTCCTCTCTGGCCTCCGCCCAGCCCAGCCGGCCGGGCTGACACAGCCGAAGGGCACCGACAGGGCCAGGTCAGGGCTACCAGGCTGAGGTTCGGGCCACCTGTCACCTGGCCTGGCTTCAGCAGGGGTCACTCTCGCCCTGTCCAGACGCTCTGCAGTCCCCCCACTCCACGGGCCGGGCTGGGCAGTGCCTCGGCCTCCTTCACAGACAGGAAACCAGACACTGAACAACCTGCCTGGTCGTCCGGGCAGGACCAGCTTCCACCGGGCACGACTCACCCCGAGGACCAGTCCCTCAGGGGCCTCTGCCCCTCCCACCCCTGCAGCCAGACGGGCGACCCGCCCTGCTCCAGCCGTGACCCAACGTGGCCCATCCCCCGCCCTCCCCTCCCCCTCCCCCCATTCAGAGTCCACTCAAGTCCCACCCCCTGCACCCAATACGCACTTTGAGGTGCTGGGGACTGGAGGGAGGCCGGGTGAGAACCCTGTGGCCCGGAGGGCCCAGAACATCCCTCCCGAAGCCCACCTGGCCCACCTGCTCTGAGCGCCACTCTGCTGACAAGCTCTCGCCACCCTCATGGTGTTTGTGTGTCTCTCCCGATGGGTTATTGGTTTCTCCAGGGCAAGAACCTGCCTTATATTTCTTGCCCACCTTCCAAGTCCTGGCACACAGACCCTCCCTCAACTCATATTGACTGATCACGTTTCTCTTGGCCTTTTCTTGCTGAGACTACTGCTTTAAACAAGTGGCATGAGTCTTGCGTTTCATACCAGACAACCAGGCTCAGCTTTTTGGATATAACAGCTCTCATCAAAACAGAAGCTTTTCACTAGGCTCACATTTGGCCTTAATAATAAAAAGCTAAGCTGAAGCCAAATTCATGGATTTGCTGCTAATCGCTCTTCCTGGCTGCCTGGACCCGAACCCGACTTGACAGGCATAAAGGGGTCAGCTCAGTTCTGAACCCCATGACGAGATGCTAAACGGGAGAAGCAAGTGGAAGAAGAATACGGACTACAGAACGCTATTTGGGTAAAGGCTGTGGACACACGGCCGGCAGACCGTCTCCCATCAACCTCCTCTTCCAACGTGACGTCGACACCGAGAGAGGCCTCTGCCCTCTCCTCGAAACCGGGTGGGTTTGTGACCGAGAGATGACGCGGAAGTGACGCTACATGGGGCGACGGTTAGATAACGAGTGCGTCTCCACCCTGGTCTCCCGGGACACCTGCCCTCGGAACCCAGCCGCCGTCACCCGGAGAGGGACAGAGGTCACCCGCCACCAGCTGACGGCAGCGCCGACTCGCCACACGTGATGAAGCCGTGCCAAGTGGACCCTCTGGGCCGTCCCGTCCCTGCTCAGGTGTCAGCAAAGCAGTCTCAGCAAAGCAGTCACTGCTGTCGCCTGAGCCACGGAATCGGGGCGGCTTGTTACCCGGCACCTCCCCAGTATCAGCAGGCCCTCTGCTGTAACTGATACCAAGGCCAGCCCACCACGCTCCGTGGACGGCCACAGGGACAGGACTGGAGGGGACGCTCCAGCAGGGACTGTGCCTTACCCAGGATGCTTTCTATCCATCCGCACATTCTTATGAAGGAAGAGAGCGTAGGTATATTATTTGTGTTGTTTTTAAAATATGGAAAAAAACTGATGAAACATTAGTTCTGTGAAAATGGATGTTTGTTATATTTCCCTGCTATTTTAACTTTCTAAATTTCTTTTAATATGGCAGCCGGTGAAGACTGATTCTATGACCGCGAGAATCCGGATTTAGGGTCCGTGACTGGGAGGCAGAGACTGTTCCTCCCGACGTGTCTGCACCCCTTCTCCCCTCTTTCCTTCCATTCTGAGGCTCCCCGGACCCGCCTCTTCACGGCATCGCCATCTCCGGCGTCCTCTCTGCCAGAGCCCCGCTCTCCTGACCGCCACCCGCACCCGTCCCCCAGCCCGCTCCCCGCTCTCCTGACCGCCACCCGCACCCGTCCCCCAGCCCGCTCCCCGCTCTCCCCAGGCTCTCTCCTGCCTGCCCCGTGCCCCCCCTCCTCCGTGTGCAGGCGCTCAAGCGCATCCCATCCATGAATTCACACACGCGCCCACGCACGCACCGCCCATCTGCACGCTAACTCAACCCCTGGCGCCGGCAGCCTGGCGGCCTCCGAAGTGCTAGTTCTCATCTGACCACAGCTGCCCGTTACCCCGTCCTTGCTGTGGGGCAGCACCCGTCTCCTGCCCTCCTGCACCCTCTCCCCCTCGGCCTGTCCTCCTGGGGCTGACACCGCCGCCCCTTCTCCTTCCCTCCCTGCCCGGCTCCCGAGATGCCCCAACAGTGAAGACCCCGTGTCCCCTCCCGTGTGCCCTCCCGTGTCCCCTCCCGCGTCCGATGGCCAGAGCCAAGCTCCTCCCCACCCCTCAAGTCGCGTCCACCTTCCCCCTCCGTTTCTGGCTCAGCTCTCGGCATCGCCTGGTCCGGGGCTCGGGGATCATCTCCGGCCTTCTCCTCCTCTGTCTCCCGCTACCAGGTCTGGGGCATTATTCTCCTAATCAGCCCCCAGCGCAGGCACACCCCCAGAGGCCCAGGCCCTCACCGTTTCTCACCTGGATCCCGTTACCCCCCGTCTCCCTGCCGCTCGTCTTTGACCAGGAGTCACGCCTCTGCCAGCGGGAACTTTCTAACACGCGCACCTGGTCCCACCTCACCCGTCATCGTCCCCGATGGGAAAAACCCAACTCCCAGCCCTCACATTGCCTCCTGCAAGCCTGCGTGCAGCTCACGCCTCCCTGCTTTCTCCCGCGGGGCTCCCGCCGCCCAGGACGCCCCGATTCCTCAGGTGACCTCTACTCCTCCTTCAAGGTCAGCTCCAGTCAAGAGTGTCCTCAGCACGACCTGAACCTCGTCTCATGCCGTTGCCCAGGATACAGGCTCCTGAGAGCAGGGCGGTGGCCCTTTCTCCCGTGTCTCAGAATCCAGCATGAACATATGGGGCTCCATACACTTTGGCTAAATACAGAGCTTCCTAAAATCAAACCTGAAAATCCAGAGGATTCTGATTAATATGGGCCATCGTGTGACTGTTGCTGAAACACGAGAGCAGAACACATGGCTCCGCCCCTTGGAGACGGCGCCGGGGACGTGCCTCTGGGGTCAATGAACCTGCGGAGCCAGTGGGGATGAGGTGTCACTGCTGGAACCGAGGGGGGCGTGCCGCGGGGGGGCACCCAAATCCCGCACCCCAGTCTCAGCCCTGCCCACGTCAGACACGCCTGGTGCCGTCCACCGAGCGATCCTGAGGACGGACGAGCCACAGGGGCAGGTGGACGGAGGGGCGGCGTCCAGGGCTGTGCACCCGCTGGGGGCCCCAGGCTGCAGGGTGCTCTGAGGAGCGGGAGGAGAGCCCTCGCAAAGGTGGCGTTTCACGGCGCTCCCGTGCCCCAAGGCCAGGGCCATGGCCACGCCGTCCAGCCGGTGCCTGGGGACCGCGTCGCACACACACGTCCCTGGCCACACACGCACACACGTGCCCCCGGCCACGGCCGAGCATCGGGGCACGACTTCCCTTGCTGCCCCCAGCCGGCCGAGCCTCCCCAAGGCCACCCGCCCACCGGCCTGACTCCAAGGCCATGGACCCTCCCTCAGGCGCCGCGGCCCCGGGGAGTTAGAGGAAGGGCCTTGGGACGGGAGCCAGAGACACGCCCACCCTCCACAGGGGGACCCCAGAGCACGGTCCACTTGGGACGTCGAGTGGAGGCCCCACCGAGAGCCCATCAGCCTCCAGGGCTTCAGACCAGACCGCAGGACCTTGGCCACGAGGGCAAAGCCGGGGCAGGGTCCCCAGAGCAGGATGGGCCCTCCCCAGAGCGGGGGCAGGGAGGCCGCCCTGACCTCGGGTATGGACGGCAGGCCTGAGGCGGCTGCTTGGGGTACTGCTTCCGTCCAGCGGCGGGCAACGTGACGGCTGAGCTGTGCCCCGTCTCCTAGCACTGCCTGCCGTGGAGTGGGAAGTGGGGTCCTTGGTGCCGAGCTTTCTGGAGGGCAGCTGTGAGCCTGGCTGAAGGGTCACATCTCAGATGGTGCCCTCATCAGCGGCCCACCGACCGGCCAACCACGGGCCTTCTGGGTACAGCATCCCTGACGCGGCAGGGGCTGCAGCTGGGGCGGCCCTCAGGCTCCAACACCACCTCCTGGCTCTCTGGGCCCCCATCCCATCTCCGCGCTGAGACGGACCCCGTGCAGGGCAGGAACCACTTCCCGCTGCATCAGCCCCTCGCACAGAGCTGACGCACAGTAGGTGCCCGGGAGGGCGTGCTGGCCCCCTGGGGGCACACACGGGGAGGCAAAGGGAGCAGGAGAAGCTGCCCTGTGACCTGACTCCGGCTGCCCCACCCTTCCTGGCCCAAACAGGTGCCCAGAGAGGCACCACCAGCTCGGGAGGCTGGGCACGAGTACAGAAAGTCAAACAGTGAGATACACAGCCACAGGGGTCACGACAGAAGAGGGTTAACTGCTAAAGGATGCAAACAGACAGGAAGGGCCAAGGGAGCTGTGTCAGCATTAGAAAAGGCTTCAAGGAGAAGCGGGCTTTCGTCTGAGCCTTGAAGGTGGGGTGGGGATGTGAAAACCCAAAACGGCGCCTAGTGAGCGAAGGCCCAGAAGTGGGAAAGCCTGCGGCGGGGGGTGCTGGGGGGGCCTCAGCTGTCCCCCAGGGTTCAAGGGGGGCGGGGGGGAAGGCCGGCGAGCAGGGACCAGCCCACACGCGGGACAGGCAGGAACCTGACCCAGCAGGCGAGGGCAGGAACCGGGGAATACTCAACCAACCAGGCAGATCCTGGCCTCCTGACTTCCCAGCCCTTCCGCTTCAGGAAGAAAAGCACACGTGAAGGATCACAGCCCCGGCCTTCAGGAGACGTAGGGATGCCGCCCACGAATCAGTAAGGAAAAGACAGGTGACCCAGTAGCTAAATGAGCAGAAGACTTATTAAAGAGGCACCGCAAGGAAGGTCAGCGAGTGCGTGGAAAGGGGCTCCACTGCTCAGTCACCGGGGAAATCAAAGGAGAGACCACACCCACCCACCCGAACGGCTGAAACAAAAAGACAGAAAACACCAAGGGTTCGCAAGAATGTGGGGCAGGGGGAGAAACTGGCAAGAGTATTCGGGAAAATGCATAACCTCCGATGAAACACAAGACACACACACAGCCCAGACGCAGCAACTGAAAGGCGTTTATCAAAAGCACAGGGAGCGGTTTGAGCGTGGGGCGGGGCCTAGGCTCAGGACCCACGCAGCCAGAAAAGGCCTTGGCCGGCAGGGCCTGGGCAGGGGGACGTTCAAGCGTGGGGCGGGGCCTCTGCTTAGGACCTTGCGCGGGAGGGGAACGGCAGCACGTGGAAAGGAGGGCCTCCGGAGTGTGGGGTTCCCGAGCGTGGAGGATCGTATGTTCCAGCAGAACGTGCTTCCTTTAGAATTGCCGAACAGACTTTTACAAGAGTAAGTACTGATGATGATACTGAAACAAGTTCATCAACATTTATGAAGGAAATGAGAGAGCCATCATCTATTACATGAGAAAATGCGTCACCATAATAATGACGAATGAAAATACTGCTGGTTATAAAGTCAAGGAAGCTGCCCTGTGAAACTGGGCTATCATTCGGCAGTGTTGTTGAGTTTTCCCTTCTAAATTCAGGTTATAGGTTGTTACAAGATACTGAGGGACTCCCCTGGTGGCGCAGTGGTTAAGAATCTGCCTGCCAATGCAGGCGACACGGGTTCGAGCCCTGGTCCGGGAAGATCCCACATGCCGCGGAGCAACTGAGCCCGTGCGCCACAACTACTGAGCCTGCGCTCTAGAGCCCGCAGGCCACAACTACTGAAGCCCGCGCCCCTAGAGCCCGTGCTCCACAACAAGAGAAGCCAGCGCGATGAGAAGCCCGCGCACCACAACGAAGAGTAGCCCCCGCTCGCCGCAACTAGAGAAAGCCCGCGCGCAGCAACGAAGACCCAACGCAGCCAAAAATAAATAAATAAATAAATAAAAATTCTAAAAAAACATAGAAAGCAGGTTAATGACAGCCCCAGACTGGAAACTACCTAAAGGTCATCAACAGTAGACAGACGGGTAAGTGGAGGTGCATGGTCACGACGAAACACGACCGCCGCGCGAAGAAATAAACCGAATGACGGGCAGCGAGACTGTGAATGTCGCAGGCGAAGCTCTGCGTGAAAGAAGACCGTCACAGGTGAGGGCGTTGGGGGCCGTGTTATTCCAGATCAAAACCAGGCAGAACTAGTCGACGGTGCCAGAGTGAGGCTGGGGAGATGCCCGGAATCCCTGCCCATCTTGGGGCGCCGGGGGTGCTCTGTCCCCTGGTCTGGCTGCCGGTGACGCAGGCTTGTTCCGTTTGTGACCCAACCGGGCTGACAGTCTGTGCACTCTCCTGGACTGATGTTGTACGTCAGTCAAACGTCTCTCAAAGGAGGGCGCGTGCAGAAGCTTGTCCGGGGCACCTTCTCTCCGGCGTCCCCCCCGCCCTGGATGTACGGCCTCTCCTGAACTTCACACGTTTCTTCACACGTGTGGCAGAGCCTCCAACGCCCTCTCAGGCTCCCAGCATCTTAGCTGGACCCCTCCCTCCAGCCCTGACACCCTCCAGGAAAAAGCACTTGGTTGGGGGGGTGGGTGACCTGCCACGTTAACGCAGCAGTGGGCTGGGGGCTAGCGGGGAGGTGCCCAGGAGCCCAGCCTGGATTGGAGGGAGGGAGACAGAGCCCTTGGTGCAATCGGGCTCCTGGAATCCCACCCTCTCCCAGCAAACCGCCTGCCCAGGAAGTAACTGTGGGACAAACAGCACTTTTATCTCCTGAAGAGTGAAATAAACGAGAATAGAGCCGTTTCCGCTCACCTGGTGGCATCACTCGCTCTCTGGGCAAAGTGTGTCTAGAGGTTATGAGAGGTGGGGCTGGGGGTACATGTTGAGAGAGACTGATCTCACTAGTGATCCCCTCCACCCCAGGCCCCCCTCCTCACCACCGCTGCTCACGCCAACAGGAAGTCCACTAGCGGTTAATCCACCAGCGACGCGGGGAATCACCGGCGTCCACCTATCCAGGTCCAGGCATTCAGCACCCCATGCTTCCTTCCATACACCCAATGCCGCCATCATTCTGGAAATTCGAGGCCCAGGTCCCCTGGTGTCTCTGCCCAGAGGGCCCTCTGGAATCAACCTTTCTTAAACATCCACAGTCTTTCCCATGTACTTCACCCCACTGCCCCATCTCACCCGCAGGCAGGGTTGCCACGTGAGGGAGAGAGGAAAGTTCGGGGAAACGTACCCTTGGAAGCTGGTGTCTGGGTGAGGTGCCTGCGTTTCTCCTTTTTAATGCTTTGTTGCAAAATGCACCGGGTGTTTTATTTCAGTCCAGACTGAAGCACATTCCAGGGCAAATTTCCTATCGCCTGTCAAAGCTCAGGGGAAAAAAGAAAGCACGTTTCCCAGCTTCATCACCTAGGGAAACAGGCTCGCGGCAGAAAGCGTGTTTCCTGCAAGTCAGGCGAGGGAATGAGGTCATCGGGAAACAGTCTCACGGGGTCCGAGGCGAGTGCCGGGTGCCCCTGGGGCCGGAGAGAGGACCAGCCCGGGGGACGTGGCCGTAGTCCCCGTTAGCACGTGCTCCCCGGGTCCTCGCTTGTCGCCCTCCTGCCTCAGCCTGGCTTCTCCTTGTCACCCCGCCTCCCATCCTAACCTCGGACAGACAGGGTCTCAGGGAAAACAGGCAACTTCTCTCCTTCTCGAGGGTGGAGTCCCTGCCACCTGGGTCTCCAACGGCCAAAGAAAGAGGGGCTGAGGTCTGGGGCAGGGGCTCCCCACTCCCAGGTCCCCCACGAGGCCGAGGACAAGTTACCCTGAAACCCATTCCCAACACTCTGCCGGGCGGGGCAGGTGGAGACCCTCCACCCCTGACCGCCGGCCCTGGCTCTCTGCCCGCACACCCCCCGGCCACTCCCCGCCCCCGCACGCGGCCCAGCTGCCCCCCCAGCCCCTGCAGTTTTGTTCCGTGACCCCCTCCATCTGTCCGGGAGGCGCCGGCTCTCCTTCAGGACGCCTTCCTGACTTCCTTGGGCAGAACTGACAGCCCCCTCCTTTCACCACTTTGCCGTAGGAGTTCATCTCAACACACCGTCCTGTGCGGTGTGCTGCCCCTGAGCTGGCGCGGGGCAGGGACCGTGTCTGAGCACCTCCACGCCCGCAGCACCTGGCAGCACCTGCCCCCTGCCGAGTCCCCACTAAAACGTCGGCCGCATGAACGAGTGAGGCTGGCAAGGACCCGCCCGCCGGCTGTGTGTCCTCAAGAAGGTCCCCAGCCCCAGCAGTCCCGCACGTGCCAGGTGTGAGATGCTGCCCCGTCACCTCCTCCATCTCCCCCCTCCTGCCTGGAGCAGAGAGGAGCCCAGAGCGTGGCCCCGCTGGGCGGGTTGTGGGCCTTCAGCTGGACTGGGCGCTGAGTGACTGGTGGGCAGAGACGGGGGGCTGGGAGGGGGGCCCCCCCACCGGACACCGGAGAGAGAGCCTGAGGGTGGTGACACCCCGGCCCGCCTGCTCAGGCAGGAAGGGCTGATCTGTGAGAAACAGCCTCGCTGGCTTCATTTTAAAGAATAGATCCTCTTCCATGCCATTAATTTTCCCCTTTGGGAACCTGAGACATAAAAGCTATGCTTTCCTCCCTCTCCCGTGCCTTCCTATTTGCCAAGTCCTTTGCACCAAACACTGAACTGAAGCTGAAATAAGAAGAACGGCCGTCTCTTCAGCCGTCACAGCCCTGAGGGCACATTCTCGGAGGGGGGACAGTGGCCCAGACGGCAGGTGGTCAGCCAGCGCCCCTCCTGCCGCGGCAGAGGCGGGGACAACAGGGACGCCATCGTGAGCAAGAGCTCGTGCCCACGGCCTCTGGTCCCCGTCACCCCTCAGACCTGGGGCTGGACTTCAGGGCAGAACACCAACGTGCGTCCACCCCCCCACCTGCAGCGTGAACTCCGGCCACGCTGCTGTGAGTCTCGGTCGCCCCGTCTGTAAAGTGGGCTGATGCACTGCCTGCACCCTCCTCCTCCACCCCTGGCACCAGCGAGGAGGACCCTGTCACTAAAACACTCTGCCCACCCTGATGGAGGACACAGGCTCAAGCCACAGTCCTGGGAGACCTTCTACTGGCCTCCTGGACGGCGCCCAGGTAGCAAGGGCAGACGTGCGTCGGGTTGGCGAAGAGAGAGCTACCGAGGGATCTGGCTCTGCACCCAAATCCCCAATCACATGTTCCTCTCTGCTGAGCAAGCATCACTCACGGTCTGCCCTGCCTGCCACGTTACAGGGGACCTTGCGGGGGGTGGGGGAAGTACAGACCCAGGCGGCTGCAACAGGGGGGTGCGGGCTGGAGCCCGGGAAAAACTTCTCGACCACGGAAGGAGCTTGCAGGACGTGGAAACAGATGGTCAGAGGAAACGGCCCATCTCTCGGGGTCTTTCAGAACTGGCGAGTGTGGGCCGGGTTAGCCTTTGTGCCTGAAGCAGTGTCCGCAGGCGGCCCCTCACCCACCTCCGGCAGTGATGGCAGAGCCGGGACAGCGTGGCAGAGGGAAGATCAAACGGGGAGTCAGGGTGTGCAGGCCCTGGTCGTGGCCTGCAACTCCGTGGAGGGTTAAACGCTCATGGGAGCGGCTCCAAGGGGGCCGACCCCACACCGACAGAGCCAGGGGCCGTGGAGGCTCTGCGGGGGGGAAGGCTCTCCCTCCATCCCCACCATAGGGCCAGGCCCCGAGCAAATCCTAGCCCAGGCTCCTCCCTAAACACGGGCTCTGCTGTACTCTGCACCCTGCAGAGCTGATCAGGAGGGGCGGGACGGGGTGGGGGGGGGGGAGGGATGGAGGGAGGAGGCTGGTGCAGACCCCTAAGCACACACCGGGAGCACAGCAGACTCTGCCCGACAGACACACACACACACACACACACACACACACACAAAGACATTCCCATCCTCCCATCCCCCACAGGGACCAGCCAGCCTTCTCAGCTGCTGTGGCTGTAATTCTATCCTGGGATCCCAATGACATCATTTACTACCCACCAGCCATATGACCTTAGGCAAATCACTTAAATCCTCTGAGTGTCCTTCCTCATCTGTACTAGAAGGCCATTCTCCAGGACTGCTTTAAGTCCCCAGGGGCAGGCATTGTGGGTGGACCCTCTGTCCACCATCAGTGTCCCACTGCCTCGCAGACACCCCAGGGGACTGCCTGCCCCCTGCCCCGCTGCCCGCCAGTTCACTGACATTCCAAACACTGGGCAGCAGAGACACCCCACAAAGCAGACAAGTCCTGTCCCCAGAATTAAGGACTCTGGGCCCTGCCCCTCCCCCGCAAAGTTCACCCTGAGAAGGCTGCCCCGCCGGCCCCCTTGCACAAAACCCCATCCCCCCCGGGGAAGAACCCCCCACCCCAGGGCTCTGAGAGTCAGGGAAAGCCAGGAGTCCCACACCTCCCAGGAGGGCAGCGGGTAACATCTGATTACACCAGCCTGCTCCGGCCCCGCTGAGTCTTTCATACAGGAGCAGTGATCCATCAGTCACCATCAATTATTCGCCCACGTCAGGGCCAGAGCCAGGCACGCAGCCCGGGAGCCGCTGGAGCGGGTCCCCCCGCCACCCTACCTCCACTCCCCCGAAGGCAGTCGATCACCTCTCCCATCCCCCCCCCCACCCCGCCCACCCGGGGTCTCACGAGCGCCCACCTCTGGAACGCGTACACGATAGTCAGATGGCTATCACCCCGCTGAACACATGGCCAGCAAGTCACAGGCCAAGCAAAGGCCGGCACACAGGAGCCTCACAGCAAGGATTTCCAAGAACCAAGAAACAGAGAGACCTGCTCTCTGTCAAGGTGGACAGGCATGTCTGGTGGCAGAGGTGCCTGGGCAAAAGGTCCCAGGCTCCGTGTCCCCAGAAAGACGCCCACTGCCAGCCCAGCCCCGGCCCCATCCTGAAGGTCCCCTTTCCGCAAGGAGAGGTCACAGGATCCTGCACTCTAAAAGTCAAAGAGGAGGGACTTCCCTGCTGGTCCAGTGGTTGGCACTTTGCCTTCCAATGCAGGGGGTGTGGGTTCGATCCCTGGTCGGGGGGCTGAGATCCCACATGCCTCGCAGCCAAAAACCGAAACATAAAACAGAAGTGATATTGTAACAGACTCAATAAATACTTTAAAAATGGTCCACATCAAAAAAAAAAGATCTTTAAAAAATAAATAAATAAAATAAAAGTCAAAAAGGAAAGGCCCTCAGGACCAAGCCAGCAGTGTTGCAGGTCCCTCCAACAGCACGACCACTGAACCCACCCGCGGACAAGGCCCTCCCATCAGCATTCGCCCAGTAAACATTTACTCGGCATCTTCCAAGGGTCAGGTGCCAAACACGACACTAGTTTACACCCAGCACAGCCCAAGTCCTTGCTGACCGCCTTCCTAAGAGTGGGTCACGGTCAGTCTTTGTGGATCAGGTGTTGTTCACTGGGCCCAGCAGGAGATGAGACGGGGAATCAGTTCTCCTTCGGACCAGAGCCTGGAGCTCGCAGCAGTGAGGCCGGGGCGTCCAGCTTGCTCCCCCAGGCCGGCCCTGTACCACAGCCACCTCCCTGTTTGGCAGTGGTTTTCCAGACTGGACCTTGGCAATGAGCATTCCTGGTGCCAGAGGTTTAAGCCCCAGGTCTCCCGCCCACAAGAACACTGTACCCACGCATGTATCCAGCTGTCTTCTCTGCCAGGATCTGCCTCACTTGTCCCTGCCCTGCCCTACTCCCGGATCTGGTTCTGCCCACGGGTGAGGAAGGCAGTAGACCACCTGGTGTTATGAATGGCATGAGGAAGCACTGCCCAAAATACAGCCCGGTGGGGGGGGGGGCAGGGGAGGGGAGGCCTGGGTGGCAGGGACACCAAGTAGGCACTGGCATCTCTGAGCGGAGTTTGCAGGGAGAGGCACCAAAGGGGAGACAGCAGGTAACCTGACTATTGCGTGGATTTTCCCTTTTGTTAGGTGAGTCCTGGAGGGTCCTAGTGACCCCATGAGGAGGGTGGCACCTGGGCTGCCTGCCTCTCATGACTCAAGGGATGACAGTTACACCCTCTGTCCTGGCCACGTGCCCTAGACAGGGACACAGGAGGGCGTGGATTATCCGCTTTGGAAGGTATATGGTGGTCCAGGTGGAGCTGTGGGTGGGGAAGGATAGAAAGGGAAGGAACAGAGGCGGAAGAGACCTCCTCCACCTGCAGGGCGCCCTGAGCTCCGGAAGCAGAGGAATGAGCCTGTTCAGATGAATGGAGAGGCCGCAAAGCAGCGCTGCCCAGACGCAGGGCCCTCAGAGCTCTGGAGAGCCGCCAGCCCCTGCCCCCTGCCCCGGCAGCTGGCCCCGCGCCCTCCTACCCGGCCACGCCCCCCGCCTGCGGGCGGCCCCCAGCTCAGCCCTCACGCCCGCTCCGACCCACCAGTCTCGAATCCCGGTGCAGCCCCCGCGCCAGGGAGGCCCACCCCAGCCTCGCTTCCTGCTGGGTCCCCGCAAAAGCCTGCCCCTCCCACCAGCCCAGGCTGGTGTCCGCACGAGAGGAGTGGGCAGTGAGGCGTCAGGATAAGGGCCAGAGGGACGAAGTCGCTGACACTGGGAGGCCGCAGCCGGATTCCAGGTCCTGAGGTCGTGTGTCGTGTGTCCCTAGCGCCCACAAGCTAACCGTCCCAACCCCGGCCGCGCGTCAAACCGCTCCTGAAGGCCTCCTGCTAAAGGCGTCCCAGACACGGGCTCACGGCAGAGGTGCTTGGAGCCCGTGCCCCCATTTTATCGTAAAAAGTGGGACCCAGGGGGGAAAGGCGGCTCGGCCACGGTCTCAAAGAGAGGGAACAATATCCACCACACGGGTTGTCCCCTCACCCCCGCCTCTGTCTCCGCCGAAGGTTAGGACGCAGCCGCGACCCTCCATCAACTGAGGCGCGCGGGGCTCTGTCCGTGGTGCTGAACCGCCGCCGCCCCGCGCGCTGTCAGCCCCGCGGGGGCCTTGGCATTGCGGGGGCGGGGGGCGGGTCCATCCTTCTGCAAGGACGGGGGATAAAGAGGCAGACGTCCCGGAGCATGGGAACGGGGAAGCCCACCACTCCAACACCCACCGCTGCTCGTGTCCTGAACTGGGCGTGCGCACCTGAGCGGAGCTGCTGAGATACGGTCCTTGCAGAGAAGTTAGTGAGAAAAGAGGACTGATCTGGTGAGTCCCAGGGTTCCCAAGAGGAAACTTCCTAAGAAGGAATTCACAAGAGAAATGTGGAGGATATGTAACAGGAGAACCTTTCAAGGGTGTGGGGGGATTCTGAAGGGTCCTGCCAAGAAGCTGGAGGTCAGGTGTCAGGATCTTTCAAGGTCACAGGTCCAAAGTCCAGAACCATGACCGTGACCCTTCTGGGGGTGGGGTCCTTGGAGTCTAGTGGGCGGAGTGTCAAAACATTAATGCACTGTCCATCCGTCCTCTGTTGGTGGCAAAGTAACTTCAGATTAGGTTTATGTGTTTCTAGCATAAACCCTGAGATTCGCTGGGAACATTTGAAACAACATCAGGGTTGTGTTGAAAAGAAGGGGCTGAGTCTATCCCGAGCCCCAGCCTGGAGTCCCTGCTGAAAAACCGAGAAGCCGTATTCCTCAGGGACCTGGTTCTCTACTGTCCCTTCACTACTGAGGTTGAGTGATGGTGGCGTGTTGCCGGGCAAACATTCCGCATGTGTGAATGGACCGCACACAAAAGAGCCGTTTCAGCAGGACACGCACAGCCTCCTGGATTTAAATGGGCAGAACAGGTGGTGGGAGCACCTGCGAGTTCCCCTGCAGGTTTGACTCTCACAACTGAAGTCTCCTGATGCTGGGTCCACACACAGACACACACACACCACCCCTTACCCTGGAGACAGCGTCACGGCACGGATGAAGGGGGCTTTCACCCTGCTAAGCCCCTCTCGCCCGGCGTTATTCTCCCCACACACACACTGAGATGCACCCACTGAACATGGTGACACCGGCACACAGCTCTCCCCACACAGACCCTAGGAGGGAGGCAGTTGTGGTGGTCAGTCCACCCTCTCCTAAACCTACCCTGGCCCAGACTCTCCTCTGGGAAGGAGGTCTCACCACCTGCTCAGTCTTCTGTCACAATGTCTAACAACATTTACTGTTCAGAAACTCCTATTACATCCACTTGAAATACTTCACACTTTAGGTTAATCCTATTGCCTTTCTGACATGGTGAATCATTTTTAAAGATGTGGAGAGTCTCCCTCGTTGGAAGTGGGGAACAGGGTTTCATCGGACCCCCCGACCCACATACACACGGAGAACCTGTGGCCACGGGTGACGACAACAAAAAAGTCCAAGGACACAAAGGTCCCTCGAGAGGGCATCTGATCCTCCCATTTCCAGGGACAGCACTGCCCCAGGGTCCCCTGAGGAGAAGGCCTGGAGGAGCCCATCTTCCGCCCTTGTTTCTGGGTCTGAAACGTGAAACACCCTGGCCTCCCTTAACCCCCAAGCCCAGCCCCCCCCCCCCCAGCAATCACATCACCAGCAACTAATACACTTCTCAGAAGCCATATTTCTATTACAGCAGGACAAGAGAGCAAAGGTGTAATTGGGCTCGAAGTGATTGAGTGTGACAACTGCACAGTTAGCCACATGTGTCATCAAGAGACGGGAACTAGGGACAGTTCATGCTCAAAAACTCATTTCCCAGAGGACCTGACATCGCCCTCTCACAGACCTCCAGACGGTGCTGACATCAGTGGCTAAGCCAGGAGGAGAGATCCGTGGACTTGTCTGAGGAGGAGACCTTGGGAGGGCATCCACCACCCGCACCTCCGCACAAACACTCTCTCTGAAAAGCTCTTTCTCTGCTTTTCTGGAACATCTATCCGACACCCTCTCTTCACCCCTTTGATCACCTGCCAGATGTCTCAGTGCCACAAGCAGGAAAGTGCAGCCTAATATCTACCCTAAGCCCTGCGTGCTTCAGTTCTCAACCGCTGCTCTAGTCCCCCCCTCAGGGCAGTGCCAGCCACTTCTCCTGTCCCGTCTCCATCCCTGACCCCGGCCACACTGGGGACACACCTGCAGGCCCACTCACCATCTGAGACACCCCTGGTTCTCGAGCTGTTCTCCATCCCCCTGCTCTCTGGAGGGAGGGCCAAGGAGCCTTCTCAGCCCTGTTCCTGAATTCCTGTCCCAACCTCCAGGGGAAGAACTATAGTTTGGCCTTTGAAAACCTTGAATGCTTTCCTGGGGCTCTGAGAAGGGGCGGCAGGATTTTCTAGCCAATCTCCTCATTTTACAGAGGAAGGGACAGCTACAAAGAGGGAAGGTGACCAGCTGGAGGCCACCTGGCAAACTGAAGGCAGAGACCACACTGCCCGTCCCTCTACAACCCAGGCCCTGCCCCCAACTCAGAGCTCCTCCCACAGCCCCGCCCACAGGTGCAGTGCTGCACGGGTGCACCCACACCCCCGGCAGTCCCGGAGGGACCTCCCGGCCCAGGAGAAGGCCCCTCCTCAGCCCATGAGTCAGGCTGAGCCCCACCACTCCCAACTGCTGGGCGCCCCCAGCATAAACCCTTGGGACACTGGGCACTTTTTACTTCGTACCAATTATCACAATCGTAACTAAGTGACCATCTTTTGTTTACTGTCCTGCCTCCTCAGACTGTAAGGGCCCCGAGGGCAGGGACCGGTCAGCTCTGTTCCAGCAGAGTGCCTGCTCGTGGGTGGAATGAACGAGTGAGTGAGTGAGTGGGAGGCTGGAGGGGGTGGGGGCCTGGCCAGGGACACACAGGGAGGGGCTGTGAGGCTGGGGGCCCTGCTTCTCTACCAGCTCCAACACTGAGGATGGAGAACAGGCGACGTCGTGACTTTCCTTCCCTGGAGAACTCAAGCACGGAAAGGATGCTTGACACTGGGGGCTGGTTTGAGAGGCCCCTGCTTCAGGCGAGCCTTCAGGTTGCTGGAAGGAGTGAATGAGTCTACATGCTTCTGTACGTGCCTCTCCCCCCTCGTCCTTCCCCAAACACCTCTGTCACCAGGGCAGCGCGCCAGGTCCTGACACACACGCACCATCTCACCCACCCCGCACCAAGCCCCTGCAGCCCCTGAGCGACCCCCTCCAGGAGGAGCTGCAGCCTGGAGATACGGCCTCAGGGTCAATTTCATCCTCAATTTCCAAAGAATGTGAGAGAGAGGAACCCGTGCCCATGGGCAGGCTGCCAGCCATGGGTGCACAGCGGGTGTGCCTTGTGTGTTTGTGTGAAATCGTGGCTCTTCCCTACCCTGAGCAACATGCCCGGAGGTGCCGCAAACCCCAGACAAGAAGGAAATGCTCTCTGGAAGGGGGGCCGCTTCAGATCCGTCTAGTTCATTAAGGGCCACAGCCCAGGGCCCCAGAACTGAGAGTCCTGGGGGTCCCAACCCACCCTAGGGAGACCCCTGCCATCCTCTGAGCACCTCCAATCACTCTTGAGTTCTCTGCCCACTAGTGCCAGCCCAGGGCCCACCTTCAGCTCCTGGGTGCAAGGAGGATGAGCCAGAGGGGAGGAGAGCTGGAGAGCGAAGAACTCCCGCTGCAGCTGGAAGACCCCATGGGACACGTCCAGGGTCTGGACGCCCACCGCCCTCCCCAGGAAAGGACAAACTGCTCCAGTGATCCTTCCCATCCGGGGCTGGCGGAACCCATCCTTTCCTGCCTTGGCCTCGCCCCACTCCTGGACTATGGTGGGTAGCCCAGGATGGCTGAGCCGGGAAGCAGCCACGTGCCAGCGCCGTCACTCACCTGGTGAGGCCGTGAAGAGCAGGACGTGGGGCCCCACAGGGCCCAGTGCGCGTGTGCAGGCACCCACCCTTGCCCGGAGGCAGCCTTCCAGCAGCCTCCAGGCCTCCCCGCCCTCCGCTCACCCTCCCGGGATGATCTGACCCCAGCCTCTCAGAGCCAGAGCCGCGGAAGCCACGGAACAGACGGCAAGACTTCCTGTCCTTCCCACCTCGGAGACCACGGCGCTGGATCTGCCTTCCCATACCCCCCTCCACCCCCGCTCACCACCTACCCCTGGGGGAAGCCTGGGGACGCCTCCCAGCCTCTGCAGGGGTGAGGACCTGGCTTCTGTCACTGTCCGTGACCCCTGGGCGCCCCTGCTGCTCCTCCCCCAGGAGCCCTGCTTGGCTGGGGGTGGGCCCGGGTCTCCCCACGAAGCCTCAGACCTCAGGGCGGTTGCCGACCGCGGGCTGGGCCCTGTCCCCTCCCTGCCCCCAGGAGCGCCCAGTTCCCAGCATCATAAAGCTAATCCAGGGGCTTCCCTGGTGGCGCAGTGGTTGAGAATCTGCCTGCCAATGCAGGGGACACGGGTTCGAGCCCTGGCCTGGGAAGATCCCACATGCCGCGGAGCAACTGGGCCCGTGAGCCACAACTACTGAGCCTGCGCGTCTGGAGCCTGTGCTCCGGAACGAGAGGCCGCAATAGTGAGGGGCCTGCGCACCGCGATGAAGAGTGGCCCCCGCTCGCCACAACTAGAGAAAGCCCTCGCACGAAACGAAGACCCAACACAGCCAAAAATAAATAAATAAATAAATAAATAAATTTATTTAAAAAAAAAAAAGCTAATCCAATTTCTTGGCTGTGCTCCCCTCTGCCCCCTGCAGTGCCAGGATGGATCTGGAACCAGGGCAGCCTCATTAAAGGGATGCCTTTTCCTCCCCGTGGGAGAGTCACCCTGGGAGAGCCAGCCCTGTCCCCTCCTGTCACTTAACCCCGTGCTTCCTGCTCACAGCGACCCGGCCACACCTCCACCTTCCTTGGCTCCTGGCGGCGGGGCTGGGCATCAGCCCCCAGGCCTGCTTCCTGGGATCCCAAGCACTCGGCCCCCAGGTTCTTGTTTACCCTCCCTGCACCCCTCCCTCCAGGTGGGTACAGGGAACCCAAGGGCCTGGCCCCTGACCTCCGACCCCATCACTGGGCCTGAGATGGGCCCATGTCAGTGGGCACAAGGGACCACAGCTGACAGTGAAGGGGAAGCCAGGCAGCCCCAGGAGGACAGAGATGAAGGACAGTGTGCTGGCTTTTGTGCAAACACATACAGGAGGTCACAAAGGTCACAAAGGGCTTCGTTTCTGTAAACAGCAGGAAAGTTGCTCCCTCGGTCACTTTCCAAAAGAAGGACACGCCCGAGACACGGGGTGATCAGTTCAGACCAGAGTCGAGGTCAGGAGGAGACACTCCACGCACACCTTCCTGCCCTCGGGGGGGGTCCTTGCACTCCAAAGCTGACCTGGGGATGTCACCTCTGCTCCGGGAGGGGACAGACAGGCAGCCCCACGGGCCCCAGGCCACACACGCATGCCCACCCCACCTGGTGCCGACAGCACAGCATCTGCGCTTCAGAGGAAACCGAACCTAGGAGTGGGCGTGAGGAAGGGGCTACAAGGAGAAAGAATGGGAAGACAGGGGCTGAGAGATGAAGGTGCAAGGCAGCCCCTCTCGCTCACGCACACGCACGCACGCACCCGCTGCAGTCGGTGACAAGTCTGCTTTCTCCACAGCCGAGCAGGAAGCCGGGTGCAGAGCCATCTCCCCCTCGCCTCCCCAACGACCAGCTGCCGTTGTCCCCACCCTGCCCCGGCTGGGCAGCCTGAGCTAAAGGGCTTGCAGGAGGACTGGGGTGAGCTTCCGTGATTTGACCTCCGTACCCCTGCCTCTGCTGGGCTGCGGGGAGGGTTAAGTGCCTCCCAGCCCCCCATCCTCAGTCTCAGAGCCCCTCCCACTCCTCCGTTCATTTCTCTGTTCCCATCTCCCTAGCGCCAGGCTCACACTTACAGCCACTACCCTCGATACTAAATGCATGGCATGGGTGAATTATGCTCTAATTGCAATATTCCCTAAGTGCTAAATTCCAGGGCCACGGCATCAGCCCAATTATGGGAAGCCCTGCTAGGGCTCTCCATGGCCTGAGGATGCCCCATCCCACTCAGAGGCGCCTGGTCCCCACAAAGACCTCAGGGGAACCTCCCCCCTGCCCGGCCATGGTCCTACCCCGGTCCCGGGGTGCCCAGCGATGGGCCTCAGGCTTCCCAGCTTCTTGGCGGAGGGCACAGAGGGCTCCACAGTCAGAGGAAACCTGGCTCTGGGGGGCGGCAGTCCTGGGCCAGGAGCACCGGGAGGCCCAGCCCCACAGTCAGAGGAAACCTGGCTCTGGGGGGCGGCAGTCCTGGGCCAGGAGCACCGGGAGGCCCAGCCCCGCGGGGGCGCCCCCAGGCTGCTCCCTTCTGCGCTGGCACCTTTTAGGAGTAGGTCTTAGTCCGTCTGCACCGGGAGTGGAAGGACGGGAGCCAAGGAGCAGCCTGTGGGTGGCCCTAGCCGCCCTCGCCGGCCAGGCTGGGAGCAGGGCTGGGAGTTCCACGAGGACCCTGCCTTCTCAAGCCCGGACGTGAAGGAGGGGCAGTCAGACACCAACTCGATCCCATCTCCCTCTGCTTTCCAAGGAGCCCCTCTCTATCCAGTCGGTCCCCACGGCCCCCAACATGCATGCGCACACACGTATGCGTGCACACACGTGTGTACACACGCGCGTGTACACAGGCCTGTGCCCTGCTGCTGCTGGGAGGCAGAGGAAGCCTGTAATTAGAGGATTCGGGCCTTGCGGAGGCTCCTGGTGCCAAGCCAGCATCCCACTCAGACAAGGCTACTGAGGCCGGGGCCCCTCCATCTCTCTGGCGCACCCGCCACGGCTCCCCCCCCCCACCCCTTCAGGGCAGGCGCTCCTGAGGCTGCCCAAGCGCCCTGGTGAGTGCCATGAAAACCCAGCACCAGCGCAGGAGGCCGGCTCAATTTTGCCAAGGGGTCGCCACCTCATCTGGGAAACGTCTGTTGCTTGTGCTCAGAGTATGAATGGCCTCATCCCTGAGGACCCGCGAGCGTGTCTGTCGAGGGCTCCACAGGCGGAGCTCGTGGGAAGGGGCAGGGAGGGGAGGAGAGCCCCCAGGACGCCCCCCTCAGTGGTGCGAGATTTTGAACAGGTCACATAACTTCTCTGGGCCTTTGCTGCCTCACTGTGAAATGGGACAGGGGTGGCTGTTCCGAGGACTGCAGTGACGAGAGAGGCAAAAGCTTCATCACGGGGGACGGACCGAGGGAGAGGAGGGCTTGACGAAGCAGCGGGTCGACCCCCAGCTCCGTGTCCCCCCGGCCACGCCGGCCACCGCGGCTCTGCCCACGGCGAACGCGGAGCTCCAAGGCCCCAGACGAGCAGCCGGAGATGAGCCTCTCCTGACTTCACAACAGCAGTCGGGCTCCCCTTCTTCTTCTTTCGCCCGATCCCCAATCTGGGGACTGCCTGGTAGCACCAAACCCTCCAGGGTCAGTGACCGTTATAATGGCCCCAGCAACTCGTACCCCACTTTCCTAAGCGGCCAGGTCTGGAAGGGGCCTAGCAACCAACCTCCAGACCCTGGTGTTCGGTCAGAAGGTCCCACGGCCAGATAGGTGAGGAACTCTGGTGGAGAGTACCCGGGGAGGGGGCTTTCAGGACACCTCTGCGTCCCATGCATTTGGGGATCCTTCTTGGTGTGGAACTTTGGACCCCTGGCTGAAGTTCAGATGTCTTTAGGGGAGGGGCCGGTGGCCAGGGGCTCCCTGCAGTCCAGACTCACAATGACTGGCCAAGATCCAAATTTACCCATCACTCTGGCCACTACCCTGAACTCTCAGTTGCAGGGATGAAAATGAAGAATTCTGGGACAAATCCTTCCCCAAAATTAAGCTTTGGTAAGACACGGCTGGGGAGGCATAAATAGCTGCCTGAAAGTCAGAGGGATGAAACGCTGGAAGAGCGCCCAAGGAAGCTATAGCTGCTCCTTCCCTTGAGTTTTTAAGAAAAGCCAAGGGGGAAGTGCCCAGTCCAGCTACGGAACCCAGAAGGAGCCGTCTGTGTGCTAGGAGGCAACGCAATAATGATGAAAGCGCTTCCACGGCGCTCCCGGCGCTGTGCGCTGCTCCAAGCACGTTCCTGTAACTGATTCATTTAATCCTCACCAAGAACCTGTGTCACATGTGTGAGTTTCATCTCCATTCTACTGATGGGGAGACTGAGAAACAGAGTTTGGTTGACTTGCCCACAGTCGGGGTGAGTGGCAGAGCCCGAGGGAGCCCAGGCGACCCGGCTCCAGTCACCACCCGGCCTCAGATAAACATCCACGCTGTGACACTCCTCCAGGAAGCCACGCAGCTCAGCGCGGGCTTCCTGCTCACTGACAACGCAGGACTGGACCCCAGCTCCTCCAACCGAGTGGATGACGGGTATCAACCCGCTGTCTGTGCAGTGATTGTTCACGTAGAGAATTTAGAATTTTATCTGTCCAGCGGGCTATGTTGACAGTTACCAGTTATTAAGTGCTCACTACCCTGTGGAGTGAGTGTTATCACCTCTGTTTTATAGATGAAGCTCACCAGACCTGGTCAGGTTAGCCCATTATATGCTCTCCAAGCATCCTGTATGCTCACCTAACACCTGTCACAGTTGTGATTAATTACCTATGTAATTATCCGTTTGATTGTGTTACTCACTAGACCGTAAGTGCCATGAAGGCAGGAACCAGGTCTGTTTCGTTCCCACTGAATCTCCACTGCCTAGCGTAGCCCCTGGCAGATAGCAGACTCCCAAAAACTAACGGCTGAGTGACGCAGAACCTGACGCTCAGAGCAGCTAAGTAACTTGCCTCGGCCCCAAGGAACGCAAAATCCAAAACGGCAGGGATCTCGTCTGCTGTGCTCACCGTGGTATCCACGGTGACTAGAACAGAGCCTGGCACGTAGTAGGGCTCACCAATAAGCACTTGTTGAATTAATAAAGTCACACTCTGTAATCAGTGGTCAGGAGATTCGAACCCAGGCCTGTAGGGCTCCCAGCCTCGATGCTTCGCTGCTTCCTACATTAACCACCCCGCCCCGTACTGAGCAAACACCTGCTACTATCCCCTCTGGCTGCCATTCCGGTTCTGAAGGAGTACCCCCATCACCCTGGACCCTGTGTTGTCTGGCTCAAGAAAAGCAAGCCCAGCTTCAGCTAGAACCTACACCAGGAAAGTCCAACTACCCAACCGCGGCGCCAGGTGAAACAGTTCCTCCTTATCCACAGCCTCGGACCACCCATGAGGACGCTCTGTCCAGGGAGGGGGCCGCGAGCCCCACTGTCCCAGCCCAGGAGCTCCAGCCTCCTCCCCCTCCATCCCCACCACACCTGCTGCCCTCTGCCTGAGGGGACCCAGCTGAGTGCCCAGCGGGAGACAGAGGGGCCAGTAGAGGTCACACTTGCCTGGGGCTAGGGAATATTGATTGGCTTGGGGAGGGCAGGGAAGAGGCTTCTGCAGGTCTCTGCTGTGCCAGGGACAGCCCTGTGGCATCTGCCTGGAAGCCGCCTGAGGGTGAAAGGGAGGATGCCCTCCGGCTGCAGTACAAAGTCAGGAGAGCCCGGCCCAGCTCCAGAAAGGGTCTCCCTGCCCCTGCCAGGTCTGCAACTAGGTGCGCGCTTTGCCCAGGGATAAAACCAACACCAGTTATGAGATGAAGCCAGTTGCAAGCTCTTCTGTAGGGAAAGGACAACGTTTACAAACACTAACACCTTTCTCTTTCCCTGGTCCTGATCAGTGGGTAGCAGGTCCCAAAGCTGAAAAAATGAAAATTGTATTTGCGTAATCCCCCCCACCTAAAAACTGTTGCCTGGAAAAAAGTCTTGGACTGCTGAGCAGAACAGACTCTCAGTACAGTAGGCTGGGCTCTACTTCCTGGGGACAGAGGGCCAGGTCCACGTGAGGCTAGAAGTGGAACGCTTACCTCTGCGTCAGCTCCCCCTTGGGCAAGGCAGGGAGGGGAGGGGGCGAGCCTCAAGCACAAGAGGTGCCCAGAAAAAGCCAGGCCCCCCAGGGTCATCTGTCCAAGAGCCAGCAGGGCAGGGGAAGTTCACCCGCAGAGAGGAGCCTGGGGTGAGGACCCAGGTAGCACTGGTCATTCCCTGGGGGCGTGGAGAGGAGAAGGGCTGGGGCCAGGCTCTCTGGGCCAGGCCGCAGTGTGCCTGGCCAGGACCCCTGGCGCTGACTCACCCCCAGAGCCCAGACACAGGCTGCAGCTTGCAGTGCCTGCCAGGCCGCTGCTCACCAGGACGCCAGGCACGTCCCACTGCATCAGAGCTGCCCTGCCCCTCCCACCGGCCCCTGTGCCTGGGTTTTAGGGGCACTGGGCACGGCTCTTTGGCTTCTCTGGTGGTAACAGAGATGTTTCTAGCAGCCTGGAGACTGGACTTGTCGGACCTAAGCAGGGGGAGATGACTTGGGAAGATTAAACCTGCCCTGTTCTTACGGTCACACCCTCTGATGAAGCGCCCATGTTACGGGGAGCTGGATGGGTGGGTTGAGGGCCATCTATTATACATGGGAGCCTCCCCCAGGGCCGAAGCAGGGGTGGGGGTTGGGGGGAGGGGGCCCCCCAGCTCTCCAGGTCAGACCCTAGCCCACCCTCCCGTCTTTCTGGGTACCCCTGGATCCTAAGGACTTCCTGGTCCTTGTGCCCACCCCACTCCAATCTGGGCAGCCCTCTCTCCCCACTGCAGTGCCCCCTCCTGGGCCACCGCCTCCTCTGTCCTTGTGCCGCTTTCGGCCACCACAGGAGAAAGCAGCGACCAGTACTTAATCCTCTACCCTAACAGCGGAGGGGGGAGGCTGCTGCAGAGGGGAGAGATGGGGCCTTGGCGGCCCCCCTCACACACACACACCATGGGCTGGGGGTGTCCTGGAGGCACCTGTGGAATGTGGGAATGAAAAGGGGGAAGGAGAAAGGATAAATCACCTATCTTTTCAGTTAAAAAATAACCACCCGGTGTCCTGAGACGGGGAGGGAATAGAGGCAGGGGAAGGGGGAACCCCAAGCAGGAGAGTAAATGAAGGAGCCCAGGAAGCGAGTGGGTCTGGGTGCCCAGCGGGGGAGGAGGGCTGCCGCGGGACGGGACGTCCTAGGTCTGCTGAGTCATGAGATTTGGAAGAGGTGAGGGGCGCCTCCATCTCCCTCGCGGTCCTTGTCCCAGTTCCTTCGGACCCTCACTTCCAGACAATCCCCGTAGTTTGCCTCCTCACCTTCTCCCCATCCAGGGTCTCCGCCTCCCGGAGCTCTAGGACCCTCCCTGCCCCCCCCCCACGACGGCGGGGCCGGCGGTCCCCGAAGCTTGAGGCGGGGGCAAGAGAACCTCCGTTGGAGACCGCTCAGGCGGCAGGGGTGGGCGAGACGCGAGTGGGGGGCGTCCCGGAGACGCGGGAAGGGCGGGGGGCGCAGAGGCCGGGGGTTCAGGGGACGTCGGCCGCCCCTTGGCCCTGCAGCTCGCCCCGGGGTGCCCAGGGCAGAAACCTGCCCCCTCCTCCCGCCCCAAACCGGCAGAGCAGCCGACTCCTCGCCGCTCGGGTCCAGCTCCCCAAACGAAGCTTCATCTGGACGCGTGCGAACTCCCCCCAAAGCACGGTGCGGGCGCCAGGCCCCCTTGGCCTCAAAGTTCCCCGACCCCACCCACCGCCTGGAGCAGACCCCACCCGAGGCCCCTCGGCTCAGTAGCAGAAACTTCGGAGGTGGAGGTCGGTGCCCCCCACGGCGCGGGGGTACGACTCACCGGGGTGGCCAGCCAGGAGAGAGCCGGGTCCCCGACGTGAGGGCGGCGGGCTGCAGACGACGGCCGAGGAGGCGTCCGCTCCCGGCCCGGAGTCCCGCTGCGCCCCGGCCCCAACTCGCCCGAGTGTCTTTGCCGCAAGACTTGCTGAGCTTGCAGCCTGCGCCGCTGCTACGGAGGCGCGCGACCCGTGGTGCGCGCTGCAGTGCGGGGAGGAGGCTGGGGGCGGGGTCGGAGGAGGGCGGGGACCCGGAGGAGGGGGCGGGGTCCCAGAGGAGGGGGAAGGGAAGGGGAGGAGGGAGACGGGACCAGGAGGAGGGGGCGGAGTCCGGGAGGAGGGGGAGAGGACGAGGAGGAGCGGGGCGGGCTGGAGGAGGTGCAGGGGGCGGCCTGCCCTGAGCAGACCCGGGTCCCCCTTCGCACAGTCCCTCTGAGCTCTCAGCGCCCCGCCCCCTTCCTGCTCAAGGTCACGGCTGCTGCTCAGGGTCAGGAAGGGTCGAAGCGGAACCGGGTCTCGTAGTCCCCGCCCGAGATGGGCTGTGTCTCTAGGGCCAGCTCCTTCTCCCCAACCCACTGCAGCTCGAGGCTCCATTAATGGCCTCAGGAGCCTGTAGCCATTTGGGATCTCTAAGCCCCTCTCCTCCCCGTCCTCCTCCTCGTAAGGCCACCTCTACCTGTAGTTGTCACCTGGAGGGAGGGGTTTCTGAGCCTAAAGGGTTGGTGAGGAAGAGGAGGATCCCTGGGAGAAGTTAAAGGTGCCTGGGGCAGGTGAGAGAACAGGGAGGGAGGGGAGGAGGAGGACCTAGAAGGAGTGGAGATGACCATTTACCACATGACAGGGGTTTCCACACGCGCTGGCCTCTCAGTGCTGAGGACAGCCCTCTAGGTGGGTGTGAGGGCGGTTTGCAGGGAGGAAACGGCCCCTGATGGTACTTTGGCCAAGGAGCCGCAGACTGTCCGTGGTGGATAGAAGGGGCAGGGGTGGCAAGCACCAAGTAGAGCTCTTGCTTCCGGGGCAGCGGGAGGAGGGACACAGCGCCAGGAGCTCCTGGCAGCACGGTGCGACTATCTGAATATTCACGAGCTCATTTCCAGTCAACTTTACAACAGGACTGCAGCACCTGCCTCTCCCAGGGATGCCCAGAGAGGTTCCCCCCAGAATGCGCCTGACCTGAGGTCAGTCCTCAGTACACACTTACTGAGTGAGGGATGGAATACCGCAGTAGCAGGGAAGGAAAGAGGAAGTAAGCTTTGTGGAGGGGGGAGGGGGGAGGCGGGGAGAGAAGCAGGGCTTTTCCAGATCACTTAGCTGATAATACGAGGTAGAACATGGAGGCCATCCCAGCCAGCTTGCCTCAAGGGGATGCAAGGCCTGGGGGATCCTAAATGAAACTGAAGCTGTGCCCGCCCAAGGCCTGGAGGTCACCCCCACTCACCGGGCAAGGGGCAGAGGACGAAGCCGGGAGTGGAGTCTGAATCTGCGACCACGAGGGAGGGTGTCCTCAGGCTACCCACCTCAGCCAGCGCGTCCCGGGACCCGCTGCTTCCCTAAAGGGCTCGGGTCACTCCTTCCTGCTCCCCCTGACGGTGAATCTGCAGGACGCAGGCCAGAGAGAGGGCTGCAGTCTTCTGGCACAGAACCCGGCCAAGCCAACTGGGCCGCCTTGCCGCCCACCACTCCACCCAAAACCTGTGTCGCCTGCTGGCCCCGCATCTGGTAAATGAGCCCGGGGATCTAGCGGCAGAGGGAGACAACCTGCCTCCCAGACTATTTAGAGTCAAGGCTATGGTCAATCTAGTTAAACGAAAAATGTGGTGTCCCGGGCCACGGCCTCCCATGTTCTTTTACTTCATCAGGACCAGCAGTGTCGGCTACAAACCTGACTGGGAGCTCAGCACCCCTGGCGTCCATTCCCCCGGGCTCAGGGGCTAGAAAAGGAAAGGGTGGGAGGGACGTCCACCACCCACCCGCCAGTTACTAGGTACTTCCTTTTCAACTGTTTGTCCTTTGAAAGAAGAGTTCGTGGTCGTACTAGACCACCGTCTCTGAACTGCTGCTCAACTGGGCCACCAAGGCAATCCCTCTGTCTCCATGCAGCACCATTTGAACCCATGAAGGTGGGGGAGGGCTGCCTAGTTTTGAGAGTTCTCCAGGGAGAAAGAGCCCATAAGCCCCCGGTTACGCGGCTGCTCCACTTTCTACCGAACAAGTGCTTCCTGCTGTTTCATTTCTGGTTGTTCCCAGGTCGGAGACAGGGCACAGAGGGGACAGCGGCATCTCCCCCATCACGGCTCTCCCCGGGGACCCAGACTCCCTGCCCCTCCGCCCGCCGGCCGCTGAGCTGCTTAAATCATCCCATTTTTGCCCATCTTCTTCTCTTACAGGTCTGCTGGCACTTGGATTGCTCCCGCCCTCTGTTCTGGTGATGTCTTTGTCCTCACGAAGCTGTCAAAGCTCTGCTGTTGCCATTAGAGCAGACAGAACAGAGCCAGAGCCGCCATAACACCGCAGGCCCCGGGCAGCTCCTGGGCCCTGCTTTCTCTTCACACCCCTCCCAACATAAACCCGCTCCCAACCCTGCCCTTCCCATCCTCCCACGGCACCCCCCCCCCCATCCTGTCACTCTCTGGAGCAGTTTGCATTGTTCCTGACAATTTGGCAGACCTTGGTGAAGCTCTCCACTGAGACACCTGCTTTCCTGCTTGTGAGAGAGTGAAGGCTTTTAAAACTTCTGTGCAATTCCTGCCACTCAGGTCTTGGTGACCTTCATCTCATCTGATTTCGTAGACATACCAAGCTTAAATGTATTTTGAATTTACTTACATCAATATATTTCACACGAAAGTCCACTTAATTTTAGCTATTGCATAAAAATGCTTTTAATACAGAAAACATTAACTCATTAGATGGGGCCAAAAAATGAAACATGGATAAAGTTAAGTATCATACAATTCACATAATATCTTACGTTTTAATTAAAAACCCAAAAAACCCAAAAAACTGGTCTCTAAACAGCCGGTGAAGGCCAACTCCTCCAGGAAGCTGATTAAGTGAACTATAATTGTTTATTCCCCATGCAATGAACAAAATAAAAACAATTTTTAAAAGTGAGTCCAATAAAACTTTTAAATACTACAGAATGGGGAGGGTGGAGGAGGACTTCTTATCTCTAATTTCACACTGCCAGAGAGGGGGCATCTTAAGGTTTTTAGGACCATACCTGACATAGAGAAGAAATTAAGTCACAAAGATAATGATCTCAGATTTTCATCGGATCGAAGGACCTAGTGAACATCATGGGGCCTTCCTCTTTTCACATTCTTCCATCCCCTAACTTGGCTGAAAGTGAACCTGATTTCTCTTCTTTCTCAGAGTCAAAGGGAGTAATAATTTTAAACACCGGATTTTATCACTGTATTTCCTCCTTCCTCGGTGAAGCTCCAGTCAGTCCTGTGTCCCAGGTAAATCCTCTGAGCCCGGGTTCTCACTCCCCCAGGAGAGGAGAGGTTTCTCCTGGACTATTATGCTGCCCCTTCCCCAGACCCCCCGGCCCTCTTGCAGTGAATCCAGAAACGCAGGAGGGGCTCTGCACAGAGGGGCGTGCCCCCCCCCCCCCCGGCATGTGCAGGGCGCGTGCTCTGAGCTGGAAACCACAGCAGGCGGGACGACTCTTCTTTCCCAAGGCAACCATGGCTCTCAGGACACCGACCGTCGAGGGGGTGAAAAGCAAATCAGTTGAGACACTTTCTGAATAATTCACCCGGGCCCTTTACCATGCCCGCATCCATGAACCCTCTATGCGTTGAGGGCGCGTTTCAGAGCGGCCTGGCAGGGCCCGGCGAGGTGAGCACCGGAAGCCAGAGGAGAGGACAGCAGGGGGAGAGGCCTCGATGGACACACGACCGGCTTGGGTGTCCCAGGGCCACCAGCCACCCTTCTCCAGGCCTCGGGTGCCAACCTGGAGCAAAACCTCGACTTCAGCCTCACTCGCGTGCCTCTTCTTGTCCAGTCAGAGCTCTCCCATCACCGAGGATGTTGTGTATCAGGCACCCGCCAGGGGCTGGCGGCATGGAGGCCAACACTTGCACGCCCCCCAGGGCTCATGGCCTCCTTAGGGAAGACGGTGGAAACCACGTGCACCAACTGGAACCCAAGAGAGACCCCCAGGGGGACGGCAAGGGTCCCTCAGTGACTGACCAAGTGACTTTCCAGGGCCTCCAGGCCAGGTGGCAGCAGCAGGTCAAGGTGGACAGAACTGGCGAGTCGGACAGGAAGCCGCGTGGCCAGGGGCGCGTCTCCTAACGCTCTGAAGCTCAGCCCCCGAGTCTGTTGGATGGAGACTCCAGCACCTACCGAGGCACTGCCGTCACCGCTGGGAAAGGACTTCAGAAACCCTGAGCAGGACCTCGACAACAGGCAGCTACTGTTCTGACAATTTAGGGACAGGAAAATAGCCCCGCCAGGGGCCTCGTGTGCTGGGACTGTGGGGTCGTGCAAGGTCAGACGCGAGGGCAAGACCATGGTGGTCGGGCTTTAGACCAGGCTGTTAGGATTTTCTTCAGAAGCGAACGGAGACCATTGAAGGCGTCTACACACAGGAGGAACCTCGTCAGGTTTGTGGTTTAGAAAAGCCACTCATGCTGGGTGGTTGGAGGCCCAGGCTGGTCCCCTCCCCTGCTGGCTTCCCAAAGGGGGCCGCATGTGTGGTGCCGGCCAGTTTGGGTTCTGAAGCCCAGCTGCCTGGGTTCAAATCTCAGCTTGCCTCCCACAGGCCTGGGTCCTTAGCAAGCGAGTTCACGTCATGGGAATGAGGGGAGGATCAATGGAGGGGGTCCAAATACCCGGCCCAGAAGGGGCTGCATTGGAGCCGGGGGTTATGCCATTCTTATTTCTGGCTCTGGGAGGCAAGTTTAATGATGGCTGTCCTCATATGCCCGAGAGGCTGAGTGACTTTCCCAAGGAAACCCAGTGAGTCTAGAAACCTCCTCCTCCTTACCCTTACCTGGGTAAGATTCAGAAGGGAAGAATCCCTGCGCCCAACCCTGGCCCCTTAGGGCACTGCCTTGCAGGTGGCCTCCCGTCTGGAAGATCGGGGTGTGTGTGTGTCTAAGCTCACAAGCGGCACGGCCTGATGGGTCCTTTACCTGGGCTGTGGGTGTTGACGGGGCTTCTGCCCAGATAAGGCCCTGCTACCACAGAGCCCCTGCTTCAGGCCGGGCTAGTCAGGCCAGTCACCTGGAAGCCACGGCCCTCCCGTCACTATAGGCCTTGTTTCCTCGCGCCGACTTGCTCTCGTTGCCAGGATCTCAATGGCTATGCCTGGCCTCCGTCCCGAGTGATGTGCCTTTGCCCACCCCAGGAGCCCCGAAGGGCAGGGTGCCCGCACACAGGCCTGCATCCTGAGGCAGCGGATACCCAGACCTTAACGAGGCAGCTGAAATGCATTTCCAACTTGACTGAATTAACCAACCCAGTTTAAGGAAAAAAAAAAAAAGGTCACTCAGTTCTCTAAAAGTAAGGCTTCTGTAAGCTGCATCCTACTGGTGGTGGGAGAAAACCCACAGCCTTTAAGGGCATCAGAAACTTTGCTGTGGAGTTTTTAGGAATTCTTTATTGCTCTGGGGAGCCACACATCCCAAACGCTAGGCTCAAGGATACACAGAGGCCTTCCACCTTGTTTGTACGGGTTCAGACTCTTGAACCAGACTGTCTGGGTTTGAATCCTGGCTCCTCTATACCAGCTGGATGGCCTTCAGTCTTAACCTCTCTGAAATCCAGGTGCCCATGTGTGAAATGGGTACGAGAGTACTGACCTCATTGGGAGGCTGCGGAGACTGAGTCACTCTATGCAAGGCTTTCAGAGAGTGCCCAGCACGTGTTAAGGGTTGTGTCGGCTTTTGTTATTTCTCGTCGTTGTTCGCCCCACACGTACATCTCGTTCTGGCCACACCGGGCGTCCTTGAAGGTGTCGTCTCCACTCACATGAGCAGAGTTCATACCCAAGGGTCCCACTTGGAGGCAAGGCCTGTCCCTTCCCCAGAACGACGTGCAGTCAACGTCTCTGATTCCCTTAGGTGGGAACTGGGTGGGAATGGGGTGGGGGGGAAGGGAGGCAAGTGGGCCAGGCCTTCATCCTCAGCACGGCCACACAGCCAGTTTGTGGTGAGACAACCCAAGGACAGCTCTTCTCTGACCCCGTCACAGCTGTGATGCCCGTGAGAGCAAGAAACCCCGAAGACCTGTTTACGCGGGCCCCTCCCCCACTGGACTTGAGCTCCTCGGGGACAGCGTCCCCGTTCTGTGGGCCCCGAATCTACAACATTCGCGCGGGGCGCACAACTGGGACCAGCAGCAGCTTGGGTAGAAGGCCTGACTGCCCATCTGAAGTCCACGACTCAGTCTCCCCTAAACAGAGCGGGACCTCTAAGGGGCTCCACGTTGCAGGCGCTGGCGCAGGGGCAGGACGGAGAGGCCCAGGCAGGGCGCCAGCGGGCCCGCAGAGGCCCGGCTCAGGGACCTGGCAGGACAGCAGCCCGGCGCCGGCCCTGTGCTGCTCTCTGCCGCCCGCGAGGCACTCCTGCAGGCTTGTCCTGAGGGCCACCCGACTGTGTCAGCGCATTCAGGGACTGCGGTCGGCGGCCAGGAGAACTGTGATTGCCATGAGCTCAGACTAGGACAGAAAAGCCAGGCCGGCGGCACAATCTCCTCAGGAACCTGGACATCCCTCCCTCGACTAAGACCCACGTGCTCCTTATTTCCAATTCTAAAGCTCAGGATCAAGGGCACAATTTGGCATCAAAATTCCAGCCGTGGCCGCACACCCAAGGGGGAATGTCAGCTCCGGAGTGGGGGTGAAGCCCTAAGAACGGCACCCGGCCGCCGTAAAGCGCTGTGCTGTGCAGCGGTCTCGGCACAGTGGGAAGGCCTGGCTGCGTTATTTCTAGGACACAGGCTTGCGGTCCGGCTCATGAGTGCCCCCGCAGTCCTGCTCAGGCCACACCCCCACGATGCTTGCTCGGGGTTCAGTCTAGAAGGGGCTCTGGGGTCCGGAACCAGCAGGGAGGCTCCCAGTCACACAGCTCAGTCCACTGCCGGCCCGGCCTTTCCCTGTGGTCATCCCGTAAACTGTGATCCCTGCACCGAGGGCCTTTGTCCCCAATCCCTCCCTCCCCATTTTCCAAAGACTGAAGTTGGGGAAGGGAGCATGCGAGGCAGGGCTGGAGCCTTGGTAACGTCTAAGGCGGCCAGAGATTGCCTGGGCCCACTCTGCTCCTCTCCTGGCCGATCCAACCAGGGAAACCTCCGCCTGCACCCACGAGCAGGGCTCCAGGGGCAGAGCCTTGGGCGGCGGTAGGGCCTTGCTGAGCCGAGAGCCCCGTTCCCAGGCACGCTGCCTCATTCCTGCCTCCGTCTGCTTTGCTTCCTGGGCACTGCTTGCCCTCAATGCAGCAATAAGTGCCCTCTAACTTGCTCACTCTTGCTCCTTGAGAAGTTTCTTGGAGGGCGGGGGGGTGGGGGTGGGAATGAAGAGAGCAGGAAACGGGCTGGGCACCCACGTCCACTACGACCTCAGCTAGTCAATGTCCCGAGCACAACAAGGTTGGGAGGCCCGTGCCCAACAGACCCTGGCCTCACGGGGGACACGCAGAGGCATAGTAAGGCCAGCACCATCACGGACACACCACTGTCCTTGATAACTGTGGAGAAAAGGAAACTTAGTGAGGAATTTGGGGGGCTGCTAGATTTCAGTGCATCTCTGTAAGGTAAAAGCCCCTCACAACCAGGGCCACAAAGGCACAGATGACCCATCGATGGCAGTGACATAGATCATCACACCTGCCCCCTCTGGTCCCTGCTGTCTGGGAACAGAAGACGGTGGGGCATGGGCAGAGGGGTGCAGCAGGCTCGCCAGCCCCGGGCAGCACGCTCAGATCTTTGAGAGCCCAGAGGCTGGCTCTCACTTAGAGGAGGCACAGAGCCAGACCAGGCTCATCCGATTCCAAAGCCCACGCTCCAGGGACTGCCGCCCCTCAGCTCTCACACCCGTGAGACAGGGATGCTCGCCACCCGCGCTGAGAACAGAAGCCCCGGGGGGCCGCACCCGGCCGGCAGGTCAGGACGGCCCCGACCAGAGGACACCGGGCTATCTCCTAGGAGCTTACGAAGTCTTCCAAGAGCTGGACCAGGCAGCTGTGAACACAGCAGACGCCCGACTGGCCAACGGCAGCTTCTCCCCGGCTCGGGTCTTGCTTGGCCCGAAGTTGGCCCTCTCCCGGTCTCGCCTGTTCCTAGCTGCCCACGAGTCAGTCTGTTGCAGCCATTATGTTCTGATTATTACATAAACCTATGAGTGTGAAGAGTTGTTTTTATAAAAACTAGATTGAGTTGCTTTACAAAGTTGCTGTTAAATTAGGTACAGGTGAAAACTCTAACAAAAGATTGGAGAAAATAAGTATCTTGAATGCTAAAGTCAAATTCCTTCACAATGTCTAAATTCTTTATCCATTTTAAAGGAAGCCGAAACTGAAAATCATAGATAACGCATGTGATTTTTGTGAAGAAGAGCCCTTGTCTCTCCAAACTAATTTTTCTCAATTTTCGTTTCTTAAGTGGATGGACAAACAACTTAGGTAAGCATATCTTTTTTCATCCGTTAACTGACATTTTGATGAACTGTCCAACGACCTGTTCCGGCCCTATGCAGAAGGGGCCTCCTTCTGTGTATGTTCCTACCAGGATCACGGGCAGACAGGAGCCAGTGCTTTTTTTTTTTCTTTTTTTTAAATTCGGTAGGTGAGTTGTTACACACTCCTTAGCAGATTCCGACTTCCATGGCTACCCTCCTGGAGCCAGTGCTTTTGAACCTGCACTCCCCCTGACCCCAACATCCGGCTAGGGGAGCTTGCAGGAGCCCCACATTTCCTTGCGGGGAGAGGGTGTCTTGGGCATTTCTTTTCAATAGAGCAAATAACCTTGTTCCCTGACAAAGACCATTTTAAATTTCTCTGTGTTCCCATTCAAGGGAAACAGAAAGAAGAGTCCTTTGGCCTCCACTCACCTGCAGCAGCTCCAACGACCTCGCAATCCCATTCCTCCATCCAACGCAGCGGGTCCTCCTGAAAATAAGAGCACATCGCTCGCCACCCTTCATCCTAGTACAAGTAGCCCAGAACCGATAAAGGAGCTGGGTCACCATCTAAAGGTTCCATCCTAACTGATAAAAAGGTGAAGATGTATTCCTATGTAAGCAATCTCGAAACATGAAAATGTTTACAGAAATTTGGAAAAAGTGAAAGGTACACTTTTACAGACGGACTCATTATGCTTTGGAAGTGGATTTATGACAGTACGACTTCACACGAGGTCTTGTCCAGGCAGCTTCTCTGTCCCACGGAACCGCCCAGAGAAGTCGAGGGCCTCAAAGGATCCACGTGCTGGGCTGGAGAGGGCGGAAGATGGGAGCCGTCGCCCTGGTGCTCAAGGAAAGGCACTGGGCTCTTCATCCTTTTCCTCAGCTCTTCCTTCCAACAGGCGAAGTCCAGCAGAAAGGAACTCTGTTCTCTGCATCTTTACGCCGAGGAAGGACCATTCTAACAGAGGCCAACGCGCAGCACAGACTGGCACAGGTACTGAACAGCAACGGGCAACGACGGCTAAAATCCCTGCTGTGCCATTCCGCCTCCTGTCCCAGGTACAGGGCATCGACAGTCCACCCCAGTCTGTGTCACGTGGCAGGAGCCCCAGGTGGGGCCGAGCCCAGAAAAACACCCACAGGCACGAAGGCCTGGTGCAAGCCGGAAGCGGGTCTCCGTTTGAGAGGCTGGTGAGACTAAAGGAGCGGCGGGGGCCCGTGATGAGAGCCCAACCAGAGGGACGGGGGAGCCGGGCTCCAGCCCTCCGGGAGACACCCACCCTGTCCACAGGCTTACCCCTGCCCGGGGACCCATGCTTCTGCCGAAGACCCCAAGTCTCATGAACACCTCTGCCTCTCGTTACTGGAGCGTGCAGGCAGAACAAAGCGGGTTTCTACCACCTGCCACAACCTCAGGTGGCATCTCTGGCTTCAGATTCACTCTGAGAGGGATAAACGAGCCCCTCCCCCCAGGACGCTGAAATGAAGCAGTGAAGAAGCGGACCTTCCTTTTACAGTGCGTCCAAATCCCAGTCTTCCTCCAGGATAGGGACGACACACAGGCAAGCCCTTTGCGCTCGGTGAGAAATCCTACAGCCTGATTTGGGAGGAAAAACAAACAGCAGTCACGGCGCTGAGGCGGGGGCACCAGATTCTTTCTTCACCCACGTGCCCTCCTGGCTTAGGCTCCAATCTCACTCAGCCCTTTCTTCCTCACACCTCACGCAGCTGCAAGACCCGGGACGGAACAGTGTCAGCTTGCGTGTGTTACCGTCTCGCGCATGTTGGCTCGTGTATCCACGAGGGTACAGGCCTGCCTCACAGCTCACACGCACAAGCACGGTTTGTAGATAACACACCCACTCTGGAGTCTCGGTGGGTCCCTCACAGAAGGCGTCCATTGGAGGTCCGTGTTTCCGCGTCGTGCTGGCGTGCAGGTAGGACGGAGGCTCCAGGAGAGCCGTCGTCATTCACTAGCAGGATAACTGTTGGCACGTGACAGGCCTTTAACTTCAGTATCGTCGTGTGTAACAGACCATGGCCCCACCTGCGGGGGAGGTGGTTTACATACACACACTCCTGCCCAACCCCCACCAGCCAGGGCAGAGACTCTTCAGCACAAGGGTGCTACTGTCAGGGACTGCGAACAACCCTCCAGGTGAAGGACAAAAGCTCGCGGGGCAGGGGAGGTGCACACCAGATGGGCAGAAGCTCCCTACAGGCAAAGGCTTTATTCCAGCAGCAAAGTCCCCTTTAAGCTTATGTTCTCCGTGGACCTGGGAGAGTCAGCATTGCGCCCTAATGTCGGGGAGTCTAAGAATCGGGGTGCTTAAAAAGGCCAGAAACCAGCAGAGATTGGCACAACGTTGTGAATCAACTACATGACAATGAAAAAAAAAAAAGGCCAAAACCACTGCCACTCCAGATTGGACTCTGGAGATTGTTCTTCTCCACTGGCCCCAGAAGCCCATCAGACAAGGAGAAATATGACAACTCTGGGAAAACTGCAGACGATTCAAAGTCATTCTTAAAGAGATTTAATTATCTGAATTGCATAAAAGGGGGCAGTACACATTTAAATCTCTGCTACATCACAAACCGCTGTTTTTGTTGTTTTATTAAAGACCCACTGTTTCTACCCATCTTCAGGTTTATGGCTATAGAATGGAGAGAAAACAGGTATTATTAGCAACAGGATAGCAAACAGCAAGCAAGAGTCTGTTCACCAGAATGTCTTCTCCACTGCAGAACAGAGTCCTTTAAAAAGAAAAGGCAGGGAAAGGCTGTGGGCCATCCACGACCAGTAACAACAGCGAGAGAGAGAGACAGCCAGGAAAGCGAGAGGGCAGAGCCTGGGTGTCCACAAGCGTCTCCTCCACCCGCACCCTCCTAGCCCTCTGTGAGGGTGCACTCTCCTTACATCTTCCCTTCTGACATCTCAACCCTAAACCAAGTTTCCCTGTCAATTCAAATATAATAAAGACATCACTCCCACAAGGAGGGCTGATCTGAGGATTGGAATGATTTGCCAACATTCTGAGAAAGCTTATTTAAAAACAGCATGGCTTTAAAGACAGGTTCTATTCCTTGAAGACGGGAGGAAAGGGGGGTCTTTGTTAGTGGGGATTGGAGGCATATGGCCCACCGAACAGAGCAGGATACAAGAGAATCCCCTCATGTCTGCAGGCTACCATCCACCGCTACTGTAGCCTGGCTGGGCAGAGGCAAAAGCAAGCAACCCCTCCAGCTCTTCAAAGCCCACAGGTGGAGGGGCAGAAGCAGATGTAGGCTAATGGCTCTAAATAACCAGCATTTAGTGTTATATTAGGACCAAGGATTTATTCCACAATATAAACTGCAACATTTGATACAAGCTACCAAAAAAACAGGCGAGGAGGGAAGGAGCAAGGAGAAAGCCAAAATACAGCTGTGGCAGGTACTTACAGAGCAGCCTCTTTTCTATGTCACTAGGTCACCAGTGACACTAGAAACTAGACGTTTGCGTTCTGACATCAACCAGATGCTAAAGCACCAACACACTGTTTGGAAGTTTGTTTTAATTCCAGCCACTGAAACCAACATGGAAGTTATTGCTTAGATAAATAAACCTAGTCTACCAGGAAAAAAGAAAAGTGGATAAAAGAAACAAACAAAAACCCCAAAAGTGAAAAACTTAAGCTCCCCAATATGGTAACAGAGTAAACAAGAGAGAAATCCCTCAAATGAGGATTTACTGGAATTTCTGGTGCTCTTCTGGGCACTGAAACTGAGTTGGACTCTTAAGCCGGTAAATCCCAGAAAGAGGTAAGATTTTAATGCTGTACATGAAAAGGTGCAAGCTCCAATCCTTCCACATTGGTGGGAACCCCTGCAAAAAACAGTCAGCATTTCAAACCTCAACAATCACAAACAGCTCTTAAGGAAAAAAATACAAAAAGTGTCAAAAAATTTTTTTAGTCGTTTTTTTCTTTTTTTCAAAGAGTTCTGGAAAAATGATCCCGTAAGGAATAGAAATAGCACCGTTCACAGGCTGGTTTGAATGCCAGTCCTGCAGCTTTGCTGCGACACCGGAGGAGTCCCCTGGCCGAGTCCTGAATTACAGTTAGAGTCTGTTTGTTTTATCTCCGGCCCGGCGCGTCCGTCGCCGCACAGCACGCGCACACGTAGTCCTCCTCCTCGGCCGTCTCGGGAGAGACACCAACACAGACCTGATGGAACCACCGATTGCAGCTGCCATCACACTGGACCCAGTCCACCTGGTTACAGAGAGCAGGGAGACGGGAGGGTTTTCAGGGGAAGAACAGGCCTGACAGACACCGGGCAGGCCACTGCCCCAGCGCTGGGACCTCGGGCACAGCAGCCCAAGCGACCGAGTCAAAGCCAGTCTTCAAGTGGTGACTGCTCTGGGGCTAAGACAGCGCCGCCCTGTGACAAGGAAGCAAAGGGCGTGGCAGCAGCATCCCTCCCACCTTCTTAGCGCTGGGCGGTGAAAGCTGGAGGAGCAGGAAGAGGAAAAAGGGCAGAGGAAGAGTTTCTTCAAGAAAAGGGAGAAGACCCAGGAACGATGTGAGAGCAGAGATACCAGTGGGGGAGGGTGAGCAATCCACTCAGATCGGCTCAAGGCAGGTAAGCAGGAGACAGACCCGGCCGGGTGAGCTGTAGCTTACAGGGTTTCTGAGTTAAGGGAACACACGTCCTCCGCGGCCCAAACCTCACTGACCTCGTCTCCTTCCGGCTGCAGGCAGCTCACGGCCGGGCAGATGGCGTCCTCGTCCTCAGAGTCCTCCTGCCCCGAGTAGGACGTGTCTGAGGGCAGGGACTGAGTGTCGGCAGAAGGGACCAACTCATAGCTACGCTCTCTCTCTAACTTGAAACTGTTCGTGTCCTTGGGGCGGCTCAGTTTGATTCTCTTCTTTTTAGGGGTCCGCATTTTGGCGACTCGATCCCACCGCTCACTGGAGAAACCTTCTCTTTCCAGGCGTCTCTTCAGTTTGCTCTCGAGGCCGCTGACTCCGTCTCGCTTCCCACGGCAGCCGTCACTCTGGGTGGAAGACGGCAAACTCCATTTAGCCTCTCGCTAAAGCCAGCGATGCTAAGAACCGGCTGCCCGAGAAGCGGGTGCTGCCCACCGACACCGACACCGACACGTGCTGCAGCCCGCCCCACCCCTCACGTCCTGCAGGACCGCCTAGCTTCACTGTTCAGTCCACAAAAGCGACACTGGAGAACAGAAATGTCACCGACACAATTCGTTTCAAATTAGCCAACCAGCTCCGGGAGATGGGAGATGTCACATTCTTTTTGCCAAACCCACGAGGAAGTGCCTGACGTCCACAGAGTTTCTATCTAGGTGTTAAGCCACAGACAGCTAAGGAACCAAGGCAATACCTTGCTTCTTTATGGACATCTCCACCCCTTACAGGAGGAAGGTGCAGTAATTGAACACAGCTGATAACAGTGCTACACTATTTGGTGTCATAATGAAAAACAAATCCTAAATGCCAGTGTCTGCCCTCATGCTGTTTTCAGTGACACTCCTCCCTAACTGTCTACATTCTCAGGGGCCTTACATGTTACAGGTCAGCAAGTCCACTCACAGGAAGCAGCAGCAGCATCTTACGCTGCTAAGAAACAGGACATTATCAGTTATCCCCTTCAAGTAAGTCAGCACTCAAAACGGGCACTCTTGGGACTTCCCTGACGGTCCAGTGGTTAAGACTCCTCTCTTCCACTGCAGGGGGCATGGGTTCAATCCCTAGTCGGAGAACTAAAGATCCCGTATGCCGTGCGGTGTGGCCAAAAAAAACCCAAAAAACAAACAAAAAAAAAAGGGTACCCTTGGTCTAGTCACCTGGTCCTCACACCAGCTGTTGGGTTTGGTTTAGAAGAGTTAAAGCATTTGTTACATGTTGGCTCCAAGAATGAAGGCTTTATCCCAAAGGCCTTTCCAGCTATAATTACATTTTCATCTCTACAGTAATTCTCTTACTGAAGAAAAATAATCCTGCTTCTAGCTATTATCACATGGAAACGATGAGAAGCACACCTTGCTAAAAGGAAACAAAAATTTCACACAGTGGCTTAAAAGCCAGTATCAAAATCCAGGTTGTGAGCCCAAAGTGCTCAGTGACAGCCATCGGAACAGGGCTGTGGGGTAGGTGGTCTGCATCCTTTCCTGGACCAAAGACAGCATCTCGTCCCCGAGCTATTGATGGATGACGACACTCCGAAGCACGCCGCCGCCCAGACCCCGACGCCCACCTTCTCACTGCTGGGTCTCACTGGAGAGCTGCGGTCAGCTTGCTGCGCAGGGCTCGGCTTTGCGAGTAGCGTCTGGTAGAGCTCCTGAATTTCAGGAAGGGACACCTGGAGCAGCTGGGCCTCCATCAACAGCTCACTCACTTCTGGGCTTAGACCTGCCGGAGACCAGACCAGATCACGGTGACACCCACCTGCGACATGAGTGGAGGAAGACCACTGCTCCCATTACCACCCTTTCCCTTCAAGTGAGGTTCACTCCACAGGCCCAGAGCCACAGCGTACCAGGCCCAAACTGGACTGTGTCAGTCTGTCAGTGACTAGGAGGACTCCTGCTGATGCAGGAGGGAGGTAACTCTGCTTTCACAGAAGCACAGAAGAGCCAGGGCCTAGGCACTCTGAGTGGGCCCAGGGTTCCAGGCAGAACTCGTGGGGGAGAGTCGCCCTCAGGGAAGGACAGGAGGAAGGAGGCAGGGTCTCTCTAGAGCCCCCTCAAGTCTCCTAAGTAATGAAGCAACAAGGGAACCCATGACTTAGCATCTGATGACCACAATGCTTGGTGTTTAATTATCAGTTGGCATGGGATGAACCCTTTCATCCCTGAAAACAATGGATATAAAGACTTCCTTTCTGTTTCTTTTGCATTTACGAGCCTTTGAACACAATTCTCCTACCTTACGAATACATAGTAATCCATATCCTACATAGGAGGATAAAATCCTTTTTAATGGTTCCTGGTTTATCTGCAACAAAAACCTACTGCACGATCACTTTTTACTATTCAGCCCTCAAAATCATAACAATAATAATGGTGATGATAATAATAAATACAGACCATGGAGGGGGATACAGCTCCGTCCAGTAGAGAAGGGAGAGTGTAAATATGAGGTTCTGTTGTCCCAGTCATCGGGCAAGGAAAAGGACGTGGGGCCAGGAGGCTGAGATAGCTGATGGAAGGAAAACATTGCACAGTGAGGCTTCTCCAGGGTTAAAACTACTCCCACCAGCCCAAGGGAAGTAGTTTGGGTTATCAGGCAGCAACTAGCAAAGAGAAAGACTTGATTTTCCCAAACTGAAAGAAGTCTCCTGGCATCTCAGATCTGGCCAAACCAACTCATATCCACCAAGCCTTTGGTCTTCCTGGTTGTACCTGGACTGACTGCAGAGGTGAAGAGCACCACTGGGAAATAAGTCATTTTCTCTGCATGGAAACAGATCACACAGCCTTTTAATCTCTAGGTAATTCTCCTTCTGAAGATTATAACCAGACTGACACAGACATGTACCCCCTCCGGGTAAACCAACTGAGGAACTGCCAGATAGCATTCGCATCCACGTCCCTACCTTCACCAGAGCTTATTAGAGGAGCTAGGAGAAACAGTCCTTTGACCACAAATCAGTAAGTAAATAACAGCTGTGTCTTTCCCTTTTATTAACACAGGTGAACTCCTAGCACATCGTGTGTAAGGAACACAAATGTCTCCAATGCAGGCTGCCCAAATACCCACAACTCAACTATGAGACAAAAATGTACCCCATCATTTGCTAAGTGCCAGGCACTGTATTTCAGAAGCCTGGGGAGAAATTAAAAAGACAAGGAAACAAATACAACAGAGACCAATCTTCTGTCCTCGTCTCTACTCTGCATGACTTTCATCGCCTACACTTCACACGTCTCTGCTGGTGCAGCACAAGGGACACGTAGTATCTGCAAGAGAACCTGCCAGACTTGCAAGTCACCAGGGTAACGTTGTGAGAGGCCTGAGCACTGCCTGCCTGGCTGCACTCCTCGTCTCCCACGGAGACGACAGAAGCCCGGCCGTCCCGGTGACGCTCAGGGAACATGGCTTTGGCAGGAAGACCACGGATGGTATGAAACCCACCGCCTCTGCTCTGAAGCAACTTACTAACACTCAAGACACCTCAAAACCTCTTCTTCCTCAAAAGGCAACAAGAGACAGGAGGAGGCACTTTCCCTTTCTCCTCGGTGACTTACATGAGAGGAAGCAGGAAAAAAACAGCCAAGCAAAGAATTTTAAAACACATGTATATTAAAAATACATCTGGTTCATACACATAAATGGAAAAATCACATGTACGTATGGAGAGGTGAAATCTGCTCCACAGGAAGCGTGCCTGACTATCAGGAGCAGAGGGAACTGAGGCAACACGGCAGCTACGCACAACCCTTGAAGGTAAGGCACGTGCTGGCACCGGCGGCACCACCAGAGCTACCGGCTCCACAAGAAGGTACAGAGCTAAGTCCGATAAGGAGCGAAGGAGAGTTCCGGCTCACCTTGCTCGTCTCTGGCGCCTGTCCTGCCGCGGCCTGCCATCTGCCGCATAACAGTCCTGCGCCCGCTCGCTCCCGCACGGACTGGAGGTTCCCTGACGAGAGCAGCTGTCGGGCTCTGTGCTGCCAGTTGACGGTTCTTTCGATCATATACCGCAGCGCATCCCCCTCGGGAAGGCGGACTCGGATACGCTGGAGGGAGGCCAGCAGGGGCAGAATTTTCTCTAGTGGAGGTTTCTCTGACCTCCGACAACGGGGACACAGCCAGATCCGGGGGCCCTGCGCAATACTGGGTACCGCCACACAGCCGGTGTGGAAAGCATCCCTGCAGAGTTCACACTGGATCATGGGGGCAGCTGGGGCCTTCTGACACAGGCAGACCTTCATCTCCACATCCTGGACTGGCGACAGCAATTTCCCCTCATTGGCTTGTCTGAGAGACTGCAAGGCTTCCATTTCTCGTAAGCGGGCTTCCCCAAGCGTTGCCATCTAGAAAGGAGATAACAATCAAGGACAATGTCACAGAGAACTCAGCCTTCTCCTAAAACTAGGGTCCTGGTGGCTAAGAACACCGGGCCCCAGAGTAGACTCTGCCTGCCTCACTAAGTCACGTGGGCAACAACATCCCACGGTGGCTAAATTTCCACATGTACAGAGTCAGTAACAGTGCCCACCTCACAGGGCCGCCACGACGGTGACATGGGCTGTGTGACAGATGCTCTGACTGGCACTCAGCAAACCCTCAGTGTGAGCAACTACCTAACACACACCATTCTTCGAAGTCCAACTTCCTCACACATTTCTCTCTTAGAAAATGTACCTCTCTTGAAAGATACAGGCTTTTCACAGTCTAGGTGTACTAATTTCTGAGGTTTTCGATTTGTTTTCAGTTCCACTAGCCTTTGAGTTCTTCCAGAAAGGCACTTTAGATGAGAAAGTCTGTTAAACAGCTGTAGTAACCTGTGTCTCTTACTGCCTTTAACCATTAGGCCTCATACGTGCGCTGGACACCGGAACTGTACGTAGTGAAGCTGGGTCCCTCACGAAAGGATCAAACAGAACCACTTCACCAGACTTCCCTTACACACATACACACACACACTCACACACTGTAAGATCATGAGGGCAGAGACAAAAGCAAGCTGCTTTTCTGCAGAAAGTGGCAAGTATACTCATTATAAAGTCTTTTCTCTCTATTAAAACGAGAGTCATGTCTCAGCAAAGTTCTGAGTTCAGTTAATCTGTATAAGCGACTTGAAAACACAAACATAATCAGCTTCACAACAAAAAGCTGAAGTGACACTGAACATGTTTCTGACCAGTATGTACAAGCTGTCCATACACGGGACTTCTACGTGAACAGACCAGGCGCCCACTACATAAACCAGCCCAGGCATTACAGATTTATTCACCTCGCACCATGAAGTAAAAGCTGCCTAAGGGTGACCAATTCAAATCACTAGCTACGTCAGAGTTAGTCGCTACCCCCTCGAACATAACACATCCATCTTCCACAGCAGAAGGCTGGACCACCAAAATCTTAATACTTCACTGAGAGAGAGATACAGAGCAACAGGGGGTAAACATAGGCCTTTAAAACTGAGCCTTCCCCTCTAGAAATAAAAACTACAGGCTGCAGGAACCATTCCTTTCCCAAGTCTATTCCTATAAGTAAGTCCTTAAAACGTTAATTTGTCATAGTTAAACCATTCTCGATGATCGGATCCAGCCACCACCAGATCCATCCTGATTCACCAGAAGAGGAAGCTGAGTCCTAAGGCCAGATCGACACTTCTGGATGAGAGAAGAAAATGTATGAATGATGGATTAGGGAAGAAACAGATCTAGAAGTAAACCACCTAACAAACCTTTGGTGTATTTAAGAAACCTACTTATTTCTCTAGCTAAAAACAATGTACAGGCAGCATATACGGGTTATGTGATCACAAAGTGATCAACAGGTAATGTGCAGAGGTTCACAGACTAGATCAGCAAGACTAGACAAGCAAAGCTCAAGACAGACAGTGTCTTTACAAAAACGAACCACATAACAGTGGAAAGTAGTACCCTGAAAACACTAGAATTATGCTCAGGCAGCCGCATCTGATTAGAGCCTGAAGTAAGGGACAAACATGCCAAAGAAAGTCTGTGTCAAAATACACAAACACATCAGGGCAATCCCATGTCAATCACAGGAGAGGTCAGGCAGCTACGAAGGATCAGACCAGAAAGAAGGTGCCTGGAGCAAGGACGAGCCCAGGCCCAGTAGCAGGTATGTTCCTGCTCTGGAATGGACAATGCTTTGTGCCTTCAAAACCATCCTAGAAGTTTGACTTCATCAAACCAAAAAGCTTCTGCACAGGGAAGGAAATCATCAACAAAATGGAAAGACAACTTACGGAATGGGAGAAAATATTGGCAAATTATAATTTGATAGGGGTTAATACCCCAAATCAATGAAGAACTCATACAACTCAATAGCACAAACAAACAAACAAAACACGATCACCACTACCAAAAACAAAAATCCAATTAAAATGCGCAGAGGATCCAGTAGACATTTTTCCAAAGCAGATATACAGATGAACAACAGGTACGTGATAAGATGCTCAACATAACTAATCATCAGGGAAATGCAAATCAAAACCGCATTGAGATTATCACCTCACACCTGTTAAAATGACTGTCACCAAAAAGACAAGAAATAACAAGTGTTAGTCAGGATGTGGAAACAAGGGAACCCTCGTGCACTATTGGTGGGAATGTAAACTGGCGCAGCCACTGTGGAAAACAGTACGGAGGGTCCTTAAAAAATAAAAATAGAACTACCATATGACCCAGCAATTCCACTTCTGGGTATACATCTAAAGGCAACAAAAACACTGACTCAAAAAGATTATCTGTACCCCCATGTCCAGTGCAGCATTATTCACAATAGCCAAGATATGGAAACAACCTACATGTCCACTGATGGATGAATGGATAAAGAAAATGTGGTATGTATATACAATGGAGTATTATCAGCCACAGAAAAGAAGAAAATCCTGCCATTTGCAAGAACAAGGATGAACTTTGAGACCATCATGCTAAGTGAAATAAGTCAGAGAAAGACAAGTACTGCATGATCTCACTTATATGTGGAATCTACAAAAACAAAACAAAACAAAAACAACCCCACAGATACAGAGAACAGACTGGCAGTTGCCAGAGGCAACTGGTGGGGGAGATGGGTGAAGAGGATCAAAAGGTCAAAATAAGTCCTGAGGATGTGATGTACAGCATGGTATGACTATAGTCATTAATACTATGTTATATATTTGAAGGTTGCCAAGAGAGTAGATCTTAAAAGTTCTCATCACAAGAAAAAATATTGTAACCATGTGTAGTGATGGATATTAACTAGATTTATAGTGCTCATTCTGCAATATATACATATACTGAACCATTGTACTATACACCTGAAACTAATATAATATTATAGGTCAATTATAGCTCAATTTAAAAAAAATTTTTTTTTTAGTTTTCAAAAAGCATCCAGATCACATAGCTATCCTCTTTTGTTCTGATACTCTGCTCACTAAACATTAGCTAGATACTGCTTCATCTTCCTGAAGATGATACAATCTTTGAATCAACAGGGCTTACGCTAAATGCAGGTCAGACTCAAAAGTATCCAGTACCCTTTTAAGTGTATCTCTTGTTGTAAACTAGTAAGTTGGCATTGCAGTTCACATATCCGTTACAGCCTGAGTGTCCTGAGTCTGCATCCCTGGACCAAGCCTCGGGCACTGGAAAGACTGTTTCTGAATCTGGGAGGCCTTCCCTGAATCCTCTGCACCTCCATGCACCTTCCATTCAAAACTTTTACAAATGACAATTCTCCCAAAGTCGTTTTGGTAAAACAGAGTACTTTTAAAGTTATTCTTCTACTTGCGTTCCCAATATGACCAGTAAGTAAGAGAATATCCTCCCCCATGGAGAAAAGAGGAGGAAAAACCCCAGTACATACAGCTGAAGCAGTCTCTCTGCTTTCAGTCAGAGCTCTCTCCAGGTCACTCAGACTCTCTACTCTGGGGCTTCTCTTCTTGCCACTTGGCAAGGGCTCCTTTAACTTTCTCTGCTTCCTCTTCAATCCCAAAAGGCCAATATCACATCGAGGACACAGCACCTAATGTGGACAAAGCACAACCGCTGGTAAAATGGATTTCAGATGAAGCATTAGGAAGTCCCCAAATAAAAGCCTAAGGAGTGGGAAGGATGTGAGTTTCTTAGTATTTTCTGTGTAACATGCCTCCCTGAAGCCAGAAACTCTTTTCTACAAAGGAAGGAAGAAAGGAAGAGAGGGAGGAAAGAAAGAAGGAAATCTCACAAAAAGACTTTGATTCCAGGTTCAGTCAAACAGTAAGTAAAAAAATGATATAGAACGATTCCAGTCATAATGTGTGACCAGCATCAGCTTACAAAAAAACACAAGAAGTGCAACTATAGCACTTTGAGAAGTGGATGAGATCTTTTATCGAGCTTGTTAAAAGCAAGTGGTGAAGCATGGCCAAGGTTAAACGTCCAATTTCAACAAACTGAGGAACTTCAAGGAGGAAAATTTCTTTCTTAGACAGTGAATGCTATCCCTAAACATATGCAGAAAACATTTCAAGATTCTTCTAAGTCTCTACTGAAACTTTCAGTAGAGACTTAGAAGTATCTCCCTGGCTCCACTGAGAAAAATAACTCCTAGAGCATAGATCAGTCAGTGATGGCACCTCTGTGTGTGAGGACTACATGTTTTGCCAGGCTAGGGAACCCAAGGTCTCGTAGGTGGGCTAACTGCAAACTTACCTCCAAGAGAGAATAGGACGAATTCTCAGTCAGGAATGTATGAGCAGCACATTCTTTCCAAACGTGAACCTCAGCTACTAGTGACTCCAGTCTCGGTAAAGAATTCAGATGCACCGGGATAGACCGGCCTCGCGTAACAAGTTCTATCAGTGTGTCTAACACTGGCACACGTCCTCCAGCCTAATAAATCCAGGGGAAAAAAAATACTTCTATGTAAGTGGGAAAAGTACCATTCGGACTGGGCCTACCCCATGATTTCAACATATTAAATTCACGGACGGATGCTGACAAAACCTGCCAGCTGGCTGATGGTGGTGGAGGTGGAGCAGTGTGGGTTCTTCCACTCGACAAGCAAGAACCTACTTTGTGCTGGGCCCATGGATACAACTTTGGACCCGGCATATACTGTGGTCCCTTTGTTCAGACTGTTTATGCCCTTGTCAATTCACTTGTCATTTTGGTCCCTATGGATGGTTTGAAAAACATTCAGCAGAAGTGTAAATCTGTAATAACTCAAAGGATTTCCATACTTTTATTAGAGAAATAAAAGCAACAAAACAAATATTTTATTCCAATTCACTCACCAATGATGAATTATAGTAACTCAGTATAGATTATTCAGGAAACCAAAATGAGTTGTGAAAGCCCACTGGCTCTCCAACTTTATTATTCATTAAGAATCATCTGGGGGCCTTCTATTGATTCTCACAGGATTGAAACTGTAAGGGCACAGGTATTCTGCTGGATGCGTAAAAAAGGTGACTCACAAATTATAGCCTATGCCTATGATACTCCATTTAGAAACATACGGAGTACTCCCTAAGTGAACAGCAGAATACTGGATGACATTTTAAAATAAATAATCCACTAAACACGAAGAGGTTCCTTGTTGTTGGTCACACCTCTCTACTAGTCCTTAAATATATGATGCAAGGAAAGGCCAGGCTATTATTTCAGGAATGGAGCAAAACTTGCTTTTTGTCCTTATGGACATTGTTGCAAACACAGTACTAAGTAGGACATACATTACAGCACGTGAAGGGAGCAAACCCACCCAGATGTGTGTCCTCGCTTCTGATTTCATACGCTCACCTCTCATCGCCATGACCTCACCTTCTGGCTGCCAGCAACCACGAGTGAAAGGGGGACCACGACTATAACCACTACAGTCCCAACAGTCACAGACAGGAGCCTGCATCAAAGACCTCACTGGGGAAGCTTATGTACGTAGCAAACACTTGCCTTGGTTTTTTCTTTGGCGGGCTGGGGTCACCCCTTAATTATGTAATATTTATCAAACAATGTATCTTCTCTTCCCTATTAACAAGAATAGACGTCCACATGTTTTGTTGAAAACACGTGGCTAAAACTGTCCTGTCTGGCATTTCTCATTAGCAATTGGTTAATTAGCACCACTTAAAATTACGTAGATATTCAGAAGACCAGATGGTATTTTATTCCTAGAATCTGATGGCTTCAACAAAACAGAACTTGAGCCTCAAGACCAATATAAATTAAAATTTTAAAAACCTATCCCATTAAATAATTCAAAGATCTTTTTTCTCAATAGGCCCGTAAGACCCACTGGTTTATGATCGTTAGAGAGAAAAAGGAAGACACTCCCACCAACCACTTTTCAAATGAAGTTATCCAGCTGAATATTGGGAAAAACATAGAATATATTCTGTCTATACCTTAATAATGTTACAAGTGAATTTAATTTTCTATTTTAACTTATAGGTAAGTCTTAGCAAGTATAACGTCTAGCACAGGGGCACAGATACTCAGTGCTGATTACTCTGGACAGTTACTTTAGAACGTGCTAGTCTCACTGCTTTTGTAGGTATGGAGCACATTTAAGTCACTACTTGGCGAAAGTCCTGGGCCGCAGGGCCTAGTTTGGCCATGTAATCACGTATCGAGACTCCCTGAATCTGCTACTCTTCATTATGTAAACTCCAAGCAGTTGGCAAGCCAGCAAGAGACAGCCGTACTTGTCAGACGTTAGAAACTCTGTTTCTCCCACAACTTCATTTTTAGCTCTTTTTCTTCAACCCCAACCAAGTAATTAAGTCTGTTATGGGAGGGTCCCAAGCTCCCAGAAAAGGTTGGTTAAATTACCTAAGCTTTAAATACTGAGCCAACTAGTCAGGACAGTAGATGGGGTGGGTAAGTGCATCTACACAAGGTTGAAGAGAATCAGTAATCTGGCCAACCCAAACACCGAACCTGTGTAGTGAGGTCCAACATGTTCCCCCCTTTGCAAGTGTTTACATTACTGCTCTTTAGAGAAGCACTTACACACACGGGACATTTTGTAAACCCACCTGCAGGGCCTCTACGTCCTGAAGCCAGTCTCTGGCTCTCTGCACAGAGTCTTTCAGAGCCGCACCATTGGGCAGGTATGCGGGGATCTCCTCGATCTCCTTAACCACTGTAGCAAGGCTGTTCAATGAATGCCGAGGCCTACAAAAGCAAAATGACACTACTTAGCTTTTACATTGTGGCTCATTTTTCTCGTGGTTTACTTACCAGAGAAAATAGGAAAATCACTTCAGGGACTTCCCTGGTGGCACAGTGGTTAAGAATCCACCTGCCAATGCAGGGGACGTGGGTTCGATCCCTGGTCTGGGAAGATCCCACATGCTGCGGAGCAACTAAGCCCCTGTGCCACAACTACTGAGCCTGTGCTCTAGAGCCCACAAGCCACAACTACTGAGCCTGCACGCCACAGCTACTGAAGCCCATGCGCCTAGAGCCCATGCTTTCCAACAAGAGAAGCCACTGCAACGAGAAGCCCGCGTACCGCAACGAAGAACAGCCCCCGCTTGCCACAAAAAAGAAAAATCACTTCAAAGGAAATTCAGAATAGCAAATAACTTTTTTCAAATGGCAAATAACTACTAGATATCAAACTACCTATTTTCAAATGGTTGCATAAGACTTAACGCAAATAACTCAGTGAAGCATTTAAGTTCGACTTATTTCTGATTTGACATCGGAATAACCATAAACTCGCATTTGCAAAAGATAACTTAGGGATAATTGACGCTATGTTAAACTAGATACGCTATCAAGACTCATACAGCTTCACTAAGAAAATTAAAAATCTCCAGGATATCAACATACCAAAAGCACAGAACCCAAAACTTTTGTACCGTCTGCTCAGTGACCACTATTTCAGGATTACAAAATAATGTCTGGAACCTAGGTATTTCTTGTACTTTATGTTGTCAATTGGAACAGTAAAGATCTGTCAGACAGAAAGCAAGGTTAGGGAGGAATCATCTTCTCCCCTCGGATGTTTAGCTTGAGTCCAACCCATCTCTCGAGTATAGATAAGGTCACAAAGCAACAGCACTAATGTGGAGAATTACAGCACCATCTTCATCTTAAAGACAGTGCACCCTGACTCTCAGATGTTTCTCTTTAAGACTCCTTGGGATCTTTTTCATTAACTGTGGGTTTAAACAGTTCCACTTATTTGGAAGTGTTTCCTTCTCTCAAAGATGTTATCTTCGAGGTCCAGGGAAATTTCATTAAACCAACTCTAGAAAAGGTATTTCCATTTGAACCATTCATTTCACAATCGGTTAAGCAAGGAAAGAAATTAATATTCTTTTGCCCAAGCTCCAAAGCAGCTCCGAACATCTCAGCTATTTCCGCACGCACAGCTCAGCTACTGTGCCTGCGTCCCGCCCTACTCCCCATGCTCTGTGCTCCCGGATGGACGCAGTGCCAGCTTTCCCCAGGCAGAGGCATGGGTGTGCTTGTTTACCTGGCCTTGAGGAGACTCCTGGCTTTGTCATCCCAGTGCTCTGATACCGTGAGTAGTTCCTGAAGCCGTGCCATAGCCTTCTCCACAGCTGAATACGGGGCCAGACCCACCCCCAGGTCTATGAGACGTCTCATATCATCTAAGGTGAGGGAGCTGGGGTCCAGGCAAGCCTGCTGCACCTCCTCCAGCCAATGGGCCTGCTCCAGCCGGACACGCATCTCAGCAAGCTGGGGAAGCTCGACATCAAATTCAAAGCTGACGTCTAGCAAGTCTTGCAGCTCAGCGGCACTGGGCATCTCCTCAGACAGCAATTTCTGGCTATGCTGTTGGAAGTCTTCTACACGATTCAAGAGATCCTTAAAAAACACAGGTTGTTGCATCAAAACAATATTTTCAGTAACTGGCTTCTTGAAAACTCAGAATCTTCAATGCATATTCAACATGACCCTCTGCCATTTCACTTGATTCTAGCAACAATACGGGTAAACAAGGTAATACATAAGCCAACTGACAGTTACACAAGTGACTCTAAGAGAGACTTATACCAACTGTAGTAGCTGGTGGTCACTGTGAAAGGTAAAAATTTCCAACCTTCTCTCTCCTCTGCAGGCCTGTTACAATCTCTTTATACACATGTACCACTCAACAGGTTACTAAAAGCATTTGCAAATAAATGTACAAATTAACCACACGGGAAGACAACTTGATCATGTGAACTGGGCTTGTATACAAAATACAGGAAGGTGGGCACCCCCACCCCCCCATCCAGGTACCTTCAGCAGTGGCGTCTGACTGAGGACACAGGGCAGGGCGTGCAGCTGGCTCACGAACTGTCGGAGCTCATTCACTGTCAACTGATTGTGGGATTTCCCTCCACCAGATCGATACCTAGACAGACAAAGGCCCAAGGAGACTGCATGAGAGCAGGTACCCCACCAGCCCCAGACTCCAACGTCATGGGGAAAACCAGCCACAGCAGGCTGCCAAAGAGCCCAAGCCAGGGCGTGCACAGTGCCCACCTCGTCTGCCTCTTGCCGTTAAGCAGCTGCTGGGCGACAGAGGCACATTTCTCCGCGTCCTGTGTCACTAAGCGGAGGTGACGTAAAAGATCGTTGTCCGGGAATTTCTTCATCTCAGATTCCTCAATCAAAGCCTTAAAGCTGACAAGGCCTAGGAATAAAGAAAAGATCACCTCTTCTGTGATCATTATGTATGAAATACTGGTATGAAATACAGAGGGGGAGGTTCGATTTGATCAGTTCTTACCTATAGATATTTGCAATGTTTTACCTCTTTAATAAATCTGTTCTTTTTTTTTTTTTTTTGCCTGAGAGTGGAATGCTTTAAAAAGTGCCTAGAGCTGCCCTTCAATGTGGAAATGTTTAACAAACAAAGCACCCCTGCCTTGTCAAAACAGAGCAAATGCAGTTCTTCCTGTGGCTGGAACCACTTCTTCCTCCTGCATTTTACTCTGCACCTGGCAGGGGACTAGTGGGCTCAGAGACAGTGACCTGCGCCCGCCCTGAACAGGAGAGGGCAGGGCCACCTGCTGAGCTACAGAAAGGAAAGCAAATGAAAACACTTTCAAAGAAAAGATGCGAAGGGAAGCAGTGACTTTCAAATGTAATAACAAGAGACAGAGACCTTGACTAGAACGAAGAAGTAATAAACCAGCATTTCACAGACTCTTAATTTAACGATATGCTGTCTTTGTCCTGAGATCTAGTTCAAAAACAACAAGCAAAACAAACAAAAACCTTTTCTAAAGGTCCATATAAAATGTGAAATACTTTTATTTCTGAGACAAAGAGGTGTAAAGGTTATTTTGTAACAATATGATGCTTGTTAAATACATGATCCTGCACAGCTCATATATCAAGACTTCTCTTTGATGTAAGGACATCTGCCTCATTCACTCCTGGCTTTAAAACCTCTGCTAAAGCTCCAAATCTGGCTGGACAGATGGGCTAAGTCAGGCTGCTTCAAGTAATCCATTTGCTGATAACTTTAAGTTGGCTATGTTACAATCCGTCCCAATTTGCCAATCACCAAGTCACACTTTCTATATACCACGTACTTTTCTTCTTATTAATCTTCGCCTCCAAAGCTTCGTTCACATTCAAGGCCCATTCGTTGTAAGATTCTGCTCGAAGCTTCAGTGCATTCATCATGGGGTAGAGATCATCCAGAGTGTATCTATACCTGGAAACAGAATAGCAGGCTTAGCTCTGAGATATGTGGGTTTGGAGGAAATCAGATGTTTTATACTAAGGACTTAGTGTTTTCCATAGAAAAAAATCATTCTTCCTACTCACCGCAGTTTATATTTATAAGGAGGACAGGAACATAATTCCTTTACATGATGCAGGCAAACAAGCAGGCCAGGTTTACAAGAACAGGAGATGGCAGACATGAAGCATGTGGTTTTGCATTTTACACACTGACGCTCATCATCTGGCAACAGCTCAAAATCCATTCTTTCTGAATCAATTACTCCCTAGAATAAAGTGTGTACTTTAGAGATCTCCAAAGGATAATACAATCCATCAGCCCCCAAGACAAACATGTAATAGTTGAGTTTAAATTAAAAAAAAAAAAAAAAAAAAGAGCCTAACCAAAGTAGAGAGTAGAGAGTGCGTGATTAAAAATGTGTGGGGGAATTCCCGTGTGGCGCAGTGGTTAAGAATCCACCTGCCAATGCAGGGGGACACGGGTTTGTCCCTGGTCCGGGAAGATCCCACATGTCGCGGAGCAACTAAGTCCGGGAGCCACAACTACTGAGCCTGCGAGCCACAACTACTAAAGCCCGCGTGCCTAGAGCTGGTGCTCCACAACAAGAGAAGCCACCGCAATGAGAAGTACACGCACCACAACGAAGAGTAGCCCCCGCTCGCCGCAACTAGAGAAAAGCCCGTGCACAGCAACGAAGACTCAACACAGCCAAAAATAAATAAGTAAATTTTTAAAAATGTGTGTGGACCTAGCAAATGTGGGCAAGTTAATCTATTTCACCCACCTAGGGAGAACCTCTTCTGGACACGGTAGGTCCTTATGTTTGGCCATTTTGATCTGAGTATGAGAACAGTTATTAACAGGTCCACAAAACTACAGAGATTAGCTGTTTATTCTACTCCAAATTGGCCTTGTCCATATTTTGGGTCTAGATAAGAGCAAAAGAAATGCATATACTTTCTACTACAGAGGAAATGCTATATAGGGCTTCAGAGTAATGCTGCTGGAGAATCCACAAAAATAACAAATATAAATGAAAGGAAAGAAGATGGGGCAGGTGAAAAAGACTATCGTACAGGAATTGTCAATGTGAAGATGCTGAGTGGTCTATTAGCCTCTTATATGGAAAGTTCTTGGAAAAGGTTCGACAATCTGTGCAACAGAGACTGTAATCGTAACAAGGCATTTCCCAATTGATACTGTCAAGATAAATGAGGTCTTGAACCAGGAAGTTTCTACTGTAGTTTGTACCACCTGACATCTAGCCCTTCTAGGATATACCTTTTGTTATGGAAAAATCAAACTTGTACCACTTTCTCTCCTTATCCGGAACTGGATCCAAATTTAACCTTGAGGATGCCAGGGTCTGATTAAGTCAGTTTATAAACCATCAGGGCTCCTTTGTTTTACTCTTTTATTCTGTATTTCAACCTTTTGACCATTTCACTTCCTGCTAATCAGGAAAGTATGGAAAATCTAACAGAAGAATTTTGGTTTTAATCTGGAATTAATCGTTAAAAAGGACTTTGTGATGGAGATGGCTAAAATTTTGTTTAAAGTAAGATTAAGGATCAACTCCATGGATTTTGGTTGAGAATGAATCATATTAGTTCACCCAATTTTAATTTGTAAATTTCTACATCTGGAAAAAAATTATGTGTGCTCAAAGTTCCAAAGACCTTCGTAAGACGCTTAAACCCTCTGGACATTGTTTTCCTAATTCTACAATATCAGGGGAAGGTGAGTAAACTGCTGTTGGTTCAAGGTGAGCTCCAGGGAGCCAACATTCTAAAGAGGCACATAAAAGAAAAAAAAAAAAAAAATCAATGTGACTATTTGTGGATATGACTGTCCCAAAAGAATCTACAAAAAACTACTAGAACTACTGGGTTTAGCAAGGAGGTAGGATACAGAGTCAATTTTGGAAAGTCAACTGTATTTTTAAATACTAGCAATAAAAATTGGAAATCGAAAAAAATTTTGAAGTACCATTCATAATAGTACCAAAAAAAAAGAAATACCTAATTATAAACCCAAGAAAATATGTGTAAAATCTGTGTGCTGCAGTCTACAAAATACTGAAAGAAATCAAGAACACCTAAATAAATGAGGGGATAGACTATGTTCATGGATTGGAAGACTCAGTATTGTTAAGATGTCAATTCTCCCCCAAACTATCCATAGGTTTAATGCAGTTCCAATCAAAATGCCAACAGGCTTTTTGGTAGAAATCAGTAAGCTGATTCTAAACTTTATATGGAAAAGCAAAGGAACTAAAATAGGCAAAACAATTTTTAAAAGGAACAAAGTTGGAGGACTCACACCACCTCATTTCAAGACTTATTAGAAAGTTACAGTAATCAAGACCATATGGTATTAGCAAGAGGATAAATGCATAGACTAACAGACTAGAACAGAGTCCAGAAGTAGCTCCACACATGTGTGAATTAATTTTCAACAAAGGTGCCAGGGTAATTCAAAGGAAAAAGGAGTCTTTTCAAGAAATGGTGCTGGAACAGTTAGTCAGCCATATGCAAAAACAATGATCTCAACCCACACCTTGCCATAAACAAAAATTACTTAAGAGGATTAAAGACTTAAATGTAAAACCTAAAACTAGAAAATCTAGATGACTACACATGAGAAAACCTTTGTGACTTTGGTTAGGCAAAGATTTCTTAGGAAGGACACACCAAAAAAGATCCATAAAAGAAAAAACTGATAAACTGAACTTCATCAAAATGAAAAACTTCTGCTCTTTGAAAGACACTGCTAAGAGAATGAAAAGACAAGCCACTAGCTGGAAGAAAATACTTGCAGAACACTTATCTGATAAAGGACTGGTGTCTAGAATAAAGAGAAGTCTCCCAACAATCCAATGAAAAAGGGGTAGAGCAAGACATGTGAGAAGACACTTCACCAAAGAGATACATATGCAGGTAGCAAATAAATACATGATAAGATGTTCAATGTATCATTAGCCATTAGAGAAATGAAAAGTAAAAGCACAATGAGACGTCAATAATACATCTATTAGAATGGTCTTAAAGGAAATTAGACTAAGGAAAAGTTTCCTTAAAATGCTATCAAAGTGCATAAGAACTTTACTAAGTAACACCCAATGACATGCAGTTGGGGTTCCAGCAACCTTACCAATTTACGAACAGTTTCCCTTAGAGCCTTCTCGTCCTCAATCATAATGGCCATGTCTTTCTGAACAGTTGATGCCACTACAACGTCTAGTACGTCCGCCTTGGAGGCCATCTTGCAAATCATCTCGTCATGGGAAAATACGCAGTAGCGGTGCAGCAGGCGGTAATGCTCCACACACTGTCGGCCTAAGGGCAGCTGCGCCAAAAGACAGGGAGGACACGTGACGTTCATCTCTCTCCTTCCTGTTTCCAAAGACTCCTGACCTTTATTATCAATGACCAAATATCACATCTTGGGTCATATACTGATATCATATATCAATCCTAAAACTAGACTCTAACAAGCCTTGGACCTTTTAAAATCTTTGCATCTCAAGGATCTGGCAAATTAGGTACATTAATTAAAAACTGGTTTAAAAACCCAACGTATTAATAATGCAGTAATGTCTACAACAATGTAGAATCTAATTGGAAATAAGAATTTACACATTTCCTGAAACAACTGTGTGGAACTGGTGTGGTTAATCTACTTCAGGGAACAATAATGCTCTAAAAACTATAGAACAGAAAATAATTATAGATGTAGGTATTACTATTGGGCCAACTATTTTGGGTTGGCCAAAAAGTTCATTTGGGTTTTTCCATGACATGTTACAGAAAAACCTGAAGGAACTTTTTGGCCAACCCAGTGTTAAAAAAAAAAAAAAAAACACTGAAGATCGTAATTTATTAGATTTAACACCACACCCACTTAAACTAGGTAGCTCTTTTTAGGCAAATGATAAGTATTAATACTAATATAAAAACTCCACTTTACAACCACCTGAAATCAAATGTCATTTAAAATTACTGTGTTTGGATAATTTAAGCCAGTGCTGCGTAAAGTACAGTCTTAAGACTGGAACTGTTTGTTATCAGTTTGCAATGAGATACTAAGCTTCAGCCAAAACGTCACTCAGCAGACTCTTCACCAGGTCTTGGCTGACACTGCAGGGCCAGGGCCTCTCCTGCTGGGAAGGTACACAGCTGGCTGACCTGCCATTTCAGCAGCAACTGGTTTAAGCAACTAGACACATGACAGCTTCTAAGCATTCTATACCATTTCTGCAGGAAAAACGGTAAATGTGAAAAGGCTTGCTAGGTCATAATTACACACCCAGTCGACAGTGCAGAAGTTAACAGCCTCAGCGAAATTAAAACCTTGATTGAAACCGCTGTGGTAGGCTCTTGGAAATGTGATCACAAACTCCCCAGCACACTGATTAGTTCGGTAAACCTAAGGAGACAGAAATTGGAGATTTTCAGTGACATCCTCACGAAAGACAATCTAGACATAGACTATCAGATGATTCTCCAGAAAGGGTAGGGAAAAAAGTATGGCTGAATATTACCTAAAGATATTCATTTCTGCCACAAGATGGAGTAGTTCCCCAGACTGCCAGGTTGATAAGTATCTCAAGAGAACACAGCTTACACCACAAAAATCTGGCTACATCCAGGATCAGGACACATCTTTCCAAGTATTATCATACCGAAATAGGATCTCCTACCACCAACTGAAGAAATTCCACTCTATTTCAAGGATCTCATTCCACACAGAGATCTTCTTGATTTGGGCCTCAAACTTACCTCCCACCAACAATTCCCCTTTTCCCTCTACCCAGAAACACCTATATTGCTCTAGGCACAAAATCCTCAGACTGAACGAACTACTACATAATAGTAATAGTATTAGATGTCTTTTCAATACATCTCTCTCCACCAGCGGTTCTCCAAAATGTAGTTCCCAGACCAAAAGCAGCAACAGCAACTGGGAACTTGTTGGAAATTCCAATTCTCAAGCAGCACCCAGGCCACAAGGACACGCAACTCGGGCTGAGGCCCAGCCCTGTGCTGGAACATGCCCTTCCGGGCTCTGACAGGCCAAGTCTGCAGCCGGCAACCACCGCAGGAGCACAGCCCTCCACCGGGACGGCCTCCTCCTCCTCAACTCTCTGCCACACGCACTCCCCTTCAGAGCCCCATGGCGGAGCCCTTTCCAGCCCTTTCAGAGTTAATGGCTCAGCCCCCGAGTCAACACCACTGTCAAACCACACCACTCTTCCGTGATCTGTGTAAATGCTGTCTTTCCCTTACACTGTGAGTCCCCGAATGCACGAGTTCATTCACCTACCTCTCTAGGTGCAGAGTCTAGCCCCACGTGGTTTGCTCAACTATTAAAGAACAGGGCGAGAGGTCTCTTCTAAAGCCAGCAACTCATAACAAATCAGAAAGACCGATCAACATGGGGCGGGGGTAGGGGGGTCAAGATGGAAAATGCCAACAACGAGGAGATGGTGGTATTTTGATGACTATTGGTCCTTATTTTCTAAGCTTTGGCCCATGAATATTTTATGATCCCTCAAAGAAAATTCCTTTCCATCTGCCCCCATTTACTGGCCTATGAACCCATAGGCATAAAATGAAGGTCACAAGATCAAGAATTCCTCTTAACATTGTAAATGTATCATTTACATTTGGTTGAGCTAAATAAGATGGATTCTTCAACTTCATACATCTCAATCTGGCCTCCCAAAATGCCTTCAGAGTTTCCTCCGAAAGGAAGCCACTAAGCAAAAATAAGTGCCACTTCGTAGAAAAACCTCAGAGGAAGAAGTACCAATAGCATCTTTCAGTCTAGAGTGGGAACCCTGAAATCCATGCTCAAGACACTGAAATAAATTTTCTCTTAAGCTTAATTAGGGGCAGCGGGGAGAATGTAAGATCCACCAAGCATGTCAACCGTGTAAATTCAATGAGTTATTTTCTAAAGTAGGGATGGAGTATGAAGGATTCTGACACAAGAGTTTAGATCTAATTATATCAATAACAGAACCTAGCCATTTTCAGAGTAAACTAATTTATACTAACAACACTTATTTTTTTACAGTTTTTGTTTTGCTGTGCTGAAGGACTGAAGTTATAAACAAAAGTTATAGTTTAGAAAGCAGGAATGGTGATGGTGTACAACCTGTGAATGTACTCTGAACTGAACACCAGAAAGGAAAGGAAGAGACAGCCGCACAGTTACTATTGCAAAGTAAGGCTGCTCAGCAATCTAGTCATCAGCTGCGACAAATCAGCTTTTTATGGTGTCTGAGGATCCAGTCCCACTGGCTTAATGCAATATTGTACTAAATTACACCAAACAGCTGTTTCTATACAACCAAATCAGCTTCATAAAAACGTGAGCAACAGGGAAAAAGAGAAGTGGGGAGTTAAGCCTGGGTGGCAGGAGGACAGACTCAAAACATACAGGCACTTCGTGAGTCATCAGGGTATTGGGGTTCATGATGGTGACGAGCTGGTGGAGGAGGTCGGGCTGGGAGATGAAGAGCTCCGGGGCCAGCCTTTTCATCACAGTCTCCAGCTGCTCGGCGGCGTACCCTGGGACTCCATACCAGGTCTTTGGCTCACCCCTAAAACAGATTGTAAAAGCAGATCAATCTCAAAATTTACATGAAATTTCAGTAGCTTCTTCAACTCATACAACACCAATGCAAACAAGATGGTTAACCAGTTCCTATTTTTTAGATCCTGCTTTGTAAGGCAATGTTCAAGCTGAAGAAATATCACCAGAAATATGATCTGAACATATGTAATGCATTTTCCCTCTTCAAGGATAAAGTTTAAACATGAGACTTCCCATCTGAGGTCCCTCTCTTCCCTCCCATTTTACCTGACCCTTCAGAAAATGTAAATATCTAGCATTTCTAAGAATATAAGGTATTATGTTAGCTACAGGGTATGTGGTCACCACAATTTCCTACAGCAACTAGCAAGGGATGGCAACTCTCCGCCCTGACAGCGAGTTAAACCAAACTCTAAGTAAGGCGATTAGCATTTCTAAAGAGCTCTTCTTCAAAGCACGTTTAACTGTCAACCAATTAATCTGTAACATCCCTGTGAGGTATGGTAAACATCATTTCACAGCTGGGAGCAATTGCCTGGGGAAGCAGGACTGACACTCTGCACGTAAAAGGCCAACTCCCTCTTTCTTGTGGTACATCCTCAAATTCCTTGTGTGGGAATTTAAGTGAGTTACAGATCTTCAAATATTTTTGTACTCAGAAAGCAAGGGAAATGGAGGGGAGGGGAGGGAAACAGATGTGAAATAAAAGTTAAAAAGACCAAATATCCGCCCCAGCCCACCACACACACACACACAGACACGCGCAGATGGGGCGCACTCTACCTACCATGCAGAGTGATGCCAGAACTCGGCAGGCCATAAGGAGCGGTCAGTCCCAAGGTCCTGGAGGACCCACACGACCCACACCCCTCTCCTTGCCCAAAGGGCTATCTGGGCCGCCGGGCCCACAGAACGGCAAGGGGTTTCCACAGTAAAAGCAACTCGGTGCTTTCTAACCTTTCTGCGAGTAAAGACTTCTCTGACAATTAGAGAAAAGCTGTCTATCTTCTCCCCAGAAGCCTGTTATACTTGAAAACTCATGTGCAAGTGCAGGGCTTCATGGATTTCCTACGGATTCTTAAGAACCTTTGTCTTAAATTGTTAGGATGCCTGTCCAATAGTAGTTAAAAAAAAAAAAAAAAAAACCTTAAGGAAAAAAAACCTCATCACTCTTCAGACTCAGTTAAGAGATGTGTCACAACTAAGAGGCGGGTAAGTTTTCTAACTCAGCGTGCATACCATCTGTAGGGGCTCTGGAACCCCTTACCAGTGCAGGTAGTTAATGGAATAGCTCCAGTGGTCTTCAATATGCCAACAGAAGGAAGAAAAGCACATTCCCACGTACAACCAAGGAAGCTTCATGCCGCATATGTCAGCGGTGATGTGAGCGAGGACAGACTGCTCCATCACTGGCATGTTGTTCAAGTTCCAGCCACTGTCAAGATATTCCTAAAAATAAGGAGATAAAGTATGAAGGTTTATACTTTATACTTAAATTCTCTATCATGCCAGCATTTTGGAACTCTGCTGGTTTCAAAAAGCTGGCTGAAAAGTCTCCTTCAAAATAAAAAGAATTTGGGGGGGGTGGGGAGCCACTATGCTTACCTCCTGGATGCCCATAGATTACTTCTGCCCAGCTCTGCGCTTTATATAAATGGACTTGTGTGTGTGTGTGTCTATATTATGTGTATCTGGTTCCAATCCCTCAGATTTTCTTCAGAACGAGAAACCAAAGTTACAGAATCTGAAGTCAAAGGGAGGTAAGTGATTCTCCCATGTCATCTAGTTGGGACTAGAATTCGTCTATGGGTTCTTTCTACTATTCTTTTTTTTTTTTCTACTATTCTTGAAATCATTAAAAATCTGGTAATTAAGGATTTTCTAAAGTATCATAAATTACTTCAAGCCAACCAACCAATTTCCATGACTATCTCAAGTTCCAAGCAACATACGTGTTGTAGCACAGCTGCTACTAGCCCAGCGTGATGACCTCTGGATCAACGGTGGGCTCGCTCTAAAGGCGCCCCCCACCCGTCCCCCCGGCGCCCCCGCAAGTCCACGAGCTCACAGCCACGCCTACCTCCTCCTCAGGCGAGAGCTTCACTTTCCCGTCGCGGACCGGGAAGCCACTGCCGAACTCCTTTGAGGCGATATCAGCTCCATATTCCACGGTAACATCCTCTTCGATGGTGCTCACCAGTCGCCAAAATTCTTTCTCAACCAGTTCTGTGGGAACCATCTGTATACAAAACAAGGAAGTAAAGAGAGTGACTCTCCGCAGACACTCACAAACTGCCCGTGACCAATGTGACTAGACAGGCTAAGTGACAGGAATCACAGGATAGCAACCTGAGGAAAAACTGTGTCCATAACGTCCCAAATGTTCCTCAACTGGCCCCCGACAGCTCAGACATGAACATCACTTTCTAAAAGGAATTTTATAACCAAGAGCTGACTAAGAATTCATGTTCCTCTATCAACAAACCTGGCCACTACTGTAAAAGGAGTCAAGGAAAGCAAAGTGCTAAGATTTAAGAACTGGAGGTGTTTTTCTGTTTTGAGAAATCTAATACACAACCTGGTTGACTTCTGTTTAGTAACAGTAGTTAGCTGTATGTGAACGATGCTTCATTCTCTGAAATGCGTTCAAACACATCACCTGAGTCCACCCTCTCACTCTCTCCACTAGACCTGGCGGAGGGTAATGTGGGCAGCCACGAGGAACAGGCAGGGCGCAGCAACTCTGCGGCTGCAGGCCCGAGCGTGAAGGGCTGGCCAGGCTGAGTGCTTAGGACCTGCGCTACTCTGACATGAGGCCAGAGGCCTGTCCCTCAAAGTGCAAAAGGCCAACCACAAATACAAGAGGCACCAGGACTGGTTAAGTGAACATATGGGGACATAATGTGTAATGTAGGAGAGGTCAAAAGAACTGAAAATTCAAAAGGAATATTACTTGACTTTATAAGCCTGTTAAATAAGGGGACATTTTAAGTAACTTAACAGTTAATGTTAGTGATGTTAGGCGAAGCAGGTTCACTCATACACTGCTATGGTCCCGTAAATGATACAGCTATTAGATGGGAAAAAAATGGATAAATATTAAGAAAATAATCCAATTAAACAGACGCATACAGGACTTCCCTGGTGGTGCAGTGGTTAAGAATCCACCTGCCAATGCAGGGGACACGGGTTCGAGCCCTGGTCCGGGAAGATCCCACATGCTGTGGAGCAACTAAGCCCATGCGCCACAACTACTGAGCCTGCGCTCTAGAGCCCTCACGTCACAACTACTATAGCCCGTGTGCCCTAGGGCCCACGTGCCGCAACTACTGAAGCCTAGAGCCCGTGCTCCTCAACAAGAGAAGCCACCACAATGCGAAGCCCACGCACCGTAACAAAGAATAGTGCCTGCTCACCGCAACTGCAGAAAGCTCACGCGCAGCAATGAAGACCCAACACAGCCCCTGCCCCCCCAAAAAGGAGATGCATACAATGTTTGCTATAGCACTTTGTTGGTAGTGAGAAAAAACAGCTTAAATATCCAGAAGTATGGTAGGAAACCATTCATTTTGGTATACTCATTTGATGGAATAGTAAATGCTGAATGAAGCATGCTTATGCTTCTAAGGGAATAAAGGAGAATTTAAAATACAAACGTTTAGGGACTTCCCTAGCGGTCCAGTGGTTAAGAATCTGCCTTCCAATGCAGGGGACGTGGGTTTGATCCCTGTCGGGGAACTAAAATCCCACATGCCGCAGAGCAACTAAGCCCGCATGCCACAAATAGAGAGAGCCCCGTGCTCCAAAGAGCCCGTGCACCACAACTAAGACCCGACGAAACCAAATAAATAAATAAATATAAAATCCTAAAGTTTACAGCGCTACCTTATGACAACGTAACAAGAGGTAAACGTGCCCCCAGGGCACAGCACATGGACTGGCACACAGGAGTCATTCAATAAATTTTGCAAAGTTTTCTTTGAATTTTATTTGTTGAGCTGAAAGAACTGCTGGTGATTTCCTTTCATTGGTATTCTGTTACTGTCGCTATATGATTTATCTCAAAAAGCCTATCTTTAGAGAAATCAAATGAAAAATTAGAATGCATTTTGAAGTACTGTGGAATGTTAATACTACCGAACAAATTAAAGGTTTCACTGTGCAAGACAATGGCTGACTATCAGGGATAAGGGCCAACTCAAACGTCTTCAGATATACCTTTCCCCAAAGTTATTAAAATCCTAAATCGAAGCAGTTATGTCTGTACATACGTGGACTGGCATGTTGAAGTAATCAGATTTGAACGCATCCGCCATTTCCCCGAAAGTGCGCAGGGTGTAGTCCCTGGCTGCCTGTTCAAAGCCAAAGGCTTCCTGTGGCTTACTGCACTCCTGTCAAAACACAAAGAAAGAAAAAGGAAAGATATTTACTTATATGTATATTTACTTATGGTTCACATACATATGAGAAATCATATATATATGTGTACTAAAATCACTTGTGTAGTGTAATTCCATTTGTGTAATTTCCATTTGTCTGAATATATATCGAAATATTAACAAGTGATTATCTATGGACTATGAAATTACCTATTTAAGTTGTTCAGTGCCTAAGAATTTTTGCAAAGAGCATGCTTTTTTTAAATGAAATTTTAAAAAGTGTAGTTATTAAAATGTTTTTCTGACTCTCAGCTTGCTGCATAGCTGTGCAGCTCACTTCCAAGACCTCTTTCCTATTCAGGCCCACCCCAGTTTTTGTCATGAGACTCCTTATTATCAATTGCCAAATCTAAAACCGGAAGGTGAAGAAAAAACCTTCTTAAGGAAGTTTTCTAATGCCACCTCTGCTATTAATTCTGACCTGAGCCAAACACTTAGGACACCTCCAGTCTCCCTTGGGAACATCATGGAGCGGCGGGATCAGGCAGAAGGTGTGGTAACTGTCATCACACCCATCACACAAGAGAAGCCGGTCCTCATCGTTGCCACTGCCACACAAGAGGCAGACATACAGGTCAACCTGCAGCATGAAAATGGGCACAGAACACAGGGGCATGAGCTGCTGTTTGATTCTGTGAAACTCTAGGAATGAAATGGATCTGAGGCATAATCTAGTCTCTCCAACATGCTGCAAGTGAACATGTTTCACCCTCTATAAGGGGACATTTTAAATAAAAATGCTTCACCTTCTGTTATGAGATATTTCATAATATCTCATGCATTCCCAACTCTGAAGAGTAATCGCCAAGATTTCTCAATTGTGTGTTTTAATTAAAGTTTGTTACTTAAATATCCAGCTTTTAGCAGCTTACAGAAACATAGTCTTCTAGAAGAATAACACGTTAGGCAATAAATTATCCACCTAACCAAAAACAGAACTTAAAAAGAAAAAGTTCAATTCTGCCATGTTAAAAGGCAAAAGTGTTTACAGTTTTTACAAAACTGAAACAGTTTACATTCTAATTAGTCATAGTTAAGAAGTTCCCCCAAATACACAGTAATAAAACTACACAGTCATTACCTACTATGGGTCGTATCATGTTTCCCCAAAATTCCTATGTTGAAGTCCTAACCCCTAATACCTCAGAATGTGACTGTATTTGGAGACAGGGTCTTAAAGAGGTCGTTAAAAAGGTCATATGGTTGGGCCCTAATCCAGTATGACTGGTGTCCTTGTAAGAAGAGACTAGGACACAGACACACACAGAGGAAAACCATGAGGACACAGGGACATGACCGTCTACAAGCCAAGGACAGAGGCCTCAGGAAAAAACCAAGTCTGCAAACACCTTGATCTCAGACTTGTAGCCTCCAGAACCGTGGGAAAATAAACTTTGCTTGTTTGAGCCACTCGGTCTGTGATACTTCATTATGGCAGCCCGAGCAGACTTTTTTGTTGTAGCAAATAGAAACCTGGGCTCTGCTAGTTTTCTGACTGCTTTGTTTGTTTCTGTGCTGGGGCAGAGGGAGATGATAGTTATGAACAGAACATTTAATTGGAATAACTTCCAATTCCAAGATCAAAAGCACTGTCGTCAAGCTGCTCCCAGGGGCTCAGAAGGGGGCTGAGGAAGAGAGCTTGGCTTTTTGTTTCCACCTGAGTGAACAGCTCCCCAGGCCTCTGACCCTGCGAGGCCCTAGCCTCCCTCCTATCTGCACACTCCTTCCCTTATCCTTCCTTGCTGTCAAGTTGGAAAACATCATCTTGATTTCTGATCTACCTTCAGCTCGCTTGGAAGTGGGCTAGTCACTTGTTGACAATTCTCCATAGGATTGAGCTCACCATTACTCAGTGCTAAACTGAACGTCCTCCAGAAAAATGGCTGTCAACGCCCCCAGCTGTTACTACTGATTTCATGACGCATCCGTGTTTCCCTGTTTATAAACTGATACTACAAACCACCTCTAAAGGTCTTTTCATTGTGAGACACTGAACCAGCAGTCCCAGGTAAGGCACTAAGTATAAACTGGGCTGTAAAAGTTTTTAAAGATGTCGACTCACAGCACTGGTGGTTTTTTTCGCTCGACTCCTGGGTTTCTCCTTCTCACTCTCTGTAATACACTCCTTCCTCTCAGCAGGTTCTTGCTTGAGGCTGCTTTTCCCGTCTTTCTCTGTAGGAGGCAGTCCAGGTCAGCACTCCCTCTGCTCTGCTCCCGTCAGCTCCCTCCCGTGCTCATCCCTCCTGCTGCTGAGGCACACCCGGACCCAGTTCTCTGCTCGCTTCAGCGCAGCAGCACCCAGAGTTACTACGTTCAGGAGCTCCGTGCTGACTACTTTATGATGACGTGCAACTCTCACACCATTCAAATTCCAAGATACAAGCACAAGATATGATACCAGATGTTGCTCAGGTCTGTATGCTTTCAAAATGGGAGCCGAAGATATGCTCTTCTTATGACTAAGACATAGCATATGTTGGTGAAAGCAAATTCCTCTTGATCTTGACCATAAGACACTGACCGTTCACCAACAGCAACCCCTCCACGTTACAGATTATCCCTCCATGATCTAAGATTACTAGCCTCTCTAGCTTCCTGGTTTCAAAGACTGAGAATTTTCTAAAACACTAGCTATCAATTAATGAGCTATTCTGCGGAAGGTATTGCGCTAAATGCTTTCCATCAATTGTTATTGTATCAATCATATAATCCTTTGCAACCAATCTGTTTCAAAGACAAGAAAACTGACGGTAAAAGAAGTCAAGAAGTATCTCTAAGGTCATACAACTAGTTAGTGGTTGAGCCAGGATTCAGATTCAGATCTGTATTTTTACAACTCCATCTACTTTCTATTACATTGTGCTGCCTTTTCCACTAACTCACCAGTCACTAAGAAAAGCCCATTTCAATAACTACTTCTTCATTACTAAGTGCCTGCCTATACAGAATTTCTCTCAAGAGAGTGTCAAACCTACCTTTCAGTGACTGACATCAAGCAGTGGCCGGGCAAGCATCTGTCAATTAAAACTCAGATTAAGAAAGCCTGCCTGCCTGCCATGCCTGAAACAAACCTATCAGATATTCAGTCAAAGGCACCTATGCTTCTCACAAATCACTTCTTTACAATTAATGCTGTTGAACCAAATTTCAAAGTATTGGGTTGGCCAAAAAGTTTGTTTGGTTTTAAGTAAAAATAAGACACATTTTTCATTTTCACCAAGAACTGTATTGAACAACATATTCACTAACCGAATGAACTTTTTGGCCAACCCAATAGCAACTAGTTACAGTTGAGAAATTCAATCACATTTCTAATATGCATATATTCATTTGTTTCTCTCTCCTTCCAGTCATCTAATTATGAAAACAAGGATATTAATATAATAAGATTTTATTTCTCAAGGCACAACCCAGTGACTAGTATGTAAAGTTGCTCCAATATTTTCTTAACTACCAGATGAATGATTGTTTTTACTTATTCACTCTTCCTTCCTATTCATGGATGAACTTTCTTACCATTTTCACACTTTGGAGCTGGACATCCCATTCGACGTCTCAGGTTATGAGTTCTGGCTTCTGCTGTCTCTTCTGGTTCTATTTTAATATTCATGGCCTTAAAAAAATTTGTCATATACATGAATATTTCCTTTAAAAAGACAGAAATCTTCTAAAATCCAACTGGAATCACAAAGTGCCTATAATCTTATAAATTATCTCTATTAATAGGACATTCAAAACTCTCTCCCTTCGAGCAGAGATTCCACCCTTAATATTTTTATTACTTAAGGAATGAGTGAGGAAACTTAGAAGTTAGGAGTATTCTCCACTTCAACAGGTCAAAAATTTAGGGAAAAGTCAAAGGATCAGGGATGACTTATGGGAAGTGTTACTACCCAAACTGGGAACAGTGTGTATTTCCTCCTAGAAGTTCCTCAGTTCTCATCTACTCACAACTTACACTTTGTTCAGTCATAACTTAGCCAAATCCTAAACAGTTACATAAATAACGTAATTTCATCAGCCTAGAAGAGTGTGCTGGCTCTTCCAAAGTATGACAGCATTCAAGGAAAACTCAGCTTCCACAACAAGTTTCTATTAATTCTTGTAGTGAACTGTCACTACCAACTGCTCCCCTAACACCGCTGAGTCACGGCTCCCTCATCAGTGAGAGCGTATGAGCCAGTCTCAGTACCTGGTGTCCACGAAGTGCGCATACTGGTTGATAAGCAAAGCCCCGTCTGCTCTGGGACACAAGTGACGTAGTGGAACTGTGCCTGTGTTCATTCGTGCACAATCAGGATGTCTACTGCTAACACGATTTCTTCCAGGGCCATACCGTCACCTTGATGTGTCATCAAGACAGATCTAGGCATCCACAGCACTGGGCATGTCTTACACATTTAAAGATCAAGATGTGCTCAAACAAGAACTGACTTTAAGACGAATAAACTTGAAGCCTGCTTGTGGGCTTCAAATAACCATATATGTTCCTATTCTGAGGGATTCTCACTTCAAAAAAATGGAGTTGCCAAATTTTCTCATATCTCCAACTTACCTAAGTGAAAAGTAATTCTTATTTATCCATTTCCTCAGAAACCAAAATGGCTGATTTTTTTTCATCCTCACCAATAATTATTAAATAACCCAACTATTGATTTAGAAACCTAACTAATGCCATGAGGCTTCCCAGTTCTAAACTGTTCCTAATATATTAACCACTGACTCTTCATACTCACATGTCCATCAAGGAACCCAAAACCTTCCCACCTCTGTGTGGGAACAAGGTAACTGGGAGAATACTCTTCTCCCTTTCCAGGAGAAACCTCTCAGAGCAGAAAAATCTTAGAGGAACTTGTCTTTCTTAAGTATTTCACTCCTCATCTTCCCTCATGCTTCACTCTCATTTTATCTGTGTGTTATATCACCAGCGCCCCTTGCTGCCTGAATATTTTCCGGCTTAGCATAAATGTTTGCTACGGATTCCATACTCCTCTTCAGGAAGTCTGAGAAAAACAGCTTTCACTACCTTCTTCGTAACCTCTCAAAAACAGTACTTTTCAGCAAAAATCTCCAACTGCACTCCTACTAACCTTAATTCCCAGTAAACCTTGCCCGACATCAAGAGGGTCACGATGAACGCCTATTCACCTACTCTTCCCTAGGCTCTGACCGTTAACCATGCAGCAGCTGACTGTCCAGGCAGCATAAACCTAGAAAGATTTCAATTCCTCGCTCCTCTGACAGTGCAATTCCCCCAAGTGTAAAAGCTAGAGTATACACAGCATCCCTCTGTGAGGCTAGTAAAGTTCAATCTATGAAGAGCACGTGCATGAGAAAAATCCAGGGTCAGACACACGTCAGCACCGGGACTTGAGGCCTGTCTGATCAACCTCACGAGGCTCTCACCTCCGCTCTCATGCGTTTTGCTCGTCGAGCTGGGGGACACGTTTCCAAGGGCTGCACAGACTGCCTCTGGGGAATATCATGGGGTTTGTACTCCTTGTCCTTTGTGTCTGTGGTCAGGTTTGGCTTCTGCAGACACTGGAAATAAAACACAACTGTATTGATGAATTCTCCCCCACCCCTTTTTTAAAAAAATAAATTTATTTATTTTTAATTTTGGCCGCGTTGGGTCTTCGTTGCTGCGCACGGGCTTTCTCTAGTTGCGGCAAGAGGGGGCTACTCTTCATTGCGGTGCGTGGGCTTCTCATTGCGGTGGCTTCTCTTGTTGCGGAGCACAGGCTCTGGGCGCACGGGCTTCAGTAGTTGTGGCACGTGGGCTCAGTAGCTGTGGCTCGCGGGCTCAGTAGCTGTGGCTCGCGGGCTCAGTAGTTGTGGCTCGTGGGCTCTAGAGCGAAGGCTCAGTAGTTGTGGCGCACGGGCTTAGTTGCTCTGCAGCATGTGGGATCTTCCCAGAGCAGGGCTCGAACCCGTGTCCCCTGCATTGGCAGGCAGATCCTTAACCACTGCCCCACCAGGGAAGTCCCTTCCCCCTTTTTTAATCTTAAGAGAATTTCACTGGATTTTTGCAGGGTATATTTTACAATGATTTTATGGAAATACATAACAGGTGTGCAATTTTTTAAATCTAAATAAACACAAAGACAAGTCTGCAGTTACCAACCATATACACACACATATAGTTATAACAGCTTGACTTTTTTTCAGGAGGTGAATGGTGTTGCTTCAATTCATTTAATTGTTGATATCACCTCATCAGGCTACAACAGGCCACAGCAGGCTTGAGGCAGTCCCCATGAGCCAGCGACAATTATCCCTGCTTGCAACTGTAAATTAAGTGAAGGCCCAAACTGCTAGAAAGGCCCCCTGTATGTTCCCCAAATAGCTTTCCATAATCAGAATATCTCATTTTAAAAATGTTTACAGTAATAAAATATGGAATCCAGTAAGTTTTCTAAATTTTACAATCCTGTAGGTTTAAACATAATTAGCAACCTTCTATTATCAAAAAGATATCATTTGAATTGAGAAAACAGACCACGTGACTATTATCCCTTATTAAAGCTTTCCTTTTCTTCAATATATTCCTACAAAGTCTAACTCACAAGGCAAAGGTTAATAGATAGCCCACAGCAATAACTTCGGTTCTGATCACAGAAGAATCTCTTCTTGCTTTGATTTTTCTTTTTAGTTTGATTCTAAGCTCACCGGAAAACAGTGTTTAATGCCAATACAACAAAACACAGTGACAACAAAATATTACCACTGAATCTAATATGAATTTCAAGTAAATACCACTCCTTTATAAGAGGTCCTACAAATGCCACAGGAAGCATTTTTAAAAGCAGGCTCCAAAATGTAACCACTGAAGGTCTACTGTATCATCCATACTTGTAATAAGATACACTGAAATTATAACCTTCTACAACTCTTGGCTCTGCGAGCACCATTACAACCATGCAGTGTCACTAACATGACTGGCTCCTTCCTCCTGACATTTGCAGAAAGAATCCAGAGAATGGGGAGAAGGACAAAAGAAAATACAGAGCAACCATCTAACAGAATCTATTTCTGACATTTAAATAATATGTACTATTACAAAAATACTACAGTAGATTTCTTGATACTCTAAACAAGTAACAAATCTACCACTGGGAGCACAACCTATAATATTAAATATTCTGCTTCTTCTAATTAAACCTACACACTGATCTGATCTAGAAACATCAACTCAACTAGTATGGAATATCACTGTCCATTCCATAACAAGTCCTCAATTGAGCGTTTAGAGTATGTTCAATGAAAACATGCAGATGGGAATAAAACCTGTCCCCCATCTAAATTAACCTCCTTTATGTATTATATAAACTTTCTGTTGAGACCTGAAAGTATGTGTGATTGTGGAGATATGAAGTGAGCTGAATCACAGACATTTTATTAAGTGGATGGTCAGAAATTCAGATGTTATATATGTGGTTCTCATCTCCCACTAGTCTAAATGGTTCTGTAATCCATGGCCTGCTTGGCTGTATAAGGACTTTGAAGAACTAAGATAAAATCAAGCTCAGAAGCTCTTTAGAATATATATGAAGAGATTATTTTGTTTCAAACCAGGATTCAAAACATACACTTGATGTGTTTGTTTTATATTTAATGCTATCGCATGCCAACTCTTAAACCTTTGTTTGAGAAACTGGGATTTAGAGGTGATTTGTATCACCACACCGTAATGACATCATCCTACAGGGGGAGAGCAATCCCTTAAGACATTTAGAAAACACAGGGATACAAGACTGAGGCCTCTGTCCCGTTATCCAGCACATCACCACTCAACTTCTCTCAAGTTTCCCGAAACTTACTTTAGGCTTGAGTTTACCCTTTTGCAACAGTTCCTTCATTGTGCACTCTCCCCCTGCCCCCTTTATTACGGGTTTATTTTTTAAGAGCAGTTTTAGGTTTACAGCCTAGTTGAGAGGAAGGTACCTAGATTTTACCATACACCAGCTGCCCCCACACATGCACAGCCTCTCCCATCATCAACATCCCCCACCAGAGTAGTAGAACATTTGCTACAACTGATGAACCTACATTCACACATCACCCAAAGTCCACAGTTCACACGTCAGGGTTCACTCTTGGTGCTGTACATTCTATGAGCTTGGACAAAGGTAGAGGATCATCCAGAGTACTTTCACTGCCCTAATAATTCTCTGTGCTCTGCCTATTCATCTTACACTCCTGTCCCCAGCCCCTTGCAACCACTGATCTTTTTACTGTCTCCATAGGTTTTTCTTTTCCAGAATACCACTGAGTTGGAATCATACAGTAGATGCAGTCCTTTCATATTGGCTTCTTTAACTTTCATAAAAATATGCACTTGGGACTTCCCTGGTGGTCCAGTGGTAAAGAATCCACCTTACAATGCAGGGAATGCGGGTTCGATCAGTGGTCAGGGAACCAAGATCCCACATGCTGCAGGGCAACTAAGACCATGCGCCGCAACTCCTGAGCTCACACACCTCAACTAGAGCCTGCAGGCCACAAACTACAGAGCCCACGTGCTCTAGAGCCCACATGCCACAACTAGAGAAGAGAAAAAAACCTGCACACCACAACTAGAGGGAAGCCCACGCACCACAACGAAGGATCCCGCATGCCACAACTAAGACCCAACGCAGCCAAAAATAAATAAAACAAATAAATAAATAAATCCTAAAAAAAAAAAATGCACTTAAGGTCCCTTCTTGTCCTCTCACGACTTGACAGCTCACTGTTTTTTAGCCTCCATCGTCTGGCTGTACCACAATTTGTTTATCCATTCGCCTACTAAAGGACATCTTGGTTACCTCCAACTTTTGGCAATTATGAATAACAAACCTGCTACAAATATCCACATGCAGGTTTCTGTGTGGATATAAGTTTGCAACTCCTTTGGGTAAATACCAAGGAATGTGATTGCTGCATTGTATGATAAAAGCATGTTTATTAGTTTTCTAAGAAATTGCCCAACTGTCTTCCAAAGTGGCAGTTCCATTTTGTATCCCCACCAGCAATGGAAAAAAGTTCCTGTGGCTCCACATCTTCGCCAGCATGTGGTGTTGTCATGTTCTGAATGTTGGTCATTCTAATGGTGTGCAGTGGTTTCTCGTTGCTGTTTTCCATTCTTTTTTAAAAATATGTATTTTAATTCTCCTTTCCTCTAAGAATTATTTTCAAAAATCAGAAATGGGCATAAAAATTTATGCACAAAGAATTCAGCAAGAGGAGACATTCACAGACAGATGGACAAAATTAAAAGGCAGAGGACTTTCTACCAGATGAAGGAACTAATAAAACCCCAGAAAAACAATCAAATGAATTGGAGATAGGCAACCTTCCAGAAAAAGAATTCAGAATAACGACAGTGAAGATGATCCAGGACCTTGGAAAAAGAATGCAGGCAAAGATCAAGAAGATGCAAGAAATGTTTAACAAAGACTTAGAAGAATTAAAGAACAAACACCTAGAAGAATTAAAAAACAAACAAACAGAGATGAACAATACAGTAACTGAAATGAAAAATACACTAGAAGGAATCAATAGCAGAATAACTGAGGCAGAAGAACGGATAAATGACCTGGAAGACAGAATGGTGGAATTCACTGTTGTGGAACAGAATAAAGAAAAAAGAATGAAAAGAAATGAAGACAGCCTAAGAGACCTCTGGGACAACATTAAACGCACCAACATTTGCATTATAGGGGTCCCAGAAGGAGAAGAGAGAGAGAAGGGACCCGAGAAAATATATGAAGAGATTAGAGTCAAAAACTTCCCTGACATGGGAAAGGAAATAGCCACCCAAGTCCAGGAAGCGCAGAGAGTCCCAGGCAGGATAAACCCAAGGAGAAACACGCCAAGGCACATAGTAATCAAACTGACAAAAATTAAAGGCAAAGAAAAATTATTGAAAGCAACAAGGAAAAAATGACAAATAACATACAAGGGAACTCCCATAAGGTTAACAGCTGATTTCTCAGCAGAAACTATACAAGCCAGAAGGGAGTGGCATGATATATTTAAAGTGATGAAAGGGAAGAACATACAACCAAGATTACTTTACCTGGCAAGGATCTCATTCAGATTCGACGGAGAAATCAAAAGTTTTACAGACGAGCAAAAGTTAAAGAGAATTCAGCACCACCAAACCAGCTCTACAACAAATGCTAAAGGAACTTCTCTAAGTGGGAAACACAAGAAAAGAAAAGGACCTACAAAAAACAAACCCATAACAATTAAGAAAATGGTAACAGGAACATACATATCAATAATTACCTTAAACGTTAATGGATTAAATGCTCCAACCAAAAGACACAGACTGGCTGAATGGATACAAAAACAAGACCTGTATATATGCTGTCTACAAGAGACCCACTTCAGACCTAGGGACACATACGGACTGAAAGTGAGCAGATGGAAAAAGATATTCCATGCAAATGGAAATCAAAAGAAAGGTGGAAAAAAAAAAAAAAAAAGAAAAGAAAGGTGGAATAGCAATACTCATATCAGATAAAATAGACTTTAAAATAAAGAATGTTACAAGAGACAACGAGGGACACTACATAATGATCAAGGGATCAATCCAAGAAGAAGATATAACAATTATAAATATATATGCACCCAGCATAGGAGCACATCAATGCATAAGACAACTGCCAACAGCTATAAAAGAGGAAATGGAGGGACTTCCCCGGTGGCACAGTGGTTAAGAAACCACCTGCCAATACAGGGTACACGGGTTTGAGCCCTGGTCTGGAAGATCCCACATGCCGCAGAGCAACTAAGCCCATGCACCACAACTACTGAGCCTGCACTCTAGAGCCCGTGAGCCACAACTACTGAGGCCACATGCCACAACTACTGAAGCTCACACGCATAGAGCTTGTGATCTGCAACAAGAGAAGCCACCGCAATGAGAAGCATGCACACCTCAACGAAGAGCAGCCCCTGCCCACCACAACTAGAAAAAGCCTGCGCACAGCAACGAAGACCCAACACAGCCATAAATAAATAAATTTTAAAAAAATAATTTAAAAATTTAAAAAAAAGAGGATATCAACAGTAACACAATAATAGTGGGGGACTTTTAACACCTTACTTACACCAATGGACAGATCATACAGACAGAAAGTTAATAAGGAAACACAAGCTTTAAATGACACAAAAGACCAGATTGATTTAACTGATATTTATAGGACATTCCATCCAAAAACAGCAGATTACACTTTCTTCTCAGGTGCATACGGAACATTCTCCAGGATAGATCACATCTTGGGTCACAAATCAAGCCTCGGTAAATTTAAGAAAATTGAAATCATATCAAGCATGTTTTCTGACCACAATGCTATGAGGTTAGAAATCAATTAGAGGGGGGTTTCCCTGGTGGCACAGTGGTTAAGAATCCACCTGCCAATGCAGGGGACATGGGTTCGAACCCTGGTCCAGGAAGATCCCACATGCTGTGGAGCAACTAATCCCGTGCGCCACAACTACTGAGCCTGCACTCTAGCTCCCGTGAGCCACAACTACTGAGCCTGCGAGCCACAACTACTGAGCCTGCGAGCCACAACTACTGAAGCCCACGCTTAGAGCCTGTGCCCTGCAACAAGAGAAGCCACCACAATGAGAAGCCCGTGCACCACAATGTAGAGTAGTCCCAGCTCTCTGCAACTAGAGAAAGCCCATGCCCAGCAACGAAGACCCAATGCAGCCAGAATTAAATAAATAAAATAAAGGAATTTGTTTTAAAAAATCAATTACAAGGGGAAAAAACGTAAAAAACACAAACACATGGAGGCTAAACAATACGTTACTAAATAACCAAGAGATCACTGAAGAAATCAAAGAGGAAATCAAAAAATACCTAGAGACAAATGACAATGAAAACATGATGATCCAAAACCTATGGGATGCAGCAAAAGCAGTTCTAAGAGGGAAGTTTACAGCAATACAAGCCTACCTCAAGAAACAAGAAAAACCTCAAATAAACAATCCAACCTTACACCTAAAGGAACTAGAGAAAGAAGAACAAACAAAACCCAAAGTTAGCAGAAGGAAAGAAATCATAAAGATCAGAGCGAAAATAAATGAAATAGAAACAAAGAAAACAATAGCAAAGATCAATAAAACTAAAAGCTTGTTCTTTGAGAAGATAAACAAAATTGATAAGCCATTAGCCAGACTCATCAAGAAAAAGAGGGAGGGCTTCCCTGGTGGCGCAGTGGTTGGGAATCCGCCTGCCGATGCGGGGGACACGGGTTCGGGCCCTGGTCTGGGAAGATCCCACGTGCCGCGGAGCGACTGGGCCCGTGAGCCACAATTGCTGAGCCTGCGCGTCTGGAGCCTGTGCTCCGCAGCCAGAGAGGCCGCGATGGTGAGAGGCCCGCGCACCGCGATGAAGAGTGGCCCCCGCTCGCCGCAACTGGAGAAAGCCCTCGCACAGAAACGAAGACCCAACACAGCCAAAAATAAATAAATAAATAATTAATTAATTTAAAAAAAAAAAAAAAAAAAGAAAGAAAAAGAGGGAGAGGACTCAAATCAATAAAATTAGAAATGAAAAAGGAGAAGTTACAACAGACACCACTGAAATACAAAGCATCCTAAGAGACTACTACAAGCAACTCTATGACAATAAAATGGACAACCTGGAAGAAATGGACAAATTCTTAGAAAGGTATAACCTTTCAAGACTGAACCAGGAAGAAACAGAAAATATGAACAGACCAATCAGTAACGAAATTGAAACTGTGATTAAAAATCTTCCAACAAACAAAAGTCCAGGGCCAGATGGCTTCACAGGTGAATTCTATCAAACATTTAGAGAAGAGCCAACACCCATCATTCTCAAACTCTTCCAAAAAACGGCAGAGGAAGGAACACTCCCAAACTCATTCTGTGAGGTCACCATCACCCTGATACCAAAACCAGACAAAGACACTACAAAAGAAGAAAATTACAGACCAATATCACTGATGAATATAGATGCAAAAATCCTCAACAAAATACTAGCAAACAGAATCCAACAACACATTAAAAGGATCATACACCACGATCAAGTGGGATTTATCCCAGGGATGCAAGGATTCTTCAATATACGCAAATCAATCAATGTGATACATCATATTAACAAACTGAAGAAGCAAAACCATATGATCACCTCAATAGATGCAGAAAAAGCTTTTGACAAAATTCAACACCCATTTATGATAAAAACTCTCCAGAAAGTGGGCATAGAGGGAACCTACCTCAACATAATAAAGGCCATATATGACAAACCCACAGCAAACATCATTCTCAATGGTGAAAAACTGACAGCATTTCCTCTAAGATCAGGAACAAGACAAGGATATCCACTCTCACTACTATTATTCAACATAGTTTTGGAAGTCCTAGCCATGGCAATCAGAGAAGAAAAAGAAATAAAAGGAATACAAACTGGAAAAGAAGAAGTAAAACTGTCACTGTTTGCAGATGACATGATACTATACATAGAGAATCCTAAAGATGCCACCAGAAAACTACTAGAGCTAATCAATGAATTTGGTAAAGTTGCAGGATACAAAATTAATGCACAGAAATCTCTTGCATTCCTATACACTAATGATGAAAAATCTGAAAGAGAAATTATGGAAACACTCCCATTTACCATTGCAACAAAAAGAATAAAATACCTAGGAATAAACCTACCTAGGGAGACAAAAGACCTGTATGCAGGAAACTATAAGACACTGATGAAAGAAATTAAAGATGATACCAACAGATGGAGAGATATACTATGTTCCTGGATTGGAAGAATCAATATTGTGAAAATGACTATACTACCCAAAGCAATCTACAGATTCAATGCAATCCCTATCAAGTTACCAATGGCATTTTTTACGGAACTAGAACAAATCATCTTAAAATTTGTATGGAGACACAAAAGACCCTGAATAGCCAAAGCAGTCTTGAGGGAAAAAAACAACGGAGCTGGAGGAATCATACTCCCTGACTTCAGACTATACTACAAAGCTATAGTAATCAAGACAATATGGTACTGGCACAAAAACAGAAACATAGATCAATGGAACAAGATAGAAAGCCCAGAGATAAACCCATGCACCTACAGTCAACTAATCTATGACAAAGGAGGCAAAGATATACAATGGAGAAAAGACAGTCTCTTCAATAAGTGGTGCTGGGAAAACTGGACAGCTGCATGTAAAAGAATGAAATTAGAACACTCCCTAACACCATACACAAAAATAAACTCAAAATGGATTAGATACCTAAATGTAGGACCGGACACTATAAAACTCTTAGAGGAAAACATAGGAGGAACACTCTTTGACATAAATCACAGCAAGATCTTTTGTGATCCACTTCCTAGAGAAATGGAAATAAAACAGATGGGACCTAATGAAACTTCAAAGCTTTTGCACAGCAAAGGAAACTACAAACAAGACAAAATGACAACCCTCAGAATGGGAGAAAATATTTGCAAACGAATCAATGGACAAAGGATTAATCTCCAAAATATATAAACAGCTCATGCAGCTCAATATTAAAAAAACAAACAACTCAATCCAAAAATGGGCAGAAGACCTAAATAGACATTTCTCCAAAGAAGACATACAGATGGCCAAGAAGCACATGAAAAACTGCTCAACATCACTAATTATTAGAGAAATGCAAATCAAAATTACAATGAGGTTATCACCTCACACCAGTTAGAATGGGCATCATCAGAAAATCTACAAACAACAAATGCTGGAGAGGGTGTCGAGAAAAGGGAACCCTCTTGAAGTGTTGTGGGAATGTAAATTGATACAGCCACTATGGAGAACAGTATGGAGGGTCATTAAAAAACTAAAAATAGAATTACCATACGACCCAGCAATCCCACTACTGGGCATATACCCAGAGAAAACCATAATTCAAAAAGACCCCAATGTTCACTGCAGCACTATTTACAATAGCCAGGTCATGGAAGCAACCTAAATGCCCACTGACAGACAAATGGATAAAGAAGATGTGGGACATATGTACAATGGAATATTACTCAGCCATAAAAAGGAATGAAATTGGGTCATTTGTAGAGATGTGGATGGATCCAGAGACTGTCGTACAGAGTGAAGTAAGTCAGAAAGAGAAAAACAAATATCGTATATTAACACATATATGTCGAACCTAGAAAAATGGTACAGATGAACTGGTTTGCAGGGCAGAAATTGAGACACAGATGTACAAAACAAACGTATGGACACCAAGGGGGGAAAGTGGCGGGACGGGGTGATGGTGGCGGGATGAACTGGGAGATTAGGATTGACATATATACACTAATATGTATAAAATAGATAACTAATGAGAACCTGCTGTATAAAAAATAAATAAAATTCAAAAATTCCAGAAAAATAAAAGAATTGAGCAACAGGAGAAATCAAATCAAGTTATGGGTATTAAAATGGAATGACACAGGGTCATTAAAACCTGTATCTTCAGGCTTCCCTGGTGGCACAGTGGTTAAGAATCTGCCTGCCAATGCAGGGGACACGGGTTCGAGCCCTGGTCCGGGAAGATCCCACATGCTGTGGAGCAACTAAGCCCATGCGCCACAACTACTGAGCCTGCGCTCTAGAGCCCGCGAGCCACAACTACTGGGCCTGTGTGCTGTCACTACTGAAGCCTGCATGCCTAGAGCCCGTGCTCCGCAAAAGAGAAGCCACCACAATGAGAAGCCTGAGTACCGTAACGAACAGTAGCCCCAGCTTGCCACAACTAGAGAAAGCCTGAGCACAGCAATGAAGACCCAACGCAGCCAAAAATAAATAAATTAAAAAAAAACCCCCAAAAACCTGTATTTTCAAAAATATACAGTGACATGTTAGGCAGGAAAAATACTGTATACGTAAAGAAAACACTTCCAATTTGTGTATATGTGCATAAAAATAGCCTTGAAAGAAAAAGCAGATAAGAGGATTAGGAGGGATTTATTTTCATCATACTTTCCTTTGTTTTTATACTTTCCACAAGGAACATGTATCAGCAGGCCCCTCAACAGATATTTATCTGTGTTGTAGATGTAATGTTTGTAAAGGGTATCGTTAAATACCTGTTCCTTTCAGACTATGACTGTATAAATGCTTACCCACTTTTCAACTATGAAACTTAGGGCCTCTCTAAGTATATAGACGAGCTGTTTCTAAACCCATAAAGCAGGGAGACGCTCTCTCCCCCCTTATTCATCTAACTTCTGCACCGAGATAAAAAGGTTCAAAGGAGAAAATCTATTGTGGGCAACTGTATGTAGATCTGACTATAAAACAGAGACATAAAGGCTCCATATACAACACTTTAAACAATTTCATCCATGGGTTCACTAAACATTCACACAGTGCACATTTCTTTAAACAACTTTCTGAGTATTAGATTAGTCACATTTTCTAGACTAAAAAGAAAGCCCACCTGGAATCAAGGGAGAGAGAAAAGAAAAACACAATGCTACGAAAACCTATAGGATTTAAGCATTCCAGATGATATGTCTGTATCAAGACAGAGTTTTGATTAGCAGGTTTACCCTCGGAAACTATGTTGTGATCTTTCTCCCTCTCTATAGCACAGTAACAATTCCTAAAATTATAGGGCTCACTGCTCTAGTGTAGAATATCTCAAAGAGTGTAAACAATTATGACATTCTGCTTTCTACCAGGGCCTAAAGTAAGTGGGAAGTTTTTATAATATTGTTTTGCTTTTAATTAGAATAAAAGTTTGTGTCTGAATAATTTGGCAAATACCACCTTTGGGGCTTCCCTGGTGGCGCAGTGGTTGAGAATCTGCCTGCCAATGCAGGGGACACAGGTTCGAGCCCTGGTCTGGGAAGATCCCACATGCCGCGGAGCAACTAGGCCCGTGAGCCACAACTACTGAGCCTGCGCGTTTGGAGCCTGTGCCCCGCAACAAGAGAGGCCGCGATAGTGAGAGGCCCGCGCACCGCGATGAAGAGTGGCCCCCACTCGCCGCAACTAGAGAAAGCCCTCGCACAGAAACGAAGACCCAACACAGCCAAAAATAACTAAATTAATTAATTAATTAAAAAAAAGGAAAAAGAAAGAAAAAAAAACTTGCCAAAATGTCACCCGCAAAAAAAAAAAAATACCACCTTTGTAAGGAAACAAACACGGTTACATAGGAACTATTAGCAGAGGGCTCCATGAGCTGTCCAGCAATACTGAGTCCCCTACTCTCTACCAATGTCAACATTCTATGAAAATCTCCTTGGAGACCTCAGCTGGCAAAAGAGAGCAGGCAGGCAAGTTATTTCACAGGTTGTATTTTCATGTGACAACCAGGAATACACTTTAAACAGTAAGTGAATGCAAAAGCATAAGCCGTAACAAGTAGGTAATAACCAACTGCTGTAAGAAAGGAACATCTATAGTGAAGTTAATACAGATTTCAGTTTTTGATAACAAAAGAATATTTCCTCTGTAACCTTATTCATTCCAAAACAACCTTCTTAGTATGGTTGCTCTCAAAACAGAACTAAAACATTGGAGGAAAAATCCATAAAACAAGTCTTCCAAGCAAGTCTTCCACACATAATCAAGGCCTTTTCATTCCTCCCAAAGACCATGTGCCAATAAGCAGTGAAATAAAACAGGTTAAGGCTAGCCCCACTCACCCTCAAACTGTCTCCAGACAGGAATAAGTTGTAGGGGTTGAGAATTCGCTCATAATGCCCTCTGATATGGGAGCCTACAGCTTTGCCAGGAGCAAACCCCATCTTGGTGGCAATTTTGGTCCATTTTCTATCCTTGCAAACAACTGCAAATCCACCTTCCTCTGCAACTAACTGTTAAATAAATCAGCAAAAGAAATTAGTTCTTGGCTGTGGTCATCTTTTAAAAATACATTTTCCAAGTAAAATATATATATATGCATTATTAATTTTAAACTAGGAATTTAAAACACTGCTTTTAACAGCATATTCCATAAACTTTTTGTACCCCTCCAAAAGCTACTTCTCAGTTCCCCAAAGCAGCCAAGACTTTCCATGAGGAAGAATTAAATTAGCAATGAAATCTCTGATAAAGAAAAGGTTCTAGTAAACTGAGGAGTAGCAAGAACGGCAGCATGTCTGGTGGAAATAATGCAGGCTTTAGACTGAAATGAACTTTAAGATATAGAATTATAACTCAGCCTTTTCAGTTGGTCAACTTGGACACTGAAAGCCTCTGTTGTCTTATCTGCAATAAAACAGACAGGAATATCTAAGAGGACCACTACAAAGTTTAAAAATTACCAAAAAACAGGTGGCAGCAAAATATTTCACAAGATAAGGCTTTCAGACCTGACAAGCAGAGACCAATTAATCAGAAAACTAAATGAAGAATTTTATTTTACATATTTCAAGCAGTAAATTTCTTATTTTAAGGCAAAGAAGATCAAATTCATGCTGTCAGAAGAATTATTCAGTGAGAAAGATGGTCATTAGGCTTTTACCTTATTAAGCTGAAACAAGTCCAAGATCTTCCTCTCCACATGTGGAATTTTCAGAGTACTTCCCTGTAATTCCCAGTACTTTGCAATCTGGTCCAAGAAATTTAATTTTACACGAGTTTGAGCCTAAATGACAAAGAACTGAGTTTTACTTTTACCTAGCTTATTATAAAGCTCCTGTCTATTACCTGTGCATGTGATATTTTCATTCTTAGAATATTTAAGTGCAATACCACTTATGAATTCAATAGGGGAAACTTCCCCAAAATATACAAAATAAAACTGGTTAAATAATTATAGGTTAACTCAACAAAAATTTAATCCAGCCCCTAGCATGTGCCAGGTAAGCAGTAGTTACACACTCAATAAGTCCTCCCGTAACATAAATAGGCGATCTGAGAGGTGCTTTATTTAAGGAGTATCATAAGTAAGCTTCTATATGCCCCTTTCGTCCTTTTACAGTTTGGGTATTTTAAAGTCCTGTTCTGAGTACAAATTTTCTGATTTGCTCAAAAACAAATCTAAAAGCAGATTTACAACAGAACCACTTATCTTTAAAGTCCTGATAACTTAAAGGTAACAGAAAACCAGAAACTTTCTTAAATGTTATTCCCTTGACAGATTATTACTGTCGCCTACAAGTCATTTTTTAAAATTTTGTCATTTTTCTTTCCACTCATTGTGAAATTAAGTCAGACAGTCTTAAGACTTTTATCTTGCACAAGACCAAAATTGAGATCAATATTCAGATATTCCCAACCACGTCAAAGTTAATACCCATCTCCCTATCTTTCAAGCTCGACATGAAAATACATTGAAATACTTGAAAATACATACACTAGATGCTACTACTGCCAATGCCCACAGAACTCCAGTGGACATATGTGCCATTTAAGTTAAGAATGTTTGGTTTAGTATAGAAAAACAAAACATGGTTCAATATGAAAATCAGATTAGCAAAACATTCATATAAACAATGAACCTCTATGCTATCAATACCCAAGCCTTATTCACCCAGCACTTTAGGGCTTAAGTCACCCAAAGACTAAAGAAGAAATAATACCTCTTCTCTAGAGAATCCCCTGTGCTATTCACTCCTCCTAGGGAAAGTAAAGTGTGTTATTAAATCTAACTGAAGACGTGTATTTTGGAAGAATATCAGAGCTGGAGAATCTTTTCCATTAAATGGTTCTGAAAACCTTTCAAAACCTAAACTCTATTGGTTGTCACCTAGATTGAGAAGGATTTAAATGCATTTATTAATTAATAGGCTGGCAATTATTGACAAAAATCAGTGTTTTTAATGAAACTGGGTTAGCTGCAAAGGTTTATCACCATTTGTTTTACCATGATTATCAGTTACTAGCCATGTTTTAGCTTCACTGAAACCACTAGATTTGTGACACAGCCTCTTTCAAAGAAGCCCCCGCTGGAATACAGGCAACCAGTATAGTAGTTAAGACATTACCTCCAATTCATTCAGCCTCTGGATACGTGGGGTAAAATGAAGTTTGTCAACATCACACGCAAATGGTGGCTGCCAATCCTAGTGGAGAAGCAAAGGTTTTCATTAGAAAAATTTATAATTCTGACATTTAAAAAATGGTTTTAAAGTTAAAACCCTGGTTAAGTAAAGCATGTTATCTCTAATGAGTCAAACAGAACACAGGGCAGTAGTTTCTGAACTCTTTTTCCACCAGAACAGCAGAATATGTATGATGACCCTTCTCCAAATGATACATCCTGTACACACCCCGCCTAGCACCCCTCCAACCAGCAACGTCACTGAGCCTCAACTGCCGTTGAAAAATCATCAACTCAGGCAAAAAAGACTTTGACTCCTCTATTCCATAAGTATCTCTCCTCCTACAAAATAGCTATATTAATGTCCAATTATCTACAAACTGTATTTTAATATACGTAACCCAGTTACATTAACTTTTATTATAAAATTGAGGATAAGTTCTTCTGTGGGGGGAAAAGAAAAAAACTGACATCCAAAACCAATTTTAAGAATCACCCTTAACATATCTACTGATACAGGTTCTTGGAAGAACTGCTATCAGGAGAAAATAGACAGGAAGGAGAGTGTGTATGGACTGTTGTCTGTAAGTGGAGAAAACTGGAAACAACTTAAATGTTCACGATAAGAGAACAGTTTAAAGGCATAAAAATTATGCTGTGTAAATAGGTACAGAGTTTCAGTTTGGAATAATGAAAAGGTTCTGGAGACGGACAGTGGTGATGATTTTACAACACTGTGAATGTACTTAATGTTACTGAATTGCATGCACCCTTAAAATCATTACAATGGTATATTTTATATTATTCAGTATTTTAATATTTCTACATAATTTTTTAAGACAAAAAAGTTCATGCTGTTGTATAGCTCTATTTATTGACATTGAAAATTTTCCTTATATATATTTTATGAAAGAAAGAAAAACAGGCTGTGCAACAGAAAAATAAAACACTGGAAAGAGACAGCAAAAAGGTTAACAGCGGTTTGTCTTTGGTAGGATTATAGGTGATTTTTCTTTTGCTTCCTTACCCATTTTAAATACAATCGGAAATATATTAAATACATTAAGTAATACCTATTTAATAAATTATTTTAGAGTAAGAGAACAAGTTAATACAAATGTTGGTACATCTGTAAATAACAATAAAATACTCTGCAGCGGTAATAAAGAATATCTAGATGTTCTAAACATGGAAAGATAGCCAACAGTGGATGAGTAAAAAACTAAAACATGCAAATTTGTGTTAAAATATGTAAATTTTAAAGACTATTGTAATAGAAAGGGAGAAAGACATTATTTTTATTTCAAATTTATACTGCTGGAGTTTATCACTGCTTTTAGTTTAAAAGTAAAACAGGTTTTGTTTTCGTGATACAAACACTTAAGTAAAAATGCCCACCAGCAATGCCTGACTAAATATTATGTTAAAAAGTAAATTTTACAATTTCTTTTTCAAAGGAAAAAAGCAGATTACAAATTGGTACAAAGCTTTTTACTACCACCCCAAAAAAGGATAGGAAGGAAAAAAAAGAAAAGAAAAAAGAAAAAATGGCAATACCGTTTAAGAAGTCAATGACAGATCAGGACTTCAAGTGTCTAATGCTGTCATACAGCCTCTTCAACAAAAACTATGGCTAATGTTTAAACGCCAGTTAAAGATATACTGTACTGCTAATACACTTAAAAAAATACTACCTACTCCATCCTGGGTCAAAAAGATTACAGTGATTTTTGTTTACCTTGATAACTAAAGATAAAGAAAGCAATGTGTTTAATTATACATAATACCATGTAGCAGAAGGAAATCCCATCGCTTCTTAATATTCTGTGGCAGGCTAATGGAAGACTTGATATTGCTCAGAGCTTTGCTCTCTAATACTTTATAAAAGCTGTAGCGCTTCCCTGGTGGCGCAGTGGTTGAGAGTCTGCCTGCCAATGCAGGGGACACGGGTTCGAGCCCTGGTCTGGGAAGATCCCACATGCCGCGGAGCAACTAGGCCCGTGAGCCACAATTACTGAGCCTGCGCGTCTGGAGCCTGTGCTCCGCAACAAGAGAGGCCGCGGTAGTGAGAGGCCCGCACACCGCGATGAAGAGTGGCCCCCGCTTGCCACAACTAGAGAAAGCCCTCGCACAGAAACGAAGACCCAACACAGCCATAAATAAATTAAAAAAAAAAAAAAAAAAAGCTGTAGGCTTTCTGAAATGAATTGATCTGGGTTGAAGGTTAGACCAAAAATATATCAAAGACAATGTGTCAGAATATACAAGTAAATGATTAACATACTGTCCAAATGACCTGCAATTTTTATAGATTAAGATTTATGAGTAACGTATAATGATATCCTCCAATGAATCAAATATGCCTTCTACTCCCAAAACACGATACAAAAATTAATTTCATCGTTAAGTCTACATATTAAAGTTTTATAAATTAAGGTGAGCTGTGTCTTTGTATGTATGTATGTTATTTAATTTATACTTGTTTTAGCCTGAACCCTTTTTCAAATAAAATAAATCCTAAAAATCAAACATCAAAGGGAAAACACTATGTATCTGTCACTAAGGAAGTTCACACAGTGGGTATAATACGTTTAAAACTAAAACTGTGTCAGCAGATCATTCCTTCATCAAACACAGATCACTGCAAATTCTGTCTCCTCCTCTGGTTACAAAGAATGAGAGAAAATGGGATAAATGTCATTCGGTTTTGAGACTTTGTCAGCTGTAAAGCTCTACCCCAATAAAAGAATTACATATTATTTGCAATGCTCACTGTCATATTAGAACAAAGATATCCTTGGCAAAGTCTGGCCTCACTGGGCCATGACTTTTACATGTGGAAAAAAGCCATTTACACAACATTGTATATCAACTAATTTCAATAAAAAGATTTTTAATTCAAAAAAAAGCCATCAGAGAAGGAAAGAGACCATATTAAAGCCTCTAAGAAGTGAAAAATTTCCAACAGGAATATAATCCTCAAATTAAGTAGTCAAATAAATAATGAAAATCTCCATTTAGAAATGTGATAATTTTTGGTTTGACACTTAAGTATCTAAAAGGGATATCATGTAATCTAACCAAAACTTTTAGCCTCTACCAATAAAATGGTTCATAAAATCATTTTTTTTCTAACATAAAAATAGCATTTCCAGGGCTTCCCTGGTGGCGCACAAGTTAAGAATCCGCTTGCCAATGCAGGGGACATGCGCTCGAGCCCTGGTCCAGGAAGATCCCACGTGCTGTGGAGCAACTAAGCCCGTGCACCACAACTACTGAGCCTGCGCGTTAGAGCCCACGAGCCACAACTACTGAGCCCGCATGCCACAACTCCTGAAGCCCACACACCTAGAGCCCACGCTCCACAACAAGAGAAGCCACCGCAGTGAGAAGCCCGCGCACCGCAATGAAGCCCCTGCTCACCTCAACTAGAGAAAGCCCACGCTCAGCAACGAAGACCCAATGCAGCCAAAAATTATTATTATTATTTTTTTAAAAACAGCATTTCCATACAAACAAGATAATAGATTGCAAGGAGTTCCATGTAAATTCCCTGCTGAAATTCATCTTAATTTCCTTTAAAAACTTTAAAATGGTTTTATTTTAACCCTTTTAAAATAAAAGTACAGCTTAAAAGCTCAATTATTTTCCTGAGCATTAAAAAATATATTCCTTGGGAAAGCAGTTAAGTAGGCCATTGACGCTTTAAAACCCTCAGAGAGGCCTGAGAAACACCAGGTAAACATTTTCCTTAGTCCTAGCACTAACCAAGCAAAAATAACTTACAGCACATTTAACTAAGAGAAATGTTTGAAATTATAAAATTGACCAGTATGAAAATAACTTTCATCGAATGCTAATGATTTTTCAAAAACACCGTGAAAATTCACTCTGTAAAATGATCCACTGTTAGCACCCACATACTTAACATACTGGAATACTGTTTTAATCTTTCTAGAGGCTGCCATCATTTTAAGACCTAACGATCAGCAAAACAAGAAAGTACACCCTCTACAGAGCTTACAGGTCAGGTCTCTGATTCCCTGCAGGCAAAACCAATTAAAAATCAGTGTCAAAAGCACATTCTGGTTAGTTTACAAATAACAACATGAATTAAGAACGAAAGCATTTTTCTAATTGCGTATATTCTATCAAACCCAGTCATCACTGAATAAATGCACTCACAGGATTTTAATCCAATGCCAGCAGAGGTAAACTCAGTGTTGTAAACACAGGTTCTTACAGTTTCTATGTTATCAACATTACCACAGAACTTCGGTGCAACTTTTAAGGATCCAAACAAAGAATTTATCTTAGTATTTTAAGGCAAGTTAGAAAAGCTTTCTGTTGAGCTTAAGATTTATCAACCTTAATAAAGATTTCAGTAACACATATATGAAATACAATTTAAAAGACTACTTTCTCATCAATTAAATGGTTTGTCAGTAAGATATCCTTAAGACACCTGCACAAATGGAAGAGGTAGTACAAGGCACAGCATAATCATTATAAATTCCCACTTATAAACTGTAAGAACAGACTTACTATTTATGAACCCCTCAGGCATCCTATGCCACTCATGACGACACCGATAGGTGTCTATCAGGAAAGCTTTGTAATACAAAAGGCTGCATTCAAAGTCTTCCCAAGGTAAATAAAATGCTAGTGCTGCTGCTTCTTACTTCCCTCTGGGCAGACTTGGCCCCAAGCAGCTTTAATTAGCCACCAATTTGTTCAAAGCCTGTTTAAGATCTCCGGTCCTTAGTGAGCCACTAGTAAAAACACTTTGAGGATTTCCTTTTTAGACTATGGAACCACACTTTTATACCCTAAAGCCTAGGCATTTAAATTGTAAATAGAATTGAGTGTATGTGGATTTTTCTGGGAAGGCTCACAGCTTTCACCAGGGTCTCAAAGGGGTCTGTAACCAAACAAAGGTCCTGAGAATATGTCTGGCTTTCCTTTAAAAATTTTGCACCTTCAAGTTCTTATCTTACTACCCCAACCCACTTTCTTTCAATCCCTTCTCTTTTTACTTAACCAAGCATAATAATAATGGATAAGACACTTGTTCCTCAGAATGTAAGCAGACGATTAGTATAGGACCAAAAAAAAAAAAGAGCAACGCACTGAAAGTCAGAAGACCAGAATTTGCGATTCGATTCTCTTACCACCACTTCAGGAATCTCAACTTTTCCATCTGGAAAGTACGAACAATAGCTACTTTCAGGACTATGGTAAGAACTGAAATTACAAATGTAAAGTTTGTTTTATTATAAAGCAAAAATAACAAGTATTACATGACATTAAGTTCTGACCACTGAAATGTAATTTTCCTCTAGCAAGAAGTGAATGCAACCTCAACTTTCAAGGAGCAACTGACCTCTGAAGTTTACCTTTAAGGACCCCATCCTTTCAGCCTAACTCTAGTTAGCATCTAGTGGCCAACCAGCACTTTTCATCATAGCAATTTCAACACAGGTTAAAGAGTTCCCCTAAATAAAGCAAATATTTTATAATAACTATAACTGGAGTATAACCTTTAAAAAAGAAGAGGGCTTCCCTGGTGGTGCAGTGGTTAAGAATCTGCCTCCCAATGCAGGGGACACGGGTTCGAGCCCTGGTCTGGGAAGATCCCACATGCCGGGGAGCAACTAAGCCCGTGAGCCACAACTACTGAGCCTGCGCTCAAGAGCCTGCAAGCCCGCATGCCACAACTACCAAAGCCTGCACTCCAGAACTACTGAAGCCCACGCGCCTAGAGCCCGTGCTCCGCAACAAGAAGCCACCACAATGAGAAGCCCGCGCACCTCAAGGAAGAGTAGCCCCCGCTCACCGCAACTGAAGAAAGCCCGCGCACAGCAACAAAGACCCAATGCAGCCAAAAATAAATAAATATATAATAAAGTTCCCTTTAAAAAAAAAAGAAGAAAGCAACATTAAAAAAAAAAATAACAGTATATTTGGGAGAGAAAAGAACTTTTTGTTTTAACTTGCATCCTGACTTTTTAAAGATAATTATATATATTATGTATTAAATCCCTCTGTGTATACATTGCTATTTTATACATTTAACTCAATAAAGTCAGAATAAGCTTATATAAAATTAAAAGCAAAAACAAAAAAGGGCTCCCCTGTGTCATCCTCATCTGTCATTTCTTCAGTGCTGAGTTTTAAGGCACAGTGGTGCCCTTTACCACCTCCTGTACAGTAGAACAGACGTTAAAGAGGGCAGGCTCTCAGTCACACTGCCTGGGTTCAAATCCTGACTCTACTGTGTGGGTTTGAACTAGGTTAATCTCCCTGTGCCTTAGGTACATGTAAAAAGGGGAAACCAGGAGGCTTAAATAAAATAATAGCAGCAAAGCCTTTAGACAGGTGCCTGGCATTTACAAAGTAAATCGTAAAAAAAAAAAAAAAAAAAAAGAAAAGATAACGATTAGGGAATGTTCATGTTGCAAAGCTTTGTAGTTTCCAGGAAGCCTACTGCAACCTTGTTTTTGTTTTTGATTGGTTATGTTTAACACAGTGGTTTTGATTCTCTAATCTTCATTATAAATTTGTATAAGATAGAATTCATTAATATATACTACTCAAGGTCCATTAATCTATTTTTTTGCTGTATTCTTTTTCCAGCATTGAGATACATGCATCTTGCTTTTTAAAGTCAGGAGAATGTACTGTCAGATCTCCGTGCTTAAAGAGCTTCCTAGGGAATTCCCTGGCGGTCCAGTGGTTAGGACTCTATGCTCAGGTTCAATCCCTGGTCAGGGAAATAAGATCCCACATGCCGCACGGTGTGGCCAAAAAAAAAAAGGAAAAAAAAAGAAGAAAGAGAGAGAGCTTCCTGTAAGATTGTCTTCGGTTTATTAATTCAAGGGTAGAGGCAGTTAACAATGGATCTGCCAAGAGAGGAGCTGCGAGGGTGGCAATGGAATTCAGCTTCCGTAACACAAAAAACAACACTCTAGTGGGCAAGCCTACATACCGTCCCATATCAGTATTTTATACTGACCAAGCCATTTCCTGTATGTCCACTACATAAAACTTCCTAACTGCATACTCTCTTATGGGACAAAGACTAAGCAATAGAATGGGTCTAAAATACTTTTTTCCTAATACAAAAGTAATGCTTATTACTGAAATTTCAGAAAAAACATACAAAGAAGAAAAAATGAGCCAAAATCGCAGAGAAAAACCTGCTACATTTTGTTACACGTCCTTCCAGTATTTTTTCCAAAATGCTTATCTTCACAATTTCAAACCAAAAAAAAATTATATTGCCTTTTACTTATTACTATACTGGGAACATTAACATTTCATTGTATTGATACTTTAAAAATTTCTTAGTATTGGACATTTAGGTTATTTCCGTTACTTTCCAATGTTATTCATTATAAACAAAATATCTATACCTTCTAGGAAGCTTGTTTCAGCTCCATTCAGGGTCACATTTTACATACTGCAGTTACAGGAAAAAAGAAATCAACATGATCACAGTGATTGCAGGTGCCTGCCTGAAACTGCCTTTTATGAATGATGGCGTGTTCTGCCTCTATAGAGAAGTGTAAAAATGGTTATTAAGGAAGAATTTAAAATGAAAACTACCTTCATAGAACAGTGCTATGGATGTTCAATAGATGTTACTGAACAAGTAAAAAGTCTAATTAGGAAAATTAATTTTAAATGTCTCTATAAAGCTAAAGATTAAAAAATATAAAATCAAAAAAGCTCTGCTAAAAATCTGCCAATGAAGAAAACCTGGTGACAAGAATTTGGAAACAAAGAGAACAATGTTTTAGTAAAAACACATCATGCTCCTTATTTAGATACGGGCAACTGTATCAAGCGAGGTTCATATTGTAGCACAGGGTTAACTTTAGTTAAGTGTAATACAAAAACTCCCACAGCTTTAGTGTTCAAATCATTCCACAGCCAACAGAAAAGACTGCAAGAATAAATGTCCCTTAAAAAAAAAAAATTTGCCCATATACCCAGTCAGTCCTCCTCAAAACGGTCAAGGTCATCAAAACCAAGAAATCTGAGAAACTGCCACAGCTAAGAAGAGCCTAAAGAGACCTGACAACCAAACGCAATGTGGTGTCCTGAATGAGATCCTGGAACAGAAGAGGACGTTAGGCAAAACCTGAGTTCATCTGTGTAAGTTCATGGACTTGGGTTAATAACAACAGCGGTTCACTGATTATAATAAATGTGTCATACTAAATGCAGAATGGTAAGAAAAGGGGAAACCAGGTGAGGAGTATATGGGAACTCAACTATCTTCTCAATTTTTCTGTAAATCTACAACAGTTCAAAAAAAAAAGTCAATTAAAAAATCATTTGGATCAATTTTTATCTTTTGTGTTCCAAACTCTTCTGATTCCAACAGAAAGCTCTCAAAAAATGAAACACAATCATATCTTTAATATAAAAAATTTTAAACTTGACAAAATGAGACCAAAAAGGCCCCCTTCGACAGTTTAGTTGTTACTGGCTATGTGGAAAAATTTATTGTTTGCCTTTTTGAAAACACTTTAAGATTTTCACTTCACAGAAGCAACAGATAGGTGAATAAGGGAAGTTTTTACCAAACCCTCTACTGGTGTTATACTATCCTCTTCAAAGGTTGAGCACAAAGAGAAACTGCTTATGCATAGGTCCTAGATTTACTCCTATTGAGTCAAGCCCTTGCAGAAGTAAGTTCCTTTTTTAAAGAACTGCAACTCTCAAATTCTTGGCCTTAGGTCCCCTTTAAACTCTTAAAAATTGATGACCTCAAAGAGTTTTACTTCAGATGGGTTCTATCCATTTATTTTTATTGCATTAGAAATTAAAAGACATTAAAAAAAACAAATTCATTTAATAATAAGCAAAGAATTGGTGAGAAGAGTTTTATTTTGCAAATCTCTTTAATGTCTGGCTTAATAGAAATAAGCTGGATTTTCATATCTTCTGCTGTCAATCAGTTGTTGTATATGTTGTTTTGGTTAAAATATATGAAGAAAAGCTGGTCACAGATAAACATTTAGTTGAAAAGAGGAAGTTCCCGCAGACGTGCTGAAAAGGTCCTGTGAACTCTCCCAAGAGTCCTCAGCCCAAACCTTGGAAACAACTGCCCTAACAGATCCCTACAGGGTTCCCCACCCAATCTGCCCCTCCAGAGAACTCTGTCCACACAGATTTTAAAAGCAGCCCCTTCAAGTGTTTTCTCCATTCACTAACAATGATTTCTTGACCTGTTCGTGTAATGCCAACGTTTTTAGAAAAGCTATATGGCAACCCAGTCTTCCCTAAAGTCCTACCACCAAAAAGAACCTGAAAATACCAATGCAATCATTTGCAAACATACACGGACTTTTGATAGTTGCACTAAGATAATAAGTACCAAGGAATAAGAACATTTGTTAAATGTTCCTCCTATAGATGGGGCTTGGTAAGAGCCAGTTCGCAGTTTTACACAACTTCGTTTAAAAGAATGTTTTAATTTCTGAATATTAAGTATTTGGGAAGGCAAAGCATTGTTTCTATGGACCATCTATTAGTAAATGAAAATACACCAGTAAAAAAGAGACATGTTGGGACTTCCCTGGTGGTCCAGTGGTTAAGAATCCGTCTTCCAATGCAAAGGATGCGGGTTCGATCCCTGGTTGGGGAACTAAGACCCCCACATGCTGTGGGGCAATTAAACCCACATGCTGCAACGAAAGATCCCGCGTGCCGCAACTATGACCCAGCGCAGCCAAAAATAAATAAATACATAGAGGCATGTCATGGTGTTTACTTATTTAGCATTAGTCCCAATAAGTTCCTTTTCCACCACTTTTAATAAAACTTGGAAATGATAATCTGTATTTATACGGCCTCTAAATGACTTAAATTTATTATTGTTAAAGCCATATGAAAATATTGATATAAAACAGTCCTCCCATTGATACTGCTTCTCAAACCTCAAAGAAATAGTTTCCTCCCAGGCCCCTCTGTAGGAACAAGCTAAGTACAATCTGGTTTATAAACAGTAAGAGGGAATAACTAGATCACATGGAGGCCATCTTACTCTTCCAAAATGTCAACAGGTAACTACCAAAGTTACCTGGAGTGATTCATACAGATTTTTGGCATATCCCAAAAATCTCATCAAGCCTATAATGGAAGTATCCTTTTAAATTCACAGAGGGGGCTTCCCTAGTGGCGCAGTGGTTAAAAAATCCACCTGCCAATGCAGGGGACACAGGGTTCAAGCCCTGGGCCAGGAAGATCCCACATGCCACAGAGCAACTAAGCCAGTGCGCCACAACTACTGAGCCTGCGCTCTAGAGCCTGCGAGCCACAACTACTGAGCCCTCGTGCCACAACTACTGAAGACTGCGCTCCTAGAGCCCGTGCTCTGCAACAAGAGAAGCCACCGCAATGAGAAGCCCGCGCACCACAACGAAGAGAAGCCCCTGCTCGCCACAACAAGAGAAAGCCCGCGCACAGCAACGAAGACCCAATGCAGCCAAATAAATAAATAAATTTATTTTTTTTAAAAATTATAAAATTCACAAGGAAGGATCCTAAGAAAGCTAAATCCCTAGAACAAATCATCTTCCACTTAAATGGGTTGACAACATGATGGCCAATCATGAAAAGTTAACAGGAAAGCATTATACATGTCAGGTCATTCACAGACATCTTATGGTCACTGAATGAGTCCAGGAGAAATTTCAGATCCCTCTCCCTTACAGCAATTGTAACTGGTGCAAACGTTACTTCAATATGCCTACACCAAACCATATTACGATCAAGTAGCTACAGTGCCACGGTTCCCCACTGCAAGGAAATTATTTAGTAAGTAGTTTTGATTGTTTTCTTTCATACCTAGGATCCCAGTGAGGAAAAGGCAGTTTTCTGGCAGAAAACTGAGACTGCTAAAGTTAAGAGAAGATTACATACTTCAGAAAGGTTCAAAAAATGATTTGTCAGGCTTCCCTGGTGGCGCAGTGGTTAAGAATCTGCCTGCCAATGTAGGGAACATGGGTTTGAGCCCTGGTCCAGGAAGATCCTACATGCCACGAAACAACTAAGCCCGTGCGCCACAACTACTGAATCTGCGCTCTAGAGCCCATGAGCCACAACTACTGAGCCCACATGCCACAGCTACTGAAGGCTACATGCCTAGAGCCCGTGCCCCACAACAAGAGAAGCCACCGCAACGAGAAGCCTGCGCACCGCAACAAAGAGTAGCCCCCGCTCGCCATGACTAGAGAAAGCCCGCGCCCAGCAACAAAGACCCAACGCAGCCAAAAATAAATAAATAAATATTTTTTAAAAAAATGATTTGTCGGGGAAGGGGTTTAGGAACGAGGTTGAACTCTGCCCCCTCAACCTTCACTCAGCAACACCCAAACCTACCTGGGCACCAAGGGCAGGGAAAGTTAAACATCCCACACCCTAACTTTAAGGCCTCATTAGATCTGTAAACACTTGCTGCTCTACACCTTTAGTACTTTACAAACTGGTGGTCACTCCTGGAGATTCAAAATCAAAGTCAGGAAAGGGACAGTAGTGACACTAAAAATCAGCCTGAGCCTCAGAGAAGTACTAAAGGGTAAATCTTTGTTTTGTTTGATGTTCCATCTCAAGAAACATTTGCAACTGCACTAAAAAAACAAACAAAAAAAGAGCAAATAGTAAGCCACACATTTCACTAAAAGCAAATGTTTAACAGCTCTTCAGTCCTGCTGCAATTAAGACATATTAACTACACGTCTAGCAATAAAAGTGGAAATAATTTTACAACACATGTGATCCCTAATAGCCGTATCTGAAGTAGAAGACTGAAGCTCGAACCTGAACTGGAATTGCTAGGAAGCTGCTCTGTTTATCCCACTGCCGATCATCTAATATTTACACAAGTACAACCTGATAGTCTATTCAGTATACTCTAATTCTGACCATGCTTCAAGGCTAGATCTCCTGTATGAAAGATAAAAGGGTGTACTATTACACAGGCAAGCTCAATTTAGGATAGTAGATAAATAAATCTCATGTCCAAAACTCTTAAAATAAATTTATAATGTATCTCAGTGTTATTGTTTTAGAGAGAGCACTATCTTATTTCTTTCACATTTATTGCCACATTTAATAATCAATTTGGGGAATCCCCTGGAGGTCCAGTAGTTAGGACTCAGCACATTCGCTGCCAGGGCCCAGGTTCGATCCCTGGTGGGGGAACTAAGATCCTGCAAGCCACGCGGCACGGCCAAAAATAATAATAATTTGATTTAAAAGATGACCCACTTTAACCTAAAATATGAGGAAGTTCCAGCCTGATAAAACTGGTCCTCATTTGAATGGCTGCCTGGTATCAGTGGGACACACTATAAAAACTCTTCTATTATCTACTTTCCCAGATTTTAAATAGAGGATTTTACAGCTGTGTCTACAGTTGAGACTTAAGAAAATCATCACCAAGAAGTCATGTAAGTCTGAAATACAGGCTCAACAAACCAGCTTTTTCTCTCCTTGACTTCCCAGCACATTTCCTGCGGCCTCCAACTAGATCCTCTTTATTCCTTAAATGCTGGTGTTTCTGAGAGTTCTCATGATCCTCATTCTCATTCTACACTCCTATTTCCTCCCTAACCCTGGCCTAACCCAATGCCTTCCCAGATACCCCCAGGCAGCCCCCTCTCCCCATACTCCACCCACCTCCATATCTCCCCAACCCTAATATCTTCAATCATTCTATATACAATTTCCATTACTTGCACACATCCTACTATATAATCTAATTACTGATCTTTCTCACCAGCAGACTATGAGTTCCTTTAAGTCAAAGTTGTAAACTGCAGAACCTTGACACAATTCCTGGCACTTACTGACATATCAATAAATGTACTGAATTCAACCCATAACCAACCCCAAGGACCCAATCCATTTCTTCATTCACCAGAGCTGACAGAAAGGATTCCTTAGTTTCTTGTAGTGGAGCTGAGAATTTCTATTAATTCAAAGTCAACAGGTAAGAAAATTCCTTATACTGGCTTCCCTGGTGGCGCAGTGGTTGAGAATCTGCCTGCCAATGTAGGGGACACGGGTTCGTGCCCAGGTCTGGGAAGATCCCACATGCCGCGGAGCAACTGGGCCCGTGAGCCACAACTCCTGAGCCTGCGCGTCTGGAGCCTGTGCTCCGCAACAAGAGAGGCCGCGATAGTGAGAGGCCCGCGCACCGCGATGAAGAGTGGCCCCCGCTTGCCACAACTAGAGAAAGCCCTCGCACAGAAACGAAGACCCAACACAGCCAAAAATAAATAATTTTTTAAAAAAAATTTTTAAAAAAAGAAAATTCCTTATATTAACAGCTGCCTAAACCTCATCAGGGAATTACCTAAACTAGTAGTTCTCAAACCTAGCTGAGCTTTCCAATGGCCAGAGGAGCTTCTTCCATATTCTTCCAATTGAAGCTAAGCAGTCACTGAAATTGATGAGCCAGGAGTTTCCACACAAATGAGCCAACCAACCAAAAGTATATGGAATGGCCAAGCTCATACACATTGATAAGTTAAAAAATAAGGGCACACGGTTTACTTAAAATTTTATAATTACATTTTACAGACAACTATAACAGACAAAACAAAATGGTACTGTACTTTGGTATCACATAAGGGCAGCTTTCTAGTTCTGATTTTCCTGCAGTGCGTTAGGATAACCAGAAAGAAGCAAAGGAAGATCACACTCTCCTTCCCAAAAAGCCCAGCTAATTTCTGGGATCTATGAAAGGAGCCATTGGCCACCATGTATGAGAAAGAAGAACACTGAACTTGGAAGTAAAAAGCCAGTTTGGAATTCCCCAATTTGTCCTTTAAAAGCTGTGTCACCTTAGACAAGTCATTTAACATCTCTCAGCACAGCTTCCTTTTCTACAAAATTGTCCTTGGAATTCGCTGGCAGTCCAGTGGTTAGGACTCAGTGCTTTCAATGCCGTGGGCCCGGGTTCAGTTCAGTCCCTGGTCAGGAAACTAAGATCCCGCAAGCCGCACAGCACAGGGGGGAAAATAAAATCCTACCTTAGCAGCAAGAACTAAGTTAACAAAAGGGAACCCTCCTACACTGTTGGTGGGAATGTAAATTGGTGCAGCCACTATGGAGAACAGTATGGAGGTTCCTTAAAAACCAAAAACAGAGTTACCACAGGATCCAGCAATCCCACTCCTGGGCCTGTATCTGGAGAAAACCACACTTTGAAAAGCTACATGCACCCCAATGTTCATAGCAGCACTATTTACAACAGCCAAGACATGGAAGCAACCTAAGTGTCCATCAACAGATGAATGGATAAAGATGTGGTACATATATACAATGGATTATTACGCAGCCATAAAAAAGAACGAAATGATGCCATTTGCAGCAACATGGATGGACCTAGAAATTATCATATTGAGTGAAGTAAATCAAAGACAAATATCATATGATATCACTTATATGTGGAATCTAAAAGATTACAGCAATGAATCTATGTACAACACAGAAACAGACTCACAGACATAGAAAACAAACTTAGGGGTACCAAGGGGGAAAGGGAGGGATGGGGAGGGATAAATTAGGAGTATGGGATCAACAGATACAAACTACTATACATAGAATAGATAAGCACAAGGATTTATTGCATAACACAGGGAGCAATATTCAATACCTTGTAATAACCTATAACGGAAAATTATCTGAAAAAGTATGTATATAACTGAACTACTTTGCTGTACACCTGAAACTAACACAATATTGTCAATCAACTACACTTCAACTTAAAAAAAAAGAATAAAAAGATTCATAATTTTCCATCTGCCGTCTCGTGTAATCCCAATTTCATGTGGATATAGGCAATATAAATAATGGTTAAGAGTACTGTGTGGGCTCATATCAGGCTCCTCCACTTAGTAGTGGTGACCTTGAGCCTGTTTACTTACCTCTTTATGCCTCATCATGTAAAGCAGGGCCAGAATTATCCTCATTTTAAAAGGCAGGTTAGGGCTTCCCTGGTGGCGCAGTGGTTAGGAATCCGCCTGCCAATGCAGTGGGCACAGGTTCGAGCCCTGGTCTGGAAAGATACCACATGCCACAAAGCAACTAAGCCTGTGTGCCACAACTACTGAGCCTGTGCTCTAGAGCCCGTGAGCCACAACTACTGAGCCCACATGCCACAACTACTGAAGCCCACGCACCTAGAGCCCGTGCTCTGCAACAAGAGAAGCCACCAAAATGAAAAGCCCGCACACGTAAGAGTAGCCCTGCTCGCTGCAACCAGAGAAAGCCCGCGCACAGCACAAGGCAGCCAAAAATAAATAAATAAATAAATTTATTAAAACAAACCAAAAAAGGCAAGTTAATGGAATAAAACCTTGAAAATCCAACCTCAAGGCTGGAAGCTCAAGGATAACATGAAGATAATGGAACACACACCAGAAGCCAAATGTTTGGATTCCTGCTCCACGATTTTTCCATGAAATTCCTATTCTCTGCAAGTTGTCATGTCCTAGCTAGCTAAAGCCAACCGCCAAAAACAAATTACCTTGGATCCTAAATCAAGTTTTAAACCCTGTTCCCCTCAAAAAAAATCTGATGAGCAATTATCTATTAACATAAGTCAAGGATGTATTTTACACTTAGAAGACAGGAAAAGCCACAAGGTTAGCAGTGGAAAAGAAAGTACTTATAGAAAGGAACCCAGAAGAATGGGCTGCCATTAAGTACAATCTTTAAAAACCCCAAACCAGAGCTTCCCTGGTGGCGCAGTGGTTGGGGGTCTGCAGGGGACACGGGTTAGAGCCCTGGTCTGGGAGGATCCCATATGCCGCGGAGCGACTAGGCCTGTGAGCCACGATTACTGAGCCTGTGTGTCTAGAGCCTGTGCTCTGCAACAAGAGAGGCCCGAGCACCGCAACGAAGAGTGGCCCCCGCTCGCCGCAACTAGAGAAAGCCCTCACACAGAAACGAAGACCCAACACAGCCAAAAGTAAATTAATTAATTAATTAATTAAAAAAAATAAAAACCTTTATAAACCCCAAACCCACACCCTACACAAATCCCCGAAGCCAGCCTTCCGCTGGAAAATCTGGTGGCTGTTCTCAATTTGTCCAAAATATTGGATAAGAGCCTCTCTGCGAGAGGAAAAAGCTTGGAATACCTGGAATTTTACAAAATGGAGGTTACAGTCCCCAAATTCTCTTTCTAGACCTTGCTCATCTTCATGGCCTCACCCCATCCCACAAATAAAAAGACACCAGAGTACAAATCCCAAGAGATCCTCACTCTCCCCGTCCAAGTTAAAGCCTGGCAAGGATGACATGTTCCCATCTGGTTTAAATATCACCAAATGATGAGTTGGTATAACCGCACAGAAAATTGGGAGGATCTTGCCTTAAAGACCTTGAAATTATGTGGTTTTGACAGGATTTGTTCTTTGTCTCTGGAGTTAGCAGTGGAGTAGACGGCCATGTTCAGGTATCTGTATGCCTCATAGGAACGCATGCTTAACAAAAGCTCCAGCCAACTGCTGAAAACCCACTCAGGTTTAAACTCAGTTTTCTAACACTACAATTTGATCAAGCTGTGAGGTGGCAAGAATTAATGTAGGAATGCACAAAAATCTGCCTAGGGCCACACAAGGAACATAGCTGGGAAGAGAAGCTCAGCCTAGCTACGTGCTCGCAACTAAACGAAAACGCTTTCAACATTTAAAGATTTTAAAACTTTGTACACCACTAGACAGTGTTTTAACACATGTAGAAAACCGTATTGAGTGAACTGCTTGATTCAAGACAAAAACAAAAAAGCCGCACTAGTAGAAATACAATATATACGGGTCCACCTAAGAAGCAATGTTGAGATCCCATAACATATTTGAACAAAAAAACATGGTGAATCCAAATTTGTATGATCATATAGAAGCTCTAATTAGCTTTATTATAAAAAAAAAAAGTCTGCCTACTTGTTAGTAAAAGAATAAAATATAATCGGGCTCTGTCCTGAAGACCAAAATAAACCTTTTCCCTGACACCTCTTGTACTTTTCTCCCCACTTTACAAGTAACTTATTAAAGACTCAATCTACTAACCCTTCAGGCAAGAACTGGGACTATTTAAATTATGTTAGACAAAATATAATGCTGCAGGGCTTCCACAGCATCACAGCCCTCCCACACTAGGGGAAATTAAATAATCTTAAACACTTCTTAACACAAAGCTTACCAAATACAAACTCCTGCCTGTATAACACACATACACTGCAAATTTTCTGTAATAATTTATAACAGCTCTACCTGAAAAAAATTTTTTATTTCAACTAATTTAAAAAAAATCCAGGTACAGAAAAGCTTCATCTAAACCAACAGAAGAATTTACATTTTGTATATTCTAGTTCTGATGTTGGGCTTTTGACTTTTCAAGTTTCACTTTTAAAAATCCCTTCGCTGTAGGAGAAATGAGGGTTATGTATTTGGCACTAACCCTCGTCTCTCTAAATCTGTCCCCAGACCCTTCTTAGCAGCGAGCAAATAAAAGCTCTGGAATTTAAGCTCCTTGCAATCCATCAATTAATCTGGACAACAGCTCTAAGTCAGTGTCAGATCTCCTTACAGCAGGTAAGAAGGCACACATTGGAAAAAAATGACTCTGTCCAAGGTCGTGATGGAAAAAAATGACTCTGTCCAAGGTCGTGATGGTATTAGATTCAAGATTCTACCCACTCATTTAAAAAAATTTAGAAACACTGACTCCTTCTTTTACGTAATAGAAAAAATAAAAATCCACATACACTCCACTTGATAAAGCTTATTTTTATCCCTGCAAAATATTTCTTAAAATTTACATCAGTTGTAAAATAACATTTCCAAGTGAAATGGAATCAACAAGTTTAAAAAAAAAAGCCATTTATTATGTCACATTCTGCCTAGTGATGTTTAACTTAGTTCCTGAAAAATGAAGTTATTTATTATTTTGGGGAGGAGAGTGCTTAGACTTTAAGGGGTTATTTACAGAAAATATTTTTCAATGGCCTGACTTTTAAATCACTTCTTTTGAACATTTGAGGCCATCTAAATGTTCATCAGCAATTCTGCTGAAACAGGAACTGCATCATCAAGGCTGGAAGTCGAACCACCATCTTCACAGGAAAGTGAACCTAATGACATCCTGACCAGCCACTCATTAGACCCTTTGACTCTCATTTCCTTCAAACTCCTTTTCCAAAAGGGACTTCGTTCTACTTCTTGGTCACTCCCGACTCCCAGCTCTGTGCTGCTGAGATGACGTCAGACAGGAAAATGGACCAAGAGCAGGAAAGGGAACGACGGGCACCACCTCTGACCACCACCTCCGACCACCACGCCTCTGCATCCAGGAGCTGGCCTGACAGCGGTCAGGTTCCCACACAGGCTCCAACAAACGTGTCACAAAGCAACAAAGGCCCTGGAAAGACTGAGAAATCCAATCCCCATCCTGATTAGGCAAAGAGTGGCCATCTCTCACTAAATGCTAGAAACCTCATTCCTAATTGCCCAAATCTCACTCACCCTGAATAAGACAAAAGCTAAGCCAAGTTGTTCTCTACACCTGAGGTCACTAGTTTGCTCTCAATTCCAACACTGCTGCTCTGCTTTCTGCCCTCTTATAACCAGGAAAATACATAAAGGGACTATATTCTCTACACTTTTGTGTATGCTTGAATTATTTTCATAATTTAAAAAATGTCATTTATACCCTGGAAATGAAGGCTCTAGCAGAGCAAAGTAACTGGTCCTAAGTCCAGAAAGAAAACTTAAATGATTAAAAGAAATAAAACAGAGGAACAGATGGGATGACTCTAGGCCATGTCTAAAGGCATATGACAATGATGCTTTAAGAGGAATGGTCTACAATTAAAATTCTGAATGTTTAAAAAAAAATTTAAAAAGACAAGAATACATTTAGTCAAATTCTTCCATCTTACAGTTACGAAACAGAAATGTCCCACTGCCCTAGAGGCGGCTTCTCCCCGTTAGTCTTCATAAACTTGGAGGTTGAAAAAGCAAAGTCACCATTGAACTCATCTAATAGTTAATGACAGAAAAAGCATTTTTAGAAGAATTTTTTTTAGGTGTACAAAGGTAATATCTCATTTTTCTCTTTAATCCCATGTTAGGACACAGCAGTTGATAAATACTTAAGAAATCCTTGTTAAGCTGCATACAATTCTCATGTCTTAGACAAGTTTCTCACAACTCAGATTTTAAAATCCACTTATTAGTTTCTCAAACCTTAAGTAATCGAAAGTAAATGAGAGTGGCCCAGTGATATGGCACAGACCCACTCACCCCAAAGGGACTCACTGGTGTGCTTCTGATGATTCCTCTTCAAGGGACCCAAACTTAGAGATTTCTGAAAGTATAGTCAGTCCTTCAGTTCCCAACATTTATTCCACATAATTAAAAAAAATTTTTTTTGAGACTGCAGTGATCTTCTACACATAAAACAGGTATATTAGCATAATCTCCAAAGAATATCTAATTCTCTTAGAAAGGAAAAATCACACCACCAGCTCAATGCAAGAACTGTACAATGAGGAAAGCCAGGTCTTTCCAGGTAACTGGTTTTTAAACCCACAGATGGCCTTTGCCAAGAGATACACAAGTAGGCTTCGTAGAACCTAATTAATCAGCACTTTCATTTGGGGGCATGAGGTCTCCCTCTATCCTTTTCTACAACCAAACTTTAATGTGGCCCAATTAAAACGAGAGGTTACCAAAGCCTGCAAAAAGCTCCCATTTACAGCACATAAACCAGATTCCTTTTTGTTTTTTTTTTTAAATTGAATAGTTCACAATGATATTTTTGCCTTTCTAAAAGAAAATTCTCTCACTGGCAGATTTCTGTCTGCCTATATTAAAGTACTGTAAACATCTGGACTTTGTTATTGTCTCCCAAACTAAACAAATAAGTAAATGAGTTTACTACTGATCTATCAATCAGAAATAAAGAAAATTAAGGACCTTAGAGACAAAGAATGAAACTGAGGATTGATCATTTTCTCTAATTTTTCTTATCAGTGTCTCTCAATAATGAACTCAACACCCCAGCTTTAAATCAGAACATTTATTAAGACTCTTCAAAGGCAATTCTCTAGTCATTCTGTTCTTTAAAAAAAGTTTGGACTGCATGTTTAAAAACAAATCCTACAACCACAGGAAAGGAAACTTTTCCAGTGGGGGTGGGGATGTAAACCTTAAGCTGTCTCATATATTTGCAATATCACTCACATTCCATTCTAAGAGTCTATTATTAACTTGTTGATTAGTTCACTAAGAGTTACAGCTAGATGGATGTCTGTGAGTGTGACCAATCTACCACTGGCAAAGTCAAATTTAGCTAATCACCCATTCAAAGACTACAACAAATGAAGTTTGTTTTTACTTTAAGGCAGACACATTCAAACTAAAACTGTAGGACTTAATCCAGCCTCCTACCAAGTGAGAAAATAAAGTTCTTCTTTTGAGAGGCATAGTTCTAAATTTCCCTTTAAAAACTAGTTACAATTGGGTACAGGGTTTCTTTTGCGGGTGATAAACATGTCCTAACACTGACTGTGATGATGGTTGTAAAACTCCATGTAAATACTAAAAACTACTGAATTGCACACTTTAAATTGATGAACTGTATGGTAAATATATTATGTCTAAACAAAACTGTTATTTTAAAAAAGTAATTATAAGTTCTTCCTTTGCTCAAGAATATTTCCATTGATAAGCTTTTCCCCCAAATATTAAAAGGTTTAAGGTGGCAAGGAATCACAACTAGAGTAAAATTTCATGACACCAAAGAAACTGGAAAAACAACAGAGAGGATTGGGCCACAGTCAAGCAAAGGTAACATTAGGGAGAATGATGGGCTGGAATGAGAGTAAAAGAGCTCTGTATCACTCACACCTCCCCCCATACAAAGAGAAGTGTATTTAAGTTCCTTCATGTTCTAAGGGCGGAACCAACAGGCTCAATCAAAGACACTGACTGGATTAAGACACTGACTGTATTAGAACATTTGAAAGTTTTACACTTTGGCTATGAAGCCTAAGGAATCAAACTAACGACCACAAGAAGTTAAAGTTGAAAAATGTGTCTATTGTGCCATCTGGGGTTTGACTTAAATCTCTAGCGTCTGGACACCTCCAGAGAAGAAATTTGTGGAATCTGCCTATCTATGGCCAAATGTTACATGTTTGAGAGCAACACAGTAAATTACTGAAGCCATCAAATATATTCCTATCAAACTCGAGATTGAGAAAAGTATTTACTGAGCAGTCCACTATTTTTTGCCTAATAGTTACAGCCCTAAAATTAATCATCTCCAAATACCACAAAGTGACAAGGAAAATATAATTTGTCCTTAAAAAGAAATCTAAGTACATCAAGGAGGAAATGAAAATTTGCATTCTAAAGGTAACAAACCAGAAGTCAGATTAACTGTAAATTGGAAAAAAAAAAAAAAAAAAAAGTCCAGGAAACAAGCCTAGTTATCCCACATACTTGATGTAATTTGAGAAAAGGTTTGTTTACTACCCTCTTTAAACTTGTAACTCAGGATCTGAATAACATCTTCTTGATTTTATTACCTTTTATCATATTTATCTTACTATATTTTCACAAACAAATTTCTGTGAACCTCAAGTTTTCAGTAGCAAAGCAGTTTAGGACCATCACTAAGAATCAGCTATAAATTGAAGCTACGTTAAGTACCATTAATTAAAGATGCAAAGGTAAGGACAAAAGGAAATAGAAATGCTTTGTAATTCTTCCCCTTATCTCCGAGAAATAAAATACCAATAAACCCAATCCCCATTTTAATACAGTCGCTTGTATTCCAAAAACTTAGTGGTCACAAATCATCTAGAAACACGGGCATTATATAGCTATCGCCATGGAAAATATTTCCTATCTCTTGGTTTGTTGTTGCTTTATTTCAACTATATGAAACCACTTGTTCACAGTTAGCTTTCTAAAAGAAAACGGTTTCTAAAACAAAGACTGTTTACATCTCCATCTCTTAAGATCCCTTTGTTCCAACAAGACCCTTCTTCAAGAGCTACAACTTCTGGAAAGGTTTCCCTTTTTGCGGTTATATCAACTAGAAATACTCCCAAACTCTTTCCAATTGGCATAGGAGTTTGTTAAACAAAGGAGGAAGCAAGCCTCCTCCACACAAAGGAGGTCTCCAAAACAGAGCACTGGTTATGTTTGTGGATTATTTATTTGTGCCTCTTTAATACCCTTCTCCTCGGCTGTAGTAAGTACCACTCTCAATACAAAATGGTGGCCATCACGTCTGTCTGACATTCAGAATGGGGAAAGGCAGTAAGAGAACACGTTTCGCAGAGCTTACCATTAATATTCTGGCCAAGATGCGGAAATGAGTAGCCAAACCTAACCAGAGCAACACTATCCTTCTAGGAAAAGAACCCAACAAAAGGAATAGTGTAAGAAAGTAGATAAAGGGTTTACCCCAGCCCTAGTGCACCACAATACCAACATGGAGGACAACTCACCCCCAGGAACCGACTGCACACATTTGGGCTACCGAGAACTTACTCAAGTTGCCTAGTTCCAGAATAGACGCCCATGGATGCAAACGCGGACTATTCATAGTCCCCGTCCCTAACGCTTGACACGAAGCTCCGCTGCTACCTGCCCGTGCCCTATTCTTCCACAACTAAAACCCTGGCCCCAATCACCGCACAACTTCTGCAGGCCTCCGCGCTCCCACCGACACGCACTTCCCTTAATTAAGCGACGACAATCAACCTTGTCTACTTCTTGAGAGAAAGGCGTCTATTCTCAATCATCTCCCCCATCCTAACTGACCAGTTATTCACGGAAACAGGTATTTCATCTCCACTTCTAACTACTCCAAGAAAAACTCCAATATAGAGTCCGCGTTTCAATTCGGGGGGAGGGGGGACTTGGGATCAGACAGCCTCAGTCGGGATCTCCCTCGACACAGCTCTCCAGGCTGAGCGGTTACGCACAGAACCCCTCAACTCCAACGTCATTACAAAGAGCAAGCCTAAGAAAGAAAGGGGCGGGAGGGGGGCCTTCCTCCGAGGGAGCGGGGGCGGAGCGGGCAGAAGCTTCGCAAACTGTCGGAAAGGCAGTTAAACCTCCGGCCAACGGTCCCGGCCCATCCAACTGCTCAGGCCGCCTCGGCCGGTCCGAAAGGTGGGCACAGCCCAGGGGTGCGGAGCTTGCGGCCGGGGGCTGGGGGAGGGGGAGGGGAAGTGACGGGAGAGGAGGGGGAGGGGAGGGGGCAGGGGCCGGCCGGGCTTCTCCGCCGACGTTGCAGCCGTTGGTGACCGTTTCGGGAACACCCACCCTCACGCCCACCCGGGCAGGGAGCTGCGCGGGGGCCTCCGCTCCGGGTCGCGGGACGCAGGGCGGCCTCCGCCTTCGGAGCTGACACCGCCCGCCACGGGCAGCTCTCGGGGCGGGGGCCGGGGAGCCCCTGGGCGGCCGCCCCCCGAACCCCACGCTCACGCCCCCTCGGCACGTCCGCTCGTCCCGGCCCGCGGTGCCTCCGTCTGGCGCCGTCGCCCCGCCTAGTTCCCGGCCCGGGGGGCCCGCCAGGGGTCCGGGCCGGGGCGGGGGGTCCGGGGCCGGAGGGTGGGGCGCCAGGTGAAGCCGCCCGGGCCGCCGCCGCCTCCACACAAAGGACCAGGGGCTCCGCCGCCATATTGAAAACTTTCCTCCTCGCGACAACTCGCGGGGCGCGCACCCCGCACCCCCAGCGCCCCGCACCCGCCGCACCCACGCCCGGGGGCCTCCGCGCCAGCCCGCCCTCCGCCCCGCGGGCTCCGGCGCACGGCCGCGACCCCGGTGCCTGTGGTGCCGCCGCCTCTCCGTCCGCATCCGAACCCCGGCCGCGCTCCGTCCGCTGCCCCCGCGCCCCGCGCAGAGGCCCAGCCGCCCGCCGGCCGGCCGTGAGCCCCACTCGAGACTCACCGGCGGCGGCCGCACCTTGCAGATCCCGGTCTGCTCGGCTATGGGCCGAATCTTGTGGATGAAAGCGAAAGGGTCGGCGAACTCCTCCCAGCTGGGCTCAAAGACCGGGCACTCGGGCGGCGGCAGGAACTCGCCCAGCGGGCCGGGGCCGCCGAGGGCCGGCGCGGGGCGCGGGCCAGGGGCCTCCATCCTCGCGGCGCCGCGGACGCGGCTAAGCGACGGTTCTCGGCCTCCTCCGGTTCCTTGGCCTTCCTCCTAATCCTCCTTCTTCTCTTCCTCCTTTTCCTCCTCCTTCTCCTCCTCCTTCTCCTCCTCCTCTTCCTCCTCCTCTTCCTCCTCCTCCTCTTCCTCCTCCTCCTCCTCTTCCTCAGCCTCGGATCCGGCTCCTCAGACTCCGACTCCGACTCCGACTCCGACTCCGACACCGACCGACGCTGCCGCGCCGCGCCGCACCAGCCACGCCGTGCGCCTCCGCCGCCACGGCGAGGAAAAGGAGTCCCACCCCACCCCCACCCAGCCCGTGCTGAGCGCCCGCCCCCGGGCCGGGCGGGGCCGCCCCCGGGGGACGGAGCTCGTCCTCACGGTCCAGCCCAGCCGGCACCCACTGACTACGTGCCAGAGCCCCTTCCCTCCCTCGGGAAGTTACGGGTCTGGGGGAGAAGCCGGGCCCACGGGTGGACGCTCCGTCCCGTTCCGCCCCGTGGGAAGCGCCGTGGTGGAAGTGCAAGGACACCTAGTCAGACCCCGAGGGGCGCAGGGTGTCGGGGACGGAGGAGGCTTTTCCAGGTAGAGGGAAGAGCTTGAACGTGACAACAGCCTGTAGGTGAGAAAACAAGTTAGGGGGATAATAAGCTAACACTCTGAGCACTTCATCTCCTAGGCCCTGTGCCACGTGCTTTCATGATTAATATACACAGCAACCCTACGAGGCAGGTACTCGTTTCCATTTTACAAATAAGGACAGCGAAGCATAGGTTGATCAAGAAATTTGATCAAATTCCTAAGCTAACAAGTGATGGAGACTCCACTTATTGGAAGGTAGGGTGTTGCAGGGAAGTGTGGTCTGCGAGCAATACACGGCGAAGCTGGATGTGAGAAGAGCGGGAGCCTTGAAATAATCCAGATGAGGAATGATGGGGCCTAAATTAAGGCAGTGGTGCTATTCATTAGGAGAGACGGATGCAAATGGAGGGCATAAAAGTGACAAATTGGGGAGGCGCGATTCAGGGGTGTAGGTACATGCCTGAGTGGGTGCGGCCGCTGGCATCGCTGGGGAACAAGAAGTCAGTCTGGGGAGGGAGCTCGTGGGTCCACTTCTGGCCCTGTTGAGTCTGAGGTGTCTGGTACAGTTGGAGATACCCAACAGGCTTAGCATATAAATCAGAAGGGGAGAGATCAGAAGTGGAGATGTAAATCTGGGAGTGATTAGCCTGAATGAGAGCCCTTCTTTACCTGATGCTTACTGTGTGTAAGGCGTCCTTGTAAATGCCTTGTGTGTAGTGGTATATAATTCGCTCCTTGAAGCTTCACTCTCATCCCGCTGGGGAGGCACTGCTATTACCCCCATTTTGCAGAGCAGATCATGAAGGCACAGAGAGGTTCAGTCACTTTAAGAGGTAAGAACAATTTTGACACATGGGGGGGGGGGGCGTCAGGTAATGTCCTGCCCCAGAAAAGGGGAGAGAACTCGAAAAGTAGGACTTCAACATTAAAAAAGATCTCTTTTATCCAGAAAGCAGACAAACCCATGCAAGGACTGTTTGCCAGGGCCTCCTTCGCAGGTAGGTGTCAACAGAGTCCTAGCCCTGCTTTTAGATTGACTTGGAGTAAAGAAGTCTCATCCTTGAGGATTCTTCGACTAAAAGGCCGGCGAGGGGAGAAGGCTCCTCTTCAGTAAACTCTTAAATAAACCGAAAGGTCCTTGGAGAAGGCAGGCCTTATCTGTCTAGGGCTTTGGGACCTAGCTAAGCCACGACAATGGAGACTGAGGCCAAGAGCAGCTGGCATCCTAGTAGAGAATAAGTCATCGGTGTAAGAAAGATATGAGATAGCAAGTTAGAATCTAGGTGCGGGGGATAGAGGAGTCGGCTGCAAAAAATTCTTTTAACTTTGCTGAATAAAATTTTTTTACAGTAAAACGTTGGGGAGAAAAAATCCTCGTTGTTGCTCTTTGCCGTGGGCGGTCTGTGCTCTAGAGGGTCTCTCTGGACTTCATTTCCTGTCATGTGCTCTTTCCTAGGAGCGACGTTAAGACTATTTTCCCACTTAGCATTGGCATCCGCCAAGCCAGGTAGGCATAACTTTGAGGAAAACTCTAGACACGTACGGATTATGACCGAGATGCAGGACAGCGAACCCACGGAAAACTCTCCAGTCCCCAGCTACCCCTGGGCCGCCCCCGCCCCTCCCTGCCTCGCGTCCCCAACTTCCGGTAGCGACCCCAGCCACGGGATTTCGTGGCTCCAGACGGCGCAGCGGCTGTCGGCTCCCCGCGGACGCGTCGTGACGCTGAGAGAGGGTCGGCCGCCGGCGGCGAGGGGACCATAGAGATGCTCCGCAAAAGGCTGCTCCGCCCGCGGGGACGCGGAGGCGCTCCCGGCCCTTTATGATGTGTGTTTACATGCGCGGAGGGATCCAGCCAGCTGACAGCGGCGCCGCGCCGGTCCTTCTTTTTTTAAAGAGCCCGGCCGCGGGCGCTGATTGGCCGGCCGGCGTGGGCGCTGATTGGCCGGCCGGCGCGGCGCTCGGGGGCGGGGCACGCGCCTCATTGTCTGCTCCGCGGCCGCCGGGCTCCCTAGTGGCTGGGCTGCGCTCTCGGCCGGAGGTCCGGGTCTCTGGGCAGCTGGTAGCGAGGCAGGGGCGGGCCGGTGTCGTGGCCGGGGCCGGGGCCGGCGGGTGGCAGTCCCGGCGGCCGGAGCGGAACCGAGCCCTGTCCGGGTGCCACGTCTCCAGTAACCCCTCCTCACCCGGGACGACACCCCGCCCCGCCGGGCTCAGTCTCCAGCCGCCGCCTGTGTGCGGCCCCGGAGCGTCGCACACGTCCCTGGGGTCTCTATCCTCCTCCCGCCCGCTCAGCCCCCAGGCCTCCCGAACAGCCTGCCCGACCCCACCCGGGCCCGCGCCCCCGGCTCTGCAGCCTGCACCCCGGGCCGGCCGGCCGGTGATGGGACGCCCTCGCGTTCCTTCCGGGCGCCGCAGACTCGCAAACCGGGGGGCGACCTGGTCCCGCGCCCACCTCCGGACTGGGCTCCGGGAGCGGGGAGGCCGGCTCCCCGGCGGCCGCAGAGGGGGCGGCCCGCGCGGCACGTAGCGCACGTGGAGGGCAGCTCCTGCCCCGAGGCCGCCGCCGCCTCCGGCCGCTTTCCTGGCGCGCGGGGTGGGCGTGCGCCTGCCCTCCGCGCGGCACCCGGTCTCTGCGCGGCGTCCCTTCCACAGCGCCCGTCCCTCCCCAGCGCTGTTGGACCTCCTCTCTCCTCTCCTTTCCCCTAATTTCACCGACGCACAGGCCTTTCCTTGGCCTCCTCACGGTCCAGCTCGGCTCCTTCCTCTAGTTCACTGTCGTCCTCTCCCACCCCTTTGGGGGCCCTGGAATGCTTGGTGTCAGATGTCCCCTGTGGAGACAGACCCACAGACCTTGAGATCTCAGGATGAGCTGCCGCCTTGGTGGCCTCCGTGTTTTGCTTTATTTATTTTGTGCACTCCCACGACGTCTCTCTATTCCTGTACCTTTAACCAGGCATTTGTCTTTTTCCACTGCCGTCCCTGCCCTCTTGCCCTACACAGGCAAGGGTCTCCACCGGATTGTAAACCGCTGGAGGGAGGGAGTCACGGTCTCCAGCCCGGGACCAGGCACGTGGTAGGAGCTCCACACGTTTGTTGAAGGGGAAGGGAAATGGCCTTTAGTGTCTGTGGCTCCGTCTGGTCGAGGATGGAGTTTTGGACCAGACAAGGAGAAGAATCTGGTTGCCCAGGGGAAGCAGGAAGAGGTCTCACAACAGATCAGTGTGGGGCGGGGGCGGGGGGAGCCCACACACTGGGATGCGCCCCTGACATTCCCCAGCTCCCCTGCCCTGCTTATTTCCCTGGAACCAGCAACCTCTCCTGCTCCGCTGGACGTCTCTTTGGCGGGACTTCTGTGCTCCCGGTTCTGCCCCAGCCGCAGCTATGGGGGCTGCCCTTGCAGATTAACTCCCACGGAGACAAGGGTCTCATCCCTGGGCTTCTGTCCCTGGGAAGCTGGGCTTGGGGAGGCACCTGGTTATACCTCTTCCTCCTCCCCATCCGCTCTTCCTCTCCAGTCCTGGGACCCCTTCTCTCTGGCTCAGCCCAAAGGGATCCAGGATCAGGACTTTGGTTTACCTGGATGTGTGGGTCCCTCCCCAGGGAGCCTCAGTCCTGGTGCCGCCAGCCCTGCCCATAGGGGTGGGGCGGGGCAGCAGCGTTACCCACACTCGCTTCGGGGTGTTTCCTCCCATTCAGGTTGGGCCACTTTGGAGGTTCTGAACTCTGCTGGGAAAAGCTGAGAGGCAGAGAGAAGAACTCAAGTTCCCTGTTCACACTGCAGCCGCCACCGTCACCCCTAAGGAAGGTCTCTGGACTGAGGACCCCTCTCAGCATGCTCTAGGGTCTTGGATGGTTGGAATGTTTGAAATTCTCTGCACCCGGGATGAAAGTCTTGCAACAGGAATAAAAGGACTTCTACACTAATTATATCTGAACTTCCCAGAGCACTCCCGAATCCACCGTGCTCATTTGAAATCCAGTGTTCAACCAAATCCTGTCACATGTCCGGCACAGGGTCTGACACAAAATCCTAACGCCGAGTCCCTTTCTTCTCTCCCCTGGCAGGAAGGGATGCTATTTGAGCACCTAGAGATACTGTGCGACCAGGAATAAGACCACACCAGCGGCTGGGAGTAATTCATAGTCTATTGGACATACCAACCCTGTGAAGTAGATGGGTGATACTGTCACCATTTTTCAAATAGAGAAACTGAGACTCGGAAGAGTTAATTAGGCAAAATCACACAGGTGACAACAGAGCTAGGACTGGAACACTGGAGCCTGTGATCTTCCCTAAACACCAAGCTGAGGAAAGAGGACATGGAAGCCCCATCCCAAATCTGACCACCAGCTGGCCCTGCAGCTGCCAACACGTGTCCATTCTCTCCCCTCTGAGCTGCGCTGGTTTCACACTTTCTGGACTGTCATCTATAGTACCTTCGCTTACATTCTAACGGTTTCACAAAACAATACTTGCCGTTATACAGTGACGCACGTGCCGGTTGAGGCTCATGAGGTTGGTTTTGTAACCTGTTATGGATTCTGACCCTCAGTTGGAAAAATGCTGCTTGGAGGTTAGTTTGTCCTCTTGTTTGGTAGCTTTCAAGAAGATGTAGCTGCAGTAGTTTCTTCACACCCGCCTCACCTCAAGGTTTGGCCATTGCCCCTTGCCACGTCTTCCCTGCAACCTCCAGAACACTGTCCGCATCACATACAAGATCAATCCCTATTGCTTATCTCTTCGGTCTGCTTTGTACTGTTTATTATTCACTTGGCTGCAATCTTCTATTCATTTCCCTCCTACCTCTGCCCACAGCCCTTCAACTCGAGGGGTCACTTTGTGCCCCATCTTTTCAGGTGCCCAGTATAAGACCATAGGCCTAGCATAGTCTTCAAGTCTCCCAAGACCTGACTTAGAGCAGAGGCCAAAGACTCAAATGCCTACAGGGGACAGAAATAAATGAGAGGAACCAGCCAGGTGGACACTGAAGAAGAGAATGCACGTCCGGCTGCCGGGGCCATCACTGCTCAGGCCAGGGTGGCAGCAAGTTGCAGTTTTTCAAGAGAAGCCAGAAGTCTAATTATTTATACAATCTCTCCTAATTTTTAGATGTTCAATCTTCAATCAAATTTCTAAAAAACAGTGCGTGGGCCAACCAGACGCGCTTGTGGTCCAAGTGTGTTCTGGGTGGAGCCACCTCCCCGGAGAGGCTGGTGGGATGATGAGTGTGCTGACCTTCAGGGAGAACAGTGGTTACCAAGGGAGCACCAGCGGAAGCACCAGAGAGAGATGCTGGAGGGACAGAGGTGAGCTCCTGCCCGTCTCCCCACCTCCCCGCCGGGGGTCAAGTTCATGCTTCGAGGCTGGAAGGAGAGCTCTGACTTCCAGCGAAGTGTGGAGCCCACACCTGGGACACACCCTGGCAACAGACACAGCATCTCAGACGGCTCACCCCGACCTGCGCTGCTGCCAAGGGGCCTGCCAGGGCTTGTTTAGTATTTATTTTCATTTTACGTCCACTGCGCTTCAAGTAAAACATACGTATTTTCCCCTCTTCCTCCACTGTTTGCCCCCTCTAAAGCCCTCAGAGGAGTGCGAATCAGGTGCCAAGATGCGGAAGTGTTCTCAAAGTGCTGTGCGTCTGTTTAAGAGTCTAAAAGTAAAAATTTGGGTGGGGGTTTAGGAGTAAAGGGAGATGGGCCTCTCAAACATGACAGAAAGGAAGCCGGTGCTGGTCTCCGTGTTTGAAAAGCAGTCATTGTTAGCACAAAAGTGCTGACATTTATTGAGTACTTGCTGTACGCTAGGCATTTTTCTGGGGATGATTTCTTTTCATCCTCATAAGAACACCTGAGAGTAGCGATCATTATCTTTAGTTTCTAGATGAGGAACTGGGGTTCAGAGAGACTGAGTCATTTGGCCAAGGTCACATGGCCAGTAAGTTTAGCAGAACCACATTCTGGCCCAAGTCTGAGTCTGGGTCGAGAATCTGAGCTCTTAACCATTACCCACATATTGCCCTTCTCTGTTGTACTGCCTGGTCCTCCTGGCACTGCTGTGTCCCTGGCACCTAGCACATGTTTGTGGAAGACATAGATGACCACTCACCATATCGCATAATCCCGATAACTAGTGACTTAATACATACTTGTTGAGCTTGCTCTCTGGGCCAGGTACTGTGCGAAGTGCCGTGGATGTGGCATTGAATAAAACAAAGGCCCGGCCATCAGCCTAGTTGATAGAGACAGACAGCGACGCATACAAGGAGGATAGCTTCTGGCAGAAAGAAATGCTAAGGAAAATAGAATACATGGTAGCGCAACGGGAGGATGGGAGAGGTGGCGAGAGGCGCCTTTAGCCACGATGACTGGAGGCCGGAGAAAGAACGTCTGAGCTCCGATGTGAGTGTTGGGAGGGGTCGGCTCTCGGAGAGTCTCCGGAGGAAAGTTCTAAGAAGAAGACCAAATGCAGAGGCCTGAGTTGAGAAACAGCTTGGTTTGTCCGAGGGATGCTCCCTCCCCCAGACAGCCGGGGGAGGAGGGGCGGGGAGGGGGGGACGGGACATGGAGTCAAAGAGGCAGATGGCCAGTCGGGCAGGACCGAGGAGGCTGTGGTCTGGAGTTCGGGAAGGGCTACCGCTTGGTCTACAATGTAAAAGACCTCTTTGCCGCGTGGAGGGGAGGTTGCAGGAGAACAAGGGTGGAGGGGAGGGACCAGTCAGGTGGTGGCAGTGGTCCAGGCAGGAGATGGTGCTGGTGTGGACTCGGGTTGTAGCAGCAGAGATGGAGAGAAAGGGTCGTATTCCGGGTGCATTTTGGAGGAAAAGGTAACAGGACTGAGTAGATTGAACGTGGAGTGTTAAGGAGAGAGAGGCATTGAGGATTTTTCCCATGAGTAGCTGGAAAAATGGTGGTGCTATTTACTGAGATGGGGAAAACTTGGGGAGGAAAAGATTTGGGAAATAGGAAGAGTCTATAGTTCTATTTGGCTCCGTTAAAATTAAGATACCTGTTATCCAAAAGGAGGTGCTGAAGAGTCAGGTAATTTGGAGCTCAGGACAGAGGCCAAAGCTGGAGGTAAGATCAGCCCTAGGAGTTCTCAGTGTGTGCATGTGTGTGTGTGTCTGTGTGTGTGCGCGTGCACGTATATATGAAACGTACGTATATATGAAAGGATGTATGTAGATATACACACACCTTATATGTGTATGTATGTACACACGTGTATGCACATGCCTGTAATGTACACATTACTTAAAGCCGTGGGACTGGGTCAGAACCCTGGGACGCTCGACATTCACTGGCTGGCAAGAGGAGGAGCCAAGGAAAGAACCGGGGAAGGAGGGTCAGGCTGGCAAGAGCTGCATGGGAAGGGTGTCTCCAGGAGGAAGGGGCTGAGTGAGATGCAGGAGGAAACGGCGAAGTGAGACTGATGATGATGGCACAGCTTTCCAGGGGTGTTGCTCTTGAGGGCTGCAGAGGGACGGGGCAGGATTTGGAGAGAACATGAAGTCAGGGAGGGATTTGCTTTTTGCCTTTTTTACCCACCGGAAGATAGTAGACGTCCTTTTTACAGTGACGGGAATGGTCCAGTAGAGCGGGAGAAGTGGCAACATCGCAGAAGTGAAAAAGGGTAATTGCAGGGGTGACGAAGTCAGAAGGTGAGAGGGAATGAGAGTCGGGGGCCAACCGAGGGCAGGAGGGACGGGGTAGAGGGAGGGCCTGCTGCAGGGCACTTCCGTGCTTCTCAGGTAAGCACCGCCCACAGGTAAGTCCTGGCCGGGTATAGCCCTGATGATGGGACACAGGACACAGAGCGACATCACAGAGGGAGCTTAGCTCAAGGCTGGAGAACTGGGGGGAGGGGCCCAGTTTGCTTTGCTGGTCCTCAGCACCCCAGCTCCTCTTTCTCTCTCTCCTCGCCTCCCAGGAGCCTGTCAAACTCAGGGCTGAGCGAGGGCAGTGCTCCCGGTGGTGTGACAGGTAAACCGCACAGGAGGGGCCGAGGGAACGGGGCTGTTCCCTTGAGGGTGAATTCCTCCGGCTATAGTTGTAGAGCCTTTTATTCAGTCAGTATATGTATCCATGTATTTATGTTCTAGAAAAAAGAAGCCTATTTCTGTTACATGTAGTGGTTTGTATCTGAATGACCTATCTGACTTAAGGAAACCAGGTAAGGAAAGTTTAAGCCTTCCTACCATATATAAGTACTGTTTTTGTAACTCTTATCAAAAAGCTAAATGGTTAAGGGAGGGAAGCATGGTAACCTCTACCAAAATACTAAACTGGCAGGGAACCATGAAAATGGGGAAATTGGAGAATAGTATAGCCTTGGGAGCATAGAAATTACTATGATTTCTTTCCTTTTGTGTCCTGACTAGGCAGACAAATGACCAAGAGTGTGAGACAAGGTATATCAGAGCCTTTCCTCTGATCATTTAGAAACAATCAGAAAAACACATTCTCTCCGGAGAAAAGACACTAACAGGGAAAAAGCAGCACACAAGTGCTTTTGAGTCTGAGCCAGCCTGAATTCCAGCAGTCCACCACAAAAGGCTTTTTTTTTTTTACTCTGAGTTAACAGAATCATGTTCTTTTTTTGTTGTGGAGCATGGGCTCTAGAGCGCGGGCTCAGTAGTTGTGGCGCACGGGATTAGTTGCTCCGCGGCATGTGGGATCTTCCTGGACCAGGGATCGAACCCATGTCCCCTGCATTGGCAGGCGGATTCTTAACCACTGCACCACCAGGGAGGTCCCAGAATCATGTTCTAATCAAGGTCTGTGAATGAGATTAAGGATTGGGATAAATTAAGGACGCCCTTTACAAGAAGTAAGAAAGGCACCAAATTGCTTAGCACTTAGCAACACTTCAAGTTCAGCTATTTTAACAAATTGTTTGACTTTTGTTTAAAAAAGTAGGGGTGGGTGGTGACCATCTTTCTAAGATAAACGGCGCTCATCACTGAAGGCCCAGCAGACTGTTACCATTTGAGCAGGGAGAGCCCTGGGGAAGTGGAATCTCCAGACAAACCTATAAAGAGAAGGCGGCAAACGTCCCAGGACAGGTGGCCTCCCCTCTTGAGGGCGGGAAGAAGGCTCAGGTTCCCAGGTCAGACAGAAAGGCGGGCGTGGGAAGTGAGTTAACCGTGGTGAGAGGAAGGCTGGAATAGGGGCGTCGGGAGGGCCAGGCTCCCAGGAGTCGGGGAGGTGGAGGCGAGGACCAGGGAGCACCCCCTGCCATCCTGTCGCCCTCCTGCCCTCTTGCTGTAGGAGCTGCCATGCAGGGTTCCTTCCGGCGCTGCTGCGTCACCGTGGTGGGCGTTGGGTTCCTGTGGCTCTGGTTCACTCTGAAAGTCCCCAGGGAAGTCGAAGACGACCAGAGCAGGATGGCTATCGAAGCCCAAGTAGCAACCTTGCCTCACTGTGGGGATTAAGGGTGTGTGTGGGTGTGGATAGGTAGAGTCTTGGAAATGCCCTGTACCTCTCACCGGAGTGGAGGAGGCACCGAAGGGGGTGGGGTGCGGACCTGGCTGGACCCGCTGGTCCACAGAGAAGCTGCATTTCCCCCCGTATTTGTTAAGGTAAGGAAGACAGCAAATACTGCTTGAGCCCTGGGTACTCTGGCCGGTGGTCAGACATCCTGAGAATGTGCTGGGCTTGCTCTGGGGAGACTGACCCACTCTTTCCTTGGAAAGGCTCATGGGAAACCACTAGTGGCTAAACCCTGTTCTTTTTATGAAAGGAGGACCAGGCGTTGCCTCTGCCAAGGCCGCAGGAGGGCAGTTATAGGAGAAGGAAGGATCTGGAGCCACTAGAAGACTGGCAGAATCTCACCTTCAAATATTGGGAAAAAATCCAGCAGAGAAAGAAGAGTGAGTTCCAAGGAGGGGAGTGGGTTCCCCAGGGGAGCAGGGGCATCAAGAGAAGAAGGGGACCCAGAGGGAAGCAGGGGGGAAGACGAGAGGGCAGGGGGCCTGGCAGACAGTCCTCTCCCTGCCGAGGCCTTTGTGTGGAGGGGGAAGGAGGGAAGAGGTAACGTGGCCGCTCCAGGAGGTGGGATCACTGCGTGCGAGAACCCTGGAGGGCGAGGGGGCCTTCGGGCCACGTGTCCAGCTCCCCCAGGGTTAAGCTCAGGGGCACAGGGACCTGCTGGAGGCCACATAGTCAGTGAGAGCTGAGACAATAATCTTGGGCTCCTGACTCCCAGGAGAAGAGCTTTTTCTAATAGATCTTCTTTAAAGGAGAGCTTTGGGAAGATGAGCTGGGTAAAATCAAAAGGAATAACTATAAAAATAGCTAATATTGGGAATTCCCTGGCGGTCAAGTGGTTAGGACTCGGCACTTTCACTGCCGAGGGCACAGATTTGATCCCTGGTGGGGGAACTAAGATCCCACAAGCCGAGTGGCGCAGACAAAAATTAAAAAAAAAAAAAAAAAAAGCTAATATTTATTGAGCACTTAAACCATGTGCCACAAAATTCCGGTTCAAAGAAGCCTCGGAGGCCCGTGCGGACGCAGCACCCCAGCTCAGGCACCTGGTGACGTTGTTAAAATGCAGACTCTGCTTCACTAGGTTCTGCATTTCTAATAAGCTTCCAAATGGGGCGATGTTGCTGGACTAAGGCCCACACTTTGCGTGGCGAGGATCTGAACCTCCCCCCTGGGGTGGGAAGTAGCAGAGCGAGGGCGGGAAGAGGGGCGGTCCCGCAGAGCATGCACCCGGCCTGCCTGCACGCTGACCGCGCCGCTTGCCTCCCCCGCGTGGCTGACGGTGGGCATCTCCTCGAGGCCCCGGCCAGACCGCAGCGGCCTCCCGTCCACGCTGCTCTCCGTGTTCGCGCCACCTCGAAGGTGCAGCGGAAGCGCCTCACGGTGCCGGTCCACCTGGCGGCGCTGACCTGGCCTGGCTCAGGGAGACCGTCCTCCACATTTCCAGCCTCTTCGGCCCACAGATCGTGGCGGGGCAGCCGCTGCCGACCCACGCCCCGCCGGAGGCCTATCCCCCCGAGGGCGGTGTCGGGGCGGGGGCATCTCGCCAGGAGCCCTGCTCCCGGCGGACCATGGACCACGCCTTCCTCATGAGCTTGGCCACGAAGCTCTCGGAGTACTTCCTGCTGCTGGAGGACGACGCCTTGTGCGCCCCCAACTTCATCAGCCACGTTCAGCGGAAAGTGGACACCCTGGGGTCCCAGCCCTGGGCGCTCCTGGAGTTCTCCAACCTGGGCTTCCTGGGCAAGCTCTTCCGCAGCGGGGACCTCCCGGTGCTGGCCCACTTCCTCCTCCTCTTCTACAGGGAGAAGCCCCTCGCCAGGCTCCTCCCTCACTTCCGCACCCTCCTGGCCCAGAAGGACCCGATCCTCTGCCGACCGTTCCTGTTCTACCACCGGGTCTCCTACCATGCGCCGAACGACAGCCAGAAGGCCTCGGGCATGCAGAAAAAGAGCCCCTACGCCCCTGACAACCCACCAGGAGCCGTTTTCACCGACATGAAGGTTTTTGAGGTCCATTTCCCCTGGGAGGCCTACACTCTGGACGAGTCCTTCTTTTGGACCCACAATGTTAGCGCAGGGAACCACCTGACGGTCATCCTGAACCACCCAGCAGACCCGAGGAGGGTGCCGGTACTGACGGGCACCATCGTGGATGGCAAGCACGCCCTGCAGAAGGGGCAGGTGGAGCTGGGCTACGAGCCCTAGGGGACACCGCAGCGCTGCACCAGCCTCGCCTTGCTGGGCCAGCTCCCGGAAGGGCAGCTGGACCAGGAGGTAGCTCCAAAGAGCGTTGGGCACGAGGTGAGCTGCATGAGGCTGGTGGCGAACGCTACCCAGGTGGGTGGGCTCATCATCAGGCACATCTACCTCTGGGAGGAACATTCCAGGGACATGGGGGCAGCTCAGGAGGAAGATCACTCAATAAGACGGTGAAAACTTACAATCTTGCAGCTATGTCATTCTAGCCTATCTGAGTGACCCAGGGGCGGGGTGGGGATGCCAGGGAATGAGGGGCAGAGAGGGAAGACGTGGCCGTTCTTCTGGTGCCGCCGAGATGTTAGACCTGTTCCTTCCTTTTTCTACCCAAACGAGTGACTCTTATAGGCTGTCTTTTCCTGGGCTGGATATAGCTTAGCCCAGTTTGGGACAAGGCCTTGGTCATTCCCAGAATCTATCTCTGGGATGCTGAGATCGGCACAAATACAGGGCGTTGGTGTGTGTGTTCGCACATAGTTAGAGGCCAGGGGTGAGGGGTAGCAGGAGGGGAAATCATGGCCAGGCCCTGGAATTCACATCATAAGAAGCCAAGGAAGGGCCTCTCATCAGAAGTCGAACTCTCTGAGGCTCTGGAATGCAGCAGATGGACACGTACCAATAAAACTAAGCCCCTGACTCTGTCCTTTTAAGCTGTTCTGTGGCGCCAATCTAGTTCCCTTCTTCCCTCACAAACGAACTCGGGCATAAATAGCTTGTAACCAAAGCTTCACTTTCTCCTCTGCATTCACTCCTCATCCCCACTCTGGCTTCTGCATCCCAGCGCTGCTGAAACTCCTCCCTATCTGTAACGACAAAAATAGTCAAAACCTAGTGGCATTTTTTTTTTTTTCAGATCTCATTCTCCTTAACTCTCTGCAGCAGTACACAGTACAAATTAGTCTTCTTCCTTGACTTCTGGGCTTCATCCATTCATCAGAATTACTGAATCCCCACTATGTGCCAGGGACAAAAAAAAGCTCCTCTTGGGGTTAAGAAGTACAGGGTCCTTGGGGAGTACAGACCTGTGTTAAAACTTTATTGGGAGCTTAGGAAAGGCTTTTTGGAAGACATGTAAGCCTAGACCTGCCAGATAATTGGAGAAGATAGCCAGGTGATGAGGAAAGAAGGTCAGGGAAATTTTCCAGTAAAAGAAACAACATGTAGAGAAGTGGGCCAGAGGTGAGAAGAAACATGGCTCATTTGGGAAAAAAAATCATTTAGTGGGGCTGGCGATGGAGGGCAAGCAGGAGTAGTGGCGGGGAAGAAGGCGAGGCCACAGGACTAAGAAAAGACCTGCTTACAAAGGGCCATGGACAGTTCAGTGGGGGAAAGAATCGTCTTTTCAACAAGTGGTGGTGGAACAGCTGAACACCCATGTGCAAAAGAATGAAGTGTGACTCCTACCTCACATTGTATTAAAAGTGAACTCAGAATGGATCATAGACCTAGTTGTAAGAGCTAAAAGTTATAAAACGCTTAGAAGAAAACATAGGTGTAAATCGTTGTGACCTTGGATTAGGCAATAGATTATTAGGTATGACACCAAAAGCACAAGTCATCAAAGAATAGATAAATTGGACTTCATCAAAATTTAAAACTTTTGTGGTTCATAGGACACTATCAATAAAGTGAAAAGACAACCCACAGAATGGAAGAAAATATTTGCAAATCATATATCTGATGAGAGACTGGTGTCCAGAATATATAAAGAAAGCTTACACACAATAATAAAAAGACAAATAACCCAATTAAAAATGGGCAAAGGATTTGAATAGACATTTCTCCAAAGAAGATACACAAATGGCCAATAAGCACGTGAAAAGACACTCATCATTAGTCATTAGGGAAATGCAAATCAAAACCACAGTGAAATACCACTTCACACCCACTAGGACGGCTATTTAAAAAACAGAAAATAAGGGCTTCCCTGGTGGCACAGTGATTAAGAATCCGCCTGCCAATGCAGGGAACATGGGTTCAAGCCCTGGTCCAGGAAGATCCCACATGCTGCAGAGCAACTAAGCCCGTATGACACAACTACTGAGCCTGCGAGCCACAACTACTGAGCCCACGTGCCACAACTACTGAAGCCCATGCGCTTAGAGCCCGTGCTCTGCAACAAGAGAAGCCACCACAATGAGAAACCCATGCACCGCAACGAAGAGTAGCCCCCGCTCGCCGCAACTAGAGAAAGCCTGCGCACAGCAACGAAGACACAACACAACCAAAAATAAATAAATAAAATAAATTTTAAAAATAAATAAAAAACAGAAAATAAGTGTTGGTGAGGTGTGGAGAAATTGGAGCCTCATACATGCTGGTGGGGTTGTAAAATGGGGCAGCCACTTTGGAAAACCACTGAACAATCCTCAAAATGTTAGATAGAGTTACCATATGATCCAGCAATTCCACTCCTAGGTCTGTAGAAGTGAAAATGAATGAAAAAATGAAAACATATATCCACACAAAGACTTACACATGAATGGTCATGGCAGCATTATAATAACCAACATGTGGAAACAATCCATATGTCCCGCAACTGATGGGTGAATAAACAAAATGTGGGGTATCAGATGATGGAAGTGAAATACTACTCAGCCACAAAAAGGAATGGAATACTGACACACGGTACAACACGCACAAACCTTCAAAACATTGGGCTACATGAAAGAAATCAGTCACAAAAGGTCACACAGTATATGATTCCACTTGTATGAAATGTCCACAATAAGCAAGCCCAAAGGGGCTCATATGGGGGTGATGAAAATGTTCTAAAATTGATTGTGGTAATGGTTGCACTCTGTGAATATACTAAAAACGATTGAATTGTATACTTCAAGAAGAGTGAATTCTAGGGTATGTGAATGATATCTCAGTAAGGCAGTTATTTGTTTAAAAGCTGTAGAAGCAAATGAAAGGGTTTAGAATACCCTGGTGGCAACAGAGAATCACGGAGCAGTCCTGAGCAGGAGAGCGAAGTGACTGTTCGTGCTTTGGGGGGGTCGCCCCAGGCATCCCGGCGGGGTAGCCAGGGGGTCAGGATAGGGAGCCGATGAGAACAGGCACTCCCTCGCCTTCTCCCTTCCAGCCCTCAGCTTTCTTCTCACCAATCAATCATAAACTAACCTGTTTTTCCACATACCTCTCTGACTAGTCGTGGTCTCCGTCTCCGCCACCCCTAAATGTGGGAAAATTCCGAGACCTTTCACTCTGTCTGCATCTTCTGTCTTTGATGACTTTCAATCACGGTCAGAGCCTTACCTGAATGAACTTTGAGGCACCACCCAAGTCGACATCACCCTCTGAGGTCTCCAATCTGAGCCTACAAGTCCCGTGTCCAGCTGATGATGACACTCTCCACTTGGGTTTAACTGTCACCTCAGCCCAGCACGTCTGACACCAAATTCTTCAGCTTGTATGTGTTTCTGGCAATGGTTACCTTACATACATAAACTCAAAATCCTAAAACAGTGCTTTGAAAAAATGGTCTATGAACCACTTGCATCAGAATCCCCTGGAATTGCTTATTTAAAATGCTTTTACCCAACCTTGCTCGTTCTCCCATCAAAGTGCTTCAACCGCTGTAAGCTCCTACTTTCCCATCCAGCCCAGTCTAGGCCTGCCGCTTAGGCTCATGTCCAGACTTTTCCTGACTGACCACTACATGTCAGGCCCCGGGCACAGGGACAGAGTAAAAGCCTGCAGACTCTGGCCTTGAAGAGCTTCTAGTCCAGAGAGAGAGAGAAGTGAAATACCGCATTGAAGGGGCAGAGAAGGGACTTCCCTGGTGGCGCAGTGGTTAAGAATCTGCCTGCCAATGCAGGGGACACAGGTTCGAGCGCTGGTCCGGGAAGATCCCACATGTCGTGGAGCAACTACTGAGCCTGCGCTCCAGAGCTCGTGAGCCACAACTACTGATGCCCTCGCACCTAGAGCCCATGCTCTGCAACAAGAGAAGCCACGACAATGAGAAGCTCGCGCACGGCAACAAACAGTAGCCCCTGCTCGCCGCAACTAGAGAAAGCCCACGCGCAGCAACGAAGACCCAGTGCAGCCAAAAATAAATAAATAAATTAATTAATTAAAAGGGGGCAGAGAAGAGGGATCAGGGAGGCTTCCCAGAGGAGGTGACAGCCAACAGGTGCGGTGTCCTCAGACAGGGAAGTGGAAGGAAGCTGCGAGCAAGTGGCCTGAGGTCCCACCAGGGCCTCCCCTCCCCGCCATGTCTCCGGGGCCCGAGGGTCTGCCGCCTTGACGAGCCCCGTGCAGGACCCCACACCAGGGAGAGAGCTCTGTTACAGGGGCAGGGAGGTCAGGAAGGCTGGAGGCTGAGCTCCTGCCAGAAGGGAAGAGGGGTCTCTCTTCTTCTCTTGGGCTTTGCAATCCCCTGATGGCCTCCTGACTCTCTTTTAATTGAGGTTTCTGTTAATTTTCACAGCAAGCTCCCCGCTTCTTGGGGATCTTGGTCGTTAGGTGGGGCTCCGGTGCGGGTGGGGAGGAATCAAAGTTCCCACCAGCCCCCCACGCCCTCCGAGTGGTCCCTCAGCAGCCTGTCGGGCTCCCCTCGGGTCAGTCCTCGCTGACCTCTTTCCCTCCCTCCATGCCTGCCACATCCTCTGTTTTGCGTCCTCCTGAATTGCCTGTGTCTTGGGAGCTGGGTTCCTGCTCCCAAGTGCTGGCCCGGCAGGACAGGACCTGGCTTCCCAGTGAGACTGGGGAGGCCTGGACACCCATCCCCAGGGAGCGGGGGAGAGCCCACTGCCTCCGTTCCCCCACCCCGGCCCCAGTCCAGGACCCAGCGGCAACCCTTTCCTTCCAGCTTTTCATTCATCCAAACCTTTACTGAGTACCCAAGGGGTGCCAGGCACCTGTGCAAACTCCCCCTTCTCCTGACGCCGTGGGCTCTATCCACGGGTTAACCGGCCTCAGTGGGAAACCCGGACGGAGGCTTTGTCATCACCAGACCTGGGTTTCAGTCCCAGCTCCACTTCCGAGCTGAGAGATCTTAAAACGTTATTAACCTCTCGGAGCCGTCTCCCCACCGAGGATTCCACCCGCCACACAGCGTTGGCACGAGGGTTAAAGGGACTCAAACCTGCGAGGCAGGTGCCAGACCCCCAGGTGCATCAGCTTACCTGCCCGTCAACTCTGGGTGCCAAGGCTCAGCATGTAGAGCACCCAGCCCTCCCCCCACCCGAGCTCCCCCCGCGGAGGAGGACCCCAGGCCTCCACTCACTCCCAAGCAGTGTCTGGGGGGCTCCCTGCTGGCGCATCCCGGGGCTCCTACTACGCGTCTGAGCTCCTCCCCTCCTCCCTGGGAGCCCCAGGCAGGCCCGGGCAGGTAGGAGTTTCCGCTGTGTTGCCCACCTGGCCCCAGGTGGGTGGGGAGGGGCAGACTTCCCACCAGAAGGCCTCAGGGCGTGCGCCTCCTCTTGCTGGTTGGGCTGCTTTGGGATCTGGTTGGATTCCTGGAAGCAGTATCGTCACCCAGAGGGCTGACAGACAGGGCAGCTGGGGCTCCCTGCTCCTCGGGCACCGGGGCAGCTCCCTTGTAGGGCAGGAGAATGGGGTGGGGTCTGGACCGCTGTGATCCCAAGTGGTCTCACCTGTAGGATGAGGACATTCAGGGCCGCTGAGGGAGCAGATGACAGCTGCACGTGTGAGGGGTCAGACTCTCAAGAGACACACCACGTCGGGTCACACTACCCGGTTAGCCCCGTCGGCCAACCTCCAGGCTTCCCCTCCCCTCCCTGCCAACCTAGGAGCCGGGCCTGTCCTGGCTGGAAGTCAGTTTCTGCACCTGAGAAACAGGAATGCCACTTCCCCAAAGAGCTGAAACCTCGAGGGACGCAATCACTGCCTACGTGTCAGGCCGTCCAGCACCTCGGCAGCATGTCAGCCCGATGGAATCCGTTTCCCTTAGAGTCCATCGGGGTCCTCGGGGCTCCTTCCCACCCGCACGCTGGCCCTGTCAGGTCAGGGTCGGTTCAGGGGACTCTGATCCAGGTCCACAAGGCGCTGACGCAGTGGGAAGGGCGCGACCCGGTGCCCACTTGGGGCCCCTGCGAGGCTGCATCTGAGGCAGGGACCCTCTTCTTGGCTTCGAGGAGTGAGCCCCGCCCTTTCTTGGCCTGTAACTGTTGGTGGCCGTAGGGACGCTGGGACCGGAGGCAGGTCCAGAGCGTTCGGAGGAGGACACAGGGACTTGAAGGGCAGTCAGGTCTGTAACCTCGGGGAGTCAGGAACACTTGCACACGGCTTGCAGGATCTTAGTTCCCTGACCAGGGATCAAACCTGGGCCCCTGGCAGTGAGAGCACCGAGTCCTAACCACTGGACCGCCAGGGAACTCCCAGGAACACTTTTCTCTTCATTTTATTAAAGCTCTATCTTGTTTGGGCTGTGTGTGTCACTGAGGAAAGTTTTTCTAACAAGTGTGCCCTGACCTGGTCCCATCGCACTGGTTCCTCATGGTCTGGGGCCCCGGGAGCAGCACTTGTCACCCCCAGCTCAGGCTCTCTCAACGCCAGAGCCTGGACGCTACCCTAGATGAGCCCCAGAAGCCCTGGGGTGGTTGGTAAAACTCCGGTGACCCCGACGCCAGGCCCTCCAGGCCGCTCCCCGTGTGCTCCTGAGAGAACCTGTTAGAAGGGCAGAGTGTCAGGCCCCCACCTGCTGCGTCGGACAACTGTTGGGGGGTGGGACCAGCAGTCTGTGTGGACAAGCCCTCCAGGAGATTCTGATCCAGGCGAAAGAACCCTCAGAGGCACAAAGTTTTAAAGCTGGACAATCAAGAAGGACATCTTATCTAAGATGGGAAAAGAGGGACGGCTTCCTCACGGCCACCAGCAAGCCCTTGGCAGCAGGTGGTCTGCAAACACAGCCACCACAATGCCCCAGCCTGGACGCGGAGGGCACCCCTCCCATCAAGGGTGGACGTCATTCCCCTTCTGTATTAGCTTGCTGGGCTGCGGTCACGAAGTGCCACAGACCGGGGGGCTTAGACAACAGAAACTCATTGTCTGACAGTTCTGGGGGCTGGAATTCCAAGGTCGAGGGGTTGTCAGTCCTCTTTCCTAGAATCTGGTAACGGTGGGTGCTTAACTCCAATCTTCAGGGACCTTCTCCTTTGTACGTGTCTGTGTCCAAACTCCCCCTTATATATGGACACCAGTCATGTCGGATTCGGGGTCCACCCTCCTCCAGTTACATCCGCAGAGACCCTACTTCCAATGACGTTCAGGTCCTGAGGAACCGAGGGTTAGGACTTCAGCATGCGGTTTGGTCGCGGGGAGGGGGGATGGTGTTCGGCTTGTAACACGTCCCGCTGAACCTGGACCTTGGGCCTGGGTCCTTCGAGTCTCCCTGGTTTCTGTGCACCCTCTGGAAGCGGCCGTCCGTGAACAAAGTGTCCCCCCGCTGGAGGGAGGGGCCCTGGACCCAGAGGCTTGGCAGAGGGAGGGAGGCCCAGGACACCCACGGTCCAGCCACCTTAGTGGAGGCGGCCCCGCCCACCCTACCTGGGGGGCAGGGGGGCGGCGAGCCACCTCCATGTGCCCTGCCCGCTCACAGAATCCCGAGCGAATACGCGGTGGTGGTTGCCCGGCACCAGATTTGGGGTGGTTTGTCACAAAGCGTGAGATGAGTGCCACAAGCCTCAGGCCCGGAGCCTGGTCACTAACGCTCATTGCTTCTGTCGGAGGCCCTTCTGCCAGGACCCAGCGCCGGCCCATCACTCCGATAAGGTATTCGGGTCTCACTGCTGGCGGAGTGGCTGGGAATGAGGACAGAGTTCTGCTTGTACCTAATGAATGGCCCCTCTGACCTACCTCCAAGCTGCTGGGAGCTCGGGGGGGCGGGCCGAGTGTCTGGCAGTGAGAGCGCGAGCGGGACGGGCCGAGAGCCACTTTGTGCGATGAGCCCGGACGCTCAGGGCCAGTCATGCGGCTCCAGACACAGCACGACTGGTGAGAGGCCTTGGCTGCAGAAATCGGGATAATTAACCACTGAGAACAAGTGTCTTCAAAAGCGCTTAATTTTTGACCCAGCTCCTAGAGAAATGGAAATAAAAACAAAACTAAACAAATGGGACCTAATGAAACTTAAAAGCTTTTGCACAGCAAAGGAAACCATAAACAAGACCAAAAGACAACCATCAGAATGGGAGAAAATATTTGCAAATGAAGCAACTGACAAAGGATTAATCTCCAAGATTTACAAGCAGCTCATGCAGCTCAATAACAAAAAAACGAACAACCCAATCCAAAAATGGGCAGAAGACCTAAATAGACATTTCTCCAAAGAAGATATACAGATTGCCAACAGACACATGACAGAATGCTCAACATCATTAATCATTAGAGAAATGCAAATCAAAACTACAATGAGATATCATCTCACACTGGTCAGAATGGCCATCATCAAAAAATCTAGAAACAATAAATGCTGGAGAGGGTGTGGAGAAAAGGGAACACTCTTGCACTGTTGGTGGGAATGTAAATTGATACAGCCACTATGGAGAACAGTATGGAGGTTCCTTAAAAAACTACAAATAGAACTACCATACGACCCAGCAATCCCACTACTGGGCATATACCCTGAGAAAACCATACTTCAAAAAGAGTCATGTACCAAAATGTTCATTGCAGCTCTATTTACAATAGCCAGGACGTGGAAGCAACCTAAGTGTCCATCATCGGATGAATGGATAAAGAAGATGTGGCACATATATACAATGGAATATTACTCAGCCATAAAAAGAAATGAAATGGAGGTATTTGTAATGAGGTGGATGGAGTTAGAGTCTGTCATACAGAGTGAAGTAAGTCAGAAAGAGAAAAACAAATCCAGTATGCTAACACATATACATGGAATCTAAGGAAAAAAAAAAAAGGCCATGAAGAACCTAGTGGCAAGACGGGAATAAAGACACAGACCTACTAGAGAATGGACTTGAGGATATGGGGAGGGGGAGGGGTGAGATGTGACAGGGTGAGAGAGTGTCATGGACATATATACACTACCAAACGTAAAATAGATAGCTAGTGGGAAGCAGCCGCATAGCACAGGGAGATCAGCTCGGTGCTTTGTGACCACCTAGAGGGGTAGGATGGGGAGGGTGGGAGGGAGGGAGATGCAAGAGGGAAGAGATATGGGAACATATGTATATGTATAACTGATTCACTTTGTTATAAAGCAGAAACTAACACACCATTGTAAAGCAATTATACTTCAATAAAGATGTTTTAAAAAAAAAAGCGCTTAATTTGGGGGAAAGGAAGAGCTACAGGGAAGCACAGAGAAGGGAATCCTTCGAATCAGAACAGAGGCTCATTGTGCACAGAGCACTGATGGAAGGTGACCGCTCAGATCAGCCCCGGGGGGGGGGTGGGGACGGGCTTCTGCTGACGGCCACGCTGACAACAGCCAACACCGGGGACCCTCGAGGTGCCCCAGGTGCTGTTCTAGGCATTTAATCCTCCTCACAGCCCTCGGCCGCGGGTCCTACCGTTTTGGTCTCAGTTTATAGATGGGAAACTGAGGCCCAGCGGCTGGACAGGGGCCACACACAGTTCTTGAGCAGCAAGGCTGGGACTCACATCTGGCCAGTCCGGCTTCAGAGTCTGTGCTCTCAACCATGAGTAACACCGCTGGATTCCCACGTGGCCCCTCACACCTCTGCAGAGCCTTAAACGCAGCAAGTAGATGTGACTTGTGCTCAGGGCTAATAAAATCCACACCGAGGGGTCCGGCCACCAGGGATGGGGCTTCTTCCCCCCGAGCTGCTCTCTAGAAGAAGATGGCCAAATGGGCCAGGATCTGCCGCCTCCCCCCTAGTTGCTGCTGCATGAAATCCTGCGTGGGACTCGCCTGCTGCCCTTCCGACGGCAGGAAAGCCGCCCCTTCCGGGAGAGGCCAGCAGTGGCCCGGACTTGCTGGGAAGAACTGCAGACGCCCCCTCCTTCAACTTCTCCCCCGTTGCCTGGGTTCTGCATCCTCGTCCAGAGAGACATGGGGTGTCCTTAGCTGGAGATCTAGTCCACACCCCTCAGTTTACAGAGAAGGAGTGACCAGAGGAAAGAATTCCTCCTCCCAGCGGCACACTCACTGGGCTTTCTTCCCGAGGACCGGGGTGCAGAGGGGAGGAAGCCCCGGGGGGGCCCACGACGCCCCTCGGCTGGGTCCTGCCGGGTCCTTCTGAGCAGGTGTTAGGTCACCAGCTGCATCTCCCCAGGCGATGAGCTGGCCTCAAGGTGAGGTGTCAGGGACACGGGGAGGACCAACATTTATGACCGCCCCGTGAACCTTAACCCCCGCACTCCTGAGGTCTCAGGTGGTCACTGCCCTTCTCTGCCCACAGCCGGGCACCACAGCTACCCCACACCTTGCCCCGAGACCTTTAACCTGGCTCGGAGCTGGGCACGTGCCTCGTGGGATGCACCCACACAGGGACCCTGGTGGCGCAGTGGTTAAGAATCCGCCTGCCAATGCAGGGGACACGGGTTCGAGCCCTGGTCCGGGAAGATGCCACATGCCGCGGAGCAACTAGGCCCGCGAGCCACAACTACTGAGCCTGCGCTCTAGAGCCCGCAAGCCACAACTACTGAGCCTGCGTGCCACAACTACTGAAACCCGTGTGCTCCGCAACAAGAGAAGCCACTGCAATGAGAAGCCCACATACCGCAATGAAGAGTAGCCCCCGCTCGCTGCAACTAGGCCCCGCCTCCGGGGCCCTCACTCCTCACCAGGGGGCTCCTGTCTGGGCAGGGGTCCCTCTCCTGTGAACGGCCTGCTCCGTAGTTTTCACCTTTTCCCACCACTCTGCCCTGCTCCTCCAGGGAAAGCTGGGTGTAGTTCTAAGATGTTAGGCTGTGCCCTCTGCCTCATTCCTTCCAATCGGCCTGGTCAACTCCTATGCAGCCTTGAAAACCCATTCAGTCAACGCCCCGGGGACTGTCTGCCCAGGTTCACAGTCACACTGTACTGTGGCCTGTTCACAGAGCTTCCCCCCCTGACTTTGTTTCTTCCCTCCTAAGCTTAGACTCCAGCGGCAGGTGTTGCGGTCCCTGTGCCAGGGACCCCTTGGTAGTGGCTGTGTTGAGGCCCCAGGGTTCGGGGGGTGGGGTCACGTGTACTGCTTGAGGAACTGATGTCATGGGTCCCCAGGGTGCCGGGGGGGGTCGTCTCACTCCAGGTGCTTCTTCCCCTCCCCCCAGAAGATCAAAAGTCTTGAAGACCGTCTGACTCGTGTCTTGCATTCATGTGAATAAATAAAATGAATTCTTCTCCCAGGAAGTCCAACTTCCCACCTTCAGACGCACCTGTCCAAGCACCCACCTGTCACTGCGTCTCTGAGCCTCGTAGTCCGCACCAGAACACGTCCCGTGCCCTAGCCATCCGTGGCTCTCCTCTCGTGGCTGGGCGTCTCTCCCGCTGTGGACAGCCGCACCCCAACTGTCCCCTCTGTCCTTCCACACTCCCCGCAGCTGACCTCGCCCTGACCTCAGGCTCCAGAGCAGCCCCTGGGCACCTCAAGCTGAACGATCTACTAGGGGCTGAACTGTGCCCCTGAAGTCCTGGCCCCAGCACCTCGGAATGTGACTGTTTGGAAACAGGACCTTTAAAGAGGTGATGAGGATAAACTAAGGTCATCGGGTGAGTCCTGTATGACTGGTGTCCTTACAAGAAGAGAGAATTAGGACGTAGGCACAGAGGGAAGACACAGGAGGAAGACGGCTGTCTGTGAAGCGAGGAGAAAGGCCTCGGAAGAATCCAACCCCGCTGACACCTTGATGGTGGACGTCCAGCCCCCAGAACGGTGAGAAAATCAACTTCTGTGGTTGAAGGCTCCCAGCCTGTGGGACTCTGTTACGGCAGCCTCAGGGGAGTCATACAACGTCCAGAGCTGAATCCGTCTCCACATCCAGATGGGACCACGTGGCAGGGACAGCATCGCATGAGGGCCGAGGCAGGAATCCAAAGTCAACCACGCTCCGCTCCATGTGACACGTCATCTGGCCACCAAGTGCCGTGACCCCAGCCCCTCCCTCCCCCACCTCACTGCTCCGAGTGAAGCCTATTCACCACCTTGGTCACTACAGCTGCCTCTGTCCCTTCACCGCCCGTGCGTGGAGACCTGCCCACCCTGAAAGCTCCCCTCCTGCAAACACCAAGCCATCCTTTGAGGCTAGGTCTTCCCAGCTCAGCACTATTGACATTTGGGGGAGGGATCATTCTTGTGGTGGGGACCTGTCCTGTGCTTTGTAGGGTGTAGAGCAGCGCCCCTGGTCTCTACCTACCACGTGCCCCAGTGTGACAACCTAAAACATCTCGCGGCTTCACCGCAGGCTGAGAACCACTGACCCTGAGGACAGGGTCTTCCCAAGTGCAGCACCTGAAGATTTCATACAGGAGGAAGTTAAACTCCTTTGTTCCCCACTGGTTCCCTAGAGCGTCTAGAAAAATCCATGGCACGTAGAAATGCTCGATAAATATTTGAGAAAGAAATGCAAAGCCAAGGTCATCCAGCTCTGTACGCTTTTCTCTAGCTGCCTCTTCCTCCACCTCGAGTTTCAGCTACAAACAACTCAGCATCACCTGAGCATAAGCGTGCCCGCATTTCCCACACCTTTTCCCACTCCCGCCTCTGCCGCCTTCAGCACCCGGCTGCCGGAAGCCTCCCCTGGGCTGGGCCGGGGCCCCCGTGCCCTCCAGGCTCATCCACGCAGTTCTCATCCAATTCGCCGGAGCTCTAAGGACGGACAGAGCCAGCAGGTTCTCACATCGCAGCTGTCCCCGGGGAGGAGGCAGGGAACACACGAGACTAGGAAAACTGTTAAAAGCTTCACAAAGGAACAATTCGACCCAGGAGCCTGTCTTTCACCTTATACGTGCGGAAACCTGTCAACACGTCCGACAGAAGACAAACTTACCCCTGAGAGCGGTCAGATCTACAGGCTCTGGTCTCAGCCACCCGGTCACAGCGCAGGTGCGGAGCCAGCCTGAGACCGGGTACCACGGAGAGAAACAGCCTCCCACCCCATCCATACGGTCTCTGAGCGCAGGAATTTTCTGTTTTGCCTGGCATATGGGCCACGTGCTCTAGCCTTCCCACCCGTATCGGGGCTAATTCCCTGTCGTCTTCTGCCCTGGACCATCAGCAGGAGAACCACCAACTTCCCCCAGTGGCCCCGGGGGCTGGGTCAGGGGAGGTGGTGGTACCTGCAGGAAGTCACCTGGGTTCAGACCTCTGCTGTGGCCAGGACCGCAGTCCTACAGCTCCAACTCCAGCCCAGTAACAGCAGCTTTGAGAAAATCCCAGCCCTGCCGGGGAAGCGGTCACTTCATGCTCACGCATTAGGCAGAGCACCTACTGACTTCAGGTGTCTCCAGTTCAGGCCACAGCTCCGAAGGCAGTGCTTTCTCCTTCCATCCTCACCCTACCAAGGGCTCCCTACTTTGAAAGGAACCCGGGCAAGGCTCTCCCTGGGGACTGAGGGACTTGGCTCCAGCTGGGTCTTGGAGGTGGGGTCCAGCACAGATTTAACAAAGATCCTCTCTGCTTATTTAAAAAATTCAAAAAGGATGGGAGGTGGGAAAAGAGCATGACTCACATCTATTCCAGTTTAGGGCCACGAGAGAAGGAAACGGCAGCTGGGACTTTGTCCAGGTGAATCACGCAGCTTGCTCTGCACACTAGTGACTGACTCACTATCTGGTACGGGACCACGACGGGGGCTGGGGGGGCTCGGCTCAGGGTGATATGTCCAACCCTCCCTGGCCTTCCTCCTTCCCGTTGCCTGGGCTCCTGTGTGATGAGGGGTGGTCGCTCTTCTTGGTGCTTTGAACAAACAGAAGGACTGCTAATATTGATATGTATGAATTCATGTGCCCAGCAAGGGAAAAAGCAGAGAAAGGAAGAGAGGAAAGAGAATGTCGGCTGTTGGTGTCCAGGTAAGATCCCAGCAGAGCAGGCTGGATGGACCCACCCAACATAGACCCAGATCCTTGACGCGGCCCCGGGGAAGGTTTCTCTGACCACCCCCTTTTCCTGTTGTTCCTTAACGGCCCCCCCAATCCCAGCCCCCAGAGCCCTAGAGGAACCAGGAAGTTAAAAGGTTCTTAAGTAGAAAGTTAACAGCTCTAGGGGCTTCCCTCGTGGCGCAGTGGTTAAGAATCCGCCCGCCAATGCAGGGGACACGGGTTCGAGCCCTGGTCTGGGAAGATCCCACATGCCGAGGAGCAACTAAGCCCATGCACCACAACTACGGAGCCTGTGCTCTAGAGCCCGTGAGCCACAACTACTGAGCCCTTGTGCCACGACTACTGAAGCCCACACACCTAGAGCACGTGCTCCACAACAAGAGAAGCCACCGCAATGAGAAGCCTCTGCACAGCAAAGAAGAGTAGCCCCCGCTCAGCACAAGAGAAAGCCTGCGCGCAGCAAGGAAGACCCATCTCAGCAAAAATAAATAAATAAAATAAATAAATTTTTAAAAAGAAGTTAACACCTCTAGCAAGGGAGACTCTGTTCCCTAAAATGGAAGAAAGGGGTGCAGGTAAGGAAGACCCAGGCCAGGGCCAGAGCTGGGCTTTTTAAGATTAAGACAAACCAATAAAATAGGCTGAGGGCCTTGTCGAGCGGGAACTGTCAGACCTCTGCCCTCAGACCTGTGGGGACAGAGGAAGCTGGGGGGCCAGAGCCACAGCTTGGGACTGACAGCCCCCATGACACGCATGTGCGGGCCCCGTGGGGGTCACGGGGTGGGGCTGGGCACCATCCTCTCAGCAAACCCCTCCCAGGGGTCCATCACATAGGGCTCACAGACGCTGGGGTCAGTTCCTAGGTTAATGCTAATACCTCGTCCCCTGAACCCAAGGCAAGGCCTCCAGTGACATTCCCAGGCAGCCCCAGGGCTCACTGGTGCAGACACACATCCTGAGCTATAGGCCAGAAGTGAGCGTCCAAAAATCAGAGCAGGGAGACCCAGGGCGAGAGCACAGGCCCCCGCGCCCCTTGCCGAAGGGGCCTCTCAAGCCGCCTGGACCCCGGGCTGCGCTGGCAGGGCGTCCGCCCAGCCCTTGGCTCCTGCCGTGCCCTTGCACTGACGACACACTGATCTCTCAGACCATAGACCCTAGAAAAATAGTTCCTTTCTCTTTGGGGACCCTGTTGAGAATAAAAGCTATAGACCTCCTCGCCTAAGAGGCTCTTGGGCACTTTGTAAATTATTTCAGGGGCTCGTCTTTTGGAATCCTTGTTCTTGGACGCCGTGCCTTAACAAGGTGTCGGGTGGAGCCCTTGTAAGACGCTCGCGGACCGGCCTGCGAGTGCACAGGGCCTCGGCCTCCACTGCCCTCGCGGGGACAGTCTCCTGGGCCCAGGGACTGAGACGCTCTCCCTCGGCTCCCAGGCAGGTGCACCCGCAGCAGCTCCAGCCGGAGCCCCTAGGCGGCGCGGCTCACCTTTCCTTGAGGCCGGTGCTAACACCCGTGGGGCTCACCCGGGACCACAGGCGCCCTTGCGGGCGGAGGCCACCCTGCGCTACCTTGGAAGGAGGGCAAGGGCGTTGGAAGGTTGGAGACCGCCCACTGCCCGGCGGAATCCCGCATCACAGCTCCGCCCGCCCGGGGCGTGGGAACAGCGGACGGAGGATGCAGAAGTGCGGAGAGACGACCTAACATCCGGGTCCTCGCTCTCGTCCTCGCCATCCCCCCACCCTGTGCCCCTCTTCACGGTCTTCCAAGGCGGCCAGGTCCTCAGGGGGCTCCTGTCCTCCCCCCTGGCACCCAGACACTGGGCAGCGGCGGGGCGGGGCTGGGGCCTCAGCCGACCATGCAGACACCCCCTCCCCCCCCCCCCCCCCCCCCGCTGTTCCCCGGCGCCACCGCGGGGCTGGTGGCTGATGTCGAGCTAAGAAGAACCAGCAAGTAGCACGAGTGCCTGCGTCTGTGTTCCCTGGAAGTTGTCTGTACGAGGGTTCTTAGGACTGGGAAGGGCGGTCACCTGCGGTTCGTCTGCCAGCATGCAGGACACGGAGGCACAGAGCAATGTGCTGCCCACCACCAGGAAACAGAACTCCAGAACGTGGGGCATTCAAGACGGTGAGACGAGTCCCTTCCGAATCACAGTTCAGAAAAAGGGTGGCTGCTTTATGGCAAAAAATTGAAGACACAAATAAATACAACACTTGGTCCTTGATTATATGCTGACTTTGAAAAACTGACTCAAATTTTGTGGCAACTGGGAAAGTTTGAATACCGATTAGGTATTCTTTGGGGAAGTATTATTAGTTTCGTTAGTCACAAAAAACAGATTTGTGTGTTATGTAGTAGCTATAAGTGAGTTTAAATGGGTCGGCAGAGCAAAATAAACACAGTAGACTCAGATATTGAATCCAGGTAGTGGGTATATGGGCATTAATTACACTAGTCTCACCACTTTCCTGTAGTTTAGAAAATTAATAGTTTAAACAATATAAAACCTTGTGACAATCTCCAATTGGATCTAAACTTAACCTACTTTAAACATTGCTCTGTTCAGAATATATAAATACATTTCCTATTCAGTGTTTTAAAAAAGGGCAACTTCATGTGGTACACATACACAAGGGAATACTACTCAGCCATAAAAAAGAATGAAATGATGCCATTTGCAGCAACACGGATGGACCTAGAGATTATCATACTAAGTGAAGTTAAATCAGACAGAGAAAGACAAATACCATATGATGTCACTTACATGTGAAATCGAAATTACGACACAAATGAACTTACTTGCAAAACGGAAACAGACTCACAGACATAGAAAACAAACTCATGGTTACAAAAGGGGAAAGGTGGGGAAGGGATAAATTAGGAGTTTGGGATTAACAGATACACACTACTATATATAAAATAGATAAACAACAAGGTCCTACTGTATAGCACAGGGAACTACAGTCAACACTCTGTTATGACCTATATGGGAAAAGAATCGGAAAAAGAATAGATATATGTATAATTGAATCATTTTGCTGTACAGTAGAAATTAACACAACCTTGTGAATCAACTATACTTCAATACAAATTTTTCTTTTAAAAAAGGACATCTTCCCCTCAAAGCCTCTAAGGACGGCAAGGGCGCTACTTCCTGAGGGCAGCTGCTCCACCCCGAGAAGCCACAGCTTTCCTAACGTGCAGCCTCCCGGATACGCTGCCCTGCTGCCCTCGTGCTGAGCTACAGACACCTCTTCACTATTATCTTTGTGATCAGGAGCCCTGCTTGCCTTCCCTTCATGCTCACGTGGGCAGCAGGGTAACAGGGTGGCAAAGCTGCCTGTTTCCTAAACGCCACAGCTGCTAGAGTCTCACCCTGGAAGAAAACCCATAAAACTTGCACCAGGTCTTAACGCCAGGTTCCCTCTGGAACTGTGAACTGATGAGAGGGTGGAGTGGAAACCAGTTACTCAAAAGGAAGAGACGGTGTTCTTAGACCTCTGACCCCCGTGTTGCCCGTTATCTGAATGGAGGCCTTTCTGTGCCCCCCGCCTCCCTGCCCCGACCTGGCCCCTGTGGGAGCCACAGTGAGCGGGTGTGTCCCCGGCATGTGACGGGTGAGGCCCTCGCCCCAGCCTGACTGGCAGGCCCGGGGACGCCTGTCTGACAGGCTAACAGGCATGAAACACTTTTCCTTTCACAAAGGCAGACTTTCGGATAGATTCGACCCTGTGGCACAGGCCAAAGACCTGGGTTCCAGACACGGTGGGATCTGTTAAGTGAAAGACAGCCTCTGAAGCTGAATTTGCAGGACTCTCCCATCCCTAGTGTGTTTGTTTTCATGCCTCCAGCTCTGCAGGACCCTCCCCGCTCAGGGGGTCCACAGGCCGCCGCCAATCCCTCCCTTCATTCCCACTTGCCTTGAAAGCTGTGGGACACCAGCCCAGCCGGACGAGTGCCTGCCCTTGACCATAGCCACGGCAGCTCCCATCCTGGGCACCGGGTCTCCATTGTGGATCTGCCATGGCGGGGGCCGCACTCGACCCTCTGGCTGGAGGGCTCAAAGCAGGCACTGGAGATCTTGGACACTGAGAGCTCCTCTGGTCGGCCTTTGCAGCCAAGACAACGGGTGAGTCAGTGACCAGAGGCACCTGGAGCTCTGTGAGGTCCAGGCCAGGGCATCCTCAAAGCAGGGAGGCAGAGATGAGCCAGCTGAGGCTGGTGGAGGTGGGGCACTCGGTGTCCGGGTTGGGGCATCATGGATGATCTCATTGTTCACCACAAGGGCAGAGTCTGGGTGCTCAGGATGGAGCTGGAAGGGTTCTACAACTGCTGTAGACACTTGGGAGCCGGTAAGTAGCAAACTTCAACTTGGACCTCTTGTCCTGTCAGCAGAAAGCCACTCCCACCAGCAGGGACTTGGGGCCTGAGTGCCCCCAGAGCTGTCAGGAAACAGGAAACCCTGAAGCTGGTGCCCCGGTCCATCCAAGGCAGGAGTAACACCGTAAGGATGCAGACGGCACATCACCTGCCCGGCCCTCTTCTCCACACAGGGCCCTTTTGTGTCTAGAAAACTACTGCGACCTAATACAACTGTGTCCACTTCTGCATTTCAAAAACAAGACTTTGAAGCATACTTTACACTTAAGTGCATATGCTTTACTGTATGTGCAGTGAGTGATAAAAGTGTATGGACCTATAGAACAAGCCAGAAGAGATATAGAAATTCCCATCCCTCCCTCTCATGCTGTGCTGCTTCACCTCTTCAGAGGTGACAAGAGAATGCCCACAGGGGCTTGGAGTCCTGGGGAGACATACGACGTGGAAGGCCGTGCCGTGTGTGTGCGTGATGGGGGAGGTGAGGTAGGGGAGATGAGGGTTGGGGGACAGAGGGCATGTCGTCAGAGCTTGGCCACCTTGCTGCGGTAGAGTGGGGGTGCGGTACCTTGTTGAGCATGCAGATTCCTAGGCCCCACCTCAGACGGGAACCCAGGAACCTGCAGGTTTAACAAGCGCCCTTGGTGCCCCCTGGACTAGAAAAGCACCAACCTACAGCAGACACACAGTAGTGACAGTATAAAAATTCTCCATTTACTCGCAATATATACACATATCAAGTCATTATGTTGTGCACCTGAAACTAATAGAATGTTGCCTATTGTATATCAATAAAAATAAATTTAAAAAAAGAAAAGCAGAAGGAAAGAAAGAAAGAAAAAAAAGCAGGTTTTATGCAAGTTGTTGACTAAGAAAAAGAAAATTTTCCTTTTAAGAAAGATCTAAGCCTAGGGGTGTGTTAATGTCCTCAGGTCACCGAGCAGCAGACAGTGTCTGGACAATCCCTCTAAAGGTCCAGTGCCAACTGCTGGCTCCCAGCCGGCCTCACCCCTGGCTCTCCAGGCCTCGGGCAGGGGATGGGGGGAACTGGAGAAGGGGTAGAAGGTAAGCAGGAGCCCCTCCCAGCTGGAAAGCCCTGCTCAGGAGTCTAAGAACAGCAGAGCATCAAGGCTGATTCCTCCCACCTGCTGGGCTAGACACAGACCAGAGTTCAAAGGAGGCTTGGATCAGACAGTCAGACGGCAAAGCCAGGAGCCAGCCGGGCAGGGCCTGCGTCCACAGTCTCAGGGCAGGGCTGGCAGCTCAGGCTTCTATCCCTGATCCACACCCGGGACACACAGCGGCCCCAGGGGAAGCTGAGTGGACAGACAGGCCAGAGGAAGCATGTGGATGCCACCGGCACCGGCCACAGCCCACATCCTGTGGTTCTCTTGCTTCCACATGTATCCAGCCTCCTGGGCCAGAGAGGAGGCTCCAGACATGCTGATCTCCCGCAGGTGCCCAGGGCACATGGTCCACTCACCAGTGTCCAGTTGGTCCCGCACCGGCTGGAGCATCTCCTTCCCTGTGTGCAGTGGCCTCGGGCAGGGTTGCTGGCTGCATCTTCCTCACAAGATGCCAGCGGCTCAGGGTGGGTGCCTGTAAATGCCAATTCTTACCCCACCCAGAGGGGAAGCGAGGTCCATCCCCCACGAGGACACGGGGCACGAGGACTGTGCGGCTGAGCCCCCAGGTGGAGCCCACCACAGGGCGTGAGGGACGCGAGGCCCACTTCTCAGCCAGTCCTGCCTCCTGCCTGGGCAGGGAGGGGGACTCAGGGGTCCCGTAGCAGCCGTCCCTCAGATCACAGACACCGCGTCCTGCTTGGTGAGGAATCGGGGTGTTTAGGGGGGTCTCACTTGACTTTTGATTGGGATAAGAACACAGGCTAATGCAGAAAGCCCGGGCCACAGCTTAACACCTACAACATGTCTTTAGAAAGACGGGGAGGGTTTTCCAGGAACAGGAAACTGAGGAGGATCCAGCTGCAGAAAGGAGGCGGCCAGGACCCCGGGAGCTGGCGACACATCCTACCAGGGCCGCCTCAGTTCAGGCTGAGCAGGGGCCCCTGGGAATGTTCTCCTTCGGCCACGCTGTGCTCAAGAGTCTGAGGGTAGGAGAGGGAGTTTCCAGCCTCTGCTTTTATATCCGCCCTTTTCTGCAGTCTCCGTGCTGGGCTGGACCCCGACTCGAGCATCTGACGGTTTCCAGGCAGAGCTGTTTGCCAGGACCGCAGTGTCACAGAAGCTCGGCCTCGGTGCTGTTCTTGACAGGGGCCCCCAGAGTCCCAAGAGCTTCTCCCCCCAAGCAGAGCTCCCCTGACTCTGGGTTGGAGGAGGGGACCCCCAAGCACCCAGTCACCCAGGACAGAAGGCTCCGGGTCCACAGAGGCAGCTTTGTGCGGGTCTGGCCAGGGTGGTGAGGGGCCTCTCGGGTCCCCAGGCCGCGTGCGTGGGCGTGGCGCCCTCGGGCTGGCACTGCCCGCCTGGCCCCGCCCCGGGTGGAGGTAGGGGCGGGGGGTGGGGATCCGAGCAGGGCGTGGGGAGAGGAGGGGGACCTGAGATTCTCCAGGAGTCTGACGCCTCTTAGTGCGCCACCTGGTCTGAAACCCAGAGGCTGGGCTCCCTTTCCCGGCGCCCCTCCCCGCTTTAAGGCCCTCGTTTTCTCTTCATGCGCTCAGGGCTTGAGCTCTCCAGCGGCAGGAACTAGAGAAAACCGACACCAAGCAGCACCCCCCCCCACCCCGCCCCGGCCTCCCCCCCTGTCTGCTGGGTCGGAGCGGCTGGGGAGGCTCAGAGCCCGGCGTGCTTCTAGCCCCGGGCCCCTCGGAGAGGGGTCTCCACGCCGCGACCCTGTGCCCCTACGCCCCGAGGGGCAGAGGACTAAGCTCAGGGCTGTGGGTTAACAGAGGCAGAGGCTCCGGAGTTAAGCCGGTCTGAAAGCTCGCCCACACGGTCCTCTTTCGGGGAGCTGCGCCCCTACTCTGGACACCTGTCGCGGTCCCCTGCAGTGCAGAAGAGTTAATCCAGATGAGGACTGCCCGGGGGTCACCGCGGAGGCAGAAGACTCACCCCTCCTGTCAGCTCTCCTCACTCCAGCGAGTCCGGAGCCGGGCGGACTCCCGCTTCTGGTCCTGCGCGCAGCCCGCTGGAGCTGGTCGAGTCGTCTACACCCGCAGCCGTTCAACAGTTTAGTTAGGAGCTCCCTCAGGACGGCCTCAGGGCCCTGGCAGGGGCTGGGCACGGGGTGGGATCACAGGTTCCCGAGAGGCGCCGGGACCCGGGGAGACACCCGGGCTCTTCGTTCCACGGAGGGACTTCGCGTCCCGGGCACCGACGGCGGAGAGAGGGCCGCCGGGAACACCCCGGTCAGCTGGGCCGAAGCTCGGGCGCCTCTGACCTCGGGCCGGAGTGCAGAACAGCCGGCTCAGAACTGGACAACCCGCGGGAGCCCCGGCCACCCGGGGGCGGAGAGGTCCCGCGAACTCCCGCCGCGGCGCCCGGGCTCCTCCGGCGCGTGCGCCCCACGCCACCCGCCTTTCCGTGCAGCCCGCAGTCGCTGCGGATGCCCGACGGCTCCCAGCCCCGCACCGCGGACTCCGAGAACCTCAAAGCAGACGCGCTACCCGCAGCGGCGCCCCCAGTCCAGGCGCCGGCTGCCTAGAGGGGTCTACCTCCCCGCAGCGGCCGCCTAGCCGCCCCCTACCCCGCGCTCTCGCGCTGCCCGCCCACACGAGGCCCCCTCGCCCCGCTACTGGGCGGCCGCTTATGCAAGAGCCCCGCCCCCCCGGTCATTGGGCAGGTTGTAGCCCAAGGGAGGGAAAGCCGCGAGCGTCGAGTCCTTCTGGCCAGCTCGACCCGCTTCCCCGGTGGCCTGTGTGCCGGGCTGAGAGCTTGAAGCGCTGGGCAGAGCCTTCGTTCCGTTTTTATCTTAGCGTAACACCGCAGACCTGTCGAAAAAGTGCGTAACCGGAGGGTGGTGCAGACTTGAGGTGCGCAACCACTAGAGAGGGAGAGATCCTGTGATGAGAACCAGGTGCGGGGAGGGTCGAAGGCGGGGCAGAATGCGGCTGGGGGAGGGGTGCCAGACAGGTGTGGGGAGAGCATCGCAGGTGCAGGTGACTGAAATTTACCTGCCCTTGGGGGCTTCCCTGGTGGCGCAGTGGTTAAGAATCCGCCTGCCAATGCAGGAGACATGGGTTCGAGCCCTCGTCCGTCATGATTCCCACATGCCGCGGAGCAACTATGCCCCTGTGCCACAACTACTGAAGCCCGCGCACCACAACTACTGAGCCCGTGTGCCACAACTACTGAAGCCCGGGCGCCTAGAGCCCTGCTTGGCAACATGAGAAGCCACCGCAATGAGAAGCCCCTGCACAGCAACGAAGGGTAGCCCCCGCTCGCCACAGCTAGAGAAAGCCCCTGCGCAGCAACGAAGACCCAACGCAGCCAAAAATTAATTAATTAAATAAATAAATTAAAAAAAAAAAGTACCTGCCCTTTGACTGGGGCCCCTGCTCCAGTTCAGGTGACTTCAGTCCCCCAAAGAGCGAGGGGTCCAGGCTGCCTGAAGCAGATGAAAGAGGACTTGTGGCTGAAGATGGAAAGGGCCTTGGATGCTAGTCTGGAGAGTATGCACATCATTGCACCGGCGATGGGGCGCTATTGAGGTTTTGGGGTTTTTTTCTGGCTGCGGCCGTGCTGCATGTGGGATCATAGTCCCCTGACCAGGGATTGAACCCTTGCCCTCTGCATCCGAAGCGCGGTGTCTTAACCGCTGGATCACCAGGGAAGTCCCCATTGAGGGGTTTTGATCAGAGAAACATTTTAGACAGTACACAGATGTACTTTTTTTTCCCCCCAGTAGTGGTTTCGTATTTTTCCATGATGAAGGGCATACACACATTTTCCCTCTCCCCAAGCTGTCAGCTGAGGGACCTCTGAGATGAGGTTTTACTTCTAAATATCTAAGTGTAACTCGCTGATCCATCTTCTAGTGTGAGAGGCTGGCTGTCGTCTGGTTTTATAAGGTGATTGGGGCCCCGCAATGATACCCTCACTATTGTGCAGCACCGTCCAAAGGACCTCACGCACCTGTCATCTCCTGTGGACAGGTGACTGCACCCAGTGTATGTGGGTCGGGCTTGGAGGCTTGGATTCTTGCCTTGGAAAACCTGCAGCGGTAATGACTTCCTGCTGGTAGAGGTCAGGAAGACAAAGTTAGGGTCACCCACCAGTGCCCCTGGATTCCTGCACCTGTTTACCCACAAGACACTAGCCATGTCATTTGAAAGTATCCTGAAATATTTTAAAACTAAATGCCCAGGCTTCCCTGGTGGCGCAGTGGTTAAGAATCCACCTGCCAATGCAGGGGACACGGGTTAGAGCCCTGGTCTGGGAAGATCCCACGTGCCACGGAGCAACTAAGCCCGTGCACCACGACTACTGAGCCTGTGCTCTAGAGCCCACGAGCCACAACTACTGAGCCCACGTGCCGCAACTACTGAGCCCGTGCACCACAACTACTGAGCCTGAGCTCTAGAGCCCTCAAGCCACAACTACTGAGCCCACGTGCCACAACTACTGAAGCCTGCGCGCCCAGAGCCCGTGCTCCGCAACAAGAGAAGCCACCGCAATGAGAAGCCCACGCACCGCAACGAAGAGTAGCCCCTGCTCGCCGCAACCAGAGAAAGCCCGCATGTAGCAACGAAGACCCAACACAGCCAAAAATAAATAAATTAATTAATTTTAAAAAAACCCCAAAAAACCTAAATGCCCAAGTGTCTCAGGTGGCTTAAGTCCAGGGTGCCCAGCTGAACCTGGAACTCTGAAAAGTGTCCTTTGGTCTCAACTGTGGGGTTTTCTGAGGCTGTCAACTCTAAAGTGGATGTTCTGGTCAAGGGATAAGAGGAGAATGTGTGGGTGGACATTCAAGTGAGTGCTTTGAAACCTCGTGTGTACAAAGCTCAGATGTATAACCTATTGCCTGTCACTGCCTTGAACCAAACAATTTGCACGGGGTGGCCTGCTGAAGGTGGGCACTTCAACGATCAGAGTGAAGCTGCCTGGCCATGAACTCAACACCATCGTCTCTCCCTTTGCCTCTTTGGCATTCATGCCGCCCGCTGGCAGAGTCACCCGGTTAAAGTCCTTCCATCCCCCTACTGGATAGAGCCCCTCTGACCCAGGGATTGTAAATACATTTGAAACAGTGACATCCTCAGTGTTACTTGTGGAAATGACACCGGCCCCTTGACACTATGCTTCTTTACATCACACCAATTAAAATTAGTCCTTTTTACAAGGTATTTGGATTTATTTCTATTATCTAGACTATTTCCAAGTTTAGATTTTTATTTCTGACTTTTCCTCCTCCTTTTCTCTATATCTACTGTTAACCTCAAAAATAAAAGAGGCAGTTATTTTACCAGCAAAATGGGTTTATTCAGGAATGGCAGAGAATTTCGACTTGGGACAGGCAAGCTGTGGTGAATCACAGGTAAGTTGGGACAGCGCAGAGGGACGTGCTTTCACCAGGTTTAGGAGCTTGGGGACATGTGTTCTGAACAGGACACAGTGGAAAAACAGGAGTCCAAGGTTGTGAGGGCTTCTCATTGGCTGCCAGGGGTGGTCAGAGTGGGACCACCACTGGGCAGGGAGGGATTTTCCTTCCCTTTTTTTAAGCAGGAGATAAACTGCCTATGTGAAAAATGCACTCCCTTGTACCAGAGGGAAAAAAGCGACATCTTATCTTCCCTCTTCCTGCTGGTGATGCAGGCACGGGGGTGAAATGCCCCCCTTCCGGCCTCCCCACTCCATGTAAGATGGGGTTCCTTGATTTCTTCTCACACCCCACACTCATCTCAGCTTCAGGAATTCAAAATACTCCCAAGGTTGGAGGGGAAGGCCCACGGTCAACTCTAGTTTTCAAGCCATCTGAAGAATCCTGACAAGTCTGCATCCTTTTCCTGTCGGCACCCCGTCCCCATGCTCCCCCATCACGTAGCAACAAAATGACATGTAACTGAAATGACAAACACGGTGAGCCCGGGCAGGGGAGGGGCAAAGGAAGAGGGAGAGTCTTTGTGGGAACAAGATTATCCTCTTGGTGAACAATCAAGGTACCAGGGAGACACCAGGGCCATGCCCAGGCTCATCATTCTTGAGCCAGTGACAAGGCTGTGCAGGTGGTTCCTGCTTTCGAATGACTGAATTGCTTACAAAAGTGGGCTCTGTATAGGACCATTAGTTACTTTCTTTTAAAAACCTTTTTATTATGAAAATATAACATGCGTTCAGAAAAGTGCACAAAAGATGTACAGCTTAAGTTATGACATAACCACTATGCAGATATTTAAAAACTAGAACATTACCAACCTTGCAGAAGCCCTCCTGACCCTGTCCTTCCAGATCATGACCCCCACCTTTGTCATAAATCAAGTGTCCATCTGCATGGTGCTGTTTCTGGGAGATTTTGTTTTACCCTTGTGACAAACTATGATGTCTCTCCAACAGAGAAATTCTCCCATCTGGTTTTTCTCCATGACCGTCTTGGCTAGTCTTAGTCCTCTGCACTTACATATAACTTTTATTTTATTTTATTACTTTATTTAAAAAAATATTTATCTATTTATTTGGCTGTGCCAGGTCTTAGTTGCAGCACTTGGGATCTCCATTGCTGAGTGTGGGATCTTTAGTTGCGGCATGCATGTGGGATCTAGTTCCCTGACCCGGGATCGAACCTGGGTCCCCTGCATTGGGAGCTCGGAGTCTTAGCCACTGGATCACCAGGGAAGTCCCCTTACATATAACTTTTAGAATCAGTTTGTTGAATTTCACACACACAAAACCTGTTGGGTTTTTGATTGGGATTTTATTAAATTTATATACATCAGTTTGGGGAAAAGTCAACATCTTTACAATTAGTCATGAGTTGGCAAAATTTTTCTTTAAGGACCAGATAAATATTTTAGGCTTTGTGGGCTAAGAGGCAAAACTGAGAATTTTATGTAGGCAAAAACCATCCTTAACTCACAGGCTCCTGAATCTCAATAAATCAGATGTCAGCTTGAATGGATCTGGGCTGTGGTTTTCTGGCCCCGTGAATTTGCTTGTTTTCCTTTAACTTCTCTCAGTAACGCTGTATGAGGTTTTGCGTTGCGGGCTTGCAAATCTACTGCCAGCTCCCAGTTTCCTAGTTCTCTCTCCAGCTGTGTCTAATCTTCTATTAAAACCTTCCAGTGAATTCTCACTTTTGGTTTTGGATTTTTTTAGATTCTAGGATTCATTTTTTTTTTTCTCACATGTCTGGTGTCTCCTTTACAGAGTAAGCAGTTATTTTACCGTCTACATCTGAAAGCTCCTGTTTCCGCAGCCTCAGTGGGCCTGTTCCCACGGTCTTTTGTTTTACTGGTTTTATCATCTTGTCTCATATGCTTGGTTACATTTTATTATATTCAGGATATTGTAGTAGCAAAATAGTTTGCAGAAAGAATTTGAAGTTTCGGATGGTGACATTTTCCTCTAGAGAGGGTTTTTGTTTGCTCATGCCAAAGGCCTGGGGCAACGACCACTTGGGATCACCTTAATCCAATGTCAAGGGCTGAGATTTTGAGGCTGTGCTGCAATCCGTCTTAGAAACTTTCTACTCCCCACCCTGCTTCGCCCTGCTTCCGGGGGCAAAGGACCGAGGGCCCCAACCCGAAGTGAGGGCCGGCCGCCTGGTCCACACCCTGTGACAGGCCCTGTCCCTGCCTTCTGCGAGGCCATCAGGACCACCCATCACCCTCCGAGCTGCCTCCTCTAAGTTGGGAAACGCCCCCAGGAGGAGAGCGTCCATCACACTAAGCCCACCGCCCGGGGCCTCCATCTTCTCCGTGGTCCCGATCCAGTAATTCTCCAAACTCGTGTTAGCGCCCTGATGCCTACGGACTTTTAAAGTATGTATCCAGCCTTTGGAGCTGCCCTCACTGGGATGGTCAGTCCACCAGTACTGGGAGCACAAGTCCTCATAGTCACACGGCGGAGTTACTGAGGAGCTTCATACAGTGCGCTGACAGCAGTAAAGTGTCAGTACACCGCTATCCATCTTTAATTCTGTGTCAAAACAGGAAGGCCCTGGAAAAATCAACTGCTCCCCCACTGCAGCTGCAGCCTCGATACTCACAGCCGCGGTCGTGGGCTCCCCCTCGTGCCCCAGCGCACACAGCAACCTGACTCGCAAGGGTTTCCCCAGAGCCCACCATGTGTGGGGGGCAGGGAGACGACCCTCATTCCACGACAGACACCGAGGGGCTGATTCGTCAGCTGACAGACCCCAGGGTAAATCCTAAGGCGCAGGTTTCAGCCCTCCTCTCTGTTTCCAATTATACATTCTTCCCAAGGACGTGCAAGAATCTAATTGTCACTGTTTAAATGCCTTTATTTCTTTCAAATCAAGCTGAAAAGGCAGAATAACTCGATATTTTGGCTATTGGAGGAACAAAGTTTGGGAAATCTCAAGAAACGAAACACAAATGACCAGTAAATATATAAAAATTTCATTAGAAATAAAATAAATGCAAATTAAAACAATGAGACACTATTTTTCCTATGAAAGTAGCAACATATTCATTTAAGATAATAAATACCCAGTGTTAGGAACTGCTGGGGAGGAGGGTAAAGCCGCACAGCTGTTCCGAGGTGTGTGCGTCAGTCAGCAGAGCCGTGAAGACGCACACACCCTGCAAGTCCGCTGCTGCTGACGCAGTCGGGGAAACAGTACAAAAGCCTGGACAGATTCAGCTACGAGGTTGCACCTTATATCACATGGTTTAGGAGAGGCTGGAGACAATCTAACAGTGGACTGTAAAATAAATTACAGTACAGAAATACAACGGCGGAGATGGACATCACCTATGTGGGAAGTATTTTGTTAAATGGAAAAAGCAAGTTATGAGAGTACTACATGATCTCATATTTGTTTTAAAAACCCTACGTTTATTTATACAGTACATATAGAAAAACACTGAGAAGAACATACACCGCATTACCGTCTGCAATCTCTGCATGGTGAAAATATGAATGATTAAAAACATTTTTATACCTACTTTTTTTTTAACATCTTTATTGGAGTATAATTGCTTTACAATGGTGTGTTAGTTTCTGCCCTACAACAAAGTGAATCAGCTATACATATACACATATCCCCATATACCTACTTTTGTATTTATCTGCGATGAATGTGTACTATTTCTGTGATTAAAAAAGAAAAGTCAAAGTCTAATTTAAAAAACGCTTTGCCCAGGTTTTGGCTCATGATATGAGGGGCCACATGTCCCCAGAGGCATCTACGTGGTTTTGTGCCTTCTGACCTGAGTGGATATTCTCACAGGTTTTCTGCAAATGCCATAATCATGGACGTCTGACCATCCGTCTAGAAAACCGTTCTCTCACTTTCTACCAGAGCTTGTGAGGCTACGGCCGGGGACGGAAGCCACCTTTCTAGGGGAGGAGGTTGGTGGCAGAACTGTGCCCAAGGCCCGCACTTTAGTTGGGGGGCCCTTAGACCACGTTCTGGGGAGAAGGAGGGAGGAAGCAACTGGAAAACAGGTCCGAAGGAATGTCTGTAAGGTCTCCACTTAGTCCTCATTTCCATTCTAGGTCTCCTGAGCCTTAGAGGCACGGAAGATGGGAGGATACCTGGAACCTGGTCTCACAGATTCCTTCTGAGATGGTGAGTCGTTTCAGAAGAGAAATGACAGAACTGAGAATCGTACTGAACATCAAACTGTCAGAGCAACCCCACAGCTACAAAGAGCGGCATCTGGATGGAAAGTCTGTATTCTGGGTTAGTCTAGAGATTCCAACTGAATAAGAAATCTGTGAGGACCACGCCCAGTGCATACAGTAATGACGACACCATCCACTTAAGAAGTCTGTGCTAGGAGCAAAGAGAGAGTTATATGAGAGTTATGAGTCCAGGTAAGACAAACCAATGAACTCACGTATGATGTGGCAAAGGCCCGCCCCCTACGTCCCACACTCTCCGCTGACTCCAGGAGATCTTGGGAACACAGCCAGGGCTGAGTTTTCCTTGGGGTAGCTGACAGATGGGGTTGGAAATCTGACTTTCAGCTTACAGGCTATATATAGCAGTGCGGAGCTAATACAAAGAAAAACTACATCAAGATTTGAAGGGAAGAGTGGCCACACCCACCTTGACAATAAAGTCACTGTCAGCCTAGAGGAGAGGCCCCCAAACGTGGTCTTAGAGGCATGTCCAAAGGAATGTATTTCTGATTAGTGGTTTAAATACTGCAGTTTGGAAATGCTTTACTTTTAGAAAGAATAAATTACTGTAAAGTTAGCCACACAGATGTTCGTGCACTTTCCTGAATGAGAAAAAGGCGGGTTTCAACCGTCAGCACCATCATGAGCACCATCTGTCACGTGTCATCATGGCTAAAAGGTTGCATAACCGCTCTCTGAGGGTAAGGAACAGGGAGCCCCAGGGTTCAGGAGAGCAGGAGGCCGGGAGGGGAGCAGATCTGTGGAAGCACCCCGTGTCCTAAACCCGGGGGCAAAGGGAGCTGAGGAAAGGCGGTAATGCATGTGAACTAAGCAGGAGGCCGGCGCTGAGGCCGTGAGGAAGCACGTGGACGCGTGCTGGACGGGGCGGGCTGACACTCGTGACTGACGTTAGTGCAGACAAGGCGACTCGGCCGTCCTTGTGGGGAGTAGCTTTTATAGTGGGGGTGGAGCTGAGTCCCCTCCCCTCACTCATGGGAAACCCGTTCCAAGGCCACATAGAAACTGTTCTTGTCGTCCAGGCAGTGCCAGCCGATGGGGCCGATCTCGCAGTCTGCGCAGACCAGGAACTTGATGTTGCCCACGTCCTTGGTGAAGCCCACGTTCTCGAAAGTGAACATGTCCTCCACCAGCCAGTGCTCCTGCAGAAGGTCGCCCTCAGGACTGCCGCCGTCGGCCAGCGCCGGCTTCTTCCTCATGGGCGGGAGGCAGAGCTGCGTGGAGAGAACACAGCAGAGCCCTGCTCACTCCGCACGGCCCCCGAAGCTCCCACAGTCCAGGCGCCCGGCAGTAAGCCCCAGGCCAGGATGCGCCCGCCACCCCCGTCCACGCCAGCCTCTCCGGAGAAGGCGGAGAGGCGCTGCCTGGTTGCCGTGGTAACCGGGACCGCCCTGCGCCCACAGGGCCGGCCTGCTCCTCCTCTCCCCCTCCTCGGGCTCCTCCTCCCCGACTCCTAATGGGGCCAGTCTGCTCCGCCCCCGGACCTTGCAGGGCCAGCTCCTCCCCGACACTCGGCTCACACATGGCCTCCTCAGGGTCTCCCCCAACCGGACAAGCTGGACGAGCTTCCCATGCTGCCCACTGCGTTTGTGTTTTTTAAAGTGGCTCAACTGAGGCATAACTGACGCACACTGCACAGATCCGAAGCGGACAATCCGACACATTCTGGCACACGTATACTGCACGCCAACGAGGCTTTACCATGATCACGATGACGAGCATGTGCATCACCCCCGAAGCTTCCTTATGCTGCGCCACTTCTTACTCACCGTTTCTGAAATCATCTTATCAGTTCACTGCCTCAGTCATCTAGCAGGGGCTCCCTCCACCAGCTCACTTTTCCTGTTCATTACCACATCCCCAGTGCCTGGAACGGCAAGTGACACAGAGCAGAACGCCAACATTTGGGACAAGAGTAAACACAGGATGTCTGGCTTCACGCTATTCCATCACTGTTGTTACGAAGATACTGGGTTTATCTCATAAAAGGAACATTAAGAAGGAAAATCTAGCTCTAGAATTTGGAATATTATCTCTAGGACCCTTGCACCTCCCATTCATGAGGAGAAAGCACGCGCACACACGCACGCACGCACGCAATCCCTTAGACTTCTTCCACATGGTCAGCTGACGCCTCAGCTGCCCCCGACTGCAGAACACGTCAGCCAAGCTCCTTCCCTGCTCCTCACTACGGCTGCCGCCAATGCACGGAGTATTTCCCACCCCATGATTCACTTCTAACGCACCCCCAAACTCTAATAAAATAGGATGGCCTTAGTGTGCTAGCCTGGCATTGGCAATCAGGACAAAAGCAAACAATTTAAGAAGTTTTTTAAAAATTAGACTGACATCAATCCAAAACAGGTAAACGCTCTGGTGGGGATGAGAATGTCAGGAAGTCCACAAGAGCTGCCAAGGTGTGAAATACCCTGGAGCCTGCACTTCTGAACTCCAGGCCTGCTGACGCTGGTAGGGTATCCCTGGCAGGCAGGAGGGAGCTCTGATCCAGAACATTCCCCCTCCCTGTCCCCCAAGCACTCGGCTTGTTAAAACACATCTGTGCATTTCCCTTTGCTGTGTCACCTGAGACTTCATCTGAGGACATCACAAAATATGATAGTCCTTCTTCCTGTTATATTGTCATTCCAGCCACTCTTTTTGCCTCATCTGATGGTTAAATGAGTCCCTAACGCTTTGTTTTACCCTGAGTGAAAATGGGAACAGGCAGAGGCAAAGAGAGGTAGGAATCAAAATTCAGGAACCAGAAAACCTGAATTCCAGTCCTAAGAGTTATTTTCTGTGGGCCTAAACGTCCCTAGGTACATTTCCAGCCTACCTCCTATATTGTCGGTGTGAAATCACATCTTAACTAAATGCAAGAGGAGTGAAATGTGAGGGGAGAAAATCGAAGACTACATAAGCATTAGCCCTCGGGACATGTCTAGCAAAGGAGCACGAGTCTCCCTCACATTGTCCCCGTTCGCAGTGCGTAAGGCCACCTCTGCTGTCTCCCATTTGATTAGTGACTAAAGGGCAATACTACTACTAGCCATCCATTCAAGGGGTCAGTCACACTGGGTCTTGTTCCCTCTCTTCCTCAACATTCCCATTTTTACTGAAATCCTGTTAAGTCAGACCCATGAATGTGCACTTGCCTGTGTATCTGTGCCTGGATCTCAACAAAGTAGAGGACAACACTAGGGTCACGCTGTGGGATGTAACACGTGGGACACAATGAGGCTTTCTGGATAGACTACTGGGGTGGAAATCCAGAAATTAATACCTAATTTGAGGTGGCCAACTCGGTTGTTAGGGGGCCAAAGTCGCCAGATCCCTGACGAGTGGGTTAACTATGCGGCCAGGGCCCCGGCCAGCACCCCTGACCCTGGACAGGTTTCCGAGACGCATCGAACACCACGACTCTGAGATTCTGCTGATGTCTCGGTGAAACCTCTTTTGCTTTCTTCAAGAACCATTAACAGTACCCTTTAAAAAATAAAATATGTTCTTTCTCTTCGTAAAAATACATTCTCATTATAGAGAACTTGGCAAGCATGCTGCACTATAGATGAGAATAAAAACTGTTACAGTACAAAGTAAACTTCTGTTAACCTTTTTTGTAATTTTTCCCCCTTCAGTGAGTACTTGTGGTGGTTTTATTATTTTTTATTATTATTTTTTTAAAGATACTGACATGGGGAAAGAACCCGTGATATATATATATATATTTATTTATTTATTTATGGCTGCGTTGGGTCTTCATTGCCGCGCGTGGTTTTCTCTAGTTGCAGTGAGTGGGGGCTACTCTTCGTTGCGGTGTGCGGGCTTCTCATTGCAGTGGCTTCTCTTGTTGTGGAGCACGGGCTCTACGTGCACGGGCTTTAGTAGTTGCAGTGTGAGGGCTCAGTACTTGTGGCTCACGGGCTCTAGAGCGCAGGCTCAGTAGTTGTGGTGCACGGGCTTAGTTGCTCCGCGGCACGTGGGATCTTCCTGGACCAGGGGTCAAACCTGTGTCTCCTGCATTGGCAGGTGGATTCTTAACCACTGCGCCACCAGGTAAGTCCCTTGTGGTGGTTTTAGAACCACACAAATGTCCACGAATTCTTTGACAACCTTTCCAAGATGTGGAGACTGTGCCTCTCCCCTTGAGCCTGGGCAGGCCAAGGTGGGAGTGACAGGCTAGGTTAGGGAAGGCTGGGCCACTTTTGCAGGTTGCTCTTGGAACAGTTGCTCTGGGAGCCCTGGTGACCCTGTAAGAACCATGGCTGCCCTGAGGCCTCGTGGCAGATACCGGGAGGAGCAGCCCATCACAGCCTGTTCCAGGTGCCTGAATCCTCTCAGTCCACAGGCAGACACGGGAGTGAGCAAGCTTCTGAGATGAGCCCTCTAACCGCTGCCCCGTGAAAGACCATGAATGAGAACTGCCGAGCTGTAGCTGGGCCCCGCCAACCCCCAAATTTGTGAGCAAAATAAACGTTAATGTTTTAAGTCACTGTCTGGGGTGATTTTGTTATGCAGCAATAACTAGAACAACACTGCCTAACACACCTGAGGCATGTTCCATTTTGATTCCTGATTTTTTACTGTGATAAACTATACATAACATAAACTGTACCATTTAAATAATTTTTAAGTGGGCAATTTGATGCCATTAAGTACATTCACATTATTGTGCAACCATCACCACCATCCATCTACCCTTTTATAACCACACTTGCCAACACCCCTGACCCGCCCCCGCTTCCTAAACCCTGGCAATCACTAATCTGTTGACCATTTCTAAAATTCAAAAATGTCATATAAATGGAATGATACAATAGTAATCTTTTGGGACCAGCTTTCTTCACTCAGCGTAACTCCCTGGAGACTCATCCTCATCCAAGTTGTGGTGCCCGTGGTGTGGCATCATTCACCAGCAGAAGGCCCGCTGGGCTGTTTCTGGTTTTCAGCTCTTGGGAAGAAAGGTGCAGTGAACACTCGTGCACAGGTTTTGTGTGAACATGTTTTCATCCCGCCAGGGATAAAGGCCCGGAGAACACTTGCTGGGTCCTATGTTAGGTGCATGCTTAGTTTGAGAATAATGTCTCGGTTTGCTCGCATTCTCATCCAAACAGTGCTCTATCCTTTCTCTCCCACCAGCTCATCTTCCACCCCGCTCTCCTGCCCCAACTGCCCTCTCCCTCAAAAGGTAACAAAGCAACTATTCCCTTCTCTAACTCATCACCCTTTCCCTACATTCTCAAGCTCTTTGGTGTTTCTTTCCTCTGTGACTGTAATTTCCTCTGCCCCAGACTGCAGGTGAGATTTCACAAAGGACCGAGTCGGGGGTCTGAACATTTTATAAAGAAACCGTTCACAGGACTTAAAAAAAAGAACACGTCAGGTGATCGATGGCGCCTGCGACACACGGATCCGCTCCGCCTGCTCTAACCCTTAGTCTCAGGGACTGAGAACTTCACTCCCTCATTTACTTAAATCCCAATGTCTGTGTCCTCCCTCACGCACAGTCTCGGGGCAGCGGGCGCGGGACACGGGACGTGAGACACGGGATCTGTGCAGCGGTGTGAACGACACTCCTAGGGATTCACGACGTCGGCGGGGATCACAGACCCGGGAGCGAGCGAGCGCTCTGCGGGTTCGGGCCTCGCCCCCAGGACGGCCCCCGCGTCCCGTCCCTCCCTCCCGTGCCCACCCGCCCAGTCCCTACGAACCGCCCCCCAGTTTCCCCGCCCACTCCTCCCCGGGACCCCGCGCCCACTCCCGGGGTGGGGCGTGGCGGCGCAGTGGGAAGGAGGCTGTGGAACGTGACAGCGGGACGACGGGCACTGACACCTGAGCCTGAGGAAGTAACGCTCAGGCTCCCTAGAAAGTCGGTCTGCAGCGGCCCGGCGTCGGGACCCCGCGGTCGGCAAGCGCGGCCCCGGGGCACCAGTGTCCGGGTCCAAGCCGAACGGGACCCGGTGTCGCCGCCCCCCACCCCCCCGCCGCGTCCCCTCACCTGCCGGCGGGAGAAGAGCGCCGTGCCCGGCTGCAGCACGCGGGAGCCACAGCGCTGGCACAGCACTGCCTTCCGGTTCCGGCCCTCAGCCGACACGAGCTCGCTCGGCGGCGCCGCGGGCTCCATGGCCTCCACCCCGGCCCTTGGCGGCGACACGCGTCTCAGGGCGACCTCTTCGCACTGCGCAGGCGCGGTCTCGGCGGCGCCGACGGCGCTCCTTCAGCGCAGGCGCCGCTTCCCGGCCCTGGACGCCACTGCGCAGGCGCTGCCGGTCGCCGCCGCACAGGCGGCCGGGTGTTGGCGTGGCTTTGTGACAGGTTCCTCCTGGGACGTGACAGAGCTTCTGTCCAGGCTCACCTGGGCGCTGGCCTTCCCTTACACTGAGTGAAACCTGGGCCAGTCCAGGTGTGCGTTTAGTCCCGTGAACGACGGGGACGTCCTGGGGTCGGACCCCCCCATCAGCAAATCTCAGCCGCAGTGGCTCACAGGGGACGCGACCTACAGGGACACCTGCCTTGTGGGCGGAGACAGGCGCCTGGAAGCTTCAGTTGCTGCTCTCTGTTCTAATCATACTGACCACTAACTACGTGGCAAGACCCGGTGTTGACGCGCTTCCAGAAACGTCTCGAGTCCCAGTCTCCCTATGGGTCGGTCGTAGCGCAGTGAGGCGGTAAAAGTCGGAAAGGCTACGTTCCAGGGCCCACGGGTCCAGGCATGGCCCTAGCGCCACTGCTGGGACGTTACACTGTATCTCACTCTCACCGGTTCGTCTTCAGATGTCTAGCTTACTAGTTGTAGTGCGGCAGGCGCGGCCCTCCTGAGATGGCAGGGGAGGCAGATACGAAGGGGAGCCAAGCCACCTGAGAAGCGTCTCATCTACCCACCCCCCCACCCCGTCGGCGGCACGTTTTACTTCTTCCTCTTTGTCCTTCATTAATTCAACATTTGCTGAGCAATTACAGAATATGCTACACCCTGAGGATACTATGACGATAGGCACTTTGTACTGGAGAACACAGTTTAAACAGGCAGACAGACCCAAACCCAAGGACGTGTGATAAAGACAATCCAGGGAACAAAGTAAATGGAAGCACGGATCAGGAGTAATTCCATATGGGGAGTCAGAAAAGGTTTTACCTAGGTGACACTTGAATTGGGCATTAAAAGGTGACTAGGATTTTGCCGGGAGAGCAAGATTATTTCAGATAGAAGGAACAGTATAATATATCCACAAGGGTGAGAACAAATTTAGGAATGGTTAAGACCACTGTGGATGAAGCACATTATACCTGGGGGAAGTGAGGGTGGTAGAGGAGACAAAATCAGAAAGGTGCAGTGAGTCCAGATCACCATGGGTCTAACGTCATGCTAAGGAATTCAAACTTTATAACATGGACAATGAGAATCTATGGAATTTTAGGCCAGAAATAACTTTGGTATTTACTGAAAACGTGCTGTATGTTCGGTATTGTAATGGCCCTGTCCGTGCTTTAGAAAGATAACTGATGACGAAAGGGAGGGGCTAGACTGGAAAGCAAGAGAAGAGTAGAGGTAAGGATATCAGGAGACTATGCTCCATGAGTCTGGGCAAAAGATAAAGTCTGAACTATGTGGTAGCAGAGGGAAAAAAAAATACAGGAATGGATTTGGAACAATTAAAGTAAACTCGTGTACAACCTAAAAACTAATCGGATGTCTGTATTGTGGTGGAGGTGACAGGTGACACAAGATGAAGGTAGCTTTCAGAGGTTGCATAACTTAGTGGCTGCCTGCCAGTTATGGGAGCTAGAAAAACAGGAGGAACCACCAAATAAGGGGTAGCTGTGTGTAGGTCCATGGGCAGGGGAAAGCACAGAAGATTGGGGGAAGAGTGGAAAGGGATGGAGGGGGCTATTCAGCTGTGGCTGCCATCTAAGAACTATTTGGGAATTTGGTCTGAAACTCAGAAGTCAGCCATGAAGACAGCCCAGAGCCAACAGGCATGGGTCCTTCACCCCCGTCCCCTCTTCTGCCTCCCCTGGTCTCTTCCCAAGAGAACGAGGCACATGTTTCACAGTTTGGTTTAATCAGCAGGCACAATCCATCTGCTAGAGAAAGGCTGGCAGGCCTCTTTCCTGAACCTCTTTGGCTCCCCCTTCCCTTTGCTCTGGGAGTATCAAGAGTTTTGCAGTTTTGCAAGCCTTCCACATAGCTGTTTGTATCACAAACAGCTGTTTGTGGCACAAATCGAGGCAAATGGAAAAAGGACTGGGGCGACTAAAACCCTAAAATTCAAGTGGTTACAAAACGAGCCCAAGATTGCCTCTTCTTTATCCCCTGTGGTTTCTAAGTAAAGTCCAACTGTGAGAGTCCGTGAATATGCAATTCAGATAACCTTGTATTGATGGGAGTCTCCAGAGATCTCTTACCTGTCTAACAGAGACACAGCAGAGCTAGCTGGCAAACACACAGGTGAACGGGCTGAAGAGACAGGACCTGCAGCTGATCCCTATGCCTGGTCCCCCAAAATGTCTGCAAGACAGGCACTTGAGACCATTGATTTTCAATATTTTCTTAAAAAAAATACAAACAAAATGAACTTGAGGTCAGTACAACTCAGGGAAAGAGGAATAAAAGGAATTTCAGAGCAAAGAGAAAATGCATCCTTCTTTAGGTGATCACGTCCCCACACTCCCAATACCCACAGAGCAGGAATGTCACTGCACGGCACAGGGGAGCCTTGGAGGGACAGCGGGTACCGAAACTAACAAAAGGATTTTAGTTCTCGTTGATTATTCTGTCCTGGGATGAATAAAATCCACTTTAAAGACAGGGAAGGGGCGTTCTAATAGCAAAGAACTACATGTACAAAACACAGCAGTAAAAACCACACCTTAGCAGAAGTATGCCCTTAAAAGAATGAGGGAGTAATCAGGCAGCTGAACTTCTAGGCGGCTGCCATCCCCGCCCCTCCCCCGCCCCCTCTAAACAGTATGGACGCCTAACAGTGGAGTGAGTAGTATTTGATTCAACAGAGGAAGACCTTCCCCATATAGATGAGTCACGGCAGGGAGGACTACTGTGAAGTCACAGGAACTTCTGGTTTATCCCTGGCCCACTGAAGGCCCACTTCTCCTCCACCTCTGCTCACCTAACATGTGCTGGCTCTGTTACTCTCTCAGTCCCCAGGGCCCAGAAATACCAGGGGGCCACGGAAAGACCCTCAAATAACACTCCCTCCTCAGCCTTCCAGCTGTTGCAGGTTCACTCACATTCCACCACGTCCAGCTCCCTTCCCACACTCTACACCCAGCTCTGACGCCAACCCTGTCCCCCTCTCCCCAGGCCCCCGAAGTTTTGACAGGGCTCTTCCCTCTGTTTTCCTCCAGAACGGAACTGTGTTGCCCCTGCTACCTGTAGACTAGGAAAGCTATTTATTGTTGTAAAACAAGAGCTGGTATCCTTCCAATCATCGAGGCTGGATACTGTCCACACCCCGGCGCTCATACTCACCTTAATTCTCTGCAACACGCGAGGCACAACTTAAATGTATATTCTCCCAAGCGCACGCTGAGTCAGAAATGAGGAGAAAGCGCCCCCGCGGCCGGGAGGAGAGGTGGTCTGGCCTCTCACACCCACTCAGTGTGCAGTCTCCTCCCTTGAGGGTCGGCTGCCCACCCTCCTCCGGGACAACCACCAGCGCGAGGGGCGTCAAATAAGCACAATCATCGCGGCACTGGTGCCTGTAATCACCCTGTGCACACAGTGAGAAACAGACATTCTGGAAAGGATCCTTGGTTCCCTGCAAACTGTCTCTGGGACCGGTCACTTCTCGCGGAGAACACACACGCCAGCGTCGCAGCGCTGGGTTCCCATGGAGGTCACGACCTCCCAGCTGTCGATGATGGGGTCGTAGCACTCGATGCTGCTCAGCAGGGAGTTCCCGTCGTAGCTGAGGGGGAAGAGTCGGGACTGAGCTCTGCAGCCACACGGCCCCCTCCCACACGAGCCGTCTCCCTCCCGAATCAAACCCCATCGCCACCCCAAATGCGGCTCGGATCACACCGCCCTGGATGACTGGTTTAACCCTCACCCTGCAATTGCATAAAGTCTCCCCCGAAGCACCGTGGCCCCGACGTAGCATCGCGGGGTGGTCATGCTAGTGACCGTTGTCCAGGAATCGGTGCGAATGTTGTACGCTTCAACAGAAGAAAGGTGGGCTGTACCATCGAATCCCCCCACCACATAAATATGGTCATTCAGCAGGGCTACTCCCGCACCTGGGGGAGAAAAGGTACAGCAAATGAATACTGCTAAGCTCAGGATCTGAATTCTAGAAACAAAACACTGTCACTGACGGCTAGCTGAATTCCAGAATGGCCGAGGGATGGGGACGGGGCCAGACAGGCCTGGAAGAATCTAGTCCAGCACAGGTTACCCGCCTGTAAACCCTCTTGAACTGGCTGTCATCTTCACCTTCGTTAATTCACAGCCCAACCCTTATCAGGAGAAAAGAAGGAAGCGGAAAAAAGAAGGCAATAAAGGGAGGAAAGGGGTTGTGACTGGCTCTGGAGCACATCTAGCCCAGAGGAAGGGTGCTCTCCTTCCTGTACCCCAGCCTGGGGGCTCAGGAAGCCCCTTCGCTGCACACGCACATTCCCTCAGGCAGTGCGCACCACGTGCACAGAGCAGGACTGGCTGCTAGGATGCAGGGAGGGGCCCAGATGCAAGAAACGAGTAAGACAGGAAGCCTTCGCCCTCAGACTGTACCCTAGTCAAAGTTTAGGCTGCCTTTAGTCTCACTGTATTTAGAGACAACAGGCTGGAGGAGAATGGACCTGACTCACGTCTCCCTCTGTCTCCAGTGAAGACGGGGCTGCAGCCCTGGTCCGACGCCTGGCCTGTGGCTGCACCCTCACCGCACGTACAAGGTTTGGACAGCTCCGTCTGTTGCCCCCCCAGATCTGACTGGTCTTACCAGAGCGCTTGGTGGCCATCGGTGTGACATTAGTCCAGTGTCCTGTATGGGGATCATATTTCTCAACTGAATTTAAGATATTCAAGCCATCATATCCTCCTGAAAGACAAAGCAGAGACCACTCCAGAAAGAATGGTAAGTCCTTATGCCCATTCCCATTCTGCCTTTCTCAAGTGTTTCAACTAAGTCTTTTAGTTCCAGTTCTCCCTCAAGGGTTCCAATAATCCAAAAAGAAATCTGACAGTACCCTGTTTTCTGCTTCCATGAAAAGGAGAATCCCAGTTAATGAAAAATATACTGCGATAGACCGGGGTTTTAGTGGAAGGAAGTCTGTGAACGTCAGTCTGGTAAAAAGGATCCCACCCCGAGGCTGCCGCCCATCAGTTCTCCCCGCGTCCCAGCCCGCACACCTAGGCAGTAGATGACCCCGCTGGCCACCACGAGGCCGGCGCCTTCCCGGGCCGTCTGCATGTCTCCCAGCATGCTCCACTGGTCGATGTTTGGGTCATACCGCTCCATACTGGTGTGACGCCTGCTTCCGTCAAAGCCCCCAGAGACATAGATCATATCTGCTCAGAATGAACAAGTCACAGCTATTAGAGAACGAGAGCCTTCTAATAACTCTTTTCTCTACAGATCTCCCACAACTCTTTCCAATGTTTGGGGGCAAAAACAAGTGTTTTTTTAAGGGATAAGTCAATTAAGTCCTTTTTAAAGAGGACAGCACAATCGAGACATGTAAAAAGAATGGGGTAAGATGGAATCTTCAGAAACATTCCAAGACTAGATGGGAATTTGCAAAAATACAACTAGTGCCAATTCCCCACTCAGCACACTGTAACTTGATTTACCAACTCTGTTGTCAGCGTTGAAACACCCATGAGTATTTCCGAAAGCAGAAAGGCGTATCTGATCTTACCAGCAGCCTCCACATTTCATAGAGAGGTATGAACCCCAATCCAGCCACCCCAAAATGCAAACACTGCCCTGTGCACCAGCCTACCTCCTAAGGTGGTGGCTCCAGCCAGACCTCGTCGGACATTCATAGGGGCCACAGAATACCAGACCCCATCTTCGTCTGCTGTGTAGTCTAGACACTCCACTGAGCTGAGACGGGAACGGCCATCATAGCCGCCAATCACGTAGATCCGGTCGTGAAGGGACACTGAGGCTACGTAGCGTCTCTTCCGAGTGATGCTCTAGGATTCAGGAGAGAAGAGGTCCCTCTGTCATTTCAGTCACGCCAGACTTAGGCCTCACCTTCTGCTGTCCGTCCTGTTTTTATCTATGCACCTCTGCTTCTTCACCTGTCACTGTGCAGCCTTCTGAGCAGAGGTTCATCTGCTGTCTGGATGAAAACCTCTTGCTTCTTGCGTTGCTCTAACAGATTAAAGCCTTCCGTACATTTGCCTCCTTCCAAGGCTTCCAAAGGACCTAATGTCCTTCTGTTATCCAGTATCCGATTCCTTTCTATTCCATAAGGCACTGGGCTAAAGACCGACATCCTTCCATAAAGTAGAAAGCTATTACCACAGTGCTATCTAAGGGCCAGGACCCAAAGACCCGAAAAGTTACGAGAAACGATCAAAAGATATCCAAGTTTTCTCAGAATTACTATTGTTCATTCAGCACTGAAACAGAGACACACTGAAGGAGAGAGATACAAACTTCCAAGTTCCACTGGACGCCAGTTCAGCGCAGCACAGCTTAACACAGTGTTCAGGTTACCAGGGCACGAGGGGAGCACGCTGGGAGCTGCACAGGCAGCTCGGGAAGGCGCGGGAATGGTGGCAGCCAGCTGAGTGTGACCTGACACAGGGTCATTAATATTTCTGATGTCTCATTAGTCAATAACTAACTACTGTGACTAAGTGCTGTGAGGAACATGATGCTGTTACCAGGCCTTTCTACTCTAAGGGCTGGATTAGCTATGATCTGGAGTCAGGGACTGCATTGAAGCTCTTTCCCCAGGCTTGGTTCCACCACTACTTACTGGCAAAAAGCTCCACTCCTGAGTCTTGGGGTCATACTTCTCTACCACGTCGATGGGAGACTGCTGGCTTCCAAAGCCCCCGACCACCAGAAGCACTTCGTTGGCTCCTGAGGACAAGGGAGAAGGAGAGAGTTCACTTCCCCATCGCTGCTGGGTAACTCCTCACCGGGAAGGAGAAGGAGAAACAGGGCTAGGATACCTTGTTCTCTGCAGCCCAGAGAAGCCATCTGAAATAGGAGATTCCTCATAAGCCTGCCTAATAGGAAATTATTTCTTCCTGAGAACCTGAATCTCTGAAATTTAAATTTCTGGACAACATTAAAACTCCGGAAGGCAAGCTTGAACACACCCTACACCATTTCAACCCATCTAGACAACTCTGGCTGCTTTCACAACAGGCTCCAAGTGCAGGCTGGAGGCTGGAGGAGCTCTCTGCCCTTCTCACCCCGTAAAACTCAAAAGGGGAGTTTTTTTGTGATGGCAAAGAATGCTCTCCTAACCTTGTCCCCCAAAAGTTGAGAGTTGTGGCTTAGGAACCAAATGATAGATTAAAAAAATCTTTTCCATGACTTTAATTTTTCCAAATTAGCCAACTATATGACCACATTCCCTGCTAATTCATCAAAACTGCCAGGTAATCTAAGACTAGGCTTTTAAAGGGAGTCTTTTTCTCTACTATTTTCCCAAACAAGACATTTTGATAGCTTTTATATCGTCCCCTTTCCCCTAAGGACTTATTTGGATAACATTATTCTGATAGTATTTCTTTTGAGGAAATCCCCCGTGTATTGCTCTACTGGAGAGAACACTTAGCTGGAGCATTTAGGGAAATTCAGTCACCAGGAGGGCATTTTGTTGACCTGGACTTGAAAGAGCAAATGTAGTACCTTTAAACTGACAAGAAATACAGACAAGCCCCTAATGAAGTCACGGCTGTGACAAACATCCACAGCTGCTATGACCATCAGGGGAAAGCTCACATACCGCTTCATAACACTCAGCAGGAAGCACGCCACCATCACTTATGGAGTATTCTCGCCGAAAAATTGAGGCTGAATCTTGAATCTTATCAAGCGTCTAGTCTAACCACCAGTTTACAGGAAATATAGGGGACAGAAGAATGTGTTAAATGAGACTACTTGGATGCAGTCAACAAAATCTAGACTGTGGGAAATTCTACAGGTTTCTTCAACAAATAAATTACAAAGGAAAACCAAAGCAGGAGGGAAAAACCTATGGATTAAAAGAGACTAAACAGGACTTCCTGGTGGCACACTGGTTAAGAATCTGCCTATCAATGCAGGGGACACGGGTTCAATCCCTGGTCCAGGAAGATCCCACATGTCACGGGGCAACTAAGCCCGTGCGCCACAACTACTGAGCTTGCGCTCTAGAGCCTGCGAGCCACAACTACTGAGCCCACACGCCACAACTACTGAGCCTGCGTGCCTAGGGCACGTGCTCCGCAACAAGAGAAGCCACTGCAATGAGAAGTCCACGCACCGCAACAAAGACTAGCCCCGGCTCGCCGCAACTAGAGAAAGCTCATGCGCAGCAACAAAGACCCAACGCAGCCAAAAATAAATAAATAAATTAAAGCCCAACAAAACATATGTGGAAAAAAATAAAGTTTCAAAATAAAATAAAATAAAAGAGACGAAAGAGTGCTATGAACTCAGTGCAATGTGTGGGCCTTGTCTGGATCCTGATTGGAGCAACTGAAGTGTCAAAAACAAAGAAAAATCAATTACGGGAAAACTGAGGAAGTGTGTATGTGTACTTGATATCTGATGAAGATAAATGCTGGGTTGTGTGTTTCTTATCTTTTAGAGATACACACAAAAGCATAATATATATGGATGGAATTTTATCCTGTCTGGGATTTGCTTCAAAATACATAGGCTACGAGTTGATAATTGTTGAAACTGGACAATAGGTGTGGGGGAAATGCTTATATTATTCTGTTTTTATACTTGTTTGAAATTTTTCTTAAACCCACACATAAAGCATGGACTTCAGCCTCCCCCTCTGAGAGGGCGCCTGTCTGTGAACTTGCCAAATAAAGTACGTGGCCCCTTCTCCAAGGTGAGCAGCCACCTCCTTTTAGGAAACGAAGCATGTGAACAAAGGGCCCTTTTGTGCGATGCAGGTTTTCTTTCTGGAATCCCTCCAGGCTGCGGGAGGCCAGGGCCTGCGCTGGCAGCACCTCCCCGCCATCTGCCCCTTTCTCCCGCCTCTGACTTGAGCAGAGGAGGTGAGACAGAGATGACTCCCGAAAGCACCCACAACAGCCAAGGGGCTTTTCTACGCTTCGCACGTTAAAAAAAACTCCATTGATTTTCAGCATTAATTTCAAAATCTGGAGGACCAATAGCACTCCCGTTGGCTGCACGTTTCTCAGTAAACGTCCTGCTAACCCTGCATCCACAGAGGAACGTGGACAGGGTGTCAGCATGAGTCGCTCAGCGATTTATGGCTCTGAACCCTGGGGCTCCTAGACCACTAGAGGCTGGGGTGTCCGAACCTCTCTGCCAGGAAGGCCTCTTTTCATTACTTTCCCTGAAAGATCCTGTGTTTTAAAAAACTGCCTGCCACGTGAGTGTAAGTGGTTAACTTCCCCACTGCGGCCAGAGTTGATGTCGGTGCCAACAGAGCTTTTGATAAGGACGAGAGGGCCAGTGTCTTAACGCTGAAAACACGTAATTTTAGTCAATTCTGATGTCTGTTTAGCCTGTGTAGCTTTTTCTAGCACAAAAATGATTTTCTTTTAAAAAGTTTAAAAAATAACTCAAGGGCTAGTATGACTGCCATCCTCACTCACGTTACCCACCCTTTGGTTAAAAAGATTTAAGAATTTTATGTCGTGTGATTATAAAACATATAATATATAAAATACATTTTCACTGTTAAAAAGCTTAAAAAGAAAGTGTTATGAAAAAAATTTAGCTATAATTCCACAATACAAAGACACACCAAAACATAAGATTATTTCCTTCCAGTTTTGTTTCTAAATATTTATACAACATAAATGGGACCATATTGTAGTGCATCCTGTTTTTATTTCATTTTCTCAAGATATTAACAAAATCCTTTAATACATGATTTTAATATTCTTAGGCATTTCAGGAGTTCATGATTTGGGGTTATAAATAATCACATATAATGCTATGATAAACATCCTTGAATATGAAACTTTTCCCAGTCATTTTCTTAACACAGTAATGGGAGGGCTGCCTAGTGAAGAACGTGAACCTTAAAGAAATCTTTTGATCTATATTATAAAATACTGAGGTTGAAACAAATTCCATTCCCACCAACACTCTAAAGGTGCCAATCCATTCTACTCTCTGTAGCACTGGTATTGTTTTTTTATTCTTTGATACTTTGGTAGGCAAAAAATTGTATTTATTGTTTTAATTCTTGCCTTATCACTGCTAAGACTTTATAACTACTCTGGCTGAAGCTCGCCCCTTATATTTAGCAGGACTCCCCTTCTGTGAGCCGTACACTCAAGTCTCTAGTGTTTGTTTCTTGCATGCATTTTTATGAGCTCTTTGCATGGAAACGACTTTAACCTTTTGCTGTGCCTGCAGCAGATTTATTTTCCTGATTTGTCTTACAATGTTGTACATGATTTTTATTTAGTCAAGTACACTGGCCTTTTCTTTTGCAACTTCTTCTATTGCTCTGTGCCTAGAAAGTTTTCCTCCCTCAGAGGAACTCCTAGGGTTTCACTGTCTTTGGACCCTCAGCTGGGACCACTACTCCAGCAGACTTACGAATGTGAGAAAGAGCCAGGGAAAGGGCTGACCAGAAGGAAGTCTGTTTGTTCTCTGCCAAGGAATGTGGCACTTGTCAAGTTAGATTTTTATCTTTATGATGAGGAAAATGTGTCTAAAACACCTGATAAGAGCAGTGTGAAAAGGCACATTACTCACATCGAGGCCTCCTGACAGTGCCACGTCACTATTTTTTTGGGGGGAGGAGGGGAACGTGTGTGCGCTGGGGTGTTTTGTTGGAGGAAAGTGCAGACAGGTTGCAGGACTGCTAAGAACAGGTTCAGGGACCGACATTTCCATGTGCTCAGAAAAGAAGCCAGTGACAAAGTAGGAACTACAATTTCTATTACATCTTTTATGAGAGAGTAATGGGTAAGATTAATAGTTAAAACAAAATCCCCACACATTATTTGGCATGCTATTTTTCCTCAGCTGTATATTTAATTTCCTTACGCTGTATGCAAAGAGCCATCATCCTGGTAACTGGCTTAGCAACCTCTATGAATAGAGACGGGCAGAGGATAGGATGGCTGGAACAATTTACTTCTAAGGTACTAACGTGGAGATGCTAAATTAAGAAGCTAGTAGGGTACAGTTTCATTATTTCCTTCCTAGAACTTTGGAAAAAAAATGACCTCAAAACTATGAGGGCATGTAGAATCATATTCTAATCCCTCAAGGTCAGGACAATAAGCAAGTTCTCTGAGCAAGCAGGAGCTTTCTGCTGCCTGTTCAAAGAAAAGCAGGAAATGCACTCTAAAGAACCTTCTGGGTTTGGTGGCTCACACAAATTTTCATTGGACTTAGTTCGGTTTAACAAGCAATTATGTACTGGCTGGGACACTTCTGGCTCTACAAGAAAGAAACACATCTTCTGTATTGGAAAGAACTCTAGTGGCTGAATTTAACTCCTTTCATATGCCGAAGAAGAAATGGTAATCCAGAGAAGCTGAAGGACTTGTCCAAGTTCAAACAGCACGTTAGTAGACTAACAGAACTGGGAGTAAAAAATCAAAGTAAGTGAAATGTCTTGTCTCCTAGTGCCAGATTCTTTCCACTACATCACTGGCCCTCCTGGTACTTATAGAATATATATTTGTTATTTTCTCTGTAAGCTTATAGTAATAACACGGAGGTATATAAACAAAACATTAGTAGTTAATATCCCCCCGCAATCTCACTTTATTAAAGGTTAGTGTTTATCCTGTGTACATATCGTTTGTTTATGCTCAGGCAAACACACATATATAGGAGTTTTTGCCTCCTTCTTTTCCCCCACTCAGTGTACACAATTAATCTTACGTGTATCTGACTCAATGCTTTTAACAGTTTCGTGACATTCTATGGTACAGCTGTGCTATAATTCAGTCAACCATTAATCCCCCCCTTTACTTGGCATTGTTGTATTCATTTTTTTCTGGATATTAGCAATTTCTAGTAAACGTTCTTATGCATATATCTTTCCTCAAATGTGCTTATTTCTGTACTGACACACTGTTTCTACAGTACAGATTCCCGGAGGTGGGACACACAGGGTGTGCCCATTTTAAACTCTAGTGACTACCTTGTTCTAATCTGCGGCTCCAGACCTCCTAGTGGAGCATCTTTGAAGCACAAGGTGTTCCCTCACACGTCCTCCTCTGTGTGCCTCTGTGTGCTACCTGTGCGCCTCCCATGCCGCCTTCTGTGGGGTCACTGCTCTTCTTCTTGTTGATACGTATGGGTTCTTTTTACAGTAGAAATGTTAACCTTTTGTCATACACATTGAGTACATTTTCTCCCAGTCCCCATCTTTTGACTTTACGTCTTTTGCCATCAATTAAAAAACCCAAAAAATCCCAAAAAACTGATGTAGTCAAGTAACCTTGAAGAGTTCTAGGTTTTTCTGTTTTAGTTAAAAAGGGGAGTAGAGGAAAGGGAGGTTGCTCTCTCATGGATACAGAATCTCAGTTTTGTAAGATGAGAAGAGTTCCTGACACGGGTTGTACAACAGTGTGAATGTATTTAACACTGCTGATCTGTAAACTTAAAATGGAGAAGATGGTAAATTTTATGTTATGTATATTTTACCACAATGAAAAATAGAAAAAAAAGGCTCCTACCCAGAAGTTATACAAATAATTTTCGTATAATTTCTTCTAATATTTTCATGATTTTTCACTTAGTCCTTCAGTCTTTTTTAAAAATTACCTTTTCTATTTTTTCAATTTATCTTGTGTTGATTACATATCTCTGTATATAACAAGCGATACAGATCACATTTTGTCATCTCCCAGGAATTAACAGAACAGCATCCCTTTAAAAACAACAATAACAAAAAGTAGTATCTCTGGGTGGTAGAATTATGGATGACTCATTTACTTATTTTTTGCTTCTCTGTATTTCTAAAACTTCTACAGATATATACTACTTATGCCATTAAAAAATGAGATAAATCATCATTCTACTTAAATCTATCAATGAAAGGCTTAATTATCAATTAACACCTTAGCACACATGAGTCCACAGTCAGATAAGAGCAAAAATAGGAAGTGATAAAAACAAGATACCACCCCATATACACAGAGTAATTTATAACCTATGAAATGCTATCACACACAGTATCTAGGATCCTGGGACAGTGAAATGGAAGTGACGTAACATTTGAGCACAGATTACGTGCCAGCTGCAATGTCAGGCATCTTACATGCGTGATGTCATTGGGCCTCCACAACAACCAGTGTGATAAGACATTAGCGTCCTCATTTCAGAGGCGAAAGCGTTGGCTCAGACAAGTGGACACCCTGCCCAGGCTCACAACCAGCCAGTCACTGGCTGGGCTGGGATCTGAACCCAGGTCTGTCTGCTGACATGGCAGCCTCCGTGCACAGCACTCACGTGTGCCGAGAGCCCTTCTCAGCCTTTCACTTGCTCTTCACGACAACCTTCAAGGGAGGAGCTATGATGACCCCCATTTTACAGATGAGGCAACTGACACAGAGAGGCTGAGTTTCCTGCCGAACACCCGGCAAGTGGTAAATGGGGACCCGCACCCAACCCACAGTCTGGCTCGAGTCCAGGCCCTTGACCACTGCATGCCATTGCCTCTGACCACCCTGGACTCCTCTGCAGTTCACCACGCTGCTACTTCCCCTTCCTCTTTTCTCTTCACGTGGAGAAGGGCAGAGGTGGGGGAAGCAGACCAATTACTCACTGCATGGCATTTGAGATATTTCTAATTCACAGGCTCCAAATATACTGAAATACAGTGACAACTTATGTTGCATAATACTTGACAATTTATGAAGTACTTTCACACACTTTATCTCATGTAATCCTCCAAAGAGTCATGTGAAATAGAAGGGAAGATATCCTTGGTTTAAAGGAAAGAAAGCTCAGGGTGGTAAAGGGACTTGTACAAGTTGACACAATTAATACAAGATGCCAGCTTACCTAGACGCGCCCTTGTCCTGGGTCCCTGCATCTGACTGCGCAGCTCAGGCCGCAGGTGAAACTTCTTTGCTTCATCAACGAGGTCCCTGCACTGTAAACTACAGCGGATGAAAGGCTGAAATACAGCAGGTAGGAGAGTGAGCTGCAGGACCATATCTAATAAAAGCATAAATGGCACATATAAAGAATTAAATTCTTAACACAGAAAACCAGTTTCCAAAGCCCTGTGGTTCCAGGAGGGCTGCTGGTAATAATTATGCTGCGGGTTTCCGGAATGATTAAAAAAAGATTTTTTTGAATAGATGTTACATGATTCAAAGGTATGTGAGGGGTATGTGAGTGGACTATAAGGAAGAAATTACAAACAGGAGACAAAGAGTCTGAGATGTGACACTAACCACCGGCATCTTTTCTAATGCGAACGACTGCAAAGCTGTGTCTGTAATTAACTTCCAAAGAGACCAGGGCTGGGCCAGAAGCAGGAGCACACGCGCCGCCCGTCCAGGCCTCACCTACACATTACAAATCAGCGGCCCCCAGGGTACCGTCCAGGTAATGCGCATGGTGAAGGTCAGAAAACGCACCACCGAGATCTCAGGCTGGAGAAACACTTATAAACAAACACGATATGATCCAAGTTGATATTATTGGGTTGACCAAAAAGTTCGTTCGGTTTTCTCGTAAGCTGGCTCTAGTAGCACTTAGCTGTCTTTAACTTCATTCGAAACAATTTTGTTAGACTGTATTGTGACAGCTGTCATATCAGTGTGCATTAAAAAAAAATACTTATCAAAATTGGTGAATTTTTGTGTAGCCATTTTAATACTGAAGACGGAAGAAAAAAAACATTCTTGGCATATTATGCTTTATTATTTCAAGAAAGGTTAAAAACGCAACTGAAATGCAGAAAAAGATTTGTGTAGTGTATGGAGAAGGTGCTGTGACTAATCGAATGCGTCAAAAGTGGTTTGCAAAGTTTCATGCTGGAGATTTTTCACTGGACCATGCTCCACGGTCTGGCAGACCAGTAGATAGTGATCAAATCGAGACATTCATTGAGAAAATCAACGTTATACCACGCGGGAGATAGCCGACATACTCAAAATATCCAAATCAAGCATTGAAAATCATTTGCACCAGCTTGGTTATGTTAATTGCTTTGATGTCTGGGTTCAGTATTAAGGGGAAAAAAACCTTCTTGACCGTATTACCGTAAGCAATTCTCTACTGAAAGGTAACAAAGATGTTCCGTTTTTAATTATTGTGACGGACGATGAAAAGTGGATAGTGTACAACAATGTGGAATGGAAGAGATCGTGGGGCAAGTGAAATGAACCACCACCAACCACACCAAAGGCCGGTCTTCATCCAAAGAAGGTGATGTTGTGTATATGGTGGGATTGGAAGGGAGTCCTCTATGATGAGCTCCTTCCGGAAAAGGAAATGATTAATTTCAACAAGTACTGTTCCCAATTAGACCAACTGAAAGCAGCACTCGACAAAAAGCATCCAGAATTAGTCAACAGAAAACACATAATCTTCCATCAGGATAAAGCAAGGCTGCATTTTTCTTTGATGACCAGGCGAAAACTGTTACAGCTTGGCTGGGAAGTTCTGATTCACCTGCCAGACATTGTACCTTCGGATCTCCACTTATTTTGGTCTTTACAAAATTCTCTTAATGGAAAAAATTCCAATTCCCTGGAATACTGTAAAATGCACCTGGAACAGTTCTTTGCTCAAAAAGATAAAAAGTTTTGGGAAGATGGAATTATGAAGTTGCCTGGAAAACGGCAGAAGGTAGTGGAACAAAACGGTGAATACGGTTTTCAATAGAGTTCTTGGTGAAAATGAAAAATGTGTCTTTTATTTTTACTTAAAAACTGAAGGAACCTTTTGGCCAACCCAATAAATGCATCAAACTCCTTTCATGCTGGCCTCACCAGAAGTCAAAAATAGAGACTAGATAAGCAAAGCATCTTTTCCGAGGCAATTTGGAACAATTTCTGTTTAACAGAGAAGGGGACAAAACTTATCATCCAATGTTGCTTATGCAAAACACTGAGGAGCACGTAAAGTGAAAAGACAACAAAGCACAAAATTAAATTAAGTCATAGACTTTCATTTCTGCCAGGAGACTGACTGGCCAAGCGACCGCCTGCAGACTCCCTGCCCCGGGCCCCCCGGGACATGCTTCCCAGGACGCTCGTGCCTCCTCTGAGGTGACCAGTTCTGAGTTCACGACACGAAGCTACAAGAGACGCCCACAGTCCTGGGTCCTGTGTGACTCACCTCGGCATCTATGACATCCGTGATGTACCTGGGGGTCAGCAGGGGCATACGGACGTACTGCAGCAGGTCCGGCAAAGACTCTTCCCGCTCCTTCTTGGCGTGCTTCACCCAGTTGATGACGGCCTCGAAGACCGGCTCTTCAGAATCCACCTGCGAGTGTGTGACCACATCGTGGGGCTGCTCTGTAACCTCGCTTCCCTTCCCTTCCCGCCCCATTCCCGCCACCATTATTTCCCATCTCTCAGAAATAAGTAGGCTCTTGGGAAAACAATCGTTTCAGACACAACTTGCTGAGATCATGAAGAGAGTTATAGTCAGACTGGGTGAAAAAAATCTAAAAGAGATAGTACCTAATAGACCATCAGTCACAAATCGGCTTTTAATTCAGAATTTTCCCCATTCCTGAATTTTTTTCTGGTCATTTCTGAAACTTCAGCAGGGGAAGGGGGAATCTGTTGCCCTATTCGAAACTGGCTCTTTTTTTAAAAAATTTTATTTATTTTGTTTATTTTTATTTTTGGCTGTGTTGGGTCTTCGTTGCTGCACGTGGGCTTTCTCTAGTTGCGGCGAGCGGGGGCTAGGCTTCGTTGCGGTGCATGGGCGTCTCATTGCGGTGGCTTCTCTTGTTGCAGAGCACGGGCTCTAGGCACACGGGCTTCAGTTGTTGTGGCACGCAGGCTCAGCAGTTGCGGCTCGCGGGCTCTAGAGCGCAGGCTCAGTAGTTGTGGCGCACGGGATTAGTTGCTCCACGGCATGTGGGATCTTCCCGGACCAGGGATCGAACCCGTGTCCCCTGCATTGGCAGCCAGAGTCTTAACCACTGCGCCACCAGGGAAGCCCCCGAAACTGGCTCTTAAAATAACTTTTATTCATAGGTGTTGTCTAAGGACCTCCATGCTCACTCTCGGACCCCTCAGCCAAGGCTGTGAGCAGGAACTTCCCTTACGGCATCGTAAAGCGTGCAGGGTCTTCAAAGCACCGTCAATTAGTATTTGAGCAACTACTCTGTATTAGGCACCATGCTATTTGAGATGACACATATAATTAATAATTTGGGGAACTTAGGTCTAAGCTACATATGACAGACTGGATAAGACACACCCTAAAAAACCTACATTACGTCCCCGGACAAGCACAAGGTACAGTAACACCTAGTACCTCCCCGAGACTGACACCTGAGGACTAGGCCTGTGTCCCTCCATCAGCCCCTAGAGTGTGTCTGCTCGGAGATAACTTTCAGAGTGTGACAGTGCCCAGACAAAGACATCACTCTGTGGACTTCTCTCAAGAACTGAAAATACAGAAAATGTTTCAGAATGTTCATTCATTTGATGGATTTACCAAACACCTACTAGTGCCAGGAATTGTGGAGGGTTAATTATACAACGGTGAAAAAATCAGACATGAACCTTCCTCTTAAGTGGGGAGATAACTGTTAAATCAGAAAAATGAACAATCCCATTCTGTCATTATGTACCACATAGGAAAAGTACAGGGGCCATGAGACAGAATAACACGAGATTTCTTCATTTAGGCTGACGGCACAGGGAATGCCTCCCTTCAGGAGCAATAGGTTTAAACCTGATGGAAGAGTAGCAGTTAGCCTCGGGGCAGACAGAAAGCACTTGGAAAAGCCCTACAACTGCACTGTCCAACACAGTAGCCATGAGCCACGTGTGCTATTTACATCTACATTAATTAAAATGAAGTTAAATTAAAAATTCAGCTTCGGGAATTCCCTGGTGGTCCAGTGGTTAGGACTCCACGCTTCCATTGCAGGGAGCACAGGTTCGATCCCTGGTCGGGGAACTAAGATCCCGAAAGCCGTGTGGTGTGGCTAAAAAACCCCCCAAAACCCCAAAAGTCTGTCCTTAATAGCAATGAACGTGCCCAAAAAAAAAAAAAAAAAAATTCAGCCTCTCTGTCACACTGGCCACATTTCAAGTGCTCAACAGCCACCTGTAGCTACTGGTCAGTGAACTGGACAGCACAGACACAGGTCCTTTCCATCTTCACAGAACTTTCTATTGGACAGCTTGGGAAACGACAGAGGTTGGTGTGGCAGAATGAATGAGGGAGGGGACGAAAAAGATCAAGCTGGAGAAGTAAACAGAGCATCAGGAGACTGGATTTCACTCTAAACCGTTAAGAGGCTTCAAGTAGGCCAGTGTTGGGCCACACTGATGTCTGGTAAAGATTACTCTGAGAGCCACGGGAGGGCGGTTTAGAAGGGCTAAGAGCTGGGAGGCCAGTTAGAGGCTACTCGGGTCCATCAGGCAAAAGGTGACGATGCTTAGACTACGGCAGTGACGACAGAATCTGCGTAACCAAATTTATGGGACGGCAAACTAGCCCAGCCTACTCACGGGTTACACGAGGTGAGGGTGCAGAAGGGTGGTCATGATTTTTTAAATAAACTTTGGTTAAAGGCAAGGACGACAGGCTAATAGTTCTGAACAGCTGTGTGCTAGACTCTGACACATTCTAGGTTTAAATTAGATATATCCATTTAAAATGGGGTTTTTCAATCATGAGCAGAGATCCTTGATCTTACTGAGGACAGAACAAACTAGAATTGCAGAGAAAGAGCTAAACTGGGAAGAAAAACCCCCAACACTAATGCTTCACTATGGAGAAGATATTCTCCATAATAAATTTTCCCAGAGACTTCGTTAATGTATCAGGCACTGACATTCTTATTTAATGCTCAGAACAGCCCTACATACTAAGTACGACTATTACCTACATTTTATGGGAGAGGTATCTGAAGGTCAGGGGTTAGGGGACACGCGTCACACAGCCAAGCCCAAACCCCAGTGTGACCCTGAAGCCCCGTGTTGTTTTAAACAATGTGACACGCTGCCTCCATTGTTTCAAGTACTATTGTTTTACATGGTCCAGAGGAAGCGTTAGCCCTGGGGCCAGACATCTGGTTCCTGCTTCTGGCTGGTATATGAAAGAGAAAAAATGTCATTTGCTGAAAAAAAGCAAAGGCCAGTCTCGCTGGACACTTAAGGAAGACCGTACAAAAGAGTTCATCCCGGCTTCTGCAGAGGTCAGTTGTTTGCCCTCCCTGTTCCATCCGGTTTTATCCCCCAGTCTCCACTGTTCTAAAATAAACGGTTGCTGTGACTACTTCCAGATCTGGTCAGATAGAAACACAGCTCACAGCTCCGTGGTTAAGAGAAGAGACTGGGGGTGCAGATGGGCGGTGCTCGTCCTGCCCCTCCTGGCTGTGTGAGGGTGATGACTAACCACAGCGCCAGTTTCCTCCTCTGAAAAATGGACACAGTTCTGAGAATTCAACAAGATTTGCAGAGGCCGGACTTCCCCAGCAGTCCAGCGGTTAAGACTCTGTGCTCCCAACGCAAGGGCCCGGGTTCGATCCCTGGTCAGGGAACTAGAGCCTGCATGCCGCAACTAAGACCCGGCGCAGACAAATAAATAAATAAGTAAACGTTTAAAGTCGTTTTTCATTATTATCTCAGGAGAGTGAGAGAGGAAAAAAAAATAAAAGAACTCTTAGCCTCCTTAGAGAATCGAATGTCTCCTCACTGGGGAAAACAAACCCAACAGGTGGACCCCTCCCCAGCACTTGGCTCTGCTAGGTGTCTTCCAGAAGCTTCTAACCAGAGGGCTGGAGCACTGGAGAGGAATGCCTGGCTTCCGCGACACGTACAGCCCCTGCTGCACTCACTCCAACGCCCAACCTAACTACAGATCTACACGCGACCACCGCTCTGCGGGGGACTAAGGCTCCCTCTCCGCTGGGCTGCACCCCTGAGCGCTCTGGCACACCAGGCAGGACCCTGCCGCTTCAACGCCCGGTCCGCTTCAACGCCCGGTCCGCGGGGCCCTCTGCTCCCATGGGCGCCAGTCAGCTGGCTCTGGCTCACGATCTCCAACTTCCTGCCCGTCCTTTTCAATCCACTTCCTTTACAATCTCATTTAAATCCAGAAGGTTTTCTTCTTTCCTCTATGGAATTTCCTCCCTTTGAATAGGCTCGTTATTCTCCTGACGCTCAGTCATCATTTTTGTCTTTTTGTCTGTCGCTACTACTACACTGTGAATTCTCTGAAAACAGGACTGTGTCTTACTCACTCTTGGCTCCCCAGCACCTGGCATGGTGATTGCTATATAGGAAGACATTCTTGGTAAATGTTTTAAAATGCGTATTCCATACTGTTTAATAGTGATTCTTAACCACTGGGATCATAAATTTCATTGAGGGAGGTAGCGAACTCCCTTCCATAAATATGCAAATACGTTTGGCATGTAATTTCAGGGACATTTAATGAAACCTTAGAGCTTAATATGGACCCTGCTACAGAAGTACAACAACTCCACCTTGCTTTCTGGTCTTCTGGCCCAGTCCTGAAGAGAGCTAATGCCAAGCCAAGACTGTACCTGGATCTCATCACACTTGATGAGCTTTTCCACCTCTCCTTGACTGAGAAGAATGAATTCTTCATGCTGCACCACTTCAGGAAAATGCTTCTGGCTAAAAACCTCAGCTGCTTGCATCAGATCAACACAGTTGTGAGTTTCCGCAAAGTCCCTGATACCCAGGCAGTTAGAAGGGTCCAGCTGGCTTTCCAAGAACTCGCAGCAGGCTTGCTTCACGCCTAGGACAGACAAAGACAATGAGTCCTTGAGGACACTCGGCCAGGTGGATGGGCCTATATTCTTGGATCACAACATCTCCACGTAGTATCAGAGGAACCCTGGCTCAACGCCTAAGAATCAGATTAGAAATTTTATGCTTTGGGAATTCAAATCCTATTTTTGTCTTACGTGCTGTGTGGCCTTCTGCAAGGACTTTACAAATGTCTGCTGCTGCATTAGAACAAGTACAGCAAGACGAATTGCTTCTATGGACACTGCCACAATTAAACAAACATGCCTATAAAACTCTTGGGAATCAAGCTATAAAACCAACTTAATTTAGCATAGTGTACCTAATTTCTACTCCACATGAAAACTTACTAAAAGACTCCGGTGAAGGAAAAATAGGAGATACTGATAACAATCTCATATTTGTCTAACTGAAAAGCTCAGAATATAAAATTAATGTTAGAGCTGTGCACTAATGCAAAAACTTCACACAGTTTCAATCATGTATGAAAAACTGAAAATAACAGAAACAGAACTGGAGGTTAGGGACAGACAGGTTGGGAACTGGAAGGGGGATCATCTCCAATCCTGTGAAAACTTTACACTTTCACTTTTGTGTGTCAATTTAAATTTTTAATTGATAATTTATATGATTCAACAAATTAAAGGCACAGAAGGGTTTATGTGAATAGCCGCCCTAGCCTCCCTACCCACCTGGTCATCTAGTTCCCTTCCACGGAGGCAACGACACGTATCAGTTTTCTGTGTTTCCCTGCAGGGCTGCTGTGCACATATATGGAAGGAAAGGCATCTATTATCCCCTCCTCCACTTTTTTAAAAACAAAAAGTAAATGCTCTCTTCCAAAGAGCCAAAGACTCACATTTGGAGGCTACTCTATACTGCAACCGAAATCTCAACTTCTGTGCCATGGGCAGTAAACATGAGGCCCACAGTCTGTCTCCTTAATTTTCACGATTAAGTTTACATCACGAATTTTAAACATCTCCAGGGTCACTGTGGCACGAACAAGTTTAGCATCTGTACCTTTCAGCTGAAGCAGGCAGGCTGCAGGGAGCAGTTCCTGGACATTCTCCACCGTCACGTGCACGGTCTCAGTGTACACAAAGTCCAACAGGATTTCCATGGTCGAGGCAGTTAAACCCTGGATATCTACATACGGTTTCCCCTTCTCTGAAAGCTGAAAGTTCAAAGGGTATGAAACCATGGTGGTTATAATTCCACAAGATTAACGCAGAGTCTCATATACAAGAGCTTGAAGGGACATTAACAATATTAACTGAATATCAGAGGAACCCTGGCTCAACGCCTAAGAATCAGATTAGAAATTTTATGCTTTGGGAATTCAAATCCTATTTTTGTCTTATGTGCTGAAAGATCTAAAAAAAAAGATCGACTATTTTGTTTGATTTGTACAAAGCAAACACGGCATATATTTGTAGCTTTTCAAATAGGGGGGAGCTATGTGTAACCCAAGAAGACACAGAGGTGACACCTTCCTGGAATATTAATTTTACTTGTGAATAATTTTAAATGCTGCTTTCATACTAAAACAAATACAGACGTAACACCAAATAGAACCAAAAGTTGCCATGAGCATGCCACTAGTGTCCGTGAGCTTTTAAGATGAAACACAAACTTCACTGAGATTTCATGCTTGTAGATGCCCCAGGAGTTCCAGCTCCAGACCCTCCAGGATGAGCCAGCACGGCCCTATCTGTCCCTAGACTACACGCAGGTCATCTTGAGAGGGCGTCTGCTGTACCACTGAAGACAACAGGATTGTGTGATACTTTTTAAAATACTGGGTTGACTCTCTTTTGGGATTACCGAATTACTGGTGGTACATTTAGTCTAGACTATATCCTTGGAGTTACGAGTGTAGTTGAGGCCAGATAATCATAGAAAATGGTTTAGCTAATGGTAGAAATCTTCAGTTTTACAGGACAGTAAACTATCTGAAAACTGATTACCTCACAAAAATTTTACTCGATTGTAACCTTAGTTTAGAAATTCCAATTACTTACAAAATTCCAGTGCACGTCCATTATGAACTAAATGTCTTTATCATCAGCCCAGAACAATAATCAGAAAGTATTCTCTACCAAAGCCAAGAACAAAATAAATCCCTAACAATACAAAAAGTCACCAGTACATTATTTTGGAAAAACATTTTACTAACATTTAACACAGTATAAGTATTTACAAACAGAAACATATGAGTACATTTATGTCAGGAATTTCTTAGTCAATAAACTATATTCCCATTAGCCAAATAGCTTAAATATGTAAATGAGATCACTATGTAATAACTTAGAGCAACTGTAGTATTTCACATTAATATTTGCTTTACAATTTTTCAGGGTGCCTCTCATTTATTATTATTTCATCTGATTCTCACAGCAAACTGGTAAGGCAGTCAGGTCCGATATTACTGCCCTTTAAGACATAAAGGATCTAACGTTCAGCGAAGTTATGTGACTTAACCAAGGCCTCAACTAATAAGCGACAGATCAAAGCCAGGCCTCCTGCCTCACCCTGTGCTCTTTCAGGTGCACCACATTTAAGGAGCAGTTTAGGGCTGGAAGAGAACGAAGAAGCCACCAAGTTCAATCACTCCGTTCTACAGACAACCTAGTGAGGTTAGATGGTCACCAGGGTTCACAAAGAATTACTAAGAGAACTGAACCTAAAATCCAGGTCTCTCCCGCCTCCTAGAGAAATGGAAATAAAAACAAAAATAAACAAATGGGACCTAATGAAACTTAAAAGCTTTTGCACAGCAAAGGAAACCATAAACAAGACGAAAAGACAACCCTCAGAATGGGAGAAAATATTTGCAAATGAAGCAACTGACAAAGGATTAATCTCCAAAATTTACAAGCAGCTCATGCAGCTCAATATCAAAAAAACAAACAACACAATCCAAAAATGGGCAGAAGACTTAAACAGACATTTCTCCAAAGAAGATATACAGATTGCCAACAAACACATGAAAAAATGCTCAACGTCACTAATCATTAGGGAAATGCAAATCAAAGCTACAATGAGGTATCACCTTACACCAGTCAGAATGGCCATCATCAAAAAATCTACAAACAATAAATGCTGGAGAAGGTGTGGAGAAAAGTGAACCCTCATGCACTGTTGGTGGGAATGTAAATTGACACATTCACTATGGAGAACGGTATGGAGGTTCCTTAAAAAACTAAAAATAGAACTACCATATGACCCAGCAATCCCACTACTGGGCATATACCCTGAGAAAACCATAATTCAAAAAGAGTTCATGTACCACAATGTTCATTGCAGCTCTACTTACAATAGCCAGGACATGGAAGCAACCTAAGTATCCATCGACAGATGAATGGATAAAGAAGATGTGGCATATATACACAATGGAATATTACTCAGCCATAAAAAGAAACAAAATTGAGTTATTTGTAGTGAGGTGGATGGACCTAGAGTCTGTCATACAGAGTGAAGTAAGTCAGAAAGAGAAAAACAAATACTGTATGCTAACACATATATATGGAATCTAAAAAAAAAAAAAAAAGATTCTGAAGAACCTAGGGGCAGGAAAGGAATAAAGACGCAGACGTAGAGAATGGACTTGAGGACACGGGGAGGGGGAAGGGTAAGCTGGGACGAAGTGAGAGAGTGGCATGGACATATATACACTACCAAATGTAAAACTGATAGCTAGTGGGAAGCAGCTGCATAGCACAGGGAGATCAGCTCAGTGCTTTGTGACCACCTAGAGGGGTGGGATAGGGAGGGTGGGAGGGAGAGGCAAGAGGGAGGGGATATGGGGATATATGTATATGTATAGCTGTTATTCAGCTATACATATGTATAGCTGTGATTCACTTTGTTATAAAGCAGAAAGTAACACACCATTGTAAAGCAATTATACTCCAATAAACATGTTAAAAAAAAGAAAAAAAAGTCCAGGTCTCTGGAACCACTCCTTTAAACAACTTAAATGCAAGGGTACGCAGAACAGTATGGAGGTTCTTAAAAAACTAAAAATAGTTATCATACTTTAGTTCTTAAAAAACTAAAAATAGAGTTATCATACTCCTGGGCATATATACGGAAAAGATGAAAACTTTAATTTGAAAAGATACATGCACCCCAGTGTTCACAGCAACACTATTTACAATAACCAAGACATGTAAGAAACCTAAGTGTCCATCAACAGATGAAAGGATAAAGAAGATGTGGTGTGTATACATATATGTGTGTGTGTCTGTATGTATGTATACACACACACACACAATGGAATATTACTCAGCCATAAAATAGTAATAAAAACAATTGTGCCATTTGCAGCAACATGGATGGGCCTAGAGATTATCATATAGTAAGTGAGGTAAATCAGACAGAGAAAGACAAATACCATATGACATCACTTCTGTATGGAGTCTTAAAAAAATGATACAAATGAACTTATTTACAAAACAGAAATAGACTCACAGACACAGGAAACAAATTTATGGTTACCAAAGTGGGGGGGAGGGAAAATTAGCAGTTTGGGATTAACAGATACACACTACTATATATAAAACAGGTAAACAACAAGGACCTACTGTATAGCACAGGGAACTACATTCAATATCCTGCAATAACCTATAATGCAAAAGAATCTGAAAAAGAATATACAACACACACGTATAACTGAATTACTTTGCCGTACACGTGAAACTAACACAATGTTGTAAATCAACTATACTTCAATTAAAAAAAAAAACAAACTCAAGGGGCTAGGAGGATGAGTGAAATAGATGAGGGAGATTAAGAGGTAAAAACTTCCAATTACAAAATAAATGAGTCACAGAGATGAAATGTACAGCATGAGGAATAAAGTGAATAATATTGTAATACCTTTGAACAGTGACAGATGGTAACTAGATTTGTTGCAGTGATCATTTTATATTGCATAGAAATAATGAATTACTATGTTGTGCACCTCAAACATAGCGTTGTAGATTAATTATACCTCAGTTGAAAAAGACAAGACCATTTGACACTTTCTTGCCTGATGTCAGTTTTTAAAGAAAGACTATAAAATAATCACTGGTGAGAAAAAAAATAAAAGAGAGTTCTTTTACAGAACTCCACACTAATTCCTGAACGTGCAGAGAAAGAGTGACGACCGGATGCACAACGTGCAGTGAGCAGCCAGCAGTCCGAGCCCGCAGTGCTTCCTGCTGGCGGCCGTGACACTCGCCCCGCTAAATACCAGCGCTTCTGGTGCTCCTTGGGATACTGTACAGGACAGGGTCTGTAATGTCGCCCGGCACAGGGTCACTTTAAAATTAGCCTGGGGCTTCCCTGGTGGCGCAGTGGTTGAGAATCCGCCTGCCAATGCAGGGGACACGGGATCGAGCCCTGGTCTGGGAAGATCCCACATGCCGCGGAGCAGCTAAGCCCGTGCGTCACAACTACTGAGCCTGCGCTCTAGAGCCCACGAGCCACAACTACTGAGTCTGCGCTCTAGAGCCCGCAAGCCACAACTATTGAGCCCAAGTGCTGCAACTACTGAAGCTCACGCACCTAGAGCCTGTGCTCCGTGACAAGAGAAGCCACTGCAATGAGAAGCCCGCACACCGCAACGAAGAGTAGCCCCCGCTCGCCGCAACTAGAGAAAGCCCACGCGCAGCAACGAAGACCCAGCGCAGCCAAAAATAAATAAATATTAAAAAAAGAAAAAAAAATTAGCCTGGATCTGCTGGGGCGACGTGCCAGGCTTCCGCGTTCTCCCCGCCAGCCATGTGCCTGAGCACTGGTTCAGCATCACACACGACTCTGGCTTTACAATTAGAACATCAAAATTAGAATCAAGCTAAGTTAATTCAGGATTAAATCCCCTCTACCGTTTACAAGCTATAAGGCATTTAGCACCTGAGACCTTATTTCTTCATTTGTAAAATGAGACGGTAACAACTACCCCTGGGGTGAGTGGGATGCGACAATCACCTAACACAGCATCTGCCCGTAAAAGGCAGTTACTGACATTTTCGTGACACGATCTCTCCCACTCAGGTCACCAGCAACACCCGCACTGATAAAACACTGGTGGTTGAGAGGATTTTTAAAAAAGTGTTACTGTAATGAAATATGTCAGCCATACATATAAGTAGAGATAAACGATATAATCAACAGTGGTGTACTCACCATTCAAGCTTAAAAAGGAATCAAGACAATTTATTTAAAATTAAAAAATCAGACTTGAGATACTGGGAGCTGAGGTCTGCAGTGCTCCCCTCTGCTCAGCTGAGTCCCTCACGATTCACCCAGCAGCCTCCTTCACATCTTAGCTGTCTTGCCAGGCAATTACTAAGGCAGTCTTTTTCCTAATACTTTGTGAGCACTACCTCTTTTCTTGCCAAGCCAACCTGTTTTAATTCCCTTGTTAAAGGCTTGTGCTCCAGAGCCAGCATCTTTTTCTAGGTGATACTTCACACACCCACACAGTCAGGCACTAAGCCCTCTCCCTCTCATTTGCAATTACTCTAAAGCCTTCACTGGTAGAATGAAGACTGATTTTCTCCACATATTGTTCGAAGAAATGGGATGAGGACTGAGGCTCACTCCTCTTTCCTTCCCCCCTCCCTCTTCCCCAGTATTCACTTTAAAATATTAAACTTTAGAAGAAGGAAAACAAATTTACAAAACAGTAAGTAAAATCCAATAGCTGGTATTTGTTTTACTACGTGCTAGACATTGTTCTAAGCACGTCATATGTAATTTTCTCAAGTAATTGTAACAGTAACCGTATGCTATTGTGTATTACTATTATCCCTCATTCAAAGATGAGAAAACTAAGGCACAGTCAAGTGGCAGATCTTATCCAGAGTCGGCCCATTTAACACCATACTACAGAAATTCACTATTACATCAAACTTCTACTATTTTATTCAGTGAAATGAGACAACTGTGAAGTGACATGTGTGAGGTTCCACCTGTGAGGAGATGACTCACCACTTACCTCACTGGTGAACATGGCACAGAAGTAATCGCTGCAGGCAGCCAACACAATCCGATGGGCAGGGAAGTCTTTCTGTTCCACTCTCAGTGTCACATCACAGAGCGTATTGCTCTTCCTGAGGGAGTTCATAGAATTAAGGATGGATTTAGCATGAGTATTTGTCATTATGTCTTTGGGGGCCATAATGCCTCCCATCAGGCAATATGGAGAGAGAATGAAAGGGATCCTTGGATTCTGCAGGTACAAGAGAGAGAAAAAAAAAACAACAATGAGCATATTTGAAGGACTGGAGAAACTAAATATATTCAGTTAGCTTTACAAATTAACGAGGCTCCATCAGACTCAAACATCCACAGATAGGAAGCACTCCTATTCCTGGTATTACCAACACAATCTAGCCACTAACTATCCCGAGTAAAAATGATCTCTTCTTCCTCTGAATTCCATTATCATCGAGTGCCCAAACCACTTGACATTTATTGTATTCAGTACTCAACTGTACTGTAAGTAGAAAGAGACTATACATTTCCTGCCTATCTTCACAAGGCTGCTGTCTCACATGATAAAATGAGAAGATAAAATTTCTTAACGGTGTGACATCGCTATTTTTAATATAACCCTAACCCTTAAGTAGATTAAGTAGGTAAATATTTAGAGGGTGGGGACCCTGTTTTATATATTTTTTTCTCTCCTAGCAAGTGTATAATAAATGGTTAGTAATAGAACACAGGAAAAGAAAAACTGCATATTCAACCTAGGGCAATAAAGGCCAGTTATCAGTAAAAATAAACTTTTCTAAAGAAGCGCACAAATAATTATTTATGATGACTTCCAACTATATCTGGATTTCTTCTTAAAGTGAAACTTCAGATGAGGACCCAATACCTATACGGAATAATGGAAACCATGCAAGCTTATTTATGAACTTTCTCTTAAGCTACTGAAGCTCTTGTATAGAAGGGTCTCCCTACTCTATTAGTAAACATCAATCAGCATTAACAAATCAGTATTTGCAGTAATTCTTCTATACTAAGAGAGAGAGACTTACTAAGATAGAAACCTATCAAAACTCTACTACTAATTTTACGGCCATAGCCAGTCACTTGTAAAGTTCACCTGTATGCATCAATTAAATGAACTCAGTAATATCAACAGGTTACATATAAAAAAGAACCAATGTAAGAAGTACTTTCGTGGTTGTTGACAGGCTTTAGTCCCACTATTTTTTTGTTGTTGTTGTTTATTTGCTTCCAGGACAATTTCTGGGGAATGAAATGGGGTGGTTATTAAGAGAGTCTGTCTTATGTGGAATCCAAAACTTTCTGAAAGGATCCAAGAAAATAAAGTCAATCTATGGTTTTCAAGAGTCCACAACTCACAACCATAATTTCATATGAATAGGAAAAACGAGATCCTAAATTCTCATCTACTCCTGTTTATACTTAGCGTATTACTCTATGAGCGCTCCAACCACTCCGCAAGACCCATTTTACAGAAAAGGTGATTCATCAAAGCATAAGATGATTTTCAAAAAGATTTTCCTTAAGTCAACTTAGTTTCAACTCTGGAGATGTGAGAAAGGTCTGCACAGACCCCCTCCCCCCCTTTACGGTGAAGACTTTCTCGGGGGGTTACGACCTGGCTCGGCCTGTCAAACCAACGCGACCCCAACGCGGCTCGGTCTCCCTCCCGGGGTTCTCGACCTCCGCCCTCCGCCCCGAGGTGACCTGGCCCAGGGCTCCCGCGAGCCTCCCGGTGGAGCGGCTGCGCCGCGGAAGCCTTGGGCGGCGTCGAATTGCGGAGGGGCCGCCTTCCCGGCGGGCGAGGAGCGATGCTGTCCTACCCGACAGCCTGCAGGCGGAGGTCTGGGCGCTGGACGCCAGGAAACTCCTCCTCGCCCGGAGGGGACGACGGTGGGAGAGGCGGGAGGGAAGGGCGTCGGCCGCCGCCCCGGGGCCACTCACCTGCGCTCCGGCCCGTGGGCTGGGCGCGGGGCGAGCTGGCGGCCCGGGAAGAACCCAAGCGCCGCCGCCCCGACCCGGAGGCTCAGGCGCGGTCCCGGCGGCCGCGCGCTGTGATGACGCCACGCCCGCCCGCGTCACGTGAGTGGCCACGTCACGTGACCCGCGGGTGCGCATTGCCGGCTTCTGCGAGCCTGGAGAAAGCAGCGAGGAGGGTTCGGGGGACTGGGGACGGAGAACTGGGGGCGGAGGGGGGTTCGGGCGCGAGGGCCGGGGTGCAGCCCCAGCCAGGTGACCGGCTGAGACGATGTTCCCCAGGGCCGCGAGGCGCGGCGCACTGAGAGGATTCCAGCGATTTCTAAGCTAAGGGGCTGACTGCAGGGCGTGTTTTACCTGACAGGTATTCAGGAGCCCTCTCACGTCGAGAAAACCCACGGAGGCTTCCAATTTCTTCACTTCCATTGTCCACAATGGCCTTTTCGGGTCGACCATCGCTGTGGTGAGAATCCTCTGAGTCCTGCGACCACGGACTTCAGCGTTCTCTGTGTCACAATCGGGCCTGTCATCACTGCTGGGTGGTTCTCCTCTGCTTCTGCAGTCCGAGACAGTTAAGTGGAAGGAACTTGCGGTCCCTAGAAGCTGGACACTGCGAGGGAGATTGCGAAGGATCTTCTTAGAAGTCCCAGGAGTCCTCATCTCCCCTATTCCGCTTCTGCTGCCTTTCACAGCTCTTGGATGCTGAGCTTCTGATTGATTTCGGCGCACTTATCTCAGTGGCTCAGAAGGGAATGAGGTTCCTTGATTCAATTCATTTGAAGGTCCAAACCAGTTGTGTTTGTACTGTTTTCCTCTGTGGGGCCTTTGATTCTTTAGGGATAATAAAACTGTAGCCAAGTGGGTAGCAGTCTAATTTTACGTAGTGTTTCCATCTCTCATATCGTATCTCTGATCTAAAATTCTCTCTGATTTACATATTGTGAGTGCAGGATTGGTACAAGTTTTATGGGGGGCATTTTGGAAAAGTTCACCAAAATGATGAATGCAGATATCCTTTAACAGCGATTTTTATAAATCTATCCTGTGTATATATTCACACACATGTAAAATGATGTGTGTGCAAGGTTGTTTGTAGACTGTATTGAAAAAAAGTTTAAAGCCCATCAGTAGGGGACTGGTTCAGTAACGTATAGTACATCCATACAGTTCAATACCATGAAGTTGAGAAAAGTGTGCATACTTTGCTATTAGTTGTGTAAAAAGGTTGGGAAGACATAAATAGTCGTATTTGCCTGTATATGTATAACAATTGCATTTGGAATGATGATACAAAATAGAGTAGTAACATTAGTTTCTTCGGAGAGAGGAACTGGTTGGTTGGGAGACAGGGTGGGAGGGAGATGTTTTCCTCTATATATTTTTATGCCTTTTGAACTTTGCATCATGTGAATTAAAAATATGTATAATTTAAATAAAAATAATCCCTTGTTTTCTGGTTGCAGAATAGCACCCAGATGCTTTAATGATATTGCCTAATTCCTGGCTGCTAAACTGAGTGTTTTTCCAAATATGAGAGGGAACTTAATAAAAGAGGCTTTGTTTAGAATATGCGCACTCCTTTTCCAGAGAGTAAAAGATGGAGAAACTGCTAGCAAGAAAGCCAGCACACTGTGGGAACTAGTTCAGGCTTCTGTTTTCTTCAAGGGTACAGCCCTAGCATGTTTTGAGTGCTTAAGTTGTGGGAACACGGTCCTCAAGTGAGAATATTTCTAGTCGTTTGGACATCTGACTCAGTACGCTACAGCCCAGACTGATTCTGAGTTTCTTAAGTCCATTGTTGGAGGGGTGTGTCTGGATGAGGTGAGTCAATCAGCCAGGTTCCCACACATTGCCCTGCCTTTTTGTTTGGACTCCAGGGATGACTCTGGGTGTTTACAGCTACTGAAGGGTTTCAGTAAGGGAAAACGGGGATGCGCTGTGGAACTCTAGGTCAAGTACGTAGAATATAGGTCAAATCTCTAAACCAGCTAGGCAGAGTGCATTGCATTTTTGTGCCACCAGAGTATGGCAGAAATGAGAATGCGCCTCTTAATTACTAATGTAATCACAGCAGGGCCCCAGCTGCTGCTTTGAAATTCATCGTGTATTTGCACCCAGGCCTACCTCATGCCTCCCAAGGGCTGGTTCCTGCCCCTGACCAGTGATAACAGATACTAAGGAAGGCACTTTCTGGGGGAGATGGGAATCCTCTGTGAGCGGCTTTTACATCAAGGACTTCTCCCAAACATAGGGCTGTGCTGAACCTTTCTTAGACTGCAAGACAATAGATGTTCTATAGCTAGAGATTAGTCTCTTCCCTAATTGTTTACTTAATGATAGGAAGAGGGTAGAGTCAGATTCTTAGCTTTCATTCTTGGCCTTTCTTTAATCAAAACTTATCAGTGTTTCTGTCATCACTTACTTTTCTCCTATATTGTCTAGAACACCGCAGGTCCTCAACAAGTATTTAGGAAGTGAATGAACCATAGCATGCAGTTAGAGAAAGAAGGTAATATTCACCTGCTGCTAGTTAGCAGTTTTGGTAAAGGTAAGGGATAGTGAAATCAGGATTTTTAAATGATCTGAGGCTTTAGAACCTGGGGTTTAAGTCAGAACGATCTGGATTCAGATACTGCAATCCTGTCTGTCATCTTGTGAAAAAGTCTTGGTCTTTTGGGGCCTTAATTTCTTCATCTGTGGAATGGGATAATACCATCTACTTAACAGGGTTAAAAATAAAGACATAAAAGAACATGAAAAGTACAAAGAAGATGCTCAAGACATCAAAGAAGATGTCTCGCTCAGACTGTTTCCCTGGTCCTGTCTACTGGAAGCTGAGGAAGCACATACACGTGGGGTCTCACCAATTGCTGTGGGTCTCATGTTTCCTCAAGTACAACATGGATGGAGTTGGACCAGATGTGGTTCGTTTCCTTCCAGTTCTTTCTATACTAGTGGTTGCAAACTCAGATGCCTCCAGGGGCCAGGCAGGTGACCACACCGCTGGGTAGGGCCTGAGGATGAACCTGAGAGTGCAGCCCTCTGTAAAGACACAGCCGCTATTGGGCCGAGGTTGATTGTTTCCGAACAGGTCAAGTTTGTGAATGTTTGCGGCCTGCAGGTCAGCAGTTTGAGACTTCTGCTATCAGCTCCCTAAGTACTTTTTTAAACTTAAAAATGTTTTGCATTAAACAGATACTTATTATATATGCAAGAAAAAGTGATCACAGTATGAACACCCAGGTATGCAACTCCAATTTAATAAATATAAGCTTTACTTTAGAAATATCCAGTATGTTACCCTGTCCTTTCCCCTTCAGAGGTAACCATTTTTCTGAATTAACATTTCCTTTTTTAAAGTATTTACCATGTTTATACCCTTAAGCTATCATTAACTTTGCACATTTCTGGATGGTACATCAGTGCAATCACACCAGACGTATTACTCCAAGTAGCCCCACTCCCTCCTCCGAATCTTGAGATTCAACCATGTTGTCATCACTGTAACTAGCTCTCACTGCTAAATAGTGTTTCATCATAAGAATAAACCAAGATTTATTTTTCCACTCAAAGTTCTGGACAGTTGGCTTGTCTGCAGTATGTTGCTACTATGCAAAGCTACAATGAATCTGTTAGTACAAGCTAAGTTTTTCAAGGGTAATGTTTTTCAAAATGTGAGTTGTGACCCATTGATGAGTTATGAAACAACTTAGTGGGTCAGAACCAGCATTTTTAAAAAAATTTATTTTTGGCTGCGTCGTTGTGCGCGGGCTTTCTCTTAGTTGTGGCGAGCAGGGGCCACTCTTCTCTGCGGTGCACGGGCTTCTCACTGCGGTGGCCTCTCTTGTTGCAGGGCACGGGCTCTAGGTGCGCGGGCTTCAGTAGTTGTGGCTCGCGGGCTCTAGAGCGCAGGCTCAGTAATTGTGGCACACGGGCTTAGTTGCTCTGCGGCATGTGGGATCTTCCCGGACCAGGGCTCGAACCCGTGTCCCCTGCGTTGGCAGGCGGATTCTCAACCACTGTGCCACCAGGGAAACCCCAGAACCAGCATTTTTTAAATGAAGTAACCTAGGATAGATATCAGATGCATCTCACATTGTATTGTTTCATGTAATGTTTGAATGTTGTAACATGTATACTCCACCATGTCCAAAGTGGTCCTACTATGTACGGTTCCACCAGCAGCATCTGGTCTGCTCCACATCCATACCAACACTCAGTCTTAGGACTTTTAATTTGTGCCAATCTGGTAGGAGTGAAATGGTTTATCAGGTTGGTTTTAATTACATTTCCCTGATTACCACCAGAGGTAGAGATTTGTTGGCCTAGTTGGATTATTTTTGGAAAGGATCACTTGTTCTCCTAGTTGTACAGACTTGACCCTTAAAGTGAACCCAACTCTGTAACTCAAGAAGATTCCCATCTGGGGACTTCCCTGGTGGTCCAGGGGGTAAGACTCCGTGCTCTCAATGCAAGGGGCCTGGGTTCGATCCCTGGTCAGGGAACTAGATCCCGCATACATGCCACAACTAAGAGTCCACATGCTGCAACGAAGATCCCTCGTGCTGCAACTAAGACCTGGCGTAGCCAGAAATTAAATTAAAAAAAAAACAAAACATTCCCATCCAATGCCTACACTAGCTCAGAAGTGACTACTGCAGGCCTTTTGCATCCAATGAACAGAACTCGTTGTCAGGCTGAGGACAATTTGCAAAGGCACAAAAAGGCATGGAATAACCTCTTGACGAGACCACCTTAATCAGGGCAGTTTTAAAAGAACTGAAGTCTAAAGTATTAATATTATGTAGTAGGCCTTTGGTGTTCACAAGGCAGATATCTTCTAATTATTGAACACTACTACAGCATACTAACTTCTCCAGGAAATGTCTGGGCGCTAAGTAGAGACACGTAAAGCGGTCTGGAGGAGCAGATGCTAGGAATTCAGTTAGGCTCATTCACTGGCCCACACACGCCAGCCTGTCAATACCTATGATTCAGATTTGTGCCTCAGCAGAATCTGAAATGATCTTACTGGTTTTAATCCTTTGGACTTATGTGCAAATAGCTGAGACCACTCATGTTAAATCTTTGAATGCCAAGTGTCTTCTGTACTCTTTTATTATCATCATAGTCTTTGCATCAAGATACATAGCAATGATAGCAGGTTTCTTTTTAAAGCTTAGTATTAAATATTAAATATCTTTCCCCACTTTAATTTTACATTACTCTGCCAAGAAAACATTAAAACTCAAGTTATTTGAAGCCTGGACACACTTCCATGATTAGCCGGCTGTGTAAAAGTTGGTGGCTTTGCTCTTCCTGCTGTGTGAGCAGGTCCAGGCCCTAGAAAGATGGACGAGGTTATAACTGTTTTTCAAAAGTGTGCTACAAAAACGGATGGCCTGTTATAAGCCAGGTTACAAAGTCAAGACGGGGGTGAGGGAGGGACAGTTTCTTCCAGAAACAGAATTTCTGAAAAGTCCCAGTCCATCATTTTTCCCCAGAATGGTTGGAGGAGGGGTAAAATCTCAACATGAGCTTCAAAGCCCCGTCTCTGTGAGGGAACAGTAGTTGCCTTACCGAGGGGGGCGCGGCCACGTCTGCCCATCCCCACTGCTCTCAGCGAGGGAATGGAGAGTTTATTGCCCAGTGAGTGTGAAGTGGGCTGAAGCTCGGTTGGTACTGAATTCTCTAAGAGGTTTCTTCTAGAAACAAGACAACTCAGACTCTTCCTCTCACTTCAGCAAAGAAGTTATTTTAAAAGCACTTGGGAAGTTCCTGCTGTGCCCTTGGGGGGCGGCTCAGAGGAGGGAGTCGTCAGTACAGCCTCCTTCCAGGCCGTATCGGAACTCCTGAAGGTTGGAGACCCCGTAGAAGTGGACGAAGGCGGCTGCCACCACCAGGACGTGGAAGATCTGATGAGACTGGAACTGCAGGGACACAAGAGAGGGGCCTCAGGGTGACGGCAGGGAAGGCTGGAGGAAGTGGAGAAGGCACTCGCCTCTCCTCGTTCCTCCCTAAAATTTTTTACATCATAAAAGTGATAAATTTGTTGGAGAAAAAAAATTTTTAAGCCCTGTCAGGGATATGCCAAAATGTTACTATTGGTCACTCCCCTCCCCGCCATTCTCCCACCTACACGCATGGACATGCATGTAGGAACTCGTGTGCAACCCCAGACACTACCTGACCCATGTCTCTCGCTGCCTCTGACTCCGAGCTCTACCTGTGGGCCGGTCTCACCACCACAGGCCCCGCTGAAGCGTCGTTTCTTACCCATATGTCGAATTTTCCAGGGAAGAAGCGCTCAGGAATCCGCGCGGCATAAAGGCCGGCTCCGGTGATGTACATCACAGCCATGAGGAAGAACCAGCCCATCTGGCCCACCGTGGTGGCCTTGACAAAGCCCTCCGCGATTGTAAAGTGCATGGTGGGCACGACGCCACTCAAGCCAAGCCCCAGGAACACCCCTGAACAAAGCAGACACAGAGCGTCAGGCATGGAAACAGTGCTGCTTGGAAGGCACTGCTGTCTCACTCTGATGAGCTCTCTCTGGTGAACAGTACATGTTCAGGAAACTTAGCGCAAGATGGAGAACACTCAGCAGATATTTCTTTAACATTCAGAATGGGAAGAAGGCTATGTAGATGCTGATATAGCTATTCCCTCCTAAGGAGCGCCAAGAACGAACGTCTCACATTCTTTATTATCCGTGAAGCAGCCTAGGCGACCATGTAGGTCAGAACCTCCTGATGGCTGCCTTGGGTACAGAACCGACATGGTGAGGCCTCAGGTGGTTTGCCAGCCGGGGAGGAGCAAGACAGGTTTCCCATTAAGATCAGGACCCTGACCTCCTGAGGAGACAGACAGACCCAGATTACAAGTCGTCAGTGGCCTCTGGACACAAAGTAAGTAAAGGGACGGACAGAACGGGTGGGTGCCGGCTCAACACCACCGCCCTACACGCAACCGCAGGGCAGGGACCGCCTCTCCATTTCTGCAGACGGCCTTGGTAAAGCATCAGTCTGGCACATGGTTGGCACTTGATGAGTACTTAATTCTTTTAAATGAAGGTTAAAACACAGCAGACGTTAAGTCTAAAGGGACCGAAGACTAGTGCTAATTGATGTGCTGCTGCGAGTAATAAAGCTCGAGTCTGGATGAGACAACAGGAAGATGTTTATGCTCACAGCTATCGCGTTACTTGGTAACAGTGTTTATGCCCAAGGTATTTTTATTTACCAAGCCAAGCCTTCCATTTCCTTAGTAAAATAACTTTGGGTGGTTTAATTTTAGCCCCTTGGTTTGAGCTCAGGACTGAGCTCAGTGACCCTCAGGTCACTAAAATGACTGCTTTGTACATTTTTTAACTTCCTCAAACCAAATATAAGAGCAGTCATTTCTACACTTGTAGCTCATTGACCAGGTTGGTAATTATCTGTCCCATTAACATTTTACTGAAATAGTATGAAACTTGGGGGAGAACTGAGCTTTGAAAATGCACGCAGTTTTGAAAGTTCTAAACACAGATCAGGGTCTGGATGGGGGCCCAGGGTTGACCCCCTTGGCCTCAAGGTCCAAATACCTATGAAGTATTGTGCTCTGTCTTCTGACCCACCTGCTCTTGTCTGCCGGTGCTTAGGAGTGGCAAACCGGTCCCACTGTGCCACAATGATGGCAGAGATGCCCAGGACACAGACGATGGAGAGGTAGATGAGCCGTGGCTGTGGGGAGCAGTAGAAGGAGTAATAGAGCCAGGGGACAAAGCTCCCCATAATCAGCAGGGCAATCCCTGAATAATCCAGTCTAAAAAGAGCCACAAAATGAAACGGATCAGTGGGAGAAGTGAAGAACTCTTAGGGCTTGTTAAACTGGTTCTTTCTGTTCTCCAGCTGCTCTCAGATGTGACCAGCCCCGCCCCTCACTTCCCACGCGATCTATCCTATATCCTGAATCAAAATCCCATGAGGTCAAGCACTTCTATTTTGCAGTGGCAAAGTCTGAACTGCATCCCTTTCCCCTGGTTGTGAGCAGCTACATCCCCCTCATGGATACTTAAATTCAGGAATTCCATCACAATCCAGCCAGCCCCAGCTTCCACGCAGGAAGGGCTCTGAGTATTCCCCAGTTCTGACAGGTTGAGTTCTAAAAACAAAACCCTTAAATTGGGAGTATTTAAGGTGTACTGTTCTGTTTTAGTCGACTTTTTAAAGATAAAAATGTTTTCTTGTTACTGGTGTTACTGAGAAAAACAAAATAACTCACCATCACCTCCAAAACCAACAACAACAACAACAAAAACAAGCAAACAAACAGAACTCCAGGCTCAGAACTGGGGAATAAGGAGAGCCTTAGAGGATGGACATCTGGGGCTTCCAGCAATATGCGGGCAGCAAAGGTAAGCTTTACTGGACTGGTGGGTCGGAGCACCAGCAGGACGGAGCACAGAAACTTTGCCACGTCCCCAACGGCTTGGGCCACCAGGAAGCTAGGACAGGACTGGGTACTCAGTCCTAGAGAGCAGCCCACTGGTACCCCAAGTTTCACAAAGGGCAGCACTGCACAGGCAGAAAATATACCCACAACTGGACTCCATCTGTTGAGGAGGCTGCAGTGAAACTTTTCATGAAGGATTTAAGAGAAAAGCTTCCTGATCCTTTTATACCCGCAAAACAGAAAGCCCTTCCTCTGGCACATCAGGGAATCTTTAGGAGTTGCTGGAGTTCCCAGGACCTGCCAGCACCTGGATCACAAGGTGTGACAACAGTGCATGGTCGTTCCCTACCGATGTTCTTCTCACTCACTTGGAAAAGGTCCGAGAGACCTTCTCTGAGTGACAGTAGACGGTGTGGAAGAGCCAGGAGAAGCTGAGGCAGAGCACCGCGCCCAGGAAGAACATCCCGAACACCACCTTCTCCTGAAGGGGGGCCATGAAGTACATGTTTGGTCTGAGCATGGTCAGGATTCCCAGAAAGAGAAACAGCACAAAACCTACAGGACAGAGAGAAAAGAAGCCTGAGGAAAAAGGGAACGTGTGATGATTTAAACCAGCACTAAAGCCACAGGTTGAGCTGTGGGCACCGCGGTCGACAACTTCCGGAGAAAACGGCACCAGTCACACAAACCCAGACAGAAAGAGCATCCTCTGAAATGCTGGCGTTTTGTTTCTATCACGGGGATTATGAAGTGGGAGGAGCTGCGTGCACCGGGGACGGTTCTGACCACAGAGGACGTCGTCTCCTCCCGCTTCTAGGCCCCCCCACCCCTGTCTTACAGACCAGCGATGAAGGGCCCAGCAAGCTCACTGGTAGTTTAAAGGCACGACGCCAGCTGTCAAACTGTCACAACACGTTGTTTTTCTTTCCCATGGACAAAGGCTATACAAGTCCTGGGCATTTAAGGAGACAAAAGTCTGCTTTTCCACGCAGACCACTCACCAAGCAGGTGGGTCCAGATGTTGCCGGTCTCCGTGTGGATGCGGAAGATGCTCCTGAAGCAGGCCCGGAAGGAGGGCATGGGCGGCCTGTGGCCGTGCAGCAGGTAGTCGTTGTCCTTCAGCCAGTCGGGGAGCACATCGTATGGGATGACCCTCCAGCGCCCCTCCCAGACCTGGAACCACACACTCTCTCAGCCGGGCCCGGAGGACGCGAGCATCCCCAGGGACAAGGGGTGAAGGAGAGCATCAGCCCGGCTCCAGAGGGGCCCGGGGAACGGCGGGGCCAGCCTGGGGCCAGAGAAGCCAAGACACAGCACGAGCGAGGCTACCCCAGGACCAACGGCTCGTTAATGGCTTTGTTCTTGTGTCATGATAGTTCACCCGGACATGCTTAGGTAAGTAGATAAGTGTTTCTCAGTCTTTAAAGAGAATACGGCAGGACCTCCTTTCAGCTACTTGAGTTTTAAAATTCAGTAGATGTAGTGAATGAAAACAAGGAAATGGAAATTATATATATGGTTTTAAAAATATACATTTACCCCTCTGCCCCTCTGCCCCCGGAGACTCTGGTGGCCGCCTGTCCATCCTTTCCCCCCTTTAGATGCTAAGTTCTCACTGGGTTGAGCCTATGACTTTTCAGAGCAGGGCTTCTTAACCTGGGATGTATGGACAATGGACAGTGTTGGAAATTTGGATGGAAAAAAAATTTTTATTTTCAATCACTTCTAACTAAATTTAACATTTCCCTCAGTTGTACGTGTGAGCAAGCCTAGTATTAGAATTTGTGACTCTGTCACCGACAGAAATCACAGATATTTTCATACACTAGTTTTGCAGATATCAAAATATTGTTTCCACTCATTACCACTTAGAAATTATAAATTCTAATAAAATGCATTATAGCTTGTTATGCATATTTAACGTATTAATAAAGGTGCCCGTGTTACTATATCACATTCTAATATTTTGATGACTGCCAAAGGGACTGATAGCAAAAATAGTTAAGAACTCCTGTTTTAGAATATATTTTGAGCAACGCCAACACAGTAGGCAGTAAAAATTTAGCCAGATTCCCCTTGATTTACTTCACCGTAAAGAAAACCAAGCCCACGCACAGGAGTGAAAGCTCTTCCCCCCAGTGCATGCCTGCCACGTGGGGGGGAGCCCAGGTGAGCCTGCCCGCCCCGCTCCAGGACAGGACCTTATACACAAACTCCTCCATCTTCTCCATGGCATGGTGGGCTTGCAGGGGCAGTGTCAGCACCCGCACCTCCTCCTCCTCTTCCTGAGGCACTGGGCATGCCTGCTCTTCTTCGGCCTGCAGGAACGAAGGAAACACACACCCACCCCAGGAGTTCCTTAGTCCAGAGTGAGCGATCCAGAGAAACCCCAACTCACTGCCCTCTGCCCAGCCTCTCTCCCACACACAGGCCTTGTGGCCTTTTCTCCTACAGCATGACAGTGCACTAGTTTACAACTCTGTAAATGCTGGAGCGAAAGCCCAACGCAGCACACGGGGGACAGACGGATGGACACTGGCACCCGAGGCACACGGGACTAGCGCACCAGGCCTCCATGCTCTGTAAGTCCAAACAGCCCACCCTTATCGCTAAGACAGCGGTTCTTAACTTGCCCCAATTTCCCGAATATTTCTCTCTCCCAGATCACTGAATTCTCAAAAGAATGAAAAAGACAGAGTTTCAGAGATTCCTCTAACAATTTAAATCTCTTCAGTTCTCTGTTCACTGGCTCTGGGGATGCCACCGCGACTGAAACTCTGCATCCACAGCAGCTCCCAGGAGAAGCAGGGCCTCAGAAGTGGTTCCGCGAAAGAAGCTGCAGGCCCTCCTGTGCTGTACGGAGGCCTGACACACAGTGTGCAGTCCGACAGCCCTCGCCTCCCAGGGAGAGAAGCTCCGAGCCATGCAGGCGGACGGCAGCTCCTCCTCCCGGCTGTTCTTTCTCCTGTGACGCTTCCTCTTAGATTTCGTGACACACACTGATATAGACCCCCTCTCCCCCCATTCTCTCTCTCCCCCTCCGTAACGGAGTCCTTGGTTTCACTCAGGGTGGCAATGCTACTGCAATTTTGCTCAGGCAAAATGAAAAGACCACATCGATGTGCATGAAGTACTGCCAGGTGCTTTCAGGAAGGGTGGGCCCTTCTCCCCCACCCCCACCCCCGCCCCCCGGCGACACATTAAGAATGAGATGGAAGAGCAGGACAGGTGCCTGCCCGGAGTGCAGCGTCCACACCAGCCTGGAGCGGCTACTTCCAGAATTCTTCTACGTGAGAGACTTCTACCTTGTCAAAGCTACAGGTTTGTTTTTTTTTTAAACATCTTTATTGGAGTATAACTGCTTTACACTGTTGTGTTAGTTGCTGCTGTATAACAAAGTGAATCAGGTATACGTAAACATATATCCCCATATTTCCTCCCTCTTGCGTCTCCCTCCCACCCTCCCTATCCCACCCCTCTAGGTGGTCACAAAGCACCCAGCTGATCTCCCTGTGCTATGCAGCTGCTTCCCACTAGCTATCTATCTGTTTTACATTTGGTAGTGTATATGTGTCCATGCCACTCTCTCACTTTGTCCCAGCTTACCCTTCCCCCTCCCCGTGTCCTCAAGTCCATTCTCTACGTCTGCGTCTTTATTCCTGTCCTAACCCTAGGTTCTTCAGAACCATTTTTTTTAGGTTCCATATATATGTGTTAGCATATGGTATTTGTTTTTCTCTTTCTGGCTTACTTCACTCGCTACAGGGGTTTTTGTTTGTTCATTATATGAAGCCCAGCCTAATCTTGCCTGACTGCTTCCTTCCTTCAAGCACAGACAGGCGCTGACCACTTGCAGGATTTCAGGTCTTGTGCTAAGCACTGGGGTATATAAGCAACCGCTTACAGTGGGAAAAACAGATAAAAAGAGTTACACTACAGGTGATGAGGACTGGGGTAGAGAGAGTCCCTTGGGGAGACAGTTGAGACCTTAAGAAACGGAGACCGATAGGCCTAAGGGGAGAGGCAGGCCCTGGGGGGACAACTTACTTTGGTCGGGCTGGCGACGCCCCGCTTGCCCTGCTCCTCTAGCAGGGGGCCCAGCTCAGCCAGCTCCACTGTGTCAGCCTCCCTGTTCCCGGCAGGAGCCCCATTGCCCTGGGCCACCACAGGTCCTTTGTGAGAAGACATCTGGCTGGTACCTCAATGCTCTGCGGCTTCAGCTTGGGGAAAGGGTGGGGTCTCTCGGCCCCAGGGGGCAGAGAGTTCCCTGTGATGGAAGACACTGAAAGCAAACACAAACACAAAGGGTGTCGACAATTTATTCCTCTTACATCTCACTTCTACGAGTCAATACACAGGGACTAAGACACAGCCCCTCAACTAACAGCCTCTCCAGTCCTAGAGGCCAGTTAAGAGCTTTTGTTCTCCTCTTAACTATCACCCTTTACTTGGAACCTCACTAATCTTAAAGATAAGGCTGAAAACCTAGTTGCTTGCCTTCAAAGGATTTGTTTTTTGCACCAAACTGTCACCACAGAAAAACAGCTACCCACCCGCAAGTCCCTCCCACACGTACGGAGCCGAGTTTGGCCCACCATTCCCAGAGCTAGTCTGCCCTGGGAAGTCCTGGCTCTGAGACTGAGGAGCAAAACGAGGAAGCCGACACCTGGCTGTAATTACTACGAGGCCACCCAGGCTTAGACGTGAACTAACTGCCGACTGAACTCAGTGGGCTTTACCTACAAACGCTCTGACACGTGTGCCTTGCACACAAAAGGAACTTGGCTGTGGGCTAGGTGCCCAGTGGTTAATTTCTCTGCCAGGTCTACTACTTCTATTATAGGATCACAGCCTGGGTTCAACACCTGGACAGCAAGCTTTCCTCACAGCCGCTCCTTACAGCAGCAATAACTTGCCTGGACGCGGGAGGCTGAAGGCAGGAGGCAGCCCAGCCTTGCCCTCTGCCACCAAACAACCGGCTCAGCAAGCTGTCCCAGCAACCATGGCTCATGACCTACGCCCCACTCAAACGAGCTTCTCAGAGACCTGAGACAGGCACACAGACCCTGTAAGGGAGTAGTCTTTAATCCGGCCCCAGGGAGATGAAGGCGATACGGAAAGGAGGGGAAAGTGCCCCGAGATTTCCACCCCCGCAACAAAGGCGTTTACTGCTTGCAGCAAGAGGAGCCAGAATATTCACATTTTCTTGCACTGGTCACCTGAGCCCCGATAACCACAGGGCAATGCAAAGAGGGCCAGGCGACACCTGCACACGGAGTGAGCTGCGTGACGGGGAGGAAACGGAAGCTCGGGGAACCCACACCTTGCCTATGGGCAGTCAACACAGCCCTGCTCCCGAGCAAGGCACCGTGTCCGTCCCCCGTGGCTGTTCACCAGACATCCATCTTTGGCATCTTGTACCAGTTCTTTGTTTACCCAACGGTGATCTCAATTCTTTCTCAGGGATTATCATGGGATATATGCAGTCAGGTGAGGGCAATCCTCAAGTTTCAAAACAGTCATGCTACGCTCAACACACAAGCACAGCTGAAAGCTACTGGCAGAGCTGGTTCAAGAGAACAGACGCCCATAACTCAGTGCACGCAGACCTGTCTACAGTGTCAACACACAGGCAGTTCCTCTTCCTCCAAATGTGCAAGACTCTGACAAGAGAGACGCCAGCCCACAGTCATAGCCAACAACTGAGCCCAAGGAGAACAGGAAATTGGAGGCCTCTGAAACCTCAAGAGATAGGCAACCCATGTAAGCAGAAACATTGGGAAATCTTTCTCAATAAGCTGACCACAAAACATATTTCCTCAAAGTGAAGTACTACTGAATAAACAGCTTAAATAAGAAATAATTTATACTGGGGTGAAAACATAAATAGCTTTGGGCGTCTTGGAGAAGTCTGAAAAGGGGAATATACTCAGCTATTCTAGAATACTGCTGCCAGTATTTGAGGGGTGGCCACTAGGGCTTAAAACAGATATATAGATATAGATACAGATATTCTCAGGTTCTGGGATACAACACTACATAGATCACAAATTTATACATATCCCTGATTTTGGTCAGAACACGTATTTCAAAATGAATGAATGAATGAATGAATGAATGAGGCAGCATTCCAGCAAGAAGCATATGACCTATTAGCTTCTGTTGCTAGCTAAGGGTTTATGGACTTGTGCTTGTAGGGCTTTCTCCCGTCCCTCTCCCCAGAGTAAGCCAACACATTCACTGCATACTTAACAAATGTATTTAGTGCCAGCACCCTAAGGCACTTTAAGGTACTGTGCAAAATACAAAGTTGAACAAGTTAAGTCATTGTCTTGAAAGAGTCTGTAATCAGATGGCATAAGATAATCTGTGATATGTACAAAACCAGTGATACAATTGCACTGCTCCAGGAGGACAGTGGACGGAGGACCCCTAAACTAGGATGGCCACACACTAAGTTCAGTTACTTTGAGTGCTGTCATGTCACCATAGTGAGCAAAGTCCACTGTTCAGCTGGGTCTTCTAAACTGTAGCAACACAGGGACAGGAAAGGGAGAGAGAGGGGTCGGAGGTCTGGCAAGAAAGAAAAGCCAATAATGCTAGGACCTGAAAATATAACTTGACAGCGTGGACCACTCACAAACAGCTGGGAATTACTGCAAGCAAGCATTTCAGTTTCTACTATATAACACCAGCCTCAGTCCCTAAAATGTTAAGACTGACTCTGGGAGCCCTCAGGAGAGCCGAATGTACTTCAGCTTTCTACTAGCTTTCCTATCCTTACCTATTTTAGAGGAAACACATTTTCCCTCAAACTCGCCACACCCAATATAGCAATTATAATCGGGCCAGACTCCACTGAGTGCATTTTTGATGGGATTTCTTCAATTCAAGCTGATAAATCTTTACCACTAAGCTTTCCAACTGGATAAACCTATGACATTAGAGAATAAAGCTGTGGAGGCAGGGAGGTGCTTGTGTTCCTATAAATAAGATTATCTGGTGCCAAACTAGGGAAAGGACTGATTCTTAACTGCCAGCATTTGCTGGTGAGTTTATTTCTCTCACACTTTTGGAGACATTTATTTTGTGAACCAGTTCCCAAGTTTTCCAGGCTATAGCACATTCCTTCCCTGGAGTCAAAGGCACAAAACTTCTTCTAGGAGTTTTTAATCTGGGGTCCCTGGGCCCTCAGAGGTTCCATGGGTAAGCTGCATCTTACGCCTGCATGACTCTCATTGTTCTAAAGCAAGACTAGCCTAGCAGTAAAGACAACACAGCCATCTTCTCCTCTACCTGCTTCTCTTTCTTAGGGAAGGTGGTTTCACAGCACTGCTGGGGGGAAATGAGTCAAGGCAAAGGCTTATGTTTGAAAACTATCAAATTGCAGTAAGGGAGCCTCAGCTTTCCTATTGGATCACAGTGTCACTGACTTAAGAGTCTGCAGTGAAAAATCACAATGTAACTTTCTTTGTAGCTCTTCTCCAGATAAAGCTATCCCAACAGAAGCGGTCTGTTTTTTTTTGATCCCAGAGACAGGTAAGCTTTTCAAATGCCATGACAGAAAGACAAAAAGTAAAGTATACAGGAATATGAAGGTGTTTCGTACCAGTCCTTGTTTTTAATACATGGCTTTTAAGTAAATTACACATATATGGCCACTATAGTTACACATTATAGTGATAACTTTATATTGTGAAAGCCCCGATGAAACAAAAGCAAACTAGGTGCATGTCTAAAAGCCAATCACTTGGAACCAGTTTGCCTAGAGGGCACTTTCAAGGATCTCTTCAATCCAAGATAGCTAAAACTTTATAAACGTTAATCACGTCCCCAACATTTCTGAGCAGGTAAAGGGAATCAACTTTGAGTACGGGGAGAGGAACAAAGTCCAGTGGGTGCCATGAGGGACAAATGGACATTAAGGACAAAATGTAACAACTCTGATGAGTACCAGCACCAGAAAATCCCCCACCAGTATTAATAAAGCTTCTGGATTTAAAGATGACTGTTTAGTTCACCAGCATGATCACAAGTAGATGGGACAGCCGCGTCCCCCGCTGTCAACAGCCGTGGTGGCTGCCGTGCCTCCCAGTCGTCGGGGTGAGACGCCCGGATTCGGGCTCCGACTCGGGCCCGCCAGGCCGGAGCTGAGCCTGGTCCCAACGCCGCGCGAGGCCAGCGCGGAGGGGCTGCAGGCCTGGGTCGCGGAACCGCCTCCCGGCGGGGAGTACCTGCCTTTGGTGGCCTGAGGAGCTCCAAGGTTCCTAGACCGTGACAGTGCGCCCACCTTGATGGGGGAGAGGGGAACGTTGGTGGACAATCTGCCTTTGTTTAAGGTAGTCCCAAAAGCTGCAATGTGAGTAAAATCTAAAGTACGTTGGGGAAAAACGAAATTTCATTCCCTCAGAAATCTCTCATTGATGCCATCCTATATTTGAGATTTTTGGTCAAGCCTTCGAGCTTTAAGAAAATAGGTATGTTTCTCCTCGGTTTCTGGTGCTACGTTGGCGAAAGGGAAACGGACAAGAGCGTTAAAGACTTTCCGTTTGGCTTTATAGTAAAGGAGTCAAGGACATTTCTTAGGGAAATAGAGAACAAACTTCTGGGCCGAGAATGAAGTGCAAATGTCTTTTATCCATCTGCGAATACCATTGATCATACACAACACGCGTGGCACTGTGGCTACAGAGAAGGCAAAGAGACCAGTTAGTGCCTTCGCGTGGCTGCTGGCCTCTATTTTAAGAGGAGGCAATAACTTCTGTTTTCTACTAAAACCACTGCAAGGCTAAATGCCATAAAATGCTGGAGGAATTCAGAAGAAAAGCTCAATTTTAGTTGGAATAATCCGGAAAGGTACGGTGGAAGATTTTAAAAAAGGATCTTGATAGGTAAAGATGCGATCAAGGCATTCCAGAAGGGTAGTGCTATGAACCTAGGCAGGCTTGAAAGAACAAAGTCCCCAGGGCAATGAATAATCCACCTTCCATAAGGAAGTCTTGGAAAGGTAAAACGAGGCCAGACTTAAGAAACTGGAGACAGCCTAAAAGCCTACCTACGGTGGTGCACTTTATCCATTAGCAATGGGGAGCCTACTGGGTTAAGGCTGCGCCCTTGTCTGAGTTTCCCTCCTACTTGCAGGCAAAGTGTTTGCTTAAAATTTCTGTTTATCCCCTGGGGATCATGTAATTTCTTGGCCACTGAGCACTGAATGCTTTTAGATTCTACTCAGAAATTAGGTATAGTTTTGTGGAGGTCTACCCTAAGACGGTTGCTCACTGGGAACACAGCAGTTTTTAAGACTGATCCCCCAAGTATCAACCACTATGAGGTAACACGGAAGTTACTCCTGGGATAAAGAAGTTTAGTGGCTGCAAGCTGGGAACTACCACCCTGACGCTGCAACCTGTTTGACACCAGCCCGCCTAAGTTCCTAGCACTAAGTTCCTGTATGGACGCTACAAAACCTAAGGAACAGCAGTTGCTCCATCACCGGTGACGCAACCCCTATTAAGAGAGAAAAGCAGGAGACAGGTCCCACGATCACTTCATTTCAGAAAAGAACCAGCCATTATAGCGTTCGCTTGATTTAAGTCAGTGGCCTATATAGTCCCTGCTGTGTTTTCTAGCCTTTCTTCTACATACTGGGGGGAAACTATGGTTAATCCAGCTAAGTACTTTGTAGGCCTCCTGTTGCTCCTCTGACACCTGAAACTATGTAAATGAAATTCGCCTTGTCAGTTTCCCTTTCGCCAATGTAGCACCAGAAACCGAGGAGAAACATACCTATTTTCTTAAAGCTCGAAGGCTTGACCAAAAATCTCAAATATAGGATGGCATCAAGGAGAGATTTCTGAGGGAATGAAATTTCGTTTTTCCCCAACGTACTTTAGATTTTACTCACATTGCAGCTTTTGGGACTACCTTAAACAAAGGCAGATTGTCCACCAACGTTCCCTTCTCCCCCATCAAGGTGGGCGCACTGTCACGGTCTAGGAACCTTGGAGCTCCTCAGGCCACCAAAGGCGGGTACTCCCCGCCGAGAGGCGGTTCCGCGACCCAGGCCTGCAGCCCCTCCGCGCTGGCCTCGCGCGGCGTTGGGACCAGGCTCAGCTCCGGCCTGGCGGGCCCGAGTCGGAGCCCGAATCCGGACGTCTCACCCCGACGACTGGGAGGCACGGCAGCCACCACGGCTGTTGACAGCGGGGGACGCGGCGCGCAAGGGAGGGGCCACGAAGGTGGACACCCGACGCGGAGTGGCCGGAGGCGCGGCCGGCTTCGGGCGGGGGTCTCGGGGCCCTCGAAGCCCTCGGGACGCCCGGGTGGGCCGGTTCCACGGCTGCCGCCTCAGGCCCGCGCCGAGGCTCCCAGGGGGCCCCGCGCTCCGGCCTACCCCTGCCCTCCCACCCGCTCGCCGCGGAGCCCCGGGAAACTTACGGCGGGCGGCGGGCTCTGCTCGGGGCCACTGACCCCCGCGCTACATCCCGCGGCGTTAAAGACGGCCTGTGGCCGAGCGGCCGGAATCTTCTGCGCCCTCCCCGCGCCGGAAGGGGCGCGCACCCGCACGGCGTCACCTCCGCGGGAGCGTCACGTCCTCACGGGCGCTCCGCCCCCTTGGCCCCAGCAAGGCCCAATCACAGGCCGGCTTCTCAGCCCTGCCCCGAGCGGGCCCCTCCCCTCCATCTGGCCCCGCCCCCTCCAGCCCGACAATCTTTCCTCAGTCCCAATCATAGGCCCGCTCCCTCGGCCCCGCCTCCCCCACGCGGGGCCCCGCCCCTCAGGACGGCCCTCGCCCCCTCCGCGTCTCGGCGGCGCCTCGAGTCCCAGTCGCAGGTCCTCTCCCCTCGGCCCCGCCTCCTGCGCGCGGGCCCCGCCCCCTCGCTCTGCTCCAATCGTAAACTCCCCCCTCGCAAGGCCTCGCGGGGGCCACGCCCCCAAGTTGCAAACTAGGACGAGTGACGGAGAAGGAATTTAAGGGAATTAGACCGAACCCTGCGAAGGAATGCCGAATTTCCTACCCTGCATCTTGTCCTCTAGGCTGGGCACTTCTTAATCCCTCTTTTTCAGCCTCATGGCCCCTCCCTCCCTTCCGTAAATATTTACTGAGCGCCCGTCGTGTGCGAGGCACGAAGCAGGCAGGCTCCTGGTTAGAAACAGCGCGGCGGCGCTGACTGGTCTTTCTCGGGGACTCCCTGCTCCGCCCCGGGCTCCCGCTGCGGCCAGAGGGGGACCGCAGGGTGCTGCGGCCCTCGCCTGGGCGACTGACACTTCTCACTTCTCCCAAGGCTGGTACGTGACCAGTGTATTCTAGATGCAGAGAGAAGGTACTTTAGTATGATCCTGTACGGATGCTTCAGGGCAGTGGGATTAATTCTGGTGCTGGTTAAAAGCGTAGCAGGCTCTGGAGTCACATAGACCCAGGCTTCTGTCCCTGGCCAGGCTCTCACCTTGAGCACGTTACCGAACGCTCCACATCATAAGTACCTCGTCTGAAAAACAGGAATAAAATAGTGCTGTTTCACGGGCTCTTTGTCAGGATTGAGATAATTTATGCAGGCTCTTAGTTTGATGCTTGGCAAATCGTAAATGCTTCACAAACCTTAGCTATTATGTGCTGCCCGCTGTATAAAACCCTCAGAAACGGGGCTTCCCTGGTGGCGCAGTGGTTGAGAGTCTGCCTGCCGGTGCAGGGGACACGGGTTCGAGCCCTGGTCTGGGAAGATCCCACATGCCACGGAGCAACTGGGCCCGTGAGCCACAATTACTGAGCCTGCGCGTCTGGAGCCTGTGCTCCGCAACAAGAGAGGCCGCGATGGTGAGAGGCCCGCGCACCGCGATGAAGAGTGGTCCCCGCTTGCCGCAACTGGGGAAAGCCCTCGCACAGAAACGAAGACTCAACACAGTCGTAAATAAATAAATAAATAAATAAATAAAAAAGAACGTGAATTTCTTTAAAAACAAACAAACAAACAAACAAAAACCCTCAGAAACGTGTGCTGTCCACAGGACTGAGTTTGTTTCTCAGCATGGCGTTACAAGGCTCTCACCTGCTCCCAGGCCTCATCTTCCTCCACTTTCCCTCTGGCGTTTGGGCCTCAATGAACTTGCCTGGTTCTCCAAATATGAACTTCTCTTCTGCTCCTCAGGCTTTTGCACACGCTGATCCTTTTGTTGGATTGCCCATGCCCCCATTCTCTGCCAAAGGATCCAAGCAACTTACAATTCCCAGTTCTAGGTTTGGCTTTGGATCGAGACAATCCTAGCTTCACATTCAGGCTCTGCCAGCCGCTGACCAGCTGTATGACCTTCTGCATATCCTTAATCTCAGACTCACAGGATTATAATAAGGATTCAATTACACAATGATCATTTAGCACAGCACCTGCTACGAGGCTGTTAACTAAAAAACTTTTTTTCTTCTCTTCCTCCTTCTCAGAATCTTTTCCAAACCCTTCCCATCTGCACCCTGTATCTCTTCTGTAGTATTAACCACACTGTGTTGTAATTATTTATCGCTGTCTTACTCTAGACGATGAGTTTTTTGGGGTCTAAGAACAGTCTTGGTCATGGTTGAATCCTCAGGACCTAGCACAGTGCTTGGCACGTGGCAGGTCCTTAATGTTTGTATATTGAGTGGATAAGGCAGGAACCCGTGCGAGACAAGGAATGAGCTTCTGTGTGGGAAATTCTCTTTGCTGGGCTGCTTCACTGTGTGAGCCCAACAACCCTAGGCAAGATTTTCCTTTTTGGAGGTGAGGTGGCCGAGTGTGTCTCACAGAGCCCAATACACACACATACCAGCTGATCAAGACATGTCTGATGGAATTCCAGTACCACAATTTAGTGATGGTTCTACCCTAGGGAGCGTCCACAAGCCTTTCTTCCAGGGGCCCCAGGGGAAGCAGTATACAGTTCCATGCAGAAAAACAATGCCAACCTTCCTCCTGACCTGATGCATTGTTCTGTTCCAGTGTGACTAACAGAAGATCTGAAGAGGTGGCCCTGGTGTGACGCTGGGAGGGAGTGGACTGGGCCAGGCTGTTGGGGCAGGAGAAGGGCGGTCAGGACAGATGTACCTGGGGGCCAACTCTGTCCAGGCACCAACCAGTCTGGCCAGGGCTGGTGATGTCAGGTTACTTTTTAAAGGACAAGGCTTCTCTTCCAAATAGAAAGACAATACTTTGACTTATTTGCCAGGTACCTTGAAGGATAAATGCAGTGAAGAAAGGGCTAAGGGAAGGAAGGAGGGAAGGAGTGGCCAAACCAAGGACCACTGTGAGGGGTACCTGGGCTCCAAAAGCTTCCCTCTCACTTGTATTCTCCTTCCTCCACCTTAAAAGTTCTCCAGGGAGAAGCTGAGCTTCTGGCTCTGCTGAGACAGTTGCTAAGATGAGTGTGGAGTTTGGTGGCAGCTCACATTTCAGCACAGGGTACAACCGCTCAAAGGTTCTTTGGAAGACCCGGGGGAAATTCTGTGCTGGGAAACCCTTCCTCCCAAGATTCTCAGGCATGAAAAGCCTTGGAAACAAGGAGCCCAGACACAACCACCTCTTCGGTAGAACACAAGGGCCTTAGCCCCATTTATTTGCATAAGCCAGAGGTTTCTGCCACAGTAACAGTCTTAGATCACGGGGAGCCCTTTCCCTCCAGCCTCGGCAGGGCCAGAGGGAGACAGACACACGAACACGTATTTCAGATTCCTTTCTCTGAGGTCTGAAGAAACCATCTCCTCCTCTCCTGTTGCCTCTAAAAGATTAGCTTTCTAAGTCTGCACCCCCCCCACCGCACACACAGTCTGCTATGGGTTAAGCACCAAATATTAAATCAAACCCATTAAACAGGTTGTTCTTTAACCACAGACACAAAGAAGGGTGTGATGCCATCAAGGAACCGGCCAGTCCTGGAACAAGTGTATATGCTCCCTGCTTTCTGACCTGTGGAAGAGTCCGCTCCTTGAGCGTGACCCGGATGTTTCATCACAGGGAGACTGGGGAGCCTTCCAGGGAGTGACTCGGCTTGGGCCCTCTTCCACGGCTAGAAGGATGTTGTTCCCGCAGGGACCATCCAGATTCCAGCTCCGGAGAAAGACAAAAAGGCTGACACTGTTGGGAAGGGCATCTAGGGCTTATAGCATTTGAGGGCCGACTTGGGGCAAATGGCGGCAGCGGGACCAGGGAAGTGAGGGGATGCTCAGTAGGTAAATCGCATCTTTTGCGAGTAGCCCAGCTTGTCCAGGTTGGGGTGGCAGGCCAGCTGCACCATCGGGGGCGGCCCACAGAGCAGCAGCAGCATATCGTCCCCTGGGGCGGGCAGGTGCTCCTGGATCATGTTGGCAGACACGAAGCCCTTGCTGTAGGCCCAATCTGCATGGGGAGAGGAGAGAATGACACTCCAGGTCCATGCTGGCAGCGGGGTGCAGTGCGGGGCCGGGGTGGGGTGGTGGTAGTCCAGAAAGGCTCCTGAGAGGGTACAGGGTTGTAGCGGCAGCTGGACGGGTCTCCTCAGCCTGCTTCAGCGGCACGGCCAGCCCTGCCACCCACCCGGGAAACAGGAACCGCGGGAAAGAGTCCAGGAGACCACTGTGTCCGTGAGCTCAGAGTTTGGCAGTGTCGGGCAGGGTCGGTTTCACTGAAACCAGAACCCACCAGCGGGCGAGGCCCTGATTTGGGGATGTCCAGAAATGGGGAGGGTACCTTCTGGGGGGTGATCCAGAGTGAACCAGAGCTTAAAGTGGCTGGGATGTCGGGCCTGCAGCTCCTCCAAGTCCTCCCGTAAGATTATGTCCTTTTCAGTCTGAAATGAAGAGGAGAAGCAAAGTCTTTAGGAACCTTCTCAGGTTCCTAAACGTAACAACATAAGAAGTTCTCTGCTATAACAACTTTCCAACCAGGAAAGAAAAAGAAAACTGAAGTTCTAGGGAATAAGCAAGGGTTTTAGGGAGTTAGGATGAGGGGAGGGAGAGGGGAACAGCCTTTATTTACACAATATGAAGGAATAAAGACAGAATATTTAACAACGGAGACTCAAGGAGCAAGTTTCTATACTCAGGACTAGACTCCTTAAATGTTTTCTTTTTTTCTTTCCTTGTGGGCCAGGGAGGGAATTTGGCTCAGTGCTCTGTCCTCCTTACTGTGGAAGAGGACCCTCTACCCGCACGGAGGCCTTGGGCAGAGGCTGAGCCAGACACTGGGCTAGTTTTGCCCGTTGGTACCACACCTCTCCCCACACAGTAACTCTGAAGTCCCAGGACTGAGAAAAGGAACACAACCTGGTTGGCAAAAAGCAGAAAGCACTGGGTTGGATCTTCTGGGTCTTTCAGGATAGCCTGGATCAGCTGCAGCATTGGGGTGATTCCTGCACACAGATGCCCACGGTGAGATGCGGTGGCCGCCCTCCCCATCCCTGCTCCTTAGCTGCCCAACCCTTTCATCTTAATTCCACTTACTCACCCCTTCACTCTGTTTTCCTTTGTGTCCTAATTAATTCTCTACGCTCCCCCTGTGTCTTCACAGCACCTACATTTCTGGACAGATAGGCCCTTTACCCCAAACTCACTAAAATTCATATCTGGTAGGTGAATTGTGGTCATGTGCTCAAAATTCACATAAAGTTTATATTGCTGAAATCCTTCTAAGGAACCAATCCAAGACTCTCTGGAAGTCCCTCGGAGGCTAAGGCTCCAGTATCACAGATGACTGCAAGTACCTACTGATTCAATGCTGAGATGCCTGGAGCCCTGGACGTGCAGGTTAAGTGCACGTGCTTTGGAACTGAGCAGAGCTGCACGCTAACCCTGCCTCTTGCCATGTGGAAACGATTCAACCTCTCTGAACCTCCGTGTTCCCATCCGTAAAATGGGAAGGCTTGTACCTATGTCATAGACACGTATAAAGAGTCTAGCACAGTGTTTAACATAGGGAAATGTCCAATGTTAATTTTCTATCTTCTCGACTGTCCTATTCTTAGCTGCTTCTCTGTTCTCACCTAAAATTTATTAGATTCATTCCATGTGAGGTCTTGGGAGAGCCCACATGATTTGTCTCTCTCATTCTGTCAGTTAAAATAGATTTTTGGGGGTTTCTACCCGATTATGATTTTGTTTTGTAGCAACTGGGGAGCCCTAGGCATTGCTGGGAATCCCCTGATTAAGTTTGGCCATGATTACCAAACCTTCTGAGGGTCACCTGGAAGCTGCTACGGCAACAGTCACAATGGTGGGAGGGAGCAGGGGACAAGCACCTGTGCCGCCGGCAATCATTCCCAGTTTCCTGGCCACTCTCGGTTCTGGTGGAGACTTTTTGTTGGGCTGAATGCTAAACATCCCTGAGAAGTCCAGTGGAGAGAGGGGTGAAAGAACAGTCAATTCAGGGAACTAAGAAAACAAATGCAGAATCGAAAATACGCCCCAGGCCAGTTCTGCAGCTGCTGTGGAATCTGATCCTGGAGCTTGGGTGTTGAGCCAGCCCTGACAACAAGACACTTGAGGGACAATGGGGCCAGGACTGTCTGTCCCACATTATGAGCTACAAGTCAGTTTAGGAACACACAGTGAGTCATAAGCTGACTCCCATAGAGGGTCACTCCCTGCTCAGGGCGACAGGCATGAGGCCAGGCGTGAATCTATTTTCCCAAGTGGCACAGAGCAGCTCCCAGGCTTGCTAATGCACCCAGCTGTTCCCACTGGAAGGGCTGAACGCATCTCTGGCTCTCTGCACAGCTCAGCCTGAGGGGCGACTCTCTGAGGGAGAGAGAGGCCCGCGTTTGCATTAGTCATCTCCAGGGCTGTCACGGTGGGTGAAAATTCACCGGAACTGATCCCTGTGTCAAGAGGGTCTGAGGAACACGCCTTTCTATAAAGTCAGGGCTGTGTTTACAGGAGGGGCAGCTGGCCCTTACCCGCGTGAGCACACACACATGGACACACAGAACCATACTGTGTGGAGAGGACGCCGGGCACCGGAGACGTGGGAGCTAGGCCATTACCTTTCCCAGCGTAAGTGAGCAACCCACTTGGCCCCCGAAACTCCACCACGTCCCCAGTCTTCAGGCTATCCAGGTACTGAGACATCTTTCCCCCCTCAGGAAATCTGGGGTGCACACCCTTCAGGTAGACCTGATAAGACAGAATGGAAAGTACTTTGTTTGGAATGCCCCTGGTTTCTGAGACCCCTGTTGGCTGAATCTGCCTGAAGCAGGGCAGGGGTGACACACATGCTCTCTCTTCCCAGTCCACATACTTTCTTCCTGTCCACAAAGGACACGCATCTCCTCCTATCAACACATCTTGGAAGTTTCTACAGATCCCAGAGGGAGGAGGATAAGGGGCGCCTGGGGCTCCTTCCTACCTTCTTACCTTGATGACAAGATCCACATAGCCTTGGTCCTCATCGCTGGTGATGGGAGTGTACGGCCTGATGACCAGGCTGCCATCGATCCGGGCAGAGAGGTAGACATGTTTGCCTGGGGACCACGTGCAGAGCTACATAAGGGCTCCTGTGGAGGTGCTGCATTCCTGTTACCTTTCAAAATAATCTGGGAGGTTTGAGAGGACAGAAGCGTCTTGCTCCGTGCTGGGGCCCCAGTGAGCTACCAGGCAGGGAGGATTCACCCCTTTGAGCCCCCAGCTGGATCCCTCATAAACTCCCATCTGCTGAGATTCTTATCAATGACTGCCAGGACCTTAGTAGTGAGTTGAGGGTCTGCGCAATGGGGAAAAGATTAGTGCTTGCTCAGTGGGCATATGAGCAAATGCTGCAGGAAGGAGGGAGGACTGCTGAGTGTCGAAGATATCTAGGGGCACAGAAGCCACACCCTAGTGTGGCCCCAGGGCACCTCACAGCCTGGAGGATACGCGGCCTGGTGGGGAAAGGGTGATGGAGTGGGGAGGCACTAGACTGAAGCAGCGCGTTTCAGGAGACCCCAGAAGGGGGATCACCCTATTAGAGTACCAGGGAAAGGAGCCCACGCCACAGTTCTTACCCACAGGCAGCCCCAGAACGTGGTGGGCGGTCGGCAGGGCAAAGCGGAACCTCTTGGTGTTGTGGTTCACGGTCTGGAGGATGGATGACAAGCGTCTCACCAGGCAGGTCTGGTGTCGCCAACTCCCCGGGGCATCCCAACCACAGCCGAGCGGAACTCCGGTCCCCTCCGCTACTACACAACTCACTGTCTTGTCTAGCAGTCGCAGCAGGTACTTCTCATTGGGGTCCAGGAGCGTGATCCGCGGCCGGCGGGACCTCCGCACCAGGTAGGAGCCCAGAGCCAGGCCGAGCAGAGTCAGCAGCCCCACCCCCAGGGAGGCCAGCAGGACTGGGCTCTGCGGGCAGAGGGGGCAGCGTGACGGTCGCGCTGGGGAAGAGCCCAGGGCGTGGGCGGTGACGGGCCCCTACGACCTGCCCCCCGGGTGGCGACCCCGAACTCCGGCGCAGGAGCAAGCCGAGCTCAGGCGGCAGCCTGGGTGGGGTCCCCAGCCCGAGCGTGCGGTACCGGGACCCCGGCATCCAGGGCGGGTGTAAAGCCCTGCGGGGCGGGGTCGGCGGTGAGAGCCGCTGGTCCGGACCTGAGTGCCGGGAACTATAAGGGGCGGAGTCCCCTGGTGCGGGATACGGAGCGAGGGTCTCACCGGCTGCAACCCCATCATCAACAGCCGCGTCCTCCACCTCGCAGCCAGCGCCCAGATCCCACAATGCGCCGCGGGTCGGGCAGGAGGCGGGTCGGGCAGGAGGCGGGGCCTGTAGGGGCGGGGCCCGACTGGGCGGGGCCCGGTAGGGGCGAAGTCACTCCGCGCCCCACCTCTTTCCCCCGGACTGGGCTCCCAGGTACTCCTACAAGGAGGGCCTGCAGCTCCAGATCCTCCTCCGCAGACTTCTGTCCCTGCTACTTAGACCGCTTAGCCTCGAACAGGGAGAGAGTCCTGTCAAACGTAGAACCACACCAAGCTGGAACTGGAAATCTCCAAGTCTGCAAATTGCTTAGCAGGGAGGAATCTGGCGTTCAGAGAGAGACAGGCTCAAAGTAGAGCAGGAGGGCCTGAAACTGATCATTGTGTAGTCACGTTAGTTCTTCAAAAGGCAGACTTTCAACCAGAGGATTCACAGCCTGGCCAAGTCTCCTCAGGAATGACAGTGGCATCTTCATTTCCTGCTTCCGTGACTGGTTTTGCTCACATGGCCAGGCCCTCACGCCTTCAGGCTCATTCAGGAGCTCCTTTTGGGTCCAGATCAAGCTTCTCATTTGGATCTGGGTTCTCCAGCCCCCGGGGCCAAAGACCTGGCTTTGGGGGCAGACTGGACTGAATCAGAACCTGGACGACTTCCTCAACTTCTTTCTGACTCCTGTCTACAGATAGGTAAGTGCTATAAGACATGTAATGTGCTTAGCATGTGGCCTGTCATAGAACAAAACACTCAACAGATATCAGCTGCTACAGTGACTCTCTGCAGACAGTGCTGATGCTCGGTTAGAGATTCGAGCTGAGCCCTGCTGGCAGCAGAGGCAGGGGACAGGAGGCGACAGTAACAGATGCTGAGGGCCAGGAGCCACACATCGGCCGAGATGCCCATTCCCTCTCATACCCAGTTCCCAGCCGGGTTGACGTTTGCTCTTGATTTCTCCTGAGGCCTCTCTCCCTAGCCTGTAGATGCCCATCTTCTCCTCACTGTGCATTCACATGGTCTTCGCTGTGTGTGTCTGAGTTGGCAACCTTTTTCTGTTTGGGTCAGATGGTAAATATTTTGGTGGCATACGGTCTGTGTAGCAATTATTCTGCTTTGCTGTTGTAGCATGAAAGCAGCCATAGATAATACGTAAATGAATAAAAGTAACTACGTTCTAATAAAATTTTACTTACGAAAACAGGTAGTAGATCCTCATCCAGGATTGCCAAAATCCCTCAAATAAGCTGATACGCAGCCCCTTACAGACCCACAGAAAAGTACTCGGAGACTGTTCTGGGAGGCCGTCCAGACTCTCCAGTCTGGATTTGGACACAGAGAGACACCCCCAAGTGACCCAAAGGACACTGCTCAGGTGACGAGCACTGACCTCCCGCCTGCCCACCAGAGAAGTCACCTGATTCCTGCCCAGGCCTGCATGGGGCCCCATCCGCCACCATCCAGCCACGTTCCAGGCCAGCTCAGAATGGTCTTCACCAGACTGGACAATGCGTGGTGAAGCTCCAGGCACAGAAGAGCCTCCTAATTCCAGCCTCCTGAGACAACCACCCTTCTCTGTCATGTATACATCTAAGAAAGATAAAAATTCCCATGTTCCATGCATTTTGTGTTGACCAGTAAAATGAACGCAAAGTCTTAGGGTGAGGTTTCCATTTAAAAATTCCAATAAGGGCTTTTTCAGCTGACAAAAACCTGTTTTGCATTGGCCTGGTAATTCTTCTTTACCTTGTTATTTTGCTATGGCTCTCAGTCAGATGCTATGTATATTTTGTTCAGCTGTTCTAGTTGTCTTCACTAAGAAGTTTCAAATCACCTAGATTGCTATTATAAAAACCTTTTATATACGACTTGAAAAGATCTTCAAGACACAACCATTAAATGAAAATACTCAGGCTTCAATACAGTAGATTCACTACAAAATTATTAGTTAATGCAAAAAAAAACTACACATTTCTATTCAGTGTAATTACAAATAAAGAAACTACAGAAGATTCTGTTACTGGTGGTTTGTCTGACTATGAACACTATAAAAACTCTCCTGATTAAAACAACTAAATATGTGACTCTGAAGGACATTGATTGTCTCTGTGTCCCATTGATTTTTCTCTTAGGTGACTTTCTGCTCGGCTTCTCCTTTGAGCAAAGTGACTGGAGGGAGAAACTTCCACAGTAGGTAAGACTTGGGTTTTGGCCTCAAATAATGTGGAGGTGACTGTTAGTTTTGCCTCTTTTAGGAATTTATATAAATGGGATCGTACAGTATGTGGTCTTTTGTATCTAGCTTCTTTTTTGCGTTATGTTTGTGAGATTTATCCGTATTGTTGTGATAGTAGTTTATTCATTTTCATTGCTGAGTAGTGTTCCGTTGTATGATTAGATCAAATTTATTTACCCGGTCTACTACTGACGTTCGTTTGGGTTGCCTCCAATTTGTGACCGTTACAAATAATGCTCCTGTATACATTGTCATACATGTCTCCTGGGGCACAGGTACTTGGATGAGTGTTTACCTAGGAATGGGATTACCCCATCGTCAGGTGCACGATATTTGATTCAATGGATTCTGCAAACAGTTTCCTAAAGTGATTGGACCGATTTGCACTTCCACCAGTAGTGATGAGAAGTCTTGCTTTTCTACATCAGAAGTTCACAAATATTTTCTGTAAAGGGCCAGACAGTAAATAGTCTAGATTTTGTGAACTATACAGCCTCTGTCACTGCTATTCAACTCTGGCCTTGCAGCATGAAAGTGGTCCTAGACAATGTATAGACAGGTGATCATGGCTGTGCTCTGATACAGCTGTGTTTGCAAAGCAGTCGGTGGGCTGTGTTTGGTCCATGGGCCATAGTTTACCAATCCTTGTTCTCTGATACATCCTTTCCAATATGCGGTGCTTCAGTCTTTTTAATTTTAGCCATTTTAATTTTTATTTGCAGTTCCCTGAGGAGAAATGAGATGAGCTCCTTTTGAAACACTTCCTCTTTTGCAGAGTTCCTTGTTGAAGTTTTTGGCCCACTGGGTTGCCTGTCTTTTTCTCATTCATCTGTACTAGTTCTTTATACATTTCTGGGTGGACATTCTTTGTTCCATGTACTACAATACTCCTCCCACTGCGTGGCTTGCCATTTCTTTCTCTTCATGATGTTTCTTCATATGACATTAAATTCGGCCTATATTGAAGATTTCTTTCCTTATATTTTCATTGTTTTTTGTTTCTTCTAGTTTACTAAATTCTTATGATGGATGCTTACCTTTTTAATTTTCAGTCTTGTTTATTTTATAATTTATAGTCTCACTTATTTTCACTTAAGGCTATAAATTTCCTTCAAGAACAGGATTAACTGCATGACCCAACTTTTCCTATTAGTAATTCCATTATGGTTCAGTTCTAAATATTTTCTAACCTCCATTGTGATTTTTCTTTAGCTTATGAATTATTTAGAAATATGTGTGTATGCCAAAAAATATGGGTTTAAAAATCTTTCTTTTTATCATTAATTTAGAAACCAGGTAGGTTAGAAGCTAACTGTATTGTTGTCAGTGAACTTGGGGTGCCACTTCAATTCTTCGGGACTTGTTGAGATGCTGCCCGGTCAATTTTCATGTATGTTCCATGTATGCCTTTAAAAAAATTATAAAGGATGCAATGTTCTATATGTGCCCATTGGGTCAAGCTGGATGATTGTATTCCAACCTTACTAATTTTGTTTTTTGGCTGGGGAGAGTATTTGTGAATTTAGCAATTTCTCCTTGGGTGTTTTGTTAATACTAATTTTGTCTCCTTGAGGTAAAGTCTACAGTTAAATACATTGTTTTAGCTCCCTCATCAGGTTCATCTTTCATCAAACAACCCCTAAGATATGTCTTGATCTTCTTTATCTCTGGTGATGCTTCTTTTTCTTTTCCCCTTAACGTCTGTCTTGTCGGATATCGTTTATTTTAGTTGTATTAGCCAGGTATATCTTTTTTCCATGCTGTTTCTTCCAGCTTTTCTGTTATTAGGTTTCAGGTAAGCCTCTTATAAATAGGAAAAGCTGTATATTTTTTTAAATTAAGACAATCTTTTTTAGCTAATGAGTTTGGTTCAGTTTCATCTGTCAGGTAATATTTATAGTTATGAATTTATGCTATTACATCAAGTATCTTCTACTTTTCTTTTTTCTCCCTCTCTTATTGCCTTTTAGGAGACCTGGTTGAGTTTTTCTTTTCTTTCTCATTACTTTTTTTTTTTTTTTCTCTCCCTCTCTCTGGTTTTGGCAGGAAACACTATTTCTAGCCTTTGGAGTTATCCTAGAAATTTAACGTGAATATTTTTACCTAATATTTGAAGTTAATCCAATAATGATTTTTTTTTTCTTCTGGTTCTCACTATGGTGTCTTATTTCCTTGTGTGTTTTGCGATTTTTTTTTGTTTTTACTATGAGTTTCTATTCTTTAGAACTTTGTGAGGATTCTTTGAGTCCTAAATTCTTCAAAAGATTTGCATTTGCCTTTTCCAGGCATCTTGGGGGAAATTACCAACTTGAGTGGTGGCCAATTTAAAATATTATCTTGGCTGGAGATTTTTGAGATCACCTCGTAGTGTTGATGCAGGTGGCTGCAAATCTACACAAGGGACGGCTTGTGTTTGGGAATATCAGGGGAGATATTTTCCCCTCTAGTAGATTTTGTTTCTGTCCCGTTTAGTGGTGTGTACTTTTCCCTAGTTCTCTCTGTTGAGTGTGCAGCCCTTGCTGTTGCGGCTTTACGTGGTTGTCTCCCGTATCTTGAAATCCTAGGTTATCCTGACCTTTTCCCGTCCCTTGCACCCCACTCGGCCCAGTGTCCCAGGCACTTGACTAATTCCCTCAGGGCAAAAGCCAGCTTCAGTCCTTATTTACCTATCTGGAGTCCTATTTTTGTTTAATTTTTTGGTCTCTGAGAATTTCTCATATTGTTTTCATTCCAGTGATACACATAACAACGGCTTTTAAGCGTTATGTGTAGCATATTTAGTTGTTTTAATCAGGAGAGTTTTTATAGGGTTCATAGTCAGACAAACCACCAGTAACAGAATCTTCTGTAGTTTCTTTATTTGTAATTACACGGAATAGAAATGTGTAGATTTTTTTTGCATTAACTAATAATTTTGTAGTGAATCTACTGTATTGAAGCCTGAGTGTTTTCATTTAATGGTTGTGTCTTGAAGATCTTTTCAAGTCGTACATAAAAGTGTTTTTATAATAGCAATCTAGGTAATTTGAAACTTCTTAGTGAAGACAACTAGAACAGCTGAACAAAATATACATAGCATCTGACTGAGAGCCATAGCAAAATAACAAGGTAAAGAAGAATTACCAGGCCAATGCAAAACAGGTTTTTGTCAGCTGAAAAAGCCCTTATTGGAATTTTTAAATGGAAACCTCACCCTAAGACTTTGCTTTCATTTTACTGGTCAACACAAAATGCATGGAACATGGGAATTTTTATCTTTCTTAGATGTATACATGGTATCCCATGATGTTATTCTGTTTCTAATGAAATGGGAGAATAAATATCCCAGTGAGAGACAATTAGTTATATTCAAAGATTTTTTTCATAAGTTTAAATTTAGGAAATATTTCAAAACCAAAAAAAAACTACAAACCTCCTCATTTATGTTGTTGTTGTTTTAAAAAAATATTTATTTATTTATTTATTTGGTTGCACCAGGTCTTAGTTGTGGCAGGCAGGCTCCTTAGTTGTGGCACGCATGTGGGATCTAGTTCCCTGATCAGGGATCGAACCCGGGCCCCCTGCATTGGGAGCGTGGAGTCTCATCCACTATGCCACCAGGGAAGTCCCCTCATTTATGTTTTTATTGGGTTCATCAATTTCAATCATCAAATTAGAGAGAATCAGAACCGATATCACATTTAATTTTAATTACTGATTTTTGTGTTATGTCCTTTGTTGATATCATCCATGTTTGGTTCATCTTATTATTCATATTACCTTTAACAGCACTTAACCTTAAGTTTGCATCCGAATATTTGCTGAATAGATACACGAAGGAATATGTAATACCAACTCATTTTTTCAGTGGAAATAGAAGGATTTCTGTTCTAAGTTACATACAGTTTCTTCCCTCAAGAAGGTTATAGCTGCTGGTTTAGCTATTCTTAACTTTTTGAGGCAGATATGGAACATTTCAATGCTCTGATGGAAGCAAAGTATCCTCTCCTTAGAAAAATGCACATATGAATTCATATCAAATTTTGCACACAGTTCTAGGGGATTCACAACTACTTGAAATGTCTATTCCTGAATCCCAGCTAAGCAAACTTTCCTCCAGCAAGGTCTTAACCTTGACACATTGGAGGTTTGGGTCTTCCTGTGGTCTAAATGTGTCCCCACAGAATTCATACATTGAAACCCTAACCCCCTAGTTGATGGTATTAGAAGGTGGAGCCTTTGGGAGGTGATTAGGGCTTGAGGAAGGAGCCCTTGTGAGTGGGATTTCTGCCCTCATAAAAATGAGAGAGCCCTCTCACCCCCTTGTGAGGTACACACGTGAGGGCGCAGCAGAAAGACGGCCATCTATGAACCAGGATGGGAGCTCTCCCCAGACACTGAATCTGCCAGCACCTTGATCTTGGACTCCCAGCCTCCAGAACGGTGAGAAGTAAAGTTCTGTTGTTTACGAGCCACCCAGACTGTGGCATTCTGTTATAAGAGCCCGAACAGACTGACAGGTGTGTCAATGTGAGGCAAAGGCAGTCCCACCTCCACGATCATGGTGCTGTCAAGACTGTGGCAGTTCCAGATAGGGCGGCAGCTCCTTCCTGCAAAGACCCTAGGATGTTATACTTGTGTGTAGATAAAAATCAAGGCAGTTCACAGTGACTCCTTCCCTCTCACTGGCCCTTGGGAGGTGGAAGTGTATTGTCTTGTTTGTGCCCCTCATCAGACTGTGTCCGCTCTCTTAAGCAGCCTACAAAAACCAGAATTAGGGTGACCATACATCTCGGCTTGCCTGGGACCATCCTGGTTCATATCTGTTGTCTAGTGTCGTTTCGAATAGTGCTTCTTTTTGCTCTCACTCTCAAGAGTGTCCCAGTTAGAACAACAAATCACGTGGTCACCCAACTCAGAGTGAGCAGGCCTCCATCAATTTCTAGCTTTATTTCTTGCCAACCACGGAGATTCCATTCCCCAGCCCCGTCCTTCCCGGATTGGCGGTGTGCTGGCTAACTCTCCTCTTCCTCATCCTCGGTGATCCAGGCTTTGATCTGCCTGATGAGGAGCCAGGACTCTTGAGGTGCTAGCACCAGCAGCTGTATGCAACTCAGCTCCTCCACGGAACCTTCCTCATAAGACACCATCTGGTCCAAATGTCCTGCCACCATTGGACCTAGCAGCATGTAGCGAGCACAGCCTTTGAAATCCTCCAAGGGGCCGTAGCCCAGTTCCACTTGCCCTTGCTCCAGCTTGTACTGCCTTTGTTTGCCAGACCCTGTCAGCACCTCTATCCAGATGACTTTCTGTGGCTTCTCCAGGACCACTGTCAGGTGGTTGCCTTTGACAGGACTGAGGGTGGCGAAGCTCTCCTTGTTCAGAGTGTAGGCGTACTGGGGGACATCGTTCAGCACCGTCACCATGTCCGTGCGGACACTGGCGGTGACGTTGTCTCGTTCACCAAAGACCTTTCCCTTCTCTGCAGGAAAGCACGTGTTCTCGAGCACAGAATCATTGCCCATGTGGTAGAAGGCTGAGGAACCGAAACGAACTGGAACGTTCTGGGCCAGGAGAAGACGGAATTCAGAGAGAAGCAAGTGAGTAGGAGTGTCCTTGTGGAAAAGGAGGAAGAAAGAGGTCAAGCGGGGGAGATCGCTGGAGTGGGAAACTTTCCCAGAGAAGCTCAGGCTGGAGAACTCCAGGGTCACCCAAGGCAGCTCTTTCCAGGCTGACAGTGCCCAGTAGACAGTAGAGATAAACCTGGGGACACGGTGAACCCAGTCTTCCAGCATCAGAAAGTTTTCGGAGAGGTTCGCAGCGAAGTGCATGAGGAGGGCGTAGTCCGCCTTCTGCCTGGAGTACGGGGCCTCGCAGGGGGAGGAGTGGCTGGCGTTGTGCAGACCACCCGGGACAGGGGGGCCGCCGAGCCGGCCACGGACCGCGAGCAGCTGCTGGGCCTCAGTGTGCGCTCGGAAGAGGTCGGAGATATTGGCCGCCGTCTGGCTGAGCCATTCAGAGTCAGAGTCGGACAGGGAGGCCAGCACCACGATGCACTCCGGCTCGGGTCCCGAGGACGCCTGGAACAGGGGCCGCAGGGTGTTCCGGAGGCGGCTCCCGTGGGGCTGCTGCGCTGAGGAGACGCCCACCGTCAGCAGCTCTGGGGGGCGGAGGGGCCGTCCGCACTTCGAGAGGGTGGGGCGGCCCCGGCTCTGTCCCCACACGGCTGCCCCTTATGGTCAGCACCCAATACCCGAGACAAGCTCACACGTCCTCTCCCCGGGGCAATTGACCTCTGGACAGAAGCAGGGACGTGGTTTTATCTCATCACTGCCGTGAAAGGCTGTTGGGGGGTCCTTATGAAGGACAAGCCTCCCTCTGAGGGGAGAGGCTGCCAGGTACCAAAGGAGAGTTTGCTGGCCTTGACCTCAGAGTTCTCTCAGTGGCCATGGATCAACCAGACCTGGGCTGGAGGCTCTCCAGGGACCCGGGTAGACCTGGAGCCCAGGGGTCCGCACCATCACCCTCTGCCCCCTCTGTCCAGGCTTCCCCACGCTGCCCCCGCGGGGGTCCTCTCCCAGCCGGTCCCCCTTCCTTGAGGGGCCTGTCCCGCGGGGGCCCTGCCTCAGAGCGCCCTCCCCTTCCACCCACCTTCCTCTCCCTGCTTGGAATATGTACCTCGTCTACCTTCTGCCAGTCTGACCAATGCCTGCCTGCCACTTCTCACTCTTTTCCCGGGGAGGGGCTCCAGCCAGGAATTTGTACTTGGCATGTCAGAGCAAAGGGGAGGTTTTCTGCATGTCCTTGAAGGCCTCCAGACGGTTCTTGATTTCGGAGCCGATTTGCTCCTGGTTGAGCTGCCCCAGTATTTTCTTCTTTTCCTTCTGCTTAGAGGAAGATAAGCATCACCCCTGAGCTTTTTCCTTAGATCCCTGGAGTCAACTGAGGGTCAGGTTCCCCTTTCAGGACAGGCCAGGCAAGCCCCTGGATGCGGTCAACCACTATCCCCCCCTCATCACGGGAACACGCAGGGCTTTCTTAAAGGGGTGCTGGGCCCTGGAGTCAGGGGAGGGGCCCCCAGTTCTGTGCGGAATGCCTGCGGGAAGGTCCCGGGCTTATGTTGAGTGAGGACTTGTCGGCCCGCACCGGGGCCCACATCTCCCTCTACTCCACTCTCGGGCTGGCAGATGTCATCTAACTCGGTGCAGACTGTGCTGGGCTGTGGGACAGACACTGAAGGCAGTGCCTGGCCCAGTCCTCAGCTCTAAAGGCCTTTCTTTCGCCCAGTTCTGACCACACACACATTTCCGAACCACCTTCCCACACCTGCCTTATGCTAAGCTCTGGCTGGTCTGAGAAGGATCCTCTGGTCCCGAGCTTCCATGCCGACTTCATACGCAAACACGTGAAGGGGTCACGGTTGCATCTGATGCCAGAAGGCAAGCACGACCTGCATTTACGTTTTGCAGATGAATTCAGCAAGTTAGCGGAAGACTTCCTACAGTGACAGTGTCCCCGAGGACACGGGACCTGTGAATCCTGAGCCTGGGGCTTGAGCCTGGTGCTGCCTTTGAAACCCGCCTGCGGGTCACCCCCCAGTTCACCTGCCTTCCCAGGCTCCTCGTGCCTCCCCACAAACTGCTCCTAATCCAACAGCAATAATGACATATTATAAGCATCCTCTAGCTTTCATAGCTACAAAAATTTCAGAAATTTCAGAGAAGCGTGGGCTCTAGGACCCGCGTGACCTGTGCTGGGCCGGTGTCCTCCACAGGCAGGTGGTGTATTATACATTGGGGAGGAGTTACTTCGGGGCCCTGAGTGCCTGTCCCTGTGTGAGGACGGGAGGGATGACGACTCCGGCTCTGGAGAGGGACACCCCCGAGCCCCCCACCCGCCCCCCACAGGTGTCCTGGCAGCTCTCTGCCCTCCCTCCCTCCTCGCCTTTACTCAAACCTTATACGTATTTCAAGGCTGGTCCAACATTTATCTTTTCTCTGACCCTCTCCTGATTTTTCAAGAGCTTTCTTCTTAGAACTTCCACAGTGATTTTAGAGTGTTTGCATAACTGGAGAAACTTCCCCCCCACTGAAGGATTGACAAGTGGTCCAAGCTCAGCCTCAGGGACTCACCAACAATAAACTGTACTTAAGATGCTCTTCATTTTTCTCTTGGAGGAAGAAGCTCAGGAGAATCAAGGTCACGGCAACTGTGATGTATTTCCACAGGCAGTGATGCGTGCTGCCGGGGCCCCGAGCAGCTCTGCAGGGACGTGGCAGGTGTGGTGCTGCGTCCTCTGCTCCCACTTCCTTCCCCCCTCCTCCCCGACGCCACTGCCAAACGACTTCCCTAGCCTTTCCCACCGACGTCGACCTCCCCCCTGCGTGTAGCCCCCTCAGGGAAGACAAAGGCCAGGAAGGTTGGTTCTGTTCGGCCTCCACCTTCCTCACCTCCCGTCTGGGCTTCCAGGTGAGACTGGAGCAGCTTCTGTCACTTACCCACTCTTGGAGCAGAGACCCAGCCAGAAGGATGTATCACCAAGAAGAGGAAAGCAAGGGTTCGGTATTAATCAACCTCAGACCTTAAACTCAAGCCAGAGTCTCCACTTGGGTGTTACTGGCCACTAAATTGGGTCTTGTCTGTTGGTTCCCACTTACTTTTGTGTCTGATCCTTCCCAGGATTATGGTTGGCAGATTATGAGGTTATGAATCAAGTCAGAGAAACAAAGGGAAACTAGTTAGTATGTGTCTCTCTCCCACCCTGGACTGGTCAGAAGGACGGAAACCTAAAAATGGCTGGAAATTCCTAATCATGTGACGTCTTGACAGGGTTTAGAGTGTTACCTCCGTTGGAGTTTTTTGTCTAAAATGTGGCTTGAGGGTTTATCAGAGAGCAGGGATTTCTATGAAATCAAGGAGAAAAAACTTTAACGCTGCAGGATGGGGGCCCAGAGGGCTCTTCTGAGGCGGCTGAACCTGGGCATCCTCCCAGGAGACCCTGCTTGACAACCATTGTTCACCTTGAATGGGGGCTGCTCAGCACCCCAGCTTCACAGCAAGCACCTGCTTCTGGGTAGAGGGGGATCACGTTTGAAAGCCAGCTTTCCAGGCTTTCATCTCAAACCCAGAAGTTTGGAAATTAACTGTGAGTTTGAATCAAATGGACGAGGTGGGTATTGAACGACCCCTCCCGTTCCTGGAGGGCTCCCAGCCGGCCCCTCCCTCCTGGGCTGCGGTCACGCCTGGCTGCCTGCGGGGTCTCTAAGTCACCACAAATAGGACTTCAAATCTCCAGTTCTCCCTGGGGCCCAGAACTGCCCAGGTGGCCTCTGAAGTTTCCTTGTCTTCTCCTTCTCTGTCCTTTTTCATTACTAAGAATATATTTTAGCTCTTTCTGCTCTCCCCTCCCCACGCTAACATGCTTGGCTAGGCACTAGGCAAAATGTAGATTTGGGGAGGGAGACGCAAGAGGGAGGAGATATGGGGAAAAATGTGTACGTATAACTGATTCACTTTGTTATACAGCAGAAACTAACACACCACTGTGAAGCAATTATACGCCAATAAAGATGTTAAAAAAATGTAGATTTGGCCTTTTACTGAGAAAAGAAGATAATGAGATGACATCATCTCGATGTATCAATATTTAGTTTTGTTTAAGGTGTTCAGAATAATAACTTTACTTACATATATTGCAAAATGATTACCACCATAAGTTAACATTCATCTCCTCATATAGATACCAAAAAAAAAAGGAAAAGAAAATTTCCTTGTGATGAGAAGTTTAAAAAAAAAATTATTTATTTATTTTTATTTATTTGGCTGCGCCGGGTCTTAGTTGTGGCACGCGGGATCTTTCAGTTGCAGCGTGCGGGCTCTGAGTTGCGGCATGCGTGATCTAGGGAAAGAAGCCAGGTCCCCTGCATTGGGAGCGTGGAGTCTTAGCCACTGGACCACCCGGGAAGTCCCGTGATGAGAATTTTTAAGATTTACTCTCTCAGTAACTTTCAAATATACTATACAGAGAGTTTACTACAGTCCCCACGCTGTACATCACACCCCCAGGACTTATTTATCTTATAGCTGGAAGTTTGTACCTTTTGATCACCTTCCTCCAATCCGTTCTCCCTCCCCCACCGCCTCTGGTAACCACAAGTCTGATCGCTTCTGTGACTGTTATTTATTTATTTCTAGATTTCACACACATGTGAGATCGTACAGAATTTGTTTTTCTCTGCCTATTTCATTTAATATAGTGCCCTCAAGGTGCCCTCTGTCCTTGTCACAAATGGCAGGATTTCCTTCTTTTTATGGCCAAATAGTATTCCATTGTACGTATGTATGTATGTATCTATCTATTTATCTATTTCTTTATCACATTTTCTTTATCCATAATAGTGTTGTTTTGACAAGGCCATCTACCTAAAAACTGTAGCCTTCTAACAGGGCATAACTTTTTTTTTGATTTATTTTATTTATTTATGGCTGTGTTGGGTTTTCGCCTCTGTGCGAGGGCTTTCTCTAGTTGTGGCAAGCGGGGGCCACTCTTCATTGTGGTGCGCGGGCCTCTTACTATCGCGGCCTCTCTTGTTGCGGGGCGCAGGCTCAGCAATTGTGGCTCATGGGTCCAGTTGCTCCGCGGCATGTGGGATCTTCCCAGACCAGGGCTCGAACCCACGTCCCCTGCATCGGCAGGCAGACTCCCAACCACTGCGCCACCAGGGAAGCCCAGGGCATAACTTTTTGAACTAAAAACTTTTCTCCTCCCCCTCTCTTCCCCACTTTGAATCTTCTTCCAATTTTTGCTCTTTTTCCCCCTCCCTCTTTCTCCTCTGGGAACCAAAAAACAAAAAATCAAACAAACAAAAACTATTCAAAGTTTTGTATTGAAGTTAGGATGGTTAGAGAAGATCTAAAACATTTTTTTTGAACTAACAGTTATGTGTAACCTTGATGTACAATTTATTATTTTTTCTTTTTATGGTCAGTGATTTTTAAAATCCTGTTTAAGAAATATTGTATACTACAGGGTTGCAAAGATATTCTCTTATGTTTCTTTCTAGAAGCTTTACAATTTTGGTTTCTCCCCCCAGCTTTATTGAGGTACAGCTGACAAATAAAAATTATATATATTTTAAGTGTACAACTTGATATTTTGATGCACATTTACATCGTGAAATAATCACCACCATCTACATAGCATACCCATCGCCTCTCATGGTTACCATTTCCTTCTTTCCTTCCTTCTCTCTCTCTTCTTTTCTCTTCTCTTCTTTTGTTTTCTTTCTTTTGTTATTAATCTTAAGACCCTTAAGATCTACCCTCTTAGCAAATTTCATGTATAAAATACAGCATTGTTAACTATATTCACATTGCTGCACATTAGATCTCCAAAGCTTATGAATCTTCGCATCCTTTGATAAGATCTCCGCACTTCTCCCGTCCCCCGGCCCCTGGCAACCAACATTCTACTCTTTGCCTCTCTGAGGTTCGTTATTTTAGATTTTACGTATAAATGAGATCATGCAATGTTTGTCTTTCTGTGTCTGGCTTATTTCACTTAGCATAATGTCCTCCCAGTTCATCCATGTTGTCACAAATGGCAGGATTTCCACCTTTTTAAAGGCTGCACAATACTTCACTGTATATCTTTATACACCACATCTTCTTTATCCATTCCTCTGTCAATGGACATTTAGGTTGTTTCCTGCCTTGGCATTGTGAAGAGTGCTGCTATGAACATGGGAGTGCAGATGTATTTTGGATAACCTGATTCCAATTCCTTTGGATATATAAGTACCAAGAAGTGGGATTGCTGGATCAGAAGTTAGTTCTATTTTTAATTTTTTGAGCAACTCCCATAATAGCTAATAGCTAATTTATGTTCCCACTAACCGTGTACAAGCGTTCACTCTTCCCCACATCCTCACCAACGCTTATCTTTAAAAAAAAAAAAATTTAGTGAAAGCAATTCTAACAGAAGTGAGGTGATATCTCATTGTGGTTTTGGTTTGAATTTCCCTGATGGTTGGTGACGTTGAGTATCTTGTCATGTACCTGTTGGTCGCTTGTATGTCTTCTTTTGAGAAATGTCTATTAAGGTCCTTTGTCCATTTTTAATTGGGTTATTTTTTTCTGCTATGGGTTTCAATGAGTCCCTTATATATTTTGGATATTAACCCCTTATCAGATAAATATCTTGCAAATAAACATGTTCTCCTATTCAGTAGGCTGCCTTTTCATTTTGTTGATGGTTTCCTTCACTGTGAAGAATATAGTGTTAGTTTTTACCTTTAGGTCTGCATTCATCTCAAATTCATATTTGCGTATGGAGTGAGGTAGAGGTTGAGGTTCATTTTTTTTGCACTGATATCCAGTTGTTTCAGCACCATTTTTGGAAAACAGCTTCCCTTGCCTTCTGAATTACCTTGGCATCTTGTCAAAATCCAGTAATGTGTAAGCCTGAGGCTATTTTTACTCTATGTAGTTCCACCGATCTATCTATCTGTACTACGCTGTGAATAGTATCACATCGTCTCCCCTCCCCCCAGCTCTGAGGTCATAATGATGGTCTCCTGTGTGTTCTTCTTGAAGTTATGCAGGATGGAGTTTTCAGTATGAACGTGTGTTGCGGTTTCAGTCATGCTAGCTTTCTCATGTGGATGACCACACATCCTGGTGCTGTTTACTCTCCCCAGGCATTTGCAGCACCATCTCTATGATAAATCAGGTTTCTCTACATCCTTATTTCTCGGGGATGGTTTTCTAACCTTGTGCCTAAACCATGCCATTTTGATTAGAATAATTTATTATTTTCTTTTAGTTTTAAAGTCAGCTCTATTGACATATAACTTACAAACTATTTTTAGCATACAGTTCATTGAATTTTAACAAATGTGTACAGTTAAGGAACCACCGTGACCATCCTCAAGATATAGAGCAGTCCTGTCCCCCTGGAAAGCTGCTTTGTGGTCCTTTATTGTCAATCTCTGTCCTCCCCTGTTCCCCCCACCCCCAGTCCCAGAAAACCACTGATAAGGTTTCTATCAGTATAGTTTGCCTTTTCTACAATTTATTTATGTTTATCTCTTTATGACTTCTGATGAACATTTGAGTTGTTTCAGCTTTTGGCTACAATGAATAAAGCTGCTCTAAAAATTCATGGGCAAGTTTTTGGGTAAGTAAGAGTGGGACGGCTGGTTTGTGTGGTAGGTACAGATTTAATTTTGTAAGAAACGGCCAGGCTGTTTTGCAGACTGGCTGCACCACTTTGCATTCCCACCAGCAACGCTCATCCACATATTTGGCAACACTTGGTATTTCAGTCCTTCAGTTTTAACCATTCTAGCAGGTGTGTGCTGGTATCTCACTGTGGATTTTTCCCGTTTGTAAATTAAGATATAATTTACACATGGTAAAATCACTTTTAGAGTTCTGTAACTTTTTTTTTAATTTTTAAATTAAATTTAATTTTTTTTATACAGCAGGTTCTTATTAGTCATCAATTTTATACACATCAGTGTATACATGTCAATCCCAATCTCCCAATTCATCCCACCACCACACCCACCGCCCCGCGGCTTTCCCCCCTTGGTGTCCATACGTTTGTTCTCTACATCTGTGTCTCAACCTCTGCCCTGCAAACTGGCTCATCTGTACCATTTTTCTAGGTTCCACATATATGCATTAATATACGATATTTGTTTTTCTCTTTCTGACTTACTTCTCTCTGTATGACAGTCTCTAGATCTATCCACGTCTCAACAAATGACCCAAATTCGTTCCTTTTTATGGCTGAGTAATACTCCATTGTATATATGTACCACAACTTTTTTTTTTAATTTTTTCACACACACACACTGTATTTTATTTTTACAAGAGATAAATAGACTGACACCAAGCATTGTACATGGATGACCACAACAAAAGCAACAATGATTGTAATTACCAAACATGAAACACACTCATACTATGTCATAATATTGACATTCAGTCCAGTAATCCTCCACTGTAACAGCTCCTTTACTTTGCAGTGAAAATTTATTTGTATATTCTTTGCCTCTGAGTCCTTGTTGGATTTTTTTTTTAATTCAGACAGAAAGTCACAAAAATTATACTCATCCTCATCAGTTCACTCAGTCCCATGTAATTAATTTTTTTTCATCTTGATCTTTTGTTAGCACTTTTTTGAGTTCATCAGTTTTTCATTAGAGTTCTGAAAATGCTTATTCATTCAGTTAAGCAGTACAGTCAGTTACCAGAAACCTGTACTTGTCAGAGTCTTTTCCATGAATTTCTTAAAGATGAAACCCTTTTACAGGAGCATATTTGCAAAAGCATCAGAGTACACCCAGAACTGTCTGTAAATGACAAAAGACTTAAAAATGACCACAGTTAAAAATTTGATGAAAGTTCATAACAAGACAGTTGACAAGAAAATTAGTTATTTCTGAGATATATATTTTAAGATAATAACTAGAATTATGACTTATAACATTATACCAGAACATATAAGATTTTTAGAAATTTCATGTAATGTCTGAAACATTTATATTAACATATTTCCATACAAATAACCCAATGAAAGTTTAGTATTAGTTGTTTTGTTTGTTTGTTTTTTTATACTGCAGGTTCTTATTAGGCATCAATTTTATACACATCAGTGTATACATGTCAATCCCAATCGCCCAATTCAGCACAACACCATCCCCACCCCACCGCAGTTTTCCCCCCTTGGTGTCCATATGTCCGTTCTCTACATCTGTGTCTCAACCTCTGCCCTGCAAACTGGCTCATCTGTACCATTTTTCTAGGTTCCACATACATGCATTAATATACGATATTTGTTTTTCTCTTTCTGACTTACTTCACTCTGTATGACAGTCTCTAGATCCATCCACGTCTCAACAAATGATTCAATTTCGTTCCTTTTTATGGCTGAGTAATATTCCATTGTATATATGTACCACCTCTTCTTTATCCATTCGTCTGTTGATGGGCATTTAGGTTGCTTCCATGTCCTGGCTATTGTAAATAGTGCTGCAATGAACATTCGAGTGCATGTGTCTTTTTGAATTACGGTTTTCTCTGGGTATATGCCCAGTAGTGGGATTGCTGGGTCATATGGTAATTCTATTTTTAGTTTTTTAAGGAACCTCCATATTGTTCTCCATAGTGGCTGTATCAATTTACATTCCCACCAACAGTGCAAGAGGGTTCCCTTTTCTCCACACCCTCTCCAGCATTTGTTGTTTGTAGATTTTCTGATGATGCCCATTCTAACTGGTGTGAGGTGATACCTCATTGTAGTTTTGATTTGCATTTCTCTAATAATTAGTGATGTTGAGCAGCTTTTCATGTGCTTCGTGGCCGTCTGTATGTGTTCTTTGGAGAAATGTCTATTTAGGTCTTCTGCCCATTTTTGAATTGGGGTGTTTGTTCCTTTAATATTGAGCTGAATGAGCTGTTTATATATTTTGGAGATTAATCCTTTGTCCGTTGATTCGTTTGCAAATATTTTCTCCAATTCTGAGGGTTGTCTTTTCGTCTTGTTTATGGTTTCCTGTGCTGTGCAAAAGCTTTTAAGTTTCATTAGGTCCCATTTGTTTATTTTTGTTTTTATTTCCATTTCTCTAGGAGGTAGGTCAAAAAAGTCTTGCTGTGATTTATGTCAAAGAATGTTCTTCCTATGTTTTCCTCCAAGAGTTCTATAGTGTCCGGTCTTACATTTAGGTCTCTAATCCATTTTGAGTTTGTTTTTATGTATGGTGTTAGGGAGTGTTCTAATTTCATTCTTTTGCATGTAGCTGTCCAGTTTTCCCAGCACAACTTATTGAAGAGACTGTCTTTTCTCCATTGTATGTCCTTGCCTCCTTTGTCATAGATTAGTTGACCATAGGTGCATGGGTTTATCTCTGGTCTTTGCATCTTGTTCCATTGATCTATGTTTCTGTTTTTGTGCCAGTACCATATTGTCTTGATTAATGTAGCTTTGTAGTATAGTCTGAAGTCAGGGAGTCTCATTCCTCCAGCTCCGTTTTTTCCCCTCAAGACTGCTTTGGCTATTCGGGGTCTTTTGTGTCTCCATACAAATTTTAAGATATTTTGTTCTAGTTCTGTAAAAAATGCCATTGGTAATTTGATAGGGATTGCATTGAATCTGTAGATTGCTTTGGGTAGTATAGTCATTTTCACAATATTGATTCTTCCAATCCAAGAACATGGCATATCTCTCCATCTGTTGGTATCATCTTTAATTTCTTTCATCAGTGTCTTATAGTTTTCTGCATACAGGTCTTTTGTCTCCCTAGGTAGGTTTATCCCTAGGTATTTTATTCTTTTTGTTGCAATGGTAAATGGGAGTGTTTCCTTAATTTCCCTTTCAGATTTTTCATCATTAGTGTATAGGCATGCAAGAGATTTCTGTGCATTAATTTTGTATCCTGCAGCTTTACCAAATTCATTGATTAGCTCTAGTAGTTTTCTGGTGGCATCTTTAGGATTCTCTGTGTATAGTATCATGTCATCTGCAAACAGTGACAGTTTTACTTCTTCTTTTCCAACTTGTATTCCTTTTATTTCTTTTTCTCCTCTGATTGCCGAGGCTAGGAGTTCCAAAACTATGTTGAATAATAGCAGTGAGAGTGGACATCCTTGTCTCGTTCCTGATCTTAGAGGAAATGCTTTCAGTTTTTCACCGTTGAGAATGATGTTTGCTGTAGGTTTGTCGTATATGGCCTTTATTATGTTAAGGTAGGTTCCCTCTATGCCCACTTTCTGGAGAGTTTTTATCATAAATGGGTGTTGAATTTTGTCAAAAGCTTTTTCTGCATCTATTGAGGTGATCATATGGTTTTTCTTCTTCAGTTTGTTAATATGATGTATCACATTGATTGATTTGCATATATTGAAGAATCCTTGCATCCCTGGGATAAATCCCACTCGATCGTGGTGTATGATCCTTTTAATGTGTTGTTGGATTCTGTTTGCTAGTATTTTGTTGAGGATTTTTGCATCTATATTCATCAGTGATATTGGTCTGTAATTTTCTTCTTTTGTAGTATCTTTGTCTGGTTTTGGTATCAGGGTGGTGGTGCCCTCACAGAATGAGTTTGGGAGTGTTCCTGCCTCTGCAATTTTTTGGAAGAGTTTGAGAAGGATGGGTGTTAGCTCTTCTCTAAATGTTTGACAGAATTCACTTGTGAAGCCATCTGGTCCTGGACTTTTGTTTGTTGGAAGATTTTTAATCACAGTTTCAATTTTATTACTTGTGATTGGTCTGCTCATATTTTCTATTTCTTCCTGGTTCAGTCTTGGAAGGTTATACCTTTCTAAGAATTTGTCCATTTCTTCCAGATTGTCCATTTTATTGGCATAGAGTTGCTTGTAGTAGTCTCTTAGGATGCTTTGTATTTCAGTGGTGTCTGTTGTAACTTCTCCTTTTTCATTTCTAATTTTATTGATTTGAGTCCTCACCCTCTTTTTCTTGATGAGTCTGGCTAATGGTTTATCAATCTTGTTTATCTTCTCAAAGAACCAGCTTTTAGCTTTATTGATCTTTGCTATTGTTTTCTTTGTTTCTATTTCATTTATTTCCGCTCTGATTTTTATGATTTCTTTCCTTCTGCTAACTTTGGGTTTTGTTTGTTCTTCTTTCTCTAGTTCCTTTAGGTGTAAAGGTAGATTGTTTATTTGAGATTTTTCTTGTTTCTTGAGGTAGGCTTGTATTGCTGTAAACTCCCCTCTTAGAACTGCTTTTGCTGCATCCCATAGGTTTTGGATCGTCCTGTTTTCATTGTCATTTGTCTCTAAGTATTTTGTGATTTCCTCTTTGATTTCTTCAGTGATCTCTTGGTTATTTAGTAACGTATTGTTTAGCCTCCATGTGTTTGTGTTTTTTACGTTTTTTTCCCCTGTAATTCATTTCTAATCTCATAGTGTTGTGGTCAGAAAAGATGCTTGATATGATTTCAATTTTCTTAAATTTACTGAGGCTTGATTTGTGACCCAAGATGTGATCTATCCTGGAGAATGTTCCATGCGCACTTGAGAAGAAAGTGTAGTCTGCTGTTTTTGAATGGAATGTCCTATAAATATCAATTAAATCTATCTGGTCTATTGTGTCATTTAAAGCTTGTGTTTCCTTATTAATTTTCTGTTTGGATGATCTGTCCATTGGTGTAAGTGAGGTGTTGAAGTCCCCCGCTATTATTGTGTTACTGTCGATTTCCTCTTTTATAGCTGTTAGCAGTTGCCTTATGTATTGAGGTGCCCCTATGTTGGGTGCATATACATTTATAATTGTTATATCTTCTTCTTGGATTGATCCCTTGATCATTATGTAGTGTCCTTCCTTGTCTCTTGTAACATTCTTTATTTTAAAGTCTATTTTATCTGATATGAGTATTGCTATTCCAGCTTTCTTTTGATATCCCTTTGCATGGAATATCTTTTTCCATCCCCACACTTTCAGTCCATGTGTCCCTAGATCTGAAGTGGGTCTCTTGTAGACAGCATATATACGGGTCTTGTTTTTGTATCCATTCAGCCTGTCTGTGTCTTTTGGTTGGAGCATTTAATCCATTTACATTCAAGGTGATTATCAATATGTATGTTCCTATTACCATTTTCTTAATTGGTTTGGGTTTGTTTTTGTGGGTCTTTTTCTTCTCTTGTGTTTCTTGCCTAGAAAGGTTCCTTTAGCATTTGTTGTAAAGCTGGTTTGGTGGTGCTGAATTCTCTTAGCTTTTGCTTGTCTGTAAAGCTTTTGATATCTCCATCGAATCTGAATGAGATCCTTGCCGGGTAGAGTAATCTTGGTTGTAGGTTCTTCCCTTTCATCACTTTAAGTATATCATGCCACTCCCTTCTGGCTTGTAGAGTTTCTGCTGAGACATCAGCTGTTAACTTTATGGGAGTTCCCTTGTATGTTATTTGTCGTTTTTCCCTCTCTGCTTTCAATAATTTTTCTTTGTCTTTAATTTTTGTCAGTTCGATTACTATGTGTCTTGGCATGTTTCTCCTTGGGTTTATCCTGCCTGGGACTCTCTGCGCTCCCTGGACTTGGGTGGCTATTTCCTTTCCCATGTTAGGGAAGTTTTCGACTCTAATCTCTTCAAATATTTTCTTGGGTCCTTTCTCTCTCTCTTCTCCTTCTGGGACCCCTATAATGCGAATGTTGTTGCATTTAATATTGTCCCAGAGGTCTCTTAGGCTGTCTTCATTTCTTTTCATTCTTTTTTCTTTATTCTGTTCTGCAGCAGTGAATTCCACCATTCTGTCTTCCAGGTCACTTATCTGTTCTTCTGCCTCAGTTATTCTGCTATTGATTCCTTCTAGAGTATTTTTCATTTCAGTTATTGTATTGTTCATCTCTGTTTGTTTGTTCTTTAATTCTTCTAGGTCTTTGTTAAACCTTTCTTGCATCTTCTAAATCTTTGCCTCCATTGTTTTTCCGAGGTCCTGGATCATCTTCACTATCATTATTCTGAATTCTTTTTCTGGAAGGTTGCCTATCTCCACTTCATTTAGTTGTTTTTCTGGGTTTTTATCTTGTTCCTTCATCTGGTACGTAGCCCTCTGCCTTTTCATCTTGTCTATCTTTCTGTGAATGTGGTTTTTGTTCCACAGGCTGCAGGATTATAGTTCTTCTTGTTTCTGCTGTCTGCCCTCTGGTGGGTGAGGCTATCTAAGAGGCTTGTGCTGGTTTCCTGATGGGAGGGACTGGTGGTGGGTAGAGTTGGGTGTTGCTCTGGTGGGCAGAGCTCAGTAAAACTTTAATCCGTTTGACTGCTCATGGGTGGAGCTGGGTTCCCTCCCTGTTGATTGTTTGGCCTGAGGCAACCCAACAGTGGAGCCTACCTGGGCTCTTTGGTAGGGCTAATGGCAGACTCTGGGAGGGCTCACACCAAGGATTACTTCCCAGAACTTCTGCTGCCAGTGTTCTTGTCCCCACGGTGAGCCACAGCCACCCCCCGCCTCTGCAGGAGACCCTCCAACACTAGGTAGGTCTGGTTCAGTCTCCCCTGGGGTCACTGCTCCTTCCCCTGGGTCCCGATGTGCACACTTCTTTGTGTGTGCCCTCCAAGAGTGGAGTCTCTGTTTTCCCCAGTCCTGTCAAAGTCCTGCAGTCAAATCCCACTAGCCTTCAAAGTCTGATTCTCTAGGAATTCCTCCTTCTGTTGCCGGACACCCAGGTTGGGAAGCCTGACGTGGGGCTCAGAACCTTCACTCCAGTGGGTGGACTTCTGAGGTATAAGTGTTCTCCAGTCTGTGAGTCACCCAACCAGCAGTTATGGGATTTGATTTTGCTGTGATTGCGCCCCTCCTACCATCTCATTGTGGCTTCTCCTTTGTCTTTAGATGTGGGGTATCTTTTTTGGTGAGTTCCAGTGTCTTCCTGTTGATGATTGTCCAGCAGCTGTCCAGTTGTGATTCTGGTGTTCTCATAAGAGGGAGTGAGAGCACCTCCTTCTACTCCGTCATCTTGTTTCAGGCTCCTCTTTGTCCAGCTGATGGATTTAAAGTCGGGTCATGTGATTTAAAAACCAGTGACAGGGGACTTCCCTGGTGGCACAGTGGTTAAGAATCCGTCTGCCAATGCAGGGGACACGGGTTCAAGCCCTGGTCGGGGAAGATCCCACATGCTGCGGAGCAACTAAGCCCGTGCACCACAAATACTGAAGCCTGCTCTCTAGAGCCCGCGTGCCACAGCTACTGAGCCCGCATGCTTAGAGCCCGTGCTCCTCAACAAGAGAAGCCACTGCAATGAGAAGCCTGTGCACCACAACGAAGAGTAGCCCCCGCTCACCACAGCTAGAGAAAGCAGCAACAAAGACCCAAGGCAGCCAGGAAAAAAAAAAAAGTGGCAGCTGATTGATTTAAATCCTGGTCATATGACATGAGGCAGGGTGCTAAACACTTCTTTTTCATCTCTGGCTCGGAATATCATATTTATAACTTGGTTTTTCTTATGACTTAGAAAATGAGCTGTCTCTCCTTGGAATCATCAGGCGAAAAATACAGTATTTCAGGTTCATTCTTGAAACTAACTTCTCATGGTTAAGGTGTATTGACTAAAAGATCTTCCTTCTCCAAGAGATTCTAAACCTCTGTAGGACACTTCATTGTAATTGGAGAAAAAAGAAGAATGAAATCAGGCCAGCAGCTGCAGGAGGCCAAGGCAGCCCCCAGGACTAGGGAAGGAGGAGGAGGAAGGGCTGAGAGTTGCCATTAGAGCAGACAACCTCCAGAGGGCGCTGAAGCACCGGCAGAGCCCACCTGCCACTCCCAGTTTGGCACTCCAGGGTCAGATTTGGGTTTGGAGATGGGGTTGCTGTAACCCCAAGGAGGTGAGCAGAGAGGAGGAGTTGATTACCGGTCTCCTCTGACTCTCTGGTCCAAATTGCCTGGCTTCACAGGGGGGACAGAGTTTTGCTTTCAGCATCCGATGGGGCACTTCCAGGCTGGTCCGTTTGCCCAGTGGCCCGCCAGCCTGACAGGCTGTCTGCGGTGTGACCGCCCTTTGTTTCTCCAGAAGCTGTACATCAGGGGGTGCGCAGGTGCGGGCGCCTATCCACCCCCCACCCCAAGGGGGACGGCACCCTCCCTGGCTGTACCCTATGATCATCAGGTACTTGAAATGACTGCAAGTTTTTTGACTTCAAGGAGAAGCCCACATAACCGCTTCTGCCTCATAATGTGTGGGATTCACTATAATGGAAGGACATTATAAAGAACAGGTAGAAAACTCACCTGTCGGTCTCCATGTAGTTTATTTTGCATGAATCCCTCCTACACAAGTAGATAGCAGAGGATTATTTTTGTTCCTGTGTGTGTAGTTGTGGCAGAGGATGTAGGTATGGTGATTTGAAGCCCTTAAAGAAATATTCTCAGAACTCTCAAGACTTCTCTCGATTGGAACCGAAAGAGACCTGGAAAAGGAGGAAAAGAAAAGGAAGAGGGAGAAAGAACGACTGTTTCTCAGTAAATTCACCGTCTTGGTTGATCTGTCTTCTCATTTCTTCAGTGTTCCTTTCTTCCCCTTTTATTCCCTTCATCTGTGATGCGAGGACTATCTTTAATATATATATATATTAAAAAACTTTTTTTAATTAATTAATTAATTTATTTATTACTTTTGGTTGTGTTGGGTCTTCGTTTCTGTGCGAGGGTTTTCTCTAGTTGCGGCGAGTGGGGACCACTCTTCATCGTGGTGCGCGGGCCTCTCACTGTCGCGGCCTCTCCCGTTGCGGAGCACAGGCTTCAGACGTGCAGGCTCAGTAGTTGTGGCTCACGGGCCTAGTTGCTTCGTGGCATGTGGGATCCTCCTGGACCGGGGCACGAACCCGTGTCCCCTGCATTGGCAGGCGGATTCTCAACCACTGCGCCACCAGGGAAGCCCATTCTTCTCCTGAGTTCTTTGATCATCTTTACAGTCATTACCTTGAACTCTTTCTTGAGTAGATTGGCTATCTCCACTTCACTTAGATCTTCTTCTGGGTTCTTATCTTGTTCCTTCATTTGGATCATGTTTCTGTGTCACCTCATTTTTCTTAACTTGCTGTTTTTATTGCTACATATGTAGTAGGTTCGTTACATTTCCTGACCTTGGAGAAGTGCCCTTTGTAGGAGAGGTCCTATGTGTCCCAGCAGCCCAGTGTCCCCTGGTCACTAGAACTATATGTTCTAGGTGTACCCCCTATGTGGGCTGCTTGGGCTCTTCTGTTGTGGTGGGCTGACTACTGTGGGTGGTCTGGTAGGCTTGGCTGCCCCCAGACTGCTTGTTTGCCAGGCTCTGCCTTGTATGGAGGCTGTCTGTGCTGCTTGGTGAGACTAAATCATAAGGCAGCTGGCTGCACAACTCTGGGGGACACCAAATCTAGTGCTGGTTCACTTATGGGTAGAACTGCAGTCCAGGTGATATCAGGGCTAGTGCCCAGTCACTGGTTCTGGGGCTATGCTGGCTACTGGGAGGAAGAGACAGGTCCTGCGTTCTGGCTGCAGGGCCCAGGAGTCGCAGAGTTGGTGTTGGATCACTGTTCCTGACACAGCTCTCTGCAGGGTCTGGGGTATCCCTAATCTTGTGTTGGCATTCTGATGGGCAGGGTCAGGACCCAGCTGAGTCCATGGCTGCTTCTGGCCTGCAAGTGAGTGTTCTGGTCACACAGGCTGCTGGGCTGTGGTATTCCTGGAGCTGGTGTGTGCCTGTTGGTGTATGAGGCTGATCCCAATGCTAGAGCAGGTTTGCTGTTGGGTAGGTCCAAGCTCCATCCAGTCCCTGTGCAGTTATCACCTGCCGATGGTGAGGCTGACTCCAAGGCCAGAGCAGGCTCACTTGTCAGAGGGGCCGGGGACTCTGGGGCTGGTGCCTGTCCACTGAGGTGTGGAGGCTGGTCCTGGGGCTTTTGGTGGCTGGGCCCATGTCCAGGGGCAGCTGTGCATTGAGAGGGTCTGAAGGCAGCCTGTTTGCTGGTGGATGGGGCTATGCCCCTGCTCAGTTAGTTGCTTGGCCTGCAGCATCCTAGTACTTGTGTCTATAGTCTGGTGGAAATGGGTAGGGCTCGGTCCTGAGGCTGATAAGCTAAAGGGAGGATTCTGAAATTATGCTTGCTGGTACCAGCGTCCACGAGGTAGAAGGAGCTCCCCCGAATGGCTGCTGCCAGTGTCTCTGTCCCTGAGGCTGTGCTGTAGTTGCCTCTTGCCTCTCTGGGAGACTCTCCAAGATCAGGAGGTAGGTGTGACCCGGGATCCTTTCAAATGACTGCTTCTGTTCTGATTCTCGGATCATGTGGGATTTTGTGAGCATCTTTTAAGAGTGGAATCTCTATTTCCCACAACCCTCTGGCTCTCTGGAAAATAAGCACTACTGGTCTTCAAAGCCCAACTTTCTAGGAACTCTTCTTTCCAGCACAGGATCCCTGGGCTTGGGAGCCTGATGTTGGCTTCATACCCCTTGCTACCTGGGAGCACCTCTGAAATTGTAATTATTCTCCCATTTGTGGGCCACCCACCTGGTGGTATGGGTCTTGACTCTATTGAGATTTTGCCCTTCCTTCCTGTCTTGTCGAGGTGCCTTCCTTATGTCTTTAGCTGTAAAACATCTTTTATGGTAGGTCCCGGCCTTTTTCATCAATTGCTGTTCTGTAAACAGTTGTGACTTTGGTGTGCCCATGAGAGGCATCAAGCTCTGGGTCTTTGAATGCTACCATCTTGGACAATCTCTCCACTTCATTCTTAAATCATATTATTTAATTTTTCTTAGTATCTTATTTGATTAGCGACAGTTTGAAATTTATTATCACTCATGTTTACTTCGCCTGTTTAAAAAATTGAATAGTGCATTCATTCATTTTGAAATGAAGGTAGTGACCTGTGAATTTCCATACCTCAAAAATCAAGGATAGGACAAAAGCCTTTTCTACCTGTGTTACCCTCAAACTCTGCACCCCACCCCAGCCTGGGGATTAACCTCTTGCACCCATGCTCACCTTCTGTTTTGGACCGTTAACCATCATTGCATCTGTATGTGTGTTGACAAAGTGAACTCTAGTCTTTCCAGTTTTTGTGTTTTGTTTTTTGGTTTAGGGAACAGTCCTACTATGAATGTACATTTACTGGTCTGCTGAAGTTCATATATAAACCTGTCAAGCACATTACCAGAATTGGAATTGCTTGTATATACACTTTGATAAATTTTAGAGACAATGGTAGAACAGAAGTAAATTGTATTTCAAATCCCACAATATTCTCACACCATGAAAACCCTTCCCTTTTTAATATATTTGTGTGTAGTTTATCTTTATGCCCATACTATATTTCCCAGAGATGGGTAAGTGTTATGTTTCTTGCTGGCACATTTACCGTATTGTTCAAAGTCAGGCGTTTAGTGGTTTTAGCATGATCATATTTCCATGAACTCGCAAATACAAGATCTTCTCTCACACTGTCTTTTACTCCCTGCTGTTTTATATTGCCCTCCTAATTCTCAGTCCTGGTCTTTCTTTATGTTCTTCATCAACCTGGATAGGTTATACTATTTTCTCCCTTATTCAAGACCAATAGAATAGAATAGAACACCCAGAAATAAACCCTGATATATGGCCAAATGATTTTTGACAAGTTGCCAAGACTTTTCAAAGTAGAAAGGATAGTATTTTCAACAAATGGTGCTGAGAAGTCTTGTTGTCAACATGCAAAAGAAGGAAGATGGACCCTTACCTAACATCATATGCAAAAATTAATGAAAACGTATCAAGAAACTAAATATAAGACCTAATAAAATAAAAAGTCTTAGAAGAAGACACAGGACAAGAGCTTCATGACATTGGATTTGGCAGTGTTTTCCTCAATATGAAACGAAGGAACAACAAAGGTACAGCTAACAAAAAAATAAACAATTTGCAGTACATAATTTAAAAAAAATGTGTATCAAAGAAATGTAAACAGAATAAAATGGCAACCCACAAGATGGGAGAAAATATTTGAAAGCCATCTATCTGACAAGAGATTTCTATTCAGAATATACAGAGAACTCCTACAACTCAACAAAAAGCAAACACCCTGATTCAAAAATGGATAAAAGACTTGAATAGATGGTTCTTCAAAAAGATGTACAAATGACTAAGCACTTGAATAGATGCTCCATATCACTAAATGCATGTTTATATATTTGTGTGCATGCATACACACACAAGCACACACACACATACACAAGCAGAAAACAAGTATTGGTGAGGATGTGAGGGAGTTGGAACCATTGTGCTATGTCAGTGGGAATGTAGAATGATACAGCTGCTTTGCAAAAGAGTATGGCAATTTTTCAGATATTGAAAAATAGAATTACTACATGATCCAGGAATTTTACTATGAGGTATACCCAAAGGAATTGAAATCAGGGTCTTAAAGAAATATTTGTACTCCAGTGTTTAGAGCAGTAATAATCACAGTAGCTAAAATATGAAAGCAACCTAAGTGTTCATCCACTAGTTCCTGGATAAGCAAAGTGTGGTATACCCATATAATACAATATTATTCAGTCTTAAGAAGGAAAAGATCTAGGAATATGCTACAACATGGATGAATCTTGAGGAAATTTAGCTACCAAAAATGCCATTTTTGTGACTTTTAGTGAGTCATAACAATACAACTACTTATTTCAATTATATGGGGTACTTAGTGTAGTCAAAACCATAGAAATTGGGAGGGTAATGATGCTTTTCAGGTGGTTATGGAACAAAAAGGAAAGTTATGTTTAAAGGATATAGAGTTACAGTTTTAAAACGTAGAAAAGAATTAGAAAGATAAATGGTGATGTTGATCACCCAATAATATGAATGTATTTAATATCACTGAACGGTGCACTTTATAATAATTAACATGTTATATTTTATGTTATTTGATTTTACCAACATACAAAATTGGGAAAGAATGTAATATCAGGAAAGGGAGTGGACCTGGGATAGAGCAGAGAGTAATCAGAAGGGTGAGACACTGCATATGTTGAAGAAGAAGAGCTGAGAGTCTTCATTGGCCAGAAGAGACTTTATAAAAAAAAATTACTCTGAGGGTGTATTAAATAGATATCTATGGGTGTACTGCTATCTCCCATGGGTTATCTTAAAGAGTCTTTAATAAAGTCCATAAGGCTTGCTGAGGCTTTTTTAAAAACTGGATTCCCTAGGAGATAATTAGAGGGTGGTACTTAAGTCTATGTCTAGGTTGACAGATTTTGCAGGGAAGACGAACTTGAGAACAGTGGAGGTCCTGAGAGTGTAAGTACATGGAAATTAGAAAAAAAATAATAAAGGGAATTAGGAAAACTTTGGACTTCGAAGGTCATGTATTACTGAGTCAGACCTGAGGTTTCTAAGGAGTTATATACACAGTTGCTATTTGGATTACTTGTTGATAAAGATAAGTGGAAAAACTAGAGTCGTTCCAAGTGTAGGTAAGATATAATGAGAGGATGGAGGTGGAAAGTAGGGAGGCCCAGAGAAAAGTGGGAAGGTCATATTGGGCCAAGATGGTGGTAATATCCAGCAGAACAGATGGTAGGGCAGACTATGGATTCATCTTTTTTATTTCGGCTCCCCACCTCATCCTTAATAATTCTTTGGGAATATTTCATTGCTCTGTGATGCAGGTACAGAATTCGAGTGAGGAGACTACACCCTCAGTGTCCAGCTGTCTGAGTCCTCAGTGTGCTTCAAATGATGGAGAACTATTGCTTCTTTATGAGAAGAGTTAGTACCTCGTAGCTAAGCTTAAGCTGGAGCTTATGCAATATTGATTCCATTTTATATATACTGTTGGCATGGAGGTTCCTCCTCCTCTTTTCTTGACCATTATGAAATGAATCTATATTTCTCAATATTTGGGTATATCAGATAAATACATTAAGTAAAGGAATCTTATATATTGCTCCCTGCATAGTTTGCTCTTTCTTGTTTCTCTTTTACCTTTACTAAATTAGCACAGGGAGAGACCTTGAAATGTTCTAATCAGGAGAGATTAGAACATCATATTTCTAGAGAGGTTGGTTGGACAGAGCAGGGGTCCCAGTGAGAATCAAAGCTTCTGTTTCTACTTGGAAGTGTACCTGTATAGAGTAGAGGGCTCCAGGAAATATCCTAGAATATTCCAATGTCCCTGCAGGAGATCATTAAGAGAGGCAGGATCTGGTACCAGATCAGTGTACTATGACATGTTTGTCAGTCATCTGATGTGAGATTCTCAGAGCCAATCCCATATGGTAGGGCTGAGTGCAGAGTGATGAAGAACCTGTGAAAGCCTTTGATTGCATGTTAAAGATGAAGCTCTGATTTCAGGGAGAATTTTCTTACCTGACTGAATGTCACCCTTCTGTGGGGATGAGATTCTGTGCTTTTCCTCTGTTGATGACCACTGACTGAAAATCATTAGAGGATCATGTCTAGAAAGCATTCTTTATTTAATTTCTTAAAGAAGAAAACATAGAAAACATTTTTATCCACTTTCAAATTGAGGATCAAGGGGAATGACATCAGTGAAAATGTCAGAGTAGGGAGCTCTGGCTTGTGTCCATCCCCAGAAACACTGACATACGTGGTAAAACCTGTCAAAATGATCTTATCAACACATGTAAGTTTTCTTTTCTTTTCGCCCTGTAGATTTATCTTTCATTGAAACTTTACTTACTACAGGATGTGGAGAATAAACAAGGAAGTAGAAACTGTATTTCCTGATGAGAGAATCACTAAGTCACATTAGCTGTTCTGAGCTATGTCTTACTCACCGTGACTGTAATTAAAACAAACAAACAAACAAAACACTTTTTTTTTTGTAAGTCAGTTCTGACATTTCCTCGTTAAAGACAAGGTAACAGATACAGACTTAGATTTACCAGAATTGAGCAAAATTTTGATTGTACCTGTGTTGAATATATGAGCATGACCTGCTACAAATCTTCATTATACTTATTGCCACAACTGACAAATTCCCTTTTTCCACTCCTGATATGTTGCATGTAAGGAATGCATAGGTCACTAACCCCAGCTGGTCACAGGTAAACTCTGCCACATGGATTACTGCATGTTTTCCTGCTGGAAGACCACACATTCTCGAGTATCATGCCTGCAGAGTATCTGGGCTCTTCTTTTTTCTGGATAAAGGTTAGATAATCACCTAATTTTATGAGAAATATATAAATTGTATTTGCATATTCTTCAGGTTTTTATTTATCCATTCTCTTTCAAGTCCTAAGTGCAAATATTAAAGTGATTTCCAAGAGGGTGGTAAATAAGACAGCTACGTTTATGCTCCAAAATTAGCAATAAATCATAATACAATTGTAAATGCATTAATGTGTGATTAATATGTAGATACTTATGTAAATGCAATTTTAGTAATGCTTTGTGGAGAGCTTCAGAATCTAGGTATTAAAAAAAAAAGAAGAAGGAGTTCTTGAAACTCTCAGGGAATTATAGAGAAGTCTTTGTGTCTATAAATATCATCTGAAATAATGCATTTTCTCAGAAATAAACTAGGCATAAAATTGTAGGAAAAAACTTCATGAAATGAAAGAGCATGTGAGATGGCCATACAAGAAAAAGAATATTCTCAGAGAATAATGAACAGTGTGGAGTTCAGCAGAAGGGTAATACAGATTCAGAGAGTAAAACTTTGGAGAGCCTAATTATGAGTTCCTCATATTTCATCTTTGGAGACACGGTAGTCATTTGAAATATGATGTTATAAGATGACGTTAACATACTTAAATACTTTCGTTTAGAAATGACCACTTAGAACCAGAATAAATGAAAGAGAACACAAAATTATGTTTTTGTTGATTTTTAAAGACCTCAGGTGAGTGCTGATAATTTAAAAATACATGATGTCTTTCACTGCAAAGTAAAGGAGCTGTTACAGTGGAGGATTACTGGACTGAATGTCAATATTATGACATAGTATGAGTGTGTTTCGTGTTTGGTAATTGCAATCATTGTTGCTTTTGTTGTGGTCATCCATTTACAGTGCTTGGTGTCAGTTGATTTATCTCTTGTAAAAATAAAATACAGTCTGTGTGTGTGTGAAAAAAACATACATGATGTCTTGACTAAAGTTGTATGGAATTTGAGATCTGGAAAAAAGCATTTCTTTTCTGTAATGCTAGGATGCTAATTGGACATTTTTGCAAGAAAGAGATTTCAGGATGCAAATCTCGTGTCTCTAAGGTGGGAAGTCAGTTCATGGCGGAACATTCTATTAAACTTGTGTGAGTGGAGAAATATTTCTTTGGAAGGAAGAGGTCACGAATCCCTTTTTAATAGTTAGTGGTTTATAGTATACCGAATGAGCAAAATGGCTATTTCTGAACTTTAGAAAAAAATAATATAGTTTTTCTGCATTTATAATATGAAGCTGATGTAAAATATCAAAAATTCTTTATTTTGAAAAGCAATGTAATCAATTTGACATAATTCATATATATTGAACCTGTGGTACACACACACAATAAAACTTACATTCAGAAAATTTTTTGCACTTAAGAAATATTTTCAAGTGTAGTTGATTTACAATGTTGTGGGTTTTTAAATACATGTTTATTGGAGTATAATTGCTTTATAACACTGTATTAGTTTCTGCTTTACAACAAAGTGAATCAGCTATATGTATACATATATTCCCCATATCCCCCCCTCTTGAGCCTCCCTCCCACACTCCCTATCCCACCCCTCTGGGGGACATAAAGCACCGAGCTGATCTCCCTGTGCTATGCGGCAGCTTACCACTAGCTATTTTACATTTGGTAGTGTATATATGTCAGTGCTACTCTCTCACTACGTCCCTGTCTCCCCTTCCCCCTGTGTCCTTAAGTCCGTTCTCTACATCTGTGTCTTATTCCTGCCCTGTCACTAGGTTCGTCAGTACCATTTTTCTAGATTCCATATATATGTGTTAGCGTACGGTATTTGTTTTTCTCTTTCTGACTTACTTCACTCTGTATGACAGACTCTAGGTCCAACCACCTCACTACAAATAACTCAATTTTGTTCCTTTTTATGGCTGAGTAATACTCCATTGTATAGATGTGCCACATCTTCTTTATATATTCATCTGTCGATGGACATTTAGGTTGCTTCTATGTCCTGGCTATTGTAAATAGTGCTACAGTGAACATTGTGGTACATGTATCTTTTTGAATTATGTTTTTCTCAGGGTATATGCCCGATAGTGGAATTGCTGGGTCAAATGATAGTTCTAGTTTTAGTTTTTAAGGAATCTCTATACTGTTTTCCACAGTGGCTGTATCAATTTACATTCCCACCAACAGTTCAGGAGGGTTCCCTATTTTCCACACCCTTTCCAGCATATATACAATGTTATGTTAATTTCTGCTGTGCACCAAAGTGATTCAGTTATATATATATATATATTTATTCTTTTCCATTATAGCTTATCACAGGATATTGAATATAATTCCCTCTGCTATATAGTAAGAACTTGGGTTTATCCATCCTATGTATAATAGTGTGCATCTGCTATTCCAAAATTCACAATGTTTCCCTCACCCCCTTCTTGACAACCACAAGTCTGTTTTCTGTATCTGTGTGTTTGTTTCTGGTATATTCTTTTCCGAGGATTACAGTGTACTGAGTCGAGATCTCTGTGCTATACAAGTAGGTCCTTATCGATGATCTATTTTCGCTATGGAAGGATATGCATGCTAATTTCAACCTCCTTGTTTATGCCTAGCCCCATTCCACCTTTCCACTTTGGTAGTCATAAGTTTGTTTTCTAAATCTGTGACTCTGTTTCTGTTTTGTAAGTTCATTGGTATCCATTTTTAGATTCCACCTATAAGTAATATCATATGATAAGACTCTTTCTCTGTCTGACTTATGTCACTTAGTATGATCCTATCGAGTTCCATGCGAGTTGCTACAACTGGCCTTATTTCATTCATTTCATGGCTGAGAATTATTCCATTGTACATAAGTACCACATCTTCTTTATCCATTGTTACCTTCCAAGGACATTAAGGTTGCTTCCAAGTTGAGGCTCTTGTAAACAGGGCTCCACTAAAGGTTGGGGTGCCTGTGTCCTGGCGATTTATGGTTTTCACACGATATACGCCCAGGAGTGGAATGCCGCGTGCTCTGTAGCTCTGTTTTGTGGATTTTTTTAGGAAACAATGTACACTCCTCCAGAGTGGCCGTTGGCAATTTACATTCCCACCATCAGCGTAGCAGGGCTCCCTTTTCTCCACGCCATCTCCTGCATTTCTTGTTTTTAAGTTTGTGAGGGTGACCATTCTGACTGGTGCAAAGTGATACTTCTTTGTACGGTTGATTTGCATTTCCCCAGGTTTGGGTGGCCAAAAAGGGCGTTCGGTGTTTTTGGCCACCCGAATCGTAGGCGATGTTGAACAGCTTTTCATCTGCTTTCACGGGGAGTCCAATCTACCTCTTGAAATCCGGTTCCTGCAATTCTGCCTTGTTTTCAGGTCTTTTTCAAACACTTACCCCATTTTTCAACGCTAGGTATCATTTACAGCCCTGCAGGCTTTGTGCATTGCAGTGCCCCTGAGCACAGGTTTTCAACTTATTGTTTCTGGAACCGGCCACAAAGCGGCAGGATTGCCTCAGGCCCCATTCTGGTTACTGGGGCAACCTGAGCCTTCGGGCAATTCCTCTTCCTGATTGCAGATTAGAGTGGCATGTGCCTTCCAAACACCTAGGGCTTGTGTCTCATTCCTTCCCCCCCTTCCCTTTCATGCCCTGGACAAATTCGAAGCAGCGCAAACCTGCTGTTGAGGGTGCTGACTTCCCCCGGTGGGGAGACTCCAAGGAAGGAGGCTGGGGGGGGGAACCCCACCAGCAGGAGATGTGGAGATAGGGTGACTTTTCCAATCTCCTCCTGCCCAGACGGTCCACCACCCTCTGTGTGTCCCCGGCATGTTTCAGCTGTAGGTAGGCTCCCTGCGCCTGGAGATTAGGGACCCATGCAGCGGGGACTTGCTGTTCCACTCCAGGGGGGCTGCATTTGCTGACCCATCCTCACCAGGTCACTCAGCCCCATGAGTGTCCAGCCTTACAACCCTAGCCAGCTCTGGGTCTACATGACGTGACACCAGGTTGGGTGGCGGCCCCTGAAAGAACTTACTTAGAATTCCTCTCTGTCTCTCTTTATTTTTAATGTGGATTATAGCTGAGTTACAATGCTGTGTTTCTTTCTGGTGTACATCCACTTGATTCACTTACAGAGAGACATCTATGTATTCTTTTCCAGATTCTTACCTGTCTTATATATCCTTTCCCAGTGATTACAGTGTGTTGAATCGAGTTCTGTGTGCCATACTGTACCTCTGTGTTGATTACCTATTTTGTCTGTGGAAGGGTGTGTGTGCTAATTTCAACCTCCTGGTTTAGGCTTTCCTGACCCCACCTTTCCCGGTTAGTAGTCAGAAGTGTGT